>NC_045428.1:475939319-477245986 GCF_902635505.1 Sarcophilus harrisii
TGTGTGTGTGTGGTTTGTGATTATAGGTATCTATGTATATGTATGTCTATGTGCATATGTGTATTCATACATTTGTGTGTGTATACATTGTGCATGCATGTGTGTGCTTAACTGTAGCCTACTTGGGAGAGGGGGAGAAAAGGGGAAAAAGAATAAAGTAAAAAGTACATAGCAGAGAACAAAAGAAAACCACAAGGAAGCAAAAAAAAAAAAAAAAAAAAGATGAACAGCTCTGAAAACAATGTGTTTTATCATATACAAGCTTTATTGAAATGAAAATTTATTGTAACATTTTGAATCCTCTCTTATTCTATTGTGCAGATGTTTTTCTTTTTTTTCTTTTTCTATCTTATATTTAAATAAATAAACACATTTTTAAAAAAGAAAAGAAAAATGTATATGTAACATGATATTTATGGCACTACTAGTAATTGACTATTATATCTAATCTAAACTTTGCTTCTGGTGTCTTGAACAATTTAATAACTTCTTGGATAAATTCTCTTTATTTTTTATAAAAGCATTGAACATTCAATACAATTCACTGTTAGGATTCTTACAAGGTGCCAAGTCAGTGGAATTGATGAGATAATGATTCTCTAATTTATATGTATTTAGTATTTACTATAATTCCACAAGATTCACACCTTTAAGAGAGCATCTATAAGGAGGAACTCTCAGGGCCAGAGAACAGAAGTCCACCAGAAGCTCTGAGCCTCAGCCAGGATTCTGTCGAGGAGATTCACAAGCCAGAGAAGGCAGCTCAAGCTCTCGGAACCAAGACTGCAGAAGGCCTCTAAGAAAAAGTAGCCAAGCCCCAAGTGAAGGAGATATGACTTTGAAGGAGACAATAAAGGATTTGGACTTTTAATCCCTGGCTTCATTTGGAGTGATTATTCTGAACTGAAACTGAGGCTGCCTCCAGACTCCCCTCTCCCCCCCTCCCCCAGCTCCCAGAGAAGATTACATTTTAGAGAAGAACATTATAATTCACAACATCACTAACAATGAAAAAGACATGTCTATCTTCTCGCAGTTCCACTAGCATTTAATTTATTCATCTTCTCTTCTGGTAAAGCTCCCTTAGGACAGGAACTATTTTGTTTTTATTTATATATTCTCAATGCCTAGTTCAGTGCCTGAAAGATAGTAAATACTTAGTAAATTTTCATCCGTTCATTCATTCATTTGCCAGATATTGTACTAGACATATGAAAGATAGAGAGAAATCAAGCCCAGTCTTGAAGGTATCAAGACAAAAAAACAATACATATATATACAGTAAACAGTGAACATACACACATACACGTGCACACACATAAACAGAATAAAAAAATAATTTCTAGGAAGAAAGCAAAAGTACCTGGATTGGTCAGGAAAAGTTTCATGTTGGCAATAGAATTTGTGTTGAGCTCTGAAGGTTTTAAAAGCAATCCATTTTTAGGTGCTTGTTGACTGTTATTTAATAATTTGATGAGTGTGAAACGATATCTCAATTTTTAAAATTTACCCCATTAACTATTTTAAATAATTTTCAAATGATTGTTGAAATGTTTCATTTCTTCTTGTGAAAACCATGAAAATAACTTTACCACTTGTCTACTGCAGCATTATTCTTAATTTTTTTTGCATCAATTTCCTATAAATTTTGACAAGCATTGGGGTGAATCTAATAAGACAGCATTTAGTGGGCATAAATGTGAAATCTTAAACTTGGAATTTAAAAAAATATATCAATTGTACAGGCATAGTTATAGATAGCAGTTTGAAAAAGACCTGGGATTTTAAAGGACTGCAAGCTCAGTATGAGTTAGTGTTGTTATGTGACTGCCCCCCCCCCCAAAAAAAAAAGCTAATTCTATCCTGGGTTTCATTGAGAGGTATAACTTCCAATGATATGAAAGAAATAATTCCCTTGCATTCTGCCCTAGTCAGATAATGTCTAAAGTATTATGTTTTAGTTCTGGGTGTCACAGTTTAAGAACATTGATAAAATAGGGAAGAACTAATGGAAGGTAACCAAAATGGTGAAGGGCTTTGAGTCCATGTAAATCAATCAGCAAGAAAACAAGTACCTACTATAGGACATCCTGAGGCAGAGAAGAAAGTAGCATGTGCCAAACAAGTTGAACCGCCACCAAAAGGTCTGGACCATTATCTCACCTATCACAGCACTCTAAACCCAAGAATCCTGGGAATTGCAGTGTCCCCAAAAACATCAGAGCTGCCTCCAGCCCATCTCCACACATAATTGTAGAAAGAAATCTTTATAAAGAAGGAGCTTACATTTTGTATCATCATCTGCAATAGCTGATGATTGCATCATCATATGCAATATTATATCATATTGATATAATAGCTATATCAATAGCTCTTGATAGGAACAAGAGCCCTGGAAATGGCAATACCTAAAAGAACACCAGTCCTACTTACAACCTAACACTTGCAATCATCATCAAAGGAAACAATTCCTATATGGAAGGGGCTAACCATCCTCTCCAACTAACAACCAATTGCCATTCAGAGGACAGGCAAGCTAAATTATTAGAAACAGTACCTTGAAGGAGAAAGGGTTGGAGGAAGAACATGATGGCAAATTCTCAAATTGTGTGATGATTTTTCATTCATTCATTCATTTTTTTTCAAACTGGTAACATTCTTTTTCTGAGATTGTCCTTGCGGGGAATTATTTTTCATCTCTTCCAATTACTGGTAATGTTTTACTTTATTTGATTCTTTTCTTGTTTTGAGGAGATGAGGAAGAGGTGGGATTAATACTTTGTCAAATCTGACTAAGAAGTTTTTGGTAAAATAATTTTATAATTTATAAGAAATCTGATATGAGAATTTCCCTCAAATATTTGTTAAGATCCAGAAAATTATCCTATGTTATAGATATACATTATATAAAATGTCCCTTCTATCTTCTAAAGTACAGTTTGCTTATTTTAAATTGGGAGCAATCAGACTGTCTATCTTACAGGACTACTGTGAAGAAAATGTTTTGTATAGCCTAATGAGAGCTATTAATATTTATTGGATGAAGTCTAAGTTGGACATAAGGTCAGATTTCAATGAGGCTTAAATAGGATAAATGAGGATAAATTGTTGAAGTGCACTATCCTAAAGCAAACAAGTTAATAGATATATTTCAATGCCGAGAAAGCAATAGAAATCCAGTTCATTAAGCAATACCACTGACAAGAAACCCACAAGTCAACATATTTCTTATCTAGTTAAAGGAAAGCTTTAAAAAATCACTCATGGCAATTTGGAACTCTGCCCAAAGGCAGAGAAAACTGTGTGTGCTCTTTGAGCCAGTAGTGTCTTTACTGGTTCTGTATCCCAAAGAGATCACAAAAGAGGGAAAATGATCCATATGTGCAAAAAAAAAATATTTGTAGCAACCCTTTTCGTAGTGGCAAGGAACTACAAATTGAGTGGATGTCCATCAGTTGGAGAATGGCTGAATAAGTTGTGGTATATAAATGTAATGGAATATTATTGTTCTATAAGAAACAATGAGCAGATGATTTCAGAAAAGTCTAGAAAGACTTATATGAACTAATGCTAAGTGAAGTGAACAGAACCAAGAGAACATTGCAAGTACCAAGAAGATTATGTGATGATCAGGTATAATGGACTTGGTTTTGTTCAGCAATGAAGTAAGTCAAGACAATTCCAATAGACTTGTAATAGAAAGTGCCATCCACATCCAGAAAGAGAATTCTAGTACCTAAATATGGAACAAAACATAGTATTCACATCTTTTGTGTTGTTTATTTGCCTGGGTTTTTTTTCTTTCTCATTTTTCCTACTTTTGGTCTGATTTTTCTTGCACAGCATGAAGAATATGGAAATATGTTTAGAAAAAAAGTACATATGTTTAACCTATTTCAAATTGTTTGATGTCTTGGAGGGAGAGGAATGGAGAAGAGAGGGAGAAAGTTTTGGAACAAAAGATTTTGCAAAGGTAAATGTTGAAAACGATCTTTATGTATTTGTAAAAATGAAATACTATTTAAAAAAGAGAGATCACTCATGTTCATTGAAAAGTATCAATTCATTTGAAGACACACATTTTACATCTGCCTCTTTTTGTGCAGCAGTCTGATTTTCTAATTCTATCTATCTAAGTATAGTTTTAATCCAACACAAACTTTCTGAAATTAAAGAGGATGACTTGGTAAGCTATACCTGATAGTAGGACCCTTGGAAATTCTATCAAGCAAAGCTAAATGTATGTAAGAAAATGAGCACACATATAAATGAGTTAGGCAGCCAAGGCAATTGAAAAGTATATTTTCACATTAAAAATGAATATTATAATTTGTGTGTGTATGCATGTATGTGTGCATGCACATTATTTGAATACACTGATCAGATAACTCCAAGAAGTTATATAAATGACTATTTTAGAGTGAAACTGTTAACTACAGTCTCTTCTGAAACATTCAATTTGTGTTTCTCATTTCTCTAGTTTATCTGGTGATAGTGTGTGCCTCACTGTTTCCTTCCTCATTTTAATCTGTTGTTTGACTCTTTCCCTGTGGCAACAATTTGCTCAAAATACAGCTATTAATTAACAGCCCATTCATTTGGATTTGCAACTACTAAATTTTGCAATCACCAGAAAGAATTAGGACCCAAGAACAAAATATAGAAATAAGATTGAAAAATGATTTGCCCTTAATATCTTTGGTATTTTGGATGTGGTCAATATTTTGTTGGTGTAGAAACTACTGCAATGAAACTCCTGCCAGAAAGTAGGCATAGACCCACACCTAACACCTTATACCAAGATAAGGTCGAAATGAGTTCATGATCTAGACATAAAGAATGAGATTATAAATAAATTAGAGGAACATAGGATAGTTTACCTTTCAGATTTGTGGAGAAAGGAATTTGTGACCAAGGAAGAACTAGAGATCATTATTGATCATAAAATAGATAATTTTGATTATATTAAGTTAAAAAATTTTTGTACAAACAAAATTAATGCAGAAAAGATTAGAGGGGAAGCAATAAATTGGGAAAACATTTTTACATCCAAAGGATCTGATAAAGCTCTCATTTCTAAAATATGTAGAAAATTGACTCAAATTTCTAATAGTTCAAGCCATTCTCCAACTGATAAATAGTCAAAGGATATGAACAATTTTCAGGTGAAGAAATTGAAACTATTTGTAGCCACATGAAAAGATGCTCCAAATCACTATTGATCAGAGAAATGCAAATTAATACAACTCTGAGATACCACTACACACCTGTCAGATTGGCTAAAATAATAGGAAAAGATAATAATGAATGTTGGAGGGGATGTGGGAAAGTTGGGCCACTGATTGTTGGTGAAACTGTGAACGGATCCAATGATTCTAGAGAACAATCTAGAACTACGCTTAAAAAGTTATCAAACTGTGCATAACCTCTGATGCAGCAGTGTTTCTACTGGGCTTATATCCTAAAGAGATCTTAAAGAAGGGAAAGAGACCTGTATGTGCAAAAATATTTGTGGCAGCCCTTTTTGTAGTGGCAAGAAACTGGAAACTGAGTGGATGCCCATCAATTGGGGAATGACTGAATAAATTGTGGTATATGAATGCTATAGAATATTATTGTTCTGTAAGAAAAGACCAGCAGGATGAATACAGAGAGGCTTGGAGAGACTTACATGAATGGATGCTGAGTGAAATGAGAAGAACCAGGAGATCATTATACACTTCAACAATAATACTATATGAAGATCAATTCTGATGGACATGGCTCTCTTCAACAATGAGATGATTCAAACCAGTTCCACTTGTTCAGTGACGAAGAAGGCCATTTACACCCAAAGAGAGGACCCTGGGAGCTGGGTGTGGAACACAACATAGCATTCTCATTCTTTTGTTATTTGCTTATATTATGTTTTCTTTCTCAGTTTTTTTCTTCCTTCTTGATCTGATTTTTCTTGTGTAATAAGATAACCGTATAAATATGTATACATATATTGGATCTAACATGTGTCTCAACATATTTAACATGTATTGGACTACCTGCCAGCTAGGGGAGGGGTTGGGGGGAAGGAGGAGAAATTTTGGAACAAAAGGTTTTGCAAAGGTCAGTGTTGGAAAAATTACCCATGCATATCATATGCTTTGTAAATAAAAAGCTTAAATAAAACAAAAAGAAAGAAAAAAGAAATTCCTGCCAACACAAAATTTGCCTATAATTTCTAGTTTTCATAGGTGGTACTTTTGATTAAGGAGAAGAAAGAACCGAAAGATCCACATTTAGATCTCAGCTGCACTAGCTGTAAGTTGTATGATTGTAAGCAACTCATTTATAAGCTTTCTGCATTCTTTTTTTTCCCAGTAGGAAAATGAAGATGATAATGCTTACACACTTGCCAAAAAGACTTTTTTATGGAGAACTTATACAGGTCAAGCATTTACAAGATGGTCAGAAAAAGTGATATAAGGACACTCTCAAGGTCTCTCTTAGGAACTTTAGAATTGATTGTATGACACAGGAGATCCTGTCACAGGACTTTGCAGCATGGTGTGACCTCATCAGAGAAGGATGCCCTATGAGCAAAAAAGAATAGAATTATCTCAGAAGAAATACAAGATGCACAAAGTTAGAGATTCCACCCCAAATGTTCATAGGGACTATTTGTGTCCAACCTGTGGCAAAGCATTCCAAGCTCGTATTGGTCTGAGCAGCCACAATCAGACATACAACTTGACTACATAGTGATGTCATTTTGGTTCTCTTCGAGAATGAAGGGCAGCAGCTAACCATTTCAGAGGATAATGGATGTGGCACAGCTTTTTGTAACTTCTTGTTGTTGAGAAGCAGGGGAAATGATGTGCCAGGAAGGCACATCATGAGAAAAGGCACAGAGACTTGTATACTTTAGATACATTGGTAAGAAAGAAGAGGAGAGATAACAATGATACCTTAGCTAACTGGAAGAGAGGAATTTGTGTAAAGAATTAAGAGAAATGTTTGTAGGTATAAGATGGATAAAGTATAAAGATACCTTTAAAATATATATATACTCAATTCTCCCTTTTTTAAAAAGAATTCACAAATTCAGACATGAGCACTTGGAGATGGTATGTTTCCAAAAGGTATCAAGCTGGAGAATAAAGGCAATTCTAAGTCAGCATCTACTGGGAACACAGTTGGGGTTGAATCTGAGGAAGAAGCAAATATAATTTCCAAAAGGAATTTTAATCCCTATAATTTTGTATATCCACAGTGAACATTTCAGCAGAGGCAGAAAGTAATCTTGGCCACACCGAGCCTGACTTATCCATATTTGCCTTATTAAGTTGCTCAAGGCCTTGGAGTCAAGGAATATGGATGAATATGCTAACAGGCCTCACAGGCACAAGTAGTTATTTTTTGCTTCATATTTGTCTATGAAGCTGATTCTTTTCCTTCCAGGAATGTCCACAGTGGAGATTCAAGCCTCTGTCATTTTTATTTATTTATTTTTCAATGATGTCTTCATCCAACAAATAGAAGCAGCTATGTGGCTCAGTGGATAGAGTTCTGGACTTGAAGTCAGGGAGACCTTAATTCAAACCCCAAATTCAGAAACTCAGTAGCTGTGCCATTTAATGTCTGCTTGTCTTTCTACTAAGTATATGCGGATAGAGTATTGGGCCTGAAATTGAGAAGATCTGATTTCATATGTGTGAATCTGAACAAGTGATTTAACCTCTGTTTGCCTTAATTCACTGGAGAAAGAAATGACAAACCATGACAGTACCTTTGCCAAGAAAACTCCAATGACACTATGGTCCATGGGGTCATAAAAAAATCAGACACTACTGAACTACTGAACAACAACATTCAAAGCACTGTATGAAATACTGCAAGAACACAAAAATGAAGACACACAATTAGTATCTTTGAGTTTATAATCTAGTCAAAGAAATCTGTTTATTTACATCAGTAGAGTCAGCCTGCAATAGAAATGGATTCCTCATAGGCTGCATATTGACTTAGAAAAGCACAAGTTAATATTATCTAAATTTTATTATATTTTTGTTTATTTTGCTAAATATTTCCCTGTTACATTTTAATTTGGTTTAGTGCACTTGTAAGTTTTGCATACCATATATCTAAAAGCTCCCTATTGCACACACAGAGATTAAATAGATATGACGGGGATGAGAAACTGTGTTCCTTTTTGAGCTGTAAAATTAACACTGTGAAATTGTGTCCCCTTTGATTCCTGACCCCCCAGACTCCAGAGAGTCTATTAGAGCATATTCTCCTGGCTGAACCTTTTCTAAAGCAAATCACCCCATTGATACAGACCCTTTTCAGGAAATTTCAAATTACAGAAGCCTTCAAAAAAAAGTGATTTCCATTCAGTTAGAGATCCATTCAGTCTGGGGACTTTGGCTTTCTTTTCAACCTGAAACCTGAGCCTCAGATTTTCCTATTAAAGGATATTTCTAAACTCTTGATCCTTGCAAAGTCTGGAGGAGGCCATAGCTGCCTGCCAGCACTCCTGTCCACTGAAAAAACATTCTTTTCTCAGTGCCAGCCTCCATTTCCCTAATAGGAATTTGCCACTGAAGAGGTCAGTTTTTCTAGCAAAGTTGACTTCTCATTCAACAATAAACGTCCATTTTTGCCACTTAAAACTCTTTAGGTTCGTGAATTCTTTCACGAAGGACCTGTGCCGACTAAAAGGGGATTTCTACAACTCACTAATTGCCACCAGAACCCCATCAGATAGATATACATATACATATATATATATATGTATATTTACATATATATTCAAGTATATAAAATATATTCATACACATATATAATATATATGTTCAAGTATGTATATATAATATATATTCAAATATATATTTGTGTGTGTGTATACACACATACACACACATACACACTCACATATACTTAATTATTTCAAGGACTTGTGATTTTTATCAATGTGAGTTCTCTTCACTGATACAGATTTCTATGACTTAATCAATTTTGAGAGTTGTGACCAAAGATATCATCTTAAAGCTAATCTGGTGATGAGCAGCCAAATTTAGCTAAACTGGTCCTTGGAATACAGTCAAATAAACTGTCACCCCATCCAAACTCTAGAATAGTTTAATAGTGTGATAGAAAATGCAAGAGTTTATGCCCCACTAGTGTAGACTTTAAGAACCCAGGATTGCCTTCACATTACTATGACATATCAGGAGGGACTTTAGTGGATATCTAGATAAATAATTATAATATAAAGTCAAAAGTGCAGTAAAAGAGATTCAAACAAATCACTGAATGGCTTCAAATTAGATAAGAGTTATTCTGTGTGGAGAGAGAATATAAAGCTTTTTGGAAGAGAAAACATTTAAACTGGCTCTTATAAAATCAATAGGATTTACACAAGTAGAATGGAAGAAAATTTCCTATGGGCAAAATAGCAAAGCTTTCTTTTCCATTCTTACCCCTCCCCCAATAAAAAAACAAGAGATTGGAACATATTGGCTATGTTTGAAAAGCAGCAGTTATTCTAGTTTGAATGGAGTATAGCATGTATAAATAAGTGTTATAAAACAAGAAAGCTGGTTTAGACCCAAGTTATGAATGGTCTTGAATGCTAGACTAAGTTTAGACTCTTTTTTCAGAAGATAATGTAAATAACTGAAGGATTTTGAACAGAGTAATGATAAAAGCAAATAATTTCTTAGGAATTTTAATTTGAGGAAAAACTAACCTGGCTAGATAGATAACTGTTAAGAGTGTAAGCTTAAAAACAGAGAAATCAATTAGATGACTATTGCTTAGGAGGTAATGAGGTTATAAACCAGAGTATTTTCAGTAGGAATGAAAAGATAGTTACTTCCTAAAACTCAATTCCAGCTTCTTTTCCAGCAGCTTCTAATACAGAATCTTCAAAAGGCATTGCAGAGTAGAATTAAAAAGATTTTGTAATTAAATGGATGTTTACCTGGTACCTGCCATCAAAGATTTCAAATATAGTTAAGAAGAAAAAATGCAGGTCTATGGCAGAGATGAAAAACGTGAGATGCAGCAACAAATCTGTGGATCTTTTTCATAGAAGTAAAATTAAAAATGGGGGCTAAGTAAAATGTCACAGAAAAGTAGAGAAAAACAAAAGGACTAGAGGCACTCTTGGGGAACATCTATCTATAAAGAAAAGGAAATCAGAGAGATAGGAGAAACACCAAGAAAGTTCAATGGCATGGAAAACAGCTCAAATATGAATAACTCAAGTTTTATTCTAACTGCTCTAAAAATAGTTCCATATTTAAAGAAACTGTAGTGAATCCTTTTTGTAAACAAACAAATCTTTTAAAGATAGTCCAGCCAAAGTCCACAGTCATGTAATTTATTTCAAGTAACAAGTAAGGTGGGAAGTAGGGAGGAGGAGAGGGAGCAGGACCCAAGCTATAACTCAATGGCAGTCCAAGCCACAAATCTTCCTCTGGATTATAGGAGAAAGATTATGGAAGTTGGATTCAGGGTATTTCCTTACATCTTAATTTGCAGAATGGGTCTGGACAAGGAGCAAGGTCAGGAAAGAGAATGCTAAAACCTTTTCAAGGAATGTTCCTTGGGAAAAATAAAGGAAAAAATAGCTAATTGCTATAGTACCTAAAAACCTTCAAAAGCCAGCTATGCTGTTTGGTATCTATGCAAATTTGAGTAAGTTATTTAACCTATTTGGACTTACCTTATATGTAGAACAAGAAGGTTGTACTTGAAGATCTTTAAGGTCTCTTCCCAGATCAAAATCTATGATCTATGAATAATTATGACACCTTTATCTGTTTTGAAATTTTAGATGAGGTATACTGTATTTTCTTGAAGCCATTCGTGTATTTTACAAAGTTAAATACATATAGTGCTGAGGAGCTAATATATATGAAATCAAATTTGGAAGTTTCTATTAAATAACTTTCTCACAATCTATCATAAATTATAGATTTGAAATGGGAAAACATCTTAAACTTATAGATATGTCAAAAGGCAGTAAGAAAATTTGTATGTCATATATGGAGATAAGAAAGTTGTTCATAAGTATTCTGGATCTTATTGCTGAGCAATAGATGTGGGTGAAACTTCCTTGTTAGAGATGCTGAAATTGCACTAAAAAGAGGAAGAGGAAGCAGTTTCAAAGGTTCAAAGCTGCCCTCAAAAATGACCACAGCAGCTCATATCAAATTGTTGTCTATGAAGAATACATTCAATTTGAAGAATTAAACAAAGTGAACTTTTTGAGAGAAGGGAATATATTTATATATATATATATATATATATATATATATATATTTCCCCAAAATTAGTCATATTGCTCAGCACATAATAGATGCTTAATAAATGCTTGTTGACTGACTGACATGAAACAAAAACAGACGTGTGCATATGTGCATATGGGACATATTTTTAAAGAATAATTTGAAAACGACTAGGGGACCTTCATGCTCAGAACACAGGAATATTCTTTTGTTTATTTAATTTTTCATTTGTGGAATAAAACAAGCATTTCTATAGCATAGTATAATAAAAAATGATGATTGCACATGAAACTGCAAATCTACTATGAATATCTTGGTATTCCTTCCAAATAATGAAGTTATCCTGTATTTTTCTTTTTTGTCCTTTCCCCCCTTATCCTTTGCCCTAAAGATGGTTAGCATTGGATATGAATAGGTATACATATATATTTGTATTGTATTGTATTGACTTGAATATTATTCAATACATACTTCTATTTATCAGGTTTTTGTTTCCTTTGAATACAGATAGCATCATTTCATATGTCATTATCATTAATTTGGGTAGCTATAATAGTAGGAATAACTTATTCACTGGATATTGGTTTCAAAATACACAAGGACCCACTGGGTATCTTGGACAGAAGATGATATTTTGGAAATGAGAATGATATAAAAATTATTAATAAAGATAGAGATTAAACCTGTGATTTCATTGAAATAGGGAACTACCAGATAAGCCAATCAATGCAAATTGGCATCCCTAGAGCACTGAGAGTTTACATGACTTGCCCAGGGTCCCATACCCATTTTTTTGTCAGAAGCAGGTCTTGACTCGCCTCTGAGGACAACATTATATCCACCATACAGTGTTGCCTCTCAAAAGGTACAAAGAAATAAAAAAATTATTAAAATGTAATTCATTAAAATACAAAAATGCCACACTAGTTCCTCACCATAAAACTAAGAACAACAAATAAACAAAACTCCAATTTTAAAGATTTGTCCATACTTTGTTGAATGGAAGGTGACCTGTGAAATTCATACATGCTGTAGATGAAGTTCTGATACTCTTTCTAATTCCTATGTGGTAATTTAACCTGATTTATACTATATGACAGAAATATGAGATAATTATTTAAACGGGGGGGGGGGGCAGCTGAGTGGCGCAGTGGATAGAGCAACAGCCCTGAAGTCAGGACAACCTAAATTCAATCTGGCCTCAGACACATAACACTTCCTAGCTATGTGACCCTGGGCAAGTCACTTAATCCTAATTGCCTCAGCAAAAGAAAAAAGGAAGGAGGGGATTGGGAAAGGTTTCTATAAAAGATTGGATTTTAATTGGGACCATGAGCAAGTCATAAACTCTCAATGATAAAGGTAGCTTTATCCATCAGCCAAAGATTTTTCTTTTCTGAGAGTTCTTTATGCCAATAAAATCACAGCTTCCCTTTCACTTTTTATTGATATATACCACTTTATCCACTGGGAAGCTGGGTTCAAATCTAGCTTCAGACACTTATTAACTATAAGACTCTGATCAAGTCACAACATGCTTGCCTCAGTTTACTCATCTTTAAGATGGGGATCTGCTTCCAGGGTTTGGTTGTTGTGATAATTAAATCAGAGAATATTTGTAAAATGCCTATTCTGGCATATAGTGTTATATAAATATTTATCATAATCATTATTAGCATTTTTATCCCTAGATACTTCCCAAGCCTGTCTTTATTTTCTTTAAGTCTTGAAAGTCCATTCTTCAACACCATCTTCTTAATTAGTTTTTTACTTTTTATATTCTCTTTTATTGCCTATGGCCCCTACATAAATAATGAGAACACAAAGAGAATTTTTAGTAATGTTGGTTAAAGGAGAATATATATACCTTAGGCTTTTCACAGAATATTAACACTAGAGGGGATCTTAGCAATTATTTAAAGTCCTTGATCATAGAGTTAAAGAAACCAGAGCTATGGCAATTTTACACATGGAATAAGTGACCCAAAAATGACCTCTCATTTAATTTGAGGAAATGGTAGTGGTAAGGATCACATAATTAGGTCATTTCTGGGAAGGTTTATCTGATGCCACAGTACAAAACAAGGTTGCTCTAAGCCAAAGAAGAAATCATTTGAGTTGCAATTGATGAGGGTGGGAAAAGGGGAACAGTGGGAAACACTTATTGCACAGATTACTAATTTAATTAATTATTCTTTTTAAATAGATACTAAACATCAGTTGTTTCTAGCTAATGAAAGGGCATTTAATATTTTTAAATACCCTTAAATTTCTGCTTTTGGACAAAATCCTAGCCCTCAAGACCAGTCAAAATTTTGAAGAAAACCAAGCTTTCTCAAGGTCTTATAATGTATTAATGGCAGCTCTGAGAATTGAACTCAGATCTACTGAAGTCTAGTCTAAACTATAGCATGCTTTTTATTATCTGATCTATAAAACAATCAGGGATTCATTTTCGTTTAAATGAAGCTGGATGGGAGTGGGAGGCAGCAGGATTATTTTAATATAAATGTAAGGCTGATCCAGAGGGGTTTGGGGAACAAAAGAAGGAAATGAAGGGTCTTCTTCTAAAGTTTCAATTACCTTTCACGATCATAAGTGACAATTTTAGGGAAACAAAAAAATAATGTGAAAAATAATGGTCTGGCCATATTGCTGTTTTCAGAAGTTTGTTCAAAATAGCAATATTATTTCTGTGTATTTGGTAACAGAATCCAAGAGTTGTCTAGTCGATTCTGATACTTTCAAGAAAGACTTTCTTAAAACTCTCCCAAATAGAAGTCACATTTTTTTAAAACTCTTCCAGGGAATAAAATTTCACTGTCTCTCTGAATAATTTATTCAACAATTTTTTAGCACTTTCACTCTTAGGAAACATTGTTTTTCACTTCCTTTAAAAAAAAAAAAACAACCTTTAAATTAACTATGATTTTCAAATGTGAAATGCTTCTATTTCCCTCCCCTACTTTCCACATGTTTAGCATCATAGGGCCTCTCCATTTTTGAGGTTATAGTCAGTCAATCAATTAACATTTCTTAATCTTCTACTGTGTGACAGATACTGTCCTAAGTATTGGGGATAAAAAGAAAGGCAAAAGGCAATACCTATTCTCATGGAGCTCACAATCTAAAGAGGAAAGATAGCATAAAAAGAAGCTAAAAGAGGGGAAAAGGAGAAGAATAGACAGCAGAGATTAAGGGGTAGCCAGCAAGAAGAAAGTAGAATTACAAGATGTCTGCCTTGTTCCTCTCCTTACAGGGATGTTCAAGGATGAACTCTCCATTGTCTTCTACCTTTTCCAACTTCTAATAAAAAGTTAAAATGATTCAAATATTCAGTTTAATTTCCAATTAACACAAAAGCCATTAAGAATTAGCAATCTATATATAAATACATTAATTTAATCATAAAAGCAAGAATGAATTCCTGTAGTTTTCTAATGCCTTTCAATTTCACAGACATTAAGTGACACTATATGGTAGGACAGCAGAAAGCATACACAGGAAGGAAGGAAGACACAAAGATAAACTAAAATACCCCAGTTCCTGCTCTCAATGAGTTAAAAATTTTAAAAAGAGATATAATATATAGGCAACTAGTTAGAGTATAGAATAATATGAGATAAATGCATTAAAAATAAAACAAAATGCAATGTGAAGTCTGAGGGGGGAAAGGTAATCAATTTCTGAACCAATAAGGCTTCACAAAATGAAGGAAGCAAGAATTTATTAAGTGCCTGGTATGTGTTGGGCATTCTGTCAAATACAAAAACATTGTTCCATTTAATCCTCACAGTAACCTGATGAAGTAGGTGCTATTATTAACCCCATTTTGCAAATGAGGAAACTGAGGTAGGAGTTAAGTGATTTTTCCAGGATCACACAGTAAATGTTGAGTAAATCTTGAGCTAAACTCAGATAATACTGACTGTATCCTGTAGCTGCCTCTGTATCCTGTAGCTGCCTCTAGGAGGAAGAAGAATGTGATTGGGTGTTAAAAGATACATAGGAATTCAGTAACATTATGAAGACAGAAGACATTCCAATTATGCCTAGGAATGCTACAAAAAGAGCCCTTTCTCCCTGATATGTCTTCTTGATTAGGTATAAATTTCCCTTGCTCTATATCTTCAGTTGCTTGACTCTAGCAACCCATAGCTCTTTCCTCTTGCAACTCTGAGAGAAGGGAACCTTAATAGTATTATTACAAGTTGGAAGAACTATTTAGATTCCCCAAGAAAGATAAAGTGAGGGGCTGGAGAGAAAAAATGAATTTGCCTTGACTGTTTATTGGCTCAGTTTTGAATCCATTACATTTTTTGTCAGGTTAAATAAAGCCTGTTTTATAGCCAACATGTTGTCAACCTGAGTACTTACACAGGAACTGAAGATCCTTATTTGGAAAGACCTAGCCATGAACTAGATTCTAATGTTCCCATCAGAAAACTTGAATAGAGTAATAATTATTAAAAAGTTTCCAAGATTTAACCCAATATAAGAAGGTCTATAATAGGCAAGTGTAGGAAAAAAACATGAAGGTACCAGACAGAAAATTATAATTTTAGTTTTAGCACAGTTTTTTAAAACTATAAATAGCTGTTTCAGAGAATACTGAAAATAGCATTATTTGACTTGAGAAATAAAACACATGGAAAGCAGTAGTATGAGATAAGGTAGAAAAGAAGTATTACATAATCATATATAGAGAACTAGATAGAAGTGACCTGAGAGATTATTTAATCCAACCCCCTTACTTTACAGATGAGGAAATGATTGGGTCCTGAGAAGTTAAGGTTTTTGATGGTGGGAATAAAACCCAGATCTTCTGACTTCAAATGCCATCATCTTTCAAATCACTGATGCTTCCTTACAATGAGTGGGGCCAGATTATACATACAGAGCATGAAATTACAGGCAAAAGAATTTGAACTTTAGTATATACAAAATAAATAGGGAGAAAATAGAAGATTTTTGAGCAGGAGATTGACACGAAAAATCAAAGCATGAGGAAAATTAGTACAGAGAAGATATAAAGAACTTATTATAAGGAGAAATGAACAGAGAAAGAAGACTCATTGCAATTATTACGGCAGGCAGTAGTCTGGAAATCCATTTACAATAGTAAGAAATGATTTTGAGATATATTAAGAGAGCTAAAATCCACAAGAATTGGTAATTAATTGAGATGAAGTGAAATAGAGAAAAATCTCAAAGATAACAAGGCTTTGAACAAAATATTGAATGAACATGAATATATTGAAAACACAGACAGAAAAATCAGGAGGAGCAGGTGTGTAGAAAAAGGCAATAAGTTCATTTTGTGATACATTGAAACTGAGATACTAGTGAAGTTCTAGGTGGAGATATCCTTTAGACTGTTGGAGAAACAAGTCTGGAGGTTGAAAGAAAAGACAGGGCCAGAGATGTCACAAACTTAACTCTTTAGATATACTTCTTGCAAAATCATAACGAAAAGGATTGCAAAAGGGAAAAAAATTATTGAACGACAAAAGGCTTACCCCAAAATGTGGAAGCACCATGAATGATAAAACAAGCATAAGTAATGCTGACCTATACTCCCAAAGTAAAGATTTTTAAATTTTATTTATCTTTATGTATTTATTTAATACAATATAGATACAAATACAAATAATACATATAAATATTTAATATAATATGCATGCAAATTATATACAAAATAAAAAGAAAGAAAAAACACATTGTCATGTATACAACAAAACATAAGAGGATTCAAAATATGTAACAATAAATTCTTATTTCAAGAAAACGAATTCTCTTTGCTTTCTTGTAGGTTTTCTTTTCCTCTCTAAGTCTAAAGTAAAGTTTTTACTATATTCAGTACAATTCCACTTGAAAAAAAAAGCCCATAAAAAGCCATAGTATGAGATAAGATAAAGGAATATCTGCCCTGGAAGAATGAATGCTGCTTCTCCTTAATATTCCATGTTTATTTCAGTTCTCATATATAATTATTAAAAAAAAACACCTGACTGCTACTTAGATAATATTTGAATTTCGATTTACTTTTGTTAGACCATTTAGTTAGATATAAGAATTCTGCATTTTATTAAATTCTAATATTGAAAATAAAGACTAGTACATATGGTTTGTGGCAGTGGCAGGGGCACATAATAAAATCATAAATGTTTTTAAGTACTGAGCATCCTAAGGGAAAAAAGGAGAAAATGGGGGAAGCTATAATATGATACCTTTTTCAGTACATGATGTACTGAATAAGAAAGTAAGATGTATTTATAAAATTAGGGGGTTGGACTAGACTACATCTAAGGTAACTTCCTGCTCTAAATTTATAATTCTAAAAGAAAAACATGGGTCAGGGGAAAAGAACCTGGAAGTAGAATCCTACATAAACCAAAGTGTAGTTATCATCTCAAATACGAGGTACTGTAGACAAACAAGTAACTACTGCTCAGGATATCAACTGTTAAAGTGTACACTTTCTAGTTTACAGAGGTTCTGTCCTTTAGTAATCAGAGAAAAGTTTCTCCATAAAAGTACATATTTTCCAAGCCTGCTGTTCTACTATAAATAAACTGTTTAAATTCAAACACACTAAAAAGGGATATTTAAAATCTTATCAGTATACCCAACCATCTAATCTCACAAAAAAATTAAATGGCACTTTGTACTGTATACTTATATATATGAATATATTCTTTGTGGTGTAAAGTTGTGAATTTTATGACTGACTAAAATTTGTAATAACTAAATATTTTAAAATAGCCCTAAGCCAATAACAGAGCCATGATAAAGTATATATTTACTGTATGTTGACCTGATATTTTTTATTGCAATGATATAAACCTCCAGATAATTTTCTTTAAATGATTCTAAGAAATCACATTTTTAAAAACTATTCAGGATAACTTTTCATTCTCAATTTTTTTTAGTCTCCTTTTTATTTCCTTTTATCATCACAACTATATATGTAGCTATGTTCTCAAATTTAACAAAATGCCACCATTTTGCTCCAATGAACTGTCATTTGAGTCAAAAGATATGATTCCAAAACCCAACCTAATATTTACCTGTGGATATTAGCCAAGTCACTTACTCTCTCTGGTCCTTAGTCTCTCTTCTGTAAAATGAAGGAATTGGAATAGATGCCTTTTACAATCCTGTCGAGTTCTAGATTTATGATCCTATATTGTTAATCAATTAATGCAAGAGAGAATATGAACCTTCACAGGCTTATTTTGCACAATTCACTGAAAACAAAACTTGTTTTGCTATCTGTTGTAAAAAGATACTCTTTTGAGGAATTTACAAGACCACATGACTTTTATGTTCCTCTCTAATTAGGCAAAGTCAAAATTTTCAATAAACATTTCCCATCAGACAGCAAGTCACCTCTCTTTGGGAAGCTGTAAAGAAAAGAAAGGGTAATTACATAGCACAGTGGATAGAGCACTGGGCTTGGAATCAGAAAGATTCATTTTCATGAGTTCAAATCTTTACTAGCTGTTTGACCCTAGGCAAATCACTTAATCCCGTTTGCCTCAGTTTCCTCAATTGTAAAATGAACTGGAGAAGGAAATGGCAAATCAGATCTTTGCCAAGTTGAACAAGACTGAAGTGACTGAACGATAATAAAGAAATAGACTATGAAGAAAAATTAGCACTAGATACTATGATCCATATTTGAAAAATACTAGCAGCAAAAACAGGTATTTTCAACAATACTACTTTATTTGATTCTCTCTATCCATATGTCATCTATCCACCTGTTAGAAATAGTACCAAATGCCATCAATCCAACCAGTCCATTTTGGCTATTTCCTTACAGAAATGAGAATAAAATATTTAGCTAGAAACCCCTCATCCTTCATAAAACTTTAATGCATCTGTTTTAAGAAAACACTCTACACTTAACACACCTAGATTCAAATCCCACTTCTGACACTAGCTATTCATTTTTAAACAAACCCATTTAACCTCTTAGGGTCTCATTTTCTTCATCTGTAAATTAAGATGTTTAGACTTAATGCCCATTAATATCCCTTCCCCCTCAAATCTATGATCCTCTTGTTTTACTATTCTTCCCTACAGTGCTGGTAGGAAATGACCAGTTTAAATAAATCTATTATATATGAATGAAATAACTATTGCATCTCAGGAACAGCAATAGGAATTTCATTTCCCTTCAATTAATTTAAATTTGACAAATATTCTATAAACACAGTAATGCACAAATCATTTTCCTATGTAGTAGGGAGATAAAAATAAAATGCTGCTCCCGCTCATCTTGGCACTCCTAAACAAATTGTCCTGTCTAGATTATCCTATGGATAATGACAATGTCCATATGAGAAGCCAGGCCAAAGACTCTTTCTTACTCCCCACAACCCATCCATCCTACTTCCTCACCATACCAAATATAATCTAGACCTGTCTTTCTTTCCTATCTTCAATTCAAAAGTTAAACTACCCCTAAACTCATTCCAAGCCTAAAAGCCATACTTAAAGCTCCTTTTTCCCCAATCAAATCTGACCTTGACCCATTTTAGCTTAATAACTTAACCTCTGCACAAGTTCAACCTGCTCTCTTTTTCCACAACCCTCCCCCATCTCCTATTTTCATTCTTCCTTCACTTTCTAAACAAATATTGTAAGACAAAAGAAATTAAACAAATTACTGATAGAACATGGAACTCTGTGGTTTCCCAAGAGAATACAGAACTGCAATAGGAAATTCCAGAGTCATTCAAAAGAGAGAGGTTAGATGAAAACAAATGGCCCACATAACTGAATTTATGAACCACATAACTGAAATACTTAGCATAATATAAAAAGAACCCTGAATTCACAGTCATAGTATCTAAAAAAGAAAAGGAAAGGAAAAAAGCAGAAGAACATATTGAACAGCTTGGAAATATAAATATACTAACATGAAAGCCAATGTAAAAGAAGAGAAAAGGAAGTAATATTAGAAGAGCTCCCATTCACCATATAAACAACAGTCATTTATCTCCAAGTCAGGAAGCATAGAAACAATTTAAAAAATTCATTTCTCATAAAATATAACAAATACAAAAAAAGAATGCCATAATGCAGAAAATACTACAAGAAAAATGCTCAGAGCTTCAGAATGCAAAGAAACAAACAAACAACAACAAAAACAAGATGAAGAATTCAGGCGATATATGATAAGAAAAAAGAAAAGAAAAAAACTACTGTGCTTCAAACTCTAACACACATAGGGATTAAATTGAACAGTTCCAATGAAAAGCTATTAATCTGGAGGACTGTCATATATAAAGGAAAGGAAATCCAAGTAGCATAAGAATGTGTTGTTCCAGGAGAAAATGAGATAATTCCAAAAAGGAGAATCCAAATGACATACTCTAAACACCTGAACATACTTAACAAGTAACAAATATTGTTCAATAAAATAAAGGAATTTGAAACATTCCTTCAAAAAAAATCAGTTTTCAGCAGACTATTTGATTTGCAAACATTTTAATTAATAGAAATATAAGAAAAAATAAATACAACTATGAAGGAAACAAAAATTAATGAAATTATACCTGCTAAATTGCAGAGTACTCAAAGGAATTAAAAAAAGAGAGAGAGAAAGAAATTAACAGCAAACAGCATGAATAACAGAGGTTATTAAATTTCCATTTAAAAGTTCACAAGATGATAAAAATGAAAGTGAAATTTAAAGACTGATTCTTTGAGTAGTAGGCCTGTAACACCATGAACTAAACCCCACAACTGCTCCCCTTTTTGTAGATGAATCAAATATTCTGTGGGATGAAACTGCCAAATGGAAGGGCACATAAAAAGGAAGGGAAAAGGTGGAGGATGGCAGGGAAAGAGTAATAGCTATCCTAATAAAGACAATAAGAAAAAACAAAAGACAGAAAACTCATAGTCTCTCAGCAATAGAGTCTATTGGAAAATTGGAATAGGAGTAGGGGGGAATTGTTCAGAGAGGTGGTGTAGCAAAGAAAAGAATTTAAAAGATGGGTTGGGAAGAAATTGTCAATTCAACCCATTATGGAATGAGGGTATGACTGAAGATTATTCCAGTGGGAGAGGAAACATTCTATAATGAGAGAAAGGGAACACACAATAGGTCTATTTTGCAGAAATATAATCCATAGGATAAATGCATCAAGAAGTTGTGGCTCTAAGAAAGAAAAATCATACTTCAAGGGACAGAAAATCAGGGCCAATAATGGTACCTGGCATCCACAAAGAGTGGGAAAAATAGATTCAGAAAGATTTAGAGAATAAATGCTAAAGATAGAGATCATTGGGAAGGCAGGAAAAAGAATTCAAGCAAATGATTGGGAATATAGGTGTAGAAATAGAATGAATAATGAGTTTTCTGATCACCTTGATTTTCTTGAGTTCCTTTATTATTCAGGAAAGGCCAAAATAACTTAGAAATCAAAGTCAGCTAATCAGGAGGCAAAATGATTGTTGCTCAAGTTTGATATGCCAGTGATCCTTTGGGGTGTCCACTAGGTGAATATGGAATACCTTTTTCTGTACTAGGAACCACAGGACCAGTTCACATTGCTTCACAATAGTCCCAAACAGATAGGTGGCCCAAATGACTTGGTTCTAAGTATTCTGAACTACTATTCTCTACTCAATTCCTGGAACTCTCATCCCCAGAATACCTCTCAAAACCTCCTCCATCCTGCCTCCCTTTGTTGTAAAATCAAACCATTCCTTAAACCCCTAACCTTTAAGGGGCAGACTGGGTTCCATTGTTCTTAGCATGTACATTTGCTATACTTGCCCAATAATGCTTCTGACTTTGCACTTGAATTTCATTCCTTCTTTCCCTTTATTCAGATGGATATTATGCCTCAATTAATAAAATTTCCAACTAGTCATAGGGAAATTTCTACCATGATCTTTATTACTTCTCTTACAAATGGATACTTTTAAGA
Organism: Sarcophilus harrisii; assembly: GCF_902635505.1. NCBI lineage: Eukaryota > Metazoa > Chordata > Mammalia > Dasyuromorphia > Dasyuridae > Sarcophilus > Sarcophilus harrisii. Next base: position 475,961,545 of record NC_045428.1, read on the forward strand.
GTGATGCACAACTGAAAAAAAAAGGGGGCGAATGAGACAAAATTTACAAAGACATTAACAGAAAAAAAAAACTAGTAGAGAATGCTCAAACAGTACTTCAAAGTAGGAATTCCACAATGGACACACAAAGTGAACAAAGAAGCAATAAATAAATATACAGACTAAATCAAAGAACAAAGTTTCAGAATAGACAGATGGGAAAGAGAATTTATAAAGAGAACAAGACAAAAAATTATTTTAAAAGGAAACATAAAATAACTAACAAAAAATTAATGAAGAGAATTGAGTTGAATTAACCAACTCAACTGGGAGAGAAGGATAAAGGGGGGAAAAGAGGAGAAGAATGGGGGGAAAGAAAAAAGAAAAAGAAATCAGTAATTTAAGTAAATCTCCAAAACTAGCAAAAGAGTTGATAAATTAGAAGGAGGAAGAAATTGGAGGCAAAAGAAAATAGTGTGGGTGTTGGGAGTTGGGTGATATTAAATAGGTTAAGGAGTGGTCTTCTGGCTCACATGTACTACAAGACAGTGAATTCAAACACAATATAGAAATCCAAAATAGCATTATAAAGAAGAGATAAAACATGTCTCTATAGTCTAGGGCACTAAGAATCCAAAATATGTGAAAATTAAGTGAACTAACAGTAGAGAAGGCCAATATACTTTAATCCCTAATGAGAGTTCAACCAATACTACTACCCTCACCATCCACAACGTTTCTGATTGTAGGACTGCACAAACTGACTCATAGACTTATAAAAGAACTCAGCTTTACACTTTAACTTCTCTTCTTCCTCCTAGTGCCAAGGAGATTAATTAAGAAATTTGCTCAGGCTTCCATAGAAGCCATCTCTTTCATGGTCCCACTGGGCCAGAGAAGTTAGGAACAGGGATAAGTCACTTGTACTTGAAGGTACTTGACACTCTACTAAATCTAAGGGGAAAATCCCAGCATCTAAGGAAAGCAGTCAAAAGCAATAAGGGAATTTTTTTTTAAATCCTAAGATTACCAAAGATCTTAAGAGGAAGAAAACTTAGGTACCTTGTGTATCAACAAATAAACTGAGGGAGAAGACATTAATAGCAGAAGGATTTATGACCTCCAGACCAAGTAAAGTCAGGAATCCATGAATAAGTATTATAAATTGTTGTCCTTCATTCTCCTAGGGGACCATGACATCAGAGATGTAATATAATGACATGCAAATGAATTGAATTTAAATAAGTTAGGGCTGTGCAAGATCACCTACCTCACTGTCCCCTCCAGAGTTATCTGGATCCAGTGGCCAGATATATATCAGGATGATAATAGATGGCCTTAGATGCAATGGGAGACTTTGGCCTTTTTAAGCTAAAGTCTTCAACAGGTCTCAGTCTGACTGAGGCTGTACCCAATCAGTGATTAAGGTTAGGGAGCCATTGAGGCAAAGAATCTCCTCTTTCATCCAGTAAAACAAACAAACAAACAAATCAATCAATTAATCAATCTTGGAGGGCACCAGCTCTTTGATGTCATGGTCCTCTTCTAGAATTAAGAACAAACAACAACCTTAGTGAGTAGAGCTAGTCCACAAACTGGAACTAGTCAGTTGGAAAACTTCCTTCCTCCTCTTCCTTCCTTCTTTCCTTTCCTTCCTCCCCTTCCTTCCTTCTTTCCTTTGGCTCCTCCCTCCCTCCTTTCTTTCCTTCCTTCCCTCCCTCTTTCCTTCTCTTCCTCCCTTCCTTCTTTTCTTCCTTCCTCCTTCCCTCCCTTCCTTCCTTCCTACCTTCCTGCCTTCCTGCCTTCCTTCTTTTCTTCCTTCCTTTCCTTCCTTCCTTTCTTTCCTTCCTTCCTTCCTTCTGTCCACATAGGGCATCACCTATAGATGCTCTTAAAAACTTTTTTTTTCTTCTTTTGGATCTCTGAACCCTCCCAAGATATCTTGGGGTTTACTGGTTAGATTTTTTTCTTAAGGACCCTGTCTTCAACCAAAGTCACTCTGGTTCTCATTGATTGGCCACCAACAGTCCTAGGCCCCAGGCCAAGCCTTACTTGGTCACTGTTCAGGTCCTGATTGACTCAGATTGAATTTAAATAACAATTTCCGCTTTGGCCAGAAAGTATTATAAGAAAAAGGAAAATGATTCAACACATGATGAGGCAGAAAAATCTGTGGATTATGTAGAAAATATGGAACACAATATATTGTTCCTTAAAGATTTAAAAGAAAAATAAGAGTTATAAAAACCGAATTGTAAAAGCTGCCTCATAGCAAAAATTATTGGAAGAATACAAAAATTTTCATCTCCAGTGGCAAGTATCAACAAAGAAACAAAAGAAAGTACTACTGGTTATGAATGTAAATACACAGATATAAAGATACAATGTAATAAGAGAAGCAAAAAGCAATAAAATTAAAACAAAGCATGATCTCCATGCAAGTGAAACATATTGATCTCAAATATAATATACATTGACACAATTTGAGGATTAGGTCACCCAGAAAAAAATCTGTTCAGACTTTTGGGTTGTATCTGACTTTTTTTGACTTTAATTGAAGATTTCTTGGCAAATATACTAAACAGGTTTGCCATTTCCTTCTCAGCTCATTTTACAAATGAGGAAACTGAGGCAGAGGTGAGTTATGTTCAGCGTGTTTGGGGCAATTGCACCTACCCAAACTGACTACTCAGGAGTCACTTCAAATGATGTACAGAAAGAATTTATTAGAATCTCGAAAAGCGGACTGTCCTGTCCTGTGGGCCCGAAAAGACAGCAAAGATACCCACAGGAGGAGAGTCATTCACTTGAAGATGCTTACAATTTTTATACATTTCAGACAAAGAACCCCCAAAATCCCACCCTGTATAGGTTGTGATTGGTTACATAAACCTTTATCTCCCCATTGGGTCAGTGGAATGCAGTGAAAAAGGTGATATACAGCTTCAGCCACTTAATTCCTTCTTTGGACAATGGAATGAAGTCCAGGTCTCATCTAAAAATCATGTGACTGGGGCCTATAGGCCTGATCTACTTTAGTTAACAATCTCTGATCCATATGTGCTTAATCTGTAAGTTCTTCACCTTTCCACACAAGGGTCACACATCTATTTAGTGTCTAAAGACACTCAAGTTTTGAGTTCAAGTTTTCCTCACTCCAGAACCAGCGATCTATCTAGTATGTCAACTAAATATCATAAAGCAAAAAAGAAGAAGAAAAAGAACACATAAGAAAATGCCCAGAACTTCTGAACACAGAAATTAAAGTGTCTATCTTAAAAATCCACGTTATCTCCAAAAAAAAACCCAGCCTTTCCAGACTTCAAACAAGACATATAGTGGATAAATTTAACAATTTCATTGAAAATAACAACTTCTGCAAATGGTTAAAAGGAAAAACTTAAAATATAAAAGATGTTTTTTTAAAAAGCCATGAGAATATTCTACACACAAAAGAAAAGACCAGAGAGAATGGAATTTGTGTTTCAAAGAGCAAAGGAGCTCAATGTGCAGCACCTATTCTACTAATCTGAGTCTAACCATAAATGAAAGAAGGAAATAATAGATAAAGAGAGAGAGGCTCAATAATAAAGGAGTATTGAAAAGATTCCTAGAAAGGAAACTAATCCCTCTCAAAATTATTTGCTTCTCAAATAACTCAGCCAGGAGAATCATATGGATAAACAACTACTCATTTCTCCCTATTTCTGACCTAACTAAAATACTCTAGTACTTCTCTGACTTGTCCTGCTTTTCTACTTCCTTTTGTGTGATGTTTTCCCCCATTGGACTATAAGATTCTTAAGGTCAAGTACTCCCTTTCTCCCTCCCTTCCCTCCCTTCCCTCCTTCCCTTCCTTCCTTCCTTCCTTCCTTCCTTCCTTCCTTCTTTCCTTCCTTCTTTCCTTCCTTCCTTCCTTCCTTCCTTCCTTCCTTCCTTCCTTCCTTCCTTCCTTCCTTCCTTCCTTCCTTTTTCTTCCTTCCTCCTTTCTTTCATTTCTTCCTTCCTTGCTTGTTTTTTTCTTTCTTTCTTTTCTATTTGTGTCCCTAGTGCTTAGAACAGTGCAGGCACCAACAAAAATTAACAAAAAAGGACAATTAACAGATTTCTTTCTAAATGTAAATTTCTTTTCTTTGTTTCAGTTAAGATCTCTATCTGGTCTGATAGTTCAGACATTTTATATTTTTGAAGGTTTTCCTCTCTTTTGTGTCACCAGTTTTGCAATCTTCTAATAATTTTTTCTGGTTTTGCTATAACTCCATCTTGTTCATTTGATATTTTATTAATTAGATTTTCTGCTCTTTTTAATTAGATTAATTAAAAGTTTATTAACTGCATTGGTCTTTTTAAAGAATCACCTTTTAGTTTTATCATTTCTACAGGGTTTTTAAATTTCCAATTTATCTTTTTTTCCCCTCTACTTTTTTATATCTCCTCTCTTCTATTCAATTGAGATTTATTTGTTGGCTTTCTAATTTTAAATGCATAGTCAGTTCCTTAATCCTCTTTTTTTCTACTTTGTTATTATATATTTGTAGGAATATGATTTTTCCCCCTAAAGAAGGCTTTAGTTGTATCCCAGAAATTTTGGTATGTTTTTTCATCAATATCATTATTTTTTATATAATTATTAATTCTTTCTATGATTTGTTCTTTCATTTAAATGAATTGTTTAATCCATTAACATATAAAGTTATATGTTAAGTTTATCTTTTCCTCTGTCTTTAATATTGAGATTTTTAATTTATGATTTTATTCCCTCATCTACTGTAAACATACCATGAGATTCTTTCAGTTACTATATTCTTTTTTAAAGAAGGTTTGTTTCTCCTGATTCTCTTCTTCTCATACCTGATCACAGCCTTTTGTTTGTTACCCCTTTCTATTTAGAATTTTACTTATGTTTCCTTTTTTCTTCTGCTTTTAGCTGGATATATAATTCTTTTCTCTTTTAATCAAAAAGATTCCTCCTTTCTCTCTTCCCCTTCATCTGCTCCTGTTCATTGTTTTTTTTTTTATTTCATTTTCTGTGCCCCTTCCAAAAAGGATATATCACACTTTTTTCATTATCCATTCTCTCTTTCTGTCTACTCTAGACTATAATTATCTGATTCACAATCCCTATAACTATTTGGTCTCTCTCTTTCTCTATATTCTTTATGAAATCAAAACTTTCAAGGAATCCAATCTAGTCTCTTTCCCAGATGGTTTCTGCCACTCTCATGTAGAGCTTGCCTCATGAATTCCCCCTTTCCATGGTTCTTCACTCTCATACCAATGTTAATTATTGCAGGTGTCAGAGAGCAGAATGCTACATAGTAGGGCACTTTCACCACCAGGTCCCTAATCATGCAGCCCACCACTAATCTATACCTTCCTCTGACTAACTGCTCTCAAAATCTCCTCTCTGGGTTCATGTTCTCTTGCTCCCCCAGGAGCTAGTTGCCCTCAGGACGTCTAATTCTCCTTCTCCCAAGATAAAACAAGCAGGCATTTCAAACACCAAATCCCTCAGGCCACATGCCTCGTGCAAAGTCTCTATGGCCCTTCACAAACCATATTTCATCACCTATTGTCATATTAATCATTGGACCTTCCTCCTACCACTAAAGCAAGGCTGCTTCCTTTCTCCCTTTTTCAACCCTCCCCCACTCCTTACCCACTTTCTTGTAGATTTTCTCTTTCTGAGATCACAAGAGTTACCTTCCCCTCATTGCTAGCCTAGATTTGACTCCAGCACACCTCATATTTCTCTATGAAATTTCTCTATATCCCCTTGCTATTCTCCTTTCATATATCATTCCATATTGAAATGTGCTGCTGTTATTCTTCAGTCATTTCAGTCATGTCTAACTCTTCATGACTCCATTTGGGAGTCTCTTGGCAAAAATACTAAAGTAATTTGCCATTTCTTTTTTCAGCTTATTTTAGAGAATAGGAAACTGAGGCACAGAGAGTTAAATGACTGGGCCAGAGTCACACAATTCAGCAAGAATTCAGGAAGATGAGTCTTCTGACTCTAAGCTCTACCCAAGAAAACACTGATTCTCCTGTAGATAGGTTGTCATCAGATTCTTTACATAATGTTCCAGACTTACTGCCTCACTGCTACCTCCAGCAGACTTCCACCTTCACCTCTGTCTCCTTATATATATTTAAAAAGTAGTCTCTTACTAGTCTCTCTGTTGCTTTTCTCTTGTTGTTGCCATCATTGGATTACTCTTCATACAGTTCTGTTGTTTGGGATGTTTGAGAAGCAAATAATCCCTTCAAGTCTAGTTGTCTTTCTAAAAAAAGTTTCAAAGACTTCTTTATTCTTAAAAATTCATCTTTTTTTCATTTTTGGTTAAACTCAGATTTGCAGTGTTGCATGTTGTGCTCTACTGTTTTTCAGAACACATTATTTGATTCTCTCCTTCATTTTCAGTTGGCTGCAAAATAGCCTTTTCTTATTTAAATTTATTTTCCTTTGTATTTGAAGCTCTTTCTCCTGATTGCTTACAGATCTTGTTATTTCTGAAATTAATTGTTTAATTTAACCACTATATATCTTGGAGTTCATAACCATAGGTTCTTTTTTTTAAGAGGTGACCTGTGAATTCTTCAGTTGGTATTACATTTTCTATGCTCAGAAATTATATTATCTCATGTATTATAATGTTAAAATTTTTTTGTCCTCTCATGTTCTTCTTGGAGACTTATGATTCTTAAGTTTTCTTTACCCATCCTGTCTTTGAGATCAGTATATTTTTCTTGCACAATGGGTATATTTTATTTTAATATTATTGCTTGGGTTTCTTCTAGATTGTCTTCCACTTTTATATATTTGCATTCCCATTCTATTTTCTCTCTTTTGTTTTTTAAGACTTATTATTGCTGATTCCACTTTTGCAATTCTACACATTAGTTTTGATTTACAGGACAAAAATTTTTTGTTCACTTCTCTTTTTAACCACTCTAAAACAGTGTTGTGGTTCCATGTTCTCCTTACAATCTACAGGGTCCACTGTCTCATCGCATTTTGGATTATTTTTCTTTGTTTTATTCACAGATGCCTGAGATGGTTTACTAGATCTAGAAGTCATTGCCTTTTTCTTGTTTTCCTTATTGAATTATCTGCTAATGTTAAAGGTCTATGAATTCTCTTCCTTTGAAGATCTTTAGTAATTTCAGACTTTCTCCCCTACCCCCATTTTTCATCTATTCCCTTCTGAGATTATCTCTTCTGACAATGGTTTCCTTGGAGAATGAATGTCAAAGAATCTTAGTCGCCTACATTGTTCAGCTCATGATTCACTAGCCTAGGTCTTTGCTCCATATAACTTTTGGGTGGACATAAATGGATCCAGTTGAATGCTATGCTCTTTCTCTCAAGCTTGGTGGAGGCCTACATAGCCTCCTTTTCTTCCTACCCATCTTCCCCCCATTTCTATATACATGATGTCCCATCTTGATATCCTATCTTGTCCTTAGTTCCTTAGTGCATAGTTCTCTGGTTCAACATCATCAGCAATTCAGATACCTGCCTAGTTTGTACTATAATCTTTTTTACTCTGACACAGGCAGTTTAGAGTTCCCCAATGCTGATGATCTTGAGTTGTGGTCCTGGCAGGCTTTTACTCTGAAGGACAATAGTCATAGTACTTGTCTGTTAAAGTCTGGATAAACGTCCATAGTCTGAAATTAGAATCTCTACAGTACTAGAAAGAGGAAGGGGAAACCAGGGTATAAGGGTAGGTCTGTTGTAATCCTATATCTGGTCCTTGGATCTGCTAGTGTATCCTTTCCATTGGTAATGTGGAAGATGGGGAAGAGGTGCTAAATAAGGTGAACATCAATTCATGTTTTTTTTAATCTTTACCTAGATAGTTTGCATAATGGAGACAGCTGAAGTTTCTTTATCTTTCCAATAATTTCAATGAGTCAATATTCAAAATTAGTCAATTCAAAAGCCAATAGAAATTGACTAATTTCTATTTTGGAGAAGTCTGAGAGGTTGTGTGGATCAGAGAAAATATCTAGTCCTCCATCTTGCTGTACATAGGATCTGGAAATGTAATATATTCTTTTTTCTTTCCTTTTTTGGAGATGTGGAAACTACTATTTTAAGTTACTAATTAGTGTTGAACATATAATCCATTAAAACCACTATTGATCAATAAACAAAAATGTGTTGCATTTTATATGCTAAACATTGTCCTAAACCTTCAAGATGCTGGTGTAAAAGGGGTGCCCCAGTGAGAATTCAGATAAAGCTGAATGGTTTTAGGAACTAAAACAGAAATGTTGTGATGTTAAGGGGGAAGTCTAAAGATGCAAAATTGACATCCCCCACCCTAGAAAGGGTAAAAAACTTAATTTCCTCAATTGTACATAATGAGGGCAGTAAGACAATGAAATTGTTTCTAGGGCACAAACTAAAGTCATTCCTTTGTCCTCAGCCACTTATATGTTTAAGATTCTCAAATAAACATTAGAGAACAAAATAAGTTCATTGAAAATAATCAATCTAAGATAACATGAGGTCACTTATTGGCTTTTAAGTTGAGAAGAATTTATTGATTAGAGGGGCAAATTGGTCTTCTAACATTTCTTGCAACCTCTGAGGAAATCAAGGGGAAAAGTTTTTGACTATCCCAAGATAAGGGCTGTTGTCATGGATGAAAAAGCTCTGTAGCAGTAAGGCGCTCACAGAACCATCCAGCCACATTAGTGGTTGATGAGAGAAAAACCGGCAATCTACCCATCAAAGAGCAAGCCTGGGGCCACACTGGAACAATCTATATAAACAGAAGGCCATGTACCAAGAAGACTCCATTGGCTGAGAAACATGCCTGGCAGCCTTTGTCCAAACAGTAGTACAGTCTGTTTGGTATTGTCAGGCGGCAGATTCTCAGCAGCAGAGAGCTCCAGATCAGCAGCATCAGAGCCTGGTAAGAAGCTAATACAATCACCAAGTGACCTGATTGAACCAATCCAGCAGTAGATTAGCCTGGTGAGCTGAGACACTGTACCATTTGAAGGACCAGCCCAGATGAATAATAATGCAATTTACACATCACTGAAACCATATCTTGCAATGAAGGGTCCTTCAGGAAGAGAAAAAACTTCAAATCTCTGCTACCAAAATGGTCTGTTATCTCGTGGATAAATGATCTACCCTCATTCTCATATATTCCTTTCCTCTTCTCTTCCCTACACTAAGACAAATGGCTTTAGGAACAACTGATTTCCTCAGGGAAACAGAGTAAAAATGTCCAAGCACAGTCCTTATTACCTGCATTAGGGTGTAATAGTCAGTTAATATGAGTAGCTTTTGGAATGTAGATTCCTGTACTGAAATAATGTAAATAAAATCCAGACAATCAGGGTTCTCTGCCTATAGCAGTTCTACTTGTATTATGTATTACACATATTCTCTTTCATTATTTTTCCTTTGTATTCATATTCCTTCTTATCAATTAGACTATTGACTCCTCTAGGGCAGGGATCTTGGTAGTATCCTCATCATTGTATCCTCAAAACATAGTATAGTATACCAGGCTAATTATACTTCAAATTTTGCATGAAACAAAAATTTGGTCAATGAACAATCATTATAAACATTTTTGGGATGCTTATGTTCCTGCACTATACAAACACACACACACACACACACACACACACACACACACACACACACACTGTCCCAATCAAAAGTTTTAGTGAAATTTAAAGCTGCTTAAAACTTCACTAAGGGGGCAGCTAGGCACAGTGAATAGAGCACCAGCCCTGAAGTCAGGATGACCTGAGTTCAAATGTGACCTCAGACACTTAACACTTCCTAACTATGTGACCCTGGGCAAGTCACTTAACTCCAATTGCCTCAGAGGAAAAAAGCTTCACTAAGACTTGTAGGATACTCTGTTTATGGATGTGAGTGGGTGTGTATGGGTGTGAGTGGGTGTGTATAGGTGTGGGTGTATGTACTCATATTCACACATGATATTTTTGTTCCATTAGAGAGAACTACTTTAAAGGGATATATAAAGCAAATAATTTTTATAAAGTATATGACCTATTATATTTACTTAAAATGAGGTACAAAGCTTATTTTAATAATATCTTTGTTCAGAATTATGATTTCTATTTAGCTCAAAAATTGGTAATCACAAACAGTAATTTTCAATGATAAGCTCCAACAATACTTAGCATTTTTTATGAAAGAGCTAATGAAAATAATGAAACAATAAAGTTTTTCTGACTCTGTTAAAAAAAAAAAAAGAATATGTGTGAAAGATGATGTGTGTGTTATATGGCATCATCCCAACCCAGAAATGAGTTTTAACTACCTGGAAAACAAGATTTATGAAATCACTACGTGCCATTCAAAATTAATATGCATTTATTAAGCACCTACTGTGGACCAGGCATTAGATGTGCAAAAGCAAACTGTGAAATAGTTCTTGCACTCAAGGACCTTGCATTCTAAGGGAAAGGGAAGAACAGAACAATTTAGACATAGCAGAAGGGCTGGATTTGGTATCAGTAGAATTAGATTTAAATCTTCCTGTCAAATACTACCTGTTTGTCAATGAGAAAATCACTTAAGCTTCCTGGCTTTCAGATTCCTTATCTTTAAAAAAAGACTCTACTAAAGGACCTTTAAGTTATTCTCCAGTTCTATTTCTACCCAAAAGCCTAAATCTGCAAAGAACTCATTTATATAAGGGAATATGGGTACTATTATCTGGGGGAAACAAGTAATGATGCCTCATGCAGCAGGTGGCATTTGAGTTTAGCCTTGAAAGTAACAAAAGGATTCCAAAATCTGAAGCCAAAGGAATGTATCTCAGGAGCAGAGGTGGGATGTCATGTCATGTACTAGACCCATTTGCTTGAAACAAAGATATGTATGAGGGGGAGTACTATGAAATCATCCTAGAAAGATGGGCTGCAGACAGATTGTGAAGGATTTCAAAAGACAAAGAGAAGAGCATATATTTTAACAAGGAAACAACAGAAAGCCATCAAAACTTCTTGAGCAGAGGAATAGCATGGTTATATCCATTTTTTTAGGATTATTAATTTGGCATTTAAATTGGAGGAAAGATTGGAGAGAGAAGAGATTGGGAAATACTTAAATCAATTAGGAAACTATTCCAATTGTCTGGGCAAGAAATGATAAGGACCCAAAGTAGGTTGATTACATGTGAATAAAAAATATGAGATATTTTGCTGATATTGATAAGATTTAGGGACTGATTGGATATAATAATTTAGGGATGGTGAGAAACTGAGGAATACCTCAAAATTATGAATCTAAGTGACTGCCTTTAATATAAATAGAGAAATCAGGAAGAGAAGTAGGTTTAGAGAAAAGGATAGTTAATTCTAGTTTCGATGTATCAAGGCACCTAAAAATATTTAAACAAAGATGTACTACAGACAATTGGTGATATGGGACTAGAGTTTAGGCAAGAAGAGAGGGCTGGGTGTGAAGATTTAAGAATCATATTCATAGAAATAATTCTTGAACCATGGGAAGAAGAAAAAGGTAGTTGAGCTCACTAAGACTCCATTAACAGAAGGAAAAAAAAAGATGTTTGAGAGGAGAACTTTGGAGGATGGAAATGGATGGGATATGAGGCATAGATGATGAGCTAGCAATACACAGTGAGGAATGAACTGATGGGAAAAGAATACCAACATTAGGAAAACTTAAGCTATTTGTAAGAAAAAAAAATTAAACATCACCAAAAAAGTCAAAGATACAAACTAATATGACAATTTTTATGTCAAATTAACAGACAAAAAAACAGTGGATAAACTAATAACTTTTTTTAGAAAGCAGAAACAGAAAAAGTAATGTTCATCATAGGGATTTACAAATGTTCAAATTTCTTTCCATATACTATGCATACATGCTCTATGACATCAACTTACTAAGTAATTTCTGTTGTCTCTGCTGTTCAATTCAATCTATTAGCCATATTATAGAAATATATGAAGTATCTCTTCCTTCCTTTCCTTAAGAAATGATGACCCTGAAAGAACTCAGAACCACATTACCTGCTCTGTTTCTTCTTTAATGTTAATAAAGAAGGGAGGAACAGAGAAAGGGAAGAAGAGAAAGACTTGCAATGGTGAAATTAAAAAAAGAGGCAGAAACAGAGAGACAGAGAGCAACTGACTCCCCAAAATGCCTTCACTCTGTACTAGGGACATGTTATTCGAAATCTAGAGCAAACAAGAGACTCATGTGTCATACTTGAGAAAGCTGCATATACTATGAACCATGAAGATCTTCAGAAAGTTGAAATGAGAAAAAGTAACACAGCTGCCCCCAGTCCCTGATTCAACCCTCTTTGGAAAGCAGAGACCTGGGTCCAGATAGGATTTGTAGGCCAGGGACTTTTCAGAGAAATTTTTGTAACCTGAATAGAAAATGAATACAGAAGGATAATTTGGGAAGCCAATCAAGTATTTACTTTATTTTTCTCCATTTAATAAAACCTTGTCATGATTTTGTGAACTGTGTAACTTCAAGCAGGTGATTAATTAACTGCAGGGGTTGTTAGGAATGGGAAAGCTATATGCACAGGCCATCTCAGGTTTTTCAAATTAAGAATATGGGCCAAAAGAGTATAACTGGACTCTTCTAGAGGTGAGAAAGTCTCTGACATTAATATATGGTGCTTTTGGATTTGTGAATTAAACTTAGAATGTTTAGTAAGCAGAATGAAGTTAATTAAGATAGAATCAGATGAACTAGTTAGGCTACCATATGCAACTGTAGGAAACAAAAGGAAAAATATACATTTGTAGTTGAGGAAATTACCTAATATCTTTGAATCACTTCCTCTCAAATTACTCCTTTGAAATTTCCTGCAAATATTTACTCTAGCTATCCATTTCTCAACAAAATGATTTTTTCCATAAGCATGGGAAAATGTGATAATCAGAGTGGCCAAGATGATAATAAATAACTGGAAAAGATTTTATTTAATGTTAAGCCTAATGAAAAGAAAATAACATTCTTTTTAAGTTTTATATTTTAGTTATGAAACAATATTGGATTTGGGGTCAGAACAACTTGGTTTCAAGTCTAGTCTATGCAATTTAACAGTTATTTGACTATGAACAAGTGATTTAACCCAAACCTCATTTTCTCTACCTGCAAAATGAGCATAACAGTTGTTGCATTCCCTATCACGATGGGATGTTGTAAAAAAAGTGTACTTTGTAAACTTTAAAGCACTATATAAATGTGGGTAGCTATTATTGCTATCAATTGATTTAACTAGTTTGTAAGCTCCTTGAAATAAAAGACTATTTTTGGCTCATCTTTTATATGTCCTTCCAAACTTGGCTGAATATCTTACCTGTAGACAATGTTCAATGAATAATTGTTGAACTAATGTATATCCCCCCAAAAAAGTTCATTTACTTATACTTCAAAGAATGGCCTAAAGAGTCAACATGGAATGATACAGAAGAATGTTAGGATCTGATTTTGAATCCTGATTCTACCACTTAGTTTCTATGAGAAGCCAGTTATTCAACTTTTATGGGTCTTAGTTTCTTCATTTATAACCTAAAAGATTTATATTAAATAGCCCATAAGATATTTCCTTTGCGTAAATCTAAAGTACTTTGTAAAATTAATGCAAAAGTGGATATCACTCATTCAGTCAATATAATTAAACATTTACAATGTATCAGTCAGTCAGTCAACAAGCATTTATAAAGCTCTTACTATGAACCCGGTGCTTTGCTAAGCACTAAGGGTACACTGAGAAACAAAAGACAGTTTTTGTCTTCAAGGAGCTCACAATTTAATGGGGAAGACAACAAGCAAAGAAATATGTATAAACAAGTTATGTACAAAATAAACAGGAAATAATTAACAGAGGGAAAGAATCAGAATTAATAGGGAGTAGGGAAGGCTTCCTGTAGAAGGAGAGACTTTAACTGGAACTTGAAGGAAGACAAGAGGACTCCAGAGAAAATGCCCAGAGCTGAGAGATAAAATGACTTGTAAGGAACAAAGAAGCCGTGTGTGTGTGTGTGTGTGTGTGTGTGTGTGTGTGTGTGTCTGTGTCTCTGTGTGTCTGTGTGTGTTTCTATATGTGTGTGTATAAGGTGTAAAAAGATTAGAAAAGTAAACTGAATGTTGAGGGGGAGAGGGGGAAACAGGATAGCTTATAAAGGCTTGGATTGCCAAGCAGAGGTTATATTTTATCCTGGGGATACAGAGAATCCTGAAGTTTGAGTATAGAGGTGATGAAGTCAAACAATGCTTTAGGAAAATCATTTTGGCAGTTGCATGGAAGGTGGTTGGAGTAGAGGGAGACTTGTGGCAAACACTGTCTTAAGCTCTGAGGAAAAGGGGAAAAAAACAGAGTGTACAATCTTTAAGGGGACAACAATATGTAAATAAATAAGTATATAGAAGATAGAAGATACATACATGATAAAGGAAAGGTAGGTAACCTTAGAGAAGATATACATTTGTTGGCTTCACAATATAGATAGGTAACTTTTAAAAATCAAAATCATCATCAATTAGCAATGAAAATTACATTAAGTTCCATAAGGTATGAATAAGTACATTAGAAAGAAAACTTCTCTTTGACATCCTATAGATTCAGGCAGCATGTCCAGATCAGTAACTAAAAGCTATCCCAGGAATAGTTTTAGATGTGCTAACTCACTCTGGATTTTAGAGAGCAGTTTCTTTAGAAAACAGAGAAGAAGGATGAACTTTCATCATAAGTACTGTACTCCGCACTTTCCCTAACTGGAGACCTACTTTATCATTCTCTGAATTGTATAAACAGCCTTTCCAGAGAGCCACAGTCAGTTTAGGTGCCTTCACATTAACTACAAAGGACTTGTAAGAAACTCTAAGGCAGGACATCATCCCACTGCTTCTAGCAATAGTGCAATACTCTTCTACTAGCAAATTACTGTGTAAAGGGTCAGTAAACATTATCAACAAAGGAGGGGGGGATGCTTTATGGTTAAGGGGGAAAAAAACAGTCTCTAGGGGACATAGTTATGCTAGAGTTGGGAAGGTGAGGAAGAGGAAGACTCTTTTCTAGTGTTTCTCCCAAAGGCAATTCTGTAAATAACTTTTACTTTTCACCCCTAGATTAAGGGTACTATCCTCCCAGTCTTCTTGACCTCACGTTGGCACGAATCCCAAAGACTCTTTTTCAATGCCTAATGAAATCTTTTGCCCAACTTCTGTAAAAGATTTTACTTCACTGTATTAACCCTCCAACTACCATGAGGGCTTCCTGCCCATCACGATATCCCACAGCTGGAGAAGAGAGATTTGTAGTTTCGTGGAATGTTTCCAAGAGTAACAGACATTTTTTTTTGCTTACGATTTAAAAAGATGCTGTAAGTATGACTTTCACTTCCCAGGGAATATGGTGGGAACGATATTTGAGAGTATCAAGGATGTGATTCAATGCCTTAGCCCACAAACATGCATCAATGCTTAAGATTCTTGGGGATGCTCAGCCTGGTCAGCTGGAAGAGATAGGGAACGGAAAGATATAGGAGAAAAGGGATAATAAGAAAAGATGAATGCAAATTCCAGCACCAAGGAAAGGTCTGCTAGCAGTGTTCAAGTTTCCCAGTGGGGCTACAGGACAAGCTCTCTACCTCAATATTTCCACTGTTCCCAAACCAATCTGAAAAGCAAAGGAAAATTAGAAAAGAGCACAGTATCTGGCTCCTTTGTTTCTCAGCAGAATGCACTTTTAGGTGAAAAATCAGAGTTGGAGGAAAGTTAGCACTTTCAAATACACATGAATACATGCATATAAATCTGCAGCCAAAAACATCCAAAACAGGTACACACATTCGCCAATTGACTTGCAGTAACAGTTTCAACACAGTCCGCTTTTGTCTTTCTCTGCATATATATTCTCTGCCTGTCTCTGTTTCACACTATATCTCAGCATCTGTCTCTGTCTCTGGGTTTATATATCCAATCTCTACTTCTGAATCTGTCTTATTTTGTCTCCATACACACACACACACACACACACACACACACACACACACACACACCACTCGAACTATTCCCGCCCCTGGGCAGTACCCAGCACTCACATGCAGGGATAGTAGCCATAGGGAGGCAGACCCGAGGGCTGCTGTAGGGAGTTGTCTTCACAAAGCTCCGAGTCGATGAGCAGGTAGTCCTGACTCTCATTTCTCCGAGTCCCGGTTCCAGGAGCGCAAACCCTCCGAGGGCCATAGGGAGAGTTCTGACTCATGGCCAGCGCTTATCCGGGACAGCCACGGGCACCCTGAGACAGCTTCAGCTGTAGCCCAGAGTCCCCAGGCCAGAACACGAGATGAAGTGGGCTCCAACTGGAGTCTCAGCTTCCTGTGTGCTGGAGCGAGGGCTGGTCCCGGGGAACTGCTGGACACTGAGCGAGAGAAGGACTGACAGCACTGATGAGCGGAAAGGCGCACGCTGCCCAGATTCCTGCCCAGCAAGGCACTTTGAAGAGCAGACTGGAAGGGGGCCTAAGCTTCTCTTGTCCCAATAGAATGGACCTTCGGAGCCCCAAGGAAAGCAAGCATGCGCTCCCTACTCCCTGAGGCAAGGAAGAGCGCAGGCAGGCAGGCGGGCGGGCAGGCTGAGAAAGCGGAGCGCTCTCACTAGCTCGCCAGAGAGAAAACCAGAGGCAACGGGAGTGATGAAGAGTTACTATGTCAACCAAGACCGTCCGCCCCCCACTTCCCCGCCTTCTTCCCCCGCAAGCAGCGTCATGCTCCCGTTGTCTGTCCCACCTTCAAATGGAGCCAAACGGGCCCCTGGAACTTCTAGGGTGAAGTTTGCTCTTATTCCCTCTGATTCCGGCTTCCCGGAACCGGGCGAATTGGAAAAAAATCAAAGCAAGGACTGTTTCTAAGACCCAGACTCCGCCGGCACTCGGGGATTTCGATTACACCGTCGAGCTGGGCTCTCTCTAGGGTGGTTTATCTTCCTTGCTCAACTCGAAGAAGAAGGAAATCCATAGGCTTTAAAGGTTCGGGGTGTTCTGCCTCAATGTAGGCAACTTTGTCTTTCCCTTACTCTCTTTTAGCAGTTTCCTTGTCGCCCCTCTACCCCCACCCCCGCCCCCAGCCTCGCAAGTATGTCACGACCCTCTTCTAAAATATACAACACTTACAGCTATAAGTCCCCGGCCTCTGGAAAGAAGGATGGCAAATAAAAATATTTTTTGAAAAGAAACTAAAACAAAATGCACAACATCCCAATAGCGATGCCTTTTCAAATGATAATGCTTCGCATTTTACAAAATTCGAGGATTTGCACCTATATTCCATTCCTCTTAAGGCCTACATCTATTTTTCTTGGTTTTCACCGAGACCTAGTGCGGTGAAAGGAGTGCAGATACGGAAATTAGACAGTTTAAATGGTCAGCTCAAAGTCACAGGGCTAGTTCTGAAAAAAGTCCAGGTTTGAAGCCAAGTTATCACCAGCGTCAGACACCTTCCACTCTGGTGGAATACAAGAGAAATAAGTGCCTGTTGTGTGCAAATGCACTGGAATAAGGGCTATGTTATCTTATTTATTGGGTATTATTATTTCGATTTTACAGATGAGGAGATAAAAGGCAAAAATCACACAGAAAATGAAAAAAGAATGAGGGTCTTATTGCAATAGTCTTGCTGCTGTATCACAGCAGCCTAAATAAAGACAAGGAAGTCATTCATTTGTCAATGAACTCCAACTCAGAATGTAAACTCCTTGAGAGATTGTACCCCTTCCTTTTTTTAGTCTCTGTAGACTCCAAAACTGTGCCTAGTATATAGTAGGTGTTTACAAAACTTTCTTTTAAAATTCAATTCTCAAATTGCATATGAAACATTTTTGGAACAGAAATTCTTCTATTTAACATTTATTAAATACTTATTGTGTGATGAGCAATGTGCTAGATGCTAGAAATACAGGATCCTCAAAAGACTGCAACATATAAATTAATGACTATAGTCAGTCAGTCATGTGTTAAATACCTCCTATGTTCTAGTCACTATACTAAACACTTTGTAGTTCTTTAAGGTTTATAAAATAATTTCTTTTCAACCCAATAAAATAAATATGAATGCCTATATTCCTTATTTGCCCAGGGTTTTCTATATTTTATTTGTAGAAGTTTGTTTTAAAATGTTCTTTGAGTAGTCTATATACAAGTAGCAAACACTTCCACTAGAGCAAGGCAGATAACATTAGTAATGATCTAAAAAGGAAGACTATACAATAAACTGTATCAAATACCAGCATACTGAATGTCATCATAGATTGCATCTTAGGTCTGTACTATTGAAATGTTTATTCAATTCAGTCCAATCTGACTTTTCTTTAGTATTTATTATATGCCAAGAACTGTGCCAAGTTCTAGAGATACAAAGCAAAATCAGAAAACTGTCTCTTCCTTGAGATCACTTACACACACTGAAAAGGAGATAATTACAAGATGTAACAGAGATAAGCAAAAACAAAGAAGAGATTAATTATAAATCTCCCCACTAACACAATGCACCTTTCTAAGTCTGTAATCAAAAGAAAAATGTAAAAGACAATCAGAGATAAATTTCACACTCTGACTAGGTCTATACACACAAAGAAAAAAACCAAAATTTTGTCAATTTGGAAAACAAATCAAAACCCACTTGTCAGAAACCTTTCTATCTAAAACATTTTATGATTGCATTATCTGGATGATTATCTTTATTTCCCACTTTCCAGGGTTTTTTGTGAGTATCCTTTAGCATCATTCTTTTTGGACAAATGCTGACCATAGCATTTCCACCTGGAATGCAATTTCTTGAACAGTAGATGCATTTCCCAGGCTTGCTGTTTAGGCAAGACATCTTGAGGAGATATAACAATGAAAACTATTTTTCAATTAAAACTAAGTGGTAAAATAGTAAGTAATGATCAATGGTTATGGCTATAAACAAACAGCCATAAGGTACATGGTAATTGAAGTATCTATCGCAATCAAATAACAGAAGGCTGTTTTTATGTTTCTCCATCCTAAGGCATCTGGAATCATTTTTAAGTCATGTTTGTTGCCATCTAATCACTAATAGGGAAGATAGTGTAGCATAATAATAACAGCTAGCATTTTTATAATCCTTTAAGATTTGCAAAGTGCTTTGTAAGTGCTATTTCAATTTATCTTCACAACTCTGGCAGGTGTTATAGTTATTCCCATTTTACAAGTGAGGAAACTGAAACAGATGGAGGTGAAATGACTTATTAAGGGTACAAGGCCAAATCTGACCCCAGGACTTCCTGATTCCAGGTCTGGCACACTATTCACAATGCCACCTTGTTGTGGAAAGTCAACTTTGGAGTCAAGAAGAGTTGGGTTCCAGTATTGCCACTGACACCCACTAATTGTGTAAGATGGATAATGCGGTATAGTGGAAAGATAACTGGGATTAAATTCACATGGAGCTGAGTTCAAATATGAGCTGTTCTAATTATTACCTAAATGACTCTGGGGAAGTCAGGTTGCTCACTTTGGACCTCAATTTTCTCATCTGTGAAGTGAAGCTGCGGACTAAATGACCTTTAAATGACCTTTAAAGTTCCTTCCAAACCTATATCTATGATCATGTTAGTTAACTTCTCAATCTTCCCCAGTAAACCTAAAACCAAGTTAAGGACAAGTTGATCTCCATGTGGGGAAGAGAGGAGCTAAGAAGTATTTATATAGTACCTAGTATGTATCAGGCACTATGCTCAGTTCTTTGCAAATATCTCATTTGATCCTCACAATAGTTCTGCAATTATCATAATTTTACATGTGAATAAACTGAGGTTAAGTGATTTGACCAAGATCACTTGGCTAGTAAGTGCCTTAGCACAGTGCTTGGCACATAGGAGGTACTTAATAAATGTTTATTGTATTACAATAAATGTCTGATTCTGGATTTGAACTCAGATCTTTCCTACTCTAGATCGGGTGCCCTATCTGTAGCACCAGTTACCTCTAATATAGAAACTCTTGTCTTCATGGGTGGAAAAAGTTTTTCCATACTGTTGATTTTCAATTTCAACTAAAACTTAATTGACTGATTAAAATAACTAATGACTGAAAAGCAATTAGTTGCAAAATGAGCTCCAATTTCTTTATTACAGCTATTACATTTAAAACCACAATGTATGCAATTTTTGAAATGACAACAAAATAAATACTTCATTACAACAATAACAAGCTAATTTGCTTGCTGGCATCAAACAGAGAAAAAAATTGTGGCAGAGAAACAAAATTTAGTTTATTATTTGCTCACATTGTTACAGATTATGCATTAGAAAAAAAAGTTAGCAAACATCAGTGGTGCCACTTAGATTTAGCTTCAAAGAGAAAAGTGAATATTGTTTACTGTTACAGACTTATCTGTTGGTGAATCTCATCATAACACTGTATTTCATTCTCATGTAACATCCTTGGCACTGTAAAAACTAATCCCTTTAAACATATGGTTTAAAAGTAATTTATTATTTCACAAGACGAGACCTGTCATCCCTTAATATTATATTTGAAGATTAGTTAGTGAAGGAAAAGTAAAGATAACAAATTTATATCACAAAAGCACAGAATCAAATTTACTGGAAAAGACTTTAAAGACTTTATTCCAATTCTCTCATCCTTCCAGCAAAGAAACCAAGGACCAGAAAGGTAAAGTTAAGTTGAAAAGCATTCATTAAATGTCTGCTATGAACCAGATACTGTGAAAAGTGCT
Organism: Sarcophilus harrisii; assembly: GCF_902635505.1. Classification (NCBI taxonomy): domain Eukaryota; kingdom Metazoa; phylum Chordata; class Mammalia; order Dasyuromorphia; family Dasyuridae; genus Sarcophilus; species Sarcophilus harrisii. Next base: position 475,982,293 of record NC_045428.1, read on the forward strand.
AGGGATCCACAGGAAAGCAAGGTAGTCCTTATAAGGTGCTCACATTATAATGGAGGAAACAACCTATAAAGGCTATCTAGAAACAAGATATATACTCAGAATATCCTATGTGATGAACAGCAAGGGGTTCAGAGTCATTTGATTACATAGGACACAAAAGGGAGACAGCTTAAAAAAAAACTGGAAAGATAAAAGGGTACCAAGTTATAAAGACCTTTAAAAGTCACATAAAGAGTTTTATATCTGATTTTGAGGGTCAGAGGGAATTGTAAGTAATAGGAACCTTTCTCTTTTATTTTTTTCAATTTGCAAAAATCTACTTTCTCTTCTTCCCATCTCAACTGCTTACCACACCAATGAGAATGAAAGAAAAACCAAATCCTGATTATAAATATATATAGTCAAGCAAAACAAAATTCAACATTGGATATGTCCCAAAAATATGTATCATTCTGTACCCTGAGCTTTTCTCCTCTCTATCAGGTGGTATGTGGAGTAAATGAGGTGTTCAGGGAGGAATGGCACCTCTGCTCATATACATTTGGTGTCCATCTGTCACCCAGTCTCTTCTGGGGCTCCAAGAAGCTATAGTATGCACAGTGACCATACTAGTAAAACTATTTCAGCAGATAGGTAAAACCAAGTTGAAAGTAACCAAAAAGCCTCAAACCCATCAATGAGTTAAGGGATGCCTTCCCTAAGCATGTGAAAACCTCCCCCAGAGGATAGGTGAATGAGAACAATTTGCTCCAACGACTGTGATGGCAGGTAAAACAGGTGGAACACTCAAAGGTTGGTAGATATCGATTGAAGAAGCCAAGATCATCCAATGTATCCAGGACCAATGTCAGTCATTCTGACTTTTATCTTGTCACTGGCCTTTGATACCTATGGAAGAGAGGATGAGGCTGATGAATTTATGCAACTTTGCCCCACCTTTAAGTCACAGTCAACACATTGTCTTGTGATGTCACTGGTCCTCCTTGAAAAAGGAGGAGGAGGAGGAAGAGGAGGAGGAGGAAGAGGAGGAAGAATGTAAAGGACTGAAACTCTGAATAGGTGCACTGGAATAAGACAACCTAGCACTTAAGGCTAATTACCTATTGGACAATACTCTATTAGCATATGCTTGAAAAAATGGTCCTTCTCACTATTCTGTGCTGGCTCCATCTTTTGGTGTATACAGATAATTGTAGGCGGGATCATGGGGTGAAGTAAGACAAGGAGAAGAAGAAGGAAGAGGAGGAGAAAAAGGAGAAGGAGGAGAGGGAAAAGAAAAAGGAGGAGGAGGAGGAAATTTATATAGCATGTTGCTATAAATCATAAATACTCTAGAATTGTGTTTGGTCATTAGGCTGATCTGAATTCCCATTTCCTTCAAAGGTGTTTGACTTTACCATATTGTTTCCAAAGTAAAAATCATTCTGGTTCTGTGAACTTTGCTTTGCATCAGTTCATATAAGTCATAAAGGTTTTTTTCAAATCATTCCCTTCGTGGGAGATCTATGTTTTCTTTCACAATTTCTATAATTTCACATGTGGTTTCTTAATTGTGGGTAGGGATAAAAGAGAGAACCTAGAATTCAAAAATCTTTTAAAAAAGTGTAAAAAAATATTTTGAATGTAACTGGGGAAAATATTAAGTAAATTTTTAAAAAATTCATTCTCTTCATCATATCTAAAGCACAAATATTATACAGTTGTTTTTCAATTGGTTGGCTTCTCATGATTATTCATTGGTATTTACCTTTTTAATCTTTCTCTTAATTCCTGTGTCTAAATTTCAAATTTTCTATGAATCTGTGATCTTTTCATTGGGAATGTTTGTCATCTACTTTATCTAAATTCAATTTTTTCCCTTGTAAGATTATACTCATTTTTTCTGGATAAAGTTATTCTTGGTTATTATTCTCTATCCTTTGCCTTCTGGAATTTTGTATCCTAAGATCTCCACTGCTTTAAAGTAAATTGTGTGTGATCCTGGCTGTGGCTTCATGATACTTGAATGTCCAGTGATTTTTAAATTTTTTTCTCCTTGATTTGTTTCCCAAGTCAGTTGTCTTTGCTATGAGAGACCTCATATTATCTTCATTTTTTCAGTCTTTTGATTTTATTTTGATGCTTCTTATTGTCTCAGAGAGTAATTGTCTTCTATTTGGTCTATTCTAAATTTCAGTTTGTTGCTTGAGTAAGGATATGCATTTCTTGATCCAACCTGCTAATTCCCTATTTCTTGCATCCATAGCTCATATTTCTTTTCCTTTTTTAAACCTCTAGAATTCTCATTTCATTTGTAAATACATTCTTAAAATTATCTTTAAACTCTTGCATCATCTTTTTCAGGTATTTTAGTCAAATTTAGGTAGAAACTGTTCTTTTTTCTGAGGGTCCTGTCATTATAATAGTTTCTTATGATGAGATTCTTTTGTAAGTTTGTTTTTCCACCCTACTTCCAGACTTTGGATTTGATATTAAAATCAGACTCTGTGCACTTCTGAAGGAAATGTTATGGCTGGTTCTGTTGTTCCTTTCTTGGGATATTTTGTGTTGTCTAATTTCAGGATCTCAGGACAGCTCAAGCTGAGGGTCTATAAGCTTTCAGTGTTCCCAAAATGATCTGATCCAGGGCAAATGGTTGCCACCCCAGTTTTGATCTTTGCAAGTTCCTGACCTAGATTTAGGTCTGAGCAATAAGAAACTGAGGGCTGCTGAACTCAAGCTCTATCAGTCAACTGGAAAAATCTGTTGCTTCAGAGTAAGAACTGTATGCTTCCCTTCTGCCTAGATTGTTCTTATGTATGCTTCAAATTGTGCTGGAGGCTAGACCTGAGGGTATGAATTGCACCAAAGCTATTATTGGTTGCTTATGAACTTGCTCCTTACTTTGTGCACAGGATAGAGCCTAAGACAATCCTTTACCAGGATTTTACCACTGGGCACAGGTCCCTTCTTCTTTCTACTCTGGATCTAGGATCCAGATGTCAACCTCAACTTTTCACACTTTCTCCCCATGACCTCCTTATTCAATCACTTGTTAAACTTTCTTATTTCTTCATAATAAGATTTATATGCATATTCTACCACTACCACTATCCTGATGAAATCCCTCTTCAGATTATTGTGAAGATCAAAAAATATATTTATAAAGCATTTAGCATACTGTAAGGTACATAGTAGGTACTTGCTAAATGTTTATTCTCTCTCTTCACTAATTTAGATATAAACTATTATAACAGCTTGTTGATTGGTATCTCTACCTCAAGTCTCTTCCTACTTCAGTATATCCTCCACTTAGATATCAGAATGATCCTCTAAAGCAAAGGCCTAATCATATGATCCCAGCCCAGTCCTTTCAATAAACTCAGTCATTTCTTATTATCTCCAAGAGGAAATCCAAAATCATCTACTTTGCTGTTAAAGAACCTAGCTCCTCTCTTTCTTCTCAGTCTCTAAAACTTTACTACACACCATATACTCTGTAATCCAATGACATTCTTCATTTTGTTGTCCCTCACACATGTCATGCCATTTTCTGACTGAGCATTTTCTTTGGCTCTCTTTCATAGAGGTTTTTAACCTGTCCAGAAGTTTATTTTTTGAATTGGTAACTGTTTTTCAATACTACTCAATTTCCTTTGTATACATTTAAAAACAATATAACAATCACAACAACAAAAAAGGTTAAGAAACCTTTCTGTAGATCATATAATTCTAACTAATTCATTAAGTTAACTAACTTAAATACAATTAAACAGTGCAGTAAGTAAGAACATTGGACTTGCTGTCAGAAAGCCCTAGATTCAAATCCTCCTTCATATTTTTAGCAGACTGGGCAAGTTACTTAATCTTTCTCTCAGTCTCAGTTTCTTCATCTGTAAAATGGAGATAATATTAGTACCTACTTCACAAGATTAAGAACTAAATTATATAATATACATAGTACTTTGCAAGCCTTAAAACACAACACAAATATTAGATATTATTATCATTGTTGTTGTTGTCTTTTAATGCCTCTATAAAGGATTATGGGAAGAAATGCTAGCACAAAAGTTTGATATTTACAAGCAGTGTTAATGGGAAGGGAAAAAAATTCAGGGCCATTCATAACCATATATAGAAAATTTTATTTTCCATATTTTATCTTTCTCTTCTTTCATCCACTAGAGTGATTATAGTTGAAACATTCAATATTTGATTATCAACAGTAGCATCTCATTTATCTAGTCCAGATGATAGTTATCTATCTGAAACTTACCCTTTTGGGCACCAAAACAAATATCAGTATAAACCTCCAAGATAAAAATCTTTTTTAAATGGATTGTAGAGTTTTCAACCTTCTTACATGGAGCTTGAGCATACTGAAGCCTTTTCTTGATCATAGTTCATCATAGTTGTGAACATCTGGGTCATGGGATTTGGAGCCAAAAAGGACTAGAAATTTAATTAAGTAGAATCCCTTCGTTTTACAGAGGAAGAAACTGAGGTCCAAAAAAGTTGAGGAACATAATTAAAATCACTTAGTTAAGTGACTAGTCTACAATTAATAAGTAGTAGAGCCGAGATCATATCCCTATGCTGCACACCAGTACAATGCCCTTAGATTCCACTGATATAGTCAACTGTTCCAACTCACTTTATCTAAGACTGTTATATTTTCTGTGTTCTTGTATTCATTTTGTATGGTTTTTCTGTCTCCTCAGTGTGGTTAATGTCTCTTCTCCCCACTTATCATTCCACAACCACTTTTTTATGGACTTATAGCCTACTATGGATAGATATCCATATATGTTTGAGCTGTGTATAAAAATAGTATCATCAGGTTCAGAATGAAGCTTATAAACCTTATGTTTTGGATGCTATGCCAACTATTTTGCCTCAATTGTTTTGTATGCTTACTTTCTGCTACTTGGTTATCTTCCAGATAGCTGAAGTTTCCAGAAAGTGATTTCTGGCTAAGCATGGGCTAGCTATACTGTCGTATATCATCCTCTGACTCTTTCATTCTTTCTGGGCTTGTCTCCCTAGTCATAGACTACCTATAAGGAGCTTTTTCATTGCCCAGTACCCGAAAATATATTATTTCATCAGACTTTCCTGACAGGACAAATAAGAATTATTCTTCTGCGATGAGGAAACAGAAGCTCAGGTATGTTGATTGACTTGCCCATAATAATTTCCCTTACACATACTCATGTCAGGTTAGTTGCTGCTCAGTTGTTTTTACAGTTGTTTTTAACTGTGTCTGACTTTTTGTGACTCCATTTGGGGTTTTCTTTGAAAGACATTGCTGTGATTTGTCATTTCCTTTTCCAGCTCATTTTACAGATGAGGAAATTGAGGCAAACAGGATTTGCTCTATGAAACAAGCTAGTAAGTGTCTAATGACAGATTTAAACTCAGGAAGATTAGTCTTCCTGATTCCAAGCTTAGTGGTCTATCCCGCTAGGTGCCAACTGTGTTTTTTGTTTTGTTTTGTTTTTTAAAAACATTTTATTAAAGGAACTTGATGTCTCTGAGAGAAACGGCATGGTGCAGTAGAAAATCAAGAGAGTAAAAGGAAAATAAATTAGTGAGTTTTCCATGACTGCACCTGCAACTTGTTATTACTGTCCTTGTTTTCTCTTTTGTCATGCTTTCTCATTTACAACACAGTCATCTTCATGTCTCTCTCCAGCACATGCACACATAGTATTCACTTCAACTTTTAGTATGTGTGCCATGTGAGACACCATGAAGATACAAAGATTAAAAATGAAACAATCCCTGTCCTCAACAAGCTTGTATTCAGCCTATGACTCTTTCTTAAATGCACTCTCTCTTCCTTACTTGCTGCTTTTTTTGCCATACGTATATCCTTATCAATTCACTATCATTTTACGTAAAATTGAGAATCCAAATTAGGAAACCTGGTGGGCAGTCATGGAGATTACTGGGGTATCATGGAGATTGCCGAGGCATGGACCAAGGGATATAGAAGACAGATTGAGACAGCAGTAGAGACAGAGAGATGGACAGGAACAGAGACAGAGGCAGAGAGAGTTTTAGGATGAGAAAGACCTTATATAGGAAGTGGCTCCTGAGCTGAGCATATGAATTGGAAGTGAAGTGAGGTCTGTTCCATGTATTGGGAGAGGAAGAAAATGAACCTGTGCAATGTCACAGAGGCTAAGGCAGGAGAGGGCATGTTGACATATCAGTTTGACTAGACCACAGAGTACAGAAAGGAAAATAATACAGAATTTTATTAGAGAGATAAGTGGGAGTTCCTGGACTACGGGGTCCAGGTAGATTTGTATTTAAATGCCAGATAGTTTATATTTTGTCCTACCTTTGGGTAATAGGGAGCCACTAAATATTTTTGAGTAACAGAATGACAAAATGACCTGTATTTTAGATATCTCAGGCATATGTAGGAAGGATCAATGATCTTTAGGATGTATGTTGTGAACAAATTCTCCTTCATCCTTAAGTTTTTCTTTAATTCCTTCTACTTTCTCACTGAAAACAGACTTTCCTCTGCGGCTATCTCTTGCAGGCATCACTACTGCCAGTTCTCCCAATAGTGAGTCAAGGAAAAGAGTCGTACTATTTCTTGTTAATCCCATTGTGATACGCCAGAATTAATCAGGAAAAGATGGGACATCAACAGGCAGGAGCACTGAGCAAGGTGAGGGGGAGGATTTTTCTAGGAGAGCTAGGCTAAGACCGAAGTCAAGGAAACCAAATTCAAATCCAGTTTCAGACAAGAGCTGTGTGACCCTAGGCAAATCACCTAATCTCTGTTTACTTCAGTTTCCTCAATTATAAAAATACCTCCACGGATGGAGTGTTGTATGAGAGAAATAGCAAGAAGGCCAGTGTTGCTAGATGATAGACTGGGTTGAGAACAATAACATGTAAGAAAACTGGAAAGATGGGGAAGAGCAAGTTGAGAAGGACTTTCAAAGCCAAAATAGACGATTTTATATTTGATCCTGAAGGAACTGAGGATCCATTAGAGTTTATTAAATGGGAGGGGATATGGTTAGATTTGTGTTATAGGAGGATCAATTTGGCAGCTGATTGGGAAATGGTGTGGAATGAGGCTAGATTTAAGTCAGGGAGAACAAACAGGAGGCTACTACAATAGCTGAGGTGTGAGATAATGAAGACCTGCACCACAGCCTGAGTGAGTGGAGAAAAGGGAATATATACAAGAGATGTTGTAAAGGTAGATATGACAAGGCCTGGCAACAGATTAGATACTTCCAGTGAGTGTGGGTGATAGAAAAGACAGAGAAAGGAAGTCAAATATGACTCCTAGAATTTTGGCCTTAGTGCCTGGGAGAACAGTGCCAAAAATTTAAGACTAGAAATAGGGTAAAGTAAGTAAGGCTGTTTTTATTGGAGGAAGGTGGGAGAAGAGGAAGGAATAAGCATGTCTGTAGCACCTACTATGTGCCAGGCACTATACTAAGACTTTATAAGATTTATGTTCACTAAAACTCATAACCCTATGGCAAAGCCAATGATGAGTCTATTCATATTTAGCCTGATTGATTTTAATTCATATTCAGTCCCTTCATCTCTAAGTCTTTCTGGATTGATAATACCTGACAAATTCTTCCTTTTGCTATCATTTGTTGTCTCATTTTCATTCATGTCCAATTCTTTATGATCCCATTTGGAGTTTTCTTGGCAAAGATACCATATTGCTTTGTTATTTCCTTTTTTGGATCATTTTACAGATGAGGAAATTGAAACAAACAAAGTTTAGTAACTAGATCACACAGCTAGTGTAGGAGACTAGATATGAACTCAGGAAGATGAATTCTCCTTACTTGAAGTCCAGCTCTCTATTCACTCTGCCACCTAATTACTGTCTTCACCTTCAAGAATCCAACCTCAACCACGATAAAGCATCACAGTAGGACTTTAGTAAAGAAATGGATACTTGGGAAAATGAGCTTTTAAAAAATATTTGCTTTTCTCCCTAAAACCATGACTGGAACAACATAAAATTAACCCACATATTTTCATCTTATGAACTTTAGAATGGAAGAGAACCAAAATAATTATTCGTGCCTTACTCTCAATTAATTATGATGTTTACAAGTCCATGTAAAATAAATGGGTCCACTTAGGCCAAATATAGCCATATAGTTAGTAGATTGCATGAACGGATACCTTTGGAAACTGGGCTGCCTTTCTCTAAAATAGACTTTGTTTTCTATTTTAAGAGAAACAGGAAAAGTACTGTCATTTCACATTTGCTCTTTCCCTCACATATCTCCAAAAGGGTTATGATACTAGAGTTTTAGACGTCTCTCTTCTCAAATGTTACTTGGCTATGGCTACAAGTCTGGTTGAGAACAAAAGTTATTTCCCTGGTTATTTGTAAGGAGGATGTAAAATTATAAAGAGCCAAGATGGTGAAATAACAAGAGAAAATATAATGCTCCCCTTCCATCAAATTTTCTAAAAAGCAAGGAAACTTTTCCAAATATATGTAGAAAATGTATAGACTGACTATTGATTGGGAAACCCAAAGGGAAAAAAATCACAATAAGTCATATTTCCCGCCCAAACAAGCATAGGGAAACAGAGTAATCTATGAACATCAGGGATGGTGTCCAAGAATGTACTACATGAAGCATCCCAATACAAAGAGGGGCTGTACACTCATTCAATAAGTATACATTTATTAAGCTTCTACTATGTGTCAGAAATAGTGCTAAGTGCCAGGGATACAAAAGAGGTAATGAGGTTATAGTCTAATGGGGGAGACAGCATGCAAGCAAATATAAACAAAGTAAACTGTATATAGGATAAATAGTAAATAATGAGAGGGAAGACTTTAAAATTAAGAATGGTTGAGGATGGCTTACCATAGAAAGTAGGATTTTATTTAGGACTTACAGGAAGTAAGGGAGATCAGTAGTTGGAGCAAAGTAGGGAGGAAGTATTCCAGGCATGGAAATCAGTCAGAAGAAATGCTGAAACAAAAGACAGAGTGTCTTTTCATGGACAATGCAAGAGGGTGTCTCACATCTAGCACAGAGAGTTCTAAACCTATGTAGGGTACAACAACAGGTGCCAACTAGCAACTCTTTTGCTAACTATCCATTTCTGGGATTTAGATTGAAAGCAGACAGAAGAGGGGCCCTGTTCTTAAGGGTGACAATCTGGGCTAAGAAATGGATATAGTCCTTATTCTGTGTACACAGCAAGGGGCAAGTTCAGAAACAAGCCGCAGATGTATGATTCAGAAAACTAGAGGGAGTTCTCAGTTCCAGCTGCTAGTCCAGTCAGAAACCTGTACAGGAAAAAAGAGTGCAGGAATCCCAGACTACATAGAAGCATCTAGTTTTGTCACTAGGAACTAGCAGAGCTTTCTAGCTGGTTGATTGTAGCTAAGTCTAGCAGTAGTCAGTTTTCTGTTGTTTAAACCCAGGTTGGAAATTTGCAGCATTTAGACCAGGGAAGGGAATGAATCAGACCACCTTGGACCAGTGAAAAGTTTCGAATACCCATCCTGAGAAGTCTCCAAGATTCTGGAAAAACAAAGTACTCAAATTCCACGAAAGCAGCAACAGAACTAACCCCAACTTTCCTTCCAGAAGTGCAAAAAAGCTGATCTTAATATAAAGGCCAAAATCAGAATGTAAACTGGAAGATAAGTAAACAAAAAACAATCACACACAAAAACCTATCATAATCACAGGAATACTCAAGATCCAAACCAAAAAGAATTAAATGACTCCAAAATATCTGCAAGTACCAAGCATCAAAAACAACAACAACAACAACAACAACAACAACAACAAATAACAACAAAAATACTGTGGAAACAAATTCAAGTAGAATTCTTGAAAAAGATGAGACAGAGGTTGGTTGGTTGGTTTGTTAAGAATGTTCTCATAAGTGAAACGTGAGTGCTAAAGGAAAATATTAGAAAAGAATTCAAAACTATGAAAGAAAAAATTAAAAATAAAATTAAGAGATTGGTATGAAGCATAAAAAACTGCACAATCAACAAATTCCCTGAAAATTGGAATGAATCAAATAGAATGACTCCATGAGACAAAAAAAAAGTATTAAAGCAAAAACAAAATCTAAAAAAATTGAAGAAAATGTAAATTCTTTCATTGCAGACTTGGAAAAGAGATAAAGGGGAAAAAATATTAAGAATGATTGGGCTATCTGAAAACCATGACAAAAAAAAAGTTATTTCACAACATTTCAGGATGACTTAAAAGAAAACTCCCCATAGATCTTAGAAGTAGAGGACAAAGTAAAAATGGAAAAAATCCACAAATTGCCATCTGAAACAAATTCCAAAATGAAAATCCTCAGGAACATTATAGCTAAAACCCAAGGCTTTCAGATTAATCAAAAAATACTGAAAGCATGAAGAAAGAAAGAATTCAAGTATCAAGAAGCCACAGTCAAGATCAGATATAATTTATTATGAAAGAGTAGACATATTAGAATACACCATTTTAGGAGGCAAAGGTTTGCTTTCAAATAATTTGGTCAACAAGACTGAATATAATTTTACACAGAAAGAGGGAAGAGGGAGAGAGGAATTGTACCTATAAGGAAACACAGGGGTTCCAAGCATTCCTGATGAAAAAAAAATGAAATGGCCAGAGCAACATAAAAACTTTGAAGTTCAAAAACAGAAAATAAGAGAAACATAAAAAGGTAAACATGAGCAACTATAAAGGACTAAACAAGGATAAACTACTCATACTCTAATATAGAAATAGGATACATGTGCTACCTAAGATGTCATATCATCATCAGGATTCATAGAGGGAGTGCAATTAGACAGAAACTGGAAATGTTTCCGTTATGTCTTAATGATCTAAAAAAAAAAAAAGAGCAGAAAGTCAGAGTAAGATTACTCTAAGTGGAAGAGGAAAGGGAAAGGGAAATCAGGGGAAATTAGCTCACAAAATCAGAATGTACAAGTGAATATATATATATACACACACACACACACACACACACACACACACAAACATGGAGGAAGAGATGGAAGCAATGGTTGACATTTAAATATCATTCTCATCTGAACTAGTCAAAGGAGAGAAGAATATACATACCCTCATAAAGGTAATAAGAAGGAAAAAGAAGGAAGAAATAGAAGAAGAGTAGATTAGTTCTAAGCAAATAACCCTTAACTAAAGATATGCAAATTTATTTATAGGTTTTTTTGAAGTGCAAAAATTAAAATCTGTCCATAAATTGAAGAACTGCTGAACAAATATGCTATAGCATATGAAATGTTGGAATGAAATTGTCCTTTAAGAATTGATGAAGGCAATGGTTCTTAGAAACCTGGAAAAACTCTTAAAGACATACTGATTGAAGTAAAAATAACCCAGAGAGCAATTTATTCAATTACAACAAACTTTGAAAGACTCTGATCAGCTTAATCAATACCAGTGATGATTGCAATAGTCTATTGAAACATGCTGCCTTACTTCCTGATAGAGAAGTGATGAACTTGGAATACAAATTGAGACATATTGATTTTTGGATATGGGCAATGGAGAAATTTTTTTGTTTCATATATATATGTAACAAGGTTTTTCTTTTGTTCTTATCTGAAGGAACAAGGAAGGGATAGGAAGAAAAGTTGAATTTTTGTTGTTTTTGCTGACTCAAAAAAAATTAACTTTTAAAAGGGGGTGTAATACCATAGCATAAGCAATCAACTAAGAATATTGAGTGTGTGACAAGCACTGTGGTAAATACTGTGAGATATACAGAATAATACAAAGCATAGCCCTGCTCTCACCAGTCTTATAGTCTAGTTCCAAAGAAACAAAGCCTAAAAGAAACATGAGAGAAATAATTACTGTTATAATGGACTGACTCTAAGTGAAAGGGGAGTTCTCAGTTTACCCTGGAGAAATCAAGGAAGGCTGCAGGGAAGGGACTTGAAGTACAGAAAGCAATAAATGCAAGTGGGGGAAAGGGTATTTTATGTAGAGAAACTGACATGATAAAAAGCAGAGAAATGTGCCAATGTACGGTGTGTGGTATGTGGTATTTATGTATGTATGTGTATGTAGGGGAAATGACATAAAGAGAACATCCTGAATGGAATGAAAGATAGAATTGTGAAATATGATTATCTCATTGTAATAAGCATACTCAGCACAAAAACTTTCCTGAAAACCTAAAACTAAAAGAAAGTCAGAGACATCCAGCAAAAACAGGTCGCTTTTAAGCTTGTCTTTAATTTTTAGATTCCAAGAATGGACTTGTTGACCAGGTTGAATACTGTACATCATCATACAGAAGATGAGAAAAGGGTGCTTACTGCTATATTAAAAATATAAACACTAATATACATATGTACATGTCCTAATACAATATGAAATATAAATGTATTAAAATGTGATTTAAGGAAAATAATTGATACTAAATAAAATCATTCAGTGAGGGGGGAATTAATTTAATGGAATAATGAAAATAATGCATATATAAAAATAGAGACTGTGCCTGAGATTTCATTGATATAGGGAATTTGGAAATGAGGAAACCCTCTTTACATTCTCTGCAACTTGCCTAGAATACTTAAGTGACTTATTCAAGGTCATATAGTAAGTATATATTAGAAGCAGGACCTGAATAAACATCTTTCTGGCTTCAAACCAGATCTCTGTCCATTATAGCATGTTACCTTTCTTAGGTATACATTATATGTACAGGTATAGTCATTATATGTATAGGTATATTCATTATATTATTATTAATTATACTTGGTATGCTATTTACAAAGTCCTTTATATGTGTTGTAACTAGAAAGAAGTCCTGGATATTCATGAATGTTCTCATAATAACTTAACAAAATGATTAGAAGTAAATATAAAATTTTTTAAATAATGTTTTTATGTACTGGGAAGAAACAGCATAGATTCACTGTGGTTTAAAATTTAGTGTAAAAACCTAACCCAGACCAACTTAGCCTGAGATAATTTTAGGCTATGCCTCTGCCCAGTTTGCCTCCTGGGAATTAAAGAAAAATACGGGATAGAGAAGGTTTTTTTTTTTTTCTTTTTTTTTTCCCAAGCTGAATGATAATGAGTCAGTCCTGAAAGGTATTTAATGAGATTTCAAGTTCTAAAGATAACTCAGTTTTTGTTAGTCACAGAGAGAAGATAAAGGGCCTAGCAGGTGAAAAGTTAGCTGCCTTATGCTAGAATGCCTGGACCCCAGCCAGGGCTGATTAGCTACATTGGGAGATGCTTTTACTCACCATAAAGTCCTCAAAGGCCAAAATGTCCTGAAATAAAACATTTACTAAATAATGCTCTGATTCATTTCCCACATGTAGCTATAGAGCAGCTGGTCAGCTGCTGGTTCCCTTCCTTTACTGCAACCACCTGAAGATTTGTTCCTTCTTGTAGCTACAACCCTCCAAATAGCATCATCTTTTCTCTGCTGTAACCCCTTTTACAATAAATCGCCATAATGGCACTCAGTTCTCAGGCCAGCTTTCTTCCATATACAACAATTACCTTTGGTGGAGGAGATAGACAGACAGACAGAGTACCATATTCTGTTTTGAATTGTGTTCTTATTTATTTCTCTTGGTCTAGATATTTTTGCACATTTTGCTGAGGCTAGTTTGTTCTTTATCCATAGATCTTTTACCCAGGAAAGTCTGTATTCTACACTCTTCTTTCTTGACATTTTGTAACTGGGAAGACAAGCGTCCTTATACATTGCTGGCAGATCTGTGATAGGTCCAACCATTTTGGAAAGTGATCTACTTTCCACTTTTCTTTTATATTTAAAAAGTCTCTTTCCCTTTCCCCCTCTCCTCTCCTCTCCTCTCCTCTCCTCTCCTCTCCTCTCCTCTCCTCTCTCTCTCTCTCTCTCTCTCTCTTTCTCTCTGTGTCTCTGTCTCTGTCTCTGTCTCTGTCTCTGTCTCTGTCTCTGTCTGTGTGTGTGTGTGTCTCTCTGTCTCTCTGTCTCACTGTCTCTCTGTCTTTCTCTCTGTGTGTCTCTCTGTCTCTGTCTCTGTGTGTGTTTGTGTGTGTGTCTCTCTCTCTGTGTCTCTCTGTCTCACTGTCTCTCTCTGTCTCTCTCTCTCTCTCTCTCTCTCTCTCACACACACACACACACACACACACACACACATGCATTCCTTCTCATTTTCTCTCACCTAAGTTGTCTCATCCTTAAGTGATTTTATTCTCTAGGCACAAGACCCTCTAATGGGAGACAAAAAGAGCTCCTCATTTTTATACACTTGTTTGCTGTGTGAGCATATGCTCTTATTAGTGCAGACATTCTCTCCATCTGTTATGGGCCAGAACTCTTATACTTGAAACAAGGATTCTTACAAACAAGGTATTAACTCAGTGAATTGATGAGACAATGGTGATCTAGTTTAGCATGGTGCTTAATAGTTCTCTAGTTCAGTACATGCACTTAGTACTTAATATAGTTCTACAAGATTCACACCTATGATAATGTAATTAAAATAGAGCATAGAAGCTGGGACAAACTCAGAGACAGATTCATTCACTCCATTTCACACCACCATGGTGGCTGACCTTCTGCACTTTCCCCACTGAGACCAAGGTAGGTCTGAAAGGCTCTCTAGAAAGCTGCTCAGCCCCAGGCAAGGAAACTAGATTGTGAAGGAGATAATAAAGGATTTGAACTTTAACACCTAGCTATTCTTGTGGTGATTACTGAACAGAAAGGAAGGCTGCTCCAAGACCTCCCGAAAACCAAACAGGAGCATAACATCCGTCCATGCATTTAGACAAGCCACACATGCTTTCTCACCCTGTGCAGTTCCTGTGCACTTTCTCCCATAGATATTTTGTCTATTTTCAATTAATATTTCCTAAAACATAGAAAATTTCCACAATGACAATGATTTTAAATGCTGTAGGGATAGCTAGATGGTACAGTGGATGGAGCACTGACTCTGAACTCAGGTGGACCTGAGTTAAAATCCAGTCTAAGCACTTAACACTTACTAGCTGTGTGACCCTAGACAAGTCACTTAACCCCAATTGTCTTGCTAATAATAATAATAATAAAATGCTATAGAAAAAAGCTACAAAATATCTAAAACTACAAAGCCTTCATCGATTTATTCAAAATTCATCATGCTACAAAAATAACAGTTCAGGAGATTAAAAGATAATAAAAACATTATCTATTGTCATAACAAAAAAGCAAATGAAAAAAACCTGCTCTTTCTCCTATTACTAGATAGAATTCAAAAATGATAATGCTATCAATAAGAAAAGAGGAGAAAATTAATGGTATTTAAAAAGGGAAAGAGGATATATAACTATCTTTATTTGTAGACATGATGTTTTGCTTAGCAAATCCTAGGGAATCAACAAAAATACTGATTAAGACAATTAATAGACTCAAAATAAAACCACAAAAATCAACAGCATTTTTAGTTTATCACAACAAAATCCAAGAGGCAACAACGGAAAGGGAAATTCCATCCGAAATAAAATTCAGGAGCTGCTTCTAAAAGTGTTGGGACCTAGAAAAATGCTCCAAATTAGAATAAAAAACCAACTATATAAATGTTCAAAACAAAACAGGATTATTCAGTTGTTTCAGATTTAAATATTTCAAATATAGAGATAGCAGAGAGGAAAAATAGATCTTCCTGAAACATGGTGTTAGGAAATTATCTGTGCTTTTTACAGGCATGGGTGAAAAGTTCAGTGATTCGCTGAAAAAAGTTTCTTTACAGGCTTTGCCACAGACAACATTAATTATTCCCTTGGATTAATTTTCCCTTTTTCCCCTCCTATTTTTAAAATAAATGTATAACATATTAATTTTTTAACATTCTTTTCTTTTTAAATTGTGAGTTCCAAATTCTTTTTCTTTCTCTCCCACCCTTCCCCCACCCACTGAGAAGGCAAGCAAAATGATATCAATTATACATGTGAAATCATGCAAAACTGTGGGAAAATATTTCTAAATTAGCCATATTGCAAAAAAAGAGAAAGAAATGAAGAAATTTATACTTGAATATTCACTTAAAATTCATCAATTCTCTCTGGAAGTACAAAGCATATGTATACACATACATGTATACATATGTATATATGTATATATATATATATATATATATATATATATATATATATATATATATACATCAGTGACAGAGATGTATATATATATATATATATATATAGAGAGAGAGAGAGAGAGAGAGAGAGAGAGTATCCAAAAAACTACAAAGTATGTATGATCCACCAAAGCACACAAAATATTGCATAGATTTAATTTTTTGAAAAGATCCTTTAAGAAATGGTTTCAATAGCTAGAGGAAAATTCAGGGACTTAAACAACTAGAGGAATATTCAGTGCTCAAGAATAGACCATGACAATATCTTAAGTGTATTTCTTTTACGTATATATACATATATGTATGAAATATTTCATAATAAAATTACACTATATATAGAGTGTAATTTTATAATGAAATATTAATATGTTTCAGCCATTGAAACCTAAGTTCCAATTCATATATTTTTAACAGTAATACATATTTAATTTATTTAACATTTTCTCCCAGTTACATTTAAAACAAAAAAACTTTTTTTTACATTTTTAACTCTTAGTTCTATAGTACTTTAAAGTTTGCAGAAACACTTTTACAACTATTATCTCTTAGCTTTGCAGTAAGTCTGAGGGATAGAAGCTATAATCAGCCCCATTTACAAAATAGAAAACAAAGGTAACTAGTAGTTAAGTGACTTGTGTGTGTGTGTGTGTGTGTGTGAGTAGTTAAGTGACTGTCACTTGCAGTATCTGAGACAGGACTTGAGCTCCAGCCTCTCTAGCTATCTTTATAGTGCATAAACCAGTCCGTCTCTCTTTTTGTATCTGTGTATATAAATACATATTTGAACATATATATATATATATATATGTTTTAAATATGTTACATATATATGTATATACACAGGGAGATGTTTGTATATGTGTTTCTATGCATGTATGTATATATGTACACATATAAACATATATATATATATATACCCATCATTTCTTTCTCTCTTTTTTTGCAATATGGCTAATAACGTGCCTGTAAAGGAACTTTTTTCAACAAATCACTGAACTTTTCACCCATGCCTATAAAAAGCACAGATAATTTCCTAACACCATGTTTCAGAAAGATCTATTTTTCCTCTCTGCTATCTCTATGTTTGAAATATTTAAATCTTAAACAATTGAATAATCCTGTTTTGTTTTGAACATTTATATAGTTGGTTTTTTATTCTAATTTGGAGCATTTTTCTAGGTCCCAACACTTTTAGAAGCAGCTTCTGAATTTTATTATTTATAGAGTCATATATTTTTTCAACCACTATTTCCAATAAATCAAGGTCTTGATTTTCAGATGATGAAATTTAAACTATTTCCATTCATAGGAAAGAGTGTTCCAAATCACTATTGATTAGAGAAATGCAAATTAAGACAACTTTGAGATACCACTACATTCCTGTCAGATTGGCTAAGATGATAGGAAAAAATAATGATGAATGTTGGAGGGGATGTGGGAAAACTGGGACACTGATGCATTGTTGGTGGGGTTGTGAATGAATCCAACCATTCTTGAGGGCAATCTGGAATTTTGCCCAAAAAGTTATCCAACTGTGCATACCCTTTGATCCAGCAGTGTTATTACTGGGCTTATATCCCAAAGAGACACTAAAGAAGGGAAAGGAACCTGTATGTGCCAAAATATTTGTGGCAGCCCTGTTTGTAGTGGCAAGAAACTAGAAAATGAATGATGCCCATCATTGGAAAATGGTTGGGTAAATTGTGGTATATGAATGTTATGGAATATTATTGTCCTGTAAGAAATGACCAGCAGGATGAATACAGAGAGGCTTGGAGAGAATTACATGAACTGATGCTAAGTGAAATGAGCAGAACCAGGAGATCATTATACACTTCAACAACAATACTTTATGAGGATGTATTCTGATGGAAGTGGATTTCTTCGACCAAGAGAAGATCTAACTTGGTTCCAGTTGATCAATGATGGACAGAAGCAGCTACACCCAAAGAACATTGGGAAATGAATGTGGACTACTTGCGTTTTTGTTTTTCTTCCCAGGTTATTTTTACCTTCTGAATCCAAATCTTCCTGTGCAACAAGAGAACTATTCAGTTTTGCACACATATATTGTATCTAAGATATATAATATATGTATATGTATACATATGTATAAGACTGCTTGCCATCTAGGGGAGGGAGTGAAGAGAGGGAAGGAAAAAGTTGGAACAGAAGTTAGTACAAGGGATAATGCTGTAAAAAAAAAATTACCCAGGCATATGTTCTGTCAATAAAAAGTTACAATTTTTTTAAAAATTAAAAATAAATAAATAAAGATCTTAAGACACCCCCAAGATCACCCTGCTATTCCCCCTATCTTTGCTATCTAGTATAACTGTCTCTTCCTTATTCTTTAACTTCTTTAATAAAGAAAATACACAGAGTCTTCCATGGCAACAAGTTTTGGTATCTGATAACCAGAATTTTTTAAACAAAATCATCCTTTTGTTGTTTAGTACATTGTGCATTGATTTGTTATTAGTGAAAGTTTATGTCATTGTTTAATATCCTCTGAATGCTAGTTCTTCATATACTTGCAGACCATTATTAAATTGCACTTGAGTACACTGAGCATTTTATCTAGAAATTGATGAAGAAAATACCCGCCATTGTGTGAATTTTCCTAATATTTCATTAGACACAAATATATATATATATATATATTCATAAATCATTCTATACAATACAGGCTTTTATTTATCAGTTCTTTCTCTGTGAATAGATAGCATCTTCTTCCATATATTCTATGTGGTTAATTTGGGTATTTATAATAATCAAATGACTTAGCTGTTCAAAGTCGTTTTTAAAACAATATTTTTATTCCTATAAACAATGTTTTCTTGGTTCTGCATACTTTATTCTTCATTCACTTGTTCTAGCTTGAAGAGTGCCCCCCAAAATAGTATAAAAGCAATTATGAAGAAAATATATGCTCAGAACAGTTGATGTATCAAGTGGGGAATTAGGAGAAGGTAGCTCAATTTATCATGGAGAAGGTAACATTTTAACTGAACCTTAAAGTAAAGGTTTCTGATAGTCTGAATTGCCTTAAAATGGGCCTTGAGAGGAGGCTGTGAGATTTTTTTAGGAACAAGTAACACCTAAATATTTAGTCTGGCTAAAATACAGAACCCATTAAGGAGAATGGAACAAAATAAGACAGGAATCATAGATTGATGTCAGATGGTGAAGTATTTTTGATGTTGGTCTAAAAAAAATCCCTATTTTATTCCTGAAGCAAGATTTATTAACAGGAGTATGATATGACCTTTGGATGATGATTTTGGCAACTCTTTTAAGGATAGAGTGAACACTGGGGAAAAGTCAGAGGTAAGGAAACCAATTAGGAAATTATTACAGAAGTCTATGACAAGTAGAAGCTAAAGATCTGAACTCCAAGATACAAGTTCATGTCCTATCTCTGACAAATACTGCTTATATATCAGCATTTCCACTCAACTAGATTTAATCATCTCCAGAAACTCATCATTCTGTTAGATGAAATCAACTCTGAAACTTATACCTCTTAAGCACCCCTATTCCTGCAACCCCTTTCTCCTTCTGATTGAAGAGTGGATGGTAGAAATTGGAGGGCTCCTATTAGATCACCCACCATTAAAGAGGTCATACTAGAAATTCCCCCTCATCATTTCTCATCTGCCTGCTCTCTTGGATTTCATGATCTCCAGAAATTCATGATTCGTTGAGATTAATTCAATTTAATAATTTGTATCAATAGATAATTTCCCACCCTGACTAGGGAATTTAGCACAGTGCCTGGCCATACTAGGTGATTTTTAAATGTTTATTGACTCTGATTTTGTGTGACCCTGGGCAAGTCACTCAATTCCTTATGCTTTAGCCAACTCTTTAAGACTAAATTGTAGATAAGGTGCTGACCTGTACTGATAGAATTCTCTCATCCAGAAGTTCTCAATAAAATCCCAGATCCAATTCTCCTTCTTGCCTTGCCTATTCTTAGCTCAGGAGAGGTGATAAAAGCTTGATTTATCAGTCAGTGGAGAGAAGGGGATAGATAGAAGGGGTGTTGTGGAAAAATAATCAATTAAGACTCAGGAATTTTTGAATATGGAGGTGAGGGAAAAAGAAGAGTTGAGGATGTCTTCAAGATTATAGCTCTGGGGCACTAGAAGGAAGTATATAATATATATATATATATATAGGAATTTGTGGGAAAAAAGCATAAATTGAGCAGGAAAAATGATGCATTATATTTTGGTCATGGGATCCATGGGAAATAGACACATGGGGCATGCGACAGAATCATATATTAAGACTTAGAAAAGGTCATCCAATCCAGTGCTGTCAGACAAAGTTTTTAAATGTTTTCTGTTTTATCTTATTTTTATTTATTTTGTTAAATATTTTCTATGAGAAATAGATGGGAATGTATGTGGTTTCCACAGTTAGGAAAATTAAATTGGAGAAATGAAACTTAAATTAGAAAATTGAAACCTACAAGGACATCAAAGAATAATCAAGGGTGGAAGTTTTCTCCCCCAAAAAATGTAAGAATGGTGGCTCCTTAGGGGCAGGGACTAGGGCTAGTGGCCTGAGATTTGAAAAGAATCTTGTTCTTTGTCCCTAGCTTTCCATTACTATCTTCCCTTTCTAGAATGGAAGCTCCTTGGGAGCAGGGACTGGATTGAGTGGGAAACACTCTGTCCTTTTAGGCATTTGATAGCCTCAGAATTTCTTGCCTCACATTTTTAGAAAGTGTTTTAGAAATCCCAGCCAATGGGGAAAGAAGCCAGAGTATTAAGGAAGGGAGCTCACATTAGGGAATAAAAAGGTACTTACTGCCCCTTGCTTGTGTGTGTGTGTGTGTGTGTGTGTGTGTATGTGTGTGTCTCAAATTAAGCTTTGTATGTCAGAGAATGTGCATCCTTTCTCATGAAAAAGAATTTTTTTTTTGCCTTTCCTAAGTAATTTTAAGGGGGTGGGGTGGGGATAGTGACCCTTACCACACATTTCCTAATTATATTTTAATCTGGATTCTGCTGTATTTGGAAGCATTGGAAGTTTGGTTCAGCCTATCTATTTAACAACAGAAACTGAGGTTCAGAAAGATTGTCTTATCTAAGATCATTCAAATATTACAGGTATTTAAGAGAAAAACTGATTCAAACTCCATTTCTCTGACTATAAACCAAACTTTCTTTCCATTACAAATGAGCACATATGCCATTTGAGATAGTAATGGGCAATAGTGATATGAGATTCCTTTAATCCCATTTTGCCTATAATGGAAAACTCATGGGAAGTACTAATATTGGTATGTAACTGTGAACAATCATTACTTCTTCAGAGGGGGATGAAACTGAGGAAGGGAGAAGTGGTAAAGTAAAACTCAGGTGTAAGGGCTCAGATTAGTACTGACCTTTTCATCTCTTTGTCTCTATGGGTGGCTCAGAATAGGTTGTTCTGCCAATTGATATTCTTTCTAACCCCCAACTCTCACCTCACTCATAATTCCATTGACTTTGGTAAATAAAACTTGAATGATTGATCATAAATTGAGCTTATTAACATTTTGCAAAAAAATAGCATTATGGATTTTTGGTGAATATTATAAACAATTTCAATTCCTAGAGTAAAACATACTTGTATTTTTACAAAAATTTTAAATTGAGTCTCCTTAGATATTGGTAAGATTAATTATAGTTTCTGTCCCTGTGAATTCTATCTTTTTCTCTTTCTAATATTCTTCTTTAAGAACATTTTTTCCTTCAACCTACAGTTCACCATTGGTTAAAATTTTTTGTAAGAAAAATGCAAATTACAATGAAATCTCAAAGACTGTGGGAACTCAATGACAACTTGAAATAGTGGCCTAATGGAAAGAGGCCAAGTAGATCAGAAATCAAGAGATTGGTTGTCTCATATTGTATTATTTAGGGTTTATCACATAATCTGAATTTCCATTTTAAGGAAAGTATCCATGTCAGACATGCCTTCCTTCATTCCTTTTCAGGTCCCACTCCTGACTCTTCAGACTTTCTTCATCATACCATAGCAGGCAGGCCCTTCATTTTTTACCTTGATTTATTGATTTCCTTCACTTTAAGGAAAGTATCCAAGCAAACCATCTTTTCATTACTCTTTAGCCTCTATTCCTGATTCTCCAGACTTTCCACCATGCCCCACTGCCCTACTTTTCAGCTTCTGGTTTTGTATATCACCTCCTACCTATATATAAACTTCTTGAAAACAGAATTGTCTTTTTCTTCAACTTATATTTATTTGTATTCCAGTATTTAGTGTCTCTGACACATGGTAGGTACTTGGAAATATTTGTCAACTTGTCTTGTAGACTTAGTTTATATGTAAATACATATAAACTATGTATAAACACCTTTTAGCTAAATTATGAAATATCTGCCCAAAATTTTATCATATGCATTAGACCAAATCTATACATTAAAATGCATTAGAAAAAACAAAGCAATTACTTATTTAAATTAAGTAAAATAAGACTTTTCCATTTGCTTGATGTTTCAGGTAAACAATTTGGGGGGTGGGGAGGACGGTCTATATTAGCCAAATGAATCTCCCATTTTCCTTATTTGCTAGTGTTGAGTAGGTCTTACAGAAATTTTTGATTCAGTTCTCATCTTCATTTAATTTGACTCAGTTTCCTTCCCAAATGAAATAAATATTTTCCTTCTTGATTCCAGTTTTAGATGAATATGAGTCAGCTTCAACAATTAATATTAGTTCTGATTCTGGATTCAGCTCACTAATTTTTTCATTACTTGTCTTTAGAACTTTAGAAAAGACTGAAAGGATGTTTTATAGCCACCAGAGGGCATTCTACAGATAGCTCATGCTGAAGACAATTATTAATCAGGTGCCCATTTGGTATATAAACCTTATCATTTCCCCAACTTCTCCCCTTGCTTCACTGTATCTCATGTGAACTTGAAAACAACTGCTTTTTTAAAATGTAACAGGCTAAGCTCCTTTTCTGAACTTCACTCTAGTGCATTCAGTGCATGAACATAGGCTAGGTTTTTTTTTGACATCTTCAAAGCAAGACTCTAATAGAATAGAGTTCCCTTGGTGATCAAAAATTACCCTGGCCCTTAAGATGTTTGGTCCTTAGCCCCAAATGTCCCTCCAGTGTCCTCCAGGGACTTACTCTTTAGAATGGGCAGCTTTCCTAGGTCTAACTTTTCCATCCCTTGGGACCTCTAATGTATCTATTTATTATATAAAAAATCCCTGAGTGTGTAGTCAAATAACAAAAGAACCGACTGATGGCTTCCATCCAATTAGCAATTAAATTAAATTTCCAAAAATTTATTTTATTCTAAAATTTTCAGGAACATTTATTTGTGAAGACCGGGTGTTTTAAAATCAGCCAGAGTCAGGAATTCAGGTTAGGGGAAAAACGTCAGTCTTTATTCTCAATGAAGAAAGATCGGAGGTGGAAGGGAATCGGCGATAGCAATGTGTGCAGCTGAGTCAAGAAGCTAGCTAGACCAACAGCCACATGACCAGCAGCTACAAGCATGGAACCCAGACCAATTTTTCCCAGCTTCTCTTCCTGTCTCTCTCTGTCTCCACCCACCAAAATCGTCATTTCCTATACAACACATCAGGACTTGCACAGAGAGTGGGCAGGGACCATTCTTTATCCAATCATGTATATTAATAGAGTATAATCCAATTATTATTTAGCCTCACGTACTTGGGACCTCAGTACATCAACTCAAACCTCAGCCCACTACATTTATTATACTCCACAAAGGTAAAAGGTGTGCATGTGTTTGTGTGTATTGTGTGTGTGTCTGTATCTATGTCTGTGTCTGTGTCTGTACATATTAATTGAAATACCCATGGTTGTTGTGCTATTCTGGGTCTTAAAATAACTCACAAAAATTAAAATTATTTTTTTGTTTTCTTTATACCAGAATCTAAAGATTATCTTGTAGATTATTTGTACTTTCTTCCCTACCTCCAGTCCCTCTCCTTTAGCTAATTCCCTTCTCTCCTAGCTCCATTAGCATGTCTCAATCTGCAATTTGGTGCTAGTTGAGAGCTTCAGATTGTGTTCTTCTTTGCTTTGTTTTCATGGTTTGGTTTGGTTTGTTTTTCTCAATGGGCTTAATAACCACTATTATTGAAAGAGAAAATTAAAGCACACCCTAAAAGTGAAATCTAACATTCTTCCTGGGAAAAGTCAGCATCTTTATTTCATAATGTTAGAAGGAATGTATATAATATCTCTTCCTTTCCTTCCCTTCCCACCAACCCATTTCCAAAATACAATGCAAATTATCTATGAATACTTTAGGTGATTTCTTATGGTGGTTTTAATTCCACTTTTTCATTGCTGAGCAAAAAATAAAAAATATTCTATGGTGAATGTCCTTCTTTTTCCTTCTGTTCTTCATTCTTCTTCTTTTGATAATACCTAGAATTTACATAGCATTGTTAAGGTTTGTTAAACTTCTGTAATCTTGTTTGGTCCTCATAACAATTCTGTGAGGTAGGTTTACAGTGTCAGAAGTGTCAAAGATAGGATGTTCACATTCAGGTCTTTCTAATTCCAAGTATAGAATTTCACCCACTATGCAGTCTAGCTGCTTCCTTTTTCTCATCTCTCTTCCTGTTTTCTTCACTAAAATCCAAAATGAATTAGTTGGCATGATAGAGGAGAAATAGAGATTTAAGATACATAATGATCATGGCACAGTAGAAAGAGGATTGATCGTCATCAGAGGATAAAACTTCAAATTCCACTTATGAAACTATCTGCATATACTAGGACATGACTTCCCTGATTCCCCTGAAGGGGAGTGCTATTGGGAAAGACTATAAGGATGGTTCTATAAATATATGTCAAATGACTAAATGAATCAGAATAGTACCAGATTGCTGAAAACTTTGATTTCCACCTTATCAAGAAAATTGTACTCTATCTTATAAACACTGGGAGACAAAGGAGGTTTGAGAGTAAAAGATTGCTATGATAAAAAATAATCTTTCAAAAATATTAGTCTTATGGATTTCTGATGAAGACAGTCTAGAAGCCATTCAGTTTAACAAATACTAGCATGTAAGGCTTCTGCTATGTGCTAAACATATATACATAAAGATAGATGTTCATATCCTCATACATTTCAAACCTTCAAAGAGTTTAAAATCCAGTAGGAAATATAAGATAAATAAACAGATAAGTGTAATAAAGTTATGATATCATAAGTACATAGAAGAGGTTTTAGAAGATAGTATAGAGATTGCAAAAGAGGGACATACTTATGGTTATAGTATCAGGAAAGGATTCATGAAGTATCACTTGAGTTGGTCCTTGAGGGAAGGAGAAAATTTTAACAGTATGGGGCAGGAGGCTAGGGAAATAGAGAGAAGACAATCCAGGCAGTTAGAAGACTTTATATAGTCCAGGCATGAGTAACAATAAGAATGATGGAAGCTTGCATTTCTATGCTTCTTTATAATATGTAAATTAATTCACATATAATGTCTCATTTGATTCTTTTATAGTAGGTAATAAAGTACTCTTTATTATTATTTACTGGACAAAGATTCTTAAGTTTGGTGGAGGTGAGGGGTTGTAAATCTCTTTGGAAACCTGATGAAGGATATGAATCCTTTTTTAAGAATATGTTGAAGGGAAAGGATCCATATGTACAAAACCGTTTGCAGCAATTCTTTTTTGTGGTGTCAAAGAACTGGAAAATTAGTGATGCCTATCAATTGGAGAATGACTGAATATATTATGGTATATGAAAGTAAGGGAATATTACTGTTCTATAAGAAATAATAAGCAGGTTGATTTCAGAAAAACCTGGAAAGACTTACATGAACTGATGCTGAGTTAAATGAGTAGAACCAGAAAAACGTACACAGCAACAGCAAGAATGTGTGTTGATCAGCTCTGATAGACTTAAGCTCTTCTCAGCAATTCAGTGATCCAAGGCAATTCTAAAAAACTTTGGATGGAAAATGCCATCCACATCCAGAGAGAGAACTCTGGAGATTGAATATGAATCAAAGCATACTGTTTTTAACTTTTTTTTTCTTTTATTCTTTTTCTTTCTTGTGTTTTTTCCCTATTGTTTTGATTTTTCTCTCTCAATATAATTCATATGAAAATATATACATATAATATAACAAATAAAACATACTAAAAACTAAAAAGGAGGAGAATATATTTAAATGTATGAACAAATTATAAACAAATTATGTTGAAAGTTATAAAAATATTAAAAAAAATAACCAAGTTCATGGATCCTAGGTTAAGAACCCCTCTTTAGATTTAAGTCATATGAAGAAACTCTTCTCAGCCCTATCACATTGCTCTATTCATAGTAGATATTTTTAAATGTTCACATTTTTCATTTAGAAAAACAAACTCAGAATGAAACAATTTTCTCATGGACACACAACTTGTAAAGAACAGAGGCAAGATAAAATTTCTGAACCCATCTTGTAAAAAATAATGCTAAAAATTGTCTTCATATTTAATTGAGGAAAAATTAAAATCCTGTTAAAAAAATAAAAATAAAATCCTGAACCCTTGACTTCAAATCCAGCATTCTTTCTACTCAGGCTACTTCCCTTAAGAGTGGAGAAAATCGATGTCATCCCTCCATTGCTAACTCTGATGTATAACAGCAATTGAAGAAGTTCTTTTGTTTCTCAGTTCCTTCATCTGTATTTTGTGATAGACATACTTATCTTTCACAGAGGGATATTGTGAAAATTCATTAAATACTTATGAGTTTTGCAATTCTTTTATGAAAGATGCTGTAGAAGTGCAGAGTGGTTTCATAATAAGAAGCATGCAAATAATACTTTAAATAAAAATTACAATTTAAATCTAGTTCTGAAGATCCAAGGTAGCTTTAAGTATTCTTTATGCATTATTCTTTGATTCAGCAATACCCCTACTTCTAGGTCTGTGTCCCAAAGAGATCACAAAAATGGGAAAAGCACCTATATATGCAAAACCATTTATTGTAGCCCTTTTGGTGGTGGCAAAATATTGGAAATTGAGGGAATGGCTGTAAATTGAGAATGGTGGAACAAGTTATGATATATGAATGTAATGGAACATTATTGTGCTATAAATATGACTAACAGTAAAATTTCAGAAAAAATCTGGAAAGACTTGTATAAACTGATACAAAGTGAAATGAGCAGAGCCAGGAGAACATTGCACACAGTATCAGCAACATTGTGTAATGACTTGCGATGAATAATTCAGCTCTTCTGAGCAACACAATAATCCAAGACAAATATAAAAGACTTACAAAGGAAAATGCTATCCACATCCAGATAAAGAAGTGATGGGCTTTGAATGTAGATTGAAGCATTTCCCTCTTCCCCCACTTCCTTTATTCTTTTTCACGTTTTTTTTCCTTTTAATCTGTTTCTTCTTTAATCAATTTGTCTAATCTGGAAATATGTTTTACATTCTAACACATTTGTACAACCTTTATCAACTTGTCTATTATTTAAGGTGAAGGGGAAGGGAGGGGAAAAGGGAGAAAAATTTGTAACTCAAAATCTTGTAGAAAGGAATGTTAAAAATTGAATTGACATGTAACTGGGAAAATACTATTAAAATATTCTTTATGCATGCATCATTCTTTTCTCTTTATATATATATATATATATATATATATATATATATATCCTCCCTTGTGTTCATAAATTATCCCAAAGGAAAAGAAAAATCCATACATCAAATAAAAATAGTGCCTAGATCAGTAGTTAATATTTGTATAAGCAGACAAAAGTTTAAGTAGCTTTATTGGTCAAACTATATTAATATTCTGAAAGCACTTAGGTCACTGCAGAATTTGCTATTAAGTTCTGTTTGAGTAGCACCTAGTAATCATCATCATCTTCTTCTTCATCATCATCACTATCATAACTAACAATTATATAACACTTACTAGATACCAGGAACTGTGTTAAGAGCTTCATAATTATTCTCATGTGATCCTTACAACAGTCCTGAGATATTGGTGCTATTATTATCCCTATTTTATAGATGAAAAAACTGAGGCAACCAGATTATCACTTACCAGAGTCATGTAGCTAATAAGTGCCTGAGGCTTGATATGAATTCAAATCTTTGTAACTCCAGTATCCATGCTCTATACACTATAGCTTCACCTAGCTTCCTATTATATACTTATATATTACTTATTCTATATGTTATAATATACCTGATTGAGGGAGGAAACAACTGAGGGCAGTGTAGAATAGGTAGAGAACTGATCCCCAAATCAAGAAGACCTAGGTCTAAGTCCCTTTGCTAACATGTTCTTGCTGTGTAACCCAGGGCATCATTCAATGTCTCAATGTTTTAAGGGGTTTTCTAAGGCTTGTGTTGGTAACGGCAGTTTATTCACCTGACTTCCTTATACCATTGAAATCACAGATCTAGTCCCTATTCCTATTTCTGAAAGAGGGAATATATCAGGAGAGACCAATCAGAACTTTCCCCCAGAACCAACCTATTATAGTAGCGAATTCCCTAAGAAGTGACCACTGTCTTTTCTCACCTAGTTTATTGCCACAATATGCAAAAATGTTTGTGGCAGCCCTTTTTGTAGTGGCAAGAAATTGGAAACTGAGTGGATGTACATTAGTTGGAGAATAACTGAATAAGTTATGGTATATGAATGCTATGGAATATTATTGTTTTACAAGAAACAATCAGCAGGATGATCTTAGAGAGGCCTGGAGAGACTTACATGAACTGATGCTAAGTGAAATGAACAAAACCAGGAGATCATTATACACAGCAACAACAAAACTATACGACAATCAATTCGGATGGATGTGGCTTTCTTCAAACCAGTTTCAAATTGTTCAGTGATGAAGAGAGCCATCTACATCCAGAGAGAGAACCATAGGAACAGAGTGTGGAACATAACATAGCATTCTCACTCTCTGTTGTTATTTGCTTGCATTTTATTTTCTTTCTCAGTTTTTCTTTTTCTTCCTTCTTGATCTGATTTTTCTTGTGCAGCAAGATAACTGTAAAAATATGTATACACATATTTCATTTAACATGTATTTCAACATATTTAACATATATTGGACTACCTGCCAGCTAGGAAAGGGGATTGGGGGTAGAGGGGGGAAGGAGAGGAAAATTTGGAACAAAAGGTTTTGCAAGGGTCTGTGTTGGAAAAAATTACCCATGCATTTATTTTGTAAATAAATTAATAAATATTTTAAAAGAGGCTTATCAAATAATATTATCAATAAATTGATAATCAAATAATTATCAAATAATATAAACATTTTCTTTCCATTTGAGTTCTGCCCTTCCCATCCTAGGTACATTAATCTTGTCTGCACAGAAGCCTTTCAGTATCACATAATCAAAGTTGCCTATTTTTATCTCTTATATTTGCCTCCATCCCTGTTTGAATAAGATTATTCTTCTACCCATAGTTATGAGAAATATTTGGTCTGCTCCTTTATTACTTTTTTATAGTGGTGATATTCATAGGTCATGTTGCCTAACCTGCTACTTTTAAGAATGTCCAACCCTTTCATTTGAGAAAATTGAGACCTTTAGAGAAGGAATTATCTTCCTCAAGGATGCATAGATTTATAGATTTAAAATTGAAAGAGGTTAGAGGTTATCAAGACTAAAATCAGTTTTACAGATGAGGAAACTGAGATGTGAGAAAGTTAAATGACTTACTAAAGATAACACAGGAAATAAGTGGTAGAGATGACTTTTTGATAATACACATGTATTGAAATCATCCTTGATTAAGGTTTGAGAAGATAACAAATAGACTTTTGAAAACAATGTTTTTTGTTTTTGTCAGAGATTTCTGTGTAAAAATTTTTGCATCTGAAGCAAATTCAGTTGTTCTGACACAGCAGTACAAAGAGTGGTCTTTTTAGTCACATTCATACAAAAATAAGGTGATGGCTTGATTTGACTTCATACAAAGTCATACATGCCCATAACATATGATATTTCTGGATTTCCACACCCAAAGGAAGAAGAGGGTAGTGTTAGAAACTAAGTTATACCATGGGAAAGGGCATCAAAAGATATGTAGCAAGCATAAATGGGCTGTAGTACATCACTAATGATAAGTTACACAGAGAATACAGAAAAGTGCACAGAGAAAAGATATCAAAAAGAATGACATGACTGGAAAAGGAGGTGGACCAGTTATGAAGTGATAGGTCATAAGTTAGGAAAATACATTTAAAAAATTGAACACTTCCAAATGTTACAAAAAAATTCAAGTGCTGGCTTGTGGGAATACTAGAATTCTAGAATCTCTATCATAATCTTGTTTTGCAGTCATTTTTCAGTCATGTCCAATTCTTCATGGCTCCATTTAGAATTTTCTTGGCAAAGATACAGGAGTGGTTTTTCATTTCTTTCCCCAGCTAATTTTGCAGATGAGGAAACTGAAGCAAACAGAGTTAGTGGAGTTGCCCAGAGTCATACAGTTAGTACATGTCTGAAGCACAAAAAACTCAGGTTTTTCTGACTCCAGGTCTAGCACTGTGCCACCTAACAGCTCCCATATTTTATCAATTCAGGATTTCTTTTTTGTTAGAGAAACTTTTCTGTGTTCTGCCTCTGTCACATACAAAAAAGTAGCATCTTTCTCTCTGGGAAGCTTCTTCACACCATGCCCAGCCACATTATTGTCTGGGTTTCAACCTATCTTTGCTGAATCAGTCCACAATAATGTAATTGCCTTCTGACTGCCCACATGTATTACTGAAAAATGGTTTTCTTGTACTAACTCTCTTGCCTGTGTGGTGTAAACCAATCTATTGCGGTCAGCTCAGTTTGATTCAGCTCAACAAGTATTCATTATGTGGTTCTTGAATCATAGTTTATATGGTCATCAGGTTTTTTGGGGAGGGGAAAGGGTTGAGAAAAGTATAGCTAGCAGAATTAAATCTCTATGCACAGGTTAACAGGTACTTTAGAAAAACTACTAAAAATAGTTTATGATTCCCTTCAAATTATGCTGCAATTATTGAAGAAATATACTGTTCTTTCCATCAGAGAGCACTATTTCTGAAAAACACCATCCTCTGCAAATGATGGCTTTATAAGTGGCATTTATATTTTCATCTGTTCCAAGTGCTTTGAAAATAATTTTTAGCATCATGCAGTACTATGGTAACCATATCTTCATCATTGTAGTGATATTGTAATGATGCATTTTAAAAATTGGTTCATGCCCTAATCATGCCCCATTTTGTAAAGCAATTTGGAACTATGTCCAATAGACTATAAAACTATGCACACCTCTTGATCTATCAATACCACTAGTAGATATATATTCCAAAAGATTTTTTTTTTGCTGAGGCAATTGGGGTTAAGTTGCCCAGGTTTCACACAGCTAGGATGTGTTAAGTGCCTGAGGTCATATTTGAACTAAGGTCCTCCTGACTTCAAGTGGATAGAACACCGGCCCTGAAGTCACGGAGTTTTTGTTTTTTGTTTTAAAGGGAAAGGACCTATATGTGGAAAAATATTTATAGTAACTCTTTTCCTGGGGAAAAAAAATTGGAAACTGAGAGGATGCTCATCACTTGGGGAATGACTGAACAAATTGTAGTATATATGATTATGTTGGAATACTATTGTGCTATAAGAAATGATGAGCAGAATGCTATCAGGAAAAATCTTAAAAGACTTCCATCAGTTCATGCAAAATGAAATGTACTATATACAAAGTAACAGTAATATTGTAAGATAATCAGTTGTAAATAACTTGGCTACTTTCAGCAATACAGTGCTCCAAAACAACTCTGAAGGACTTATGATGAAAAATACTCCCCATTCCCAGAGAAAGAACTGGTTGCATCTGACTACAGATTGAAGCATATTTTTTGAAGTATATTTTTCTTGAGGTTTCTTTTGTTGTTTTTTGGGGTTTTTTGGTGAGGGAGGAAACCATGTTTTACTTCTTCACAATATGACTTTTCTGGAAATGTTTTGCATGATTTCATATGTGACTTTTCAATGAGGAGTGTGGAGAGGGAAAAGGAGAGAGAACCTGAAACTCAAAGTTTGGGAAACAAATGGTAAAAATTGCTTTATATGTAAATGGGGAAAAATAAAAGACTAAATAATAAAAAAATTTTCTTCATCCTACCAAATAAATGACATTCTTCCTTATGAGTGGTGTGTGCACCCATTGCTGTTGAAAAATAAAATGTTTTGCTGTCCTTATCAATGTGAAAATTGGGAATCCTTTACAAGATGGAATAGAACTCTAAATTTACTCATGTGCATTGTAAAGTTCATTTATGGAATTGTAGCAAAGAGAAAATTCAAATAACATTTACAAAACTTTGTTTTCATTATTGGCTTAATATGAGTCATTAGATAATAGTATCATTATTATGTATGGTCTGTAGTGTTTTATAGCTCACACTATGCTGCAGATAAGTAAAATGTCCTTATTCTATAAGTAGGATTGATCTACCATTCATAGCATCCATGATTCCTGAAGGCTCCCACATTGAGATGCAGAGGCTAAGGAAGAGCAGTTATGAAGGAGGACAGGAATAGTTCACAAGAAGATGGAATATTAGTTGAGAGTTTTTTTGTGTTTTTTTTAAGTTTTTAGGTTTTTCAGAAGATATAAATGTCAAGAAGAAATTCCCTAGCCTTAATTCAAACTTCTGTAAAGTTTTCTGGATATTTTGTTCATAAACTTGCAAGGATAATTTTTCCTATTTGAAACACAAGCTGCTATTCTCTCCTTCAGGATTGAATGACTTTTTTCATTCTGAAACACACTGAACTGATTTTGAGCTAAAATGCACCCATAAATCAGAGAAATGCAAATTAAGACAACTCTAAGATACCACTACACACCTGTCAGATTGGCTAAGATGACAGGAAAAAAATAATGATGATTGTTGGAGGGGATGTGGGAAAACTGGGACATTGATGCATTGTTGGTGGAATTGTGAACGAATCCAACCATTTTGCAGAGTAGTTTGGAACTATGCTCAAAAAGTTATCAAACTGTGCTTACCCTTTGATCCAGCAGTGTTACTATTGGGTTTATATCCCAAAGAGATTATAAAGAAGGGAAAGGGACCTATATGTGTACGAATGTTTGTGGCAGCCCTTTTTGTAGTGGCTAGAAACTGGAAACTGAATGGATGTCCATCAGTTGGAAAATGGCTGAATAAATTGTGGTATATGAATACTATGGAATATTACTGTTCTGAAGAAATGACCAACAGGATGATTTCAGAAAGGCCTGGAGAGACTTACACGAACTGATGCTGAGTGAAATGAGCAGAACCAGGAGATCATTATATACTTCAACAACAATACTATATGATGACCAGTTCTGATGGACCAGGCCATCCTCAGCAACGAGATCAACCAAATCATTTCTAATGGAGCAGTAATGAACTGAACTAGCTATGCCCAGAAAAAGAACTCTGGGAGATGACTAAAAACCATTACATTGAATTCCCAATCCCTATATTTATGCACACCTGCATTTTTGATTTCCTTCACAAGCTAATTGTACAATATTTCAGAGTCTGATTCTTTTTGTACAGCAAAATAACGTTTTGGTCATGTATACTTATTGTGTATCTAATTTATATTTTAATATATTTAACATCTACTGGTCATTGCCATTTAGGGGAGGGGGTGGGGGAGTAAGAGGTGAAAAATTGGAACAAGAGGTTTGGCAATTGTTAATGCTGTAAAGTTACCCATGCATATAACCTGTAAATAAAAGGCTATTAAAAAATAAATAAAATAAAATGCACCCATAACATTAAAAGTTTTTTTTTATCATTCCTTCAAAACCCCACTGACCCTTCTCCCTGCTTAGAAGATTTGGAGGCTTGAATTTTGATGCTTGACCTAAAAATGCTAGTTTTGATTAGTGGTCTCTCCCCTCTACCTATTTAATTAGTTTTCTAGTGATTTATACAAAATATTCAGAAAAAAAAAACATTTTCCGACTAATAAAAGTGTGTCATTATCTGTTCCCTATCCAGAAGACAGTTGTTATAAAACAGTGGCAAAATATTAAGGCAGTCTGTATTATTTGAGTTTCTATAAGTCTTGTTTCAATGCTTCAACTTCAAAATATTGATCATCTTGTGAGACTCCTATCCATATTCTTCTATTAATTTCCCAAAGGGGGGATGGGTTTGCCCAATATATTCGTGGATTTCCTCCAGCTCCCTAATGTAATTAATGTAGGTACCAATGGAACACATGGTCTGTCCATCTATTATTTTTTACTATCATTTCATAACTGCTCCATCTCCTTTTCCAGTCATGTATTCTTTTTGATATTTTTTCTCTCTGCACTTTTCTGTATTCTCTGTGTAATTTATCATTAATGATATACTACAGCCCATTTATGCTTGCTACATATCTTTTGATGCTCTTTCCCATGGCATAACTTAGTTTCTAACACCACCCTCTTCTTCCTTTGGGTTTGGAAATAAAGAAAAATCATGTTATGGGCATGTATGACTTTGTATGAAGTCAAATCAAGCCATCACCTTATTTTTGTATAAATGTGCCTTAAAAGATCACTCTTTGTACTGCTGTATCATAACAACTAAATTTGCTTCAAATGCAAAAATTTCTACACAGAAATTTTCTGACAAAAAAAAAAAAACATTGTTTTCAAAAGTCTATTTGTTATCTTCTCAAACCTTAATCAAGGGTGATTTCAATATGTGTATATTATCAAAAAATTTGGAAAAGTAGAACATGGATTAATAATTACTGATTTCTTCTTGATTGCCTTTTCTGAATTAGTAATATGTTGTTTTGTTGTTGTTTGCTAATTGTTTGGTATTTTCCTCTAACCCCATCCAAGGGCCTGACTCTCAACAATCCAAGAAGCTCAACTCAAGCAAAAAGGTAGATCATCAGAGCCTCCAGCCATACTTTATCATCAACTTTAAACATCTTAATTTCAGAGAGGATCTCATAGAATTTGACCTATGCTGATTAATGGAAATTTTTTCCTAAAATATCATGACAATTGAATTACAAAGAGCTTTGTCCAGATTACCTAATTTGAGCTACACAAGAATACAGTGAAAAAGATACTATGGATACAATTATCTTTGATTTACAAATGAAGAAACCAAGGGCTGAACAGATTAAATGACTTGGTCAGCATTTTACAAGTAATAAGTGTTAGTATGATTTATTTTTTCCTTTATTTATTTTGGTTACATTTTAAAGTTCTAAATCATCTCCTTCTTTTCTTCCCCACCCTGCACCGTCCATTTGATACAGATTTATAAATATATGTAGAATCACAATGTGCATACTTCTACTTATCAGTTCTTTCTCTGGAAGTGGATGACATCTTTCTTGATAGATCCTTCCTATTTAATCTAATTTAATTTAATCTAGTACTCATAATAACTGGGCTATTATAATTTATTTTTCTAAAAATAGTGATGCTATGAATGTGATTCTTTTCAATAATGAGATGATTGATGCCAATTCCAATGATCATGTGATGAAGAGAGCCAACTACACACAGAGAGAGGACTGTAGGAACTGAATATGAATCACAATACCATTCTCACTCTTTTTGTTGTTTGCTTGCATTTTATTTTCTTACTCATTTTCTTTCTTTTTTTAATCTGATTCCTCTTGTGCATCAAGAGAATTGTATAAATATGTTTATACATATTGGATTTAACA
Source organism: Sarcophilus harrisii (assembly GCF_902635505.1). Lineage (NCBI taxonomy): Eukaryota > Metazoa > Chordata > Mammalia > Dasyuromorphia > Dasyuridae > Sarcophilus > Sarcophilus harrisii. The sequence goes on from NC_045428.1 coordinate 476,018,151, forward strand.
TCTATTTTAATGTTTAACATATGTTGGATTGCTTGCCATCTAGGGGAGAGGATGGGGAGAATGAGAAAATCTGAAACACAAGGCTATGCAAAGGCCAATGTTGTCAAATTATCCATTCATATGTTTTGAAAATAAAAAGCTTTATAAAAAATAAAAATAGTGATGTTGTTGTATACAATATTTTCTTTACTTTGTTCACTTCAATTTTCATTATTTCATATTTAACTTTTTTTTTCTGAAATCAACCTGTTTATCATTTTTTAAAGTACAGGAGTATGCTATGACATGACTATTTAGCCATTCCCCAGTTGATGGGTATCCCCTAAATTTCCATTTCTTAGCTGCCACAAAGAGAGCTGCTACAAATATTTTAGAACCTATAGATTATTTCCCTTTGTTCCTGATCATATTAGCAAACAAATCCAATAGTAATATTTCTGGGTCAAGCTTTGTATAGATTTTATTCTTCTTTAGGCTTAATTCCAGATTGTTCTCCAAAACTAATATATCAGCTCATAGTTCTATCAACAGTGTACTAATGTCCCAATTTTTCCATATTTCCTCCAACATTTTTCATTTTTTGCCTTTTATCATTTTAATCAATCTGATAGGCATGAGATATCTCAAAATTATTTTAACTTGCATTTCCCTAATCAATAATGATTCAGAACAAGTTTTATGACTATATACAGTTTGATTTCTTCATCAAAAAACTAACTATTCATATCCTTTGATTATTTGACATTTGGGGAATGACTCATATTCTTGAAGATCTGACAAAGTACTTTATGTATTGGAAATACCTTTTTGCAAGAAACTATCCATAAAATTCCTCCTCTAATTTTCTTCCCATTTCTACATTTTGGCTACATTGCTTTTATTTGAAACACAAGGTTTTGCAAAGATGAATGTTGAAAACTGTCTTTCCATATATTTGGAAAAATAAAAAACTATTATCAAAAGAAAGTGAGAGAAAGAGAGAAAGAGAGAGAGAGAGAGAGAATTACTGCCTTATAATATAGTTTAAAGTCTGTAATGCTAAACTTTCTTCCTTTATCTTTTTAAATTAATTCTTTTGATATTCTTGACCTATTGTTATTCTAAAGAAATTTTATTATTATTTTTCTCAATATAATAGTTTTTGGTAGTTTAATTGGGATGATATTGAATAAGTAATTACTTTAGGTAGAATTTTCATTTTTATTATATTGTCTCTGCCTACCCATGAACAATTAACATTTCTCTAATTATTTAAACCTGAATTTATTTACTTAAAATTATTTTATAATTATACTCATGTAGTTCCTTAGTTTGCCTGGACAGATATACTCCTAAGTATATTTTTATCATCTATAATTCTTTTAAATGGGGAATTATCATAGTGGAATTTAAATCTAGGTCTTCCTGTCTATTAATCCAACACTATTCATTATGCCATAATCTCTCTAGGGTTAAGGATTGCTAAAAAATTTACCATCAGGGTATTATAATCTTCTGCATGTTATTTGTTGAATATAGAGCAAAGGAGGGGAAAATCTACATTTGAAAACTTTGATTTGAGTAAGGTTTTTGTTTAAACAAGCAGACTAATGAATTAGCAGCAGTTAAATACAAAATAGTATTTGTATTTGAGACTATTTGAGAATATTCAAAAAACAAAATCCAGATTTAACAGGTGTGTTTATAATTTAGCAACCATTGATGTATTAAAACATTCCTGAACAAATGTCTTTCCCACATCAACATTAGTTAACACAACCCAAGTATGACAAAATTATGGTTGTCCAAATAGCATGTTAAAAAAAGATACGAACTCTTAGATAACAGAAGCATTATGCTAAGCTTTATTGCTATAAATTCTGATATAATCCAGGCTCATTAAATGCATTCTGTTTATTCTAGAGTTAACTGAAGTTTTAAATGCATAAAGGCAAATTTTCACTACTTGTTGAAGATGATAATATAATGAAATTTTAAAAAAATATTTCTTTGTGAGATTTCTATCATATAGAAATAATTATTGTGATCCAAATCAGAAATAAATGAAATTGCAATAGTAACTGTTGCATAGCCTGCTTGGTAGAAATCTGAGACCTATGTTTCTATGTTTTGTACAAGAAAGCCTCTTAACTCTAATCCAACAGTTTTAGGATCTCAACAGCCTGTAAGCTCAAGGCCAAATAGCCACCTAGAGAAATGTTTAAAATCATCCAACCTCAGGGTATTTAGACTGAAGAAATGGTTCTAATTCTCCCTATTATACCCTTTCTATTGTCCTTCAGCTAATTTTCCTCTGGGTGTGGGATACAATAAGGAAGAGATACTGAAACCGAGGCTTTGTGTCTGTGTGTATATATCCCTCTGTCTCTCTGTCTCTCTGTCTCTCTCTGTCTCTCTCTCTCTCTCTCTCTCTCTCTCTCTCTCTCTCTCTCTCTCTGTCTGTCACTCACTGTCTCTCTCTCATGGTTTCTCTCTTTGTCTGTCGCTATCTGTCTGTATATATATCTTTTTCTCTCACTCTCTGTTTCTGTCTCTGTCTCTCTCAATTTCTCATCCTTTAAGAGTTTAACCTTTTATCTAATGATATGATTTATAAAAGGAATCAAAGCTTCATTGAAAGTAAAAGAGGACTATACTATATGTCAGCTCTATTAATCAATACTGTCCTAGACTATTTAAAATAACTCAATACTATAATTTGAATATTGCTGTGATGTAGAAAATGAGTTGGTAGATTTAGAAAAATATGGAAAGATTTGGATTTGTGAAGAAAGATGGTATCTGCCTTCAAAGAAACAGAGAACAAGTAATATATTAAGGCTTCATATAGATGTATATGAATGTATATGTGTATATATGTATATGACTATAAATATCTATGTATATAGCCATACCTAATTGTAACCTTCTTGAGATGAGTAGGGAAGGAAAGGGGGGAAAAAAAGAGTAAAGTAATAAGTACCCAGCAGAGAACAAAAGAAAACGTATAAGGAAGCAAAGAAAAGATGGACAGCTCTAAATATAATATGTAGTATTTAATACATAAGCTTTCTTAAAATAGATTTTTTTGTTTTATATTTTGAATTATGTCTTATGTTTTACTCTGCACATGACAATGTTTCTCTTTTGATTTTATTTTTGTTTTAAATATTTTTTTAAAAGTACAAGTAGAGTACCCGTTATGAAAATATGATATTCATAGCTCTCTGAGCCTCTGTTCTTCAGTAGTCTTGCTCCACTCTACATCCAGCCTCAGTGATGTATTCTTTTGGTACAACTCTCCATCAACAATAGGTGCTTTTGTTTGATCCATGTTATATATGTGCTTTCAGACTTCTTGTCTGGTCCACACCTGTCACATCCTGGTGTGTGTGGAGGATGATTTTCCCAGAGTTCTACTGATGTATGCTTATTCAATAATCATAATTACATTTTACAATTTCTCTGCATACATCTACCTGGTTTTTAGAGTGTTTATAGAGTGTTGCGCTTGAAGTCAGGAAGACCTGAGCTCAGTTCCAGTTTCAGACACTAGTTGTATGATTCTGGGCAAGTTCTTCATATTCTATTCACCTCAATTTCCTTATCTGTAAAATGTGGATAATAAAAACACCTACCTCCCAGAGTTATTGTGGGGATCAAATGAGATAAAAGTTTTAGTATAACACTTAGCCTAATACTTGTCATATTTAAATGTCTTTCTTACTAAATATGAGTTCCTCAGGGATAAAAACCATCTTATCGATCTTTATATACTTATTATTAGAGGCCTTCCATAATGTGTGGGACTGGTGCTAGATCCCCTCCCCCAAATTAACTAATCAGTGATCTCTTCAGGCACAAAGAGAAAGCCTTTATTTAGTCCCTGCAGGGAGAGGCCCAAATACACCCAGGAAGCATCTCAGCTCCCAACATGTGTTTGACTTTACAAACTCGAAACAGGAAAGCTGGTTAAATATTAGCCTTTTCATTGGATAGAATAACAGGAAGTAACCATCATTGACCAGTGGTCACCAATGTTGTCTGCTTCCTGTGGGTCTCATCACTTTCTGTAGCTGACTTAGGGTCTGACCTCTAGGCCTAGAGATGTGACTTCCTGCAACCTGGGGCCCAAGGCCTGATCTTCTCTGCAAACTTCTGGGAATAGGGATCACCTGACTTAGGCCTAGTCTCATTTTGAGAAAACTTCACCCAGTCCCACTCAATAGGCAGAGCGCATATATCCAAAATTTAGGAAAGTTATGGACCTTGCTGACAAAGTCCTTGCTCATGGTCCAAGAGCTTACAGTTTAATAGAACCAAAGTTACTGACTAAAAGCAAAGTTAACAGACTTTTCACAGGCAACTTAAGCTTGCTTCTGAGGGCCATTAAATAAAACTTACAGTAGATTCTTTTCTATACTGAAAAGAGAATTGATGAAGGTTTAGGAAGTGGAAATGACATTATAGAGTAGTTGAGAGTTCAGTGAACTTGAGTCTCAAAGAGCTGGATTCTCTTGGACTCATTAATTCTGTGATCTGGAGCAAATCACTTAGACCTCTGGGCCCAATTTGTATGTAAAATGAAGACTTTTGGAGCAGACAATATATAAGATTTTTTCCATTTCTATAACTATGATCCTATGAATGAATGATTCTAAACCAAAAGAAAAGAAATGATTGGTACATTATGGAATTTATGGGGGAAAAAAGAATGTCCATACATCTGCATGTGTGTATATATATATATATATACACACACACACATACATATGTGTGTACATGTGTATTATATGCATGTATGTATATAACACATGTGTGTATATGTATTAAAGCTAGTAACTGGGAAGCTTGAATTAGAGATCTTAGATCTTAAAGGTATCTCAAGCTACCATTTGATCCAGGGTCCATGATTTAGGAAGATTGACTATTATAAGTGTTTTACAAGAAACTTAAAGTCACATAGATAGTAAGTGGTAACTTTAAGATGCCATCTTCTGCTTCTAAGGTCAGTGCAGTTCCCTTTATAAAATACTCCTAAGGATAGATTAATTTTATTATACAGAAATTTTTTCTCTATTAGTTAATCAGTTAAGATTGATTTTTGTTTGTTTAAGGGAGAGCATTGTTATGAAAAGAACTCAGACCTTCAGTCTTCTGTTTTACTATTTACCATTCCAAACATTCTTAAAAGTTATGAGTGTTCTTATGTTTCTTATGAGTGTACTGTGTTTCTTGATGGCAATAAGATCTTGCTTCCCCTATTATGTTTTAGTAAATCATTTTAGTTACCCCATTTTGTTGTTGTTGCTGAATTGTGTCCAGTTCTTCAGAAACCTATTTGAAGTTTCTTGCCAAAGATACTGGAGTGTTCTGTCATTTTCTTGTCCAGTTATAAAAAGAGATATAATTTCTGAGTAATTTAATCATTTTAATAAGGCCAGTCATTTGTCTCTCTTAGACAAAGGCAATCATACCAATGGATTCATAGTTCAGAAGAATAGGTGTTCAATAAGGGCCTTGGAATGACATCATCTTGGACAGAGAAATTATCCCCGTACTCACACCACCCCCAGCCTTGGGCTATCTAGACAAAAGGATTTGTCTTTCCTCAAGTTTGAATAGAACATAATGGGCTCCTCCACCTTACATTAAATTCCTTGAAAAATAGAGTACAAAATGACCAAAATAGAGGAGAATTAATTCAATCTCATTATCAGTAATATACTTCAAGAGACTGAACTTAAAATCAGGGCTTTGAAAGAAGGGAAGAGTTCTGATGAACTCTAAACTTCTGATGATGGGATGAATATATCCTCATTTTGTGATGGTAGAAAAAACTGCCACCAGTTTAAATCATTCTTGATAATTTTCATAACTATAACTGAGTTTCCTCGGGCTATTTAGAATTGGCCTAATGGAATTTGCTCTCTTATTACTTGATCGTAACTTGAGGAATAAGTTTCAGAAAAATGGACCCCATTGAGTGATGTAACTGGATTGAAATATCAGATCTCTATCATTAATAGGACAGAAGCTCCTTGATTCAAAGGTTTGGAAAAAGACACTGGCAAGCTCATGGGAGACAGAACTTTTATAGGAATAGTATTTTTTATTAGAATGGTTTTATATATATATATATATATATATATATATATGCAAAATAAAGTGATAAGAGGATGTTGAAAATATAGAGACATTGTCTAAAGGAGTGCAAAAGGATGGATTACTGAACAAGAAGAGATTGGTATAGAGAAAAAATGGTACAACATCTAATAGGAACTTATTTCATAGCCTTAGGTAATGGAGCAGCCCAGGCAAAATGATGGGTGGAGAAAATAACTGGTAGCAGTTGTGTTGTAGAAATAGATGGGGAACATAAGGAAGAGGTTACATTACAAAAGGACAGAAGTTAGAATTACCAAACTGAGTCAAATAAATAATAATTCCAACCCAATGGAACCATATTTAAGAGAGATATTTGGGAGAGAAGATAATTTCCATTTAGCAACTCATTCCTGCAAGTTATTGACTGTCCTAAGTAGACCTCAATTTCCTATTTCACAGGATTATTTGGAGGAATATATTTTGTAAAGTATTGATCCAATATAACAAATATTTCCAATCTAATAAATATTTATTAAATGACCACTATATGCCAGCCACTGTATTAACAATTAATTAAATTTAAAAAGCCACTGCCCTCAAGGATCTTACAAAGTAAAAAGAGAGAGAATACAGAAAAAGAAAGCAGAGGGGGAAAGAACAGACTGTCTGATGTAAAGGACTGAAACTCTTGAGTTGATCAATGAAGTCAGTTCAAGCACTTAAGGCTAATTACCAATTGGACAATACTCTATAAGCATATGCTTGGAAAATGGCCCTTCCCACTATCCTGTGCTGGCTCAATAATTGGTGTATACAGAAAATTGTAAGAGGGACTAGAGGGTAGAGTAAGACTAGCCAGGGTCACTTCTGGGAAGGAGACAAAGAAGGAAGGTCAGGGAGATTCTGCTTCCATCCAATTCAATCCTACCTCTAAAGATCAAGAATAAAGACTAAGGACTTTTACTTATCCTGACTCCAGCTGTTTCTAAGGTATCCAGGGTGCTAACGTGGTCATCACAGTCCTCCAGTATGGAGGCAACTTATTCCATGAAGATAATATCAGGCAAGGTAAATAAATACAAAATGAAGTGAGAGCTTGTCCTATATAAAGGAAGGAATTAAGAGAAGTTTGGTAGTTCCCCTTCCAACATACCAGTCAGAGGAGAGAGGAGTCTAAGGAAGGTGATGTCATTAAAGGGTTGAGTTAGCAATTATGATGATGAGTTTAGATAATGAACTGGTGATGAGCTTATCCTGGGAGGAACAAGGTAACAGTTATGATGTGGAATGCTTAAGAAGTATGTTTATTCATATGAATTTGTAGGTCATTCAATTCAATTACATAAGGTCTAATTGTGCCTGTTTGGGATTATGACTTTAAGGTAATTACTGTCATTCAGAGTTTGAATTATGATGAACTGAGCCTGGATCTGTGATAGGCACTGAGGAAGATAAAAATAATAGTCTTTGTCCTAAGTACTTTATATTCTGTTGAGGGTATATAATATTAAAAGTATCAGAGAAGTAGAAATAAAATATTTTGAGAAAAGAGAGAATACTAGAGGGATTAGGAAAATCCTAGTATATTAGATGACAAGTAGAATCTTGGAATCTTGGAATATGGAAGCTTGGAAACTAAGAGTTGGGAGTGAGGCTATATTCCAGGAGTATAATATAGCCTATTTAAGATATGCAAGAAGGAAATGGAAGGTCAATTTCTGGGCCCTCAAATAAGCCAGTTTGCTGGAGGAAAGAATGAAGGAAAATCATTTGAAATAAGTAAGGAAAGATAAACTAGAGTAATAACATGAAGTACTTTAAAAGTCAAAAGTTTGCATTTAGTTATAGACAATAAAGTCATTAGAGAAAGAGAGAGAGAGAGAGAGAAAGGAAGAAGGAAGGAAGGAAGAAAGGAAGGAAGGAAGAAAGGAAGGAAGAAAGGAAGGAAGGAAGGAAGGAAGGAAGGAAGGAAGGAAGGAAGGAAGGAAGGAAGGAAGGAAGGAAGGAAGGAAGGAAGGAAGGAAGGAAGGAAAGAAGAAAAACGAACAGGATTTGAAAACTTGCTAGAAAAAAATTTGAAGCTTATCAGAATGTTCTATTTTGTTGCCATTGGAGATAAATTTATCAATTCACATTGTTTAAGACATAAAACTGGTTATTTCTGGAAAGCTGTAGAGAAGGTCATCTCATTAATGACTCACATTTGTGTCTACTTGTGATTGTGATTTTAGGACAGTTTCTATCATTCAGAATTTGAATATTAATGTACTTATTCTTTCTTCTATTAAGAACATTGTCCCATTTGACCTGAAATTTTGAATAAAAAAGTAAAATTGAGTCTGCTAAATATAAATCTCACTTTTAAATAAAGTACACTTTTGAGTTGTGATAAAAGAATATAGGAATGAGGAAGGTTTGCTTTTATTCTTTGTACTTCATTTAAATATTTACTTTTTTTGTGTTCTTGGGTGAATAGTGCTACTATTCATGGAAGAGAATTTCACGAATAGGTAAATATAAACTTTCTTAACATCATTTCCTTAATTTCTAAAAATGAGGAGCAAAGATTAGAGGGTACATGGTATAACAAATAGAACACATAATTTGGAATCAGGAAGATATGAATTTAAATCATACTTCAGACATTTACTAGTTGTATGAATCTAGACGAGTCACATAATTTTGATAGGCCTCAGTTTTTGATGAAGGAATTGTATCTAATGACCCTTAAAATCCCTTCCAGCTCCAGATATATGACCCTTTTAGCTGAAAAGAAATGTGAAGAAAAGTCTATAAGCATTTGAAGGCAAGTGGGAGTGAAGGGAATCATTTCCATCTGAAATACAATGTAGATAGATTTTCAACTAAGATGAGGGTCACAGAAAAAAGGACAATCCAAGCGTAATGAATGGTATAAACAAAAGTGCAGAAGTAGGAAAGTATAAAACATCTTTGAGAAATGATGATTAGATTTTTTCTAGAACAGTGATTCTCAAGGTGTGATCAAGGGATCCCTAGAGATTCTTGACACCCTTTTAGAACATCTGGGAGATCAAAACTATTTTCACAAAAGTAATAAGAACCTTCAGTTTCTTACTGGAAACTGAGTAGATGCCCATCAACTGGAGAATGGATGAATAAATTGTGGTATATGAATATTATGGAATATTATTGTTCTGTAAGAAATGATCAACAGGATGATTTCAGAAAGGTCTGGAGAGACTTACACGAACTGATGCTGAGTGAAACAAGCAGGGCCAAGAGATCATTATATACTTCAACAACAATACTATATGATGACCAATTCTGATGAACCTGGCCATCCTCAACAATGAGATGAACCAAATCAGTTTCAATGGAGCAACAATAAATTGAAACAGCTATGCCCAGCAAAAGAACTCTGGGAGATGACTAAAAACCATTACATTGAATTCCCAATCCCTATATTTTTGCCCACCTGCATTTTTTATTTCCTTCATAGGCTAATTGTACAATATTTCAGAGTCTGATTATTTTTGTACAGCAAAATAACATTTGGTCATGTATACTTATTTTGTATCTAATTGATATGTTAATATATTTAACATCTATTGGTCATCCTGCCATCTGAGGGAGGGGGTGGGGGGAAGGAGGGGAAAAATTGGAACAAGAGGTTTGGCAATTGTCAATGCTGTAAAGTTACCCATACATATAACCTGTAAATAAAAAGCTATTAAAATTTAAAAAAAAGAAAGAAAGAGAAGAAAAAAACTTCAATTTATTACAACAAACATTAATAAATATAACCTTTGAAATAAAAGTTCTTTAACAACTAGCAGGATGATTTCAGAGAGGCTTGGAGAGACCCACATGAACTGATGCTAAGTGAAATGAGCAGAACCAGAAAATCATTATACATGGCAACAAGACTATATGATGATCAATTCTAATGGGCATGGCTGTCTTCAACAATAAGATGATTCAAATCAGTTCCATTTGTTCAATGATAAAGAGAGCCATCTACATCCAGAGAGAGAACCATGGGAACTGAGTGTGGTCCACAACATAGCATTCTCACTCTCTCTGCTATTTGCTTGCACTTTGTTTTCTTTCTCAGTTTTTCTTCCTTCTTGATCTGATTTTTCTTGTGCAGTAAGATAACTATATAAATATGTATACATTTATTGGATTTAACATGTATTTTAACATATTTAACATGTATTGGACTACCTGCCAGCTAAGGGAGGGGGTAGGGGGAAGGAAGGGAAAATTTAGAACAAAAAGTTTTGCAAGGGTCAATGTTGAAAAAATTACACATGCATATGTTTTGTAAATAAAAAGCTTTAATTAAAAAAAAAAAAAGAAAAGAAATGGACCACATTGAGCCAAAGTTGCCTTTGATCATGATTGATTGTCAGTTGATCATGACAGAATGGCTTGACCTATAGTGGGAATTGAATCTAAATTCGAGCAGAATGGAACCATGTCATTATGAATGATTAACGTAAGACTTGAAAAGAAAACCACAATGTGAGTCTCTAGCTTGCTGGAGCCCAAGAAGAAATTTTTTACAATCTTGTAAGAAATTGAACAAAATGGAGTTCAGATCAACAATTATTAATGACTGGTTCCAGCTTCCCATTCTCTTCCTCCTCAGGCCTCTGATCTACCATTGTCTTTTCTGCCATCCAAGTATGGTAAAATTGTTTTTGATGGTTTAAATGAGATGTTGGGCTAATATGTTCTATAATGTACATCTCAGAGAATTTATGTGATTTCTATTATATTTCTATTGTGTGGTGCAGGATTCAAAACAGGGACTTCTTTCCTCTCTGTTAAGGAGTTGTATGTGATTAAGTTGAGTAAAGTAACTGAATGTGTATATTGATTCATAACAATTTGATTAACCACATCATTAAATGTGATGCCTTTCCCTGAAAGGAATTTTCTTTTCTTGGTCTTTGTTGTTCTTTTTCACATAATTGCCTTGGGTATTTTACTCAAGAAATCAAAGAACTCTAGATAACCATCATCCAAAAAAAAAGAAAAAGAAAAGAAAAGAAAGAAAAAAAGAAAAGAAAAAAAAAATAAAAGTTCTTTGAGGTTCTCAATAATTTTTCAGAGTGTAAAAGCATCCTGAAACCAAAAAGTTTGGGAACTGCTGGCTTAAAGTATAAATAACATGAATAATAATATGAGAAAGACCAGAAGTATCCATTAGATTATGGATGATCTTTACTTGGAGGCTAAAGACAATGGGGCACCATTGAAGATTTTTGAGCACTAGAGTGACATGATCATATGTGCAATGGATTTTTCCTTATCAGAAGTGTTTATCAAAGATTGAGTGATAACTTTTCTGGTATGATCAATCAACAAAACATTTATTAAATGTCTACTATATCCTAGGCACTATGTTAAGTAAGAGGATAAAAATACAAAAAATGAAGTCTCTACTCATAAGGAGCATTTCTAATATGGGGAACAAGTGCATATGTGTATGTGTATGTATACATAAAATTAATAAATTCCTTGGAGATAATGAAATGACTTCTATAAAGTGAATATTACAATAAAATGAGTTATAATAATTTTTTGTTTCCCAGTACAAATAAAAGTTTTGTTTATATTATTTTGTAGTTTATTAAATGTCATATTACTACTTTGAAAAAAAACTGTGCATACCTTAATAAAAAATATTTTATTGCTAAAAATATTAACCATCTGAGCCTTCAGTGAGTCATAATCTTTTTGCTGGTGTAGGATATTACTTTCATGTTGATGATGGCTGAGTGATCAGGTGGTGGTTGCTAAAATGTGGCAATTTCTTAAAATAAGCTAATGAAATTCGTCATATAGATTGACTCCTCTTCTCACTTGAATATTTAGAGACCCTTGTAAGATAATTAATTACCTAATTTCAATATTGTTGTATCTCAGGAAGTACACAGTATGTTACACAGTGTGAGACAGAGACCAGATTTGAACTAATCTTTGATACTATCAGTTGCTGGGGCTTATGGAAAATTATGTCAAAATTTGATCTCTAGAAGTTCATTAATATTGTTTGTCGGTTTCATGATGGCATGCTTGGCCAGATTCTGAATAATGGATGATGCTCTGGAGCTTTCCCAGTCATCAATGGAGTGAAACAAGGTTGGGTGATTGTTCCCACATTTTTTGGTGTGATGTTTTCAGTCATATTGTCAAACACTTTCAATAAGAATGAACATGACATCAAGGTCAGCTACTGCACTAATGATAAGTTGTTCAACTTGACAAGGCTACATACAAGCCAAAATTAAAGTGGAGGGAGTGTTGGTGCATTTTTTTTTGTCTGCAGATGATTGTGTATTCAATGTAACCTCTGAAGTGAAGATGTAACAAAGTATGGATTGATTCTCTACTGCTTGTGCTAATCTTAGTCTTACAATCAATATCAAGAAAACTCAGGTACTCTATTAGCCAGGACCACACTGTCCTTATATGGAACCATTGATTGGAGCAAATGGAGAAGTTTTGAATGTTGCAGGTAAGTTCATTCACCTTGTCAGTATACTCTTTAGGGATGTACATATTGATGAGTTTGACACATAAATCATCAGAGCTAGCTCAGTGTTTGGGACACACTTAAGAAAAGGGAAAAAAGGTATTAGACTGACTACCAAACTGAAAGTCAATGCTGACATCACTGTTGCATGGTTGTAAAACTTGAACATTATACCAGTGCTATGGCAGGATACTGAATTGCTTCCATTTGAATTGTCTTAGGAAGATTCTGGAGATCATTTGGCAGGATAAGATACCAGACATTGAGTCTTTTCTCAAATTAAGCTGCCAAGAATTCAAATTCAATTACAGAGAGCACAACTCTGATTGAACTGGTCATTTTGTTTGTTTAAATGCTTGCAAAAAAACTCCATGGTTTGGAAAACTCATACAGCACTCACATGTTAATCAGAAAAAGTGACAGAACTCTCAAGTTCTCTCTTAAGAACTTTAAAATTGGTTGTATGACATGGGAGACAACGGCACAGGAGTGTCCAGCATGATATTCCCTCATCAGAGAAGATGCTATGCTATCTCTGTGAGCAAAGCAGAATTTAGAGAGCTCAAAAGAAATGCAAGATGTGCAAATTTAGTGAATCTACCCCAAGTATTCATATGAACTATTTGTACCCAATCTGTAGTAGAGCATTCCAAGCTCATATTGGTCTGATTAGCCATAGTCAGACATAATGTAATTTGAATCTAACATGGGGATGTTATTTTGATCCTCTTTGAGAATGAAGAATAACAACCAAACAGCCAACTAACATATCTATATATACATAAGTACATGAGTGCATATATGTTTGTATACACACACATATATATACACATATATTTACACTGGCATATATGTATATGCATATATTTAAATATCTGCATATATATAGATATATGGTACATATATGTATACTGTGGTTGTCACACATATGTATGTATATGTTGTATATACACATATGTATACAGAAGATGGAACAGGTAGCAGGAAGATACAAAAGCATAGCTGTGTTGAAAAATATATGTGTACACACATTATATATATGTATACACATATATACACACATGTGTACACACACAAGTATAGACCCAACAATATACAGATACAGACCCATACTCTTATATATGTACACATTTACATATACACATTTATACATACATGTAAGTGTGTGTATACACAGATATGTACACACACAGGTATAGACCCAACAATACACAGATACAGACCCACACTCGTATATATATATGTGTGTGTGTATACATATGTATACACACACACATATATATATATATGTACATACAGACATATATACAGATATATTTGTGTACTTTTTGCTATAGAGTTTAGCTACTTAGAAATTTAGTTCAAGAAAGGACCTCAGTGCTGGTACCTCATCCTGCTGGTGATCTTCAGAATCTTCCTAAGATAATTCAAATGGAAGTGGTTCAGTTCCTGGCATGGCACTGGTACACTGTCCAGGTGTCACAGGCATATGACAATGAGGTCAGCACAACGGCTCTGTAGACCCTCAGTCTGGAAGTGAGTCAAACAAATAGCAGTAGTGTAAAGCTTGGAATGCACTGAGTTGGCAAGGAAAACCACAAAAAGACAGTGGTTGGTTTTAAATATACTGAGGGAAACAGGAAGATCAAAGAGGATAAAGACCCACTGCCTGAGGAAGCTAGAGCAAAAACTGACATTAGAAAGAAAGCAGAACTGCTGGATGCTTATTTGGCTTTGGTTTTCTTTGCCAAAAAGAATAGCCTTTGGACCAGAAAACACAGAACAAAAATGTTACAAGGCAATCATTTCCCAAGGTAAGGAAGGAGATAGCAAGTGAATATCTAGCTGTTCTTGATAATTTCAAGGCATCAGGCACAGATGAACTATATCCTTGGCTACTGAAAGAACTGACAGAGGTAACTGTGGAGCCACTGTCAATTATATTTGAAAGATCATAGAGACTGAAAAAGTTACTACAGAATGAGAGATTTTATACCAGTTTTCGAAAAAGGGAAGCAAATGGACTCTCTAAAGGAAAAGTTCCTGAGCTTGACATTCTTGTATAAGTTCTAGACCTGATTTGTGAACTTCTAGCAGCTAAGGTGGGCAAATACATCATGTAGACAGAGCACTGAGTCTGGAGTAAGGAGGATCTCAGTTCAAATTTGGCCTCAGACACTTAATAGCTATGTGATGCTAGGCAAGTCACTTAAATCTCTATTTGTCTCAGTTTCCCCAAATGGTAAAATGGGGATAATTATCATATCCACCTTTCAGGGTTATTAGGAGAATAAAACAAGATAATAATTGTAAAACATGTAACAAAGTATAAGGCACACAGTAAGCACTTTATTAATATTAGCCTATATTTATTCTCGAAAAGGAAGGTGTAACCTACTAAAAATCCCAGATTTTTTTTTCAGACAAATACTGTCTAATAATTCACCCTCCATCTTATAGTTGTAAAATTCATGCCTTTATGAGTTTATAATGTGATGTTGGCAGTTAAAAAAGTTATTGTAATCTCAAGTTTCATTAAGAAAGATTCAACTTTCAGGAATACAGAAATGCTAGGATCACTGTATCATGTCATAACCAGTCTTCCTATGATGTGAGATATATAGTTCTAGGTGCCATAGCTTAGGAAGGATGTTGGAGGAAACATTTCATTCTTTGGTTTGCAGACTCCTTATCTGTAAACTTAGGGACTTGGAGCATATGACCTTTAAGGACTCTTTCAACTGTATATCTAAAAACAGGGGAGAAAAATGAGCATAGTAAACATGGATAGATGAAAAATATGCATACATTTTTGGATAGAGATGGAAGCTTCTTGAGACATCATTTCATTAGTAATCCAATGAGGTTAAATAAGCATGAACTGATAAACATATGAATTGATTCATTTTAGTCTTATTCAACAGACATTCATGAAGCACTTACTATGTGTAAGTCCCTATTGATGCTAGAGATACAAAGAGTAAAGTGAAACAGTCCATACCCTCTAGGAATTTACAGTCTAGGGTGAAGAGGGTTAAGATACAAGCAGGTAAATAATGGTCATTTGAAATGATAAAGAAGAATAGTTGCTGGGAAGGGGTAAGAAAGGCTTTATGTAGGAATTGGCACATGGGTTAGATACTAATACAACCTTATGAGAAAAACTGTTACTTATATGGCACAATTTCTTACAAAGCAAATTATTGTAATACATTAAAGGATTAGACTTGGAATTGCCAGGAATAGGTGGAGGAGGGATAAACAGTAATAAGTTCAAAAAAATATGCAAGATATAGTAAAGAGATCTACTTGTACAGTACAGTTCAGTTTTACGACTTGTCCAATTCAATTTCTAAAATTCCTTAGGACTAAGCATTGTCCTCTTTCTAAGTTCTTTTAAAATATTCCTTCAGGGAGGAATCTTCATTTACACAAATTTATCACATTCCATTTATCATATAGCATTTGTTAGAGAGGCAAAGCAAAATCAGATTTCTGTTTCCTTGGAAGAGGAGTAAGAAAGAGTAGAGCAGAAAAGAACCTGAGAGAGGAAGGAAAATGAGACCACTAAAGACAAATTTCATCTGCTTGAGAGACAATGGGATGTGGGAGAACAAGGACCAGCTTGATAGTTGGGAAATCTTGGTTCTGTCACTAAAGAGCTGTCTGATCTTAAGACATATCATATACTTGTCTCAAGTCTTAATTTCCTCTTCTATAAGAAGCAAAAATTGGACAAGTTTTAACACCTTATTATTTTCAACTGTCTCAAATTACATATTTGATGGAACACCTCAGTGAAGAGAGGGCTGGACAGATCTATGCCAGAAAGGAAAATAGAAATGACAACATCTTATGAGGTAGACGTCAGTCACATTGATAGGATATCTTTATGTAGAGAGTCCTGTATTTGGTGTTCGGACAAGGAAGAGAATATTAAACACACACACATACATATAAACCCACACTCTACAATTCTCAGTGTAATCAAATATTTCCTAAGATCATTGAAAACACAAGTATCATTGAAGTTTGACTCCAGAGCTTACTTGTCCAGTCTAAATTCTTATACAAAAATAGATCTAATGATTCATAACATATACAGAAAATTTATTTTAAAATATGACATAAAACATCTAAAATTATTTACCAAATATTTAAACAATCTAGGGATATGCTTCTTGAATGTTTAACTTAGTTACTTTGTCTTATTCAATCAACAAGCATTTATCAAATGGATACAAATACAGAGAATGAAACAATCCATTCTTGCAAGGAGCTCACATTCCAATGAAGACAACAAATACACACACACACACACACACACGTGTGTGTGTGTGTGTGTGTGTGTGTAGTATGTGCAGAATGATTATAAAAAGAATAAATACAAAGAGAAAACATAGTCGTTGAATGCCAAATAGTTTGTGAAGGAGGGTACCAGTAATTGGAAGAATAAAGAAGGCTTCATGACAATGGTGGTTCTTGAGCTGTGTCTGGTAGGAAGAGAGGAGTTTATGAGGAGAGACATGAGAAGGGAATACATTCCAAGTGTGTGGGATGGCCAATGCAAAGGCAAAAATGTAGGAAATAAACTCTTGCATGAAGAGTAGAGATGAATTTGAATTTGTGAAAAATGAGTTTAAAAAAAATAGGAATCTTTCTAAGGAATGCTTAAGGAATCTTTGACAGCAGCATGTAGGTTGAACTGGAGTGAAAGGAGATGTACAATCAATCAGGAAGCTGTTGGACCTATCCGGGGAAGAGATAATGAAGGTGTACATTAAGATAATAGCTGTTCTTCACCTGTAGCACTCTATCTATCATTACCATGCTTCTGAACTGATCATTCCCCTTGCTTGGAATGCTCTCTCTCCTCACTTCTTTCTACTATCAGCTTAAGCATTACATTTCCCATGAAGCATTTCCTGTTTCTTTCCTTCCTTGCCTCAACTGTCAACGCCCGCCTCCCTCTCTCCCTCCCTACCTCCCTCTCTCTCTCTCTCTCTCTCTCTCTCTCTCTCTCTCTCTCTTTCTCTCTCACACTCACTCTCTCAATATTTTGCATTTATTGGACAAGAGGCAGTGTGGGGTAGTAGTTAGAGCACTATCCTTGGAAGCCAGAGTTTTAAGTCATGCTTCTGAAGCATAATCTATATGATCCTGGCAAATTATGTCTCTTAGCACTTCAGGAACTCTTTTTTTTTCTGAGAATATCACCTTTTTATTTTTAAATTTAAAAAATATTAAATAGTATTTTATTTTTTAAAATTACATGTAAAGATAGTTTTCAATATTCATTTTTATAAGATTTGAGTTCCAAATTTTTTTCTCCCTCCCTTTCTTACCTTCCCCCTCCCCAAGACAGGAGGCAGTCTAAGTTATACATGTATACTCATTTTTAATATATTTCTAATGAAGGGAAGGAAATTGGGAATGAAAAAATCAGAACATAAGAAAAAACATGGGAAAGAAAAAATAAAACAAAAAAGATGAAAATAGAATGCCTTGATCCACATTCAGTCTCCATAGTTTTTTCCTCTGGATGCAGATGAAATTTTCTATCCTAAGACTATTAAAATTGTCTTGGATCATTGAATATTGCTGAAGAAGCTAAGTCTATCATAGTTGGTTATCATTCAAACTTGCTGTTACTGTGTACAATGTTTTCCTGTTTCTGTTCACTCAGTAACAGTTCATGAAAGTCTTTCCAGACTTTTCTGAAACACTTCAGGAATTCTTAAAGACTGAATCATAGAGAGATACTGATCTACATTGATAAAGCTCCTCAGTGGGAGCTCCCTAAACCAATGAAAACACTGAGGCAGTCTCTATCTCTGCTCTCTCTTCCCCCATTCTGCATTTGTACATTGGAAAAGCAGCCACTCTGGAACATAGTGCCCACAATGATTAATAAGGCTGCAGCAGTCAGGCAATCCCTGGTTTTATGTGCCCATTAATGGAGAGTGGAACAATAGTGACCTCCTATGTAGAATGTTTCCAAGAGTCACTTGTTAAAACAATATTCAGAGGAAACATCAATTCAAAATATGTGGTGGCGGGGAGGAAGAGGAAAATGGGGAGGCAAAACTACTAGGAGAGAACTGAATGATAATAGCTGAGGCTGAGACAAGAAAATCTATGATCAAAAAAGTCAAATCTAATTTAATATGGAATACTGGAGATAATATTAGATTTTGGATTTCCCTGAAGTCATGCTGTCAGCCATTCCTCTTTATGCATGCATTTTCAGACACTAGTGTGTCATTTACAGATTAAGTGAGAATCTGACACTATGGTTGGTGAGGGAGCCCTGTCTCTAACCTTCAGGAGATACTATTTGACACAGGAAATTCTTAGCAACCATAGCCCTCAGCAACAGGAATACCAACAAACAGGTGCCAATTGTTCATTTGAGGTTGACAATTTCTTGATGAATAGAATGGAAGACAATGTCTAGATTCAATGGGATTGATTTGCTGGATGTAGTGAAGATGACCCTTTCATTCATAATGATAACAGCAGTAGATTAGACAGGCTTCTAGAAACCATTTAATCATGGTTAAATAAATGCTAATACTGTTGCAGATTCAGATTTTAGTGAAAAAGAATTTCTTAAATTCTTTCTTTTTAAAGCCATGCTTGAACTTCAGACCCACATTGAATGAAGAGTGAAAAAAAATATTAAGCAGTTACTATATGCAAAACACTAGGCTAAGTACTAGGGATATGAGTAGAATATAATTTTCTTTTATTAAGGAGTTTACATTTCCTTGTTGCAAATTTGCATTTTCAGATGACATTAATATAGATGTGGTCTATGGCTATGTCCTAATGGAGCCCCCAAATAGATCATGTCATGTTTAAAATAATAAGGACCTAACCCACTTGAGCTCAGACCACTTGGTTGGTCAGTATTAGTTTTAAAGGATACAGATCATTACCCAAACAGTGACTGCAAGGATGGTGGCAGTAAAGCACACATGACCTAGACAGCTGTCTGCTAACTGTTCAAGTTCACCTCGTATAATTTGAAAGAACCAGAAAAATATATAGTTTTTGTTTCTCTTTTACTATATGGACCATATGCATGCTAGCCTTGGAAGTAAGAAGACCTGGATTCATATCTTCCTTTTGATATGAGCTGTGTGACTCTGGACGAGTCCCTTAATTTTTATGTTTTTTGGGCAATTCCCAAAGACTTATTTGCCAAGTCACAGAAAGGTTGATATTTGATCTACATGGGGTAAAGTGGAGGAAGCTTCCATACTGGAAGTTTCCACATATTGTACTGTTCCTTTTGTGTCATATAGTTTAATTAATTATAATTATATTCATAGAAATACATTGGGGAATACATTGGGGGAAGAGATTGGTTTGTGACTTCTCAGTTTCCTCCTAGTTCTAGGATTCTATTCCCACATGTATGACATGGGCATAACCTCTCATTGTTCTGAGAAACTTTTAAGAATGTAAGTTTAATGCTAACCTGCACTGGGAGAGAGCTTCCTCATCTAGAAAATCCCTTTATCAACAAAATCACAAATTCAGTCCTTAGTGAGAGAAATTGCTATTTTTCTCTTATTTTAATAATCAATTATTTAATTACATTGAACTGACAGACATTATTGATGGCCGAGATAGCCCAAATTCCCAAGGTACATGATTTTTAATGCTGAGTGGGACACTCCACCCAATTAGGGAATCTTACAAAGAATTTAATCTCAGGTCACTTCCATGTCCTACACAGGCTTGAGTGGGATTAGATTCTTTTTCTGTATTTCCCTAAACTGGGGGTGGTCTGGAAATGAGAATGATCAGTCATGTCCCTCCAGTCTCTTATTAGGATAGGTCCACCTCTAATTATAACAATTCATTCTTCTCATTAAATTTTAGCCAATCAGTTCATTATCATCAAATGTTCACTCTTCCAGGGGCATATAAGGGACAAACAAGTGATGAGTGGGTTCCATGAGGAATCTTTGGCATTCAAGAGAGGCACTGATCCTTTTTATTAATTACCTGCTAACATGATTAATAAAATGATTAATTCCCCAGAAATCATGTCTCACACACTTTTTATATGAAATATTACCCAGATGTACCTGGACAAAGAAAGATACTGCCTCTAGAACATGGATCACAGGACCTATCTCACACAAACTTCAGAGTTTCAGTGGACTTTTATTGCAATGTAGCTCTAAGTCACTTGGCAAGACCACAAGGATCATTTTTTGGCAAGACTTCCTAGAGATTTGCCAAATCTATGTAGTAACAGAAGCAAAAAAATGTCTAGTTTTTCCCTCCACTTTAACACCTGAGGTCTAGAGCCACCTTTGAGTGATAATAGGAGACATTGTCAAGAACTACTCAGCATGACATGTTCTCATCAGAGAAGGTACTGTACTCTATGAAAAAAAAAAACAGAACTGAAAAAACTCAAAAGAAACACTAGATGTACAAATTTAATGAATCTACCCCCAATGTTCCTGTGGATTATTTGTGCCCAACCTGTGAGAGCATCCAAAGCTCATATTGATCTGTAAATACCGAGGTGCCACAATAAGGATCACCCAAGATCTGGCTGCCTCTACATTAAAGGAAAGAAGGGCCTGGAATATGATATTCCGAAAGGCACAAGAACTTGAGATGCAGCCAAGAATAAACTACCAAGCTAAGCTGAGCATTTTCTTCCAGGGAAGAAGATGGACATTTAATGAAACAAATGAATTCCATTTGTTTCTGAAGAAAAACCAGAACTAAACAAAAAATTTGATCTCCAAGAATAGAACTCAGAGATGCAGAAAAGGTAAAAATAACTCTTGAGAATTGTATTTCTGTTGTGGATATACAAAAAGAATACATGTATAATTTGATTGTACTGATATAACATAAAAAAAGGAAGTAGATATGGAAAAGGATGATGGCAGAATAAGGTGGGAAGGAGGATAAAGAGGGAACCACATCCCACAAAGAGGCTAAGGAAACTTATCATATCTGAGGGAATTTAGAGAGGGGAGGAACATTGTGAATCTTACTCTCATCAGAGTTGGCTCAAAGAAAAATAATTGACATTTGTTTTAGAGAAAATTTCTCTCGCCTCATTAAAAAGCGGGAGAGGAAAAGGAAAAGAAAAAGAGTAATAAGGAAGGAAGGGGGAAAGACTCAAAGGGGGAGGGAGGATTATAAAGAGGATAAGTATCGTGATACAAGAGGGGTACATAAGTTTAAAAGGGGAAAGAGGTTGGGAGGCAAGAATAAGTAAAGCACAATCTGGGGTTATTAGGATGGCAGGAAATACAGATTTAGTAATTCTAACCGTAAATGTAAATGGGATGAACTCCCCATAAGAGGAGGCAGATAGCAGACTGGATCAAAAGTCAGAACCCTACAATATGTTGTTACAAGAAACACATTTAAAGCAGGGGGATGCATATAGAGTAAAAGTAAAAGGCTGGAGCAAAATCTATTATGCTTCAGGTGAAGTCAAAAAAGCAGGGGTAGCCATCCTTATCTCAGATCAAGCAAAAAGTAAAAATTGATCTAATTAAAAGAGATAAGGAAGGTAACTACATCCTGCTAAAGGGTAGCATAAACAACGAAGCAATATCAATATTAAACATATATGCACCAAGTGGTATGGCACTCAACTTCCTAAAGGAGAAGTTAAGAGAGTTGCAAGAAGAAATAGACAACAAAACTGTAATAGTAGGAGATCTCAACCTTGCACTCTCAGAATTAGACAAATCAAACCACAAAACAAATAAGAAAGAAATTAAAGTAAATAGAATATTAGAAAAATTAGGTATGTTGGATCTTTGGAGAAAATTGAATGGAGATAGAAGGGAATATACTTTCTTCTCAGCAGTTCATGGAACCTATTCAAAAATTGACCATATATTAGGACATAAAGACCTCAAAATTAAATGCAAGAAAGCAGAAATAGTAAATGCTTTCTTTTCAGATCATGATGCAATAAAAACTACATTCAACAAAAAGTTAGGGAAATAGACCAAAAGTAATTGGAAACTAAACAATCTCATCTTAAAGAATGATTGGGTGAAGCAGCAAATTATAGATACAATTAATAATTTCACTCAAGATAATGACAATGATGAGACATCATACCAAAATTTGTGGGATGCAGCCAAAGCGGTAATAAGAGGGAATTTTATATCCTTAGAGGCTTACTTGAATAAAACAGAGAAAGAAAAGATTAATGAATTGGGCTTCAACTAAAAAACTAAAAAGACCAAATTAAAACCCCAATCAAATACTAAATTGGAAATTCTAAAATTAAAAGGAGAAATTAAAATATTGAAAGTAAAAAACTATTGAACTAATTAATAAAACTAAGAGTTGGTTCTATGAAAAGCCAATAAAATAGATAAGCCTTTGGTAAATCTGATTAGAAAAGGAGGGAGGAAAATGAAATTAGTAGTCTTAAAATGAAAAGGAGAACTTTCCACCAATGAAGAGGAAATTAGAGAAATAATGAGTTATTTTGCTCAACTTTATGCCAATAAATTTGATAACCTAAGTGAAATGGATGACTACCTCCAAAAATACAGACTTCCCAGACTAACAGAGGAAGAAGTAAATTGCTTGAATAGTCCCATTTCAGAAAAAGAAATAGAACAGGCAATTAAACAACTCCCTAAGAAAAATCCCCAGGACCAGATGGATTTACATGTGAATTTTACCAAACATTTAAAGAACAATTGGCCCCAATGCTATATAAATTATTTGATAAAATAGGGAATGAAGGAGTCCTACCAAATTCCTTCTATGACACAGACATGGTACTGATACCTAAACCAGGTAGGGTGAAAACAGAGAAAGAAAATTATAGACCAATCTCCTAATGAATATTGATGCTAAAATCTTAAATAAGATATTAGCAAAAAGACTACAGAAAATCATCTCCAAGATAATACACTATGATCAAGTAGGATTTATACCAGGAATGCAGGGCTGGTTCAATATTAGGAAAACTATCAATATAATTGGCCATGTCAATAACCAAATTAACAAAACCATATGATCATCTCAATAGATGCAGAAAAGCATTTGATAAAATCCAACATCCATTCCTATTAAAAACACTTGAGAGTATAGGAATAAATGGACTTTTCCTTAAAATAATCAGCAGCATCTATTTAAAACCATCAGTAAGCATCATATGTAATGGAGACAAACTGCAACCATTCCCAATAAGATCTGAGAAACAAGGTTGCCCACTATCACCGTTACTATTTAATATTGTATTAGAAACGCTAGCTATAGCAATAAGAGCTGAGAAAGAGATTAAAGGAATAAGAATAGGCAATGAGGAAGCCAAATTATCACTCTTTGCCGATGACATGATGGTATACTTAGAGAACCCCAGAGATTCTGCTAAAAAGTTATTAGAAATAATCCACAACTTTAGCAAAGTTGCTGGTTATAAAATAAACCCACATAAGTCATCAGCATTCTTATATATCACTAACAAAATCCAACAGTCAGAGTTACAAAGAGAAATTCCATTTAAAGTAACTACTGATAATATAAAATATTTAGGAATCTATCTGCCAAGGGAAAATCAGAAACTTTATGAGCAAAATTACAGACCACTTTTCACACAAATTAAGTCTGATCTAACCAATTGGAAAAATATTAAATGCTCTTGGATAGGGCGAGCAAATATAATAAAGATGACAATATTACCTAAACTAATCTATTTATTTAGCGCTATACCAATCAGACTCCCAAAAAACTATTTTAATGACCTAGAAAAATAACAACAAAGTTCATATGGAAAACAAAGGTCAAGAATTTCAAGGGAATTAATGAAAAAAATCAAATGATGGTGGCTTAGCTGTACCAGATCTAAAACTATACTATAGAGCAGCAGTTACCAAAACTATTTGGTATTGGCTAAGGAATAGATTAGTTGATCAGTGGAATAGATTAGGTTCAAGGGATAAAACAGTCAACAAATATAGCAACCTAGTCTTTGAAAACCCAAAGATCCCAGCTTTTGGGATAAGAACTTACTGTTTGATAAAATTGCTGGGAAAATTGGAAACTAATATGGCAGAAACTAGGCATTGATCCATACTTAACGCCAGTATACCAAGATAAGGTCAAAATGGGTTCATGACCTAGGCATAAAGAATGAAATTATTAATAAATTAGAGGAACATAGGATAGTTTACCTCCTCAGACCTGTGGAAGGGAAGGTTTTATGACCAAAGCAGAACTAGAGATCATTACTGATCACAAAATAGAAAATTTCGATTATACTCAAACTGAAAAGTTTTGTACAAACAAAACTAATGCAGACAAGATTAGAAGGAAGCAATAAACTGGGAAAATATTTTACAGTCAAAGGTTCTGATAAAGGCCTCATTTCCAAAATATATAGAATTAACTCTAATTTATAAAAATCAAGCCATTCTCCAATTGAAAAATGGTCAAAGGATATGAACAGACAATTCTCAGATGAAGAAATTGAAACTATTTCTAGTCATATGAAAAGATGCTCCAAGTCATTATTAATCAGAGAAATGCAAATTAAGACAACTCTAAGATACCACTACACACCTGTCAGATTGGCTAAGATGACAGGAAAAAATAATGATGATTGTTGAGGGATGTGGGAAAACTGGGACATTGATTCATTGTTGGTGGAGTTGTGAACGAATCCAACCATTTTGGAGAGTAGTTTGGAACTATGCTCAAAAGTTATCAAACTGTGCATACCCTTTGATCCAGCAGTGTTACTACTGGGATTATATCCCAAAGAGATTATAAAGAAGGAAAGGGACCTGTATGTGCACGAATGTTTGTGGCAGCCCTTTTGTAGTGGCTAGAAACTGGAAACTGAATGGATGTCCATCAGTTGGAGAATGGCTGAATAAATTGTGGTATATGAAAATTATGGAATATTACTGTTCTGTAAGAAATGACCAACAGGATGATTTCAGAAAGGCCTGGAGAGACTTACACGAACTGATGCTGAGTGAAATGAGCAGGACCAGGAGATCATTATATACTTCAACAACAATACTAGATGATGACTAGTCCTGATGGATCAGGCCATCCTCAGCAACAAGATCAACCAAATCATTTCTAATGGAGCAGTAATGAACTGAACTAACTATACCCAGAAAAAGAACTCTGGGAGAACTAAAACCATTACATTGAATTCCCAGTCCCTATATTTATGCACACCTGCATCTTTGATTTCCTTCACAAGCTAATTGTACAATAATTCAGAGTCTGATTCTTTTTGTACAGCAAAATAATGTTTTGGTCATGTATATTTATTGTGTATCTAAGTTATATTTTAATATATTTAACATCTAATGGTCATCCTGCCATCTAGGGGAGGGGGGGGGGGTTAGAGGTGAAAAATTGGAACAAGAGGTTTGGCAATTGTTAATGCTGTAAAGTTACCCATGTATATATCCTGTAAATTAAAGGCTATTAAATAAAAAAAAAAAAATTAAAAAAAAAAAAAAAAAAAAAACAAAGCTCATATTGATCTGGTCAGCCAAGTTGGATGCACTGTGACTGGAATCTAACATAGTGAAGTCATTTTGGTCCACTTTGAGTACTAAGAACAACAATCAACCAACCAGTCACCTCATTTTCCCATTTGCATAAGACGGAGATATTCTCATTTACTTATTAACAGATTTTATCAGTATAATAGTGATAATTAGAGGAATCCCCTGATTTGATGTCCAGAGAGCTTCTACTAAGTTGATACTCTGGACTCTTTCAATAGACCTCAAGACTCAGTCCTTTGTTAAAAGAAATACAGGATTATGGCCTGATGGGGAGGAAGAGACATTGTGTTAAAAATTATTGGCAACAAATTAGGACATAAGGTGGCAGAGATGGCATTATTGGGAAGAGACAGTAAGCAAAAATGGGCATCCTAAGGCTTTGGAGTCCCATTCATATCCTCTTACAGGTCAATGATACCAAAAGAAATCTGTAGTTTGTTTACAAGCATAGAGCAAGTTTCAAACAGAATATGTAATATTATCAGTCAAGAACTATTAAAAATTTTTTGTTGTATACTTAAATCTAGCATATAATTTGAAGAAACAGAGGGGTGCATTCTTTTCTATGTCTTATGCTCTTGCAACAACTTTCAGAATCTATTGTACATGGAAAAAGGAAGGAAAAACAGTAAGAAAAATCCAAACATTGGGGTAGAATGAACTTTGTGGCTCTTTTGGATAATTTGCAGACCCTAAGCTGATTTATTAGGTGGGCCTGTTGGCTTATATATTGTACAGAAAAAAAATTAAAACAATACAGAGCTAAGAGCCACACCTAGGAGAAGAAAAAAAACTTAACAGTGTTCCTTCATCCATGCTCTAGTTATGGTGTCTGGATACAAGTATACAACTGAGATACCAAGGCATGCATGCAAAGAAATAAAACAAAATAAACAAAAATAAAGGAAAGGCCACTAAAGGATCCTTTTTCAAATTAGATAAGACTCTGGTAAGTGGTGATGAACGTAAGAAGCTGCGAGATGCCCCTTAGGTTGATACTGGAGACCTAGTTCTTTCGTTCTCAAAAGAAAATCAACTCATGAGACCACTGGCTGAAACAGCTTAAAAACTAATTTAGGAGAATAGTGATAATTCTATATTCTTGGACCCATGCTTTCTTAAAGACCCCAAGTTTCTGACATAATATGATCATGGATTCTGTCCAGGAAAAAAAATTGTCTTATATTATCCAAACTATTGAAGAAAAGAAAGCTCACGAAGTAAATAATGTTTACAGTACCATTGGTCCATTAATGCAACAGACAAGAACAAAATTTCAAAATGCTAAGTAGATAATACTATGATCATGACCAATAACTCAAAAGTCAGAAAATGGTACTGTATCATTATAAAATGAAAACAAGTTTTTCTTTGACTTGTGAGATTATGTATAAAATAGAGATATGAGCAGGAGGGTAGGATTGAGGGCAAGGGTGCTTTCCAAGGGTTTATGTTGTTCAATCTTTTTTCAGCTGAGTCTGATTCTTTGTGAATTCATTTGAGGTTTTCTTTGCAAGGATACTGGAGTGATTTGCCATTTACTTCTTCAGCTTATTTTACAGATGAGATTGGTTGGTTGGTTGTTGTCCTTAATTCTCAAAGAGGACCAAAATGACATTGCTATGTTAGAGTCAAGTTCCAATGTGTCCGATTGCGGCTGAACAGACCAATATGTCTTTGCAATGCTCTGCCACAGGTCAGACACAAATAGTCCCTATGAACATTTGGGGTGGATTCTCTATCACTGTCCATCTTTCATTTCTTCTGAGCTAATTCAATTCTGCTTTGCTCATAGAGCACAGAACCTTCTCTGATGAGGGCATGCCACGTTAGGCAGTCTTATGCCAGTGTCTTCCATGTCTTGCAATCAGTTCTAAAATTCCTAAGAAAGACCTTGAGAGTATCCTTTGTATCACTTTTTCTGACCCCCTTGTGAGTGTTTGCCATGTGTAAGTTCTCCGTAAAATCATTTTTCTGGCAAACGTACATTTGGTCCTCAAACAATGTGAGCAGCCCAACAGAGTTGTGTTCTCTGCAACAGAATTAGAATGATTGGCAGTTTAGTTCTAGAAAGAATCCTAGTTCTGGTATCTTATCCTGTCATATGATCTTTAGACTCTTCCCAAGACAATTCAAATGGAAGTAATTCAGTTTCCTGGAATAGGGCTGTATGGTTTCACAGGCATATAATAATGATAACTGAGGCAAAGAGGCTAAGTGACTTATCCAGGATCACACAGTTAGAAAGTATCTGAGGCAAAATTCAAACTGAGGATGAGTCTTCCTGATTCTGGGTTCAGCATTATGTGCCACCTACCCTATCTAATTCTAAGGACAATAAAATGAGTCTTGATTCTGATCTATGCCTCAACAAAATAAAGTCTGGATTATGGGAATGGAGAACAGGTATACTTCACCTGTCTTTAAGTTTATGATCTGGGTTTAATTAAGGACATGTTGCATTTAATTGAACCCGAACCTCTTGCTATTTAAAAAAGGAATCGTTTTAGGGTTTTTTGCGTTATTATTCAGATAAACACACAGCTCTCTAATTCACACAATTCTAAGTCACTGACAATCTAATTTATAAATAGCTATTCTCTTTTTTTTAATAATTATAATTTTTTATTGACAGAACCCATGCCAGGATAACTTTTTACAACATTATCCCTTGCACTCACTTCTGTTTCGATTTTTCCCCTTCCTCCCTCCATCCCTTCCCCCAAATGGCAAGCAGTCCTATACATGTTAAATATGCCACAGTTTATCCTAGGTACAATATATGTGTGCAGAACTGAACAGTTCTCTTGTTGCACAGGAAGAATTGGATTCAGAAGGTAAAAATAACCCGGGAAGAAAAACCAAAATGCAGTTTACATTCATTTCCTAGTGTTCTTTCTTTGGGTGTAGCTGCTTCTGTCCATCATTGAACATTTGAAATTGAATTAGATCTTCTCTTTGTCAAAGAAATCCACTTCCATCAGAATACATCCTCATAAAGTATTGTTGTTGAAGTGTATAACGATCTCCTGGTTCTGGTCATTTCACTTAGCATCAGTTCATGTAAGTCTTTCCAAGCATCTCTGTATTCATCCTGCTGGTCATTTCTTACAGAACAATAATATTCCATAACATTCATATACCACAACTTACCCAACCATTCTCCAATTGATGGGCATCCATTCATTTTCCAGTTTCTAGCCACTACAAACAGAGCTGCCACAAACATTTTGGCACATAGAGGTCCCTTTCCCTTTTTTAGTATCTCTTTGGGGTATAAGCCCAGTAGTAGCACTGCTGGATCAAAGGGTATGCACAGTTTGATAACTTTGGGGGCATAATTCCAGATTGCTCTCCAGAATGGTTGGATTCGTTCACAACTCCACCAACAATGCATCAGTGTCCTAGTTTTCCCACATCCCCTCCAACATTCATGATTATTTTTTCCTGTCATCTTAGCCAATCTGAGAGGTGTGTAGTGATATCTCAGAGTTGTCTTAATTTGCATTTCTCTGATCAACAGTGATTTGGAACACTCTTTCATATGAGTGGAAATAGTTTCAATTTCATCATCTGAAAATTGTCTGTTCATATCCTTTGACCATTTATCAATTGCAGAATGGCTTGATTTCTTATAAATTAGAGTCAATTCTCTATATATTTTGGAAATGAGGCCTTTATCAGAACCTGTAACTGTGAAGATGTTTTCCCAGTTTGTTGCTTCTCTTCTAATCTTGTTTGCATTAGTTTTGTTTGTACAAAGGCTTTTTAGTTTGATGTAATCAAAAATTTCTATTTTATGATCAATAATGGTCTCTAATTCATCTTTGGTCACAAATTTTCTTCCTCCTCCACAAGTCTGAGAGATAAACTATCCTATGTTCCTCTAATTTATTTATAATCTCGTTCTTTATGCCTAAATCATGGACCCATTTTGATCTTATCTTGGTATACGGTGTTAAGTGTGGGTCCATGCCTAATTTCTGCCATACTAATTTCCAGTTATCCCAGCAGTTTTTTGTCAAATAATGAATTCTTATCCCAAAAGTTAGGATCTTTGTGTTTGTCAAACACTAGGTTGCTATAATTGACTATTTTGTCTTGTGAACCTAACCTATTCCACTGATCAACTAATCTAGTAAATGGTTATTCTCAAGTCAAGTTAAGCAAAGGGAAGCAAAGCATCTTGCTAACTCAAAAATCCTGTGTTGTTGGAAACATGTGTTTCCTAGGAATCTCTTGATACATCCTTTCTAAAATAATATTTACTATCTATTATCCTTAGGGCTTCTTAGATATTTTTTAATATTAGGTCTTTTTCAAGGCTAATGTTTATAACATATTCATTTATACTTGTATTTGTGTATAAATAAACCATTGTCTTCTGTGGATACTCCCTCTTTTCTCTTTGCTACAAGCTACTAGAAATTATAGGAAAGATCCTCGATTGTCCTTTTTTTTTTCTACTCTTAGCAATGTTAAGAGACATTTTTGGAGGCAACTCTCCTAGCACAATGGCATATCTTATATAATGTTGTGCTGGCCAAAATTATTTTATAATAAGTCATTAATGTTTTGAAATTATATTCTTAGATCATATGTAGCCTGTTTAGTAAGTGATACACAGATTGTAGTTCTAAAAAGTCAATCACAGAATCAGAAATTTCAGAGGTAGAAGATATCACAGTAGCTGGCGAATCCAATCCATATACAAAAGGAACTGTCACTTTGACAATTACTTGATAACCAAAAAGGAAAAAATAAGGGTAAATATATTTTACATAGCTATTGCCAATTCATTTAAGTGAGATGCAAATAATTTACATTAGAGGCACTATGATGGGTTGGAATTTGTGCTGGATTTGGAGTGAGGAAATTCTGGGTTCAAATGCCACTTCTAATAATTTTTAGGATATGTGATTCTGGGCCAATACTTTTCCTCTCTAATTCTGAGTTTTTCATCTATAATATAGAGATAATAATATATGTAGATAATAACTAAATCAGAGTGTGGTTGTATAGCTCACATGGGGAAATGCATATAATTTTTTTTGCAAACTTTAAAAATGCTCTATCAGTTACTATAATGTCTTTATAACCCATATTATGCTGCATTTTTGTTGTGACAATTTAAACAATAACATTTAAAATATTTGGAGAAAAAAGAGAAATTATTAGCGCCTTCATGCATCAAAAATATATATATCCAGTATATGATAGCTGGATTTGCACATCTTTCATATTTGGAAGAGCCCAAAGACCTCAATTTGAGTGAGTTGATACCTTGTCATACTCTATTAAAAAATGGAAAGCCTCCTGGGCAGAGCAATGGGTCACAAAGCACAGCTGGCTGAAGGGAAATAATTGGAGAGAGAATTTATAGCTTTGTGCTAAGCTGACATCTTCAGTGGCCTGTTTCTTCCCCTCTTCTCTCATTAGCCTGTCTGAGGTTACATTTTTTTACAGCTTTAATCTTTTCAAGTCTTTATCTTTCTTCCAATGATTTTGCAATAAATTTATTCTGGGGTTAGATTTTATCATGTTGGGAGAAAAAAGGTTAGTCACCAAAGCAACCTCTTAGTGCAATATTGTAGAACTGACAAGTATTTGCCATAAGTAAAATGAGTAAAAAAAACAAAAACAAAAACAAAAACAAAACAGTAACCTGTCTCTCTTTTGCTTTGGAATCCCAAGTTTTTATTCACCCTCCAGAAACTTCTATTATTTCTAAATATTTGGCTATCTTTATCAGACTACAAATTTACAGTGGAGAGAAATTTTAGAGCCCATTTAATCCATACTACTCATTTTATAGAAGAGATAAATTCTAAGAAATTTAAATGATGCACAAGTAGTAAATGGCCAAGATGACAGTTGCACCCAGTTTTTTGGAATCTAAACACAAAGTACTCGCTTTTATTTTTATAGTGTTTCATGCTTCCTTCCAAATGGCTAATGGGGGGGTGTCTCTTTCTTTGCCTAAGTATTGAGATCTGTGAATGTAGACATAGATCAATAAGGTAAAGAAAAGGCATGAGAGATGTCGTGGTTATCTTTGATAGTGACACAAGAGTGTCAAAAATTTTGGAAATGGGGAATGGATTAAGTTAAGGAATTAGGAATTTATGTAAGAAAGAAATCAAAGTTAAGAACAGCCCATGAGTACTGACATTACTTAGAAGAGAAGTGGAAAAAAGAGATAAAGTCATATAGATATATATTGGTTAGTGAGGGGAGAAAGTATAATTCTTGGAAAGAGGAGTAATGGGATTGTAATAGTGGGAGTCATTGGAAGAACTGACATATCAATCAATCAAGGTATATGTGGACATAGCATTGGAAAACCTGGGACTCCTAAGCACTTGACAACCTAGTGAATTTTTTCTACCTCCCTTTATTCCACCCATGTTTCCCTCATCCCTCAAATAAACATATATATGTAAAAAGCATCTTTCTAGGAATCAGGGTCTGAACTGAAAAGAGAGCAGAACAGGGAATATGAATGATTTCTTCTAACAAAGACATGGCTTAGGTCAACCACAAAAGCCTCTCTTAAGGGTACATAGAGACAGGCCACAAAAATAAAGTCAGCTCCTTTTAGAGAACAACAAAAGGCACAGATACACAAGAGACTTGAGGGTCTTGGGACCAGTATTTTTCCCCTGGCCACGTAGTCTCAGCAGGAGAAAATCTGCTTGGTTAGCTCTTATTTAGCAAGAATAGATAATTAAGATAGGAAGCTGCAAGCTGATGTTTTCTTCTCTTTCCAGCCCAAAACCCAAATCAACCCTTCCCCTACACAATGTCCTATTTTTTCATCCTTTTTCCACAATATCCTTCTCCACACCAACTGTCATTGTTTGTTTAATATTTCTTTCCCTGTGTGGCCTTGTGTCTCTCCCTTAGCTGTATCTACTCCAAAGTGAAATTGTTTTTAAAAGCCAATTTTAAGGTACTAAAATCACAAGTTGTGGTTCTGGGTATAAAAGAATGATTTCTATATAGAGAAACTTCCCATCTAAAACATCATGTTGTTTCTCCAAAAGAATGCTTAGCACCATTATGTCAAAAAGGAAGGTTCTATAATTCACCAAAATATTCTTTAAAGGAGAAGAGAACTGGGGGAAAAAAAGTTGATATCCCTTGATTGGGGAATGGCTAAAAAAAAAAAAAAACTGTGGTACTTGAATCTCATGGAACAATATTGTACTATAAGAAATAATTAAGATGATGAATACAGAGAAACATGGAAAGATGGACATAAGCTATTATAGAATGAAGTAATCAGAATCAGGAAAACTATATACACAAATAATGTAGTGTAGCTATTTATTGTCAGAAATGATGTGAACTCTGTTATCAATCTTATCACCCATAAGGGAGGCCAGATTCCTGGAACTGACTTATCAGCATAACTAAGACTTACTCAACTCATCAAATTAGATAAGGGACCCTTCTTCCCTAGTGCAGGCACATTAGACACATTCTCACTCTACATATAACCTTTGTGACCAAAGCACCTTCATTAACTTGTATTAACATATCCTATTTTCTGGTATCCCATCATGCAGTTACTAACATAGATATAATATTCATGTGAGTTCGTTTTTGACAAGGAACATTCCTAATTCTTAACTCTTTAGACTCTTCCCTTATGCTTCATCTTAGACCTTCAAATGGTCCCCTTCACTCACAGTCCACTGATTAATCATTTTGATTAACCCATGCACCTTTTTACAACAATAAAGGGCTCCTTTGTGACTATGATAGTATCTTTATGTGAATTTTTCACATTCCAAACCACTCTCCCAGAACCTAGTACTTCATCATAGTGACTACAATATAAGTGGGAGAAAAATAATCATGAAGTAATTAAACTGAACACTGAGAAATTATAAAGAACAAACGGGGTCCGTGTAACAAGTTATGAAACAACATCTATCCTTTCCAGAAGTAGAAAATCATGGATGTGAAACATCAGAAATAATGTGAGATTTGGGAGTGGGGGATATATTGATTGGGTTTGATAAATTTTTTCCCTCATATTTTCTCTCTGTGTTTTTTTTAATTGTTATAAGGGGTGACTTTTTGGATGGGGGAAAAGGAAGATATGGGGGAAAATGTAGGATAATATAAAACTATTAATAAATATATTATATTATCTGTAATTAATACACATAATATATAATTATATAAATAATATATAATTAATACACATAATATAAAATTATAAAAATATATGCATATAATTAATAAATATATAATTATAATATGTAATAAAGATATAAATTAATAAATACAGATAAAATATATTTTAAAGTAAAATTACTTTAAAATAATGATACAATATAATATGTGATTGATGAAGTAAAAATATGTGAACTCTGTGAATATAAG
This sequence comes from Sarcophilus harrisii, assembly GCF_902635505.1. NCBI lineage: Eukaryota > Metazoa > Chordata > Mammalia > Dasyuromorphia > Dasyuridae > Sarcophilus > Sarcophilus harrisii. Next base: position 476,052,720 of record NC_045428.1, read on the forward strand.
ATAACAGTAGATTTGATGGTGTCAGCTGTGTTGTTGTTGAAAAGATCTAAGTGCAAATCCAGTATGTTACTGACTACCTATGTTATCTAGGCAAATCACATAACGTCTTTGGGTCTCAGTTCTTCACTTGTAAAATAAAAGTGTTGGACTAGTTCCAAAAATATAGCTGATGAGAAATGAATTAATGACTGATGCAGGAGCCTTCTTTAAAAGGACACTCTGAAAATTCTTTGCACTGCCCTCTGGCCCTCTAATCAGCGGGGCAGAGGGTATTAACTAGGACCCTTCTAGCTCTATGATACTCTTCTGAATCACTGTAGTACTTCTGAGGAGGATGAATATAGACTGCCATGATGGAGGACATCTTCATTGAGTAGGTAGGACTTAAAATCATAGGATCAGAGATTTAGGCTTTTCCAGAGGATGTTAGAGACCTTCTAATCCAACTCCTTTTTTATAAATGAGGAAGCTGAGGTTTTTTCTCAAATTCAAAATTGGTGATTTTCCCAAAATCACACTGGTAGTAAAGGGCAATTAAGTAGCATGGTGGATCGAGTGCTGGGCTAGACTCAGAAAGACGAGTCACAACTCTGTTTGCTTCAGTTCCTTATATGTAAAATGTGCTGGAGAAATGGCAAAATACTGTCGTATCTTTGCAAAAAACAACAAACAAAGCCCAAATGTTATCATGGCTAGTCAGACACAACTGAAAACCCTCAATAGCTCAACAACAACAGTGACAAATAGGAAGCATCAGATAGGACCCGGGTTCAAACCCAGATGGAACATTTTTCTACCCTACTTGGACTTTAAAGGATTGGAAGGATTTTTGATTCATAAGTGAGAAGGACCATTTTAAGTGAAGAAAAACAGTGTATCAAGAAGAAGGAGCATCTAGGTAACAAATTAACTGGCCAGAGTGAACTGGAACAAAGAGAGGTGAGGAGTAAAAGGGCTAGATTGTGAAGGAACTTGGATGGTAAATTCAACTGAACTTTATCCTAATCACAGTGACTTCCCATCTTTATCCCACATTTATAAAGGTAGAGTTTTATACAGTTGTATTTTAGACTGTTAGCTACCCTCATCCCTGAATACCAACCTGTTGGCGACTCCCCTAATACAGACCCAGTTCCTGGAATGTTCAAAGATCAGTGGAATATTCAGCCACAGTAGGCCCCTGCTCTCCCAGGAACACAGAGGACCTGACAACCTTCTTCAAGGACAAGCACTGTAGTCAATGGCCAAATAATAATTCATATCCCATGGCAAAGATAGTACCTCACAGGTGGCAAAATCCTGACAAATGTTCTCCTCTTGGAGCCAAGCATTGTACTTCACTGAAGAGACAGCCAGACAAGTAGAAGCCTAAAACAGAACCTGTTTAAGCCTTTTAAAGGCAGATGCCAATCTGTAGGCTCCACTTGTATGTAGAACTGCTCTATTATGAGCATCACTTATGCAATCCAGGACTGATACCTGTGCCAAGTATATGGGCCTATCAAGTGAACTCAGACCCAATGGGGCCACAAGTGTAGGCACAAACCCACCAAATCTGGCATGTACCCAGCAGCACTGGGCACTACCAGCCCTATATGCAAAGGGGTCAATGAGGGTTAGATGAATGTCGTTTTAGGAAAATGCTTCTGGTTACATTGTGTAAGATGGATTGGACAAGGAGAGAACTGACACATGTAAAACAGTGGTTCACAAACTTTTGTTCTTAAGCTCTTTATGCTATTAAAATTTATTGAGAATCTATAAAAAGAATTTTTGTTTATATGGATTATATTTTTAGATATTTACCATATTAGAAATAAAAACCAGTTTTGAATTTGTAGACCCTCTGAAAGGCACTATGCTAAGCAGGGGATTTAATATCTACAAATCACTTTTCTGAGATCAGTTCAGTGAGACTACTAGTAAAGTATTATCATGATGATTATATGGTTGAGGAAACTGAGGCACAGAGAATGTAAGATTTTTGTTCTCAGTAACACAGGTTTTAAATGGCAGATCTGAAATTTGAAACCTTGTTCTCTTCTTCTCAGATGTAGGGCTGTTTCCACTAACACAATGGCTTAAGTGATGAGAATACAAGTCTTCTACCATGAGCCCCTTCATTACCTGCAAGCCATCTTACTACTTATCTCTTTCACTGCTCCCCAAAAGGAGACTTCCACTCCAATTAGACTGATCTCTTCACTACCACCTGACTTAACTTTATGCTTTCTCACCTCTAGGACTTTGATCATGCCATCATTTCCCACTGTTATGTCCTCTCTTCTCCTTTCCTTACCAAAGAGGCAGTATGGGGTAGTAGGGTAGAGTACTGAATTTGGCATTAAGTAAACCTGGCTTCAAATCACCCTTCCAATCCAAAGATTCTTCTTTGTTGTGTTATCATTTGTTCTTGTTATTCAGCACTGAAAAACAGGACAAATCATGGTGGGGTAAACAAGTACTAAACCAGCAGCACATACATCCCAGAAGTGCTGTCAGGATGGCATTTTGTAAACTTTAAAGTTCCATGTAAATGTGAATTATTATTTATCTTATTATCTAGCAAATCCCAACTTAATTCCATCCATTTTTGTGAAGACTTCCCTGATGATCCTTGCAAAGAGAATCTTTTCTCTTCATAACATTCATTGGATCTTTAAACTATACTCATTCTGTGTAAGGACATCTGTGCAGGGATTAATAGACTTTTATGAAGTGGGATGTATAAAGTATTAGCCAAATTTGAGGGGTTAGAAAAGAAAGTGAAAATCAAATTATTAAAAAGAAAAAAAAGAAGGGAAATTGTGAAAAATTGATGGGCATTTTGGTTTCCACAGTTATGAAAATTAAATTGGAGAAATGAAACAAATTGATATCCTCATCAAGGAATAATCAATGGTGGAGTTTATCTTTCCAAAAAAAATATAAGCTCCTTGGGGGCAAGGACTGACTTTCATAATCAGAAGAGGTAGCCAAAGAGTTGAAAAGAATCTTTTGTTTTTTGCCCCTAGACCTCCTCTATTACCTTCCTCCTTCTAGAATGCCTCCTTTGAGGCAGGGACTGACTATGTAATGAGGGATGGAGATTCCTGTCTGATAACTTCTGTAACATACAATTAATGGGGAATTGGCAAGGACTTGTGCTTCAGGATAGGAAATAAAATTCTACCTTTGCAGTTTCAAAGGTGTGTCTACTCAACTAGGCAACCATTCTTGCAAGAAGGTAAAATAAATCTTTCCAGCATTCAAAAAAAAAAAATTCTATTCACGCTGGCATTTATTAATTATCTTTCTGTGTACTTGAGTTTCTTCTCTCCAAATGGGACCATGGAAAGAAAGATCCATCAAAACTAAAAGGAACCTTAAAGAGGATCCAATCCAAACAATTTCTTTTTGAGATGAAGGAATTAAGGCCCCTTGTGGGAAGCCAAGCCACACAACACAACTGGTACATGGCAGCTCTGCAACACAAATTCAGTAGTCCCAGCTTGCAAAGTCAGGATTCTTTCCAATAGATTGAGAGCAGGTCTATATATTTTGCTTTTTGTATAGATTTTGTACCTGGGAATTGCATAATAAGTAAATGTGGAATGACTCAGAGATCAAGAGAAATATTGGCTTTAATACAGAGCAGCTACTATAGTTAACATTTTTATAGCACTTAAAGTTTGGTAAGTACTTTACAAATACTTTAATCCTGGGAAGTAGATGCTGTGATTATACCCATTTTATAGATTAAGAAATAGATTACCTAGACAAAGGTAAAAGGATTTATTAAGTGTCCAAGGAATGATTTGAACTCAGGTCATCTTATCCTGATTTCAGATCAGTGTAATATCCACTGTGCTACCTAGATGGTCAGTTAGTAGAAACCCAATAGATTTTCTTTTTAATTTTATCTCCAAATGATTAAACTACTTTCCTTTTTTTCTTTTCCATCAGAGCAAATGCCTGTTTGTAGGGTTCTTTCTCACTCTCCAAAACCCTGCAGCAAATTAAAAAAAAAGAAAAAAAACACTTCATAAACTTACATCCTCCCTAAGGGCACAATAAGAATTAATTAAACATTGAGCTCTTCAGATAAAGGGGCAGTATGTAAGTGACAAATATTGTTGTATAATTAATACACTCATAAAATTACAATTTCTAAGGAGGCAAAACTCATAAAAAACAATTTTAAAATTCATTTTTGTTTAGATACAATAGAATTTTCTCTAAGGAAAACAAAACTCCCTCAAGTATCTCTGATTTCCCAAGTATAAATCATCCTTCTCTGGTTGTTCATGCTAGTACTCAATTGTGGAAGATTTCTTCTTGTATCTTCTTGCAATGGGCAATTTCAAACAATAGACTACTAAATGAATGAAATTCCAAAACAATAAAATTCCTAACTTAGTTTCAGGATAACTTGATAAATATTGTCCAAGGAACCAGAGATTAAGGAGAGACATTCACTTCCTTTTGAGGTCATAAACTATGAACATATTGTAGATAACAAAGCAGCCATGAGCTCTCATGAACATTCAAAAAAAATCTTTCAGAAATGGCTTCTGATTGATCCAACATTTCTCTTTTTTCCAATTTTTAAAAATTATTTTTAAGTAATAGAATCTGTAGGGTCACAACTGAAATTCATTTTAAAATTTTCATTGTTGCAGATGTACCTATTCAGAGAAGACTAGATCAGATGAAACACCTGTTGTTAGAACAAATTTTAATTTTATATCTGGCATAACTGAGGTAAGAAAAAGAAGGCCACAATAATAGACTAACATTTATGCAGCCTTATCAACATGTCAGATCACCCAGAAATCCTGGAATTACATTCACTCAAAATGGGATTAGCCAGAAACTGACTCCAAACATCTGATTTTCTTTAGTTTGTTCTTTGTTGTTATTATTTCTTGAGAAATTATCAGAAAAAATTGAAGAACTGTGATGACAGTTGCTAGCAATTATTTCTTTTTTCAAGTGAATATTATAGTAATTTTAAAATGAGAAATCTCTAGAGATCTTGTAATACCATGAAGCACACTTCATACAATCTGTTCTGATTTTTTAATTATTTCAGGGCAAGTCTATCATCTAACATTCTAACTAATTAAATTATAATATATTTTTTTTAATTAAGTAAAAACAATTAACAAATTAACTCTATCCTGTTCATAATTCTAATATTTAGAACAAAAGAGACAATCAGCAAGTTGGCAATGACTTCATTGGTCATCTAATCTAACCTTTACCAGATTCAGAAAGTAGACCATTTACAAATGATAACGTTTGAATTTTAAATTATCCAATCTATCAGCAAACAGTCATTAGTTGTTTACTGTGCACCTGCTAAGCAAAGATGATACAAAGAAAAAAAGCAAAAATAGTCCCTGCCCTCAAGGAGCTTACATTCTAAGAAAGGAAACAACATTTACTTAAATGATAAATACAAAGTAAAGGGAATGTAACTACATTACATTAAAAAAAAAAAAAAGTATTATCGGGGGCGGAGCCAAGATGGCGGAGAAGACACACGCGACTTTCTAAGCTCTTCTCTTACCCTCTTTATCAATATTATATCGAGCCTCAAAAATAGTCTTGACTGCTACAATTCATAAAGATAAGAAGTAGAACAACTCACCAGCCGAAGAAAATCTGCAGTCTCGCCAAAAAAGTTTGGTTCCGGGGCCAGGGGGAAGATCAGCGCAGACGGGGAGAGAAATTAGGTTCCAAGGAGAGTCTCAAACCGAAAGTGAAAGCACAGATCTCAGCACAAGCAGGCAGCCCCAACCCGCAGTACGGCTTTTCCTTGGAGCAGTTGTGATCCTGCACGGCAGGAGGACGCAGCCCGGGTTAGCCTCCAATCTGCACAGTGGGGGGCTCGGTTTGGGGCCATAGAGCTTTTCCAGGGCCGATTTGCATCGGGCAGAGACACTGGGGCAGAGTTCGGGGCGGTCTGCGGTCTGCTGTCTACGGTCTGCGGTCTACAGTCTGCGGTCTGCGGTCTGCGGTCTGCGGTCTGTGGTCTGTGGTCAGCTGCTAATACTCACAGTCCCACAAGAGGCTCCGGCCTGGGGCAGTGACACTTTCACCCCTTAGTCTCTAGCCGAAGGTAATCGCTAACCCACTCAGCCCTACTAAGCAGTTTGATAGCTCGGCCAGTGCTTAATCCACTTCCTGTTGGGGGAAGGGAAAACTCTCAGAGCACTCCCATACCTCGGAACCGGAAATCGGTTTACATCTCTCCCTGCTCTGCAGAGGAAGCTGGTAACCCCCTTGCCTAGGAGACCTACCCTAAAGGCTTTAAAACATGAATAAAAAGATGAAAAGAACGATCAACAGCTTCTATGCAGAAAAAGAGCAGGTCAGCAAACCTGAAGAGACAACAAACAGCAAAAATGCATCAGACTGTCCTTCTTTACATGATGCTCTCATAGAAGAGACCATTAAAAGTCTCAAAAGAGAGTTAGAAGATAAATGGGGAAAGGAAAGAGAAGCCTTACAAGAGAGCAACAACTTCCTGAAATACGAATTGGAAAAAGTAAAAAAATCTCAGGAAAGTAAGAATTGTGAATTGGAAAAAATAAAGAATTCACTAGAAAGTAGGATCTGTGAATTGGAAAAGACAAAGAACTGGCAAGAAAGTAGGATCTGTGAATTGGAAAAAGAAAATAATTCACTAAAAAAAAAATTATTGAAATGGAAAAAAATTCCACAGACCAAAACAATACATTTAAAAACTCAATTGGACATATACAGAAAGAAGTAAAAAAAGCTAATGAAGAAAATAATTCTTTAAAAATTAGAACTGAACAAATAGAAACTAATGATTCATTGAGACAGCAAGAATCAGTCAAGCAAAAACAAAAAAATGACAAACTGGAAAAAACCATGAATTATCTACTTGCTAAAATGACAGACTTGGAAAATAGATCTAGGAGAGATAATCTGAGGATTATTGGACTTTCCGAAAACTATGATGAAAAAAAGAGCCTAGATACTATTTTACAAGAAATCATCAAAGAGAACTGCCCAGATGTAATAGAATCAGAAGGTAAAATAGGCATTGAAAGAATTCATCGAACACCTTCTGAAAGAAACCCTAAAATAAAAACCCCAAGGAATATTGTGGCAAAATTTCAGAACTATCAGATTAAGGAAAAAATTTTACAAGCAGCAAAAAAAAAACCATTTAAATACCGAGGTGCCACAATAAGGATCACCCAAGATCTGGCTGCCTCTACATTAAAGGAAAGAAGGGCCTGGAATATGATATTGAAATTGGATTATCCAAATCCAAATTTGGAAAAATCCAAAAAAACTGGAGTATTTTATAGGTTGAGTTCTGGTAAATGTCTCACTTAACGTCTCTGTCTCAGTTTCTTCATCTGTAAAATGGAGATAATAATAACAACTAGGTTGTTGTGAAGATCAAATGAGATAATTCACATAAAATGCTTTATGAACATTAAAACACTATATTAATATTAATAATTGTTAGAAGAATAGCCATTAATAATTCTAATACAATTGTAGAATATAATATTGAACCCCATTTTACAAATAAGAGAAATAAGACTTAGAAAATGTAAGTAGCTCAAGATCAGATGATAAGTAAGTTATGGTTTCAGGACCAGAATGCAAGTTTTATTTAAGCTTGTGGTGAATATAATTAGGAAGGTAAGTCTGTGCATGAAGAAAGATAGAAAGAAAGAGAAAAGGAGTATAATATTACACTGGAGGCAATTTTTCTGGAAAAGATAGGAGGGATTAGGGCAAGGACACGTGTAGAAGCATTGGCCTTGACAAAAATAAAAAGGTTACTTCATTATCAGAGACTAGAGAAAAGGATTTGACAGTGAGAGATGATGTCAAGTAGTTTTGAGATGTAGAGGAAGAGGAGAAGAGCTCATGGAAAATGGTCTCTTTTTTCAGTAAAATAAAGGCAAACTTCTTAAAAGGACTTGCTTGATGGTGAAGTATAGAGAACACTGGACTTGTTATCTATCAGAAAGAATGGAGTATAAAACTTGACAAATATTTACTAGTTCTGTGGTGTAAGCAAAGCACTTAACCTCCCAGACTCAAGTTGTTTCATCTATAAAATGGGAATAATAAGATCATTTACCTCTTAGAGTTGTTATGAAGATCACATGGAATAAGAAACATAAAATGCTTTATAAATCTTAAAGTACTATATAAATACCAGCTGTTGCAGTTAAAAATGCAAAAATTGCATTAAAATTCATTTAAAAATGAATGAAAATAATGAAATAATTTCCATTCCTTTTCTATATCTTTACTTATGCTTTTTTCCTAGAATATTTTTATTCTGAACTATAGTCTAGCTAAATCATACTCATGCTTTGAGATTCATCTCAAGTTCTGTCTCCTTGATAAAACCTTTCCTAATTAGTCTGGCACATACAGATCCCTCTGCTTCTGGACATGCCTTGGAATTTGTTATCTGTATTACATATATTAACATTCAATGAAGTAATAATCATTTATCTTTCTAGTAAAGGGTGCCTCCTCCATGCAGCCCTCATTGATCCCCAGTTCAATAATAGAAGCAAGGCCAACTGTTCGTGTCAGGCTAAAATTTTCTGTATTTGGAAATATTCTCTAGATGCTGTATCATTTTAGAGGAAATTTTACTTATTTCTGAAACCTTCCCAATGTTAAACAATGGTTTCTGGACCATCAAACTAGTGGTCTCATGAATATAAATTCTGTCTCGTCAAGGTGAAATCAGACACTAGTCAGAGACAATGCTACAAGCTCCTTTTGTATTTCCTTTAGTACTTAACTAGGAACAGGAGCATGATCAGTAAATACTTACTTGATTCAATTGAATTAAATTCCTGGGATGGTGACCTAGGCAGTTCAGCAAGAACTTAAGATGAAACACATGGATATGGGATCCAATACTGACCCTGCCCATTACTACCTATGTGATCTTGAAGAAATTATTCAACTGCTCTGAGTTTAAGTTTCCTCATCTGGAAAACAAAGGTATTCAAGTAGATTCTTTTTAAGATCATTACTAACTAAATATCTAGAGTCCCATAAATCAAGACTCTAAATAAACTCTGAAGAAACCACAATATCCCCTCTGAAACAGAGTGCAATGTCCTGGTCTAGGGAAGCAAGGATATAGCGAGAGGGTGCTAGATCCCTAACTGAAAATTAATTTATCATCTAAATGTAGATAGCTGATATTCCATAGGCCTGTGCATATGGAACTGTATATGGTCTCTATATGTATGAATTATCATGCTTGTAGCAAATATATCATTTTTCAATTCCTTCCTATTCAAATTCCTAGTTAGGAACTTTTAAGTGAATGTTAAAGTCTTTGCAGCATCCAAGGCAGATGCCATCCTACCCTATCATAAGACTATGAAGAACCATAAAGACAGTCCATTTTAACTTCATAATAAATCTCTAGCATCTTATGTCATGGTAGCCAGACATCAAAGAACACAGAACTTGTGCCATTATTTTTAGGGATATAATATTTATTCATTGAAGACATCACCCAAACGTTGGTCTAATGATTAGGGGTAGTCAATAATGCATCTACTAGGGAACTTCTCTCCTGTATCAGCCCATCTTCCTTTGGCTTAAAAAAAAAAAGATCAATTTGACCTGATGCTACTGAGAAGAGACAGATCTTTTCTCTTCTCAAACCAATTCTCATTGCTCTATATTAATCCATTCCCACCAGAGACTGGATTCGCAATATCATTAAGTTTCTATACCACATCCCCACATCTGACAGGGGTGTCCCATAGCTACACTCTTCCTCCATCCTTGGACTTATCTTCCTTTTGGTGGGAAACCATTTGTCCTATGATTATCCCTAAGGCTTTACTATACACAAGGCTCTGCCCTGTAACTTTCCCTACCAGGACCTCAATTCTACCTATCCTATCCAGCTGCCATTGATTGAACATGAACATGAGCCCACTTTTATGTATTGTCTCCCCCAATAGAATGTGAACTTTTAAGATCCTGGGCTGCCTTAATTTCCTATTTGTTTTGCTAATATTTAGCTTTTCCATTCTGTTTGTTGCTTATCTGAAGGTCAATTAGTTTATTTGATATTTTGGTATTTTATACAATAATCAGCAATGGTTTTTTTTCTGATTTGCAAATCTGTGGATTTGGCTTTAGCACTGAAGCCTTAATATCTTCCTCAGTTTCAGTACAATTCTGAGCCATCATTCCAGAAACATTAGATGATCCTTGGTTAGAAATTACAAAACAAGGAATCTTATGAAGCATGAATAAGAACTCTTCAAGAGAAGACAAGAAAAGGAAGACTTTAATACAGTGAATTTGGAGAGATTGAAGATGGACAAGCATCAGAAAAACCAAGAAGAAATACTCAAGAAGAACATTAGATAGAAACTATGACACATATAGCTAATATCTACCCAATATCTTCTTTCTTCATTCAATGAGCTCAGCCAAGACTTAGTCAAAGTCTAAAAAGAGATAAGTGAGGCACTCAGGGAAGTTCTTTTCACTTCCCAAATCCTTCTCAATTTAAATGGGTGAATCACAAAATGTTTCCAACAAATCCAGATCATGCCCAAAATAGAAGGGATAGTAGACAAGGATTTCCTGGAAGAGGTAGTAAAATTTTTTTACTAACCAGAAATGACATTATTCATTTAGATATAAATAAAATCATTCTTCTTTATCTAGCTTTCTTTTTATGTATGTCACAATAACAAATTTGTTTTTTTTTCATTTTAAATATTTGTAAATAAGAATGAAGATTATTAATTTGGATTGACCTAAATTAAATACCGTTGATGTAGGTTGATTATGGTACATATAGGAGGCCGGGAGAAATTCTTTCCACCAGTTTTATTGTCTTGAGTGCTGTCTTAAATGTGCAGATTAGAGGTAGAAAGAAAATCAGCAGCCATCCAATCCTACTTCTTAGTACTTTCTGCTTGCCTCAATTAATCCAGAATAGCTTATTTCTTTTCTTAATAAAGATACAGAAAAGAAAGTTTCTTTGAATACTTTGCCAAGAAGTTTATCTCTTTATTGAAAAGAATTATGACTTTTTCAGCTTTGTATTAATTCGTTTATTAATGCATGCATTTATTCTACAAATAATTCACCATTCAAATGGATCTGCCATCTTCACATGGATCCTTCCTTGAACATGAAGTACATTTTCACCATGACTTCCAATTCTGTCTGACTCTTGTTTATTTGCTCCAGCAAATTTGCCATGAGGTCCACCCAGTATTCCAAACACCTTCATCCTTTTCTCTTGATACTTTAAAGTATCTATCCATAAGTTATCCTTTACATTTGTAAGTTAACTGGTTTTCTTTTTCATTCTTAGATTTTCTTGATAGAGTCTTTGATTTTATTTCTCCTTTGATATTAACTATTCATCCAACCTATTCACACTCATCATCAATCAAAATACATTTTTAAAATGTTTAGTTTCCACTTATTTATCAATGTTTAATTTATTCATAATGATAAAAATAATTTATTATTTATGGTCAATTTATTAATTTATTCATTAATGCTTAATAGCATGTATTATATACCTATTACTCTCTTAGGGCTAGGAATATAAAGGAATAGAGTTCAGGATTACACTTGAAATTCCATTGATATAGTGAGCTTCCAGGCAAGGAAAATTCTCCTATCAATGCATATTGATACTTTCTTTGCAATTCATAGTATTAAAAAGTGGTCTATGACAGTGAGCTGGTAAAAGACTTTCCCACAGTGATATAGCCAGGGCTTCCTGACTCTGAGTCTGGTTCACATCAACTATTATTCTGCCTCTCAATATAAAAAGACAAAAATAAAATCTCCCCTAATCTCAAGGAGCTCATATTCTATTTAGGGAGATATATACTCCTCCTTTGCCCTTTGAGTGACCCTCAATTTCAATTGTCATAAAACTAATATTTTCCTAGGGATTGGTAGGGGTTTATAAAATTAAATAGTCTGTGACTTTTGCAATTGATTACATCTACAAATAGTTATGACACAAAATAATAAATAATACAAATACATACTAAGTGCTATCTGTGGTATGAGGGGATAAAGATCAACAATTAGAGGAATTAAAAAAGACTTCATGAAGAAAATAGTTAAGTGGGCTTTAGAGAATGAGTACAGTTTTAAAAGGGAGAAAGTGGGGGGAAAAAAGTCAAACAATGGCATGGACAAAGCTATTAATGAGAGCATGAGGCACATGCAGTGGCCAGCAAAGAATCATTTGCCTGAACTACAGAGTATAGGGGAGGATATACCATGAGATAAAGCTGAAGTTGAATAGATACGGTGCACCAGAGATTAAAGAGCTGTCTCTGAATTAAGAACTTAGTTTAATTCCCATTTATGACAAATATTTGCTATGTGATCCTAAATAATTTATTTAATTTCTCAATGTCCCCAGGCAACTCTGAGACTATAAATTGTAGAGTTGGCGCTTCTTTGTTTTGGTACAAGTTCCACATGAGAACTATAGCAATGAAATCACAGGTCCGATAAACACATATATGAGAGTTGAGTTGAATAGGTTTTTTTTCCCTTTCTGGGGAGTTTTCTTGGTAAAGATACTGAAGTGGTTTAGCATTTCCTTCTCCAGATCATTTTACAGAGGAGGAAACTAATGCAAATAGGGTTAAATGACTTGTCCAAAGTCACACAGTTAGTATGTATTGAGGCCATATTTGAACTCAGGTCTTTTGGATTCTCTGTCTCTGTCTCTGTCTCTGTCTCTCTCTCTCTCTCTCTCTCTCTCTTTATCTCTCTCTGTTTCTCTCTGTCTCTGTCTCTCTCTGTCTCTCTCTCTCTCTGTCTCTGTCTGTCTGTCTGTCTCTCTCTCTCTCCTGTCTCCTCACTTTCTCTTCTTTCTCCTCTCTCTTTCTCTCTCTATCGCTATCTCTCTCTTTTTCTGTATTCTCTATCACACATTAATGTTTTTTCAAGTAACTATATATTAATCATCTTAAAAGATTTACTTTATCTTAAAAAAAGAATTTGACTGTATACTCTACATAATAGAGAACAACCATTTATTAAGCACCTACTACGTGTAGGGCACTATGCTAAACACTTTCCAAATATTATCTCATTATCCTTACAACAACCCTTGAAAGTATGTGCTATTATTATCCTCATTTTACAGATGAGGACACTAGCTATATGAAGTTAAGTGGTTCTTCCAATAACTATTAAGTATCTGAGAGTGAATTTAAATTTAGGTCTCTCTGACTCCAAAGAGTGCTGTGCCCTTTATGTGCTGTACCACTTACCTGCCATATAATAGATTTTATAAAAATCTATTAGGTAAACATTGTCAATGCCATTTTTATATACCTGGTAAGGTAGATAATAAAATGGCACTGTTATTTCATTTATATGAGTACTTTCTCCAACAACACAAGTATTATTTTCAGCACTTTTCAGATGAGGAAACTGAAGCTGAGACAAAGAATTTCCTGTTGTTACACAATTAATATTAATACTAAAATTAATATAAATACTGAAATAAATTATAGAGGCAGAATTCAAATCCCAAGTCCCTTCTTACTTTGAGTTTAGTAGTATTTTTACATTCTAAAGTATGAACTTTATTTAGTTAATCCATGGTGACATGTGTACTAGATGGTCCATAAATGGTGAATAAATCAATGAATGAATGACTGTAGAACAAATAGTTAAGTGCTTTGTTTTTCTACCTATAAAAGAAACTATAGTTCATAAAAGGAAAATAACCTTTAACTTGAAAGATGAGTCACTCCTCAATGAAATATGATGCCTAAAATGGTAAAAATACTAGCAATGTTTACATAATGTCTTTATAATTTATTATGTGTATTGTACTCAGATTTTTCTCTTAAGACATAGAAAGTAAATCTTTTAAAATTAATAATGTTAAGTGATTTGAAAAAGCACTAAGAAAACTCAAATGATTAAATTCATTGTTAGAGAATTTCCCTGAAAAAGTCCAATTGTTTTTCTATATGGCTCCAAGATGCCACTTAAAAGGCTTACAGAGCTGTCAGGTTGGATTCACATTTTCAGTCCCAAGACCTTCCCCTTTCCAGCTCTGGGTTCATAAAAATACATCAGAAGTTTAGAGACTCAAAGAAATATCCTTGTCCCTGAAGAAATTACTCATACATTTAAGGTGGCAGAGGCATAATTAGACATGTCTACTAAGACTGTTTGCTTCATAAGAGAATATGTTCATTTAGGTGTTAGTTACAAGATTTCCTTGAAACATAAAGTTCTTCTAGACATAATTTATTCTGTATGTATACAAGGACATTGTTCCATCTTATAGTAACATCAGTCATTTTTCTTTTTTTGTTTATTTCTTAATAGCAAAATAAGCAGCTCAAGGAATATGTTTCAGCAAATATGTGCCACAGGAAATTTCTTAGGGAGTTGCATTTTTATCAGTGTAGAGAATGATGCAGATGAAAAATGCATCTGTAACTTCCTCTTTCATGGCATCTGTGGGTAATAAGAGGTTGATGACTTAGCCAAAATCAAACAGCTAGTCTACATCAGAAGCAAGAACTGAACCAAGGTCTTCCTAATTCTAACAATAATCTTCCAGATGTTTTATTTCATGAGAAACATATGGGCAGAGAAAATAATTCTTAGAATTATCTAGGAAGCTTCAGATAATCCCAATGTGTTGTTTTGTTTTGTTTTGTTTTTAATGAGAAATACCATCACCAAAATAAATACTAAAAAAAAAACCTACAGTTTTCAAAGTTATTTACAGTTCACAAGTCAACTATTCAATAAAGAATAACATGTATTATTTTAAATGTGCATTATATTTTAAATATATTATATATAAATATAATGCCAATGGTAACTGTCCAGCATGTGAATGTCAAATGAAATAGCACAGTGCCTGGCACATAGTAGGTGTTTAATAAATGCTAGTTGACTGACTTGCTAGTCATTAATTAATCACCTACTGTATTCTAGGCACATAATAAGTGCTAGGGATATAGAAAGAGACAAAAGACAGTCCCTGTCAAGGAGCTACACAAAAGATTTGCAAAATTAAAAGTTCTGTATAAAATAACTGTTGTTCTTTTATCTAATACCCTGTGAAATAAAATTAGAGCTGGGTAGAAATTTATAAATCATCCAGTCCAACCCCTCTGTTATACAGATGAGGAAACTGAACTGCTATTTGAACCATAGTCTGCTGACTTCATATCCAGTACTTTTTCTTCTGTACTACTGCTCTTTCTACATATTTAAGATCATTTTTCTGACCTTCTCAGAACTTGAATCATGCAGAACAAAAAAACTTCCATATTAAAATTGATGGCAGAATCATCAATCAATAAACATGTATCAAGACCCACTGTATACCAGGAACTGTATTAAGAACTGAGGATACAAACAAGAAAGAAGGAAGGAAGTATAATGTTTTGGTTGGTTTTCTGGAGGTCTTGGGACCAGCCTTCATTTCAGCACAGTAATCACCACGAGAATAGCTAGGGATAAAGTTCAAATTCTATATTGTCTCCTTTACAGTCTGTCTCCTTCACTTGGGGCTCAGCTAACTTTCTGGAGGCCCTTCAGACGGACCTTGGTCTCAGTGGGGATAGCAGGAGGACAGGCCAGCCACCATGGTGGTGGGAGATGGAGTGAATATCTCTCTGAGTCCAAGAACTTGAGCTTCAGCCTCCAGTCCTCTGTCTTCTCCAAGACTATCTCCGAGCCCTCTCTAGGTCTGATTCTAACCTCTTAAATACTCTATTACAATTAAATCCATTTATCATACTGAGTATAAGCCAATCATTACATTACTAGGGAACCATTATTTGTTGTAAGATTAATTCAATCATATTGAACTAAAGAACTATTAATCACCATGCTAAACTAGATAATCATTGTCTTATCAATTGCACTGAGTTAACACCTTGTAAGAATCCTTGCTTTAAGTATAGAGTTCTGGCCCATTACAAGGAAGGAAGGGAGGGAGGGAGGGAGGAAGGAAGGGGAAGAGAGAGAGAGAGAGAGAGAGAGAGAGAGAGAGAGAGAGAGAAGAGAGAAAGGAAGGAAGGAAGGAAGGAAAAAAAGAAAGAAAGAAAGAAAGAAAGAAAGAAAGAAAGAAAGAAAGAAAGAAAGAAAGAAAGAAAGAAATGGTGATGACATTTGACTAGAAACCCTAAGGGTCTTCTCTTCCCAGATTTATTGATTTATGTAGGGTTTTGTTTTTGTTTTGGGAGGAGGTAAAAAAGGAGATTCTTTTCCTCATTTGCTACCCAGCCTTAATTACTCAATGGATGCAGCCTCAGTCAAAGGGAGATCTGTTAAAGATCTTAATTTTAAAAGTCTCCCATTGCTTCCAGGACCATCTCCAACCATTCTGATCTCTCTCTGGCCACTGGACCCAGATGGCCTTGAAGGGGAAAGGGAGGCAGGTGCCCTTGTACAACTCTAACTCACTTAAATTCCATTTTCTTGGCATCCCTTCCCTGATGTCAAGGTCCTCTCCGAGAACAAAGGACAAACAACCTCTGTGAGTAGAGCTGCTCCACAGACTGGAACTGACATAGGTATATGATGGATACCATCAAGTGCAGTCAAGTGAGAAATGAAAAGAATGAGAAGTTATGGGAATCCATAGAATCAAAGACTGCCACTGATAGAAGGAACTTTAACTATCATCTAGGTCCATCTCCTTTTAGAGGTGATATTCAGGATCAGGGTAGTTGGGTTTCCATTAAGCACAGTGTAACTCCCTTGTGAATATGTCAGATTCTACAATTGCTATTTTCCCTCTGTTTCTTGCTCTTCTCATTGAGATGAATAATATATTAGAGTTATTTCAAGTTATTTTTATATTTAACTAAGGATATTTCACCTTGATCAAAGACCATCAAAGAACATAACATGAGTCTTTTGTACAAATTCTTTATTAACCCATGGGGGAAAAATGTTACACTGCCTTATAGTCAGAATAATGATGCTTCTCCAACTACTGGGTTTTCTCCACCACCACCACCTTCTCATCAGTATACTGAAGAAAATACATCTACAAAATCATATGTTAAACATAATGGGCTTTATTGCCTTTGTGCTGTTATTCTAAAGACAATCACAAAGCTGCCCTCCCATGGCAAAATTGGCCCATGGTTCTTCTTTGCTTCCCTTAACACAACAAGAACAATTCATGCACTGGTAGAAATTTAGTTTTCTTTCTTTCTTTCTTTCTTTTTACAGCCTTATCAATCACCTCAAAACTAATTGTGGGACTGAGCACTCCCAAAACTCAAGCATTTTAGATTGAAAAGGGTAAAGAATAAATGTGTCAAAGCTAATACTGCTATACTACTCATCTTGAATACTTTTTGAAATTCAGCATTTTCTAAGAATCTATTCTGTGCAAATAATATGAGAATCACTAAGGGACACTAAGATAAATGAGATATGGTATCTGCCCTCATTAAGTTGGCAATATATCAATGGAGGGAAGAGATGTGAAAATAAGTAGAATCCAAAAGGAGAACATTACAAGTACTTTAAAGATATAAACAAGAAGCCCTACATATTCAGAGGAAGAAAAGACATTTAAGGGAAATCTTCATAGAGGTAAGAAGAGAGGGAGTCATCTGGTCTGGGTGTTAAAAGATGGACAGGATTTCAACAAGAGAAAGCAAGACCTAACATACTCCAAGTGGCTGACTAAACAGCTGGTTAGAATGCATTATTTATGGGATGAATAAATGAATGTAATTAATGCCAAAGTATTTATCAAGCCCTTATTAAGTGCCAAGCAATATACTAAATACAAATAAACAAAAGATTAGTTTAGCTCAAACTTCCTAAAAATCCCTTCCTACATTTGAAGACAGGAATCCTCACATGCTAGTTTTTCCTAAAATGTGTAAAAAATTCCTTCTCTTAAGGTTTCTTCAAGGCACCTCTTTAAATTATCTTCTCCATTCCACTCCAAATCTTAGTCTCCTAACTAGATTTTTTTTCGACTATATTTTTAATAGCACACTGATCAAAACTAGGCAAAATCAAACAAAGATCTGGCTGATTAATGCAGAGAACAGAAGAGGCACTTCTCAGAACTTCAGTTCAATTTCACTACCATTTACTTAATATTTACCATATTCTAACAACTGCTAATTGTGCTAGGCACTAGGACAAAAAATTAGGGGGCTATATCTTGACTTAGAAAGAGCTTATAATCTAAAAGAAGGATATAGATATATATATTAGAAAGCAATTTAATTCAATTTAACAAATGTTTATTAAATGCCTTCTATATGCAAAGTAGGGATATTAAATAAGATATGGTCTCTTTCCTTATGCAGATTACAATCCAGTGGAGAGGGAAGGAAATACAGCTTATTACAGAAATAAATGTAATTTTTTAAAAGATATGATAAATAAATAGAGAAGGACAAACACTATGTTATGTGAGTCCTAAGGGAAAGGGTCATCAATGGGCAAGGTATTAGTAATGACTCCATGGCACACTTCTTGGAGGAGGAAGCACTGGTTTAAGCTTTAAAGCATGAAGAGTTTAATATTTAGGGGATGGAGTTGTAGCATAAAATTTGTAGCAAGTATTCTTAGAAATAGGTAATGATATGAACAAAAGCAGAACTTTTTAATCTAGATTCTTTGGCGTGGAACCTGATAGAAACAATTTTTGGACTTAGACCAAAGAACTACAAGAAAAGGTACTACCTTTTACTTCATACACATAACAGCTTTCATAGGAAACCTGATGCAAAATCATTTGGAATCACAAATTGCTGGTGTAGAATAAATTGAGATTTATTGTCCCTGAAATAAGTTTGAATCTGTCACAAGGGACTTCATACATCCATTCATTTGTTCAACAGCATCCATATTTTTATTCTTTTTTTATTATAGCTTTTTATTTACAAAACATATGCATGGGTAATTTTTCAACACTGATCTTTGCAAAACCTTCCATTACAACTTTTCCCCTCCTTCCCCCCACTCCTTTCCTTAGATAGCAGGTAGTCCAATACATGTTAAATATGTTTAAATATATGTTAACTACAATATATGTATACATATTTGTACAGTTATCTTGCTGCACAAGAAAAATCAGATCTAGAAAGAAAGTAAAAAAAATCTGAGAGGGAGAACAAAAATACAAGCAAACAACAGAAAGAGTGGAAATGCTATGTTGTGGTCCACACTCATTTCCCATAGTTCTCTCTCTTGGGTGTAGTGGATTCTCTTCATTATTGAACAGTTGGAACTGGTTTGAATCATCTCATTGTTGAAGAGAGCCATGTCCGTCAGAATTGATCAGCATATATTACTGTTGTTGAAGTATATAATGATCTCCTGGTCCTACTCGTTTAACTCAGCATCAGTTCATGTAAGTGTCTCCAGGCCTTTCTTAAAGCATCCTGCTGGTCATTTCTTACAGAACAATAATATTCCATAACATTCATATACCACAATTTGTTTAGCCATTCTCCAATTGATGGGCTTCCATTCAGTTTCAAGTTTCTGGCCACTACAAAGAGGGCTGCCATAAACATTTTTGCACATGTGGGTCCCTTTCCCTTCTTTGAGATTTCTTTGGGATATAAGTAGAAACGCTGCTGGATCAAAGGGTATGGAGAATTTGATAACTTTTTTAGCATAGTTCCAAATTGCTTTCCAGAATGGTTGGATCTGTTCACACTCTACCAACAATGTATCAGTGTCCCAATTTTCCTGCATCCCCTCCAACATTCGTCATTATCTTTTCCTGTGATCTTAGTCAATCTGAGAGGTGTGTAGTGGTATCTCAGAGTTGTTTTAATTTGCATTTCTCTAATCAATAATGATTTGAAGCATCTTTTCACATGACTAGAAATGGTTTCAATTTCTCCATCCGAAAATTGTCTGTTCATATCCTTTGACCATTTATCAATTGGAAAATGGCCTGATTTTTTATAAATTTGAGTCAATTCTCTATATTTTTTAGAAATGAGAACCTTTATCTTTATCAGAACCTTTAACTGTAAAAATGTTTTCCCAGTTTATTGCTTCCCTTCTAACCTTGTCTGCATTAGTTTTGTTTGTACAAAAACTTTTTAACTTAATACAATCAAAATTTTCTATTTTGTGATCAATAATGATTTCTAGTTTTTCTTTGATCACAAATTCCTTCCTCCTCCACAGGTCTGAAAGGTAAACTATTCTATGTTCTTCTGATTTATTTATAATCTTATTCTTTATGTCTAGATCATGAACCCATTTTAGCCTTGTCTTGGTGTACGGTGTTAAGTGTGGGTCAATGGCTAGTTTTTGCCATACTAGTTTCCAATTTTCCCAGAAATTTTTGTCAAATAGTGAATTCTTATCCCAAAAGCTAGGGTCTTTGGGTTTGTCAAACACTAGATTACTATAGTTAACAAATAATATTTTTAAAGGAAAAAAAAGAAAAAAGAGAGAAAGAGAAAAGGAATAATGAAATAATTTTATAATAAAGTCTAAACATGTATAAAATGTACCACCCTCATTGATTTCCCATCTTTGCAAAAGATTGAGGTAAAAATGTCTTCTCAGATAGCTTCTTTAGAACCAAACTTGTTCATTGTTTTGTGTTTTGTATGTGTGTGTGATTCATTTTTTATTGTTTTGTGCTTCTTATTTCAATTTACATTGTTGTAATCATTGTAAATACTGTTTTCTTGACTCTGTTTAACCTTATATCACTGGTATATAACTTGCAAAGATCACTTATACAAATACAAATCGATAAATAAAATAAATATAAAAAACAAAGATCCTAGAGAGTTGTAGTAGACATTTGTAGAAATAGAAATTAAACTTGTTCAATTCTGAACCACATTCACCATGGAAATTTTTTATGCCAACCTACATATCTTAGGTAGCAGGAAAATAATAGCAGTAAAAAGTATGACAGTCAATATATCCAAAAGCCTGAAAAGTTTGTTTTGCTATCATCTCACTTTACCATATTTTCTCTTATTATCATGCAACTTTTCTCTCCATTTTTCCCACTTGTAATACTTTAAGAAATTTGTGATTCCTTCATATATTTCAATCCTTATGGAGCTTTTCTTGGTTATTTTAGGAACCTGCCCTGAACACAAAATTTATCATCCTGTGGCCAACTTATCAATGACCCTTTCAGAGTTAGCTGAGCTACTTCCTGGATAACAAAGTGATAAATCATCACTGAACCAATACTCAAAGTCTTTCCAGTTTGGTAAAACCTGATGGAGTTTTTACTCAGCTGACACAACCTTGGAGAACTCAGGGTTCCAAGGCATTCTGAGCAAGGTTTAAATAGAAATCTTTCTATATTAACCTTCAGCTATCGTTTGATCACCAAGAAGATCCAATGAGATAATACCTGTGAAGCATTTAACAAATTTTAAGCCTTCTGTAGATAGCAACTGTCCTTGTTGTTGTTAATGTCATCATTCCCTGTAATAATAGATTTATTTTTCTTAATTGGGATTTCACTAGTAGAGGGAGCTCCTATACATAAAGAGATGCTCTATCAGTATAAATCAACAACTGTTTCCCTTATTATTGGCTAGGACAATTCAGTAGTATGAGATAACAAATAATAGTAATAGCATTCACATAAGTGTCTATTTTATGTCAGGCATTTAAAAGTGTTTTACAGACATTATCTCACTTAATCCTCACAATACCCCTGGGAGGTAGATGCTACTAATTATTGACCAGTTTACTAATGAGGAAACTGAGGAAAATAGGTTAAGTGCTATGCCCAAGATCATATATCTAGGAAGTTGCTGAGACTGGACTTGAATTCAAATCTTTCTGATTCGGTGTCATATATACCTATATGACTATATACCTATATACCTAAAGCTGAGATAGCACACTTCTTCAGATGATACAATGGGTAGATCACTGGGCCTGGAGTCAAGAAGATTTAAGTTCAAATTCATCCCAAAAAACTCACTTAACCCATTTTTGCTTTAGCTTCCCCAACTGTGAAGATCAAAATGAATAACACCTCCCTCCCAGGACTGTTGTGAGAATTAAATGAGATAATATTTGTAAAAGGCTACCATAACACCTAATAGGTACTCTAGCTATGTTAAAACTGCTATTATCCCTCTGTTGGAGTGAGTGGAAGGTGGACTGTGAAGAGCTCCTGCCACATTCTCTATTTAAGAACGTGTTCAGGGCAGAATTCTTTCTGTTTCCTACCTAACTCCAGACTCGGGACTTCATAATTCTCCCTTTCCCTACCTTTTAACTTCTTTTTCTGCACTGTCTTCCTGCATCTGTTTGTGAGCTCCTCCAGGGCAGGGACTCTTTTTGTCTATCTTTGTCCCAAGCACTTAATATAGTACCAGGCATGTAAATATATTAATTATTTTTGTTATAAAATTTTATTATATATCATTAATTTTTAACGATCATTAGTGTCAGAAACCTGGGTTTTGAATCTGATAATTACAGATTGTATGACCTCAGATTAGTGACTTCATCTCTAAAACTCAGTTACCTTTTTTTATAGTGGAAATAATATGCATCAAGTAGCTGCTTTATGGTGTTGTTAGGTGGTTCAAATAAAACAAATGTAAAATTTTTACAAAATTTTAAAATATTATTAAAATGGCACATATCTTGAAAGAATTTTCAATATACAGAAGAAATAATTGAGCAAGACTCTGACTAACCTAAAAATAAAGAGCTAAAACCTACATGCAGATACTTTGACTTGCAGTTCATTGATCCAAAACTATTCAAGTATAGATTAGATGATATTCTTTGAGGTCACTTCCAGTCTGGAGATCTGTTATTCTTCTCTTTTCATTGCACAAGAAGAATATATATTATTGACTACAAAAAAATATGCATTAAACAAGTTCTTTCTCGTCCTAAAAATTCTCCTGAAATATCAAGATCTTAGAAAGGAAGAGTGGAATTGATTTGATTTCTTTTCACATTTCTGATTTATACTAATTTCCATACCTCTTACAGATTCTTATATTTAAATCCTATTCTAGAAAAGAAACACTGCCATTTACCTGGAGGCACCTCTCTAAGCCTCAGAGCAGTTGGCCTTTCATTCTCCAGCTGGGAGTGATCTCTTTTCAAGGCTGGGAACAAAGAAATATTTGATCTACAAACAGATGGAAGGCTGGTGCCTTTGGGTGTCTTGGATACAGATCATGAATCCCTGATTCACTAGCAATAAGACATATCCCAAATGAAAAATTATCGTCCTTTCATTAAAATGTTTTAAAAAATAAATACCTGTGTGGTAATGTGGAGAAACGGTTCCTGATTTCAAAGCTCAGAAGTGCAAATAAGAGATTTTTAAAATCCTGGTTTATTAAGAACTGGAAGAAATACTATTGTCCTATATATAGTATAGTTTGAAATGTATAATGCTGCACCCATATACTTTTATCCCTTAGAAGAGAAAAAGAGATTATACTTCCCAGAATAATTTGCTTTTTCTTCATTATAATATTTAAATCCAGAAAAGGCTGTATATAGTGGAATCCACTCCTTTTTTTAATAGAGGAGGAAACTAAAGGTCAGGGAGAGCAAATAATTTATTTGTTCAGGGTCTCACAAAGAATTAGTCTTTTTGAATGAAAAATTTAAAAATATGCTCTATGCATTATGGAGATTACTAAAATTATTAGATATTTATATAGTAGAAATAATGAAAAAACATTTATATAGCACTGTAATAGAGGATTAGCCGATAACCTTTAATGTATTCATCCTTCCTAGTGGGATATATAAAGCTTGAGAAATATTCTCTGCTTACAGCAAATATAAGATATGGAATTTTGGGAACCTAGATGTTCTCATTCCAAACAGTGACCTTTCCATTTTAGACCAAACTGTTTCTATCTTTTTATCAATCCATATAGAGCTATTTCTTACATAAAACCATAATAGGAAACTGAATTCACCCCTCTATATTTATAGGATTCTTCTACTAAGGGGTGGAGGAAGAGATTTTTTGGAGTAAGGAAAATCTGAGTTCAAATCTGGGATCAGACACTTACTAGCTATGTAACCATGGGCAAGTCACTTAAACTCTGTTAGCCTCATTTTCCTCATTTGTAAAATGGGGATCATAAAAGTACCTTTCTCCCAGAGCTGTTGTGAGGATCAAAGAAGATACTATTTGGAAAGGTGCCTGCCATGTAGCAGATGCTTAATAAATGCTTTCTATTTTCCCCTGTGCTTACCAAGTTCTCCTGTAAAGTTCAGCTTCTAAATCTCAACAAATATTTTGCTTTTCCCTAATAAATTTGAATTCCGATTCCTAGAAACTAAGAGAAGATAGTCTGATATCAACAGGGATATTCCTCAGGGCCAGTTGCAACAGGAAATTGAGGTCCGATCTGACTTTACAAATGCCAGTCAACTCCATTTTGGGCATTATTGGCATGAGGACCTGAAAAAATCAAAGTATGAATTATTTCTATCTAGGTCAGCAGGTGTTAAAGCTTCAGAGTGGTTTGGCACCTGTCTGTTTCTGATTCTAGAACAAACTGGCACATTCTGTGTCTATTATGCTGGCTATCACCCTTTACATAATTTACAGTTCCCTCATTGAGAGTGTCAGGATCCCAACTTTGTGCTGTTGATTTATGTAATTACTCAATTTTTGCTTTTAAAATAAACATGTTGCCATCCTTCTCCCTTAAAAAACAAACTCACAATCAACCAACCAAGATCAAAAAGTTTGATGTTATAAAGATTTTTGAAAAGTCATGTTCTTTTTTAAAATTATCATAGATGGAGAAGTTTAGGGGATCTCAGAGTCTTTCTCTCTAGTCCAACCTTTACATTCTATGCTGAGCAAAATGAAGTAAAGTGACTCCCCTGAGCCACAGATAATAAGTAACAAAGAATGGTTTTAAATCCAGGTCTTCTTAATTCCAAATTCAGAATTCATTCCATTGTAATACACAGAAAGCAAAGGATTGTTAAACTTTTAGGTCACAAATCTCTTCAGAATGAACATAAAACTTTATGTAAACAAAAGTAGCTCCCTATTACCTTCTCTCTAACTTGATATTCAAAGCTATCTATACTAGAACATCAGAAAAGCACTGAAATGTCTATGGAGGTCACCTAAGTAAATTTTCCCATTTCACAGATGAAGAAACTGAGATCCATTGAAGTTAATCCAGTCTCAATCTTTTTAGACATATCTTATAGTATTCTTTGTATGTCCTATTTAAACTGGCCTGCTCACTGTGCTCTTCTTCCACTCAAATGGATCTTGAACTTTTCTGCTTCTGGGCCTTTGTTCATACTGCCCTTCTTTATGTCCAAGGAATTTACTTTTCCTGTTTAATTCCTGAACATCCTTTAAAACCCAACTCAAATACTCTCTACCTCTTAGAGGAAGTGTTCCCAAACCTCACCTGAAAGCATCTCTTCCTTCTCAGGTTCAAAATAGCATTTTGTTTGCATTTCTTTAATAAGCTTAGCATTATTTTTTTAATAAGGCTATTGATGTGTCATATCTTCCATTAGGCCATTTGGAGCAAGGAGCCCTAAGTTTGAATCCCAGCTCAACCCTTTACCTATCTACATGACCATGAGAAAATCCACTCTTCATCAGGGCTTCTTAAACTTTTTCATTCATGACCCCTTTTCACTCAAGAAATTTTTACATGACCCTGGGTATATAGGTATATAAAATAGGTATACAAATCAAACATTTACTGATTTTAAAAAATAATAATTTCACAACCTTCACAAGACTCAATATGGGGTCACAAACCACAATTTTAAAAAGTACAAAGGGCAAAAGAAATTCTAACTGCTCATTGGACCCTATATGGGGTCCATATATGGATCCTATAACAGAGGACTGTTCTAGTCCCCATGAAGACTGTGGAATTTTGGCAAACATTCTGTTGTTGATTTAAGTTCACAAGCCACATAATAAAGAGGAATCTTTAATTAGATGTGCAGTCAGAATTAAGGGTGGTGGGAGGGATTCAGAAGGTACTTGCCATCCAGGACAAGTTTTTGGCTCTTGTTCTTTCTAGCCTGGTAGGCGCTGGAGAAGGAGAAAAGGCTTCTGAGATTCTACAGGTGTGGGAAGGACCTTGAGCCATATCTCACCAGGACACAGCATGAAGCCAAGAGCTTATAGACCTGCTGTTCCTTATCTCTGTTGTGTCTACTTTCTTCTGTTTTTAGGCAAAAGAAATTGGAGAAGATGTGACCTTGTGAGCTCTGAAAGCTGAGAATGGTGACCCAGCAGATGTCTGCGAGTTAGACTCCATGCTGCAAATTACTGGAAAGCAGACAGCAAATAAGAAAAACCTGAGCCTATTGTTTGACCCAGCTCAGCAGTAGCAGAGAGATGGGCTCGTTCATCCATCTATCAGCCATGTCGCATTTAAAAAAAAACTTGGTGGGGCAAATCAATTAATCAATAAACACATTTCTATATAGACATTGATATACGGAAATTATGCTGTGTTTAAACTTACTCTCCAGTGTCCTAGATGGTCTAGAGGAAAGTGTGCCCATAGGGGAAATACTTGTAACTTATGTTCTTCCTAAATTTTTGTAGTAAATATACCTTTGTTTAAGTTTTGTTAAAGATTAATTGGAACTGAGGAAGTAATGACTGGTAATTAAACGGTGGTGGGGGAGGAGAGATACTGTTAGACATAAAAGTGGAGAGTTGATAATATTAAAGACAGACTACCCTAGCTTTTTCAATAGTGCTATTAGAATCTTAGGAGAGTGAGTTCAGAGTATCACTATAATAAAAATATCTGATATTCATATAGCACTTTTAGATGTGCACAGTGCTTTATATATGCACATTATCTTATTTAATTCTTGAAATGCTCCTGTAAGTTTTAAAAATACTATTCTTCCCATTTTAAAGATGAGAAAGTAGAGGCTCAGAGTAATGGATTAATGTAGTAAGTATCTGAAGCAGGATTAAAAACCTCAGGTCTTCCTGACTTCAAGTTATTTGCCCTAATAAAAATTCCATAAATTAGATATAGCAATTATTAACCCTGTTTTATAGATAGAGAAACTGAGGCTCAGAAAGGTTACATTGTGCCCACAATAATACATTTGGTAAGCACTAGAGGCAATGTTTAAAGTCAGATTATTGAATTTACCAGTCTAGAACTTTATTCATTATGTAAAGTTGCTTCTCTTGATCAATTAAACCAGGCCTCTCCCCAGTTTTTATATATTCCATCACTGTATCAGAGGCAGATATACAAAATTTTCCAACTCTAGTAGGCATATTAAATCAGACTATAGAAATTTTATCTCCCTTTCCACTTTTCAAATGTGTAATGCCTCCCTAGATTGTTCTTAACTCTGTATACAAATTCAGTCTCCACACTAGAAGTTGTGGTTCCCTCTAGGGATCTCTCTCTCAGATTGGCTGGTTCTTCCCAGAGTCTATAAGTAAAAGAAGATGGCCAGACCAATCATGTCATCACACCTCTCCAGGATTTACTCCTGGCTCTCCTGAACTTCTTGAACTATAATATCTTTACATCATCTCTTATCTCTACTTGCCTTCTTTCCAGCTTCCTTTTATAGGAACATCCCTGAGAACAATAATTGTCTTTTTTTTCCACTTTTATTTGCATTCCCAACACTTATCACAATGCCTGGTGCTTATCAAGCACTCATTAATGACTGTTAACTTGATGAGTTGGAGTGTCTGCAATGCAGCTCAATGCAGACAAATCCAGTGCCCTTTACATTATTATTTAGTGTATGGAAGTTTGCTGTAATAGAGCTTGCCTGATGTAAACAAACCATTTAACATCTCTCTGGATATACCTGTCTTCTGAAGTGTTCAATCAACTTTATTAGGAGGTCTCATTGAGTCAGCCCTACTCTGGTGAACGTAGGTCCCAAAGTTAAATAATAAAATGTCAGGATGTTAGAAGCAAGTCTAAGTCTTATTTGAGGTATAGTATTGCAACCTGAGAATTTAAAATAAAAAGCATATATGAAACAAATTTAACCTTGAGGAACTTCCAAAAATGTTAATATGGTCTCTATTTGGTCTGCATCAAAGAACGAATTTCTCTCTCTCCCTTTCTCTCTCTCTCTCTCTCTCTCTCTCTCTCTCTCTCTCTCTCTCTCTCTCTCCCTCTCTCTCTCTCTCTCTCTCTCTCTCTCTCTCTCTCTCTCTCTCTCTCTCTTTCTCTCTCTCTCTCTCTGGAAAAGGTCTGTCTGTCTCTGTTTGTTTGTCTCTCTGTGTCTCTGTCTGTCTCTGCTCTCTCCTCTGCCTCCAGAAATTACTTTCTATTTACTTATCTGTGTACATGTTGTATTACTCGAATAGAAGGTAACCTCCTAGAGGGCAGGAATTGGGGGGGGGGGGTTGCCTATGCATATCCATTGTCTAAAAGCACAGTTTGTTATATGTATAGACACTTTATACATGTTTGTTGTTGAAGAGAAGAGAAGAAAGCGATGGAAATTACTAAACCCCAATACAATTTGCAGAAAGGGGAAGATAATTGATTAGAGCTGGAACCTGGATCCAGGAGCCAAATCTCTCTTCCTGTTAAAAAAAAGTGAAATAAAGCTGGAGGAATAGGTCAAACAAAGGGACAATGACTTTGAAATCACAGAAGTTGGGTCAAACCCAGAGATTTAAGAGACAAGAACTTGTGGACTCATTTGAAAATTTTTTAAAAGCTGAAATTTTTTTTCCTTTTCTCTTTCCTTTATGTTCCAGAGCCAGGTAAATGGAACATTAACTTGATAACCCTTTGTTGTGATTGTTTGATAAGGACAAGGCACTCTACAAGGTCCAGAAATGCTTCTGTTTCTCTGTTTCTGTCTGTCTCTATCTCTATCTCTGTCTCTGTCTTTCTGTTTCTCAGTCTCTCTGTCTCTTTGTGTGTCCTTGTCTCTGTCTGTCTTTCTCTCTCCCTCTATCCCTCTCTGTCTCTGTCTCTCTCTCCTTCCCTCCCTCTCTCTGTGGGTGTGTGTGTCTCTTTCTCCCTCTTTATCTCTATCCCTGTCTCTGTCTCTATCTTTCTCTCTCTCTGACCTCCTCCTACTCAGAACATCAATCCTCTAATTTTAATTAACATCTGAAGTTTGGATCCAATGAATTGCTCATTCTTTTTCACTATTGCTTGTCTGGTACAGTCTCCTCAGTTATAAACATTACAGCCCCTTAAAATTATGCCATATATATTTTTTTAAAACTATAAATATGCATTATATAATACATGTCAAAAAAAAACATAGAACTTAGTCACATCCAAAGCACTTGAAATATATAATCCGGATGCCAGTATTTACGGTGATACATTCTATAATAGTCATATAAAGTAGAACAAAATTTTATGTCCCAAGTAGGCATGTGCTACTTAATATAATATTAGTACATATCAAAATTTAGTTTGTTGGGTTTCTGTTGTTTTTTGGGGGGGTGAAGAGATGGGTTTAGTTATCCACTATCGTTTTAGGTACTATATTCCCTCAAGGTTAAATTTTACAGCCATTTATCCTATGTTAGAAATTATACAATAAAGTAGTTCAGCCAATTCCCCAACTTCAACTTGACACAGTTTCAATCTTTTGTGTTTTACTTCTCAGTTTTAGGACTGAGAAATCCTACCTGAGTCTCCTCTTTTTAGGTTCAAATTCAGGGCTAAATGTTCCCGAAATAAAAGCCTTGGTGGTTTTGTAAATACTTACCAAAACTACCTCAGATTGCCGATAGAAAGACTCCAACTCTGTAGATTGCTAAATATATATATATATATACCTGAGACAGGATTATTAGCAGTCTAAAAAATACATTAAACACATTTACAAACAAAGCATTTCTAAACCTTGTAAAGTGCCTCGTCCTTATCAGTCACAAACCTATTCACAACAAAGAGGTATCAAGTTAATGTTCCATTTAGCTGGCTCCGAAACATAGAAGAAAGAGAAAAGAAACAAAAAAGATTTCAGCTTTTAAAAGTTTTCAAATGAGTCCACAAGTTCTTGTCTCTTAAATCTCTGGGTTTGACCCAACTTCTGTGATTTCAAAGTCACTGTCCCTTTGCTTGACCTATTCTTCCAGTTTTATTTCTTTTTTTTTTTAAA
The DNA here is from genome assembly GCF_902635505.1 of Sarcophilus harrisii. Lineage (NCBI taxonomy): Eukaryota > Metazoa > Chordata > Mammalia > Dasyuromorphia > Dasyuridae > Sarcophilus > Sarcophilus harrisii. Next base: position 476,082,855 of record NC_045428.1, read on the forward strand.
TAAGAAGAGGAAAGATTTAGCTCCTGGATACAGATTCCAGCTCTAATCAACTGTCTTCTCCCTTCTACAAATTGTAATGGGATTTAGTAATTTCCATTGCTTTCTTCTATTCTCTTCAACAACAAACATCTATAAAATGCCTATACATATAACAAACTGTGCTTTTAGATACTGAGTACACAATGGTAAAAAAAACAAAAGTCCTGCTCTCTAGGAGCTTACATTGTATTTGAGTGATACAACATGTACACAGATAAGCAAATAGAAAGTAATTTCTGGAGGCAGAGGAGAGAGCAGAGATAGAGAGAGAGAAAGAGGGAGACAGAGACAGAGACAGATAGAAAGATAGAGAGACAGAGAAAGAGAAATATGTGCAAATATAGAACTCAGAAAAGTGAATGGCACCTAAACTGAGGCTTCCTGCAAAAGTGCCTTTCACAAGACCTGCACACTAATCATTAGGAAGACATTGATGACTCCTTGGTGAATAGATTCAAATTTATACCATCACCCTCCTGAGTTCCTTGTCCCCTTATCATATCACAAATTGCAATATAATCCAATAGATATTTATTAAGTACCTACTATGTGCCAGGGTAATAAGCACTGAGGATGTAATTAATAATAATAATAATAATAATAATGAGGTAAACTCTAGTTTTGGGGGCTCCCGGTATGGGAACCAAAATATGATGAGGTTTAGGTTTTGGGATTCCCTTTTGTAGGGAACCAAACGATAAGATCTAGATTTAGGGAACCAAAATGAGATTAGGATTTCTGGTGGTCAGAGAATTAACTAATAAGGTCTAGTGGCAGGTTCGGGGTTCAGGGAACCAAATGAAGATGTTTGGCTCCCCTACACTCCCTTGGATTCGGTGCAAAGATAGGGAGTTTTGGGGAACCCCCTTCTGGCAGTGCAGGGATTCTCTGTAAAGAAATTTACAAATCCCAAAACCTAGATTGATAAAAGAGGTTTATTATAGGGATTGGGAAGTAAGGTTAGAAATCCTGAAAGACATAAATTCTGTATAGGAAATAGGTGAGGGCAAAGAAAGGATAACACTGGAAAATAATATTATTCCAGTGGGCAGAGGTTTCCTTGGCATAGCATAGCATAGCATGGTATGTTAGGACCTCTGCAAAGATAGGATTTTAGTTTGGCTCTTTTACAATAGGAACTTGGCTATAAGCTGAAGGGGGCTAGTGGGTGGAGTCCCAAGTTGGCTCATCTACTAGCTGGGTTTCAGCTTGAGCTGGAATTTGATTAGAATTCAATGAGTTTCTTTAATTCAATAGGTTGGAATTCTTTTAGCTCAGAACTGGATCAATCCCACCTAGATAACATAATGAAACTGTTTGCCTTGTTTCCCTCAGGCAGGGTCCCTCACTGAGGCAGAGTTGAAGGAGATTTTCTCCTTCAAGGAGTTTTCGAGTTCTGGGGTCCCTTCTTCAATAATAATACAGTTCTTGCCCTCAAGAAATGAACAATATATTCAAGGAGACAATACACAAAAGAAGGCATGAAAACTGAGTTAGCAGCCTGGTGGTGAATTTGGAAATGATGAACTTGTTCTGGGATGGACATCTTGTTCTGTGAAGGTGAAACCAAGCAGGGCAAAACAGGAAAAGATTGTATCTTGCCGAGCTTTAGCTTTGGTGGATATCTTCTGCAAATGCCCAGAAGCAAAGGATGGAGTCGTTTTGGAGGAACAGCTCATTCTGTTCCCTCAAATTGTGGCCATGTAGGAATCCATTTCCCATTTGTAATATTATTGCTTTGATTTCACTTTGTTCCTTACAAATTCAGAGGACTTTGATTGTACTCACTAAGGTCATGTTCCTCCCCATCTTCTCACTTACTCAGCCCTGCCAGCATACCCAATGGTCCTATATTGGATTGTATTTAGTACTATGGCAGCTGTCTTCCTGCATATCCCAATTAGTGACTAGTCTATCAACAATACAGAAAAATCCCATGGTGTCCTGGGATTTACTTCTTCTCCCTGGAAGCTACACCAAAGGTGAGACTTGTGACTCAAGTAAATCCATAGATCAACAGACAGACACACATACACATATTTTATATGTGTGTGTATAGAGATGTGTGTATGTATATGAGCATTGATAAGATAGATATTTATTACAACTTGGTTATTGAAATCTAGCTTTATGTGCTTAAAAAAAATAGAATCCCATTTATACAGAATAAATTCCAAATTTCTCAATGTAGTCTTTTCCCAATCCACCTTTCTAATAATCAATAAATATTTCTTGGTATGATAATGTGTAATGTGCTAATGAAATTAATACATTGGGGGAATCATTTCTTGAGGGAAAAAAAGGGAAAATGGAGGCTAAAACTAAGATATATCTCTTTCTTGGTGATGGTGGGGGTGAGAAGGGAGAAGAAAAGAGCACTCAGTTGTGATTGACAGATATTTGGTCTTCTTTGTTTCTTGAATATAAAGACACTTTCTGTAGCCCAAAGGCCACAAAAGTGATAATAAATTTAGAAAAACTGAACTCAAACCCACAAGTTTTGGTGATTTTTAACCACTGGAAGATTATCCTTCAACAATAATCATTGCTTCCTTTGTCTCTGAATAATATGTCCTACATCCTACATCCCTTTTAAAGACCATTTTAAAGGTTACTTTATCTAGAAACGCTTCCTGAGCTCGCCTGTTGACAACTTCCATCTTCCTTCCACTTTGTTCCATTCCTCTCAAAAGCACTTATCATATTTTTTTGGTACTATTTGCAATTATCTACATTTGTTCTTTTCTTTTTATTGTTGTAAGATTCATGAAGGCAAGGATTTTATCTTACCTAAATTTTATGCCTTGCCCAATTGCCAGCCCTGTGGACAATGGATGTTTAATAGATGTTTCATGAATTCATGCCCTGTACTGTTTACAGGTGACAGTAAACCCCAAGATGCCCACGAGAATAGACATGAAAATCTTTTATTTTTTCAAATAACTTACATCCTGCCGAACTGCACATTGACAGAACCAAAATTTGAAAAACATTAGCCATAAAGTCAGTTCAAATGTCCTGGGAAAAAAATGCTTAAAACCTCACTTAAATGGTCTTATGCTTTACATACAAAGCAAACCAGAAAAGGGGGAGTCGCTCAACCAGTGATTAGTTACTCAGAATCATAAATCCTTGTAAGCCTAAACTTAGCTCTGGCAGTATTTTTTTTTTAAAGAAAAAACAACATTTCAAAGAGAAATTCATTCCATTTTTTTCATTTTATACACAAATTTTGGTGACTTCTTAAAGGAAGATAAAATATCATCACCTCTAAAAAGACAGAAAAGAATCAGACCAAGTTTGAAAGTTAATTGTTTTTTGATTTTCAATGTCCTGTCAGGAAGTATTCAATTGCGTAATGGGTCATGGGAAAATGAAAATATTTTAATTTTTTTTCCCAGTTGTGATGGAATTACTCTTTACATATCTTAACTTTCTAGGACTGTAGACTAGAATGAACACTGGACTTAGAATCAGGAGACTTGGATCCTAAACTGGCATTAGCAGCTTTATAGCTCTGATGAAAATAATGTGTTTGTGAACTTTAAAGCAATTATTATCCTTGTTATCTTTAAAAACTAGTCTGCACAAAACTAATGCAGACAAGATTAGAAGGGATGCAATAAACTGGGAAAATATTTTCACAGTCAAAGGTTCTGATAAAGGCCTCATTTCCAAAATATATAGAGAATTAACTCTAATTTATAAAAAACCAAGCCATTCTCCAATTGAAAAATGGTCAAAGGATATGAACAGACAATTCTCAGATGAAGAAATTGAAACTATTTCTAGTCATATGAAAAGATGCTCCAAGTCATTATTAATCAGAGAAATGCAAATTAAGACAACTCTAAGATACCACTACACACCTGTCAGATTGGCTAAGATGACAGGAAAAAATAATGATGATTGTTGGAGGGGATGCGGGAAAACTGGGACATTGATGCATTGTTGGTGGAATTGTGAATGAATCCAACCATTCTGGAGAGCAATCTGGAATTATGCCCAAAAAGTTATCAAACTGTGCATATCCTTTGATCCAGCAATGTTACTACTGGGCTTATATCCCAAAGAGATCATAAAGAAGGGAAAGGGACCTGTATATACACGAATGTTTGTGGCAACTCTCTTTGTAGTGGCCAGAAACTGGAAAATGAGTGGATGCCCCTCAGTTGGAGAATGGCTGAATAAATTGTGGTATATGAATATTATGGAATATTATTGTTCTGTAAGAAATGACCAACAGGATGATTTCAGAAAGGCCTGGAGAGACTTACACGAACTGATGCTGAGTGAAATGAGCAGGACCAGGAGATTATTATATACTTCAACAACAATACTATATGATGACCAGTTCTGATGGCCCTGGCCATCCTCAGCAATGAGATCAACCAAATCATTTCCAGTGGAGCAGTAATGAACTGAACCAGCTACGCACAGAGAAAGAACTCTGGGAGATGACCAAAAACCATTACATTGAATTCCCAATCCCTATATTTATGCCCACCTGCATTTCTGATTTCCTTCACAAGCTAATTGTACAATATTTCAGAGTCTGATTCTTTTTAAACAGCAAAATAACAGTTTGATCATGTATACTTATTGTGTATCTAATTTATATTTTAATATATTTAACATCTACTGGTCATCCTGCCATCTGGGGGAGGGGGTGGGGAGTAAGAGGTGAAAAATTGGAACAAGAGGTTTGGCAATTGTTAATGCTGTAAAGTTACCCATACATATAACCTGTAAATAAAAAACTATTAAATAAAAATACTAGTTTGCACATTTGACAGCTTTATTAATTATGTATTCACCCTAAAAATTGGGAATAACCTAGCATGGCATGGAACAGGATGACATAATTATGGTATTACAGATATGGTATGGTATGGTATAGTAAAGTAACCTAATTATATTTCTGTTTAACTATTCCTTTAATAATGTGTTATATAATATTGACTTTTGTATCCTGATAGAATGTCCTGAGTAATCTTCTTCTGAAGAAGTTATGTCTGACTCTTTCTGATCCTATTTGATATTTTCTTGACAAAGATACTGAAGTGGTTCCTACACTCTTTCTCCAGTTCATCTTACAGATGAGAAGCAAACTGGGTTAAACCCAGGGTCACCAGATAGTAAGTATCTGAAACTGGATTTGAACTCATGTCTTCCCGATTCCAAGCCCAGTGCTCTAGCCAGTAGGTCACCTAGCTGCTCAGAAAACAAAGATAAGTTTATTGGCCTCTTTTTAGAAGTATTATATTTGTAAAAACAATTGACCCATATAACCATTTTTTTGTATTGTGAGACTTCTCTAATTCTCTGTGCTTTTACAAAGATCTCCAATAATGGTCTGGGGATACTCTATTAATTTTCCTGGGATACAATTCATTCTAACTTGGAGATTATTAATCTCTCTTATCATTTCCTCAGTTGATATGTGAAACATCTTGAAGTTTTTTCTTAGCTTGAGCTGAAAAGTGGAAGAAAGCCCAGATCAGAACTTTAGGAACAATCATGCTTAGTTAACATGACATATATAAAGATTTAGCAAAAGAGACCAAAAAGAAAAAAATTCAGACAAATAAAATGAACTGGGAGAGAGCCTAGTTAATGAAAGCCTAGAGAAGAGAGAATGTCCAAGTTTAGACAGGGATCAGCAAGGTTAAATGCAGAAAGGTCAAGAATGATGAGGACTGAAGAATTCCACTGGGTTTGTCGATTAATTTATCCTTGGGATTAAATAGATCAGTTCAGAGGAAAGCAGAAAAATCTCTATGATTTGATGCACAATAAATGACAAGAACTAGGAAAATAATTTGTAAAATGATAAGATTATGGATAAAGAACTCTTGGAAAGACATTAGTATTCTGATTAATACAATAATAAATTGTAATTCTAAAAGACTGAAAATAAATCATGTCCCCCACTTCCTGCCAGAGAAATGATGGATTTAAAATCAAGAATGAAATATGCATATTTGTATATGGACAATATGGGAATTTGTTTTGATGGACTATGGGGGTGTTTACAAAAAAAATATTGGGGTTAGGGGAAGGGAAGAGATATAAAAAGTTCTTGTTAAAAAATAAATGAATGAATACTTTTAAAGAGATTATTGTTAACTTCAAAGAAACATCAGTTTCAGTTGAATGATAATGTTGGAAGACAGATTGCAGAGTGTTAAGAAAAGAATCATGAGAGAGAAAATTAGAGGTACCTAATCTAGACAAATTTTAGCCAAGAAAGAGAGGAGAGATATGGGACAATAGAAGGACCCCTCAAAATATGTCTTCCTTTTTTTTTAAGTCAAAAGGGTGGGAGGGATGGTGTCATGGGAGCATTAAGGAGAGATATGAAGGATTGAAACAGTTTCTATGGAGAGTGGGATAGCATGAGATATTTTTTAACTGGAATTTTTCCTCTTTTTTTGAGAGGCAATCAGGGTTAAGTGACTTGCCTAGGGTCACCCAAATAGTAATATATCCTCTTTTAGGATTATATGTGTAGGAGGAAAAGTACTGAACTGGAAATCAAAAGATCTGGTTCTTGTTTCCTCCACTGACAAGAGCTTCTTCATCTATAAATTTAGAATCAAAACTTATTTCACTTCTCTTGCAAGGTTTCTGTGAGGTTAAATAGTATCATATATTGTATACAAGCAGGTTCTTGGTAATAATAAAGTATTGTTTAAATTATTCTTGCAATCCACAAGTCCCAAAATTTCAAGTGACACAGAAGCAGCCAACATTATAGAATGGTTGTGTCTCTCAAAAAGATCTGTATTTGAAAGTATCATAAGCAAGATGGTCAGTTATGAAATCATGTTATAGCTAGATACAATAGATAAAAATTCCAGAAGGATAAGAATTTTTTCCTGAACATTTGCAAGATACTATGTGACCTTCTTAAATCCCAAATTCTTTTTGTAAATAATATTTTTAAAATATATGCTAAGCATATGATTAATGCATCTGCTTTCTTAAAATAGATATAGCTAAAATATCCATTTATCTACAATGCCAAATTGCAGCCTAAAGGGAAGAGAAATCCCTTATACTTAAAAGAGATTCTCCAGATCCTGCCATCACCATCAAAGCCCATCATTTTTTACCCAAACATTCTGCCAAAGATTACATATAAACAAGTTTTGGTATCCAGAATTTCAGAAGAATAACAATTGTAGGTCACTCAAAGGGCAATGAAAAATTATATTTAGTGCGTATAAGTGGGCTGCTACACATTACTAAGGATGGTTACCCAAAGAAGCAATGTAAAAGATAGCATCAAAGGTGAATGATTAGAGAGAAGACAGCTGGTCTTCATGATGATTGAACTACTATTCAAAAAATATTAAGTCCTATAGGAAGATTTCTAACATGTGGGATACATGTTTTATGGAGGAATTTTGGGGGAAAATAAAGAATGGCACAGAATAAGAAAGCATGGATGAATAATTATCAATGCCAATGATGGATGTAACCATACTAAAGAAATTGTGGATTCATAGAAGTGTTGAAGTACAATTCTTGGAGACTAGATTCTGAGAGGAAAGTCAGAAGGATCAAATGAAATAACATGTAGAGTACTATATATAAGACAGTCATTATTATGAATACAAATGTTATATGTCGTACACAGTTAGCACTTGAATATTTTTTAATTCATCTATCCATTCATTCATTGCTATAGTTCTCGAAGTTTATTCATCACACTTTAGAGTGGGAGATCATCTCCTTAATGTTGAAATTGGTTTTTTCCTTAAAGTATTAAACTCATTTTTGAATATGACCATTAATTTTACATTACTGGTAGAGTTGTGAACAGATCCAGCCATTCTGGAGAGCAATTTGGAACTAAGTTCAAAAAGTTATCAAACTGTGCATACTCTTTGATCCAGCAGTGTGTCTATTGGGCCTATATCCCAAAGAGATCTTAAAGGAGGGAAAGGGACCCACATGTGCAAAAATGTTTGTGGCAGCCCTTTTTGTAGTGGCAAGAAACTGGAAAGTGAATGGATATCCATCAATTGGACAGTGGCTGAATAAATTGTGGTATATGAATGTTGGAATATTATTTTTCTGTAAGAAACGACCAGCAGGATGATTTCAGTAAGGCTTGGAGAGACTTACATGAATTGATGCTGAGTGAAATGAACAGGACCAGGAGATCATTATATACTTCAACAACAATACTATATGATGATCAATTCTGATGGATGAGGCTCCCTTCAACAATGAGATGATTCAAACCAGTTCCTCTTGTTCAGTGATGAAGAGAGTCATCTATACCCAAAGAAGACTATGGGAACTGAATGTGGATAACAACATAGCATTCTCACTCTTTTTGTTGTTGTTCTCTTGCATTTTGCTTTCTTACTCATTTACTTTCTTTTTTTTTAATCTGATTTCTCTTGTACAGCAAGAGAATTGTATAAATATGTTTATACGTATTGTATTTAACATATATTTTAACATGTTTAATATATATTGGATTGCCTGTCATCTAGGGGAGCAGATGGGGGAAGGAAGAGAAAATGTGAAACATAAGGCTATGTAAGGGTCAATGCTATCAAATTATCCATGCTTATGTTTTGAAAATAAAAAGCTTTAATAAATTATGACCATTAATTTGACTAAATTTAATGGTAAAGGAGCAACTTTCTGCTTTAATTGACTAAGTAGTGCAGAATGAAAAGAAATCTCTTTGGGATCAACTGGTAAGCAGGGTGATCGGTTTTGTACTGAGTCTTTCAGTGGCAATAGAGAAATAGAGAGACAAGATGTAAACTTCAGTGGAAGACTAGGGAATTATATAAATATAGTGGCCCCTACTTCTACTTACCATGGCCGGAAGGAACATAAGATTTGACAACCAATTGAATATGTAAGATGGGGGAGGGAAAAGTCAAGGTTGATTATGAGGTTGTGAAGTACATTTCAATTGATGATTTCACTGAAAATCCTTGGCATCTTTAACAAACTAGAATTAGAGTATTATCAGGGTCACATTATATCCATCCTAATGTTTTTGTTTTGACTTTGCTTTTAGAAAAATAGTACACTGGTTAAAAAAAAAAAAAGTAGTGTGTGAACCTCCAAAACAATCTTATAGATGTTAAATAACTTCCTTATGGTCATTCATTCATGAAATATTTATTACATCCCTGCTATTTATTACATCCCTAGAATACTATTCTGGGTGATGGAAGTGCTACAAAATGTAGAGATGACAAAGTGCCAGTTCTCAGAGCTTGCTGTCCAGTAGGACAATAAGCCAAAGACAATTATACCATTTATAATAGGATAAGTCGATTACAGAATTGTGTAATAGTTTTATGAGGTTCCAAGAGGAAAGTCAGAAGGATCAAATGAAATAACATGTGAAGCATTATGTATTGTTAATTCATAATTTAGCTGTTATTTTTTTTGAGCTGTGCAAATATTGAAGCTTCTGAAATAACTGGATAGCCCACTCAAGAGTTTTAGAAGTTTGTCTGCAGACATAATACATGCCAGATCTTAGAATTACTAATTTCTCTTAGTTACTTGGATGAATTTTAATAGAGGATGATTAGATGTCTAGCAGAGCAAAAGATGTAAGGAAATGGAATTTGGAGTATCATATGTCAGGAAAGATGCAACAACTTTTTGGTTAATTATAAGGGAGGCTTCCTCTGCTTTTAATTGGTCTTATCCCTTGAAGCAGTGGTATCAAACTCAAATAAAATCAGATAACATTGATTTAGAAAACTACAAATCACCATTATCTTTGTCTTATTGTGTTTTTATTTTGTTAAACATTTCCTAATTAAATTTTTATGTGGGTTGCTTGTAGTTAACTACATGGGAGTTTGACAACTCTGTAGGTAGAAGGATAGGGCTTTATCTCAAGATATCAATATTAAAGGATATACTTCTGCCCTGTGGTGGTTGGAGACCATTAGTCCCATGTTATAGATCACATATTCAATTTGTATCATGTAGGACAATACTGCTATCTTTGGGGAAAAATTATTTTTACTGGCAAAAATGCATTTCAGTCATAGTGTATAAACTTTTAAATATGTTGTTGTAGCTCATTTGATAATATCTTCTTTAATATTTTTATACCAATGTTCATCAGGTATATTGATCTGTGGTTTTCTTCCTCTGCTTTTTTGCCCTAATGGGTATTAAAATCATATTTGCATCATACAAAGAGTTTGGAAGAATTCCTTTTTTTTCTTATATTTGAAAAATTTATATCATGTTTTAATTGTTCTTTGAATGTTAGATAAAATTTACTTAAATAGCCATGTTCCTTTGAGTAGAAGTTAGTGTAGAAAAGTTGATATTTTTTTTAGTCCTACAAAAGCTATTTTGGATAGATTTATGTTTGCTTGCATTAAATTTTGCCTTTCCCAGTGGTCCATGTTTTAATTGACATATGTAGCCTTTCTTTTAATGTGATGAATGTGATTTATTGGGTTCAATCTATGAAAAATGCTAATTCCCAACTTCTGAACAAAAGGATCTGGGGTTCAGTAAGATAACTAACTAGAGTACCTTAACCTTGGTAGTATTAGTAACATAAGAAAATATGATTTTTATGTTTAAGATTTATCTATACAAGTCAAGAGTTTTCTAAATTATGCTACTATAGACTTTGGCCTTGCTTTTCTATTTTTAACTTTAATTTAGCATGTTTGTTTTCTATAAAGTTAGTAAAAATGTTAAAAAAAAAATCACAATTGGAAATGCCCTCACACACTTAGAGACGCTCAAGTGGATTCCAATTGAAAGTAAGCTGCTAGACAACTACAGCTGTTTCATTTTACCATAGGTCTTTCCCACATAATAGGGGATTCAAATAAGTAATTGTTTGATTGATTGAGTTGGATTTTCATTGGGAGTTGCTGAAGTGGATTTTCATGAAAAATCTTCTATAAAGCAAAAAGGGGGATTGCACAATTTTAGAGGTAGAAGGAGAACTTAATATAACACACATAATTTTACAAATGAGGAAAATAAGATTCAGAGAATTTAACAACTTGTTCAAGGTCACATAACTATTCAGTGACAGAGCTGACACTGGACCTCAGGTCATTGGCCTCCCAGTATAGTGTCCTTTCCATTTCATCATGACATTTTTAAACTGTTTTTTTTTTATAATGATCATAGAGTAAATGTAGGCCCCTATAATCTCATACCCAGATTACTGTAATAGCCTGCTGGTTGGTCTACCTGCCACAAATCTCTCCCTGCTCTAGCTCATTCTCCATTCAACTGTGATCTTCTTAAAGCACATTTTTAATTATATCATCTTCAATAAACTCCACTGGATCCTTATCACCTCTAAGAGCAAATATAAAATCCCCCCTTGATATTCAAAGTGATTCATAACGCCTCAATTCCAAAACTTTTCCAGTTTTTTTATGCCTTCTTACACCATACTCTACCATAATGGGATATTAGCCTTCTTGCTGTTCCTCAAAAAAAGACACTTCATCTCCTTGGTACTTTCTAATTTGGAATTTTCATTAATTGTCCCCCATACCTGGATGTTTTCCCTTCTCTTCTTTCACTTCTGACTTCGTTGACTTCTTCAAGTCCCAACTAAAAAAACATCTTCTACAGGAATTTTTCCCAATACCTGTTAGAATATAATTCTAGTGTCTCCCCCTGTTGATTATTTCCAGCGATTCTGTATATAGCTTGCTTGCCTATATTTGTTTGTATCATGTCTCTCTCCTTAGAATGCAAGCTCCTTGAGAGCAGGAACAATTTTTTTTCTCGTTTTCTAACCGCAAGGCTTAGCTTAATGCCTGATATAGGTTTTTAATTTATGTTTATTGACTGAACTCACTGGAAGTAGCCTTGGATGCCTTCAAAATCCAATATCCTAGTTTAGTAGAATAAGGAAATTAAGATGAAATGCATTGCCCAGAGTTACACAAATGATAAGAGGCAGAATCTTCCAGCTTTTCCAGCTCCAAATCCCACATTCTTCCTATTATACCACAATTCCTCCTTGATCCCACTATTTAATAATGAGTGAAACAAGCACATCTATTTGCCCCAATTCTTTCCCAAAATCTTTGCTATGGTACAATGCTGAGTACACTGAACTAACTTGCTACAAAGATTCTTACTTAGAAATAAATAGAATCCACAAAATGTTTAACAAATGGAACAGTATGACATGCTAATCCATTCATTTCCACCTATTTCCTAATCAAGCATAGCACAATGGACCTGATGTCAGTGATTGATATTGATTTTGAAGATCTAAGAGACTGAGAGAGGAATGTGTTTAGCAGTCACACAGACATGAGCTATGTCTGAGACTCTCCTGCCTTCCCAAAGAATTGGTCTGAGCTAATTCTCACGATGACAGGTCATCAAGCCAAATTTCTAGGGGTGGAAGGCCACATCTGCTACAAGACCCTCAGAAAGTGTGGGTTGCCCTACAAGCCACTGGGAAAATGAAAAAATTATGTTTCTCAGAAACAACATCAAAGCCGAAGAATTTTCTTATGCTTCCATCTTTACTGTTAAACTCAGAATGTAAACTCAGCTAATAATAAATATGAACTTAAGAAAGTGTTTGGCTTTATTAATTTCTCAGAGTAATATCCATTCAATTTATCAGATATCATTAAGAAATTACTAGGGGCAAATCATTGGACTAGACCCCAGAAAAGATTCAAAGTTTACATAAGACAAGCCTGAGAATTTACCATATAGTGGGAGAATATGACACGAACTCAAATAATGATAATACATTAAAAGTGCATGAGAGATTTTTAAAAGACTAATGATAATAATAAGATTAATATAGCACTTTTAAGGTTTTCCATATGCTTTACAAATATTATATATCATTGGATCTTTACAACAATTATTATCATCCCTATTTTACAGTGGAGGAAATTGAGGCAGGCAACAGGTAAGTGATTTGCTCAGGATCACAGAGCTAGTAAGTATCTGAGGCTGAATTTGAGTTCACTGCTTCCTGAATTAAGATCCAAAATTCTATTAATGCACCACCATTCTGCTTCTGGCTTTCCTAATTAGCCAAGGAACCAGAATTGAAGGTACATATATGAAAGGTAGGATCAAACCAACTCTTGCTTTCTCTTCCTTGTCATATATCTAGTGAAGAGAATTTCTGGGAGCTCCAGAGTGTAGCAAAAGGTAGGGTCCTATTAATACTTGGCCACCCACATATGCCCATTTCTCCAGGGGAAGTCTTCATTTGCTTGGTATAGACATCCCCTAAGTCATGGACAGTTTTGAAGTCTATTGGTTACCCTTAACTGGATTTAGCCCAAGGGTGTTACCAGGGAGTGGCCAGTGTGTGAGCTACAACTTGCAGGTAAGAGTCACAGGTAAGAGCTGGGTGACCAGTTACACAAAAGATGGATGAGAACTGGATGGTGCAGTAGGAAAAGTACTGAGTTTTAAATCAAGGGAACTTATCTTCATGATTTTTAACTTAGCCTCAATTACTTACTAGCCAAATGCCCCTTGGCAAATCACTTGACTCTGTTTGCCTCAGTTCCTCACATGTAAAATGAGCAGGTGAAGGAAATGGTAAATCACTCCATATCTTGGACAGAAAAACTCCAAAATGCTGTCATGAAGAGTCAGACACAATTAAATACACACTCTATCTCCAGATATTCATACATTGAAGATCAGTTCTAAATGATCCTGGACATTGGTCAAACCTATTTTACATTATAAATAGGAAAAAATTCAACAGGTGGGAATGACTAGGGTATAGTACATACCAAACATAAAGAATAATAAGGAATTTTGGAAGAACAGAATTTTTCACTTTGGTGGGAATATAGATTGTAGAGTAGGGTATGAAATAAGACTGGAAAGTGAGGGTAGTAGGGTCTTGAATATCTAGGCACGTTGCTGTGTAGACAATAAGGAGTCTTTGATGTGATCTGTGGAGAAGAAGGACATGATCAGATTTGTGCATATAAAAGATAAATTTGCAACAAGGTAAAAGATGGAATGGAATAGAAAGAAAATGGAAAAAGAAAGAACATTATTATGGTAGTCAAGTCACCAAGGCTATATACTGCAAAACAAGGGGAAAGAGAGATGAAAAAAAAATATTTGAGGGATAGATTATTGCTGTGGTTGATTTAAATCATTTTCTATATGAGAACAAAATATCTCCTTCCTATCAGTTGTCCAATAGATACATAAAATATAGTTTATGTTTTAATTGATCACAGAGAGAAGGAATAGAACTAATGTGCATAAGTTAAAGGGGAGCAAATCTTGAATAAATGTAAAGAAAACATTTCTAATGTTTAGACCTGTCCCAAAATAGAAAAGATTAGATGTATAAGCAGATAAGGGGGAGATTACAATTTGTTGAACATGTGGTCAATAGAATCCATTATTAACAAGCCGGAAACAGAATTTGACTTGTTTTCTCTTCCTGGACTATGTCTCTCAAAATAGAGATAGAGAGAGAGAGAGAGAGAGAGAGAGCTACTGAGTCATGGGATGAATTGTAGGCACTGAGAGCATGACATAGCATGATGTTGCTGGGATTCAGAAGTTTTCAAATTAATAGGCAGTAAGGATTGACCTGTAAAAGAATTTTCCACCATGTCTTGGCCAGCTCTTATTTCTCAAGAAGTTTCCTATAACATTACTAAAAAAGAAACAAACAGCCATGAGCAACAAGGAACAAGAAGAGACCCATCAAGTCTAGTTCATGAATGAAAAGCTTATAAAGATGACAGAAGTGAGATCTCAACTCCTGTAGCCTGTAATCCGATGTCCAATACAATACAGCTTCCAGCCCAAACTATATCAGTGACTAATACTTCCCTCACCTCCTCATACAGAAAGTCAGAAGGTTTATAAACAGATACTGATCTTCAACCATTCCATAACCCAAACCAGGGACACATGAAGTTGTAGCTGCCAGGAGACGAAAGAGATGTTAGTCCAACTGGAATTTTTTTCTGTTTGAGAGTTTGGAGCAGAGATTGAATGAAAATCTCAGTTTAGGATTCATGGGGCTATTGTTCTGCTATTATTTGGCTTAGGTTTTTTCCAAAGCATTTCATTAAATGCTTTTTTGGTAAGACAATTCAATGAGACATGGTGAGCAAAAAGAAATGGGAGGGGAATTGATGTTTGCTAAAGGCTTGGGCCAAAGTGATTTGATAAGCACAGATATCACCCATGGACAGGTTTTAAGAATGTGAATACAGTGGATCTGATGGGTGGAGCTTAATAGCTGAGAAATAGCCAGCTGTCCCAAGAGGAACAATCAGTGTCCTCTTTAGTGGTACAAAGTTATCCTAATATTTTAAAAACACCTCAAAGATCATAATCATGTTGATGTTGGCCTTCTTTCTAACTGTTCCTTTTTGTAGTTCACTCAATCTTCTGTTACCCTTGTTCATTTTCTCAAATAAATACTCCATGGAAGATTTATGCAGAAACCAGCAATCATGCAATCTATTATATCAAAAACAAAAATGAAAAAATAGAAAAATTTCTAAGCTAAGTCAAGAAACAACATGATTTTTTTATTATCTCTTCAAGTAAGGGACTTTATTTCATGTTAATGAGTAAGTAATGTTTGCAGCTTAGAAATGGACTGACTACATCAAACACAGTATTACATAGATATAATCTTCATTCAAGACTTTTTTTTAAGGAAGTGACCACTTGGTCCTAATTTAATTATATTATTCCCAAAATTAAATTGTATGTACCCTGGTAACCCAAGTATGTACAGACCAAATAGGCTCTTTGCACCTAAATCCCTTCAGTCATCCATCATAAGGGGACTCATTTGCCTATTCCAGAAGATTTCAATGGATAACAATTTTTAGCACAGGAGAAACCAAAAGAAAGACTCCTGGATCTAAATCAGCTTACCTGATATATTCATTCTGACAAAGGATCCTAGTATAGGAAATGTATCTTAGTTTGTTCCTTGAGAACAAACCCTCTCTTTGTACCCCTGACTTTGTTACTTCTTATTGAATTCTATTTCCTTGGGGTAAGGTAGAAAGAAAACATAATAATGAGCAATGATTATAGAATTATTTTTTAGGGCTGAAAGGGAACTTAGAAGCAAGTAACTCCAAAGCTCTCATTTGATAGCAGGGGAAACTAAGACCCAAGAAATTTTCCCCAAGGGGCTAGAATTTGAACCCTGTTATGTTCTAAGCCCAGCTACATTCATGGAAAGCCTAGCTATCCACTATACAATGCAAGCTTTAAACTCTTTAAGGACAGAATTATATATTGCTTAACTTATATCCTCTGGGCACCATTTTCCTTTTGAACATCCCAATGTATACAGTCTTCTGACCATTTTTATCCCATGTGGCATCTCTGAATAATCAAAGTTTGAATTATAAGAGCAAAAAGCAAACCAAGTCTTATTAAACTTAAGCTGAATGCTTTTTTTGTGAACAAGAGCACACTGAATGTTCTTTTAATATTTACTCTCCTTATAAAGTTTGCTCTTCACTTTTGTCTAATAATACTAAAATCCAATTTCCGCTTATAATTTTACTTATCTTTAGAAAGTTAAACTAAGAATAGTTTATGGGACAAATAAAGGAATCCAAAGAAACACCAAGAGAGAGAAGACACTTTCAATTCTGTCTACTGAACCAAAATTCCATCAAAAATAGACAGCCTACTTCATAAGGCACTTGGGATAAGTAAAATATCTTGTCAGGAAAGATGATTCATCCTATATCTATCTAAGATACTTTTTAGTTTGGATTAGAAAAGGGTAAGTAAGTGGAATATATTAGCAAGGGAATAAGATAGCTTAAAATAAATACAATTCAACAGTATATGATTTTTGGATTTTTGTACTTTTTGATTGTTTTAACTGTCATTTTTTTAGATGAACACAGTACCAAAGTGATGAGCACTTGAAAGTAGCCTACAGAAATATTCCATGGAGTGTATCAAATTCAAATCAAGAGAAAGCTCTCAAAGTGAATATTAATAAAATTATCTGGTATTCCATGTCATATATAGCTCATAACTTTGGGGTCCGACCCCTTTGGCAAGTACCAATGATAATTTCAAAAGTATTTCCTCCAACTCTGAATAATCACTTGTTGACAACAAACATAGCCTTTAACAGGAATACACACAGAAAGAGAATTCTATATCTGTAAACACAAAATTCTGAAGGCTATTTTGCTAATGGTGATGCAGCAAATGATCTTGCCTTGGAGACTGATTTCATTGGGGATGGTAGCTTCTTCATGACTTAAATAAAACTAGAGTCAATTTGTTTCCTTTTGATACTGCATGATTTTTGAAAACTTATTTTATTAACATTTTCTCCTGGAGCTGAGCTGCTCTAAGCCAGACAACAAAGAAATACTCTCTCTAGTGGCCAGTTGCAAGAATGACTCCAAGGAAAATTCTGAATTCCCATCTAGTGAGCAGAGGTAAGACACAAACAAAATTGTAATAAGCAAAGTCATATTGAATTCACTGTGCCAGTGAATAATGGTTTTCTTTGTCTTTCTCTCTTTTCCTTCTCTGTCTCTGTCTCCCTCCTTTCTCTCTGTCTCCGTCCCTTCTCTCTCTCTCTCTCTCTCTCTCTCTCTCTCTCTCATCCCAAATATGTAGTACAGAGTGCAGAACATAATAAGAGTCCATCAAATATTGTTGCTGTATCAGCTGAGTGATGAAATCATCATTCTGTCATTCTGTGATTTTTTGATGATATGCTTTATTATTGTTCTTCAGAGTTTCTCTGTGGTTATTTGTTTCAATCTGCTCATGCTCTAGGGGAAAAAAAAGAGGGCATAAGTTAAGCAATATATAATTCTGTCCTTAAAGAGTTTAAAGCTTGCATTGTATAGTGGATAGCTAGGCTTTCCATGAATATAGCTGGGCTTAGAACATAACAGGATTCAAATCCTAGTTCTTTGGGGAAAATTTCTTGGGCCTTAGAAGAAACTGGTTCTAGAGTCAGGAAAAAAATCTGTCTTGCCTTCAAGGGCTACTTCTGGCACATACTGGCTGTGTGACCCTGAACAAGTCATTAACTTCCTAGCCCCTTAGACAATTCTCTATATTACAAAGAGGAGAACAGTCTGTATTGTAGGAGCTGGTCATTTGGACCCTCCTACATAGATGAAATCATGGGTCCAGTTTAAAAAAAAAGATACACAAACAAAAAAAAAGTTCATTTAAATCATCTCACATATTCAACTTTCAGAAATTCATTGAGTCTCAAAACATGCTAAATTCAAACTATATCTATTCTTGCCTCCCAGATGAAATAGTAATTGAAGTGCCTCCCCCCAAAAAAGAAAGTTTAATAGCTTCAGTTGTTAAATAGGGGAGCCGGGCTTCCCCTATTTAAAAAAAAAAGCTTCCTTTTAAAAATCTGTAGCTTTCTCACATTCTGGCCAGAGTTTTTTTTTAATTATTAAATCTCTTTTATTTAAGGTCCATTTATCATTCTTCTCACCTTTTCAAGCTGCCAAGTAGAATCTTTTAGGGAAAAAGATATGAAATATCCAAGAGTAAAAAATATTATAAAAAGTTCTCTCTACAACTATGGATTTTTTACATCTCTTTTATATTTTTGGTAGGAAAATACTCCCCAAAAGAAGTATTTTTTGTGCTCTTATTAAAATGATAAATTGGCCCCTTTGTCTGGGTTGAGCTAATAGAATGAACTACCATACTTTACTAGCAACCTATTAAAATTACCTTATCAAAGCTCCAATCTACTGACATCTAATTTTTCTCTATTTTCTTATCATTCCATCTACCATGGTATCATTGGACAAGATACTATCTTTACCTGCAAAGAGAAGAAAATTTTTCTAGCTCTCTCCAAAATGGTCTCCCTGAATTGGATTGATACCCACCAAGTTTTAAATTCTTCAAGGACAAAGTCCATGTTTTAGCTGTCGTATGCTTTGCAATACTTTTCAGATGACCCTGAACATAATGGGTGATGACTACATTTTTGCTGGTGTTGATTATGGCTCTCCAAGAATAACACCTATTATCCTCATTTTTAAATAAGTAAACTAGTAAAAGTTAAGTGATTTTTGCAGTCATTAGAAAGTGTTTGAAGCTGGATTTGAATTCAGTTCTTCCTGACTCCAGGTCCAGTGCTCCATCCACTGTATTATTTAGCTACAGGTCATACGTATAGAGATGATAATTTAACTAATAGGAATTGATGTCGCCAAGTAAGAGTACAAAGAGAGAAGGCTCAAGACTTAGTTTTCTGATACAGCAACAGTGAGTGGGCAAAACACAAATCCAACAAAATAAGAGACATGATGTAGAAAATGCTTCCTTGTTAAAGAAATTAGAAAGAACTGGATATGGCTAATAGAATAGGATAAATATGACCCCATCTGTAAATTTCATGATCATCAGAAATTTAATAAAACTACAGACATCTAATTCAGTAGAGAGATCTGAGAAATAGGCATGCTAAAGGTCACCAATAGAGCGCTGTAGAATTAACATATACATATTAGATTGCAAGAAAATATAATGGGAAGAAAAAGTCCAAGTTTGTAAATACAATTAAAGAGATATGGTAATACAAAGAGCTAAAAAACCAAGTGGAAATTATTAGTAAATAAAGCCATGGGCAGCCAGGTAACTTAGTAGATAGCGTTAAGGTAAACTTATCTTTCTGGGCTCAAATATGACTTAGAGACACTCACTAGCTATATGACTCTGGGTAAGTCACTTAATTAACTCTACCTCAGTTTCTTCATCTGTAAGATGAGCTGGAGAAGGAAATGGAAAACCACTCTACTATCTTTGCCAAGAAAACTCCAAATTAGTTCACAAAGCCTCAGACACAACTGAAATGACTGAACAAAGCCAAGAATTAAGAGACAAAAAAGTAGAAAATAGAATATAAGCAATTTTTGTCTTATGGGAAGTCTAAAAGATTAATGAATAGATGTATTCTGAGGAATGCTTCTATACAGACACAGAAAGGAATTAAATGAGCTGTTGAGTCTTCTGCCATTTAGTTCCCCTAATTTTGTGATTCAGTCTTCATAATGTTATTTTGAAATACAATGCTTCCTAAAATGGGTAAAAAAAAAAATAGAATTGTCTAGAACAAATCAAATCTTAATTCAAAAAGGGACCTTAGCAATCATTAATTAATGAATAACTTTCTACTACTTCTATTCTCAATGCAAAAGGGGGAAAAAAGCAAAAACTTACATGATGCTGCCTTTCAAAGTGCAAAATATGTCTTATATATCTGCTCAAACAGACAATATGCTAATTTCCATAAGATTAGCAATTGTCTGAAGACAGAAGAAATGTTTTCTGAGGGCGTCCTGTGACTCTGGGTGTTACTTATTCCTGTTGGCCTCAGTTTGTTCATCTGTAAAATGAGCTGCAGAAGGAAATGGCAAACCATTTCAGTCTCTTGAGCAAGAAAACCCCAAATGAGATCACAAAGAGTCAGACATGACTGAAATAACTGAACAAGAACAACCAAAAAAGGGAAATCCTGATATAACGGATTGAACTTGGAGTAAGAAATATTTAGATTCTTTTTTCATCTCTTATTTTGTCATAAGTTTTGTCACCCTGAACCTCTCTGAGGCTCAATATTTTTAGTTATAAAATGGGAATGATATTACTTATAAGTATCTCCTACTCCTTAGACCTGTTATGAAGCACAAGTGAGATAATATGTAAAAAGTCTTTAGCTTGCTTTAAAGTGCCTTGTAAATGGTAGATATTATCAAGTCCTTTTGTTTCACAAGCGAAAATAAAAGTAATAAAAAGGGGAAAGCAAAGAGATCTGGCAAGTGCCCCTAAAGAAGAAATCAATTTCAAAGAAAAAGCAATGTTTGTCCATTCACCAAATATTTATTAAATGCCTACTGTGTACAAAGCAGAGATCTTGGTGGAGAAAAAAATTACAATTTTATTTTCACTAACTTCCAATAAAAACAAATGAATGGTAGGCCAAAAAACCTTCTTCTGACAAGGAGTAAATTGTCTTCAACCAGATTGTTAAAGGGGCAGGCTTTTAACAAACAAAGGTTAAAAATCTCTTTCCTAGACTTAGTTGAGCATAATGTAATGAAGATTCTCTCTAGCCTTTCATTCCTATGAGGTGCTAAGGAAGAAACTTCTTTCATACACCTAAGTTCCCTATTAGAAAAGAACATTTCCCTTTGAAGTAAACACAAAAATCCCTTCCCTTCCCCAAAGACAGACTGTAGGAGGTGCAAATTGTTTAAATGTAGGGAATGCTGACAAGGATGGTATAAATTGTCTTCCCTCTTCCATGTCCAAGAGAAAGCACTCAGATAACAAAGCTTGAAGACTCCCAAGTAGCAGAAACTAGTGCCATTCCACCTGGCATTGTGAAAAACAAAGGTTCAGAAGACTTAAAGTCAAATTCTAGCTCTGCCATTACTGTATGACTTCAAGCAAGTCAGAAATCCAATAAGAGACCCAGTTTGATCTTATATGAATTAAAAGTGATAATAATTTTATTATCTATCTCACAGGACATGGTGCAAAGAAAATGCTTTGTGTTATTTTCCAATGCTCCTTTCCATTAGCAATCAAAGCAAGCATTTACTAAGTACCTACAATATATCAGGACAGATACTAGGGATACAAAGCCAAAAATGAAATAGTCCCTGCCCTCAAAATGATATCTTCTAATTATATATATATATATATACAAATATATATTTATGTTACATATATATAAATTTATATACAAAACATATTTAATGTTATTGTTGTTTAGTTATTTCAATTATGCCCTATTCTTCATGATCTCATTTGGGGTTTTCTTGCTAAGTGGTTTGCCATTTCCATCTCTAGCTCAAAGTGATTTGCCCAAGGTCACACACCTAATAAATATCTGAGGCTGGATTTGAACTTAGAAAGTTGAGTCTTCCTGACTCCAGGCAGGGCATTATCTCTATTATATCACCTAACAACAACAACAGCAAAAAATGTCAATCATTCATCAAATGCATTCAAACATCAGTTCTAGATTTCTTGCATTTCTTGCTGTTTACTCATATTATCCTATCACCGCACTATTTAGCAAAGTCATTACATACAGCTAGGTCAAGGAGTTACAGAAAAATATCTTTCTATTTCATTGAGCACACTAAAGCCTTGGATAGTGTGGATCACAACAAAATGTGGCAAATCCTCAAACATATGGGATTATTAGATCATTTTATTTGTCTCCTGAGGATCCTGTATGCAGGTCAAGAAATAATATGCAACTGAATATGCAACCATGGGCTGGTTTTAAAATTGACAAAAAAATTTTCTGCATCTATTGAAATTATATGATTTCTATTGGTTTTGTTATTGATATGGTGGATTATGGCAATAGTTTTCATGATATTGAACCAGCTCTGCATTTCTGGTATAAATCCCACTTGCTCATAGTGTCTTGCTGATAAGTTGTAATCTCTTTGCTAATATTTTATTTAAAATTTTTGCATCAAGATTCATTAGTGAGATTGATATATAATTTTCTTTCTCTGTTTTGGCTCTTTCTGGTTTAGGTATTAGTACCATATTTGTGTCATAAAAAGAATTTAGCTGGACTTCTTATTTACTTATTTTTCCAAATAATTTATATAGTATTGGGATTAATTGTTCTTTTAAATGGTTGGTAAAATTCACTTGTAAATCCATCTAGCTCTAGAGGTTTTTTCTTAGGTAGTTCTTTGATGACTTATTCAATTTCTTTATCTAAAATGGAATTATTTAAGTAATTTATTTCCTCTTCTCTTTAATCTGGAAAACTTATATTTTTATAAACATTCATTCATTTCAATTAGATTGTCAGAGTTGCTAGCATACAATTGGGCAAAATAACTCCTAATTATTGCTTTAATTTCTTTTGCATTGGTGGTAAGTTCATCCTTTCATTTTTGATGCTGGTATTGGTGGGGTTTTTTCTCTTTTTCTAATCAAATTAATTTATCTATTTTGATGGGTTTTTTTTCATAAAAGGATTAGTTTAAGATTGGGAAAGGAGTACAAGACCGTAAATAGTTACCTTATTTAACTTATATGTAGAGTACATCACATAAAATGCCAGGCTAGATAAATCAAAAGACAGAATTAAGGTTGCCAAGAGAAATATCAGCAATCTCAAATATGCAGATCATTCTGATAGCAGAAAGTGAAGAATAATTAAGAAGCCTCTTGATGAGGATGAAAAAAAATGTGTAAAAGCTAGCTTGAAGATTAGTATCAAAAAAAAAAAAAAAACACCCACTAACATCTTGGCAACTAGTCCCATCACTTCCTGGCAAATGGAGAGTGGAGAAATAGAAGGAATGTCTGACTTTATATTCTTGGGCTCAAAGGTCATTGCAGATAGGGACTTGTAGCCATGAAACCAAAAGACACTGTTTCTTTGAAAGAAAATAATGGCAAATCTGGACCGCACACTAACATCACCTTGTCAGTAAAGTTCCATATAGCCAAAGCTATAGTTTTTCTAGTAGCAATATATGGCCGTGAGAGTTGGACTGTAAAGAAAACTTATTGCTTCAGAATCAGCACTTTTGAATTTTGGAGAAAACTTCTGAAGGTTCCTTGGACAGAAAGGAGATTAAATCAGTCAATAATTAAATAAATTAGTTCAGACTATTCACTAGAAGGTCAAATACTGAAGCAAAACTTTAAATACTGTAGCCACATAATGAGAAGACAGTATAACATACTCATAATAGACTCCTCATTGGACCAAATAAAACAGTGGGATCTTATATCTTCTAATTATAGTCTGCTACATTTAAAAAAATGCCTGTGAAAGTCTTCCTTTCTTCTCATATTTTCAGCAAGAATATCCTAGATATATATCTACCCTATTTTCATAAATATTTTAAAGAAATGAGAAGGGGGCATATAGATCAGTATTTTCTGATGTCTTCTTTAGTATTTTTTTTGGTAGAAGGAAGGATATCTCTTCACAAGAATACATTTAAGAGACATGTTGAACATTGCTTCCCAGAGTGCCTTTAAACTTGTGAGCTTCAGCAGTGATTTTTTTCTTTAGATGATGGGTCAGTCCTCACTGGTTTTCCTGGCTTGAACTTCCAAAGTACCATAGCTATTTCCCAAGTAGTACATTGGGCACAGAAGTAGTTGATTCTGCATCACATAGCAAAACCAGTTGTTGTGGATGATAGACATCTCTGACAAATTCCATTCACTTTACTTCATAAGTAGAGTGGTGAAACCTTCACCACCCAGATGAATAGGAATTAAATGAGGTAATAGATTAGAAGTAAAAAATATTCTGACTTACATATGACAATGAAGGGAGCAAATGGCAGCACTATCAGTTTAAAAGATAGAAATCTGGGCTCATTTAGCAGTAGGGGAAATAGCATGAATGATGCAATAGAGAGAGTAGCCAAAAGGCTATCAAACTATCCATACCTTTTGACCCAGCAGTGCTATTACTGGGTCCTTATCCTAAGGAAATCATAAAGGAGGGGAAAGGATACATATGTGCAAAAATGTTTCTAGTAGCTCTTTCTTTAGTAGCAAAGAGTTGGAAAATGAATAAACGCTCATCAATTGGAAAATAAATGAATAAGTTCTGGTATGTTAAAGTAATAGAATATTCTTGTTCTATAAAAATGATGAACAAGCTGATTTTAGAAAGGCCTGGCAAGATTTACATGAATTGATGCTGAGTGAAACAATAAGAACCAGGAATATACTATACATTGTAACAGCAAGAATAGGCAATGATCAACTATGAAAGACTTGGTTCTTCTCAGTGCTTCAATGATCCAAGACAATCCCAAAAAAACTTCGGATAGGAAATGCCATCTGCATCCAGAAAAAGAACTATGGAGATAATTGACTGTAAATCAGCATATACTATGTTCAATTTGTTTTTCTGTATTTTTTTTCTCTCTCTCTCATGGTTTTTCCCTTTTGTTCTGAATTTTCTCTCCCAAAATGATTCATAAAGAAATGTATATTTTTAAAAAGTTGATTTTTAATCAGAAAAAACAAAATAATTTTTAAAAAAGAAATCCAAACATTATTTAATAGACCTTAAGGAGTCACTTAAGGATTTTGAGCAAAGAAACAGCATAACCTTTTAAGAGGCTTCTTTCAATAGAAAAAAAGCCATGCTTGGGTTTCTGAAAATTCATAATGAAATAAATTGTACTGCATCAAAGTGTGGGGCATAAAGATTCATTCTTATGCCATATGTATTTGGATGATTTGTTCTTCCTCCAAACTATTATAGCACTTAACCATTTGTCTGGTTTCTTTGACAATCAATTCAATTTAACATGATAAGTATCCTCCATGTAGGTTAAGATACTGGAGAGAGAAAAATAAAAACTAGTGCTCACCCTCAAGAACCTTACATTCTACTGTAGGATAAAATTTATAAACATAAATCAACACAAAGTAATTTGAAAAGGAGGAGAGTACTAATGAGTTAGAAGACAGGAAAAGACTTCTAACATTTAACATCCAGTACTTGAGTTAAATCTTGAAGAAAGCAAGGATTCTCAGAGTTAGAGGTGAGGATAAACTGCAAGGCAGGAGGAGAAACAGAGTTTTTTATTGCTCAGATTTCTCTTCTGATTCAGTCTTAAATTGTCTAAATATTTTATCAGTATTTTTATTTTCATACATTTATGGTTTGCTCCAGTTGGTTGACAGGGCTCTTGAGAAAAGGGTTTGTATTGAATTTTCCTTCTCCCTAAAATATGTACTATATATATGAAATTCTCAATAACCATGTTGATTTGATATGAAAAAACATGAGATTTAGTACAATAATTTAGATTTCAATGAATTCTACATTACTTAGTACCTTGCTGAAAATAGAGGAAAAATGGAATAAATTTCATCTAAAACTTTTTTTTCAAAAAAGCTTTATTGATTTTTTTGATAGCATAGTCATTTCTGAATATACAATTATAGTCCTGGGACTGAATCTTCTCTTGCATGAATCATTTTAAAAATCTTATTCCCATTTTATGTGGGAGTTTCTTGGTCTCTGGAAGTGACAGAATTTGTTTAGAATTATTCTTGGGCAGTGGGTGGAGAAGTTTTAGAAATGTACAGATTAAAAAGCAGTGCTTTTCTTTCCTGTATTCTATAAGGGTGGTCAACTTCACTGAGCTGCAAGTAAATGAGGGTGAGAGATATGAATTGAATGCTGAAGAGTAGGGAGAGCATTGAAAATGGGAAATTTGAACATGTTTGTGATGCTTGCTCAGTTGTGAGTAGAACTCGTTTGGATCAAAAGTCTCTTCCTTCCTACTTTGAGATTCTGTGAGTGCAATAGTTTCTGAGCCCTTACTTCTTGGATTGTCAAGATGGAATTTTAGACTTGAAGACAGGAAGACTTAAATTCAAATAACACCTCTGATTCTTGCTAGCTGTGTGACTATGTGCAGGTAATCTATCTGTTCTGAGATCAATGCCTTCATTGGAAAGATGAGGAAAAGAATATCAGCAGTTTTGTTCAAGGCTGTTGCAAGGCTCCCATAAAGTTCATTAAATATTTTGTAACCTTTAGAGTTCTATACAATGTCAAGCATTATTCTTAGTATGAGAGGCTCTTAGATCCCAAAGTGAATATATACTAGTAGTCAAAGTCAAAGTACAAGGGAGTCTTCCAAATAAT
Source organism: Sarcophilus harrisii (assembly GCF_902635505.1). NCBI lineage: Eukaryota > Metazoa > Chordata > Mammalia > Dasyuromorphia > Dasyuridae > Sarcophilus > Sarcophilus harrisii. Next base: position 476,109,592 of record NC_045428.1, read on the forward strand.
CTTGTCACAGATTTAATAATTGGTTGACCTTAGCCTAGATTAATAGACATATAGCCTTTAAAATGTACTTTAAATGTTTATAGACATTTTATTCAAATTAACAAGTATAAGCAAAAGCAAATCATCAAATAAGTACACAAAATAAAGAGTAAAATCTTACACAAACCTTTAACATTTAAAGAGTTCTCAAATGAATTCTCAAAGAAAAGTAACAACACTCCTAGGACCCTACCTATAAAAAAGAAAAGAAAAGAAAAAAGAAAAAGCTGTTGCTCTCCAGATCTATTTGTAGTTCTACCATTTCTGGGTTTTTGATTTTTTCTTATCTTCTTTTTAGAAATGTAATTCCAATCAGTATGTGCAATCCTGCCTCACTTAAATCCAATTCATATGCAAGCCAAGATATCACCCATAATGTCATTAGTTCACTTAGAAATTGAAGGACAAAAAACAACAATACAGTTCTGTTTCTGCTGATTTTATTTTGAATGATTCCATGTAGGTCTAATCACATTAATTCATGCTTCATGTTTACTGTTTTTGACATGATAATATTTCCATTTCATTAGAACGCCATAATTCATAGGAACAAAGATTTAGGACTTGAAGAGCCCTTAAGGTTAATAAAATCGAATCTCCTCTTCCTATTTTCTATCTAAGGAAATTGAATCCCAAAGAGATTGTCATATGCCTAGAGTCACACAGCTAGTATATATCTGAGATGGGATTCAAATCAGTGTTCTATCTATTCCAGACATATCAAATTCACAGCCCACAAAACTCCTGAGTACTGCCAAAACCAGATTGAAATGTAATTGGGAAATAATTAACAAAATTAATAAAGATAAAATACAATGTACATAATGTTCATTTGTAGTTCTCTAAGTCAATATGCAGAAGTCAAGGATTCATTCCTATTTGAATTTGAATACATTATTGTATTCTAAGCTTTTTCCAATTTTTTTGTCTATGTAGGTTATTTCCAATTTTTTTGTATTACAAATAGAGCATCTATAAATATTTTTGGCCACATATTCTTTCCCCATCTTTGTATAATATATTTTGAATAAAGTTCTAGAATTATTAGAGTTCAAATTGGTGAATCAAAATATATGGTAACTCTTATTGCAAGTTCCTCTATTGCTCCCCCTAAATTTTCCACCAACCTGCAGTCCACCAAAATGTGGAAATAACAATGATATTAGCTAACATTTATATAGCACTTAGTATGTGCCAGGCACTATGCTGAATGTTTGACAAATTATTATTATCTTATTTGTTCCTCACAACAACCCTAGGAAGTAAGGGCTATTGTGACCCCCATTTTACAGATGAGGAAACTGAGGTAAACAAAGGTTGAGTGTTTTAGTACCACAGAGCTAGTGATATTTGAGGCAGGATTTGAACTTATTTTCCAGACTCCAAGGTTAGCATTCTACCTACTACATACCACCTTGTATCTATTTCTCACAGCCTCATCACATCTAATATCTTATCTTTTTGTTGTTGTTGCTATGTTTGCCATTCTACTGGCTGAAAAATGATCTCTTGAAGTTGCTCAGAAATTTAGCATCTTTCTGTGTGATTCCCTCCACTTTGCATCTGCTGCCCTGCCTGCTTTCAACTCCACAGAACAAGAGCCCTTCCCAGGTTAAACTCATCCCTTCTAAACTCACCACCATGTGGCTAACCCAACTCTTGATTGACGTTACCTCTCTTAGCCTCCTCTCCCTCTGAATGGGGGCTGCAGGGCGACTTTGAATTGATTTCTCTGGTTTCGACTTCATAGAACAAGATATTCCCATGGCTGTCCCCCTATGATCTGGTCCCATTCCATTCACCTCATCCCTATGATTTTTTCTCAACCACCAACCTACACAGGGATATATTGGTAAATGTTTAACAAGCTCTTCCAACAACTCACAATACATTTTTAAGTTTTTTCTGCATCATTAATATTTTTCTGTCACTTTTTAATGTCTAGACTATCAACAAAACAATAACAAATTACAATAACAAAGCCCTGATTTGTAACTTTCCCATTTCCAAAGTATCAATGCTTACCCTGAAAATTTAATAATTATGTATCTCCAAGCAGCACCAGCTGGCTTCAGCTGCTACTGCTCAATCAATCAATAAGCATTTATTAAGCAACTATTATGTGCCATGCAGTGTTAGGTACTGGGAATACATAAGATAACTCCTGCTCTCAAGGAGTTTTAATCTGAGACTGCTCCTTCCATGAAACCTTCCATTTACCTTTTTTTATGTTGTCCATCACCATTAAGAAGGTAAACTCCTTAAGGGAAGAAACTATTGTGATTTCTTATATTTGTGTCTCTAGCAGTTAATATAGTACTTGGAACTTAGAAGGGACATAATAAATACATTATTTATCTGAGTGTATTCTCTGCCTCTCTCCCTCCTTCCCTTCCTATCTCCTCTGTCTCACTCTCTCAAATATTACTTTTGAAAATGTTCTTTGTTGCTTTTAGATTCCAAATGTCAGCTTTTAATCTGACAAATTTATAATTTTTCCAATTTTTTCTTTTAATTTTAAACATTGCTTTTTGATTTATAAAATATTTTATGCAAAATAAAACTGAGGGATTAATTATGTATCAAGAATATCAAGTTATATCAAGAATATCAAGTTCTATATCAAGAATGTCTTGAGTCCTATGTTAAGTGCTGGGGATATATGTTAAATGCTTGCTGTGAGCTAGGTACTGTATTAAGCACTAATAATACAAAAAAAAATTAAAAACAATACTTGACCTAAGATAACATTTATTGTTCTCACTGGTACTTTGATAAATATATCCCTGCAGAATTTAAGTAACATTAATAAAATCTTAGCAATGATTGGGTTCGGTGAAGGTGGCCAAAGAGCCTGCATCTGAGAGCCCTAGAAATAGCAGCCCCTGACTAATGACCCAGTTTCCAATCTTTATAGCTGCCCCCTGGCCAAAGGTCCAGCTTCTAGTCTTTCCCAGAGAGATTCCATGGATGGAGGTCCAAACAAGCACACTTTCCTAGGTGCTCAAAGTTCCAGCCCTTTTTTCCCTACCCAGAAAGTAATGTGCTGGTCACCAAAGTCCTTAGGGTCAAATGGGTCAGTGTCAAAATAGATATCATTTAACTAATGGAAATGACTGATATATTACCTTTGTCTTACCACAGTATCCTAAGGAAATGGACTTTCCAACTGTTCTGCTGCTGAATGCTTCCTCCTTCTATTAGAATGTAACCTTAAAAACAGAAACTGCCTTACTTTTATATCTGTATCCTCAACAATACAGTGCTTATAACATGATATTTAATAATTTTTCATTCATTCTTTCACAGTTTTGTAATGAAAATAACTCCAGTACATTTCTTTTGTCTTGTCCCCATTAAAAGTAGTCAGAAACTCTAGACCAAGATGTGAATTTTAAATTCTATTTAGAAAACACACATTTAATTTTATTAATAGATATGGACACACATACATATATGTATGGATATGTATTCATGTGTTTATATAAACACAGACATATATATACATATACACATATACATGCATAAAGAAGAGACAGAGAATATACCAAAGAAGGAACAAAATTTATGATTTACATAATCCCCTCATGGTACTTATACTCTAATAAGATGATAAAATACATCACAGATAATTAATACACAGATTCAGGGATTTAGAGCTGGAAAATATATTAAAGATCACCTGGTTTTAATCCCCTCATTTTATAGATGAGGAAAATGAGAATTGGAGAAGTTAAGTTACTCATTCGAAGCTACACAGGTTACAGGTAATAAATATGGGATTTTAACAGGGTAGCAAAATGAACCAAGGTTTTTTTTGCTCCAATCTCCATGATAAATATACCACTTTACTAACTTCAAAAAAGATCAAAGATTTAAAGGGGCCCTAAGAGGTACTCAGTCCAACATCTTTATCTTTCTAAAGGTGGATGCTTCATGATGGTGCAGAGAGGATCTTTATATCTCAATGAAATGCAAGCTCTGCATTTACTAAGCTAAAAATGTTTTTTTTTTTTTTCTGAGAACCAGTCTAGTTAAGTTCCAGGTGGCTCATCACCAGAAATTTACCTGCCTGATGATTAAAATTTTCAGCTACAGCAACTCATACATACAATCTATTAATGGCTGGGGGGATTATAATTTGTATAGAATAAATTAATGAAAGAAAAAACATTTATTAAGTGTTTACTATGTATCAAGTACTGTGCTAAAGCACTGGAAGAATAACCAAGAGTATAACAGATGTAGGGGCAGAGGAAGGAAAAGTTTTCAAAGTTTGTCATCTGTCATTACTCTTCACGTATCCTTTTCCTCCATCATTTTAATTCCTATTCCCTGCTTCTGGTACCCAGGGTTCTCCTGCTCTCTTTACAATGCCTCTTTATAACAACAGTTAAGTCCCCATCATGGGATTCATATAGTAATCAACAAAGATATCTGATTGGTTATTGATGTTACTACATATTTAAAAGAACCAATTACCTTCGATTTCAATTCATTTTTATTACTTTGAATCAACTTTTACTATTTCAAAAGTCACTTTGAAAGAGATTTTTTTTCTTAAATATAGCCCCAAAGGGAAATTCTAATAAGTATGAAACCAATGCATTTTAAGTGGAAATGAATATTTTTTTTAAAAAATTTTCTAAGAGGAACATTTCTAAATAGTAAGTACATAACTACAAGACAACTACAGTAAAAAAAAATACTGCAGAATACATGTATTACTGTTGTCATAGGGGAGATTCACTTGCTATTTCTTAAATAATTTCTAAAAAATATTTCTAATTTTTCTAAAAATTTATAATTTTTCTAATGATTATTTGTTCTCATTTTAATTTTTTTGAAAAATATAGATCCATGTAAAATTCTATCATCATACAAGCTTACAGGTAAATTGAGTTTGCATTGATGACTTGCATCATATCAAAAGAAAAAATAATCTGTTGGAACTTTTGGTTGGTTCCTAAGATAAAATCTATTGGTTACATTGAAAAGATTTACTTTTAAAACTGGAGAGATTTGAGCCCTTCTAATCTATTTCTATTCCTTGAATTAAAAAATAAATTAGTTTTGCATAAATAGAATACAATTAGATGGATTTTAGACTGCTTGAATAATCAATTGGAGAAGCTTAAAGAATTGTCATTAATGAGTAGGTGATAACTAGGAAGGATGTTTTTAGTGATGATTCCCAGGGAATTCAACTTTGCCTCTGTGCTGTTTAATATTTCTGTAACTGCCTCTGAAGACAGCATAAATAACAAGTAATAAAACCTGCAGATAACACAATATAAGAACAAAAAAAGAGGATCTATGTACTAAGAACATTGAATTTAGGATCCAAAAACATTGTGACAAGTAGCCTGAATGGTACAGTAAGCAGAAAACTAAATTTAGAATCAGAGGATCTTGTTCTTAATACAAGCTTTTGGAATTCCTGCCTAGGTGACCTTGGACAAGTTTTTAATATCAGTGAACTTTAAGCTTCTCATCTAAAACATATATATATTGAAAAGATGACTTCTATGACTTCTATATTCTTCCATCTGTAAATCTGCCTTCCATGTTTACTATTTACATAATTTGAGTATAATCTCCTAAACTGTCATCCCTTTTTTATGGAAACATGTCATCATATTTCTTCAAATTAGGAAAAATATTATTTGAATCCAAATATAGAACCTATTTTGATACTGATATAAACATTGGTACTTAATACAAGCAAGGAATCAATACTTTAATCTTTAAATATAAAGTTTATCACAGTTAATTAAATTTTATCTTAATAGATTTAAAGTCAGCAGTATCTGCATCAGTAGCCAAGAATAAACTAGACACATTCAAAAAAGGCAGTTTCAAGCCTCAAGATTGCATTTTTGTTAAGTAGAAAAGATACACAAAACTAGAGAGACTGAGTTCCCTCCACAAAAGAGAGAAATGGTCTTTAAGCAGCTAAGAGCTATATTACACATTTGCCATATGACCATTTGTATGTAAGTTCTTTAAGATGAGTCTATTTACATAGATTCTATAAGACCTGGTGAGAGAATGTGTCACAAACTTTTGGAAGATGTTGTAATTAAGTGTTTTACTATACAACCTTGGCAAATAGAGCTTTCAAAAACCAAATTAAGTCTGGCTAACTAAATGACATAAAATGATAATCAATGAAAAAGTACTCTCAGACCCTGGGCATCCACCCCACCAAAACTTATGGGTTGGAAGAATAGCTCAAGAGCTTAAATGCAAGAGCATTTTTATTTCAAAACAAATTTTTATATTCAAAATCATCTGAATCATCTCAGAAAACACTTTTTATTTGATTGTCTAGGAATGAAAAATTTAACAAGGATTAAAAATAATTAAAAACTTCAAAAGCTTTAGAAATAGAATGAAAAAAATCATCCATTTCTGTACAACTCTTTCAAGATTATGATACAATTGGGACTATGTTTATTATGTAAACACATGCATATATACATGTATATATGTTTGTATCGAGATATAATTACAATAAAATCTCTGAATAATAAAAAAGATTACAGGCTTTATCCATTTTTTGCAATTACATGGCAAAAAAAAAATTCTCAATAAAACCAAAGAATTTGTTAAGGTCTTTGGAACAACACTGAATGGGAATTGTCACAAACTTTCAATTCGTCTTCAACATGAGAGAGACAAAGAGACAGAGACGAGAGGAGATAAGTCTTCTAACATGCATTCTTCAGATATGACCAGAGAAGGAGAGAGTAAAACTGGTTTTCCAGAAGCTACCAACTAGAAATTTCCTGGCTTCATGGTCAAAGGAAGTTTCCTAAGTTTCAAAAGCAAATTCCTCACTTCCCTGAAAGCCAAGGCATTCAAATGCCAGAGGATTAATAAAGTTCAAAAAAATTGTACATGACTACCTGACTTTTCCCTCTATGTCATTAGATCCATATTTTTAGGTTTTTTCCATCACTAATTAGTAACCAGGGAACTTTCATCCTTGCATTGATATTCACACTTGGTATTTACAAGCTATATCATTATCTAAGATGACCATATGCCAATGTGCAGAGTTGCACACAGATTAAGTGACTTTTAACTATAATTATAATCAGACTTGATAGTAGAAGACATTCTAAAATGATAGCATAGTGAAAATATTCCATTTTCTGGAACTGCATGGGAAGTTGTTTGAATAATGAATTTTTTTTCTTCAAAAAGGAATACTTTAAATGAAGTTTCGAATGAAGGGGTTTTTTTTAAACAAAAATATATAAAAGTAGGAGCAGTATGCTATAGTGAAAAAACAGTAGAATTTAGTTCAGTTGAAAAAAATTAGTAAGTACTAGTATGTGAAAAGCATTGTACCATATGATTAAAAGGTTTAATACATGGGTATAATGGTGATGCCCTCAATTAGTAGGAGAAAAAGAAGAAGCTTCAGGGTAAGATAAACTTTAGGAGAAATATTATTAGTTATACTTTCAACATTATAATTTGAAGACCCTGATAGCAAAGATGTCCAATAGAGTTAATAAGAGGGCGGAGGCTGAAAAGGAGAAGAGGGCATAGGACGTAAGTCTTGGATCACATGAACCCCTAACAGGTAGGAGAAAGAAGAGAATCTAACAAAGAAGACTATTTAAAAATAGCTAGCATTTTTATGGTGCTTTACAAATGTTATTTGTTCTTCCTAACAATTTAGAACTCTGTACTAACAGGAGAACATGTCCCAGACTTTTTGAAGATGGGAATAAAATGTTTTACTCATAACAAATGTTATTCCTCATAATAATATTATTTCCCTGTTTTTTTACAGATGGGAAAATTGAGATAAACAAGTTAAATAATTTTGAACTCAGGTCTTCCTGAATCCAAGTACAATGTTCTACCCACTATCCTTTCAGAGAAGTAGGTGAAACAAGAAAGAATATTTTGGAAGCCAAAGGCAATGCAAGGATCTAGAAGATAACTGAGTAGACTTATTAAAGATCTTGATATTTAACATTGTTAGTAGCCTTGGAGAAATTAATTTAGGAGCAGTAGTGGGATTGGAAGCCAGATTGAAAGATAGTGGAAGGTGAGAAAAAAGAAGCAAATAGCAAAAGATGATGCTATCTATAATTTTGGTTTTAAAAGGGAGACAACATATAGGACAACAATATAAGGAAATGGCAAGTCTTTTGTAGGATTTTTAAGGACAGGAAAGACCTGAAATGTGTGTTTTCTATAGATAAAAGAAAAAAAACTGGAGTTGAGAAAAAGGGAGGGGATGATTGAGGGGAAAAATTCCCAGGGGAGATTAGGTCAGAACACCAATTTGAGGAAATTATTTTAGTAAGGACAAATTCCATATCAAAGATTAAAACAAAGAATAGAGCTGAGTGTTAAGAAGTGCTTTTAAGTAATGGAACAGAAAAAAAGAAAAAGCTCATGATGGATACTCTATATTTTCCTCAGTAAAATAGAAGTTTGAATCCTGAGAGTTGAGGAAAAGGTCGTGAAGGGAGAAGAATGGGGCTAGAACATAGACCCAGAAGAAAAGAAGAACAGAACAAATCTAAGGACAAATTCCATATCAAAGATTAAAGAAAAGAATAGAGCTGAGTGTTGTGGAGTGCTTTTAAGTAATGGAATAGAAAAAAAGAGAAAGCTCATGGTGAATACTCTATATTTTCCTCAGTAATATAGAAGTTTGAATCCTGAGAATTGAGGAAAAGGTTGTGAAGGGAGAAGAATGGGGCTAAAACATAGATACAGAAGAACAGAGAGATCAAGAAAGTAGAGATCATAACTAGACCTCTTCCCATAAGCAGGGAAATGAGCAGATTAAAGAGGAATCAAGTAGAGGAAGAACTGAAAGGATAGAAATTTGTTTGAGTCCTGGACCATAGAAATAGCAAAGTTTTGGAGGATGGTATATTGAAGGTTATGACTATGATTAGTTAAGTCATAGTAGTGGTTCAAGAGTTTTTACTATATTTACTAAAATCCTTGGGTGGGGCACTGCAGTAAAGAGCCAGAACATAGTGTGAAACACTGAGTATGACAAAGTAGAAAGTAAAAGAAGACAATTTTTATAAATTGAAAAATATTTAGTAGTTGAGGGAGGAATTCAGACAAATTCCAGATGCTTGAGAACAGTGGCCAAGTATCCAGAAGTTAAAGGATACCCAGCTTTTTTTAACTTAGTTCTGCAATTTTCACGAACTAATAAAGGTCTATGTAAAGGTTCAAAATTGTGACTAAAACTAAAAAAATCAATACCAAATGTTGACATTAAGAAAGTATCATATACACATATAGTCTAATATTTAACTTTGAAAATTAAAATGTCCTGAAGGTGATCATTGGGATAACAGAAGGCTCTGTTGACCAATAAAAAATTTGAAGAGGAAACATTTGTCACTTTTTTTCCCTTAGGTTCTTCAAGGGGAAAGGGCATTTTTGACTGTGGTCAGATCTATTTCTAGAGTGGAAAAGGATATATTTAAATGTAACATTGGGCATCAAATCATAAGAATTTTTTAGATGAACTAGCCCAACTCTCTCATTTTAGATTAAAATTAATCACAAATGACATTAATAAATTTTTCCATGGTCAACTTTTACCCATTGCTCTCAGTTCTGACCTCTGGGCTAAACAGAACAACTTCACAATTTTAGAACTGGTAAAAGGTATAGCAACAATATAACCTAATGAGAACCTCACTATTACATATCCTACAAGTAGTCATTTAGACTCTTTTTAAGTACCTTTTGTAAAGGAGAATGCCCTACTATCTGAGGCATCCCATTCCATTGTTCAGTTTAATTGTTAAGAAGTTGTTTTTTATTTGTTTGGTTCATTTTCCCTGGTATTAAATTTGTCTCTTTTGCAAATTCTACACATTCCTGGGTCTTCCCTCTGGTACCAAACAGAATAAATATTAATCCCTCTTCTGTGTGTTAGCCTTTCAAATACATGAGGATTATTAAAATATTCTTTCTGAGTCTTCTCTTTTTCCAGACTAAACATTCCCAGTTATAGCAGTTCTAACACTTTTACAAGTATTAATTGAAATTTATTGCTAGCTTACAAATCTAAGTGAGAACCTAAGGTCTTAAGAAACCTTAAGGCCTCCAGATATTTTTTTTTCCATTTACCAGACTTGATTTTTTCATATTAAAACACCCAACAATAATTAAATAAGAGTCCAGATAATTTCCACTGATCATTTCACTTCATTTCCATTTTCCAAGTTCCCCCTGTATCAATAGAAGCAGCTGTGGAAAAGTGGATTAAAAATTGGTCTTGAAATAAGGAGAATCTGAGGTGAAATTCCACCTAGTTATTACCCTATGTAAGTCATTTCATCTATAGATACCTCAATTTCTTTATTTGTAAAATGAGGAAGACTTGGTTTCCCCTCCATTCATAATGGTTGCATTTTGTTATGTATATATTTATTTGTTAATTGCATCTATCATTAAAATGTGAACTCCCTGAGAGAAAAAACAAACAAACATGTTTTTGTCTTTGTATACCCAGCCCCTGGCACAGGACCTTTCATGTACAAATGTTTGTTGACTAACTTCAACCTATCTTCTTCTGACATAGATTCAAGGTCATTCTCAATCTGTCCTTCTCACCTTACATATTCTCCAGCTTCTCAGTGCCTTTCCTAAACTGTAATACCTAGTTATCTTTGTCCTGGATCTGTATTCACTAAGCAATAATTTAGTTGAATCGATCAAACTGTTTGTGACATCATATTTATAATACAAACCATATCTGACCAGGCAAAGATGCCAAAACAGCCTTCACGAAGGAGTTTGACAAGATTATTCAGAAGTATAATTCTGATTTGCTTTTCATAAACAATTGTACCTTGTTGGCTAGTGCTATCATACCAGAGTTCTAAAAACAAGTTATGGCATATCTATAGGCTATCTAAATTAATCAATTATGAACTTTCCTATCAAAGTTAATTTAAAATTGATTGCTCATAAGGCACAAGATATAGAACCTCCATATAGTCAAAGAAATGCAGTTTTGATGAATACTTTGTATTCTTACAAGTTGAAAGCATAGATTATAATAGAAGATGAGCTGCCTGGGTTAGTTTTAGCTACATTCATATGGTATGGACCAATTAGGAAGTGTTCCTCACAATCAGGGCAGATATTTTAACTCCTTAATACTGGCTATAAGGATCCATGAATACTGGTATGACATAAAATACAAGAAGTAAAAACTTTCAGTCACTTGGAAAGCAATGAAAAATGAAATGTGTAAAAACTTCTCTAAAGGGCAACATGACAAATGAGGCAATCTGCAAATCAAAGTCAACAATATATCAAATGCAGCTTGTGGGAAAAAAAAAACAGTGGAAGAGTCATAAAAATGAGTCATATAATAAAATCTATCATTATATAAAACACACTCAGATTTTGTCTCTGGCTCTGAAAATACTATTGCTATTCCAAGTGTCCCAATTAAAGGCTCAGAATTATGCTAGTTTCATATCCTATCTACAAGGGCTTCATCATCATAGTCCCAAACTGTTGATAGTAATACATGAGGATCAGCAGTAGAACCTAAGCATTCACTCTCCTAAATCAAGCTCATCAGTCTGTATGTAGCCACAAGTCCCACTTCACCATGTTCCCAATTCCTCCAGAGATTCCCATCCAAAGGTCTGAAATTCACCCTCAAATTGTCCAGATATCCACAATGGAACATACCCTCCTCCACCACACCATCATAGAGTTTCTGATGCTCTCTACACTGACAAAGAACTGACTCACATCCCATTGAATACATACTGACTCAAAGGCTCATTACTTGCCCACATTGAATGGTAGCAAATGCCCAAGGGGGAACTTCTAAACCTGTCTACTTTCCACCTACTCTTCTGAATACCAGCACTAGATATTCGACAATAAATCAAAAAATCACAGGTTTTTAGAGTTGGAAAGGATCTCCTGAACTATTTAGGTTAACTTATACTTGATTGAATCCCCTCTCCATTATATCTGAAAAGTGACAGTTATCAGCCATGTTCTCACTCTCCTTCCTGTCTCTTCTCTAAGTCTTCTTTTTTTATAACTTATATACTGTTTTCTCTCCTATCTCTAGAGGAAACATATCCCTCCAATGTTATAGGAATCTTAGAGCTCCCTTCACTTTTATTCAGTTATCTACCCTAGACAAATAGCTAGAGTTCATGAGGAAAATGCCAAAAGTGATCTGAATCTGAATGCTCAACCCACAAATATGTTTCAAGGAGTCAATTAACCCTCAGCAAAACCAACACCAGCATTACACAAGTATTCATTAAAAATATTCTTATCCTTTCCGAATGCATGTTTCAAAGGAAAAAAATACTCCATGGTATTCCCTGAGGGATGTTTGATAAAGCCTCTCCAATCTCCCCCCACCCTTCACTCTGAGGTCCATTCCAATTTTGGAAAACAGGTAGTTACACATAGGTAGAGTGCAGGTCCTGGAGTCAGAAAGCCCCACCTTCCTAAGTTCAAATATGATCTCAGACATTTAGCTGTGTGACCATTAGCAAGCCACTTACTCCTGTTTGCCTCAGTTTTCTCACTTGTAAAATGAGCTGGGGAAGGAAATGGCAAACCACCGCGGTATTCTTGCCAAGAAAACCCAAATGGACCATTGAGAGTTGGACATGACTGAAAACAACCGTTCAGAACTCTCAGTCCTTCAGGTTTCTGGATATAAGTGTGATTTTCTGTACTCTGGAAGAATGGTGTGAGGATGCTCTTCACTCCTCCCTCCCCAAAATAAGTCTGTAGCTGCTATAAAATCAACTACTGGGTTTTTTTCCCAAGTACAGGGACTCCTGATATCTTGAAAAGATAATTATCATCTCCCTGTCTTCCCAGGCACCTGAGCAGAATAGTATCTGATACAAGAGCAGTTTTGGCTCTGACAATAGCAGCAACAGCAACTGAAAGGGGAAAATTTGTCCACCGACATAAAATAAGAGAAAAGAGCCTATTTGTCATTGATCAGTCTGAATTCAGTGAAGGGAGATGTAAAAAAAAGATCAGCCTTACTTCTAAGATCCCAATGAGACTTACAATTATGTTTGCCAAGTAATTGTACCCCATTCTCTGATTCTTTATTGCTTTGCAGTTCTCTTACTCTGTGGAAATAAAGCCACCTGTTCCATACTCAATTTTTGTTTGTACTCTGGCTACCTTTTTTTTTTTATTTCCTTCCAGTGGCAGAGGACCCTTTAACCAGAGTATAAAACAGAATACTTCCTCAAGATGCTCAGCTGGGGGTAGAACTGAATGACTGGAAGCCACATTCCCCTGATGAGAAGATTGTTAACCTCAAAGTAATGAACCCAGAGCAAACCCGGGAAAAACAGGACTCCTTCATCCTCTGATATACATAGTTCATAGAGATACTACTTCTTCACGCTGTCCTCCAGACCTGGAAAAACTAAGCTCATTGAATTCCAGCCATTAATTATTTAACTCTCAGAACTTTCCTTTTTCCTTTAGAACAGACCATCTCTAGAGTTTTCACCACATGATGCCCTTAAAGAGGCAGCAGTGATTAGTGACCTGGTTTCAATTCTTGCCTCTCACACATAGTATGTAACTACAGTCAATTATTTAATCTACCAGTTCCAGACAGCTTTCTAAGCCCATACAGTTGAGAGTCTTCACAGATGAAGCGATGTTCCCATATCTGAAATTATAGTCAGACCATTTAAAAGAAGACAATATATTCTCTTAATTCTGAGACTTCTACCCCTACCATTATCAAGTAACTCCTATCATCATATGCTTCTCTTCTCTGCCATTCTATCATCATTGCTATAGTATTTAATTTTAATCCATTTGTTTCTGTTTCATTAGTTATCATAATAAAAAAATTTTTTTGAAAGTTTTCATTTGAAAAGAATCCTTCATATTTGACAGCACCTTCAACATACTATTGAATTTCAATGTTGCCTAAATTATATTCTCAATCAATAAACAGATGTTACCCCAAATATAGGAGGAATCAGTGATTTCATTGTGGGAACCAGATGATTGTAGTAGTTCTCCAACAATGCCAATGTAACTTCTATGATTAGTGAGAGAAGTTTCTGATGTACATAAAGATTAAATAATTTGTCTAACGTCACACAGCTTTTCTATGCCAGAGGAGGCATTTGAATCACATTCTTCCCAATTCTGAGTCCAAATCTATTTTTCATGCTACCATGTTTCTTTACTCAAATCTATATTTCTAACATATTTTAATTTTGTAGTAAAATCTACAATTCCTACAAACTTCATTTATGTGCTTTGTTAAGAGCAACAAATTCCTCAGGTGAAGAGATTAAAAACGGCTATTATGTAAATAGAGATTTTAGATTGACTTTTTCAAAAAACTATAAAAAATACACTATCATAATTTCCCCTTGAAAATTGAGATGACCCTCTTCTACCTCAAATAAAAACAATTCTCTATTGTAGAAGAATCAAACTCAAATAAATAAGAGATTTTAAATTCAATGTGTAGTAAAACTACTAGAATCCTAACTATTCCGTTTACCTCATAGTATACAAATAATTTAAAGAATTTGATCCAAACAACTTATTTGGATGTGAGAAAAAAAACTTCATCTGTCATTTCTTACAGCAGTACAATAATATTCTAACATATTCATGTACTACAATTTGGTGAGGCATACTCCAATCAATATAGATCTGTTTTCTTTTTCCAGTTCTTTGCTAACACAAAAAGTGATGTTACAACTATTTTGATATTTATTGGAACTTTCTTCTTATTACTGTTCTCCTTAAGCCATATGCAGCTAAGTGGCTCAGTGGATAGAGCATTGGATATAAGTTCAAATCCAGAAAGTGTTTATTATTTATGGGACCCTGGATAAGTCATTTAATCTCTCCTGCTACTACATACTTCCGGTGATTCAAGCAGGTATGAATGACTCTTTCAGAAGGAATCTAAAAAGGACTGCCAATGATTATGAAATCTTGACAAGACCATAAGGGTCCAAATTATATTTTTTATACTTTTTCCCAGTGAAATTAAAGGGTATATATTAAATAAATAAATTTTGGAAGTGAACAACTGCCTAAGCAGGGAGTATTAGAAAACAAGATATGAAACACAAGTCTGATAAGAATGTTTTCTAAGATTCTTGCAAGGTTAGTCAATAGGGTTTTAAATTAACAAAGCTGAGGGAGAGACACAAAATATGTGTATATGGATATACATATATACACACTATATATGTGTATATATTACACATATACACATATATGTGCATATGTATTTGTGTATACATATATATATATATATATATACATGTCAGCATATTCACAAAGCTAGATATTAGATAGAGCAACCAAAAAAAGAAGTGGGAAAAGCAAAAATTCACAGGAAAAAAAAAAGTACAGGAAAAGACCCAGAAGTAAAACCCATTGTTTCAAATATCTATATTTTTTTTTAAAAAATCCAATGATTAAACCACAAACAAAAGGAAGTTGAGATCTTAGACAAGGGGGAAAATTTGACTTCATAGGTATTGTTGGGACTTAGTGCAATTGAATTATTTCTCATTTGGTATATACTATTTAAAAGAAATGAAATAAGCAAAAGTAGGGCAGAGGAGGTTGGTGGGATATTACTCTATATTAAGAAAGTATGTTCATGTGAGGAAATCTAAGAACTAGAAGGAGTAAAGCATGAGAGAGAGTATTTGAGTGAAGGCCAAAAGAAAGAGAAGCAGAAGTAAATTTGTCATTGAAGTACACTACAAAACACCTGCTTTGAAAGAAGAAATGCATGAGGAGTTGGGGAAACAATCTGACACAAAGGTATTAAATCAGAGTGATTGGGGACTTCATTTATCAAGACACCTGCTGGAGCTCTCTTATTGCCAAAAGTAGAGCAGCTAATAATTTGCCTTAGTAAAAAATTGTTTTTTTCTTCCTTCAGGAAGTGGAGAAACCAATAAGGAAAAAGTCAATTTCATCTCTGATTCTTACTAACAAGGTCACTGTTTGCTGGAGTATATAAATAAGAGAAAGCCTGTAGGGGAAGTGATGACTCCGTACTAGACTTTGTGAAAGAAAAGTCAAAGAATACTTGAAATCCACCTGAAATGTATCAAAGATTTAGAAAAAGGAGATTTCAAAGAGTTCAGAGAAAAAATAAATAGGATTCCTGAGAGTACAATGCTTCAGAGTAAGTCATCACAGCATGAATGGGAAAACCTTAAGAGTAAAATCTGGAATCATCCAATGAGAAATAAATTGGGATTTATCTGAAAAAAAAAACCTGATATATATACTAAAGTAACTCACCAATAAATTTAGATATTAAAAAAGAGAGGTACAGAAAATAGCAACTATTTAGGGTATCAGAAAACAAATATGATTGTGGTGTTGTCCTATTAAAAATTAGAGGAAGAGTACTAAAGTTAAGAATGGACAACAAAAAGGGTTTCTTTTATCTACATTGAAAGAAAGAGCAGGATTAAAGAAAGGACGGGCCCTCTGGTTAGGATGAATGAAACAATGATAAACCTAAAAAATAGGGAGAAGGCAGAGTTTTTGGCTCTTTGTTTCTAGATAGCACAATGAATAGAGAGAGAGCTGGACAGGAGACAAGAAGACCTTAGTTTAAACCCACATTCAGATACTTAATAGCTATGTGACCTTGTGCAAATTATGTAAATCCTGTTTGTTTTTCTCATCTATAAAATGGGAATGATAGTACCTACCTCCCAGGATTGCTATGAAGATCAAATGAGGTATTTTTAAGTGCTTTGCAAACCTTGAAGCACTATATAAATGCTAGGTATTATAAATATATTTTCTCTGAAAAGGAGAGTGACTTTTATACTGGGAATGAGAGAACAAAAAATGATTGACAGGGAATAAATACCCAAGATGAGTAATGAGATAGTAAGAGAGCAATTAGATAACCCTGATTATGACATCCTAAGTCAGACTAATTGCTGAGGCAGTGTCAATAATATTTGAAAGACTATGAAAAATGGGAGAGGTACCCCAAGAATAGAAAGAAGCAGATGTTTTCCCAATTTTCAAAAATAAATAAGGGAGAGGGAGAATAAATCTTCACATTGCATGCTAGTGAGCTTAGCCAAGATAAAGTTAGGAGTCACTTAATAAAACTTACCTTGAGCTGTTAAGTGATCCCACTGGAAAGAAAAGTTGGGAATACTTGTCTTCCCTTCTTTGCCATCCCATATCCTCCATAGATGGGATATAGTAAATAAAAATTTCAATCTCTTAAGGAAACCTACTGTGTAATTTGTTTTACAAATATCTAATGTTTATATAGCACTTTAAAGTTTGCAAAGCATTTTACATATATCTTTGAAACATTTCATCTTGAAGCTGGCCCTATAGTATTATCTAATCAATCAATAAACATTTATTAAAAACCTACTGTGACATTTTAAAAGTTCAAAGGATATAAGTTTCTGATAATTAATCATTTTATTAATATTACTAGCATTTTATTAATAAAAGGAGTGGTCATTTGGCAATTTATCTCAGACCAAATGATGTTAGGCTTATATATGCATTTGGAGAAGTTCCAGAGAGTGACAATCAACTCTGATTAGTTAACACTTAATAAGGGAATGAATATTACAATGAGAGGTAGACCTATTCTGATGATGGTTTTGTGGGTGTAACTTTTGTAATTTACTTCTAAATTTTCCCCAGCCCTGAGCAATTTAATCAAAAAATTTATCCCCACCCAAACCTGACTAGAACACAATAAGCAGGAATTCACATAGATAAGATGGTACATGTGGGGTAAATTTTTGGCAAAGATCAATAATGTCCTTCAAAAGCTGATCTTAGAACAAGGAAATAGAAGAGGGGAAAGGCCTGGATCTCCACAAAAACTAATTATTAATAATAAATTCTCTCACTTTCTATATTCCAGGAACTTGAAAATCACCACTCTCAAAAAGCTTACAATCAAATGGGGGAGACTAAAAAAGAAAGGCACAAAGACAGAGACAAGGACACAAAGAGAAAGAAAAAAAGAGATAAAGCTATATACTGGAAAAATAGGAATTATTTAACAGAGGGGCTGCACTAGAATTAAGAAGGAATGAGGAAGACTTCCACTCAAGGAAGAGATTTTTATTTGGAACTTAAAGGAAGCTAGGGAGGTTAGTAGTTAGAGCAGAGGATGGAGAGCAATCTAAGCATGGGGGACAGCCATATATCCCAGAGTAGAGAGATGGAGAGATGAAGATGGAGTAACTTGTTCATGGAAGCGAGAGCTAGAATCACTGGATGGAAGAATACATTTTGGGAATTAAGGTGTAGAAGATTAGATAAGTAGGAGGAGCTATCATATGAAGGGTTTTGAATGTTTAACAGAGGCTCAGGTAGATTAAATGATTTATTCTTGGCCACAAAACTAGTGGAGATAAGTAAATTTGTATTCAAATCTAGCTTCTGGCATAATGTAGATCCCTAGTTTTGTTCTTCTTTGCTTTGTCACTCACTACTTACTATTTTCATCAGAGATTCAGACCCATTTGATCCCCATCCTATAGAAAAGATTATACATCCATCTGCTCTTTTTCTAAGGAAAAGCAGAATAGCCACACAGATGTTTTAGAAGCATTTGCTATTAGATTGACCACTAAAGCTAAGTGTACATTTAGTGTGTGCTTCTGTTTAGATTGCTTTAATTGTATTTACAAATGCATGTTGTGATTTACATTTTTATCCAATCTGTAAATGAGTCTGCTTTACCCAGGCCCTGAGCATCTACAATGTCTGGCTCTGTAGATTCCAGTCATGAAAATTCCCTTAGGAATTCATCATCTGAAAACTTAGCTATTGGTTTCAAAAATGTTTCCTGGATATGGAAATGTATTTTCCTCTCACAGGAATAAAATTCCTCTGATATTCCTATGGAGAAAACATAGCTTCTGGAGCTAGAAAAGCCCTTAAGAGAATATCTAACCTCTTTCTTTTATTTTAGTGATAAGTAAAATGAGGCACAGAAATTTTCAGTTACTTGATCAAAGTCACACAGATAATAATTCGCAGATGCAGGATAAAAATCTAGCTTCTTCAATTCCAGAACCAGTTCTCTTGCCCCTCTACCTTCTACATTTTCTGAGTAAATATTCTGTGTTTTAGACAAAAGGAAAAGATCTGTACCACCCATACCAACCCAACAAACTGCTCAACAAACAAGTGATCAATTAAAATCATTTATAAATAATTCAGCAAAGTATTTATACTTTAAATATTAAAAACTCTTTTTTAAGTTAAATTATATTTAAAATTACACAAATTTCATCACCATTTAAAAATAAAAATTTTAAAAATGATCTGTTCTTTCTTTAATGAAAAGTCATTTTTGATGTTCAAATTGCCATTTGAGTTTTGAATTGTATAGTGATAAAAAGGAGTGAAGACAAGATAGAGAAATGGAGAAGTAGAGCAACACATTTTACTTGATGGTTGTTGGCCTTTACAATTACCCACTATAGCCTGACAGATTCTGAATCAGTTGACCTTCAGAAAAGTGCAAAGCTTATGTTTTGGGTCAGAGTATTGCCAGAAGCTAATGAAGCAGGTGTCTTCTAACTCTTCATGCTTGGCAAAAATAATAAATTGAGGTCAGCTACCATACTGAAAGTAAACTATTTAACTTAAAAGGCTACAAACTAAGAAAGAGGAAAAGTTGATGTCATTTTTCTTTTTTTGTTCATCAATGAACGTGCACTCAATGCAGCCCCTAAGACTGAAATGTAAGAGTATATTCTCTGCCTGGTATTGTAATTTTGGTCTGACAATTAACACCAAGAAAACAGAGACTCTCCACCAGCCAAAAAAGCGTACCATCCACATGCAAAACCATTCATCACAGCGAATAGAGAAATTTTGAATACTTTGGATAAGTTTGCTTCCCTTGGCAGTGTACTTTCTAAGGATGATTAGGCTGCCCACAAAACTACAAATTTACTGACTTAATTGTTGAATGACTGTGAAACCTGGACAGTCTATCAGAACCATGCCAGAAAATTCAACAGCTTCTGTATGAATTGTTTTAAAAGGATTCTAAAAATTACCTGGCAAGTTAAGGTACTAGATACTGAGACCCACCAGAGCTGAACTACAAAGCATTCAAACTCTTTTTTTTACAGAAAACTCACACAAAGCAAAAACCCATAAAGAGATCATAAGTGATAGAAAGATAACCTCAAGATCTTTCTGAAGAACTGATTGTGAGACATGAGTGCTAATACACATCTGCCAACGTCAAAAAAAAAGTGCTGTGCTCTAGGAGCAAAACAGAATTCACAGTAGCTCAAAGGAAATATGGGATGCTTGATCTAGAGCTATCTCCATCCCAAATATCCAAATGAACTATTGGTGCTCAACCTGTGGTAGAACCTTCTGAGAGCTTATTGGTCTAATCAGCCACAGTTGAACACACTATATGTTGATCCCAACATTAAATCATTTTGGTCCTCATCAAATATGAAGAACAAACAATATCATGAGAGTTCTCTCAAAGAAAGTGTACCTGGTAGTGTGGGGGTTTTGGTTTTTTTGGGTTTTTTGACTGATATTTTTTATTAAAGATTTTTATTTTCAAAATATATGAATGGATAATTTTTTCAATGTTGACCCTTGCAAAATCTTGTTTTCCAGATTTTCCCCTGCTTTCCCCTACCCCTTCCCCTAGATGGCAAGAAATTCAATATATGTTAATGTGTTAACATACATGTTAAATCCAATATGTGTATATATGTTTATATAATAATCTTGCTGCACAAGAAAAATCAGATCAAAAAGGGAAAAAAATGAGAAAGAAAACAAAATGCAAGCGAACAACAACAAAGAGTTAGAATGTTATCTTGTGATCCATACTCAGTTCCCACAGTTCTCTCTCTGAGTATAGATGGCTCTCTTCATCACAAGATCACCAGAACTGGTATCAATCATCTCATTGTTGGAAAGAGTAATATGAGTCCATCAGGATTGATTGTTGTATAATCTTGTTGTTGCCATATATAATGATCTCCTGGTTCTGCTCACTTCACTCAGCATCAGTTCATGTAAGAATCTCCAGGCCTCTCTGAAATCATCCTGATGGTGGTTTCTTATAGAACAATAATATTCCATAACATTCATATACCATAACTTATTCAGCCATTCTCCAATTGATGGGCATCCACTCAGCTTCTAGTTTCTTGCCACTATAAACAGGGCTGCCACAAATATTTTTACACATGTGGATCCCTTTCCCTCCTTTATGATCTCTTTGGAACATAAGCACTTAGTAGCGTGTTAATCACTTAACAAATATTATTTCATTTGAAAACTGACAACCTTTTGAAATTGATGCTATTATTATTATCCACATTTTATAGTTGAAGAAAGTGAGGCACACAGAGATAAAGTGACTTGTTCAGGACCACAGGTGTCTAAAATTGAATTTCAACTCAGATCTTCTTGGCTCCAGGCCCAGTAATCTATATATTGTGTGGTTATTTGTATAATTATTTCCCCTATTCATAGAAAGTTCCATGAGGTGTGTTTAATGTAAACTTACCTTCTTCAGAGCTTGATACATTGCTCTGTAAGCAGTAATACCTAGAAAATGTTTATTGAAATGAATTAATCCATCTTTATTCATAATGATTACTATACCCAGAAAAAAAGCCTTAAAATTAATATCTGACTTTATTTTATAAAATAACTAGTGTTTGTAATGTCTTGAAGTTTGAAAAGCAAACAGAAAAGGGAAATGACAAACGTTGGAGGAAATGTGGAAAAATTGGGACACTAATGCATTGTTGATGGAGTTGTGAACTAGTCAAGCATTCTGGAGAATAATTTTTAAATCTACCAGAAGGCTATGAAACCGTACTTCCCCTTGATGCAAAAATAACACTACTAGTTCTGTATCTCAAAGAGATAAAGGGAAAGGACCTGTTTGTACAAAAATATTTGTAACAACTGTTTTGCAAAGAATTGAAATTCTAGGGGATGTCTATCAAATGGATAATGGATAAACAAGCTGTACTATTGTACAACTAGTATTGGAATACTATTTTACTATTTTAAAAAATGAACAGGATGATTTCAGAAAAAAATAGGAAGACTTATATGAACTGTTATCAGCAAAGGGACATGAGAAGAATCAAATCATTGTACACAGTAACAACAATATTGTAAGGATGATCAACTGTGAAAGACTTAGCTACTCCAATCAAATTAATGATCCAAGACAATACTAAAGGATACGTGATGAAAATACTATCCACTTTCATAGAGAGTTGTTGAACTCTTGCAAATTAAAGCATACTTTTAAATTTTTATTTTTTGTTTTGTTTTCTTTTGCAACATGACTAATATGAAAATGGATTTGGCATGATCTCACATGTATAATTGCAGTCAAATTGTTTGCCTTCTCAAGGAGGGATTAAGGTGGAAGGGAGGGAGAGAATTTGGAACTCAAAAAATTTTTAAATGATTGTTAAAATAGTTTCACATGTAATGGGAATTATTTAATCAAACAAATATATTTTAAATGTATTCATAAATATCCATTCATTTAATACTGAGGGAACAAACTTATCCAAGAAAACCAATAATGTTTGCCTTCACTTACACAATGAATGGATTATAGCAACACCAGTTTGATTAGTGCTTGAGAACTAGTGAGTAAGGAGTAAAGTGTGTGGTCTATTATTTTGTACTCCTTTTGATTTCTGATTTTTTTCCCCATCTGACTAATCTGGGTTTTACATTTATCTCTTTTCAAATAATCAGTACATTTTTAGAATAGTGCACATTACTATGCTGCTATTTGTTTCTGCTACCTAGCAACTGGATGCATATACTGTATCATAAGTTTGGCAATCAGTGACTCATTCTTCTTTTGGTGATATCAATTTTTCCCTGAGAACATCCTCATTATTGCTTATTCAAGAGAGCTGGACAGGCCTGAGTGCTTGAGTTTCTACTCATCAAGGTTTTATAGAACACAGAAAAACAATCTCTCAATCTCTTTTCCTTATTCCACTTAAGTGTCTGTTTTCTTTCTTAAACTAGACCTGTAATTTTCTTTACATAGGGAGCCTTTTGAGCAAATTTTTTTTTCTACCAGTGCAAATCAGCAGGGTTTTTTGTTTTGGTTTAGGGGTTTCGTTTCTTGTTTTTCCAACTGATAGTCTTAGGGAATTATTCTGAGAACTAAGAGATTAAGTTATTTGCCCAAAGTCACACATCCAGGATGTTCCAGAGGAAACAATTGAAGCTTCATTGTCATGACATGGAGGCTAGCCTCCTATAAGTTATATCACATCTCCTCTCTAGTTTTCAATTACAAGGAAAATATTCTAATACAGATATGCATTAACCAACTGCACACTTGTACATCAACTCTAGTATCTCTTTTTGCAATACTACTTGGTACAACTATTGTCAAGGTTATCACCATTCTCTGGACTTGAAACCTCAGTGTCATTCTTGACTCCTCATTTCCTCTCATTTTCTATATCCAATCTTTGTCAAGATTTATCAATGGTACCTTCATAACATCTCTCCCATATGAATCCTTCTCCCCTTTCATACTGTAGTCACTTCATTTGGACTATTGCATGAACCCTTTGGTTGGTCTTACTACCTAAAATCTTTTCCCACTGTAGTTCATACTTCACGGTCTGACAATATCATCCAATTCAAATGAATTTTATTGGCTCCCTTTTACTTCTAGGATCAAATATAAAATATTCTGACTCTTAAAGTCCTTCATAATCCAAGCCCCTTCTAATATCTCCAGTCTTAGTACATCTTATTGCCCTCCAAATAATCTACAATTTAGTAACACTGGCTTTCTAATACTGGCTTTCTCACTATTACGCACACGATAGACTCCATTTCCTAACTCTGTCCTCATGCATGAAATACTTTCCCATCTCATTTCTATCTCCTGGCTTTCCTGATTTGCTCCAAGTCTCAACTAAAATCTCACCTTCTGCAAAAAAGCCCTTCTCAGTCCCTCTTAGTACATTCCCTCTGAGACTAGCCCTAATTAATATTGTAGATATCTCATTTGTATATAGTTATTTACATATTAAATCCTGAAGGAGTCAAGGAGCTCTTGAAATCTTTGTACCTTTTTTTATATCCCCAGCAGTTAGCACAGTGCTTGTCACATAATAGATACTTAATAGATGCTACATGACTGACTAGACAGTGTGCCTGCCAAACTTTTTTTGCAATTTCAAATAATTCTCTACATATTCAGAATATTTAATTCCACATTCCTTTCCTTAGAGAGATAATAAGATGTAGAGAATAATATACTAAACATAGAGAAAAAACTTTGTACATGTTAGTTTCCTCATCTAGAAGATGAGAATAAAAATACCTGTAGCATCTACATCCCAAGGTTGTGAATCCTAAAGAGACAATACATGTAAAATGATGTTTATTTTTATTTTGAGGTACTGTGAAATTTCATTTCTCCATGTTGAATGAGACATTTTTGTTATCTCAATATTATCTTCATACTTTGAGACACAATCCTCTCTTACAAAACACCATCCTTATGAATTTCAATATTTCTTCAAATATAGATAATCCTTTCATTATGCTTTTGAGCATTATAATATATATATACATATATATATATATGGAAAGTTTTGGAATTAGAAGACAAGTTTTAGGCCTGTCTCTTAATTAATTATGGTATATAATCCTTGTGGCAAATTGCTGTCAAATAGTAAGGATGGAAATATTGTGACACAAATGTCCATATTCAAATTCAAATGACAGGCATGATTTTTTTTATTCCATAGTTTTAATTATTCAAGTCATCATTCCTTCCCATTCATAACGAATAGAAAGCTAACCGTATTATTGTTTCCAGATTTTTGCATTAACTACTGTCTTGAGCTATTCAGCCCAACAGGGTAATTCTGGTAACAATAGCTGTTATAACTCAAGGTACCTCCTAGCTGAAATAATGCAAAAAGTAAAACCCAACTGTGTGTCCTGAGGTAGCATGAAAAGCAAGAAAAAAGAAAGATATATAGATATAGATATAGATATAGATAACTATTCATCAAAAAGTGAATACTCCCTGAATTACAAACAAAAAAGTGCACTATATTAGAATACTCAGTTTGCGGATTTTAGAGGCTTTGAATCTAAAATTCAAACAAATTCATTCTTAATAAAGAGCCCTGAAAAAGTAAAAAAAAAAAAAAAAAAAAAAAAATGAGGAAAAAAACTTTTTAAAAAAGTCATCCAAAGATTTACAAATTGGCAGATCCCATGTTTTTCTATATACTTCCTAACTCTACATAACACAGCCTTCTCCTGAGACTTTTTAACAGGGTCAGAGTGTATGTGATCACTGCTGTTGCTTACCAAAAAAATCCCAAAGTTTTAACATCTTTCTAAATATTTATTTTTATGACCTTATGACTCAGATTGAGAGGAATACAGATGGAAAATAACTTTAAGAAGAAGAATGACAAAATAGTCCAGGAGAAAATCATTAAAATTACAACTAATTTTAAGACTATTTTGCTCCTAATATAAAAATATTTGTCATCTTATGTTTTAACACAATTGCATAAATTTTAAAAAATTCTAAATCTATTTCCCCTAAGCTTTTTTTAAAATTAATACTGAATATTATTTAAAATGTCCAAATACATCATTTCTGATATATTTTAATAGTAACTCACTGTAGAATAGATCTTGAATACAAAGATTCAGAATTCCCTTTCTGTTGATTTCCCCCCTCCATTAGTAAAATAATTCTTGTCTCTTGATTTAACTTAATTCAACTTTTCATCCATGTAGTTGGTATAGTGTTGTATATGTTATGATGGTAAACAGATCTCACAGAAGTTTATTTTTAGGCTTGAAATCCTTGATTTTTTAGTGTATACTAAAAAACAAAATATCTTCAAAAATCTGTGGGCTGAAGTTTATGGAAGTTCACTTTCAACATTGTAGCTTTTCTGAAAAAAAAAAGAGAGAAAGAGAGATGACTGCCATTAACTTTTATAATCATCATTAAAAATAATCTCATGATAGGAATGTCTTTGATCATTTTCCTTTAGATCAGTTTAGGGACAAAGAATTCCCTAATATTTTGGATCATCCATCCCACAGTTTAACACCTATTTTTTGCTGTAAAAACAACTTTATTCCTTGTACAAATTTTAAGCTCAATACATAATATCACAGAATAATAGAGATGAAAGGGAATAATTGTTTTCCACTTTCTTCTATAGTTATTCAAAATGGAAAACTGGTCAACCACTTTTATGTATCTAAAGAAATCAATTTTATCAAGTCAGAGAATCCTAATATTTTAGAAATGAAAGTGACCTCAGAAACCTAATATCAAGTTAAATTAAGTTTGACAGGCAATTCTTAACTTTTAAAAATTATTCTTATTTGATTAAATATTTTCCAATTACATGCAAAATTTTTTTAACAATTTGTAGCTTATGATTAGAATGGAATACTTACGATTAGAATATGAATACAATAGTATTCATAAATGATGACTAGGATAGTTTCAGGAAAAGCAGGGAAGAGTTATATGGACTGAAGCACAGTAAAGTGAGCAGAAGCAGAGGAACATTATATACAGTAACAGCAGTATTTCTATCAGTGATAATGTGTGAAAGACTTGGATATTTTTATCATGACAATGATCCAAGAAAATTCCAAAAGACATGATGAAAAATGCTATTTGCTCCTTTAAGGAGAACCTATGAATTCTGAATACAGATTGAATATGTTTTTTTTAAAGAACTTTTTTATTTTTTATTTTGTTTGCATTTTCTGTTGTAACATGGCTAATATGGAAATGTGTTTGGTATGACCTTACATGTATAACTGCAATCAAATTGTTTGCCTTCTCAAGAAGGGGGTATTAGTGGGAGGGAGGCAGAGAATCTGTTACTCAAAATTTAAAAAAAAAAGAGATTGTTAAAAAAAATTACATGTAATTGGAAAAATATTTAATCAAATAAATAAGAATAATTTTTAAAAGTTAAGAGAGAGAATAAATGGGGGGAAATAGTTAGTCATGGTAATTGTAAAAAAAAAATTTGAAGCAAGTTTCTTTGATGGAATATTATTGTTCTCTGGGAAATGATGAGCAGGAAGCTCTTAGGAAAAAAAGAAAAATATCTTCAAAAGTCCTTCATGAACAAAATGAAATAGACTATATACAAAGAAATAACAATGTTCTGGGATAACCAGCTGTAAATTTGTTATTCTCAGTAGTAAGTACAATTTTCCACAACTACTCTCAAAGACTTATGATGAAAAATCCTACCCGTAACCCGAGAAGGAACTGATCAAGTCTATATACAGAGACTGAAGCATTTTCTTTTTCTCTCTCTATCTCTCTTTTTATTTTTAACCTATTTTTTTCTTGAGGGCTTTTATTCTCATTTTCATTTATTTCATAAGAAGATCTATGTTTTCTTTTACAACTTGACTTTTATGAAAATGTTTTTAAAAAAAAGAATTTTGATGTCATGCCATTTGGTGTATATATGTAGTGTTGATATTACTTGATTGTCTTTGGTTTGCTTTTAGCAAGCAGTAGTCTTCCTATTTATTCTTTTTAATTAGATCTATTTTTGCTTTTGCCTTTTCTGAGATTGTGATAGTTACCTTTGCCATTTTTACTTCAGCTGAAACATTATAGTTTCTGTCTCCAGCCCCTTATTTTAACTTTGTGTATCTCTGTTCCAGGTGTTTTTGTTGTAAACAATATATTGTTGGATCCTTATCTTTAATCTACTGCTATCTTTCTCCATTTTATAGGTGAGTTCCACTCATATTCAGAATTATGATTATCATTGTACATTTCCTTCTCCAGTTTTCTTCTGTTTATCCCTGTTTCTTTCTTTTTGTCTTACCCCTTCTCTAGTCTTTTTTTGCTTCTGACCACTGCCTACTTTTACCTGCCATCCCTTTTTTCATCTCCCCCTTTTCTTATTCCCTTCCCATCCTACTAACGATTTTAACTTTTAGGGAATTATTTTCTTCAGTGAGCTTTTGTAACTTTTTCAATTCAGCCAATACTGCTTTTTAAGGAATTTTAATCAATGAACTTTTGTATCCTTTTTCTATTTGATCAATTCTGTTTTTAAGGTGCTATTTTCTTTAGTATTTTTGTGCTTCTTTTAGCAAACTGCTAGTTCTCTTTTCATAATCTTCTTTTGCTTTCATTTCTTTACCTAATTTTTCCCATAACACTCTTATTTATTATGTGAGATTGAAACTTAGAACTCTATAACCTCTTTTCAAACATTTCATAAAGCAACCTGGATTGCTATTGAAGAGGTTCTTACTATTATAACAATTAAATTATTAAGCCTCTATTAAACCAAGATCTAGTTTGTAAATTCTATGCACTATGGAATTATAATGAGCTTGTCATCAACTAAAACCTCCATTATTAAGATAATAGTGTGAGGGATTATGTTTTCATAAAATTATTAAAGTAGATTGAACCTATAACCTAAATTTAGTTTATGAAGGTCTAATGGGCTTGGGAAAATAGAATGCTCACACTGGCTCAAGTAAACAGTTGTAAACCATGTAAAACTGACTGCCATAAAACACACCTGAAAACTGTTGTAAACCTTGTAAAACTGACCACCATAAAATTTAAGTCAACCATATGAACCTGATTAGAAGTTGGCAAACCCATGCTACTTCCAGGCACTAAGCAAGGTATTGAGAATCAACCAGATAAGGGGAGGGAGGATGCTATGGATTCTTGTAGTTTGTAAGTATATAATTGCCTCTGACTTCTGTGGGGGTTGACCTCCTCTTCACTGGAGAATTCCAGTGAATGGATGTCTGTTTCTCATGAGATCCTAATAAACTTCTATTCTTCACTTTGAGAAATCTCTGAGTAGTCATTTTGAATTAGGACTTGCCATACCACACAATCGGATACTGTCCTAACTAGTCTTCTGAATAAAGTGCTCATTCAATAAATGGTGATTTATTTATTTCACAAGTTATTTTGTCTCCAAGGTAATATAGATTTTAATGTAGCTGACCACACTGGGTTTATTACTTTCATTTTCACAATACTAAATAGGATTTTTAAAATATGTATTTTTAAAAAAAGTGTTTTTAAAGACTTTTTTAAAACAAAAAGAAAATTATTTAAAATTTGATACATTGGAAAGGGCATTGACTTGGAGTCAGAAAACCTGGGTTAGAATTCTACCTCTGATACTTGTTAACTGTGTGATATCATGTTAACTCATAATCTCTGTGGGTCTCAATTTCTTCATTTGTAAAATAAAAGTGCATGGACAAGATGGTCTCTAGAGTTTCTTACAACTTTAGCTCTGATTCCATCCTAAATTGGAAGTAGAAATTAATCGATTTTTTAAAATTGTTGCTCACAAGCATAAGAAATGGCTTAGTCCAGCCAAATATTTGTTTTCATTGTAACAGTACACCTTGGTTCACATATTATGATAGGGTTTTATATAAATCAGCAAATTAAGTGGAAATTTATGCATACACCAACTGAATCATTTAGATCAGTAATTAGAATGACTGAGTCACAATTCTTGGGGGGGGGGGGTTTCCCCTCAAGAGCAAACTTCCTCTTCTTTAATAAGGCTTTACTAAATCTCCCTTTGCCAGTGCAGAAGCAGCTTCTGTGGATGAAGGGAGCATTCTACATGGAATTGAGAGTTTTTGCCTTTCCACCAAGATCCTTAAGGCTTTGTTCTAGCTGTTCAACCTCAGGCTATCCTTTTAAATTATCACAATGAACTCTAAAGGATGATGTTTGGAGTATAAAGAAGAACTTAGTTCAAAATAATATACCAAAAAGCCATAGGAAGAAAGTTTTTTTCCTATCTAATGTTACCCACCTAGTTAATTATTACGTGGGTGCATATGCAGATTTTTCTCAGGAACAATTAAAATCTTGAAAAATCGTGTTTGATGCTATAATTTATTAATTCAGAAAGTCAAAATTTAATTCTTTTTATTTAGTATTTAATAATGTCCCATATCTTATGTTTACATGTAATTGGATCATATACAAGGACAAAATCTATATGATATCCCACTGTATAAACTTAGATAGGTTGCTTAAAATTTCAGGATCTCAGTCTCCTTGTACAAAGTGAGAGAGTTGCATTAGATGATGCTCCTTCCAGTTCCAAATGCAGAATATCAAAGAATAAATCTAAAGAAAACATACAATGCTGAATTTCTAGATGATCAGGGTCATCTAGGGTAGCATCAATACACCCAATTCCTAATTGTGCCTGCAGCCCAGCTTCCAATGCTGAAAGTAAGAGGTCTTTATACACAAAAAGGAGGAGAAGATGAGGCAAAGCTTTCCTCTTGGAGTCAACCAAAGATTTGTCAGGGGGTCAGTCTTCAGTATTGTTAGCACAGTCAGTTCCCTCTTAGCACTTAGGGATTTATTGACAAAGCAGATGAGAATCAATAATCAGCTCTATCCTAAGAGCAATGGATCTGGAATTGGAAAATAGCAATTCAAATGTCTTCTTTCTCATACAGTTGGTAAATACTGGCCTGAGATAATTCACTTAATATCTCTAGTCTGTTAACATATCTTTAAAATAAGAGCGTTGGGTAGATGGCCTTTAGGACCATGTCCAATGCTAAATTAATGATCCTATAATCCTTACTGTCCATGTGGAACTTAGGATAAGACCACATTCATCCTTTGATGTTTAAATACATTCACTAGAAATCAAATTATAGCAAGATAACTATCCTTTAGGCTTTAAGACCACAGTGAGAGATAGGTAGGGAGAACAGGTTTCAGTATCATACTGAAAAATCCTGAAAAATTCAAAGGAATCTTGTTTTTAAAATAGCATTTGTAGCTAGTATGATGAATAGTTTTAGTTAATATATCATCTATGTCTTAAGGACTTTTTTTTTCTTTCAATTTTATGTCATTTAGAATGCAAGATACTTCTTTTCAAAACACACAGTAAAAATAAAACCAAATTTTAAACATGAGTGACCCCCTAGGAAATAGAATCAAGCAGGTTTTTCTATGATGTAAAGCCCAAATTTTAAACAAAAAGAAAACCACAGAAACAAGGGAAGTATTCAATAGGAATAAGAATATTTGAACTGATCTTTAGCCAATGAAAAACATTTACATTCTTTTTAAGTTTCTATGGGAGTTTAGAAACAAATTTTTTACTTTTTATGCCATCTTTTGTTTCATAGTTTCAAAATTGCACTTAAAAAATAAGCAGTTTTTTCTTTTTTTTTTCTTATTTCAATTATATTATTTTTATTTTTTTATTAATGCTTTTTATTTACAAAACACATACATGGGTAATTTTTCTTTTTTTTTTTTAGTTTTTTTCTTTAAAAAAACAATTTATTAAAAGAGAGGAATCATTTCCCTTGAAAAGAGCTGAATGAGAAGGAGAGGAGAGAGACAAATTAGCAGGAGTAAATAAGTTTCTGTGGTTGTAGAAATATTTTAAAATCCAATCATTCTGAATTCTGGACTAAAAACCTAAACAAGATAGAAAATTTCTGAATTCACAGTGAGTTGCAGAGAACTATTAAAGAGATAAGTAGCCTTATCTTAAAGGCATTACAGCAAAATTCTGATGTGTTAGGATCTAAAGGGACTCATGTCATCTACAAATACCCCAGATCTAAAAATTAATAGAAGAAACAATGATAAAGAAAACAATCAGCTATGAAAGTCTCCATCCAGGGAAGAATTGTACAAAAATGTCACCAGAATACTACAGAAGTAGAAAACAGACAAACTAGGCTTTACCAAAGGCAAAATTTTAGACAGACTGGTCTCACAGAAGAGAGTAGGATCCCTGGAAGGGACAAGAGACAGGACCTAGACTAATATCCAAAACACTCTGAGCCTGAACCTTGGCAATTTACAAAGTACAATTTCTGCAAAAAGCCAGGGCTTATACTTAGCCATTAAACTCAAAATCAAGCAAGGCTCCCCTTACCAACCAGAATAAAAGAGCAGTGTTTGACTCAAGCACAAGTTCCCAATCCAAAATCTGAGGCTAGATATATAAGAAAACAGTGAAAGTAGTGAAAAAACACATTGGCCTGAGAGAAGCCCATATGATAAATCCATAAGAAAAAAATTCCATGAGTGCAAATAGAGCCTTTGGGGAAAAAAATGAACTGCAAGAGTATTTAGAAGAAATAAAACAAAAGAGAGCCAGAATGCAAAAGGATAGACAGCAACCCAGCTGAACTCTTCCAACATTCCTGTCCAAAGAGCTTAAAATTTTGGAGCAGTAGAGCCAACAAGAGATCAAGGTGAAATAATTTCCCAGCCCAGACAATTTAGGAGCTCAGCAGGAGTTCTGTGGCACCGTCCAGAGCACTTGTGGGCAGGAGCAACACCAGTTGTGAGTATTAGAAGGGACCCCAATAGGGACAGCAGCAACAGAAGCTTTGGGAGCTCTCAACCCAGAGACAGTAAGAGAATTGTACAACTAACCAGAAAGCAATTAAAGTTGACCCTTTGCTAGAAACTGTAATGGGCTAAAGCTCGTGTTGATGCACTGAGGTCCCAAGCACATGAAGCTAAATAGTAATTGACCATACTCTATTAATATATGCTTGGAGAAAGAATGGCCTTGCCCACTCTTTGTGCAAGTTCTGATGTGTTGTATAGGAAATGACGTAGGGATGACTTTGGGGGTGGAAAGAGAGGGGCAGGGAGAGAGGCAGAGAGACTGTTGGCCAGGTTCATGTGGCAGCTGCTCACAGTTCTATCACCATCCCCCTTCACCTCCACAAAGAATAAAGCTTGAAGATTTTCCCTTAACCTGAATTCCTGACTCTGGCTGATTTTAAAATACCCGGTCATCACAAGAAACCATTGCCCATAAGCAGCTATAGGTCACCGAACTGGATTCTCAGTTAGTGGTCGGTTGTTGTCCTTATTTCTCAGGACCAAAATGACATCACTATGTCAGAGCCCAGGTCCAGTGTGTCCGACTGTGGCTGATCAGACCAGGACAAGCTCAGAATGCTCTGCCACAGGTCAAACACAAATAGTTCTTGGGAACATGTCCAGTAGATTTTCTAACTTGGTGCATCTCACGTTTCCTTCTGAGCTAATTCAATTCTGCTTCGCTCATAGAGCACAGAACCTTCTCTGATGAGGGGATGTCACATGCTGGGTGGTCCTGTTTCAGTGTCTCCCATGTCAGACAATTATTCTAAAGTTCTTAAGAGATACCTTGAGAATGTCCTTGTTTTTCTGACCACTTTATAAGCACTTACCCTGTGTGAGTTCTCTATAAAAAAAAACATATATATATATAGGCAAATATACATTGGCATTTGAACAATGTGGACAGCCCACAAAGCTGTCTGCAGTAGAGGTGGAATGTTCAGCAGTTTAATTCAAGAAAGAACCTCAGTGTCTGGCATCTTACCCTGCCAGATGATTTTCAGAATCTTCCTAAGACAATTCAAATGGAAGCGATCCAGTTTCCTGGCACAGTGCTGTTACACTGTCCAGGTTTCACAGGCATACAACAATGGGGTCATCACAGTGGTTCTGAAGACCTTCTGTTTGATATCAGTCTAATACCTCCCACACTTTTCTTCAGAGCCTCCCAAACACTGAGCTAGCTTTGGCAATGCATGTGGCAATCTCATAATCAATATGGACATCCCTGGAAAGTATACTCCAAGGTAAGTGAACTTATCATAAGGGAAAAGAGGCCCTAATCACAGTTCTCAGGGCAAAGAGGAGCACTAGCAATTGTGGGACAGTAGAAGAAAGTGGAGTGGGCAAAAAAATATATATATATGAAAATTATGGGAAAAGAATTAACAGCTTCCTAAGAGGAACACAAAAAATCCTAAAGGAAATAACACCTTAAATAACAGAATTGGTTTAATGGTAAAAAGAGATGCAAAAAGTCACTGAAGAATTCCTTACCTGAATAGGCCAAATGGAAAAGGAGATACAAAAATCCACCGAAGAAAAGAGCTCCTAAAAAGCAGAAATGATCAAATGGAAAAAGAAGTACAAAAGCTCACTGAAGAAAATATATTTTTAAAATTAGAATTGGGTAGATGGAAAGTAATGACCCCATGAAAAATCAAGAAACAAAACAAAGTTGACAGAATAAAAAAAAATAGAAGAAAATGTGAAAAATCTCATTTAAAAAAACCTCACCTGGAAAACAGATTGAAAAGAGATAACATAAGAATCATTGGACTACCTAAAATCCATAATCAAAGAAACACTCTAGATATCATATTTCAATATAGCTAAAAAAGAAAACTGCCCTGATTTCTTGAACCCAAAGGGCAAATATATTGAAAAAATCTACCAATAATTTCCTAAAAGAGAATGCAAAATGAAAACTCCCAGGATTATTATATCCAGATTTCAGAGCTACCAAGTCAAGGAGAAAATATTGCAAGCAACCAAAAAGAAATAATTCAAATATCATAGAACCATAGCCAAGACCACAAAAGAATTAGTAACCTCCATGTTAACAGAGCAAAAGTTTTGGGATATGATATTCCAGAAGGCAAAGGAACTAGAATTATAACTGAGAGTAACCTATCCAGTAAAATTGAGCATAATTCTTTGGGGTAGAGGGATGGATATCTAATAAAATGGAAGACTTTTGAGCATTCCTGATGAAAAGCTAAATAGAAAATTTGACATTCAAACACAAAGTTCAAGAAAAGCATTAAAAAGCTAAATATAAAAGAGAAATCATAAAAGATTTAATATGTTTAAACTGTTTACATTCCCATATGGGAGGATGTCACTTGTGATATAAGATTTTTCTCATTATTAGAACAGCTAGGCATCAATATGGATAAGGAGCATGGCTATGAGTTGATTATATTGGAATGATATCTAAAAAACAAAGTAAGAAATAGAGATACACTAGGAGAGGAGGGAAGGAAGGGACAAAATGGGAATATTTTTCTCACATAAAAGAGGCACAAAAGGAAGAGCTTTTACAGTGGAGGAGATGATACAGGATTGTCAGTGCTTGAACAATGCTCTCACTGGAATTGGTTTAAAAAAGAAAGACCGTACACACTCACTTGGATATAGAAATCTATCTGACAATAGGGATATAAGAAAGGAAGGGAATAAAAGATATGGGGGAGGTGATAAAGGGAGAAGATTAAGTAAGACATTGGAGAAAAGCAAAATAGCCTTTTGAGAAGGGAACAAGATAAAAAGAGAAGAGAAACATAAGAAAATAGGATGGAGGGAAATACATAATTAGTAATGTGAATGTGAATGGGATGAGTTTACCCATAAAATAAAAAAATATAAAGCAGAATGGGTTAGAAATCAGAATCCAAAATATATATTTCTACCATGTTTAACATGTATTAGACTACTTGCCATCTATGGGAGGGCGTAGGGGAAGAGGATGGGGAATTAGAACACAAGGTTTTGCAAGGGCTAATGTTGAAGAATTGTCCACACATATGTTTTGAAAAATAAAAAGCTTTAATAAAAAAAAAAGAATGGAAATCTTTTCTCTTGCATCCCACGTCTTGCAGTTACTTATACACTACAGGAATAGCACTGAAGTCTTCATTTTTAAAGGATTAAAATTTTGTTTATTTCTGACTGTCAGGTCTAATGCTTTTGAAAATAATTAATGAAAATCCCACAGATAGTATAATAGATAGGGTAGGGAAAAGCATCCTCTGCAGGCATGGGGAGGAGAAAAATCTTGTACCTTTATTTTTATACCACAAAATCCCTGATATTATTTATATTATTATATTTAACATACTTAATAAGTAGCCTAAAATACTAGAAACTGATATTCATATTTAAGATGTAAATATAGACCATAAAAGATCATGTGGAATTGCTTTTTGATGCTTATGCGACTTACTCTGTGATGGTAGAATGAGATAAGATTCTTTGAATGTATTAATGCTTCTGTAATAGAATTCTGTGCCCTTAAATTACCAATTAAAATAATTGTGCTTGACTGTTAAGGACCATGCCTGGGTGAAGGGGCAGGTCAATTCTCCAAGAGCCACCACAGCTGTGGATCATAACATCTGAAGGAGTTGCAAGGCAGCCTTTGCTGACAAGGTGTTGCTGTGGACTGGGAATGAAATAAATTGGAGGCAGAGGGAAGAGGAGAGAGGTCAGACAATACAACTGCCTCTCAGTCTCCTTATATCATCATCATCCTCTCACATGAAGAGATCCATTCTATACGTCTGAGTTAGACCTCCAGCAGCCACTGGCAGGTGGCTCCTGGTAGCACAACACTTGATTAAAAAAAAAAAATCTGAATCCAAGAATCTGTTATTTATGTCATTTACTAGCAATAGGAAGACACACAGTTAAAATAAAGGTCTAGAGCAGAATCTATTCTAGAGCTAATCTATTCAGCTGAAGCTAAAAAATAAGTTGTAGAAATCATGATATCAGTGAAAAAAAACAAAAAGCAAAAATAGACCTACTTAAAAGACATACAGGGAAACTACATTTTGTTAAAAGGTACCACAGACAATGAAGTAATTTTTTTTAATATTACAGCAAATTTCTCTAATAAAGGCCTTACTTCTCAATTATATATGGGAAACTGAGTTAAATTGATAAAAATAAGAGCCTTTCCTCAATTAATAAAGTATTAAAGGATATAAACAGAAAATTTTCAGAAGAAATCACAATAAATAATCATATGAAAATGCTCTAGAGAAGTGCTAAATTAAAACAACTCCAGGTATTTGTACAAAAATATTTATAGCACCTCTTTCTGTGGAGGTAAAAAAATGGACTTTGAGGAAATGTTCATCAATTGGGTAATGGCTGAACAAGTTGTGGCATATGACTAAAATAGAATATCATTGAGGGAGAGAGGATTTGAAATTTAATGTTTTAGAAGCAGATAATGTTATAAGTAAATAATAAATTCATTTTTTAAAAAAGGAAAAAAAAAATGTGGATCCTGTAGGAAATATGTCTAGAAAGGCATGGATAAGAATCCCAGAGAAAGAAAAGACATAACAATCTACACTGATGGAGGGTGTACCCACACCAGTGAAATAACATGTTTTTCAAGGGAAGGCTAATCCACAGGCAGGATTTCACTGACAAGATTCTACTAGAGAGTTTAGGCATTTCATAAAAGTCACTTTAATCTGAACAAAGACAAAGGAAAGCTAACAACACACACATACACAGAAAGAACAGAGACAAATACAAGGGAGAATACAGTATGAAATTACATTAAATGCAATCGGGAAATGGACGCAAGTATAGAGAAAGAGGGGCATTTAAGAGAGAGATCAGTATTAGGTGAGGAACTAGTAGTAAACAAAACAAACTAATAATTGATGAGAAGCATTAAAAGAAGATTAAAAGGAAAAAATAGAATTAAAAAACCTGTGTTTGGAAGCTAAGCAAGAGAAGCAGATGTTCAACTACATAAATAATTAATTATGCTTAAAGACATTATAATGAATCATGCAATAATACATGTGCAGGGGCAGCTAGATGACAAAATGGATAGAGCATGGGCCATGGAGTCAGGAGGACTTGAATTCAAATCCAGCCTCAGACACTTAACACTTACTAGCTGTGTGACTTAATCCCAGTTGTCTTGCCAAAAAAATTTATTGTAATAATAATAGTATATATAGTGAATGACACAGCATCTAAATATTTTAAAGCTTAATTGGATTGCAAGAAAAAGTAATAATTGAAGACATGTATATGCCACTTTCACAGTCAAATAAATAAGGAAAAGAGAAAGAACAAATAAGTTAAGAACATAAATAGAACTTTAGAAAATTAGGGGTGATGGATACCTAGTGATTACTGATTGGGAATAGGAAAAAAAGTTACATATTCTCAGCCATGCATGATACCTTTACAGAAGACCATGTATTAAATTATAAAAACTAGCAAAATGCAGAAAAGCATAAATATTAAATACATCTTTTATTAATAACATAATACTAATTCTAATGAATATAAATCTTTTGAAGAAGACAAATTAATTTTTTAAGCTAATGAATTGTTCAGTCAAAAATTTAATTGAAATCTAATTAACAAAATGACAATAATGAAACAAAATAACCAAATATGAGTTGGAGTACTTATGGTAGAAATTCATATTTTTAAACATTTTATGAGCAAAAAAAAAGAACAATCACCTAATTTAACATATAACTTAAAAAACTAGAAAACCAGCAAATGAAAACTCCTAACTAAATTTCAAACTAGAAATTTGAAAATAAAAAAGGTAAAAATTAAACTAAATAAAAGTAGGAGCTATTAAAAAAATAACCTAATAAAAAAGATAGGCAATAAGCTAATCTGAGAGAATAAGAACCAAATTATTCAAATCAAGGGTGAAAGAGTAGAATTCAAATTAACTGAGATGCAAAGAAAAGAAATTATGAGAAACTATTTTGATCAATGACAAGCTAACAAAACTGATAACTTAGATAAGATGAATGGTTATATACAAAACTATTAAATACCATATTAACAGGACAAATAGGTTATTTAAATAACTTGATATTTTTTTAAAAAAATTAAATAAGGTTCAAGTCAAATCCCAAGAGGAAAAGATATATTTACAAGTGAATTCTATTAAACATTCAGAGAATAATTAATTCCAACATTATATAAACTATTTGAAAACAGGAAAAATAAAGAATTCTTCCACACTATTTTTGTAAGACAAATAGAGTCCTGATACCTAAACTAGGTAAAGGTCAAGCTAAGAAAGCCATAAAGAAAATTATAGAACAATATCCTAAAGAATATTAATTCAAACACATTAAAATAATTTAATTAGCATTATATAAAGTATTAGCAAATTGGTTACATAACATATTAAAATTTATAAGCAAAATATGTATTCCTACTAAGATTGTGGGGTTAGTTAAATAAAAAGAAAATTGTAGACATAATAGACAATAATTGAAGACATAGACAACAGACATCAAAAGTCATTTAAAAAAACACATGATTTTGAAAGACTTAAGAACTTTAAGTTCATCAATGCAATGAGCAACCATGACAAAGAGGTGTTAGACCCAAATTCCATAAAACATATTTCTGACAGTCTATGTATAAATATGATTTGTTTGACTAAGCATGCTTGTTGCAGGACTTTTCTTTTTCAAATGATGGTGAGAGAGGAGTGAGGGAAGGACAATCTGGGATAGAAAGATTAGAAAAAAAATAGAGGAGAAAAGGGGTAATCGAGCTATTTTTTAAATGCAGAAAGGAAAAAAAGAGAGTCCAAAATTAACAAAGACAAGCAGGAAAGCTTTAAAAAGTTCTAGGCTGAACTTATTATATACGCAAAAGGAAAAATAAGCTACATATAACAGAAATCTACAGTTTCCTCTTTTTCTCATATTACATATATGTAAATACCCATTTTATTTTTCATATATTAAGTTCAAAACAACAATATTTTTAAAGGTGTATTCTAAATATCACTTGAAAAAAGATAGAACAGATGGCTATGAAAAGAAATTAAGGCAGCCCCTAAGTGGTTGAAAGATAATCAGGTAAATATTTAGAGAAGCAGGAGTGTAGAAGAGTAATCAAAACTGACCAAAGAACTGACCTCCAGATGGTATATAGCCAACTGCTACTGAAAGTACAATGAGTCAGCCCCTTTCCCTTTTGAAATTTCCCCTGCTTCCTCCCTTCCCACTATTAGTTTCAAGTAGAACTGGAACTGTGGGATGATAATTTGTTCTGAGATCAGAGAAGTATGAGTCAAATTCTGCTTAAGAATCTTTCTATTTATGTAATCTTAAGTCACCTATTAGATTGTATTCTTATTGAAGTCAGGGTCTGCTTTTTGCCTCTTTTTTTGTATTCCCCAACACTTAGCACTTAGTTCCTCGTACATAGCAAGTGCTTAATAAAGGTTTATTGAGTTGTGGGGGTCTCAGTTTTGTCATCTGTAAAATTAGGAGACTGAACTAGATGGCAGCTGAGTGGTGCAGTTGATAGAACATTGTAATTGTACTCAGGAAGACCTGAACTTGAATCTTATCACAAATACTAGCTATGTGACCTTGCCTGGGTCAATTTACTTATCTGCAAAGAGGGGATAACAATAGCTCTTAACTCAAAGTGTTATTATTGGGGTGGGGGGGGTGTCAAATAATATAATGCCCCAAAAGTCATTGTACAATTTAATCTGTTAAAAATGACAGCTGCCCTGATACTTTTGTTATTAAATATGTACACCTTTCAATTAAAACACTTTATAAACTTTTAAGTCCTGTATAAATGTTGACTTCTATGATTAAAATGGTATCTAAAAAATTCTTTCCAGGATTAGCTCTCTGAGCCCTTAATCTGATTAATCAATAAGATTTTCAACAAGAGGCTGTAGATACAGAATAGTTTTTGCAAGTCAAAACTATGCTGGTATCTTCCTGCCTAAAGATGCCCTCTATTTAATCTGTAGATATATATGCTCTATGTACCTTTGTTTCTTTCATTAGAAAACGAGCTCTCTGAAGACAGGGACTATTTCCAGATTGTTGGGAGTTTCATGTTTTGTGTTTCGTTTTTTTGATCTTCTGGACTTAACCTCCAACACAGCAAATACTTAAATGCTTTTTTAAATTATTACCTAAGTTGGGAGAGAGAAGCTAGACAGGACAGCACTTAACTAATGTTTTTAAAAATTATTAACCAAATGGGGAATAGCATGGAGCTAGGAAGAGAAAGTGATAAAGAGATAATGTGGGCATTTGTGGAAACCTTAAACAAGCTATGAAGAATTTTAAATATTATTTATTTCTAACTACAAGAAACAGATTGAAAGGCTTCCCTCTTGCAGATAGCAAATCAATATTCATAATATATTTTAACATAATATTTTTCATTTAAAGAAATCTATAGCATCAAAAGTATCATGAAAATATTATTTCATCTTGTTTCTCTAACTCCCCAAGGTGCACACTAAATTCTCTATGATGCATTGATTTCTAAAAATGTTATTTATTAATTGACTGACTTCATTAATCTCTATTATTTTAAATGGGCAATTAGCATTTTTCATTACATCACATAAAACAGATGTGGACACATTATGTAAGCTGCCTATTTCCCTTGTTTCTTATTTCCCTTGTTTTCCTATTATTCAGGATGAGCATACCAATGGAAGATTGTTTGCATCCTTAGGAGAATCAAATAGAATGAGAATAAAATGTCACATTATAGTAACTAATTGGGTGACCAAAGGGATTAAAAAGGAGGGTAAAAAAAAATGTCGAGTTTATATTCCCCCAAAGAATGAACACAAGTTTGGAAAGACTTGGGGAAACAGTCGATGATAAAGAGTTTAACATGCTATGATCTGTGCTGTAATGAAAAGTTGGGCATGTCTAAATAAATTGAACAATGACATAATAGA
The DNA here is from genome assembly GCF_902635505.1 of Sarcophilus harrisii. Taxonomy (NCBI): domain Eukaryota; kingdom Metazoa; phylum Chordata; class Mammalia; order Dasyuromorphia; family Dasyuridae; genus Sarcophilus; species Sarcophilus harrisii. The sequence goes on from NC_045428.1 coordinate 476,151,132, forward strand.
GTATTGGACTTGGAGTCAATTAAACCTGAGCTCTATTCTTGCTTCAGACATTTAGCTGTGTGTCTCTAGGTAAGCACTAAACTTGGGCCTCAGATTCAATGATCTCTAAATCTATGATCCTGGATGTTCATGGTTCTAGAATCAGAGGGCATGGACTCTGTGTTTGTAACCTATCTCTTCTTGAGCTAAGGGAATTCCTCAGTTTTCTCATCTGTAAAAATTGAAGGAGTTAGCTTAGATAGCCTCTTGAGGTCTCCTCTAGATCTAGACCCACTATTTCAAAAGAGTGGAGGGTGATAATATCCAATCAGATGTGTATAGTCTTGGAGGCTGAGGACATGTGTTTGAATCTTTCTCTAACATCTTATTATTTATATCCGGAAAAAAAAAACTATTTATTTTCCTGACATTCAGTGTCCTCAACTGAAATACAAAGGGATTGGACTAGATGATGGCTGAGATCGCTGCATACCTTTGAAGCTATACTAAATATCTTTGACTTGGAAAGAAAAACTTTCAGAATTTTTTGAGGGAAAAAAATAACCAAAATCTTGTGATACAAAATTTCAAAGGGTAAGGTGTCCCAAGAGAATTGAAAAGTTTTAAAGAGCCAAAGGGCAACTAAGTGGTGCAGAGGATAAAGTACTGGACCTGGAGTTGGGAAGAGCTGAATTCAAATGCAACCTATGAGATTTACTAGCTGTATGATTCTGAACAAGTCACTTAACTGTTGACCTCAGTTTCCTCATCTGTAAAATTAGTCACTATAGTATGTTTGCCAAGAAAATACCAAGTAGGGTTACAAAGAGTTGGACATGAGAGATACAACTGAACAGAAAAAAATCAAAAGGAGAAAAGGGAAATCTTTAAAGAGATCATTGTGAGTACATAGGAACATATGTGTGTGTGTGTGTGTATGTGAACAAGTATATACATATGCCTATATGTGTCTATACACATATATACATACATACAAATGTACATGTGTATATACATACAAACATTATGGCAACAAAAGGATAAACTACCTGAGAGTAGCACTGTCCTATAAGAGTAATACTAAATAATATTAAGAATATTATAGCCTAGAATAAGCAAAGGTGTGTAATAACCAACGTCACTGAAGCTATATGTGATGTGTATTGATTTTATGACTGACACAAGATTAGGGAGGAATAACTAGTGTTAGAGTCTGCAAGGTTGAAATCTCCCTGATTGTATATGAAGAAAATACTATGACTAGTTCCTGCTCAAGAAGAAACCAGAAAACATAAAGTGGCTCTTGCAATAAGCAGTAATTAGTATCTAGGGATCCATCGTTCTGGATTGAGGAACAAGTGCCAGGATCAAAACAGAATATGTGACCAGGTAAAACAAGGATCATTTTTCAGACTTTACCCCTGACTCAAAAAACATCAGCGACTCACTCTTACCTATAGAAGGAAGGATTGCTACATAATAGTTAACCTGGAAAACACCTCTGGGTTTTATTGCACTGGAAACTATATATGTAATATCCAAAAAGTAAGCTAAACTAAGACAAAACTAATGTGATTATAGGTTAAATTATTAAGAGACACTATGCCTATGACTAGGAACATAGAGTTACTGTACTGGTCAGACTACAGTTGGAGTACAAACTAAGGATGCCCAAAGGAAATTGACAAGAATGGTGACTGAGTTCAGGATCAGGAGGATCAATTGATAGAACTTAGAGATGCTTAAGCTGGAGAAGAGAAGATGCTGGGAGAATATGACAACCCCCTCTTCAGTACTCGAAGGGCTGTCACATGAAAGGGAAATCAGACTTAGTCTGCTCTTAAAAAGCAAAACTAGGAGCCATGGATGTAAATTCCAATGAGACGAATTTGGGTCATTTAATGAAAAATTTCCTAATAATCAGTTATACAAAAATTAAATTGAATTTCTCAAAGGAAAATAGGTTCCTCTTCACTAGAAATCTTCAAGCAAAAGCTAGATGAACACATATTAGATATGTTGTGTTGGGAATTCTTAACCTACTACTTGTAAAGGCTGGTTTTGGTTTAAATAGTTTCTGAGATCTCTTTTAGCCTAAAGATTTTCTGTAAGAGGACAGGCAAAACAATCAAACAAATAACAACAATAAAAGCCCTCATGTGAATTTAAGTTATATGGAGGAAGAGAACTAGAGACAGAGCATTTATTAAACTGACCTGTTTAAATTAATTTTTTTAATTTAATTAAATTTAAGTGTATTTTATTATATATGTTATATATATATTTATACATTTTATTACATATGTAACATATAAATATTAAATTAAGATTAAAATTAATTAAATTACATTAAATTAAACTGACAGTTTAAATAATTAGCCCAAAGGCACTTATCCAGTATATGTTTGAAACAGGATTAAAACTGCCACTTTTCTATCCACTATGCCACATTAAATCGTACTGATCATGAAATACTTTTTTACAAATAGAACTTTCTAAAAGTACTTCTTGATAGATAGCACATTCCCAGGACATGGAGGTCTATAAGCAACATGATCATTTAGGAGTATTGTGGAAGGGACATATACTCATTTCAGGTTGGCCTCCATGGCCTCAAAGATCCCTTTTTGTTCTAAGGTTCTGTCACTGTTGCTTTTAAATTTTCCCCAATCCTAAAGGACCTGAAGACACAACTCTTCCATTTTTCTACCATATAAAATAAACTTACATCAATGTTTTAAAATAATATATATGATCACTTTCATTTATTTGAGGGAACTCATAGTTGTCTTTCTCTACGCCCTTTTCTATGTTATTCCCTACTGCTATCTTCTGACTGTAAGCTCTGTGACATCAGAGTATCATCAACTACAGAATTAATCCATCAATTAACAAACATTTACTAAATATCACCAATGTATTTAATTTGATTAAACATCAAAAACCAAACAGGAAAACAATATAAAACAATATTTTATTATATATATATATATATATATATTATAAAATAACATTTTAACTTTGAGAACAAAGGAACACCAAAGACTTAAAAAGGAACACCAATTGATAAAGGAAGGATCATACAAGAACAAGGTTAAGGGTGGAGGATTTCAGGGCAAAGAATATTGCTGGATTTCATTTGTGAGAAGTGGATACATCCTATCTTTGGTGCAGTGGTATTCAGATTATGGCAAAATTATGGTAAAAAAACAAAAAACAAATTGAGCAATAGTCTTTTAGAAAGTTTCTATCAGACTTGACATTTCCAACTAATAGCCTACCTTGCTCTGATGTGTAGGACCTATGGGTTCCATCAGTTTCACAATCAGGACAACCCAACTTTTCATAATATATGGTCTTAGTTCTTTTATAAAGATGAAGAACCAATGCTCCTGCTCTTTAGTCATCAGAAGCAATCAATCAATAACCATCTGTTAGGTTCGCACTACTTGTGCTAGACAGTGACCAGGCACTGTGACAACAAGAGGCAAAACGTAACCTACCCTCAAGAAGTTTACAATCTAATAAGGTAGACAATATGCAAACCAACATGTACAAGACAAATATAGGATAAATACAAAATAATTAACAGAGGGAAGTAATTACAATTAAGAGAGGTTTGGGAAAGCTTCCTACTAAGGTCAGGATGTTATTTGAAACTTGAAGATCTGAACTCAAATAAGGGCTCAGACATTTAATAGCAGTGTGACCCAGTCAAGTAACTCTGTAAAATGGGGATACATTAGAGAAGGAAATGGCGAACTACTCCAGTATCTTTAACAAGAAAACCCTTTGTAAAGTCAGACACAAATAAATGACAAGAAGAAAAGCAAGCCAAGGAGGTCAATAGAGCAGAAGAGGGAGAGTGTTTCAGGAATGGGGAACAGGTAGAGAAAATGCCCAAAGCTGAGAGATGCAGCTTTTGTTCCTGGAACAAGGAAGCCAGTGTCATATTTGGGGAATAAGATTTAAGAAGACAGAAAGGAAGAAGCTAGGCTATAGAGGGCTTTGAATACCAAGCACAGAATTTTGTATTTGATGCTAGAAGCAATAGGAACTCACTGGGCTTTATTTAATAAGGAGTGGTATAATAGAACCTGAACTTTAGGAAACTCACTTTAGTCCCTTAATGAAGGATGAATTGAATTAGAGACTTGAAGTAGACAGAATCAAAAGCAGGCTGCTATAATAATCTAGATGTGAGATAATGAGGGTCTGTACTAGAGTAGTAGCAGTGTCAGGGAAGCAAAGGGGAGAATTCAAGAGCTATTACAAAGGTAAATCAACAGGCCTTGACAAGGTTAGATATTGGGAGGATGGGAGATAGAGAGGAATCCAGAGTGACTCCTAGGTTGTGAATGTGAAGAACTGGGAAGATGATGTAGCCTTTTATAGTCATAAGGAAGATAGAGTCGGGGAGAATTTAGGAGCAATGATAATGAATTCTGTTTTGATCATTGAGCTTAAAATGCCTAAGAAGTTTCTGAAAGGTAAATTGGAGTTCAACAAAGAGATTAAGACAGAATAGATTTGAGAATCATCACCATGAAGATGGTAATTAAATCCATGGAAGCTGATGAGATCACTAAATAAAGTAGTGTAGAGAGAGAAAAGAAGAGGGCCAAGATAGAACCATGAGGAACACCTACAAATAGGAGACTTGATCTGGAGGAGGATCCAACAAAGAAGTAGATGAACTAGCCAGAAGCCAATAAGTGTCTCTTTTCAATGCCTGATTTCATAAGTAAGGAACAAGTTCTAATACTTTAACACAAAGAACAGGTAGAGAGATTGCATGTGTAAAGTTTTCTAGGTCTTTGTAAAGAGGTTGAGAGACTGGGAAGTCTAGTCAAATTGTTTCTGCATTAATAAATTGCCATAAATATCTGCTAGTAATGATGCCTCATAGTTGGGCAATGTCTGCAGTATTCTGTCACTAGACAGTATGGAGCACCTCACTACCATATATGGGAAGAAATATTTATAAATTATTTGAGATGGTGAAAGTCAAGGTCATGATGATAAAGAATATAATACATCATAACTTAGCATTCTTTAAAACCATGTGAAATGAAAAAAAAAAATGCTTTACTCGAGCAATTTCTTCAGAAGGATGAAACTCACAACTCCAATAACAGCAATTCTTGAGCAATTCCCATCTACTGTGGATGGTGACTATTGATAATTTTCCTTATTTTTGATTATGTTTTTTCAGTTTTTAAATTACCCAACGGTTCCTACTGAATTACAACAGTCAGGGAGGGAACATGTTTTCACTTTGAGTAATAGAAGTACTCCAATTTGAACATTTCTTCCAAATTCTGAGCATAAGAAAACTATGCTGGAAACTTTTAATAATGCCACGTACAAAATTGGGTATATTGTGGGTCTTAGAAAGTTGTTTATGGAATTAAAAGGTTAAGAGACCTCTTCAGGATCATATAGTCAACGTGTGTCAGAAAAAGGGCTTGATCTATTCCTGGCCCTATGGTCTATGCCCCTAGCAGTGAAGTGGAAAGTAGGATGTAAATCATTATTATGGTAGTGTCCACGCCCACCGTCATCATGCAGGTCTCTATTGAGCCCATACCAATCCGAGTTATTGCCTGGTATACAAAAGGAGTCTTTTCATAAGTCTATCTTACCTCTAAGCCTAAGCAGGCTACAAGAATAGGGCTATAGTGCTACTAGTAATCAATTAAGTGATCCTAATATTCCCTTCACCGAAGCAGTAAGAGCCCTATAATTAATAGCCCCTGGCAGTGCCAGAGGCACAATGGGACTAAATAACTTAACCAGAATCATCTAGTCATCACCACCCAGAGACACGGCAATCTCTACCTACTGAGCCATATTGTTTCTGCATTAATAAATTGCCATAAATATCTGCTGGAAATGATGCAAATGATAGAGAAGTTTATATTATTATTATATTATATATTATTAGTATTAACAATATTATTATATTATATATCATTGACATTAATTAATAGTATTAATTGTTAATTATAGAATATACTGTTACTATTAATTATATTATGTTATATATATGTTATTATTATATTATTATTCCAGTAAGACCTGGGAATGAAAATCTTGGTCTTCATCATCATCTGTCTTTAGTGAAAAGATAAAGAAGTCTTAAAATTTTTTAAAAAATAGCTTTTTCTAACAATATCACTGTATCTAAAGCACTACATTCCCACACTGCCATAAACACAGCATGCCATTAGTTTGAGAGCTAAGGCAGATGAATCACTTTTTGGTGAGAAAATGAAATCTTATTCTCTTCTATCAACAATCCAATTAGGAACCACAAACCCCTGCATCAACTCTAGATATTGAAACTGTCGCCAAGTCTCAAATGTTCATCTATAAACACATAAATAGCTTTTCCATCTAAACTGCTTTATCTCCAGAAATGTATACATTTGAAACCTACATGCAGCTCTATCTACTTTTCTACTGTCCGTGTGAGTTGACAAACACTATTTTAAATTTTTTTAGGGTATGAACAGTAAATTTCTAAGCTGCATTATTTTATAATATTTATACCACAGTAGGAATAAAGCATCATATCAGATAAATCTGGCTAACTTTAAATATTACCACTTGGTGAACATTTGCTTTGTCAGAATTCATTTGGTAAAAATAAGAAGAAAAAAATTCAGCTTACCCAAAGCGCATCCTGTGGCCATGATGTGCGGTCATCACCTTGGGGAGCTTCCTTTCCTTCTTGTGAGTCATAATGAAGAAAAAAAATTCAAAAACTTACAACTCAAAACAGTTCTGTTCTTCTCACAATAATGAAAACAAAAGTAAAAGACTACATTGGCCTAATAATTAAATCCAGCTTCTCCATACTTCTCACAAAGTTCTAAAACTTCAGGCACAAGGCTAGTTGACTCTTTTCTTCTTGGTTATTCTTTAATAAAACAAGAAAAATAATTATTCCAGAATACTCTTGGTTTTCTTTCAATTCAAGTGAGTTCCCAAGAAGAGTAAGTAGCGGGTAACTGGTCTTTGGATAGATATCTGGATATGGGCCAGTAAGTAATTCTGCAACAAAAAAAACCACAAAGCAATTACCCTTCTTCAAGGAAATCAGTATGAACATAGAATATTTTTCTTAATTATCAAGCAACTATAAGTGCTACAAAGTGATTTTTCCTTAGCAGTTCTATAATGGAAAATAGAAACATACTTAAGGATTTGGATTGAGACGAAAATCAGCTATAATGTGCCATCAAGAACTATGATTACTCAGGACACAGTTTTAAAAAGTTTGAATATTAAGAGTCAAGATAGAAACTACAAGATAAAATGTTTTGATTTCTCGTGTAAGGTAGTCCTTAGGAATGAGAGGTACATGTTAAGACAATATTGTGCAAATTACTTGTAACAAGCAATCATTTTGATGAGATGTCATTTGAATACAAAAAATGCTCATGTATGTATATTCATACTAACCAATTCTCAAAAAACAAAAACTTTCAGGACACCTGGATGAATTGTTATTGAATCTTATACAGGATGTTAGAGACACTACGTTGAACCAGAATGTCTGACCTTAATTAGCTAACCTAAACTGTCATAATTTTTCCACTATTAATTCATTTTTTATCAATTGTGTTCTGGATTTCTATCATGAACGTTACTTTTCATTGATTTTTGTTATCTTCTATGATTTTTTCTTTTTTTTTCTTTTTGACTGAGACAATTGGGGTTAAGTGACTTGCCTAGGTCACACAGCTAGGACTTGTTAAGTGTCTGAGTTCACATTTGAACTCAGGTCCTCCTGACTTCAGGACTGGTGGTTTTCTATTGTTTTTAAGCTAGATGGTATTCCAAGGAAATGTGCGAAAGTTAAAATTCTGAAAGCATATTCTTCTTTTGCAGAGTCAGCTGGTGACAGAGTGATGTAATGCTAGGTATGAAGTCAGGAAGACCTGAATTCAAATATAGATTAAAGGACAACAACTAGCTGCATTTCCCTAGACAAGTCACTTAACCTCTGTTCAACTTCTCCAATTATAAAATGAGGATGACAATAGCATCCTCCAAGGGCTTGACACATGGTACGGACTATATAAATACTCCCTTCCTCCTACTGTTAAGAGTTATTGTAGTGCCTTTTGGTGTGGAGGAAGTAAAGCATTTCAATTAACATTCAAATAAGATGAAATAGAATATAGCAAAAGCCTATTTGTAAGTTTCAAAAAAAAGATCATTGCCAAGAACTGATAAATTATTGCTTCAAAACAGACTAATAAATCCTTAGAAAACAACGCCTTTCAGAGAAACCTGATACCTGGATGAGTTGTTATTGAATCCTGTATGGTGTTATAGACTTTTTATGTTGGAAGAACATTGAGAAGACCTATAAATAAACATTAAAATTGTTAGGAAAAACAACTTTTTAACTACTTGTCATGGGTAAGACACTACAAAGATGAGAGGATTGACAATAAATATGCAGAATGATATAATAGCCAGGTTATTGGACTTGGATTCAAGAATATCTATATTCAAATCATATCAAATCAAATATCTATTAGCTGTATGACCCTGACCACATCACTGAACATTAGCTTCATCCTTGGTACAATGAGGGGAAATAAAACTCAGTTCCTTTAGGGTCCCTTCCAGCCCTTAATCAGTTATTGGAAATAGGTAACTTTTATGAAGTTCACTTTTTCAATCAAGGCTATTCCAAAACCACTATCAGAAGCTCAGGTGAGTCTGTAAAATTTAGGCATCTTCAGCAGGCAATAAAATATACTTTTCATGAGCTTAAAAGTCTTATCCTCACTGAGGGATGAACTCTAATAAATATATTGATATATTGATGTAACATCATTGGTTCTTACTGTAGAACAGAGTTGACTGCCTAACACTTGATCCTTTCTGTCCCTTCTTCCCTGCTGGATGGGGCAAAGTTTTCTATCTCCATCCTAGGAGTGGTTTAGGGTGTGTTATTTTTCTTTGGTCACCAACATATCTTCCTTAACTTTCATCTGTCTGGAGACTTGATCAGCCACACCCTATTACAACTATTACTTAATTTTTGGAGGCAAATGCAAATTATAGTTCTCAGATCCACATAGTTCCTTCCTTTGTTCATTTATAGAATTTATATCAGAAAAAAGGTTGTTAATACAATCATAATAACATATTCTTCAATTAGGAAAACACCTAACATTCAGATACAGGTTTAGCTTTCTATTCTAATTTCAATGTTTTTATATCTCCAAAACATTAAAGAACCATTAGAGACTATTTTGCTGGATCTTTTACTGGATAAGCATAAGGAGCATGAACTTAGGAAAAGATCATGCCTTTCTTTTGGAAACCCAATTTTGGTCATGAAAAGGTGAGTGAATTGGTAGTTTTGATCTGACTGCTCCATATCAAGGTACCTGTAGAGATCCAGTGGACCACTTGAACTTCTCCCTTATGTCCTGGAGCTTTGTCCCCTTTTCAATTTATCTCTTTGATTTCTTCTCAATGCCACCAATACTTACCAAATCAACTCACTGAATCTCAGGTATATCATTTCCCAGATATTTCTTCTCAGGCTGCTACTATGAAGGTTATATGTGCCTCTTTCAAAAGTACTAAATACATGGGCATCTATTTGGTGCAGTAGGTAGAGCACCAGTCCTGAAGTCAGGAGAACGTGAGTTCAAATTTGGTCTCAGACACTTAATACTTATTAGCTGTGTGACCTTGGGCAAATCACTTAACCCTAATTGTTTCAGCAAAAAGTTTTTTGAAAGTACTGAATATAACTCAAGTCCCCCTATTCTCTACTATCACAATATTTAAATAATTAAATTGATATCTAGATGATATCATAATGATGAAATTTAATAGTCAATATTATATATTATAGTATATATCATGTGTTATTTTATATATAATTTCATATATCATAATCTATATTTTATATAGCATCTCATATTTTATTATCTATATTATATCACATCATATTGTTTGTATTTTATATTGTATTGCATTATCTATCTTATATATCATATATATTAATGTACTATATCATACTTCATGTTGCATCATATATTAGTGTATATTTCATTAATACTATATTATATGTTATAATTATTTGTTTTAATAATAATAATAATTAAAATTTCAGGGTTATAAAGGAATGCTTGCTCTTTCAAGTACAAATCTCAGATTAGTTCTCAAACCCCTAAATCAAAAATTTGTGTGATTTTAACTCCATTAAAAACTTATGGGCTTTTTTTCTCTCCCAACATGATTCATAAAGCAATGTGTTTAAAAAAAAATTTTTTAGAGTCAACAAATATGACACTGATTATACACATGAAGTCATGAAAAACACATTTCCTCATTAGACTTGTTATGAAAGGAAAAATAGAAAAGACAGCAAAAGAGTATATACTTTAATCTGAACTCAGAATTATCTCTGGAGGTAGATAGAACTTTTCAGTATTAATTAATTAATTAATTTAATAATTCAGTATTAAAATTCCTTTTGGGATTTTCATAGGTCATTATATTGACCAGAGTAGCTAAGCTTTCACAATTGATTACTGTTACAATATTGCTGTTATTGTATATATTATTCCTCTAGTTACAGCCATTTGTTTGCCTCAGATCATATACGTCTTCCAGAGTTTTTCTGAGACCAAAAATTCACTTTGCTATTTCTTATAGCAAAATAGTATTTTATCATAGTCATATACTACAACTTGTACAACCATCCTCCAAGTTATCTCCTCAATTTCCAGTTCTTTGCTACCACAAAAGGAGCTGCCATAAATATTTTTGCATACATAGATTTTTTTTCTTTTTCTTTTGATTTCCTTGATGTACAGATTCAAAAATGGTATTTTGGGTCAATAGACATACAAAATTTCATAATCCTTTGGGCATGATTCCAAATTGTCCTTCAGACTGGTTGGGCTAGTTCACAGTTTCATTAATAATGCATTAGTGCTATCATTTTTATTATTGGCCTTCCCACGAGCAATTGCTATTTCTCTGTTTAAAAAAAAACAAATTTTAAAAAACAAAATAAAAAAACAAATTACAAAAGTATTTTGTAATAGCATTCATATAATATTGGCATGTGTCTTGGCAGGTAGACTCCAAAGTACTTCCATTATGCCTTAACAAGGGGTTTTAAGTTTTGGTTCAGGAAAAGAAACCATTAGTTGGTCAAACTTTTAAAGCTAGGAATTTGTAAAACATTATCTTAGAAATTTTCTAATTAGTTTTCCTAATTAGACCCTTGACTGATATGTCTACTTACATACATGCATATATTTGACATTATTTATTAAATTTAATTTAAATCATTAATCAAAATTATTTGTTAACTTAAAAATATTTGTGTTTATTTGATGTACTCTTAGTTCCTGGAGTTCTGGAAAGCTATATTCCTAATCAATAAATCAATTGAGAAGTAAAAAAAAAGAAAACTTATGGGCTGTTATTAAGGCTAGATTTAGAAAAAAAAATGAACCATTAGTTACAAGGGCGATTAATATTCAATATGATAAAAGTATGATTCCATGATGAAGAATTAAAGATATCAAAATGAATTCAATGTCAAATCATGTAAAACAAATGATGACAGCAAAAGTAGAAAAATAAATAAAAATAGAATTAAACCTGGTATATTTTTAAAGTTTTTGTTTAAATGTAAAATGTTATGAGGTTCTTGTAAAAGTCAATAAATTTACTTTATTTTGTCCCAATTTTTACACACTGCTATAAGTAGAACATGCATTTCCACCATGTATGTATATAGGTCCAGATATGTTTTATGTATATATATATATATATATATGTATGTATGTATGCACATACATATATATAGATATATCTATGCTTATAAATATATATATATATATATATATATATATATATATATATATATATATATATCTTTACTTAAATGTAGCCTGCTTTAGGGAGATGGGGGAATGAAAGGGGGAAAAAGAATAAAGTAAAAAGTGCTCAGCAGAGTACAAAAGAATAACCTACAAGAAAGGACACTCATGAATATAATTTCTTTTATTATAATATATGCTTTCTTGAAATGGAAATTTATTGTTATATATTTTAAATTCTCCCTGATGTTCTGCTGGGCACATGACAATGTTTTGTTGTGTTTTGTTTTATTTTATTTTATGTCTTTCTTCTTTCTATTTTGTTTTTATTATTATTATTATTATGTATTTCATTCAATAAAGAAAAAAGAAACGAAAAAAAAAAAATGAACAGGCAAAGGAGAAAGAATTCAATTAAAGAAAATTCCTGGGGAGGATTCTGGGAAGATGGTAGAGTAGGCTGGTAAATTTCAAGCTCTCCAGATTTCCCCCACAAATAGAACAAATTTGCACTTCAGAGTGAACATAGATTAGTGAAAAATCAAGATTTGGGGCAGAACTGGGGTCCCCCTGGTACAATCCAACAAGATTTGTAGAATGACCCCAGGTCATTAACCATGTGAAGTGCAAACATGTTTGGACTAGCTCAGCAGAAACATCAAGTGGGGACCACCAGGACTAGCTAGGTGAGGCTAGAGCCTCAGCAGGAACCATAGAGCTTTCAACTGCTAGACTATTTATTAAATTGAGTCCCAAAAGATGGAATGAGCCTCAGCCAATTGGGAACACCAGGCACAGCTGTGCTACAGACAGACAACCTTGGGCAAGAAGGCACTAGCACCTGGTGAATGCAGAGACAGTTAGGCAAGGAGCCTGTGGGTTGTGGGCATTTGCAGGAAAGTGGAGGTCTTGGTTTGGAGTTCCTGGTCAGAGTAGAGAGCTGAAGGCAAGCTTGACCACCATCCCTCCACCCCATGATTAGAGGTGCTTACACTAATACCTCTTATTTAAAAAAAATAATAATAAACCAACAAAAAAGAAAAAAACCTCCCTATTGAAACATGCTTTTGGAAAAGGGAAGAGTTGGATTCATCTTCAAAGGAGGATGCTTTAGTTTTAAGAGCTCTTTTTAAGAGCTCCTACCTCAAAGACTAATGTGAAATGGCTCCCTATCAGAGAGAATTTATAGAAGAATGCAAAGAAGAACTTAAAAACCAAATGAGAGACATTGAGGAAAAACTAAAAAATAATAATTAAAACCATCCAAGAAAAATAAGATTATGAAAAAAAAATTACCAACTAGAAAAAGAGGTATAGAGTCTCAAAGAGGAAAATAAATCTTTAAAAATTAGAATTGGGCAAGGAGAAGCCAGTGAAACTATGATATCAATAAACAAAACAGATTATAAAGAATGAGAAAATAGAATAGAATGTAAAACATAAGAAAAACTACAGGTGAGGAGAACAGATCAAGAAGAGAAAATAAGAATAATTGTACTGCCAGAAAGTTGTGACCAAAAAGAGAACCTTGACACAATAATGCAGGAAATAATCCAAGAAAATTATCCTGGAGTGATAGAACATGAGAGGGAAGTTGAAATAGAAAAAATTCACCAATCACCACCTCAAAGAGATTCTTTGTGAAAAACACATCAGAATGTAATTGCCAAATTTTAAAACCCCCAGATCAAAGTGAAAAATTTGCAAGAAAACAACAATTCAAATAGGCTGGAGCTACAATTAGAATTGTACAAGACTTATCAGCAGCTACAATAAAAGACAGCAGATCCTGGAATCATATCTACTGACAATCAAAAGAACTAAACTTGTGGCCAAAAATATCATAAGCTGCAAAATTATTTATAATTTTGAATAAGAAAAAATGAGCATTTAATAAACTTGCAGATTTTCAGGGCTTTTTACCAACCAAAAGTGAACTTAACAAAAAATTTAACACATAAAAGCCAACATTAAAGATCAGTTTTAAGAAACACAACATGGACAAATTGTTTAAACATGAATGCAGAGGGCCAGAACTCTAGAGAAGTATAGTGAAACAAGGTGTTAACTCAGTGGAATTAATAATGGTTCTCTAGTTCAAATATATTTAGTATGACAATGATATAATCACTCTAGTTTGATATGATGATATAATTACTCTAGATTGGCTTATACTCAGTATACTGTAATGATGTAATTGTAATAAGGTATTTAAACTGGGGACAAACTCAGACTCAGAGGGAGACTGGCAGACTGGCAGACTGCTGGAGGAGACTGGTCAGACTATGACAGACACAGACTGTGTAAGAGACAATAAAGATTTTGGACTCTATTCTTGTCCATTCTCTGGTGTCTATCCTGCTGAAACAAAGGCCTTTCTGGAGGACCTCCAGAAAGCTAGCCTGGACATTACACATGAACAAATTATTTATCTTTCATATATATGAAATGTATTCTATATGTTTAAAATTCATATCAACAATAGGGTGGCCCAAAAGAAAGATTGGCAAAAATAGTAATCTTGTTATGCAAATAAGGTGCAGAAGAAGAATAGATACAGAGGCATTAGAGGGGGGAGGAGGGCTCATAGTTCTGAAAACCTACTCACATAAGGAATGGGTTCAATAGGCCACACTACATATATACCATGAAGGATATAGCACCTTCCAAAATCAATAAAGAAGGAGGGAAGAATGGATGAAGAAGCAAAGAGTAAGGGAAGAAGACAAGGGAAGGATTCTTGGGTGGGAGGAGATTAAATAATAGCAAGGCAAGTTATGAAGCAGAATTTAAGCAAAGAGTCAGCAGGAATAAAAAAGACGTGTGTATGTGGACTATGTGTGTATGTGTGTCTATATACATGTAACTATATATGCATATATAAATATATCTTTTCTTAACTGTGGCTTACTTGAGGGTGGAGGATGATGAAAGTGGGAAAAAGAATAAAGTAAATAAGATGAGCAGCAGAGAAACAAAGAACAATTTACAAGGAAGTAAAGAAAAAAATGGACATTCACAAATATAATTTTTTCTACTAATATATATATATATATATATATATATATATATATATATATATATATACTTCTTGATCTATTATATATTTTGAATCTTTCATGCTGGAAGCATGACAAGGTTCTCTTTTGTTTTGCTTTATTTTACTTTATGTTCCTTTTCTGTTTTTCTCTTTTTTTCTTATTCTGTTTTTTTCAAATAAAATAATAATAAGAAAAAAAGATAGTTACTATGGGAATACGAAGATCAGAGTAAATCTAAAGAGAAAGATACTGAACTACTCCAAAGAATAATGCTAAATAGTTACTTATTCAAAAAGAATTCATAGAACTGAAAAAAAAAGACTTTTAAAATCAAGTGAGAGAGAGTGAGAAAAAAACCAAATAAATAAATAACAATCCAAGAAAAACAAGAAGATCATGAAAAGAAAGTCATCAACTAGAAAAGGCCATCCAGAGTCTTAAGGAAGAAAACAACTCTGAAAATTAGAATTGAGCAAAGGGAGGTTAGTAAAGTTTAAAGAGACAAACAAATAATAAAACAAAATATAAAGAATGAAAAAAATAGAAGAAAATGTGAGATATCTCATAAGAAAAACAACAGATCTGCAGAACAGATAAAGAAAACA
Source organism: Sarcophilus harrisii (assembly GCF_902635505.1). Classification (NCBI taxonomy): domain Eukaryota; kingdom Metazoa; phylum Chordata; class Mammalia; order Dasyuromorphia; family Dasyuridae; genus Sarcophilus; species Sarcophilus harrisii. The sequence goes on from NC_045428.1 coordinate 476,166,639, forward strand.
CAAGCTACCTGAAAACTATGACAAAAAAAGGACTATGAAGTAATAATACAAGAAATTATCAAAGAAAATTGCCCTAAAGAGATAAAATAAGAAAGGAAGGTAGAAATAGGGGGGATAATCCACTAATTACCACCTGAAAGAAATCCTACAAGGAAAACATACAGGAATATCATTGCTAAATTTTGAAACCCTTAGATTAAAGAGCATATTTTATAAGCAGTAAATAAAAAACAAAAAAAATGTTAATTCAAATACTCTGGAGCTACAGTTATAGTCATATAAGATGTATCAATAGCTACAATAAGAGGCCACATATCCTGAAACACCATAAATTGATCATCAAAAGAACTAGAGTTGTGGCCAAAAAATAATATATCCAGCAAAATTAAATGTAATATTGAATAGAAATAAAATGAATATTCAATTAACTGTCAGATTTTTCAGGATTTTGTTGCAGACAAACCTAAACTCAATAAAAGTCTTTGACATATAAAACATCAAAGATTAATTTCAAGAGATTCATTAAGGGCAAACTGTTTGTTTTATATGTGGCAATTTAAACTATGTGTCTAATATTATCATAAGTAGTTAGGTAGTCCAAAAGAAACACTGGGTAAAAGAGTTAAATGTGATAATGATGTGAATTTTGATAGCAACTTATCGTCTCCTTTTTTCAGGAAATTCTAAAACGTTCATCCTGGGAATTTAGTTTTCCAGATTTATTACCATAGGTAAGGCAACCATGATATAGCCAGACTGCTTTGACTAGCATCTTTAAAATATTTTTTAAATACTTATAATGGGAATCCAGGCTTTCTCACCCAGCTGCCAGAGGTAATTTTCTTAGGTTTTATCTGCTAATTCAAAGACCTTCTAAGTTCTCTGTTGATGGAAGGGTTCCCATATTGGGAGTTTCTACACTGAGGTGTTAGATACGAAAAGACAAAAAAGGGGGTAAATGGGACCTGACTGACATTTGCTGTGTGAAAATGGGCAAATCTTCCTCTCTAAACCTGTTTCCTTATATTTAAAGTGATTAACTGTAAAATGTAAAAAAGAACATTGCCATTGCCTACCCACAGGGTGGTTGTGAGCAAAGTTCTTTATAAGCCTTAAAGCACAACGAATAATAGATAAGATAAGTTAAAATATAATATGTATATATATATATATATATATACATATATATACACAAATACACACACACATATAAAGTAGCATTTGTACAGCACTTTAAGATTTACAAAGCACTTTAAAGTGTTACCTGATTTGATCTTAACAACAACCCTGTGAAGTGGGTGTTATCATTCCCACTTTACAGATGAGGAAACTGAAGCTGAGAAAAGTGAACTGACTTGCTTGGAGTAACACAACTAATAAGTGTCCATGGCAGCATTTGAACTTGATTCTTCCTAATTTTCAGTCCCATGCTCTATCCACTCCATCACCTAACTGCCTCAGCAGCTTATTTTTCATTTGAGAATTGTGCCCTTCACTGGTAAGATTTCTTCAAATAATAGTCAAGGATGAATAATACAAAGGAAAAAAGATCCTGGAAGTCATGGATCTCAAGTCCTTCATTTTACAGGTTAGAAAAAGTAAAGCATAAAAGGTATAAAATGACTCACCTAATGACACATTGGTATTATGTGGTAAAGTAAGGATTTGAACCCAAACTGTTCTGTCCCCTAACCTATGCTGCCTCTCTTTTCTGGCTCTTCATTTCATATTTTTATGAGGTGCTTATTCCAGCGGTAACCCAAGTAAGGAAGAGAGTTCTTGGCAGTCAGGAAGCAGCATGAAAACATCAAAAACCTGGGGAAAGTTCACCAAAAGCAGGACACAAAGCTGCAAAAAAAAAAAAAAAAAAAAAAAAAACCAGTTTTAATTAACAGCACCAATTTTACAACTTTGTCCCAAGGCCAGCCCTGAAAATCAGAGTAGGTTGTCACTCACATTTCCTGATTTTCTTGACTTGCTAATTTCTTGAGGTAAAACATTGTTATGACATAGAAAGCACTGATCTTAGAATCAGAAGCCCTGAGTTCAAATTCCAAAATTTTTGCTATTAAATATCTGTATGATCTTGGTCAAAAATGATTTTGATTGGTATCTAGAAAGCATCTAAAGGAATGAGCTTAGATGAATCATAATAACAACTCTGTGAGAAAAAACACCATAGCTCTTTTAAAGTCAAAGAAACTGAGGGTCAATCCAACTCATCTATGACTACATTACTAATAAGCATCAGAAAAGCAATTTTTGAACCCAAACTTTTCTTGACCCCAAGTCAAGAATTCTTTCCATGGCATCATATTTTCTATCAAGTCATTAATCTTTCCACTAGGAATCAGTTTCCTGATTCTGAAAATAAGATACATAGACTAAATCATCTCTTATATCCCTTCCATCTCCAAAATTTTGAGAGTTAGAATAGTTTCTTTAATTTATTCTAGTATTAGCTGGTTTTATTACTTAACCATGAGGAACATTCATTTTTATAAAGGTTTTCAAATCATCAATCAAAACAATGGTATCATACAGTTCAATGCAATACAAGAATCCATTAAACATCTACTGTCTGGTGGGCACTTTACTAGGAGCTTAGATTAAAAAGACAAAAATTAAATAATGTCTGTCCTCAAAAAGATTACACTCTACTAATAGAGACAAAACAGTAAATATAAATGTATACATATATATGTGTATATATTTATTTGCATATTTGTTATATATTACATATTTTATATGTCCATAGAGATACGGATAAAAATACACAAAAAATAATTTCTGGAGGAATCAGAAAAGATCTCCTATAAAAGTCCTACTGGACTTTGTTCAGTAGATGGGCACTCTTTGTTTTTAGTTCTTTACTATAATAAAAAGAGCTGTTATAAATATTTTCTACATATGGATCTTTTCTTTCTGTCTTTGACTTCTTGGGTACGTATACCTAGTAGAGTTCAAAGAGTAGGTATATCTCAGTGACTTTTTGAATAGAGTTCCAAATTGTTTTTTAGGATAGTTGGACTAATTCATAGCTCTAGTGACAGTGCATTAGCGTGCCTGTCCTCCCACAGATCCTTCAACATTTGACATTTTCATCTTTTGTCATCTTTACCAATCTGGTGGGTGTGAGATGAAGCTTCAAAGTTGTTTGAACTTAAGTTTTTCACACACCCATGTATAATTACACATAGACTTGCACCCCAATATTTTAAACTGAGTGAATGATTGCATGATAGATCTGATTCTCAGCAATCAGAAATCTGGTGAATAGGGGAATTCTAAGCCCTAGGGAAAATGATGACAGTCAGCAACAGGAAGCATCTTTTTAGCTGTGCAAAGAAAAATGAGCAATATTTTGATGTTCCTAAGGAACATTTTCCCAGCCTGCATAATTTTAGAAAGAGCAATTTTCTTATTATTTTTCTGGAGGAATAAATTAAGGCATTTTTTAGAGTTGTCTTTTAGTTTGTATATTACTTCTCAACCAAAAACAAATGAGTGAGTAAGAAAAGGGAGGTTTGCCTGCATCTAAAATTAGAATTTCTCTTTCCAAAATAATCTTGCCTCAACTTTCAACACTTCCTCAACCAAAGTTCCCTGAAAAATGTGAGCTTGTGATGAATGCCTGTAATGCATTTGCTTTCAGGGGGTATTACCATATGTGATGTCCTAATAGCAAAATAACTATTAATTTTCTAACTACTCCTAATTTACTGGGAATATAGATCTTGGAAGATTACATTCATATTAGTTCTTTATAATCACAAAGTACTTTAAACACATAATTTACAAGAACCTTGTGAGTTAAACAGTGCAGAAATTATTTTCCCCATTTTTCCAATGAAGAGGTTGAGTCCAAAGGGGTTTAAGTAACTGATAAAAACTCAGATTTACAGGAAGATGGGATTTTAGAGGCCATAGAGTTCAACCCCTCTTAATTTAAAAATGAGGAACCTGAGGCACAGATTGAGTAACTTACCCAGAGTCACACAACTTTTAAATATCTTCAGTGATATTTAAACTCCTGTCTAGATTCAAAACTCTATCACATCATGCTGCTTAGACAGTATTATAGTCAATAAATGACAAACTCAAACCTAGAAACTTCTGCTTCTTCCTAGAAATATGTTTTTTCTAAGGTATTTGGATGCATGATGAGGAACCTTATAATTCTATGTATGTTCTTCATTAAGAAAAATTATACCAGAGTTTTAAGTATACTCGATGTCAGGATTAGGTTAATTGAAAGAGCCTTAAGAGAAGTCATGATAACTTTGAACTTCAAAATCAGCTTCAACTTTTTCTGATCTGGTTTTACTTTAGGGTGACCCTCATCCATACTAACTTCTCTGGAGGTCCTCCTCTTTCAGGGTATTGGAGGGGTATATTAGAACTGGACCAGGAAATGACTCTGAAAAAATTAATAATTTCCCTACCTATGAGAGTAGGGAAAGCCTGGATTAGAGGAATACTATGAGATGATGAGAAAGATATTAAAAGGAAGGAAGGAAAGGAGAAGTAAATAAGGAAAGATGAAAACAGTCATAGAGGAGCATTCTCTGTTCTTTCAAAGGTTCATCCCTTAACAATTTCCCCAAGGACTGTGTCATGGAGAAATGCCTCAACTTCTAAGGAGTTTAATTCATTCCATTTTAGCAAGGTTTGATTCAGCACCCACAATGTGATACAATGGCAGGTGCTCAGAATAAATAAAGAAAACAAGAAAGTCCCTGATATCAAAGAATTTAGTCTAGACAACTAGGATAATCTTGACTTCATATTTAGAAAACAGAACCTAATTCTTTGCACTTGTCTACTCTATCAATAATTCTTGCTCTTTTTGGAGTTGCAGTATCTTATTATTATCTTTAACTTTAAAGGACCTTTACCAGGCTTTTAAAATGAAAGATGAAATCTTTTGAAAATTAAAATAAATTCCAAATGCTTTTGTTTTTTAGAGCTTTGGAAATACTATGTGGTAACTGGAAAGTTTTGAGGGTCTTATAAAATTAGATTTAGAATCACTGAGCTAAATCATAAAATAAGAAATAAATTTAGATAAAAGTGCTAAAAATGAAAACTCATGAAAATTTCCTTGTCTTCATTTCAAAACCTCATGATGTCAACTATCACTCTCTTCCTTTTCTCAACATTCTGATAATGAGATAGCTCTTCTCCCTGAAAAAGACCAATCTTTCTATAGGTGCCCTTCATCTAATTATCTTCTGTTTTCTCCAACAGATTGTTTTTTCAATCATCTCTTCCTTCTCACCAATCTTTACTCATTCACTATTAGTCTTTTTTCTGCTGCCCTCATACAATGCTCATTCTCCCCCATCCTTAAAATATCTTCACTAAAGACCAGACTATCACCCCATCAACCTATTATTCTATATCTCTCTTCTCTCTCTTAGCCAAACTCTTTGAAAGCATCTCTACTTTCTCTTCATTACTTCTCAGGCCTTTGCAATCTGACTCCTAATCTCTTTCATTCAAATGAAACTACTCTTTAAAGTTACGAATGATTTTTTTGTTGCCAAAGCTGATGACGTATTTTCTCACTTCTCAATCTTCTTGTCATCTTTGCAGCATTTAGCATTATTGTACATCCGACCCTCCCGGTGATGCTCAGTTCTTTGGGATTTTGTACTAGTATTCACTTTTATCTGTCCTTCTACCTGTTTGATCACTTTTTTTCAGTGTCCTTTAAAAATGCTTCAGCCATACCACACCTCCTCACTGTTCAAGGAACCAAGGCTCTGAACTATGCCTTCCCTACTCTCACTACACTTTCTCACTACTTCCTGTGAGTTTAATTATTTTTTCTATTGAGATACTTTAAAGGTCCATATTTCCAGCTCTAGTCACTTGCTTTAGCAGTAGTCCCACATACCAATTGCCTATTGTACTTAATTTTAAACTGGATGTCCCCAAAACATCTTAAACTTATTTTGTCTAGATCAGAACCAGAACTTGTGATACCCTTTCTCCTCCTCAAAAAAAACTCAAACCCTCTCCATTACCAAACTTCCCTGTATCTGTCAAATGCAGCATCATTCTTCCAATTTCCCAAGTTTGCAACCTTAGCATTACTTTTAACTTATCACTCATATCCAATCCATTGACAAATCTTACTATTTTTACCTCTGTAGCATCTCCATTCATTTTAAGTATAGCAATACCCTTCTATCTTTTGCAATTTTGATCAATCCTCTACTTAGCTGCCAAAGTGATTTTTCTTAAGCACAGATTTTACCATATAATTCCCCTTCTCAATAAATTCCAACCATTCCTTATTGCCTCAGGATTAAAATATAACTTCGTCTTTTGGCTTCTACAACCTGGCTCTACTCTATCTTTCTAAACTTATTTCATATGACTCCCATTACTGCCTACTATAGTCTAGCTGTGTGACTCTGGACAAGTTACTTAACCCAAATTGCCTCAGGGGAAAAAAATCATTCTCTTTTTCCCTCAGCCTCACATAATCCCTCACTTCTTTTAAGCACTGTAATTTACATGAAGACTTTCAGAATACTCCAGATTGCTTCTTCATTCTATTTATTTTGTATTTATTCTCTACATATTTATTCTTTGGTTACATACATGTATTTATACATACATCTATACATGTGTATATGTGTATAATTTCCCCGATTAAATAGAAGTTTCCTGAGAGCAGGATTTTTTTTGTTTGCATACCTAGTACCTAGTACAGTAGCTGACTTATGATAGATAATTAACACGTTTATTAATAAATCAACTGAATATTTAATTTCAGGGGGCAGAGTCACAATGTGGGCAAAAGTCAGGAATTTCTCTGCACTTTCCCAAAAGTGTACAAAAATTTTTACAAAAATTTTACAAGTACAAGTAAAAAAAATTTTAAAGTAACACCTCAAAATGAGTTCTAGAACTCAGAATAGAATAGAGTGAAACAACTTTCTAGCCCAAAACAACCTCAGAGGTTGGCAAGGAAAGTCTGTTGTGCTGAGGTAAGAGTGAAATGAAATCCAACAGAGATGATACCAGTAACAAGCCTTGGGCAACTGAATCAGTAGTAAGCTTTCAATCTATGGATAGTAAAGGGGTCAGGAACCTGTCAGAAGGAGATTACAGGGGTACCTTTGTTAGTGCTTGGTAAAAGACTCTGTTTCTTTGCCATATGTGGATCCAGCTCACAGTCCTGCATCATAGTCCCAGAGTTAAGATGGAATATTAGCACACCAGAGCTTGTAGCTACAGAGAAGCATAAATTTAGGACATAAAAGTGTTTGTGGTCACTCAAAGAACATAGCACAGCCCAGGAAAGTAGTAAATGCATCTTTCCATAAATCATACCACCTTGGAAGAACTGAAAACTTATAGCTAGCTCTGAAAATAGGTGTACAAAAAAAAAAAAAAAAAAAAAAAAAGCCGAAACATAGGACAGTGTTCCATCCATTACAGGAGCAGAGTCCAATTTTAACATAAAATTAAGAGTCAATAAATAGACTGGAGTACAGGAGAGGGGGGAAGGAAACTGACCATAGAAAATTACTATGATGACAGGAAAGGTCAAAGCCCAAACTCAAAAGAAAACTTATTATAAAGCCCAAATAGCTATATCCAAAACATCAAAGAAAAATGTGAATTTACCTCAAGATCCAAAAAAAAATTTCTGGAAGGGATCAAAAGATTCTTTAAAATCAAATAAAAGAAATAAAGGAAAAACTGGGGAAGAAATTAAAATGATTTAAGAAAATCATGAGGGCGGGGTGGGGGGAGTAAACAGCCAGGTAAACAAGACAGAAAAAAATACTGAAGAAAATCATTACTAAAAATCGCAACAATGTCAGAATAGACCAAATGATGAAAGAGAAAAAAATTCAGTGAAGGGAAGAATACCTTGTAAAAGAAAATTGGCCAAATGAAAAAGAGGTACAAAAACTAATTAAAGAAAATAATTCCTTAAAAATTAAAATTGGGCAAGTGGAAGCTAATGATTCCTTAACGCATCAAGAAACAATAAAACAAAATCAAAGAAATGAAAAAAATAGAAGAAAAATTGACCTAGAAAATAAATAACAAAAAGATAATTTAAGAAATATTGGACTACCTGAAAACGACAGTTAAAAAAAGAGCTTAGACATTATCTTTCAAGAAATTTCAAGGAAAACTGCCCTGATATTCTATTTATTATAGAATAATTCTATTAAAAAGAAGATAAAATAGAAATTGACCACCTCCTTTAAAAAAATCCCCAAATGAAAACTCTCAGGAATATTATAGTCAAATGCCAGAGCTGCCAGATCAAGAAGAAAATATTGTAAATAGCCAAAAAATATTGATAAGAAATATCAAAGCCAAATTCTAGACCTCCAAGATCAAGGAAAAAATATTTCAAGCCAAAAAAAAAAGAGAAGAAAAATTCAACTATTGTGGAGCCACAATCAGGATAACATAAGATTTAGCAATCTCTACATTAAAGGATCAGAGAGCTTGGAATGTGATATTCTAGAGGGCAAAAGAGCTAAAATCACAACCAAGAATCACATATAGCCAACAAAACTGCGTGTAATGCTTCAGGGAAATGCATATTCAATGAAATAGAAGATTTTCAACCATTCCTGATGAAAAGACCAGAGCTGAATAGAAAAGCTGACATTTGAATATAAAACTTGAGGGGAGCATGAAAAGGTAACAGGAAAGATAAATCATAAGGGACAGGAAAGATAAATCATAAGGGATTCAATAAGATTAAATTGTTTACATTTCTACATAGATATGAACTGACTAAAGTAGATGATAGCTAAAAAATAAAATAAAATTATGGGGTGGGAAAGAAGAATGCACTGGGAGAAGAGGAAAGGGAGAGATAGAATAGGTCAAATTATTTCACATAAAAGAGATGCAAAAGAGCTTTAACAGAGGGGGGAAAGATGGAGGAATTAGAGGAGAGAGCACTTGAATCTTGCTCTAATGGGAATTGACTCAAAGAGAGAATAACATACACACTCACTTGGGTAAAGAAATGTATCTTTTCCAACAGGAAAAGTAGAAGAAAAGGGGGGCACTAATCGAAGGGAGACCATATTAGGAGGAGTTGGCAGACAGAAGTAAAACACTTTTGAATATGGTCAGGAAGAAAGGAAAGAAAATGTAGGATAAATAAGGAAGAAATAAGATGGAAGAAAATACACAGTAATCATAACTTGTAAAAAAAAAATTCTTACAGTAAATTTCTCTGATAAAGGCTTTATTTCTCAAATATATAGAGAACCAAGTCAAATTTATAAGAACACAAGCCATTCCCTAACTGATAAATGGTCAAAGAATATAAACAGATAGATTTTAGACAAGCTAATTAAAGCTATCTATATATAAAATTTCTCTAAATCACTATTGATTAGAGAAATGCAAACTAAAACAACTCTGAGGTACCATTATACCTGTCACATTGGCTAATATGACAGAAAATTAAAATATCAAATGTGGGAGGGGGTATGGAAAAATTGAGACACTGATGCAGCTGGAGTTATGAATCCATTCAACCATTCTGGAGAGCAATTTGGAACTATGTCCAAAGGGTACATACCCTTTAGCCCAGCAATATCACAACTAGATCTGTATCCCAAAAATATTTTTTTAAAGGGAAAGGATTTATATATACAAAAATATTTAGAATAGATCTTTTTGTGATGGCAAAGAATTGAAATTTTAGGATATTCCCATCAATTGGGAAATGGCAGAATAAGTTGTGGTATATGCTTGTTATAGGAAGAATAACTCAGCTCACTTACTTACTGCTTATGTCACCCAAGTCAAGTCATTTATTTTCTCTATGTTTTAAGTGTGAAATGGGGATACTAATAACACCCATCTCAAAGGATTGTTATGAGGTTAAATAAAATGAAATAATATATACAAATTGCTTAGCAAACTTTAAAGTGCTAGATAAATGTCCAAAATAATGATTATTTTTGCCTTTGCTTTCCCAAAAAACTTATATAATCTGTGGTTTAACTCTTAATTTTAGAAACTGTATCTCAAAGTCTGCACTGTTTCTCAGAAATAGAAATAAATATTGGAAATGGTGAGTTTTTACTTCCCTAACAATAATGTCACAAAGTTTTGGAGATTTTGAGTTTGCATAATTATTTTCTCTTCATTTTAGCAAATAAACATTCATGTATACTTGTTATATTAAAGCCTATACTCTTATATGTAATGTTCCTCATAAATGTTCTCTACTCTAATTATAAAGCCCCAAATACAGAGAACTGAGGCAAATCAACAATTTTATATTATCATCAATAGCAGACTCTGTTTACAAAGTTTGGGCTGGAAACAATTATAAAGGACTCTCTACCAAAAGTAGAATTTTCTGTTTTTTCTTTCTTCATGATTTTAAAATGAGCAATGAAAGGCTACATCCTGTTTGAATAAACAAAATGCTAAAAAAAAAATTTGTCAAGGAAATTCCCACATACCCAAATGAAAACTTCATTCTAAAATGTAAGCTTATGATAATAATAGCTAGAAAATTCATCATTATCATCACTACCACCACTACTTGACATGGATGGATTTGAACAATATGGCTCTACCAAAAAATACACTAAACTTTGCCTTTATCAAGTAAATCTCTTCAATTATACTGTGTGGGACAGTATGGACCACAAAAACAATCAAAAGCTCTCCAGAATAAGAATTATTATAATCTTTTGAGAAAGGGTATCTCTCATCTGACAAGGTGTCAGTAAAAGGGAGTGCAAGAATAAACTGCAAAACACAAGATTAAATACCCTGAATGCAGAAGCCCCCACCCTTGCCTGGCCTTTTTTTACCATATTTGGGGGAGTCTGGGCTTATATCTAACCCAGAAACAAAAGAATACAAGTCAATAATAATAAACTCTTCATTTAAATTTCTCTAGGGAACTCCTATACCAGCAGATATTCTCATAAGAGAATTTAAAGTCATTATCATCTTTAAAAGAAGTACTTAAATGCTAATTAAGAGGTGTTGGGAAACAGGAGGGGACAAACACCTGCAACTTTTATCTATAGCTCTATTTGTTATTATAAAGTCTCAATTCACAATTAAAATATAGTTTAAAGCTATATTCCCATGAGAGTGTCTTCACTCTGTTAATTCCACACAATACTAAAGTATCATTTGCACATTTAACATCCACTAAGGAAAAAGAGAATTGAAGGCTTCATGTTTGAATCCCACAGTTAATTTGAATTGTTGGATGGAGACAGTTTTAACAAATACCTGGCTCTCTTTTAAGCAAAACAGATGGAATGCAAATCTAACTAAGAGAAAGCTATGGCTGAAAATGTTAAGAGATTTACTGTCATCCTGGAATTAAAGGTGAATGGGCAGAAAATTTTTTAAGCAAATAACACCTACATACAGCTAGTGCTACTGCACAAATTCAGAACAATAAAATTAACCAGATTTGTAAAATAATCTAACAAAATACTGTTCAATATTTACAAAACACAGGACCTATCAGTCAGCCTGTTTGTATTTAATAAGTGCCTACTATGCACCAAGGAGTGTGCTAAGTGCTTTACAAATGTTATCTTCTGTTCATCTCATTCTTGCAATAAGTGAAAATCAAGTCATTAAATTCTAAAAATAAGGGAATCCCTCATCCCATTAAGCTATCCTACACCCAGAAGCAAAGTTGGGGGAGGATACTTTGTAGCAACCACTTTAAATGTGATTCTATTCTACTCAAGAATTGAGTGAGTGTGTAAGGGAGAAGGTGGAATGTAGAGAGGTAGGAGAATGAAGGGATTATATTTTCTGTCCTTTTATACTTTTTCAGTAAATATCCCTTTATAAAAACTAATAGATTTAACTGATTAATTGATGTTCAGGAAATATCAACTGATCAAATTGGTATTGAGAAAAGATCAATTGGTCAAAATGATGTTATAAATCACTGAGAATTAATCTTGGTAGAAATAAATTGGATATTTATGAATAATAGTATTAGAGAAATTCCCAATCCTTTAAAAAGATAAAAAGAGGGGAAGCCACCCCAACCCGCCCGTGGGGGGGGAGGGGGAAGGGGTTCTGATGATCTGACTTGCTAATCTAAATGTGAGTTGGGGGAGAGATCCCAGAGACCTACACATAAGGTCTTATTTAGAATACATTTGATACCCATACATTTTCAAGAAATTCTCAATCTGGGATTCCCTTTAGTAGATTACCTAATTCACAGGCTCTATTAGAAGAAAATTGATAAATCTTAGATTATAATTGTACAGTAACCAGTTTTTCTAATGCATTTCTTTATTATAGCTTTTGTTTGTTTGAATACTTATGTACTGCTATCTATTGTTTTATTCTATTAAATATAAATGTTACAGTTACTAAGAGAAGTATAGATTTTGCATCCATAAAGTAGTGGAGCCTAGATTATATTTACTTATGCCAGTTCATAGAGTCTTCAAGCAATACTACATAAATGAAACTGCCTTAGTTATAAGGGTTCTAGAATAAGAGTTACATAATATCTCTAGTCAGATAATTAGAGGGAACATAGCTTGTAATGCTGGAGAAACTGAGGCAAGATAGATATTAGAAAGTTTTTAATATTTTATTTGAAAGGGAGAGATTTACTGGGACCAAATGGATCCATGGTTTGGTCCTAGGGCTGAATGAGACTATCGTCTCCAAGAATCCAGCATCCAGCCCCTAATGTTTGCTTCCCCTGAAGTATATATACACACACATATGGCTCCAAGCCACCAGGGAAAACTGAGGCAGGGACAGAGTCAGAGCACTGAGAGTGGGGAACAGATTATCAATCTGGTTCTGACAGGGTAAGGGGAGGCACCAGACATTCTGATAAGTTGGGATCAAGAAAAACAATGACAGAATGGGGGGAGGCACCGGACATTCTGATAAGTAGGGAAGGTCTGGGGTCATGATGTCTAAGCTAGAAGGTCTTTCTCCTTATCTGGATCATGATGATTAGGAGGAGGGGTTATTGCAACCAGGCAGAACAATTCAGGGAAATTGAGATAGAACAATTAGGGTAGGTAGAATAATCAAAGAAAATTGTGGCACAACAGGCTCAGTAGAAAAAGTATTGGATTTAAGGTTAAATCACATGAGTTCATGTGGATCTCCCACTTAATATCAGTATGATTTTGGACAAATAACATTTCTTCTCTTCAGTTTTCTCATATGCAAAATGGATTGAAATGAGATTACCTTTCTCATTAATTAAAGCATTTAATTTTTCAAGATACATGCATAGATAATTCTGCAACATTAGCCCTTGCAAAACCTTGTGTTCCAGTCTTTCCCCGCCTTCTCCCACTTCCTTCCCCTAGATGGCAAGTAGTCCAATATATGTTAAACATGGTAGAAATATATGTTAAATCCAATATATGCATATATATTTATATAATTATCTTGCTGTACAAGAAAAATTAAATCAAACTGGAGAAGAAAATGATAAGAAAATAAAATGCAAGCAAATAACAAAAGGGTGAGAATGCTATGGTGTGAACCCCATTTAGTTCCCACTGTCCTCTCTGTGTTGATGGCTCTTTTAATCACAACACCATTGGAGCTGGTCTGAATCATCTCATCATTGAGGAGAGCCATATTCATCAGAATTGATCATCCCATAGTCTTGCTGTTGCCTGTGTACAATGATCTCCTGGTTCTGCTCATTTCACTTAACATTAGTTCATGAAAATCTTTCCAGGACTCTCTGAAATCATCCTGCTTATTGTTTTTTACAGAACAATAAAATCCATAACATTCATATACCACAATTTCTTCTCCAATTGACGGGCATCCATTTAGTTTCCAGTTTCTTGCCACTACAAAAAAGGCTGCCGCAAACATTTTTGCACATGTGGGTCCCTTTCCCTCTTTTAAGATCTCTTTGGGATATAAGCCCATTAGAGTAGTACTGGGTCAAAGAGTATGCACAGTTTGATAACTCTTTGAGCATAGTTCCAAATTGCTCTCCAGAATGGTTGGATCTGGAATGAGATTACCCTTAAGGTTCCTTCCCACACTCACTCTATGACCTTATGCTTGCTACTTCTATCTCTCCAATCCAAAACTGCAGTCCAATGTTTCTAGTTGCCTAAAAAACACTTCTTCCTCGAACTTCAGGTGTCCAGAACCAAGTTCTGAATCCTTCCTAAACTTACTTTTACTTTCTTCTTTCACTCTTTCTATGATACCATCATTCATCCAAGTCTTTAACCATAGAGTTGTCTTTGACTCTCTCCTCTCCCTCATTTCTCATATTCTCTGAGTTACCAGGTCCTATCAATTCTACCTTTCCTATTTCCTTTCTATTCTAATTTCCACCACTCCAATACAAGATTTCATCAGCATAAGAAAGGATTACTATAGCTCTCTTTTTTCCTCCAATCCATATCTTTTCACAATTTTGGATATCCCTAAATGCATAGCAAAATTGATACTTCATAAATACTTGACATATTTGTATGGTATGCTGCATAATCTTTCTTTTAAAAAAATTTTTTTGGTGCCTTATATTTTTATGTCACAGTTACTTTCCATCCCAACACTACTACAACAAGCAAAAACAGTTGATACAGATACCTTGGCAGAGAACATATACCATTTTCTGTCTTAGAAATTGTCCACTTCTCTGTTGTGAGAACATTTTAATCTTTTTTGTAGGATCTTTGGGGTTTGGGAGTTTTTTTTCAGTAATTCAGATTTTAAATTTTGGCAAATTTTTCATTGACATTTTTACAGAGAGTATGTATTATTCTCTTAGTTCTGCTTATTCCCCTGTGTCAGTTCATATTGATCCTTCAAAATTTCTGTGAATTATTCATATCTTAATTTCCTATCACATACTACTAACCTATTACTTTCATATAACTTTTTACCAACGTGCATCAATTTTGTTCATCCCCAAGTGTTGCAATGAATATTTTGTTGTAAATTGCACTTTTTTTTAACTTTTAATTTACTTGGCATATTTGCTCTGTAGTAAGACTTCTAGGTCAAAGGAATACTTTAGTCACTTTTTAGCATAGTTTGAATTTGCAACCCAGAATGACTGAACCAAGTCAAAGCACCTTCTCACAATATTTATACCCCATATTGACTATCCTATCTTTTCATCTTTCTTAATTTTCATGGAATGTGGTAAAACCTCAGATTGTTTTAATTGCATTTTTCTTGCTCTGAGTGATTTGGAGCCTGTCTTACTATGTTCCAGTCCTTTGACCATTTATCTATTAGGACAATGGTATCTGTTTGGCATCACATATTTGCATCAATTCTTTTTGGCAGTCTTTCAATTGAGTTCAACAAATGTATATTAATAGAGTATTCTGTGTAGAATATTATCTACATGCTGAATGGAAAACAAAGTTTAGATTAATATGCTTTATTCATGGAAGTAAGAGGGAGATATAACTAAAATAATTATAAAATAATAGCTATTAGTTATATCTAAGAAAAATGTTGTGTGATGTTTAAAGTGGGGAAGTTATTATCAAGTCAAGGAATTAAGGGAAGCTTTCTGGAGGAAGTGGCATTTGAGTATGGCTAATGAAATCTGATTAAACTGTTCCCTTTTCCCAAAGTTGGGAAGGAGAATGGAGAGCACACATTGACTGAAATAGCTGGAATAGCCGATAAACCCATTAAGTGTAATCTCTGATATTGTAAAGCTATCTCTTAAGCCCAATGAGGGAAGCTAAGGCTTTGGTTGCATATTCCACCTCTTTCCCCTTATTGTATAATGAAAAGTGCCTTCTCTTGCCCTTCTCTCTCCTTGCTTATTGCTTCCATAAATTTTCTTAATCCTAAAAATCCTAATCATGGCAAGATCCCTTTTGAAGGAAGGGAGAATTAACTGGTTGCTGAGAACTGCCCAAATCTGCAGGCATCTATGCCCTATTCCCAATCTCCTTGGCTATGCCTGTTGGAAGCTTGGGATAGACAGAAACGTCTTATTTTTACATCCCAGTCAGTCATTCCTATGTCTGTGACCTGCTTTCAGAAACTGAACTCCCTTTTGTAATAAAGAAAAGCAGTTAAGTAACTGATTGATACTATGACCCCATCTAACAATGTATGTAATATTATATGCTATCTTCCACCTCGCTACCAAAATGAGCAAAGCATGTTTCATTGTTTGTCCTCTGGAACCATTATTAGTTTTCCATTTATTCTTCCACATCATTTTCATTTACATTGTTTTAGTGACTGTGTATATGATTAGAAAGCTTCTTGTGAGTTTTTCAGAACCATTGTTCTGTGGTTTTTGTGTTCTATGGTCCTTTGCCAAGTTCATCAAGATGATCTCTCAAGCCTCTTTCAAGGTGTATGATTCTGTGATTAAATCTGTAAACATACTAATTATCAATAGTTAGCTTTTGTGGTCAAAACCTTTATAATTAGCCTACTAGGATGAAATGTCAGGGATTTTGTTTTGAACAACTTCAAATAAGTGGCAAGAGATTTGGTTTTCTTTTTTGAACGATTCTATTTTCAGGCTTTGAAGTCTTGGTTCACTGCACTTTGGATTGCTCATAGAATGAATGAACTTTACATTACAACAGAGACTCGTCCAATACAAACTTGTCATTAACATCCAAATACAGAAAATAGCTTCACATCCTCTCCTTGCAACTGTCCCACATCACCTAGTCCATGGAATTGTCACACCTAACAATAAATACCATTTAGAGTGGTAAGTGTAAAAAGAAGATTGGATTTAGAATATGAACATACAGATTCAGTTCCTGTCTCCCTTACAGATAAATTATTTCATTTTAATCTCTTTGTGCCTCAGTTTCCTCATCTGTAAAAGGAAAGATAATCCCACAAGGAAGGCACTAAGAAGGGAGGGGAAGGATTCTTGCAGAAGAGGTGAATTGATCTAAGTCTTAAAGAAAGCCAGAGTAGACAAGAAGATATATAAATATAAGCTATTATTATTACCACTACAAGATAATTTTTGTTAACAAAGTAATCTCAATGAACCATACAGGGGAATTTCAGTATGTGGTCCCTCCTTTAGAGTAAATCACAACCAACAGACATTATCATCCTGTGTTATTTCTTATATGAACTCTCATAGAGACGCAAGGGCTATGCTGTATATATCTTCCTTTAAGTCATGAAAAATAGGTAGGTCATATCAGCACTCATTCCTTTTATCTGTCTTCCTTCATTTTCAGTAGATGATTAACCTACTTTTGTTTTTAATCATATGTTTCCTATATTATATGTCTTATACAACTTCTTGCCTAGGTCATCAATGAACTGATCTACAACCTACTTATCTGTACTATACATCTTTCTTGACTTTTGGATCAACCACAACTTTGATTCTGCAATAGAAGTTTTGCATAATTTCTTAAATACCTCCTCTCTCTTTCATTTTAATTCTAGGCCTAATTCATTGTATATATGCAGTATCTGATATCATATAGGTGTATTTGTACTATAATTTAATGAAATAATTAATCAACTGCATGTCAGAAACCAGATAACAGTTATTTTTCAACCATTTGATTTTGAGTTTTCCCCCATACATTATATGAGTCTTTTGCATAGTCATAGATCTCATTTAGGAGTCCTTGTAATGTTCTAGGCTTTAATGCATGAGACAAGGACATCAGGAGAACAAAGAGAATCAGTTAGTAAAGATTTATTAAATTGATTAAAATGTGCCAAAAACTGTCCTAAGAAAGGTATTAGATAATCCTTGCCCTCAAGGAATTACCACTCTATTGGAAGGAGAGGGGAGCTATAACACATACAAAGAAGCTGAAAAGCAGGAGGAGGAAGAGGGGAGGAAGTTACCAGATATAAAACATGAAGGAGTCATATAGTCAGGATAGAAAAATGTTGATTTGTCATAGAACATAATTAGTTTCTGAAGATGTTGAAGTCCAGGAAAACAGCTGAATGGTAAATGGACAAGAATTCTCTGGGTGACATCCTTAAATAGAGAAAGATCAGGAAAAAACTCCCAGATGTCCATCTCCTATTCTTTCCAACAAAAGGGAAGAAGGAGCCCAGAGTAGAGGGTGCTGAGGATGTGTGGACTTCCCAGTAGATTTCATCTTGTATAATGTTAAGTTTCTGCAGATATGGAAATCCAAGAAAATAGTTAAGTGGGAAATGATAGGAATCCTTTTTCCATTACATGACAATGGTAACCATAAGAGGTGAGCACCTCTCCCATTTTTTATTTCTTGTTTACTACTCATATTTTTGAGGTTTATATTTGTCAAGGAATCTTATTTTATCTTCATACATGCAAGAGACATTCCTTACTGGAGAAAAATGTATTGGAGATAACAATCTGCCAAAAGTTTGATGTCAGGTCCAACTGATCTTGATTATCCCATATTCGTACATGAATTAAGAAGAAAACATGTTTGTCACCATTTTTATAACTCTCTAGGAAACTAAATGGCAGAGATATCCACAGTTCAGAGAGCTGGATTTGGAATTAGGAGGACCTTATTTTGAATCCTACCTTAGATATTTAGCAGCTGTATGATCCTAGGCAAGTCATTTAACCACTTTCAGCCTTTATTACCTCACTTACAAAATGGAAATAATAATTCCTACTTCACAAGGTTATTATGAAGATCAAATGAGATATTTGAAAAGTACTTTCCAAATTTTAAAGAGCTACATAAAAGCTAGATATTATTAATAATATTGTTATCATTTATGACAGAGGAACCATTATACTTTTATTCTGTGTTTATGTGAGATAAAAGAAATTACTCTAAAGAAAAATGTTAGGAAGAACTGGCAGAGAAAAATTATATTAGAGGTAATTATTGAGTGATTATTTTATAATGTATCTCATAGAAGGGAAAATACAAAAATATTTTAAAACTGTAAACAATATTACTACCTCCAAAAGATACTTTAAGCAAACTCACAAAAAAGGGGGTATGAAGCAATTCATTCAGGAATATCTTCTTCACCACTCTTAAATGTCCTGATTTTTTTTTTGCCATATATCATTATAACACTGTAAGACTTACCAACTCAGAAAGACTCACTAAATAAGAATTTACTTGTAAATTGATAGTAGGAAAATATGCAGGAATTGTATCCTATTAGTTTCAATATGACGCTTAATATCTTTTGTAAAATAAATATGAATAATTGATACTAATGCTGACATTGTGTCAATATTTTCACAAAGTATACTGAAGAAGAAAGTTAACTATTGTGTCATAATGCAGACTTTGCAATCAAAAAACTTGGTTGGCAAGTATGAAGTCTCCAAATTGGAAGAGACTTTAGACTTCATTAAGTCAAGTCTACTCTGAAAATGAATAATAATACATTCTACATTATGCCCAACAAGTGATCATCCAGTCTTTGCACTAAGACTTCTAGTGCAAAGAAACCTCTACCCTGTGAAGAAGCCCATTCTTTGTTGGGCCAACTTTTAATTGGGAGAAAACTTTTACCTCACAATCTATCCTGATGTAATTTTCACCCACTAGTTCTCTAAAATGAAACAAATAATTTTAATCTCTCTAATCTTTGAAATTTGATAAACTTCAAAGACTTGACAGCTATCATTCCTCCTTAAGTTTTATTTTCATGCCCAGTTCCTTCAAATGGTCCTCAAATATCAGGCTCTCAAGGTCTCTTACCATCCTAGCCATTCTCCAACATTTATCAGTGCTCTTCCTAAAAGACAATTTGAGAAATGAACAAAATGATTAAAAAAAAAATGCAGGCTAGATTAAAGTGAATCAGGTAATTATCCCTCTCTTAATGAAACCTGAGTTTATATTAATGTTTTGACAGCTATATCACACCATTAACTCATATTGAGCTTGCAAAATCCCCCAGAACTTTTTTTTTTTTTTCACAAAAATTGCTATCTAATCCTACTTCTCCCATCGTGCACTTGTGAAGTTGCTTTTTGGAAATGAAGTATGTGCTTTTATATTTCTCTCTATTAAGTCCCATTTTGTTAGATTTAACCCAATCTATTAGTCCAATGACATCTTTATGGATTATAACTCTCTCATCCATTATGTTAGCTATTCCTCTTAGTTTCTTTTTTAATTTTTAATATATTTCAAATATTTCCCAATTGCATATAAAAAAATTTTTAACATTCTTTTAAAAAAATTTTGAGTCTAAAAATTCTCTCTCTTCTTCCAATCTCTCCTCCATCCCTTGAGAAAGAGAATAACAGGAACATATAGGTGGCACAGTGGATAGAGCATTAGCCCTGAAGTCAGGAGGACCGGATTCAAATCTGAACTCAGACACTTAACACTTCCTAGCTGTGTGATCCTGTGCAAGTCACTTAACCCCAATTGCCTCAAAAAAAAAATGATATCAATTATTCAGGTGAAGTCAGGCAATAATTTCCATAGTAGTCATATTTCAGAAGAAAATACACACATGTACACTGGAAAGTTTTAAAAGTGTACTTCAATTTGCACTCAAACAGTTCATCAGTTCTCTCTCCATAGATAGCATTTTTCATCATGGATCCTTTGAATTGACTTAATTAAATTTTTGTAGTGATAAAAGTAGTTAAGTCTTTCACAACTGAAAATCTTTACAATAGTTCTGTCACATTGTACAATGTTCTGCTGATTTTACTCACTTCATTTTGCAAGAGTTCATATAAGTCTTCAAGAGTTTTTCCTGAAACTATTCTGCTCATCATTTCTTACTGTACAATAGCAATCTTTCCAATCATATACCATTTGTTCAGCCATTCAACAACTGAAGGGATACTCTTAATTTCCAGTTCTTTGCCACCACAGAAAGAGTTGCTATTAATATTTTTGAATAAATACTTCCTTCTCCCTTTTCTGTAATGGGCTGAAGCTCGAGCTGATGCACTGAGGTCCCAAGCACGTGAGGCTAAATAGTAATTGGACCATACTCTATTAATATATATGCTTGGAGAAAGAATGACCCCCCCACCCACTCTTTGTGCAAGTCCTGATGTGCTGTATAGGAAATGACGTAGGGTCGATTTTGGTGGGTGGAAGCAGAGGGGCAGGAAGAGAGGCAGAGGCACGGCTGGGTGGGTTCGTGTCATGGCTGTTCACATTGCGATCGCCATTCCCCTTCACCTCCACAAAGAATAAAGATTGAAGATTTTCCCTTAACCTGAATTCCTGACTCCAGCTGATTTTAAAATACGCAGTCATCACACTTTTCTTGTACATTTTTGGGATATAGTCCTAATAGTGGTATTACTGAGTCAAAGGAAATGTTATAGCCCTTTGGTTATACAATATTTGGGTGTAGCTGCAAATTGTTCTCCAGTATGGCTAGACTACTTCACAATTCCACCAACTGTGCAAGTGTCCAAATTTTTCCACATTCTCTTCATCTGTCATTTTCCCTTTTCTGTCATGTTAGTCAATCTGATAGCAATGAGACGGTATTTCAAGATTGCTTTAACTTAAATTTCTCTGATCAATGGGAATTTTGAGTATTTTTGCATGAAATTAAAGCTTTGATTTATTCTTCTTAAAATTACCTTTCATACATATCTTTTGGTTATCATTTGGGGAATGGATCTTTTTTAATATAAATTTAGATTTGAGATATAAGGTCTTTATTAAAGAAACCTAATGTTTAAAAAAATTCCCAATTTCTTGTTTTCCTTCTCATATTGGCTACATTAATTTTGTTTGTACAAAACAATTTAATTTCATGCAAACAAAATTATACACTATACTTCCTGTGATCTTCTCTATCTCTTGACTGGTGATGAACTTCATTCAGAGATCTGTCAGGTTAATTTTTCCTTGTCTCCAAAATTTACTTATGATAGCACTCTATATGCCTGAGTTATCCATTCTGACTTTATTTTGGTCCATGGTATAAGATGTTGGAGTATATGTAGTTTCTTCCAAACTTTTCCAGTTTTATCAATAATTTTTGTCAAATGATGAGTTCTTATCCAAAAGCTTGGATCTTTGGGCTTATTAAACACTAGATTACTATGGCTATTTACCACTTGTATATCTAAGCTATTCCTCTATTCCATCATTCTATTTCTTAGCTACTTCCAAATTGTTTACATGATTATTGCTTTGTCATATTGTTTGAAATCTGGTGCTACTCATCCATGTATGTTGCTTTGTATTATTTCCTCATTGATTTCCATGATATTCTTGATCCTTGTTTTTCCACATGCATTTTGTTATTTTTCTGGCTTTATAAAATAATTATTTGATAGTTTTATTGGTATAGCACTAAGTAAATAAACATAATGGAATTGCTATTTTTTCTTATAACACATTAGCCTACTCATAAACAATGAATATTTCTACAACTGTTTAGATATTGTTTGCAATTATTCTAAATGGAATTTCTGTTTGTATCTCTTCCTGTTGAGTTTTGTTAGTAATATATAGAAATGCTGGAGTTTTATATCCTGAAACTCTGCCAAAGTTGTTTGTTTTATCTAGTATTTTAGTTGATTCTCTAGGATTCTCTAAGCAAATTATCATATCATCTGCAAAGAGTGATAGTTTCCTCATTGCATATTTTTATTTATA
The DNA here is from genome assembly GCF_902635505.1 of Sarcophilus harrisii. Taxonomy (NCBI): domain Eukaryota; kingdom Metazoa; phylum Chordata; class Mammalia; order Dasyuromorphia; family Dasyuridae; genus Sarcophilus; species Sarcophilus harrisii. The sequence continues at coordinate 476,189,204 of NC_045428.1, forward strand.
ATTTTTTAAGTTTATCTTATTTTTATTTTTCTTGTCTTATTGCCATAGCTAGCATTTCTAGTGAATACTAGTGGTGATAATGGATGTTCTTGCTTAATCCCTGTTCTTATAGGGAAGGTTCTAATTTATTCCCATTACAATTATTACTTTCTCTTGGTTTTAGATAGATAATATTTATTTTTTAAAAGTCTTCCTTTATTCCTATGCTTTCTAGCATTTTTAAAAGGAAAGAGTATTTTTTATCAAAAGCTTTTTCTGCATCTAAGAATCGAGTTATAATTTTTTTTGTTATTTATACTTATAATTTTCCTAATGTTGAATCAGTCTTACAATTCTGTTTTAAATATCCCCTCATCATAGTATATAATCTTTGTATTGTATTGATATAACCTGGCATTTTATTTAATATGTTTGCATTTTCATTAAGGAAACTGGTCTATAGTTTTCTCTGTTTTTGCTTTCCCTCATTCAGGTACCAAAACCATATTTGTGTCAGAAAAGATAGTTGGTAGGATTTCTTTTGCATCTATTTTTTCTATAATTAATGTAGAATAGGGATTAATGGTTTTTAAAATATTTAGTAGAGTCAACTTTTATATTCATCTAGATCTGAGAAATTTTTCTTAGGCAGCTCATTTGTGGCTTGTTCAAGTTATTTTTCTAAAGTGAAATTAAGTATTCTATTTCCTCTTCTGCTAATTGGAATAATTTTTATTTTTATAAATATTCATCATTTCATCATCGGTTTTAATGGCATATAATTGGGGAAAAGAACTAATGATTGTTTTATTTCATCTTTATTGGTGATGCATTCACCTTTTCATTTTTTCCTGGTAATTTAGTATTTCTTTTTTTTTTTTAATCAAATTAACCAATGCTTATCTCTTTTGTTGATTTTTTTTCCTCATAAAACCAGCTGCCAGTTTTATTTATTAATTCAATAATTGTTTTGTTCTGTTTTTACTTTTAATTTTATTAACTCCTTTGATTTTCAGGATTTGTATTTTAATGTTTAATTGGTGTTTTAAATTGAATACTTAATAGGATCTTTCTTTGTTCATGGCTTTTAGGTAGTCCAACAATTTTTAAATAATTTCTCCTCAATCTATTTACAGGTCAGATTTTATTTTTCCTGATATTTCACTATTTTTCTATTTATTTTTTCTTTTGACTTTTTTATTATTTTTGATATCTCAGGAATCATTAGCTTCATTTACTCATTTTTACTTCTTAAGGAATTTTAATGAATTATTTTCCTCTTTTTTTACATTTGGCTAATTCTGGTTTTTAAGATGTTATTTTCTTCAATTTTTTTTCCTCCTTTACCAGCTTTGAATTGTTTTCTCATAAATTTTCTTTCTTTGCTCTCATTTGCTTTCCTTACCCAATTTTTCCTCTATCATGTTTATTTTTCAAATTCATTTTTTAACTCTTCCAGAAATTCTTCTTGTGCTTGTAAACTGTTTTGAAGTCATTGTCTTCTCAGTTTGTGTCTTTTATTTTCCTTGTCATTATTGTAACTTTACATTGTCAGGTTCTTTATTATTGTTGCTATTTGCTCATTTTTCCAACTTTTTTTTTTGACTTTGAAGTTTATGTCAACATTGAACTTTGTTACAACTGAGGAAAGAAGAGGAAGAAAGAGAATATTCCAAGCTTCAAGTTTTTTTTTTGCACTTCTGTTTTCTGAGCTAGTTCTTGGGGATTGGAATATTTTAGTGTTCCCAAGATAGTGTAATCTGAGGAGAGGTATAGCAACAGCCCTCCTGATCTATACTCTTGTTCTTATACAGAAAGACCTACAGATTTTTGGCATTAAAATCAGTAGTGCTCTTCAGGTTCCCTGTTCCCTTAGGAACAGAAGTGATCCTGGTGATCTTCAGTTCCTCTGTTCCCTCTTGACCAAACATATTCCTCTCCACCCTTGTACTGTGACTTAGAAATGTTTTATAAAGGGTATGACCACCTGTGTTCTACTTGAAGCAAGGAATACTTACAGTAAAGATGTATTTACATATCAATAGCAGGGTGCTTATAGTTAGCACTTGCACAGTGTGCTGTGATGATGTAATGGTTCTCTAGTTGGTACATGCTTTGTGAGCTGTATTGATGTAATCATATTAAAGTATTTAAGGGCTGAGAGGCCTTGAAATAAAAGACTCCATCTTTGACCATCACTTTGTGTCAGGGAATGCAATGATTCCTCCAAGTTTTGAAGTCCTGCATCAGTCTCATCATGTCTCAGGGAATCCGATGATTCCTGCAGATTTTGAAGCCCTTTAACAGTCTCATTAACAATTTTTGATGTTCATGAGTCAGTTGCCATACACATTGAGTTAACAGCCATGCTTTTTCAGTGGCACATATAGTCAGAGATGGAACCATCTGATGTTTCTTGGGTCTTCTTCATTTCAAGGGTCTTCTCTTTTCTGTCTCTCTCCAATGGACAAGACAAACACGGCTCATTGGCACTCATCTGATTCCTTCTCCATCTGTAGAGATACAAGTAAACCCTCTCCCCCAAGCAGTTAACCTATCTGGTCCCTTCCATTCACCACTTTATGGATATTTCCACATCGCCTAGAGATTATCTAAAGATAGTGGAGCTGCTCACACTGGACACTGCCCCTCCAGTCGTTTATAAAACCTGTCTACTGGAGCTAGTGCATCTCCACCAAAAATTTAAAAACTAATAGTATAAAGAGCTAAATTTAGAAGTTCTCTAGGGTTACCTGTGGCAGTCTCATTCATCATCCTCTCACATGAAGAGATCCATTCTACAGTTCTGAGTTAGACCTCCAGCAGCCACTGGCAGGTGACTCTCGTATCACAACATATGGTGCCCAAACATGGGACATAAGAAACACAAAAAACAAAGAAGCAGCAGCACCTGAGAGCTGTTCTTGAGTAGGATCCTCCCAAGAGAATCCCTTCCATAACCTGCAGGAAAGAAAAGGGAGAAGAGACCCAATAAGACTTTTTTAGTCGGGATAATTAAATGGGACAACACATCCAAGGGCCACGCCAGGAAATTGAGACACGGTTGCTGTTCTCTGATCTTCCTCCTCTTCCCTCTTGCCTCCAATTTATTTCATTCCCAAGCCACAAGGAACATCTGTAAAGGCTGCTTTGTAATTCCTTCAAGTGTTATGATTCACAGTTGTGGAGGCTCTCGGAGAATTGACCTGCCCCTTCACCAAGGCATAGTCCTTAACAATTCCCTATTTTTTGTTTTATGGAAATACAATTATTTTTCCCCCAGCGGCATGGCCAGTAAGTTTGTGCACTAGATGTTATCTGAGTCCATAAGCTAAGATACCTGAGTACACATGCTAGGGAGTGCAAACAGCACTATAGCAGGTGTTGAATCTTGTGAGATGTCATGGAGGCAAATTTTCTCTCATCAGTCTCCTGGCTCAGCCCTTTGATGTGCTGGCCCATTTAATTACCCCAACTAAAAAAGTCTTACCAGATCTCTTCTCCCTTTCCTTCCCATGGGCTACTGAAGGAACTCTGGGAGGATCCTACTCACAAACAGCTCTCAGACACTGCTGCTTCTTTGTTTCTTGTATTTCTTATGCCCCTGTTCAGGTGCCATATGTAGTGTCCACACTAGCTTTCTGGAGGATCTCGGGACCAACCTTGGTCTTAGTAGAGGAGTGAAAGAGGCAGGAGAGCCACCAGGATGGTCAAAGATGGAACTGCCCCTTCACCTAGGCATGATCCTTAACAAGAACAGACATTGTAATTTAGTTCAAATACTACATATGTCTTTTCCTTTTTCAGTAGGGAAGGAGGAAAGACTTTTGAACTTCACTGGTATGGGGAACTTTTGATTAGAAAAAATTTAACTTAACACTTGCAATTTCCAGTCATAGAGAATTATTTGGATTACTGAGTGATTAAGTGGTTTGCCCAGAATCATCTTAGTGTGTGTTAGAGACTGGATTGGACCAAGTGAATGAATTCCAAAAAGACTGATTATCTGCTAATATTTTTTAGCCTGGAATATAGTTCTTTTTTTTTTTATTTAATAGCCTTTTATTTACAGGTTATATGCATGGGTAACTTTACAGCATTAACAATTGCCAAACCTCTTGTTCCAATTTTTCACCTCTTACCCCCCACCCCCTCCCCCAGATGGCAGGATGACCAGTAGATGTTAAATATATTAAAATATAAATTAGATACACAATAAGTATACATGACCAAACCATTATTTTGCTGTACAAAAAGAATCAGACTCTGAAATATTGTACAATTAGCTTGTGAAGGAAATCAAAAATGCAGGTGGGCATAAATATAGGGATTGGGAATTCAATGTAATGGTTTTTAGTCATCTCCCAGAATTCTTTCTCTGGGCGTAGCTGGTTCAGTTCATTACTGCTCCATTGGAAATGATTTGGTTGATCTCACTGCTGAGGATGGCCAGGTCCATCAGAACTAGTCATCATATAGTATTGTTGTTGAAGTATATAATGATCTCCTGGTCCTGCTCATTTCACTCAGCATCAGTTCGTGTAAGTCTCTCCAGGCCTTTCTGAAATCATCCTGTTGGTCATTTCTTACAGAACAATAATATGGAATATAGTTCTTACACATATGAAATTAGCATGTCTTCTCAGATGCTATTCTTGCTTCACAGGTACCTTTCATCAGATAAATGACAATAAACAGCTACATAAACTAACCAGGTAGATTTTTTTTCAGAAACAGATAATTGAGAGATAATTGTTTGTATAAAATCCAGGTGCTTATCCTTTTTCTGATTAAAAATAGACTATTCTTTAAAATACAATTCACAAATTTTTAAAAACATATATTTTTAATACAAACATATGGGTACAAAAAATAACTTATAATAATGTTAACCATTATCAATCTTGTTCAAAAAAAACTTTTGCTTTCTCTTATCTGTGGTCCTTTGGCATTTGAGAAAACCACTTAATTAGTGATGTTATTGTCATTGTTACTTCCAGCTATTTGGAGGGATGGGGGCTATAATAATGCATCCTTACCACCTATATGGCTCCCTCCCCTAAAATTCAACAAGCATTTATTAAATATCAACAAGGTGTCAGTCAGTGAAAAGCACTGAGACAAAAAAAAAAGACAAAAAAGAAACAATTTCTTCATTTAATGAGCTAACATTTACAGGGAAAAAACATGTTTACAGCTAAATAAATACAAAATATTTCTAAAAATAAATATAAAGTAATTTCATTGAGAATAACTGTTTTAGTCCAGATGTATATTGGTTGCAAGTATAGGTTAAGATCTGAAGAGACTGAGTAAATGTATTAACATAACTTTTTTTTTAATTCTAGTACTAAATATAAATATTCAGCATCATATCAATCAAATAAATAAAATATATTTATATAAATATAAAACATCAGAAAAGATGTAAATTGACAGATTCAGCTCTCCAGATTCTTATGGGGACATTCTAAAGTAAATAACAATTTGCATGGGAATTAAAAGTCCTCAGGTCAGAAGAGTTTTTCATCCCAAAACAGGCCTTAATATATTTAGCCAATCTTTCTTCCAGGTCTTTCACTCCCAAAGGCAATGCATGTCTATATGATCTGTTTAGCTTTTTAAGGCCCAAGGTCTGGGCAGAACAAAGACAGGAACACTAATAACTTTGAGAACTAAAGAAAAAAATACTCCTTGAAGGAAATGGCCCTTCAACTGATCCTTGAATGGAACAAATGCATAGTCATCATTTGGGGGAAAGGGAAACACTAAAAGCTTTGATAATCAGCAGTCTTCCTACAGAAGGCAGCACATGGGCTCTCCTTTGAAGAAAGCTAGGAATTCTAAGAAACAGAGATGAGGAGTGAGTAAATTCCAGGCATGAGTATATTCCAACATGTACAAAGGCAGGCAAGTGGAGTCAAGCATTATTCTATCAGCAAAAAGAAAACCAGTGTAGAGTGTGGACCTGTACTTTAGAACAATATAAAAGATGTGTAAAGAATGGGAAGGAAAGAGTGAAACCCCCAATTCCAAATAGGAAACTATTGCAACCTAAACTATAACAATACCAGAGAAAAGGATGGATGCAAAAATTCTCCCCCCTCCTGAAATGCCTCTAGAGTGGCAGACTTCCTACCTTATCCTTCAAGCTCTGGAATCTGGGGTTATGTGGTTAGGACAGGATGAATATTTTTCTATTTGGCTTGGGAAAACGCCAACAGAGCCTCCTACAGTCTCAATGATTTCAGTATTCATTACTCTCCACATAACATTTCTAGACTCCTGCCAACTTCCTGTTATTGTAGCACTGTTCCCACCACCAGATTTACCAGGTTTGGCAAATACTCAATATGCACTACTGAGAAATGAAAAAGAGGAAGAAGACAGTGAAGATTTTTTTCTCTGATAATTATTAGGTAGAACTGACCAGAATTCTATATAGGGCAATTATGCTAATTATTGAAAATAAAAAATAGCATTAAAACTTAGATATTAATTATAAAACCCCTATCTTCTACCAACCCATTTCTTTATATTTTTTGTTTTGAGATAAAAACCTCTCATTTTACAAATGAGGAAACTAAGCCCCAGAAAAGTTCAATGATTTTGCCTGTGATCACAAACTAGTAAATAGGAAAACTGGGATTATACCTAAATTCTCTCATTTCAAAATCCAGTGTTCTTTGTGTCTAATTTATTGTCTAAGATGCATTTGACCTTTTTTTTAGTCAAAACTTAAGGATGTATAATCCCAAGGTATTTGTAATAGGAAAGAAGAATACATAATAACTACGTGATTTAAAAAAAAAAAAAAAAAAAAAAAAAAAAGGTAAGTTTTTTTTTTGTTAAAGAGAATCAGAATGATTACTTATAGAGTACCCTCTTGTGGTCAGTACTTGTCACTGTGACTTATACCAATGTTAAGAGATAATGTAAGTTTTGTTTTGTTTTTCATTTCCAAGCCAGAAACAAATTGTATTAACTATTAATTATAATTAATAAGGAGTCAGTATTTTTCAAATGATGTTCTCTTGTGTTTTGTGGTTTACAAAGTAGGCAATTATTTAAAGTACACTGAACAAAAGTGTTGGCTCTAGAATCAAAAGACACAAATTCAATCTCTTCCTCAGCCATTTACTAATGGTGTGACCTTGGGTAAGGCTCTTAGCCTTTTCAACTAGTAAATAAGAGGATAGGATGATATTAGCTCTAAAGTCTCTTCCAGCTCTGGATAAATGATTGTAAAATGTTGTGCTTAACTATTTTTTTTTGACAAATGAGAATTTTTATCCTATAAAGAATTTTAAAATGTATATCATCTTCAATTTCATTTCAGCTTCTCATTTATACTTTGTCTTTTTAGGACTTCTTTCAATCTATACCAACTCTTCTTAGGAATAATTAGGGGAAAATGAAATTGATGTCACTAACTTGTTCTCTCTGTCTATTCCCCTTTCATCTGGGCCTCAGATGTGATAATAGGATTCTAGCCAAAGAGTGAAGACTAGTCAGAACACCACAGAACACAATTGAAAGTTATATGATTATAATGATCAAATTTGGCCCGAGAGAAGATACCAGAGAATTATATTTTCTTCCATTCAACGAAGAAGCAAGCAACAATGGATGTAAAATGCTGCGTAAGTATCAGATGCAATAGATGAATCAAGCAATTTTGCCAAACTTATTTTCATATTATTTTTAACCTTTGTTGCAAAGGAAATCTTGCTGGGATAAGGATATGTTTGGAAATGTGATTAAAGACACAAATTAACAACAAACATTTTTAAAGTAATAATGTCATGTTAACCATTCAAAAAACAAGATGTAAAACTAAGATGTGTATAAATAGATTATTCATTAATTTTGGTGAAAAAAAAAAAGCCCAAAAATTTATCTGCAAACATAGTCAATGTACATTGAAACTGGAACTTACTGAAACAATATGCATTCCATTCTCACATGCTACCTTTGAAGTACAATCTATAAATATTAGATATTCAAATCACACTGAGCTAGAGCTGAAACTTGTTCCACAATATGATGTTATCTTATGGAAATGATCACCTAGTAAGACTTTATGTGATTAATGCACTAGAGTGTTTTTGTGAACCTTCTTTTCTGCAATCACTCAAATACTCCAAAGTTAGTATGATCATAATCAAGAGAAATTTCAAGTTCACAACAACCAGCACTATTCATAAAAATGAAGCACTTTAGAAGTTAAGGTAACAAAGAGAAGGCAAGTAGCCACAATGAAAGGAACACAGAATCTTGCTGACCAGGACATGCTGTATCTTGAAAATGTTGGTTTCTATGGTGACTTCGAGTTCCAGATATTTCCAACTGATGTAGCATGATGTGCAAAAGAAGCACAGCATATGTCAAGGCAACCTAGGAGGTGATTTAGAGCACAATAGTACAAGACATTTTTTAAAAAAACACTTCTTTTTGCCAAGTTAAATTTCCTGAGAGCTGTAACTACAAGCCAATTTTACCCTCTCCAAATAACACACCAATCAGTTTTTATTTTCATGTTGAATTAGTATTTTTTTTGCATAATAGCCCTAATTTATTTGGAACATGCATCTATAATAAAAATAGAGTTTTATTTAAATGTCATACAGTATGAATAAACATCCTGGCACTACCATATTAAGATGTAGCTTCATTTAAAGGATTTGCAAATACATTGGCATTCATCAGAGAAACAACATGGTGAAGTGCTACCAACTTCAGGTTCAGAATGACCTATCATTGCTCTATCAGGGGTCCTCAAACTTTTTAAATAGAGGGCCAGTTCACTGTCCCTCAGAGTGTTGGAGGGCTGGACTAAGTAAAAACAAAAACTTTGTTTTGTGGGCCTTTAAATAAAGTAACTTCATAGCCCTGGGGGAGGGGGATAATCATCCTTAGCTACCGCATCTGGCCCGCAGGCCGTAGTTTGAGGACCGCTGCTCTACATGATCAAGGGTAAATAACTTCAATTTTTCATTGTCATGGTAAAATCTCTAAGACTTTAAGTTGTCACATAAAATCTTAAGGAGAGAGGCGATCTTTACCCATACTGACCACATTTTTTAGGTCTACAGTAATAGGACAATAGTGATGCTATTCTTCTGTATCCAAAATCTGATATCAAACATTAACTAAAACCTTCTTTTCAGAAATTTTTTGCTTTCATAGGATCACAAATTTGAAGAAACAGGTTTTTGTTAGCCAAATGGCAAGTAGTTATTTTATTTCATTCCTTTATTAAAGATAAACTACCAGGAGCCCCTAAATCAGGACTAGCCCAGAACAATAGTGAAGAGAAGACAGTTCAGGTAATGAGAACTGACACAATGAATGACAGAATTCAAAAAATGTTGGCCAGCTATATATAGAATAAAATGATTATGATAAATTGTAGAATCCTCACTTGGTTCCAGATATCAATTACACTAGCACAAAATGACTAGTAAGAAGTTTGTCTGAGTTTTTAGTAAAGTTCAATGTAATTAACCTATAACTATTATGTGAACTTTGAAGTCGACCTCTGGGAAAGTCTGATAACTTCTGGGAAGTCCTGATAACTAGAACTTTTGGGAGAGATAATAAACTCAGAAGTACAGATTGAAGAATAATTTCCTCTCTTTCTTTTTCTTTTTTGTAGACATTGCAAATGTGGAAATTTCTTTGGTATGACTATATATATATATATATATTATATGTAATAGATTTTGTTTTTCCTAGCCTTTTCAATGACCAAGTGAGAGGAAGAGAATCCGGAACTAAAAATAGCATAAAACTAAATTAAAATAAAATAAATTTTTAAATTTAAAAACTGCTTTTAAAAAAATTGAGGAAGAAAAGGCAGTGATTCAGTTACTACATTGCTTGGGAAAGAATGAACAACCAAAAGACCAATATCCAATAGGTAGATATTCACTATAGTTGGGAAGGAAAGTTTAATAGAATGAACTTCTATTGCAAAAGAGGTTGCTGAATGAATACAGTTATGGGAGGGTCTATCTGAAAGAGTCAATGAGAAGCAAGAATGATTAGGGGTGCCATTTCATCTAGGGGAAGGCAAATTTCAATGAGGGCAAGTAAATTGAGGTAAAATAATTTTCCAACCCAAGACAATTTAAAGGTCAGCAGAAAAGGGTCTGTTGCATTTCAGTAAGGGTAGAGCATAATCCAGCTCAGGCCATGCCCCAGTAAGCCAACAGTAGTCTTTGGGAGCAACTAAATAACTGACAGCATTGGTGGTTTCTTAATCTCTCAGTCCACAGTAGTAAGGGGGTCAGACAACTGGTCTTTCCTTTGCTGATGCCAGGGGCAGAACTCTGTTGCATTGCCCATACTTCAATCAAAGTCCTGGGTCTTGGTCCCAAGGGGACTAATACATCAAAGCTTGCAACTATAGGGCAACTAAGATCCCACTGACAGTTACAGGATGGAAAAGAGTACCTGTGATGTCTCACAGACAGATCACATGCCAAGAGAGCAGTAAAAACACCTCTCCAATGCCACCTTGAAAACTTACAGGTCCACAAAATTCTCTTTGAAAATAGCTGCACAATGAATGTTTGTGGCAGCCCTTTTTGTAGTGGCTAAAAACTGGAAACTGAATGGATGTCCATCAGTTGGAGAATGGCTGAATAAATTGTGGTATATGAATATTATGGAATATTACTGTTCTGTAAGAAATGACCAACAGGATAATTTCAGAAAGGCCTGGAGAGACTTACACGAACTGATGATGAGTGAAATGAGCAGGACCAGGAGATCATTATATACTTCAACAACAATACTATATGATGACCAGTTCTGATGGACCAGGCCATCCTCAGCAACGAGATCAACCAAATCATTTCTAATGGAGCAGTAATCAACTGAACTAGCTATGCCCAGAAAAAGAACTCTGGGAGATGACTAAAAACCATTACATTGAATTCCCAATCCCTATATTTATGCACACCTGCATTTTTGATTTCCTTCACAAGCTAATTGTACAATATTTCAGAGTCTGATTCTTTTTGTACAGCAAAATAACGTTTTGGTCATGTATACTTATTGTGTATCTAATTTATATTTTAATATATTTAACATCTACTGGTCATCCTGCCATCTAGGGGAGGGGGTGGGGGGGTAAGAGGTGAAAAATTGGAACAAGAGGTTTGGCAATTGTTAATGCTGTAAAGTTACCCATGTATATATCCTGTAAATAAAAGGCTATTAAATAAAAAATAAATAAATAAATAAATAAAAGAAAGAAAATAGCTGCACAAGAAACTTCAAGCTTAGCACTCTGGATGCAGAGCAGTACTTTATCATAGAGTAAGAAGTCGAGAAATAAATTAGAAAAAAAAAATGAGCCAACAGCAGAAAAAGATCCTGATTATAGAAAGTTACTATGGTGACAAAGAAAAGCAAAACACAAAATCCAGAAGAAGAAAACAAAGACAAAACTGCTACATTCAAAACATCAAAGAAAAAAAACATGAATTGGTTTCAAAATATGGAGGAGCTCAAAAATGATTTTAAAAATCAAGTAAAAGATATAGAGGAAAAATTGGGAAAAGAAATGGGATTGATGCAAGAAAATCATGAAAAAGAGTCAACAGCTTGGTAAAGGATACACAAAAAATTCTGAAGAAAATGACATCTTAAAAAAATAGAATAGAGCAAATGATAAAAAACACAAAAATCCAATGAAGAGAAGAATATCTTGAAAAACAGAATTGGTCAAATGGAAAAAGAGGTACAAAAACTTTTTAAAAAATAAATTGGCAAATGGAAAAGGAGATACAAAATCTCACTGAAGAAGATAATTCATTAAAAAATAGAATTAGACAAGTGGGACCCAATGATTTTGTAAGACATTAAGAAACAATAAAACAAAATCAAAAGAATGGGAAAAATAGAAAAAAAAAGGTGAGTGAGATACTTCACTGGAAAAACAATTGAACTGGAAAATAGACAGAGAAAATATTAGAATTATTGGACTACCAAAAAGCCATGGTCAAAAAAGAAAAGAAAAATCTGTTGCACATAATCTTTCAAAGAATTATCAAGGAAAACTGCTCTGCTATTCTAGAACCATAAAGTAAAATAGAAATCAAAAGAATCTACTGATCATCTCCTGAAAGAGATCCCAAAATGGAAACCCAAAAAAAATTTATAGCCAAATTCTAGAGCTCCCAGGTCAAAGAGAAAACATTGCAAGAAGCCAAAAAGAAACAGTTCAAATATTGTGGAACCACAATCAAGATACAAAAGATTTAGCAACTTCTACATGAAAGGACTGGAAAATTTGGAATATATGATACTCTGGAGGGTAAAGAAGCTAAGATTATAACTAAGAATCACTTACCCAGTAAAACTAAGTATAATGCTATGGAAGGGAAAGGAAAATTCAGTAAAATTGAGGATTTTCAAGCATATCTGATTAAAAAAAAAAAAAAAAAGACCAGAGCTGAATAGAAAATTTGACTTTCAAATACAAGAATCAAGAGGAGCATAAAAAGATAAACAGGAAAGAGAAATAATAAAGAATTCAATAAGATTAAATTGTTTACATTTCTACATGAGAAAATTATATTTGTAACTCCTAAAAACTATTTCATTATTAAAAGTTAGGAATACATATACACAAAGGATATTGGTGTAAGTTGAAAAGGAGGCAATAGTTATCTAAAATATATATATATATATATATATATATAAAATTAAGAAATGAGAAAAAAGAGTAATGCACTGGAAGAAGGTCCAAAAGAGTTTTTTACAGTGTAAGGAAAGAAGGGAATCGGGGGCAGGGCAGGACTCTTCAATCTTATTCCTATGAGAATTGACTCAAATCAGAAATAACATGCATAATTAGTTAGATATAAATATCTATTTTAGCATACAAGAAAGTAAGAGAGGAAAGGAATAAGAGAAGGGGGAAGGTGATAAGAAAGGCAGATTGGGGGAAGTAAAAATCAGAAACAAAACTCTTGAGAATGGACAGGGTGAAAGTAGAGAGAAAGTAGGATAAATGGGTGGAGGGGAATAGGATGGAGGGAAATATATAATAATCATAACTGTAAAAAAATTGCAATCTGATAAAGATCTCATTTCTCAAATATATAGACAATTGAATCAAATTTATTGAAATAACAGCCATTCCTCAATTAATAAATTATCAAAGGATATAAATAGGAGGTTTTCAGAAAAAAAAAAGTAATTAAATCTATTATCACATTAAAATGATCTAAAAAACTATTGATTAATGAATTTCAGATTAAAACTCTGAACTACCACCCCACAACTATCAGATTGGCTAATATGACAGAAAAAGAAAAGGATAAATATTGGAGGGAATGTGGGAAAATTGAAATATTAATCCACTGTTGCTGAAGTAATGAACTGATTCAACTATTCTGGACAACAATTTGGAATCACATATCCAAAGGGCTATGAAATCATGCCTTTGGTCAAACAATGCTACTACATTTTTTCCGAACCAGAGCTTTAGAATTGGAGAAAGGAAAGAGAGTGAACATCTAAGGACGTCTGGAAGACTCATTTTCCTGAGTTCAAATATGACCTTCACACACCTGTTTGGCCCCAAGGCAAATCACTTACCCTTTTGCTTCAATCTCCTCATCTGTAAAATGATCTGGAGAAGTAATTGGCAAAGGATTCTAGTATCTTCCCCAAGAAAATCCCAAATGGGATCATAAAAAGTAAGACAGAACTGAAAAGGCTGAATGATAAATATTATATATACTTTGAAAGAGTTCCTCCTCACCTAATAAGTGCTTACCATGTACTAGATATTGTGCCAATAAAATAGCACACATATATACAAACAAATAAATAACCCATCCAAAAAGAAAGTCCTTTTCCTAAAGGGGATTATATTCTAATGGAGGGAAGAGAACACATAAAAGGAAGCTTATAAAGGGAAGGGAGAAAACTAAGATATCTGAGTAGGTCCTGGTAGAGAAAGGCTGTAGTACAGCCTAAAAAGAATGAGACTTGTCTAGAATGCCCTCGTTCAAAGAAATATTTGAGGAGCCATCCACTAGCTTTGAAAGATCCATTAGGAGCAATGGGCACTTCCATTGAATGAATTCCAAGGTGGAGTGAGGCTTCAGAATGAAGCACATAGTACAGAAAGTCTAGAAGATAGCCTAGCAAGGAATCAAAGATCTATGCAGTTCACCTAATATAAAATACCAACTTATCTGCAATCTGCAGTTTTATAGTTGCCAGATAAACCACTGAAATTATGGGTCCATCCATCTCAGAGTTATTGCAAGCAGTACTGGATCACAGTTCTTCCTAGTGCTCAGCTTGCCCTCTACCCACTGCCCCACACATGTCTTACTGAATTAAATGTTTTCTGAAATTCCTTCTGGCTTTGAGTTTATGACATAACAATATGATTAATATGTTTCTCAAAAATTCTGAATTGGATTTTACAATTAAAGATACACATATGTATGATACTAAAATGGAGAATAAATCTTACATTGTTCAAACTATTATAATGTTGAGGTGTAAGACATCCCAACAATGTTAGGGTCCCCCGATCAGTGTTGCGAGTATAGCAAAAGGATTCACAAACTCAGTTTGTCTCCAAGTTAAAGGGCAAAAATTTATTGTACTGTAACTGGACTAAGTTTCAATAGAATTTAGCAAAGAACTGGGATTAAGATAAATTTATAGGAAAAAGAAAGATAAGAGAAAAATGCTTCTAGTCCCTGATTTGCTCATTTTAAGACATAGATTTGAGGAGTGGTAAAGGTAGAATTGTACTCATTATTAAATTCTACCGCTTGGAGGTAGAATTGAGGCGTGGTCTTAAGAGGTGGGGTTGAAGAGTATTGAATTCTAGGGCTTAATTCTAGCCCCCACTGCTGAATTCCATGGCTTAGATTATCTCAGAAACTTTGTTTATTACTGACCAACAGACTGTTATCTGACAGCCAGCATTGTTTGTGGCACTTCCTAAGGCCGGATAGTCTTAGGATTATTGTTACATCCTCCCAAGGAGCTATACCACATCAATAAGAAACAAACTCAAATATTACTAGAGAGAAATTAAATTCTATTTCATTATCTAAATTTTCATTTTAAGTTTTCTTCTCCTTAAAGCCAGTTAAGCATCTGTAATCAATATTTAGGATTATGTTGCCACCTACTGGTAAAGGCTTTAAAGACATTACAATAGTGTTAAATCATTTTAGTTATGTCCAACACTTTGTGACCGTTTTTAGGGTTTTCCTGGCAGAGATAATGGAGTGGTTTGCCATTTACTTCTCCAGTTCACTTTACAGATAAGAAGATTGAGGCAAACAGGTTAAGCGACTTGCCTAGGGTCACACAGCTAGTAAATATCTGAGGTTGGATTTACACTCAGGTCTTCTTGATTGCAAGCCTGCATCAGTTCAATAATTTATAAATATAATAATGCTAATGGCCTATTTTCTTCATTTTTCCAAATAAGCTGACTAGCACACATTTTTCAGGACATCAGGATGCCCCTAGAAAGTTCTCAAGTGCCAATGACATGGCAACAGTTGAAATGTTACCCATTTGTAGTATCACATTCCCTTACAACAGAAGGGTTTAACTAAGTTTTCCCAAATAAGTATATTCTTTTTTAGCAAGGAAAGCAGGAGGTGATGCTATGTACATCTCTTATTATTAAAGCATTGTTACTTTAGATATAAAAAAGTTCTTTCCAATTGAGAGTTAAGAAAATAAGAAGGGCTGGAGCTTGTCTTACACATCCATCCTCTCCTGTTTATTCTCAATGCCTTTTTTATTACCATCCTGGACTATCTAAAATTTGTTTAAAATTTAATTTGTTCTGAACTTAAGAAATAAAACAAGCATTTCCATAACATAGTTGAAGAGGGGAAAAAACCACATCTGGAAGTCAGATTCAGTTTCTCTCTATGGGGCCCTATGTTCCCTAAACCCCAGACTCCTAAAACTCTTCTCAGGGGACTCTGGATTCTGTAAAAGGGTATGACCTATCTCCACGTGGCTTGGGTACAGCAGTCCACACAGGGAAGAGTATAAAATTTAGGCAGATAGAAGCCATTGCCACTTTGCTCCCAAGGGACTGTGTTTCCATCTCAGGTCTCATAGTGTATTTCAAAGGCTTCAGGCAGTCTATGAGAATAGAGTTTTTGAGTTTTCTCCCAAAAATATGACCTAAATTACTGTGTGTTTAAATTTAAATGGCAAATGATAGAATTACTTTCAATTGATAGATTTGGAAATAAGATTTTAGAACTATATGTGCATTAATATTGTACTATTATTACTAGAAGTTTAAATCTGTATTTGATTTGAAGTTAAAAAAATGTTTATTAAAACAAAGTTCTCTGATAACTTACCTAAAGAGGTCACATGTTTGTATCTCTTAATCAGATGAAATCTATTGCTTTCTAAATTGTATATTGGGTAATTTGTAAAAATTATGAGCTATGCTTTAAATTTTAGTCAGCTCTATTAGACATATGTATAAGTTTTATGAAATTTGGTTCCAAGTTATTTAGGTATTTTATTTATTTATTTATTTGCTGAAGCAATTGGGGTTAAGTGACTTGCCCAGGGTCACACAGCTAGGAAGTGTTGGGTGTCTGAGCAGATTTAAACTCATATGCTCCTGATTTCAGGACTGGTACTCTATCCACTGTACCACTTAGTTGCCCCTATTTAAGTATTTTTAAAAGTTGGTTTTAAAAGCAAGGGACAAGAAAGATTGATTTGCAAAGGCAACTGACAGTTTGAATGGAACATCTGGTTAGAATCTCACAAGCTAAAGTACTGAATTTTAAAATAATTTTTTAAATTGGTGTTTATTAAAATTGGAAACTTGATTGTAAATTACATGAGATTTTTAAGTGATTTTTATGATATTTTATGATTTAGGATCTTTATCATTCATTTTTATGATAGGCTATGTTATATCTATTTGGCTAACACTTATGAAAATTGTGAAATTGCTAATTAAGTTGTTTTGGGTTATTGTAATATTGAAACCTAAAATTGTTAAAGATTATTGATGTATTAAGTTGTTGGAAAGAGAAAGAGGAGATGTAGGAGGGCACAGAGAGAAGCAGTATGTTTTGGCTGGCACTAAAAGATGGGTTTCAGGACTCAAAAATGGAGGGATAGAATAGACATTCCAATAGAATAGGATAGGATAGAACAGTAAATATGAAACAGAGTGGGAGAGCATAGAAAGGTGTTTTAATAATTAATGATGGAAAGACAAAGTTGCTTTGTGGAACTTGCCATTTGCCAGGAGAAAGGAAACCCCCTATGAATTTGGTGCTTGTGCTTAGCTGGCAAGCTAACTCCTGAAAGTTAGCTATAAGTGTTGGCTAGACATATGAAAAGATACTCCAAATTATTAATCAGAGAAATGCAAATTAAGACAACTCTGAGATCCCACTACACACCTGTCAAATTGGCTAGGATAACAGGAAAAAGATAATGGTGAATGTTGAAGAGGATGTGGGAAAACTGGGACACTGATACATGTTGGTGGAATTGTGAATACATCTAGCCATTCTGGAGAGCAATTTGGAACTATGAAGTTATCAAACTGTGCATACCCTGTGATCCAGCAGTGTTACTACTGGGCTTATACCCCAAGGAGATACTAAAGAAGGAAAAGGGACCTGTATGTGCAAAAATGTTTGGGCCAGTCCTTTTTGTAGTGGCTAGAAACTGAAAATTGAATAGATGCCCATTAATTGGAGAATGGCTGAATAAGTTGTGGTACATGAATGTTATGGAATATTATTGTTCTGTAAGAAATGACCTGCAGGATGATTTCAGAAAGGCCTAGAGAGACTTACACGAACTGATGCTGAGTGAAATGAGTAGGGCCAGGAGATCCTTATATACTTCAACAACAATACTATATGATGATCAATTCTGATGGATGTGGCCATCTTCAGCAATGAGATGAACCAAATCAGTTCTATTTGTTCAGCAGAGAACCAGCTACACCCAGCGAAAGAACTCTGGGAAATGAATATGAACTATAACATAGCATTTCCACTCCCTCTGTTTCTGTCCACTTGCATTTTTTATTTCCTTCTCAGGTTATTTTTACTTTATGTCTTAGTCCAATTTTTCTTGTGCAGCAAAATAACTGTATGAATATGTAAACATATATTGTATTTAGCATGTATTGGTCTACCTGCCATCTAGGGGAGGGAGTGGGGGGAAAGAGTGGAAAAGTTGGAACCAAGGTTTTGCAAGGGTCAATGCTAAAAAATTACCCATGTATATATCTTTAAATAAAAAGCTATAATAATTTCTTTTAAAAAGAGAGTCGGCTAGAAATGGGATTAGAAAACATAGTGGAGTTAGGGGAGATACCATATGGCACAGGGGAAGGGGAAAGGAAAAAATCTGTTAGTTTGGGAAGGTGAAAGCTAGTCCACCCTTCCCCCACTGAGTGAGACTGCTTCTTAGAAGTGAGAAAAGAAACCCACTCACTGGAGTTCACTCCCCCCACCCAAACTTCTGCCATCTCCATGCTGATTAAATGAAATTGCTTTAACATTAATTGCTTCTATCATTTAAAGGAACATTTACATGGTTTCAATAACTGAAAGTTATTTTGTTTTGTTTTTTTTATTTTTCATGTCTGTGGTTATTTTAAGGCAAAGTCATTTGTGATGCTATATCAAAGATTCTACCTCTTAGCAATGCAAGGAAAATCTAAGAGAAGTTTGTTATATTTCTGGTTAACTACAAATTGTCTGAAAGTGGTTATTTCAAAACCCATTCAGCATATTATCTTATATTTACTAAGTACATCATAGTTTCATTGTTTAATATAATCTATAGCTTTCTTACTCTACAAGCACATGAGATAGATAGTTTAGAATTTTAAAAATGATTAGGGAAACTTGCTATTGAGATGAAATCTCTTGGGATTGAGTTTTGAATTTGGAGACAATTATCTGATGAATTATTAAGTTAGTAACCCACCATTTAAGAACTGAATTGGCTAAAGTGGGATTAATACTACATGATAGGTTGTCAACTGTGCTCTCAGACGGAGGCCCTGAAAGATCAGTTTGATGCTGTTATAATCATGTCCCTGCTTCCTATTATGGCAAATTTTTATAATTAAAGTGGTCAATAGAAACCATAAGCACAGATCACGTATGTAATATTTTGCTGTTTCTGATCTGAAAACATGGATTCATTATATCTTATAATTAGGTAAATGAGTTTTTGGCCTGGTCATCAATCTGTTGCTAGATGTATGTGTCTGTATGAGATAAGGTCCTTTAAGGACCTACATAAGGTCCTTACATGTAAATGTAAAAACAATTGATACAAGTCTCTATGGGACCTGTTATTTTACTATTGAAACTGAAGCTGAAATATCTTTCTTATGGTTTAGAGAAGAGGATTTTAGTATACTTAACTTTTCTTAGAGGGATGTAACTTATGGAATTTTTTGTTACATCAATGGGAAAATTTATAGAAATCTGAGTGATTTTTAAATACCTGCAGGCCAGCTTCTAATCCCAGAGCCAAGCCAGTGGAATTTCTTAAGTCTACAGACTACAAAGCTCTTGTGAAATCTATTTTCACTAGTCTCAGGAGTCTAAAAGTGCTACTGAACCTTCCCTTCTCCTGAAACTTGTTCAGAGTTATAAGGATAGATAAATGAGATCTGTTAATGAAAGATTTTGTGAATACCTCTGTTGTTCGGATGGGATTCTCCCCTTCTAAAAATTGCTTTTGGAATATAATGTAGTCTCTAAAAAAAGAGAAGATGCCTAACTATTTACAAAATCTTCAAGAAAGATATAAGCATATCTCCCAAGAATGAGGGTTCTGCTTTTTGTACTTGTTCTCTCTCTCTCTCTCTCTCTCTCTCTCTCTCTCTCTCTCTCTCTCTCGTTTTCTTAGATTTGTTTTCCCCTAGACTTTGAGCAATTTACCATCAAATGGCCAGCATTAGACAGTTTGTATTGACCAGCTTCAGGGTCAATACTGACTCAACCCAATGGATCTTCAATCAGCTCAAGCCCCTTCAAATAGGATCCTATAGGATGATCCAGTTTAATGTCCATTCTGGGCAGGAAGTAGTTTCAGAAGATGAGATTATTACCCCAAAAGACTTTGGCCCCATTTGTTTGGAAGGATCTGAATCTGGCTGGTGAATGGACTCCGAATTATCCAGTGTCTGAGTGGGTTCCCTGTAAGGAGTCCAGCAATCCTGTGAAGGGCAAAGGTTATGTTGGATTACTAAAATCATATTTGGGGCTTAAGATGGGGACATCGGGTTAACATTACTGGAAAAGGATATTGAATAAACAATTCCATTTGATGCATGGGTAGGTACCATAGTGTATTAATAGACAAAGAGGTATTTATGGAATTATCTGTCCAATTTGAAATAATGTTTGGTTTGCTATAAGGGCTAGACATTTAGAAAATGCAGATCAAAGAGTAGGTTATATATGTAATAGTCATAGATCTCTTAGGAAGATTTGGAATCAAGTTAAGGACTTAAGGCAATGCCTAAGTAGAATTGGTAAAGTACTCTGTAAAAGAATCTGAGCAAAAAGCATTTCCTATGTCTGTGCTACAGATTAATGCATGTCTAGATCATACCATTCTCTTTGAGTATGGAAAAACACATGAATGAATTCCTCCTGTTCCCAAAATAACATTCCCGGGGAGAACTGCAATGCTTTACACTAGTCTCTTACTTCTGGAGATCAATCAGCTTGCCTCTCATGGCAAGATGAAAGATTCCAAAATCTAGGGATTGTAGTGGAGTGTACCCAAGTGTAACGGAGGGTAGCTCTGGCAATTTCGCAGATGAGCATGCTGCAATCAAACCTCAGATGATATTGTGGAGGCAGCCTTCTAAAACTTGCTTTGTCCAGGAACTGAGTGGGCACCTGTGCACGGATCCAACTGGCTGTTCTTTTTACCTTGGCATTTGATGAAGTAAGAAAGACTAAATCAGGAAGAATTAAGTCAAGGATAGAAACTGATGAATTAAAAGACTAGAAAGCTAGTTCTGAATTTGAATCATTCCTACTCTGGTGAATAAATATTATTGGTTGAGTTACACCAAAGAAGCACTAAAGGGAATAATAGAATAGTTAGGTGCCACTAACAGAAATGGCATAGAAAAAATAGAATGACTCTAAAAAGGTTATTGGCAGAAAGAGGAGAAACAAGTATTACAGTTGGAAATAGTTTCACTCTTAGTAAAGTCCTATCAGAAAAATTAGTGGAGAATTCAGGGATTAAGTATCCATCCTGTGTAAGGAGATGTGTGCAGGGGTTAATAGACTTTTATGATGTGGGGTGTAAAAAAAATTAGCCAAATGTGAGAGGTTAGAAAAGGATGTAGAAATCAAATTACTAAAAGAAAAAAAGTGGAATTGTGAGGAATGGATGGGCATTTGTTTTTCACGAGTATGAAAAATTAAATTAAAGAAATGAAATTTAAATTAGAAAACTGAAACTCACAAGAACAAGAAGGAATAATCAAGGGTGAAGTTTATTTTTTTTCCAAAAGAAAGATTGGCTATGTAATGAGAAGTAGAGATTCATGTTCTATAACTTCTGTAAAATCCATTTAATGGGGAATCAGATGTGAGAACCCATAAATCTAGAAGATAGGGGAAGTCCTGAAGGTGAGATAGATATAGAAGTTGAAAAATTGTTATCAGGATAGGTGTGAGAAGTCAAATGGACACAAAAAAAGGAGGGATTAAGTGGGATTCAAAGGACATGAGGCCTGCTTGAAAAACTGACCCCTGCCAAACCCTTCTTGTTTGTGCCCTTGTTTAATCTCACACAAACCACTTTGTAATCTATATTCACCCTGTTCTTGTACCCTGAGGGTGGAGTACAGATTGTGTGCCTTAATACTACATCAGGGGACAGTTGGGGCCCAAGATGTGATAAAGTTGTTTTAGGGTATAAAAAAAACCTACTCTGTTACCTATCCTTTGCCTCCCTTCACATTCTAGAATGTTCCTTTCCTGCAGGAATTGAATAAACTGGTTTCTGCTCTGACTTAGAAACATCTATTTGAATTGTTTTAAGTTAGTGGTCACTGTCCCACAGAGATACAATTGAAATGCAACTGAACCATTAAAAAAAACTATCAACATGCAACAAAAAAGACAGACAGACATATTTCTAACCCAGTATCTTTTTTTTTTTTTTTTTGAGAAGAGGAGAGTAGCTAGCCTTTGCCCCAACCTCCTGCCTCCCCTCCAGGCAGGAATCACTCTCCTCTGTACAAGAGTGAATAGATAAGACTCTAAAGATATCTATTCTTACCTACCTTCAAGCCACATCTAGACAGAACCATGTGGGCACACATATTATATGCAAAATGAAAATGTATCAGGGAGTATTTAAGTTGAGATTTATGATTTGGGAAAGGGTTGTATTAGATGACTTCTGAAATCTCTTCCAATTCTAAAATTATATTATTCCACAGTTTTATGATAATTTAAATAAATAAATAATCAAGTGTCTAAATTTCAATATAAAATTTTTTAAGGAGACTATATATACATATGCATATATATACATATATATGTATCATTGTCAGTCCTAAAAAATTAAAAACATATTATCAATGCCATGCTATTTAACACAGGAAGCTGTAGAGGGTGGGGAATATATCGGTAATACTTTATACATCATATTAATTCTTGACACTAGGAATAAAATTTCTATATTTGAAAAACATTCAGAAGGTGTTACTTTTACCATGTAAGGCTCAGTTCAAAAACTACAACAATAATTTACATTAAATGGAGCTTTATATTACACTGTTTTATGTAAATTTTCTCATTTGCTTAAAATAGATTTAGAAGATAATAACAAAAAGTTTTGACAATATAAGGATTTCACTCTTTTTATATTTTACTTATAACACATATGGGTTTGTTTTTCTTAGAATCTAATTCCTATAAAATTTATTGAAAACACTCTTTGATGGTAGTCTATCCAATTCTTCTGCATTTTTTCTGTTCTTATTCAGATGTTTGGAACATTATAAACTTGTTTCAATAGCTTTGGATGACAAAATGTGTCTACAAAATTAAAAGCTCTATAATTGACATTTAAATAAAATATTTTCTAAAGACACAATGTTGACAAATCAGATGTTTTAAATATGTCTCAATTCACAACAAATAAATTAGGAAGTTAAGTACAATACCATTCAATTCTGAAGACTAACTTACTGAAATATGAAGTAACTCAGGCCTCAGTAGAAAATGAAATGCCATCAAGTTGTCCTTCCAGATGTTTAAAACATTAAATTCTACCACACCATATAAACTAGTTTAATTCTTGAGTCCACATTAGTGTATGGAAAAACTATTTTTACTTCATTAGAATTGCTTTGCTGAAAACAAGAAAAGTCAAACCAGAATTCATCATATTCTTGTATCGTGAATTTTCTTATGTAGATTGTTTTTCAAAACTTATTTTTTAATTCTCTTTGTTGATGAAAATTGAAAGCACATAATGCATGAACCATTTTACAACTTGTGACATTGTTATTCTTAGATGTTTGTATAATCCCTCTACCTATGTTTCTATATTTTCTTCACTTTCCTTTATTGAACTTTTAATAACTCTTAGTATACAAATAAAAGCATCTTTTCATTCCTGTACTGGTTTTCCTCATGGTTGTCATGTACATTCCATCTGTATCACCCATCTAATTCCTCTACTCATTATCAGTGTCTATACTTGAGAGAATGGATTTTTGCTAGTTCTATTGCCACTTCTTTACCACCAAACTATGTTTTTATTTTCACTTCCCTTGGAACACATACCATCTATTTATACTAGCCTCTTAAAAACTTGAAGTGTTATATTTTCATATAGCCAATTTGGATTAAAATGTGGAATGAATTTAATGAAAACAAAAATTATTAGAAAAACAGCTTCAATACTTGTAAAAGATGGAAATTACTAAAAGTAACTTTTATAACACCTTCTTTTATTAATAATAAGGAATCCATTACTACATCAGTATATGAAATGGATGCAAAAACAGGCCAACACTAGATACCAAGTCAAATAATGTTCAAATACATGCTTTAAGTTATTAATTTGCAGAGAAGTTGCTCCTCAATAATCCCCCAATGGAAGTTTCCTGTATGTTTAATAATTTGTAAAAGACGATACCCATAAAGATAAACATGATAGTTTATTATTATTTCACTATGGCTATTTTCAGTGCCAAAGAAAATACTTCCTAGAAATTGCAATTTTACATAATCATAATATCTGACTACATATGTATAACTTCAATAATTTTTAATTATGTGGAAAGTAGGGAAATTAATTTGGATAGTAAAGGTGAATTGAAGAGTATTTTTAAAAGAAATACAACTTAATTATTTCCAACTATTCAAAGTAGATTAGCAAGATTCAAACTATCATCTTTTAAAACACAGTCCTTCAGAATAAACAACATAGAATTCTAATTAATGTATAGTTTTTATATAAATTGACCCCTATAAAGTCCTTAAGGATGCTTGAAAAGTTTGCTTACAAGTATTTTACACATTTGTTTATTTATTCAACAGGTGTTCCTATGATATATATATATGTATATATACATACATATATATAACTATATACCAGACACTAAGAAAAAGGAAACATAATTCTTGCCGTTAAGACATGTTCTCCTTCAATGTTATTTTGAAGATACATTCTATTATGAAAATAGTCTTATTTGTTATACATAAGAAGAATCAATGAGAAAACCCAGAAATTAAAAGATCCAATAAGCCAGATAGAGGATGAACAGCTTTTTTTTAAAGGAGCTAATTGTATATTGTTAATGTTTCTACTATATGTCACTTATCATTTTGGGCTAAACTTTTACTTCTTAAAAACTGAGGCGTAGGACTAGAATAGATTCCATAATAAGCAGATTCCAAATGTAAGAGGACATTGGCTACTATATAATATAACATAATTGAAATTTTGGATTTAGAGTTAGATTTCAAATTCATGTTCCCACTATAACACTTAACCAGTTAAGTGACATTGGAGAAGTCATTAATCTCTCTGAGCTCATTTCCTTACCCATAAAATGCATATAATAATAATTACACAATCTACCTCCCAGGGTTATTGTAAGGAAAAATGCTTTTTAAACCATAACGTACTTTATAAATGTAAGCTCTTTTTTTTTTTTGATAAAAGAAATACAGACATTTGAAAATAATAGTATTATATTTTGTGCAGAATAATATATTATTGTTTTATGGTTAACTATTTGAAAAGTGGATTGTAAATTCTTCGTATTTTCATTGAAACAGATTTGAGTCTGACCCATGAATTGTTTTTAACCCATGTACCCCAGTGAATTCCAGATGTGAGCAACTTTCCGGGATACTGATGAACACCATTAAGATTTGCTAAGCCACACTGACTGAACCACCAACCTGTCTTATTATTAAAGTGACTACAACTTTTGACTGACTGACTACCAATCATGCATGTTGGACGGCATCCATCATTATCAACATCAGAGGTGCTGAAAGCCATTGCATTTTGATTATCTTCCTTTCTGAAACCACGGAATGCATCACCTGGATAAAACAAGCTGACAATGACTAAACATGAAAACATTTCTCATAAATATAATTGAATATTTTCAACTTACTTTGCCATTGAAATTTCATGAATACTTTAAAGGCAAAAATTATATATAACTACAATTTAATCCTTATTGATCACAATAAGTACTTCATATATCAGTATCTATTCAGAAGGCATTATACACTAGAATTTTTAGGCCCTTCAAGCATCTTCTCAAATTGTGCATCTAGCCAGCTCTAAAAGTCAAAGTTAAGAAGGTGGTAGACAGGTTTAGAGTATGTAAATATTAAATCAGATAATGTGAGATCAAAAGTATTATATATAAATTTGCTAATATTCTACAGAGGACTTTTTTTTTTTCAAAAACCAAATCAATCACTTGATAGTTATTATTGACTATGTACAAAATAAAATAAAAATTACCACATTTTTCACTTAATTTAGCTATGGCAAATTGGTTATAGATAAAAGGAAGATATTTACCTTAAATACTTTTATCCCTCCTTACTTATATCCTTTATTCCTAGTCTTACCAATCTTCTCTAGAATTTGTTTATATGGATCTTTTACCATGCTCTCATCTTCGGTCTGAATTTACTAGATCTTTTTTTATATCTCAGATAGGCTCATTACTCCACTATCCTAAAAATATATGTATATATAATGAATATATGTGAACGTACTTTCATTCACACCACTATTCCTTAAATTATTCTCCTGTTTTTCTAACTTTCTGACACCATTTCTTTTACCTTTACAATTTTACTTCTCTTTCTTTGGACTCTATTGATAATGTCTCAAAGGTCATTAGTGACTTTTTTCTTTTTTTCCCTTTTTATTTCCTGTTACCTTTTATTTTTACATCACAATCACTTCCCCTTTAACCACACCCCCCCACTACTACTGCACCATCTCTTATAACAAAGAAAAACATTTATGAAAACCAACTAAAACAGTGACTATATATGACAATATATATATCACATTTCATATATGAAAGACTCCATGTTTCTACAAAAGATGGAAGTTGAGTCTTTTCAACAGTTGTCTGTCACAAAGATGGGTTATTACAATTAATAATAAATTAATTGCTTTTCATTGTCAGTTTTGTTTACATTATTGTAAATTTCACCAATATTGTTAGTATTGTCATCTGGGTTCTGTTTAATTTATTCTGCCTCAGTTCATACAAGTCTTATAATATCTCTCAACTTTTTATACTCATTGTTTCTTATTACATAATAATTTTTTATCACATACATATATGATATAACAAAGTTATTCCCCAATTCCAATGATCTTTCATTGCCAAATGGTCTTTAGTTAGCAACCCTCCTTGATCTATTACCAGAATTTAGCAGTATTGATTAGCCAATGCTTCTCAATGTCGCTCATAGTTATACTGTGTTATGGAAGTGTTAAGTGTCTGAGGTCAAATTTGAACTCAGGTCTAAGGGCTGGTACTCTATCCACTGCGCCACCTAGCTGCCCCGCACAATTTGTTCTTGATAGATTTTTGTAGGAATCAAGTGAGATAATCCACATAAAAGCACTTTGAAAACTGTAAGACATACAAAATCAAAATAATAGAATCAAGAAATTTAGAATACAAAATACTGTCCAAATTTCTCATTTCCAACATATTCTATCACTAGCAATCAAGAAGTCTATGATAATTAATACTAACAGCATATAAACATTGCTAAACTTTCATTAACTGTTACATGATATATTTTCATTTACTGGTGTAATTTTAAGGAGGAAATTTTACCTGCATTTCCTGAATAACGTCCTAAGTGTATCTTAAAAAAATTTGCTTCATCTTCTATCCAAAAGTTTTCGTATGATGCATAAGCAGATGTTTCATCTTCAGATTCCAGTGTCACAAGTAGCAGAAAGCTGGTGTTTTTTTGGTTTACAATATAAAATATTTTTTTTAATCCTAGCCAAAATTCTCCTGTAAAGAGAAAATGTGAATTTAAAATTATAGAAAGCAAAAATTAACTTTTGGGTTTTTTACCACAGTATATCTCAACTGCCAGAAGCTAAGATGTTTTATGTGGAAAAGTTAGTAAAGAAAAAGGGAATCTTTGCCCAAGTGTTAATTTTTAGTTGAACTTGTCCATATAATTATTAATCTTTTGTTTAACAGTTATAAATATACACTATTTAAATATACATGACTTTTTTGAAAGCAGCCAAGAGAATTAAAAACTTATTTGTAAAATATATTTGAGAAAGATGGTAGAAGATTATGAGCAGTATCTCCTCATGAAATTTAAAAAAAAAAAAACAGTGGAGGATAAAGCTGGTATATAGGCTTAGTGAGAGAATAAACTAAGCAAAGCTTTCCCAAAGACATTTTTAAAAAGAGAAAAAGGACAACAAATGAAATAGAAATTGGAAAGATATTTATAACAGTGTTTTCACCATCAAGGACAAGAGAATCACCACACCTGAACTCTAAAATTCCTATATGTATAGAAGAGATAAAAATCTCACTTTAAGAGAGTATAGTGGGAAAGGACTTGGATCTTATCAAGTTTACATAGAGCTAATTCATACTAGAGGTGGAACAATTGTAAAGACATTTAGGAATATATATTTAGGATACAAAGTATCCAAGGAAGGCAAGACACTGAAGCAGTGGAAAAAATTCTCAAACCTTATTAACACCAAAAAAAGTCAATAGGATAGTATCAGCAATGAGAAACCCAGACTAACTTTCCCAAATGATGAAAAATTTTATGATAATAATTACACATACATAAGAGCATTCATATTTATGGTGTTAAGAGGGAACAGGCAGACATTTAGAAGCAATATTCCATGGCAAATCATAATATCATCCCTATACAATTTACAGAAAGATTTAAAGAATACAATATTCTACTGTGATTATTACTGATTATTTTTTTTTCATCTGACTTGGTACAATCAACTCTTTTAAGGTGTCTCCCAAGCATAAATAAAATTATTCAAGATTCCATGAAATATAGACCAGAAAGAACCTTGTTTTAATATTTTATTGTTATTAATATCAGAAAATTAACTAAACAAGGAGACGTAGTCATCAAAGGACTTAAAACTCTGCTGTGGAAAAGATCCAGGAAATAATTGAAATTTTTTAAAATTTCCTTGTTATAGTGAAGTCCTCTAGATGCTCCTGTTTGCAGATGACATCAAGTCCTAAACACTAGAATGTCTACTGCCCAGATTTATTATATATATTTAAATGGACAACATACTAAGCTTTTCTATCAACTGATATATCTTAGAGCAACATTATAAATGAATAACACAATTCCAAAATCATAAGAAGGAAAAGAGTAGGTTAGATTATGTTAGGGAAACTATCACACAAGTCTGTTGGAAGTAGGAAATGAAATAATAAAAGAAAAGCACTTGAAAAATTGTAAAGTACTACATAGATTCCCAGCTATTTTGTCCTCATTATTATTATCAATATTGAACAACAAAGTTCATTGGGAACATGACCTATGTCAGCAAAATTCTGACCAACAGAATCATTTTCTTTAAAAGGGACCAAAAATGGCCAAAATTAAGAAGAATAAACATAAATTTGAACCTAAAAGATCTCCAAATCCATCCAGATAATCACACCACAGCCTTTGGAAATCAATTACTCCATTGATCCTTTTCTGTATCATGGTCCATCCACCTCCTCTATAATCCATGTCACACATTACCTATAATAAAAACATTTTAGAAAACTTTACCATTCATCATTGCACTATGCTTTTTTCCATCTTCATGTTTTAAAAACTCACTTTTAATTGAAATTTATTTTTTCAAAAAACTGGAAACTAAATGAATGACCATCAATTGGAGAATGGCTGAATAAATTATGCTGTTAAGTATGGCATGAACATTTATGCAATATTACTGTTTTGTAAGAAACGATCAGCAGGATGATTTCAGAGAGGTCTAAAGAGACTTACATGAACTGATGCTAAGTGAAATGAACAGAACTAGAGATCATTGTACATGGCAACAAGTTTATATGATGATCACTTCTGATGGACATGGCTCTCCAACATGAGATGATTAAAGCCAAATGATCTTGTGATGAAGATAACCATCTACACACAGAGAGAAGACTGTGGGAACTGAGTGTGGTTCACAACATAGCATTTTCACTCTTTTTGTTATTTTTTGCTTTCATTTTGTTTTCTTTCTCACTTTTTTCTTTTTAATCTGATTTTTTTGTGCAGCAAGATCATTGTATAAATATGTATACATATATTGGATTTAACATATATTTTAACATGTTCAATATATATTGGATTACTTGCCATCTGGGGAGGAGGCCAGGGGAAAGAAGGAAAAATTGGAACAACAAGGTTTTACAAGGGTCAATGTTGAAAAATTATACATGCATATGTTTTGAAAATAAATAAATAAATGATTTTTTAAAAGATATTTATTTTTTCTTTAAACAATTTAATGTATTTATATAATAGTAGGAAAGTGTGACTAACAAATTATTTTTATAAATAATATATTTCGTGGAAAATTGTAATACAATTAAAAACATTAAAAATCATAATACCAACCTGCATATGTATATTTTATAATTTTTCTTGGTAATACAAAACTTATTTTATTTTTTATTGTTCAATATGTTTAGCAGTGACACTGGGTTATTGAAGACCATGGAAATTTTGACAAGGTTAAGAAATCCTTATCAGAACTATAAAGGCTTTGAGTATAACCTATATAGAGTAATCCTATAAAGATT
Source organism: Sarcophilus harrisii (assembly GCF_902635505.1). Taxonomy (NCBI): domain Eukaryota; kingdom Metazoa; phylum Chordata; class Mammalia; order Dasyuromorphia; family Dasyuridae; genus Sarcophilus; species Sarcophilus harrisii. The sequence goes on from NC_045428.1 coordinate 476,219,595, forward strand.
TTAAGTACAAACCTGGGGATGATTGTATATTTGTAATACAAAAATCAGACTACCTAAATTCAGGCACTTGACCAACATTTACCAAAAGCTTACTATGTGCATAGCAAAAATATAATACCAAATTATTTAACTTCAAAAAACATTTGAGAGCATATGGAAGGAAAATCAAAATTTTTTTTCTTTAGTTAATCCTAGGCCAGTGCTTACCATTTATATTTTCATGTCAATAAATATTCATTATTGCTGTTATGACAACATAAGATCTTGAACCAAATATCTTAACTCTAACACAGGAACCATAACCACTGAAACTAAAATTGTAAAACTTCCTAATTTAAAAAAAATTAGCTCAGCTTGTGTTTTATTTAAGCATCACAAAGCACCAGAACTCCAGAAACTAATAGAACTAAAAGCCGAATTATTATAGATTTATTCAGAAATATTTACAAAATATATTATAAAAATATTGAATTAGAGAATTCTGAATCCACATGCTTATTTTAAGAAACAATGTAGAGGAACACCAGCCTTGGAAATAGCAAGACCTGGATTCCATTCCCTCCTCTAACACTTACTATGACCCTATGCAAAGAACTTAATTTTCCAGTACTCCTGGCATCTGTCAAAGACTGTAAGTCTAAAAGAAGCTATCAATGTATAATGACAGAGGAAATTCCTTACCAGAGCTCCCTATACCAGTAAAATCACAAGTTCCGTCTTTATGCTTGCCCCCTATCTTATGCAACATATAAAAGACTCTTACCTCAAAAGGGTAATTGGAGCCTTCAGGGTGTATTATGTACAAACCACTTGGGGTTTTTGTTACAGTGCCAATTGTATCTTTAATATCAGTGCAATCCAAACCTGAAGAACAAGCAAAAAGAGTTCTCATTTGGCATTTTTAGAAAGATGTCTCTTCGCACATTAAAATGAACAAATGAGAATTAAGAATTTAGGTAGCAATTTATTTTCAGGAAAATTATAACTTTTAATTATTGACAATAAAACTAACTTAATTCTAAAACTCAGGGAAAGACAAAAACAAGGAGAACAAGCAAATACTTCTTTGCAAATGTTTAAAAAAATAGATAATAATTACTACAAAATGATTTCTTCTGTTCACTAAGGACAGCATGTGATGTGAATTTCTTGCTCCTAAGATAGTCATATTGATTTAAATGATTATTCATCTTTACTTCAGAATTTTCCTAAACCATCTCTTTTTTCCCTTCCCTCAATTTTGAAAAAAAAATTAATAAAAGATTTATCTCAATTTACTTTCCATTTCTTCAAGCTTCCCCAACTACACCTCCTAGGATTGTCAATGTAAGTAGCAATAGACAAATGGATCTGAAGTAACTTTTTCTCTTCTTCTGATCAGAGAAACACATTAATCAAATATTTCTTAAGCACCAATCATATGCTAGGTGCTGGGTATTCAAATACAGCACAGTTTTATCATCCTATTTACTGATATGAATATTTGAAAAAGAGTTTGATGTTACATTTCAGTACAAATAAAAATAATTATCAGAGAAATTCAAAATTTGTAAAGGTAGTAAAGTCCATGAGGTTTAAACTGTAAGAGTATGATGAAGCTTACTCAACAAGAAGAAAAGCTAGCACCCAAGCTAATTATTCTTACTGAAGTCAGTTGCTAGAAGCAAAGAGAAAATGGGGGAATTAGTAGTAGAGATTGCCAAATAGAAATAAAATCCAGCCAAACAATTGCCTCATGAGACCAAGATGGAGGAAACCTGCAGATGTAGCACAATCACTAAAGACACAGAAAATGTTTAAGGTATGTCACTGGTCCATGAATGTGTCAAAGCCACATATGTTACCTAAATACATGCCATTCTAATTGGCCAACCTAATTATATGTGTTCCTTTATATGGCTTTCTATGAATATGCCCTAGACATACATTTCCTACATGTGCAATTCTCTAGTGTTACCTATGTGTGTCTATACTTCTACTCTTTATATTATATATGCATTTGAGGAAGAGTGTACACAAGGCTGATAGAGCAATTTTTTTCTCTATTGATACTTTTATTATTGTGCTAGTTCATTAAATGTCCTTCCTTGGAACTAATTCTCTAGCATTTGAAATGTGTTGCCTAGCTGACTAATAAAAGTACATATGTTGATTTGAGTTTATGGGCAATGATTTTCAGCGGATAAAGACACAGAGTCCCCTAAATCTGAAGTAGTCTTATATGGGAAATCCATGTGTAATATATTAGGTATGTCTCCAGATGCTAGATAATTTTCAAAAATCTGAGAGGTTCCAATGTATTTTAGAATTAAGTAAATAGATTAATTATTTTTCATATTTATTCAGCTCTTTTTCTCAAACCTTTAGAGTCTATGACTTTTTGATAGATTTGGAACTGGAAAGTGACTTGAAAAGTCATATTATAAAACCTCCTCATTTTACAGAAAAGAAAACAATGTACATTGATTTACCTGTAGTCACACAAGTTCTAGATTATAGGACCAGGATGTGAATTCAAGTTCCCTAACTCCAAATATATCTGTTTTTCATATCATCATGTCTATTCTTTCAAATGTGGAACATATTTCAGGCATCAGAAAATCTGCTGCAAACTTTCTATCCCTTTTGAAGATACTTATCAAAAATAATGGACACCTAGAATATTTTGGGGAATATAACTATATTCAATTCAAAGTACTTTTACAGAGTCACAACTTTCAAAACATTTCCAAAAATAGTATATAGATATAGATAGTATATGCATATGTGTATGTATGTGTACATATATAAATATAAATAAATTTATACACACACACATACACAAACATAAAATCTGCAAGGTAATTTACTTTATAGCTGGTGTTACTCTCTCAAACTCTTATTTTGCAATAAGGATCTGGTTGTACTCTTCGAAAAATAAAGAAATGCCATTGTCTCATCCATGGTACTTCTAATACATAAAAGGGCTATGAAATGGAAGAAAAGGCAAAGTTCATACCATGTGCCTGAACTGGTCTATGGGGAAAGGGATCCAGATATTTTCTGAAAACTTCTGTATTTAAAAGAAGGATTCTATTCATAAGCTCATTCACCTACATAAGCAAAAAAAAAAAAAGAAGAAAAAAACAGATTTAAGTAAATTTATATTTGAATACACTTCTGATACTTCTCAGGTCAAGATTATTGTGCCTCTATTATACAGGATGTTAAGAGTTGAATTTCTGTACTTTATAAGTCCATACTACAGGATTACATGCCTACTTTATGAAAGTATTAAAGTTTTAATTTTATTTCAAGCAATGATGATTGTTAACTCCAGTCAAGACAAAAAAGTAGATATGTTATACCCAACAAAGAAATTCAATCAATACCTGATTAGATAGATAATCCAAAGAAGCTTGCTGTTCATCCATCATGTTTCTGAGTAGTTTTTTGGTGCTCCTTGTATAGGAAACAATGGAACTCTGCAAATTCCCTTAAATCATGATAAAATCCTTGAGGTATTATTGCTGTACAAAACTACTAGACTGAAAAGAAAAATCTTGTATTTCATGAATTTTGGCTAACTATGAGATTAATAAAAACCTTGATTAACTCAAATATTCAGAAAATGGTGCTTAAGATAATTATGTTTTCCTTAATCTTTTTTATTTTATCCCTTATTAAAAACCTTTCTAAAATGTATTAGTTTTTGATGCCTTAGTAAGCATAGTATACTTCAACGAACTGATCTAAATCAAATTCACCTCTAAAGTCATATTATTGAGAAGTAAATCCAAAAGATGGAAAAATATCAAATCCCATTATATATGTATATAAGCACATATAGAAGTAGGAAATTGGTCTGAAATTATACCAAGACTAGAATATACCTTGGAAGTTGTTTTGTTGTATTTAACACTGTTATTTAAGTGTTTCTATTTAAATTTCCCTTCTTTCTCATAAAAGTGGAGAGAAATTCTTATTATTCAAAAACTTTAGATAATTAGGTTCTAGAAATTGTTGAGATTTGTGCTGTATTGGAAAGTCAATCAGTCAACAAGAATTTAAATGTTTACTATATGCCATCTATTGAGCTAAAAACTGGAGATGCAAGAAGTATTGTTTTACAAGTTGGAGCTGGGTCTGAGTATCAATTGTGCCACTTAGTAGCTGAGTGACCTTGAAGAAGTCACAGCAATCTTGAGTCTGTTTCATGATATGTACAATAAGAGTAGTAAGGCCTTCCTTCCCTGCATGTTTTACAAAGTTACTGTGAAACTCAAATGAGATAAAATGTTTTTTAAAAACAGTGAAAAGTGGAAAGTACTGTATAAATGTGAGTTATCATTGTTGCTAAATTTTATTTTTAATCATTTCATTTCATAGAATCTAATCTAGCTAATATCTTGTTAAAGCATGAATCAATTCAACAAAATCTTTGAAAAATGGTTTCTCAATCTCTCCTTGAAAACAATCTAATTAATAAAGAAGAATATATAGCATTTATATAAATACTACTTTATAGTTCACAAAATGCTCTATATTCTTCACTTCATTTGAGTCACCAGTTAGATAAATCCTGCATGTATTAAGAAGCAGACTCAAAGAAGCCATATAACTAGCAAATATCAGAGGTGATAGGAAGCCACTGGAGATAACTGAATAAGGGAAGTGGTTAGGACATGGTGAGACCTGAACTTTAGAAAGATTAGTTTAAGAGCTAACTAGGTAATATAATAGTGGAGTGAGTCAGAGCAGGAAAACCAATCATAAAGCAATTGCAGCAGTCCGTATGTGAGGTGATACGGGCTTGTACCAGGATTGTGGCAATGTCAGAGCAGAGAAGGGGACATATATGAGGATGCTTTAAAAACAGAAACCACAAAAGTTGCTAAGAGACTGGATATGGAGAGTGAGAAGAGTATAATATAAAGGGTGCAAAACTAGGTAACCAAGAGGTGGATGGAATCCTCAGTAGTAATAAGAAAAATAGGGAAGGGCAGGGAAAAAAGCCAAACACAATTTGTTCTACTGAGGATCACAATTCCACAAAGCAGGACTAAAAAGGGAAAGCTCAACTTTTCATATTTCTATAATATATATCTATAACACTCAACTAAGAAATAATCTCATATTGTAGATGCTAAATGAATATTTGCTTATATGATTTTTTTCTGTCACGTACTTGTTCATTATATAACCAGGAAGAATTTTACCCGCTCAAAAGATTGGGAATAAGCAGATTGCTTTCTATAAATTTACATAATATCAAATCACTACCATCTTCTATAGTCAGTCATTGCAATTCACAGAATTTAATTAATAACTGGCAGCAGGCCAAGACAGGCAGTCAAGATGTAGGTAAAACTACCCAAAATTAATCTATAAACAGAAACAATTTTTTCCATTCACAAAATTTAAAAATTCAATGATTTATTGGTGCTATTTTCAAAGGTTACTTACTACACATGAAATGTTTCTCTTCTCGTGTAATTTTAGTTTGAACTGAACATGATTCACCACAATTTTCCTTGTGTCCAGTTTCATTAGGGTTACTTTTGCTTCCTTTATTGGATAATTCTTCAAGAATATTAATCGCTGAAGAATCCTATCACATCAATAGAGAAGTAAAGGGGAAAAAACAAAAATAAAGCATATTATATAAATAAAGTATAAAGTAAACTATACATATATATAGTAATTATATAGGAGGGAAAGCATAATGTAATATATAGAGGAAATAAGGCAACCTTGGATTCAGGAAGGCTTGGTTCAAATCCAAATCAAATATAGGCACATATAATATACATACAAAAACTGAATAACCATAGGTCAGTAGTCACTTAGCCTCTCCATGCCTCAGACAACTCTCTTAGACTGTAAGTTAGAGCTGAGTTGCTCATTGGCATCATTACAGAGATGAACTTTATTACAGAAAACGTTTCCATAATGAGAGTTCCCCACATCGCTCTCTTGTGATCTGGATCAAAATAGACAAATATATTAAATATTTAACATAATTTCAAATTCATTTTCCTTAAAAGAATTTTCAAATGTATTATATATAAATATTACACACACACGAATACATGTAAAATGTTCCCTTGAATATTCTAACCTTTTAGTTTATCAATTTCCTAAATTACTGTAAACTCTATTTTCAATCTGCCTCAGCAACATACAAGGACGGCCATCTCTATAATCTTTGTTCTATCTCCAGGAGATAAAATTTTCACTTTCCTCTCTTCAATCACAATCTTCTATTTTTACTCTTTCCATCTCATTTTCCCTAAGCCTATATTCACTTCTCTCACTAGGCACTCTTTGCCAAACCCCAACTCTGGTTAAATGCCACTATTTGCTGACTTTGACCCTCTAAAAAAATGTGCAACTGTAGGACTATGCTCACTATTTTGTCATCTACATTTAATCAGAAAGACAATATGATATGATGTCACAAAGGCTTGGGTTCAAATTCTGCCCTTGATAAAAGTCAACTTAATCCAGGGCAAGTCATTCATTCTCTCACTACCTTAAACACTGAGAAATAGCTGAAGGACAAAGGAATAAAGTAGTTGGCATGGAGTTAGAAAGTTTAAATATGGTCTCAGATACTTACTAGTATGAGTCTGGCAGGTCACTCAATCTTTGTCTCAGTTTCCTCAATTGTAAAATGAAGATAACAGTAGTACCTGTCTCACCTTACCTTTTGTAAAACAACAACTTAGCAGGTGCTTACATTCTTCTCTTCAGGAAGATTTTTGACTACAAATTGTAGACAAGGTTCTGCTTTTCAATGGTAAAGCATTTCCTTACTCACGGTTTCTTATATCAGTCAAATCATAGGTTTTATGCAAAAAAAAAATCTCTTCTAGTCCCTTCCTGATATATTGAACTTTTATTCTTCCTTGATTGTCTCTAGATAATATGCTCCATAGTGACTTCTTGTTTTGTCATTTCACTTATGTACAACTCTTTGTGACAACACGTGGAGTTTTCTTGACAGAGACACTGGAATGGCTCAGCATTTCCTTCTCCAGATCATTTTACCGATGAGGAAACTGAGGCAAACTTACCAAGGGTCACTTAGCTAGAAAAAGTCAGAGACCAGATTTGAACTCTGATCTGCAGTCTCTCTGTTCTATCCATGGCACTCCCTCTCTAAAGGCTTCCTCTAATCCAAGCCATTTCATCTCCAAACCACCTCTATTACTCTCTTTTCCTCCTTGCAGAGAACTTCATCACCTATTTTTCTGAGAAAATAAAGACATCTACTGAGAATTCCTTTTTCTATATTTCCTTGGAAATCCTCTATCTTCTCCCAGCTTCTCTTTCTTTCTTTTGGTTTCTAATGAAGTAGAAATTCTTGCTAACTCTTCTACTGGTACTCTTGATCTCTTCTAGATTTTCACACTGACAATTCTTTTCTTTCTTTCATTCTCAATCTCTATTCATTTTCTCCTTTAATGTTTAACAAGGTGTTTAATAAGTGCTTGTTGATCAATTCACTGAATGACAGAAATATGCCTGTCTCCTTCATCCTTAAAAAATCTTTCCTTTGACCTTGTCATCCATTCTCTCAAACTTATTTTCCTATATTTTTTCTTTTACACACACTTCTAGAAATGGTCCTTTAAACTTACCATGCCCCCTTTTTTTTTACTTCTCACTCTCATCTGTCTTCCAACTCAATCACTTCTCCAAAAGTAGTCTGTCTCCAAGGTGAAGAATGATCTCTTAATTGATAAATTCCCTTTTCTTTATCCAATCCTCATTCTCCTTGACCTTTCTAAAGGTTATGATTCTATCAACCACACCCTGCTCCTGGATGTTCTTTCTTCCCCTCTCTGCCATGACACTGTCTCGTCTCTCAGTTAGCTGTTCACCTACTTTCTAACCATTCCTTTTTAAAAAGTCTCATGGCAACCAGGTGGCACTGTTAGTCACTAACTAATATTATTCAACAGGAAGTATCTGTTGTTGGATTCCATTATGAGCAAAAATGCTAAGTAAATGTCAAATTCTCTGTAGTCCTTAGAGAATGAATGACATTCCATTCTCCATCATCACCTCTCTTTGGGTGACCAAACCATAAATTAATTGAGATGCATTCATTAAGTGCTTACTATGTGCCAAGAAGTGTGCTAATCTGGATATAAACAGAAAACAATGAAGCTTCTGCTCTCAAAAAATTGAAATTCTAATTGAGAGAGACAAAAGATAAACATTTAGCTTCAATATGGAGGGAAAGGCACAATGACCCTAAGTGTACAGTGGCAGGATAGGAGGAAAATCCTAAATCCTTAATCAGCAAGGCAGATGGAAATGCCTGTGCCTCTGGAGCTATTGCATCAGAGCAAATGATCAGGTCCTGTGGAAGGAAAGCTATGGCAGAGTAGTTTGGGGTCCTTAAGGCTCAATCAGAGGGTAGCTGTTAAGATCCAGTGGTCCTCCATCTTACAGAAAGAATTATAGTTGGTGACTCTCAAGGTTCACTGCAAGGATGTGAGTAGCCCAAAGTATGGAGTGGTTTGGGCACTCTGGATTCCTCTGCAAGAGTGGGAATCAGAGTTTAAGATACAGAAATGGGAAATGGAAATGAATTACTGAATGAATTAATTGGCATTTAATTATGTGAAAATTGTAAAGAAATTAATATGCTTTTATAGAGTGTATTTCTAAAAAGTAATCCTTGTCAAGGCAATAAATATATTCTGAGGGGCAGAAGATAAAGGTTTCTAGTCCTCAATTACTTATTTGCTAGATAACCAGAAGATGGCACTATGAGCCAAGGTTTTGCCATATGAGGAAGGTAGTACCCCTTCGTCCTTTCGAATTGGGGGGAAGAGGGTGGGAGAGAGGAGAGGAGTAGTCCTAGGACTAGGGTTCTTAACCATGGATAGATTTCTGGGATTCTAGGAATTTGAATAGGGAAGAAATTGCATCTTTATTTCAGCATAATTGACTTCCATGCATTTTATTTTAGGCATTTTTTCAAAACATTATTCTGAGAAGAGAACATACTGACAATTTCACAACACACAAAAAGGTTTTTTAAAAAACCCTGCCCTATAATATAGACACATCTCCCAGACCACACCTTTCTCCTTTCATTGGGCAATCTAAGGGATATGACTTTCCTTTAGTGTAAGCTTTATCTCTGGAGGCCAAAAATTTCACCAAAAAGTCTAACACTGTAAACCATCTGAATCTTGATGATTTATCACTTCATAGGAAATGAAAAATGGTCTTAGGCCATATGGTTGGTCTATCTTTGCTAGTTAGGTGCTTAAATTCATAAGTTTTTTCCTAAAATCAAAAGTATAGGATTTTCTCTCATTCAGTTTAGCTTCCTTTTAAGGGAATAAGAGGAAAAAATTAAGAGAGGGTTCATTCTCTCTATTTACCTCTGTCTGTCTCACAGTCTATTCACAGACTTCCTCTATTGTACTCACTACTGTAAACAATAGACAAGCATCATGGAAAAATTATGTTCAAAAATAGTTTTATATGAAACATTAGAATTTAGACATAGCTTTAGAAAAGAGAAAACTTGCATAGAAATCTCTTTTAAAAGTAGTTATTCTTTACTTTTTTTGCAACATGAAAAGGTAATAACTGACATAATGAGAATTTTAGAAAACTTAAAATATGTGCTATATAAATACAGCTTTATTTAAGCCCATGTGAAAAGTCTAAAAGAATTAAGTTTTAAGGAAACACTAAATTATTACTTTGTTATTTTTCAGCCAATTCACTTTAAAAATGAAAACTTCTGATGTTTGAAGTTAACAAATTCATTTTACATATAAAAATGGAATTTAAAATATTAAGGAGCTCAAATAAATTTATCCAAAATGTAAAATCTAAATAGATAGATAGATAGACAGATATATAAAATAATAGGTATTTTTTCTCCAGGGTTATTTTTCCTAACTTTCTAGAAAAAAATAAACATAATATTTAAAGAACAAAATACTCATTGAAATGAAGTATATTTCTACCTAAATATTCCATTAACTTAATTATTGCCATGAGTCACACCTCAGTCCTTCGACTGTTTTTTTAAAAATAAACTAAAATGATTTGGAAATTGTTTTAAGACCATCAAATCTCCATATAAAGGATGATAGTCTAAATATAAAAATACTAATAAAATTATCATCAAACTTAATCTCAATAGTTTATTAAAATAAACTAAATTATATAACTATTAATAGTAGAAGAAACTTTTGCAAATGTAGATTCTTCTGTGAAAATTACTTAATCAGATTCTTCTTATTAAAAAATATAATTTACTTACCATGGTAGAAAATTGTACGCAATTACCTCGCACACTTTCTCCCCATATAAAAAAATATATATTTAGGCATATTGATGAAGTTAGGCTTAGAGGTACCATATTTTTCTTGAAGAAATGAAAACACTGCTTCAAATTCCAACTCTGTGGAAAAAATTGCAGTGCACAAACTCTTCAGTTAAAAGTTTTTGGAAGATGTACAACACAAATAGAAGCCAACAGCCCAATTCTTTAGTTCCAGATTTTAAAACACCATTCATTTTAAAAACACAGGCATCTGATTTGGTGTTCAGGAATAACTACATGAAGTATAAATTAAGTGATATATTAGAGTTAAATGGATCTGTTTAAGACATGTTACACAATATGTCGTTCTATCTTAACCCCCAAATAATTACAATACACAGACTATATACTAAGTGAGTAGAAAAGAATTCATCAGCATTTGCAATCCAAATCTAAAAGAGTATAATAACATTAATTCTACCTGGCATTCTGAAAAAGATCATTTAGAACACCTAGAACTTTAATATAGGATTTTGCCCTTTAAGTCATTTTTAGATATACTATATAATTATAATATACATGGTAGCTATTTTTATTAAAAATCAGAGCTTTCTAATAATGACTCAAAAATTAAAATATTGAGTATGGAACTTCCTTCTAATGTCTATATGTCATAAGTATGCTTTTCTTACATTTGGGGGAAAATGCTTTTCTGATAAGCTGCATATGTGGTAACTAATATGTTCATTATCAAACAGAAAAAAATATATATGGTTTTCTGTAAGTGGAAAAAGTTCCAATTCAGTAGTGAATTTGATTAAATATTCTCTAAGGTCTTTTCCTACTTTTAGATTCTATGATTTTGTGAAACCATTTACTTAAGTTCTACAGGTCTCAGTTTATTTGTAAAATGATGACTTTTAAGGTCTTTTTGATCTCTAAGTTCCATGATCCTGTGATCACACTAAACCAGTTAAGTTTCCTTCATTATACACAGAGTAAGGATAATCAGTTAATTTGATCAACCTTAGCACATACAGGATATAATTTAGATTTTTAATGTATTTTTCATTTACATTAATATTAACCATATAAATTCCCTTATATTTTCTGTGTAGATCAAGTCCATGTCAGATCTAGACATCATCACTGATTCAACAAATTACTTTTTTTTAATTTTTAATCAAATTACTCTGAACTCCACCTATCTATATCTAACATCTCTTATTTGTATAGCATTTTACATTGTGTACCTATTGTATGTTAAACTATAAACACTTTCTAGATTATCATTAGGAAAATTCACCAAAGCAGGAAAATTATTCAACAGTAAAAATGTGGTAATAGTCCTAGAAATCATTTGGTTAATATATACACTATCAGAAATAATTCTTTTAGGTATAGCAGACTGGACATAAATCTGAGTATGCTTGAGGTGTACGTTTCTAAGAATAGCTGTCCACGTGGACAATAACAACTCATCTTGGAGAACTGGGCAGCTGAGCTCAAACTGGTTTCAATTCCAAAATTAGTCATAGACAAAAACAGATGGCCTAGGGAAACAGCACAAAGACAAATTCCACAAAATTAATTTCAAATGAAACATTTAGGTGAAAAAAATACAGTAAAAAGATTTTTTTTTAATTTCATGAAGTCGTATCTGAAAAGTTTATATTGAACATTTTATTCTTGGGTATTTTATTGAATGTATATATGCAACTCTATTATTAATACTTCAACATTTTAATACATGAATGATTTAATAGATTTAATCAATATGGTGATTCCCCACAACAGCATAGATTTCTGTTCATTCATGCTTTTTTATTTCCAAGTAACTGTTATTCCTGTCTTCCAAAAAAACCTTGACAGAATATTCTGACTGTCTTCCTCTATATCTCTTAATATTACTTGAGTACTCGGGTGGCAAATAGTCTATTATTATTTTAAGGATAACCCATGAATCTCCACATAATAAAAATTCAAAGCATAGGAGAAATATTTTTATTGAATATTGTCAGTCTTGAAGCAATAGAATAATGTGTCAAGTGATTAAAGAAATAAATTTATTCCTGACATAATTGTGGAAATGTATCATCAATGCCTGCTTGACACTGCAAATATGAATTTGCTAGCATATATAGATATAACAGAAATATTTATATGGTTGCACCCTACACCTCTTTCTTTCCTTCCTTTTGTAATGCTCCATTTTTGGAATGCAATAAAAATTATTTCTCAGTACAGATACTTTCAAACAAATATTTTCAGAGTAAAAATGCAATCTGAGTTACCTAGATCAATAAACATGACATATTTACTCATCTAATCCGCCCTCCATTCCTCCTTGATATTTTAAATCTAAAACAAAGGAAAAGATGCAAACTATACACAATCATCCAGGTCTTATTTCACTGCCACTTTCAGAAATGTTCATTTATCTTTTCCATTTGTTCTCCCATACACTTTAGCATTATACCTTATCTACTGTCATACAGCAATCAATAAGAGAGTTTATGGAATCTGGCGCCAACAATTTAGCCAGGAATTTCCCAATCCTTTGAACAAAATAATAAATACAACAAATATTTATCAAATACCTCCATGATTCAAAGTACTATGCTAGATATTGAGGATAAAAAATTATTTTAAAAAATACATAATCTCTACTCTCAAGCAGTTTATAATCTAGTAGCAGGGGGTGACATATACATGGAGAAAAACATAGCAGCAGGTAGAATTTGAAAGAGAAAGAGTAAAGAATCACAGAATTTGAGAGTTAGAAGGGATCTCAGGAATTATCCAGTGCAGTCAATACTTGAATAAGAATCCTTTCTAAAAAGGGAGAAAAATTTGGGGCAAGGTTTTACAAAAGTGAATGTTGAAAACTATCTTTGTATGTATTTGGAAATATACAATACTATCAAAATAATAATAATAATAAAGAATCCTTTCTATAATATACCTGACAAGGGATAATAACCCAAACTGTGTCAGGTAAACTGGCAACATTCTCTCTAAGAAAACTAGAGGAGGAAAGAATACTTTGATGTGAAGACTTCATGAAGAAGGAGAATGTCGGTGTTTTAATTAAAGTCTGCAATTCAGCTTCAAGTGACAGGACTACTTTTAAATTAATCCACAGTGTCAAATGAAATAGCTCCAGCAACCTTGTCTCCCACTGAGCCATGGTAGTTGTAAACACCTTGCTTCCTCTGCTTTGTGTTTATTCTTTCTTGATCTTAGGTAAATGAGTATTCTGAGATGGAAATGTGCAAACAAACTTGGAAGTTTCAGAAGTCCAGAGTACTATTGGAGCAAACTATTAGGAGATATCAGTAGCCACTAAAATAGAAATAGCCAATGACAATGGAAGTATCTGCAATGACATAATCACCAAACTTCTAAGAGCAGGATTCCTCAAGAAGTGCTGCTTATAGAAGCAGCTATGTGGCACAGTGTTTAGAGCATTGCCCTTGAAGTCAAATATGGATTCAGACACTTAACACTTACTAGCTGTGTGACCCTAGGCAAGTCATTTAATCCCAATTGCCTTGCCAAAAAAAGAAGAAAAAGAAAGAAGAAGAAGAGTTGGCTATAGAGTAAACAGACTCACAGACTTCATAGTCCCATTGCCCAGACAACAGGCACTATTACCTAAGGAAACTTGGTGAGGAATCCACAAAGGATCTCCAGTGACAAGAGCTGTAAGTCTCCTTTCTGACCACCTATATTTTCCACATTTGTGTCTCACTAGGTTTATACTTTAAGCTTGAACTCACTCTAACCCAGAAATCTTCTGTGTACAAGGGAAGAATGTGCCTACATTTTGAGGGAGGTAGATAATTTTGTACCAGTTCTTTTTTCTTCCTTTTTTTTTAAATAATAGTTTTCAACATTTACCCTTGCAAAACCTTGTATTCTGAATTTTTTTCTCCTTCCCTTCCCTCTATCCCCTCCCCTAGACAGCAAGTAATCTAATATATGTTTAACATGTGCAATTCTTCTATACACATTTATCATGCTGCACAAGAAAAATCCTATCAAAAAGGAAAAATTAGAAAGGGAAAATAGCAAGCAAACACAACAAAAAAAAGGTAAAAATACTATGTTGTGATCCACATTCAGTCCCCATAGCTCTCTTTCTGGATTCAGATGGCTCTATCACAGGTCTACAGGAATTGTCCTGAATCACCTCATTGTTGAAAAGAGTCCTAACTATCAGAGTTGATCATCATATAATCTCATTGCTGTGTACAATATTCTCTTGGTTCTACTCACTACATTTAGCATCAGTTCATGTAATTCTCTCCAGTCTTTCTAAATCATCCTGCTGATTGTTTCTTTCATGGATCACCTATTGAAAGAGATCCCAAAATGAAAAGTCCAAGAAATATTGTGGCTTAATTCCAGAACTATCAGACCAAGGAAAAAACACTAAAAATCAGCTAGGAAAAAAACATTTAAATACAAAGTAGCCACAATAAGGATTACTCAGAATCTAGCAGTGTCCACATGAAAGGATTAAAGGGCCTGGAATCTGATATTCTGAAAGGCTAAGGAACTTGTTATGCAGCCAAGAATAACTTACCCAGCCAAAATGAGCATTATTTTCCAGAAAAGAAAATGGACATTCAATGAAAGAAGTGAATTCCATCTATTTCTGACAAAAAAAAAAAAAAAAACAGAACTAAACAAAAAGTTTGACCTCCAAATATAGGACTCAAGAGAAACATAAAAAGGTAAAAAGAAATCTTGGGAACTACATTTCTATTATGAGCATATATATGAGCTATAAGTATCAGTATACATGTAAAGAATACATGTATAATTTGGTTTTACTGTTATAATGTAAAAAAGAAGCTAGAGGTGGAAAAGAAATTGTATCAGAAAAAGGGAAAAGTGGAGATACTACATCTCACAGACAAAGAACACCTATTATATCTAAGGGGAAGAAGTGGGGTGGGATGCAGGGGAGGGAGATTAACATAGTGTGTATCTTACTCTCATCAGAATTAACTTAAAGAGAAAAATATTAGACATATTCAATTGAGAGAGAAACTTCTCCCACCTCATTGAAAAGTGGGAGGGGAAAAGTGAAAAGGGAAGGAGTAAGCTAAGTGGAAGGGAATATAGAAATTGTGAGGAAAAGGAGTAAGATGGGGGGTAGAACTCAAAGGTGGGGGGAGGGATACTAAAAAGGGAGGGCTGTGTGAGTCAAGTGGTACTCACAAGTTTAATACTGGGGAAGGGAATAAGGGGGAAAGAAAGAGAAAAGCATAAGCTGGGATTAACAAGATGACAGGAAATACAGAATGAGTCATTTTAACCATAAATGTGAATGGGGTAAACTCCCCCATAAAGTGGAGGTGGACAGCAGACTGTATTAAAAGTCAGAATCCTACAATATGTTGTTTACAGGAAACACACTTGAAGCACGGCTATACATGCAGAGTAAAGGTAAAAGGCTGGGACAGAATCTACTATGCTTCGGGTGAAGTAAAAAAATCAGGAGTAGCCATCCTGCTCTCAGATCAAGCAAAAGCAAAAATTGATCTAATTAAAAGAGATAAGGAAGGAAACTATATCTTCCTAAAGTGTAGCATAGACAATGAAGCAATATCAATATTAAACTTATATGCACCAAGTGGTGTAGCATCTAAATTCTTAAAGGAAAAGTTTAAAAATCTGGAAGAAGAAATAGCAAAACTATAATAGTGGGATATCTCAACCTTGTACTCTCAGAACTAAATAAATCAAACCACAAAATAAATAAGAAAGGAATTAAAGAGGTAAATAGAATATTAGAAAAGTTAGGTATGATAGATCTTTGGAAAAAACTAAATGGAGACAGAAAGGAGTATACTTTCTTTTTGGCAGTTCATGGAACCTATACAAAAATTGACCATATATTAGGCATAAAGACCGCCAATTCAAATGCAGAAAGGCAGAAATAGTAAATGCATCCTTTTCAGATCACAATGCAATAAAAACTACATTAAAAAAAGCCAGGGAAAAATAGACCAAAAAATAATTGGAAACTAAATAATCTCATCCTAAAGAATGATTGGGTGAAAACAGTAAATCATAGACATAATTAATAATTTAACCCAAGAAAATGACAATAATGAGATGTCATACTAAAATGTGTGGGATGCAGCCAAAGCAATAATAAGGGGAAATTTTATATCTCTAGAGGCCCACTTGCATAAAATAGAGAAAGAGAAAATCAATGAATTGGGCTTAGAACTAAAAAAGCTAGAAAAAGAGCAAATTAAAAACCTACAGTCAAACACTAAACTTGAAATTCTAAAAATAAAAGGAGAGATTAATAAAATTGAAAGTAAAAAAAACTATTGAATTAGTAAATAAAACTAAGGGTTTGTTCTATGAAAAAAAAATGAAAATAGGTAACTCCTTGGTAAATTTTATTAGAAAAAGGAAAAAGGAAAATCAAATTATTAGTCTTAAAAATGAAAAGGGAGAGCTTGCCACTAATGAATAGGAAATTAGAGCAATAATTAGGAGTTACTTTGCCAAACTTTATGCCAATAAATTTGATAACTTAAAAGAAATGGATGAATACCTTCAAAAATATAGCTTGCCCAGATTAACAGAGGAAGGAGCAAATTGGTTAAACAATTGGTTAAACAAACAATTTTAGAAAAAGAAATAGAACAAGCTATTAATCAACTCCCTAAGAAAAAATCCGCAGGACCAGATGGATTTACATGTGAATTCTACCAAACATTTAAAGAACAATTAACTCCAATGCTATATAACTACTTGAAAAAATAGGGATTGAAGGAGTCCTACCAAATTCCTTTTATGACACAGACATAGTACTGATACCTAAACCAGGTAGGTTGAAAACAGAAAGAAAATTACAGACCAATTTTCCTAATACATATCAATGCAAAAATCTTAAATAAAATATTAGCAAAAAGATTACAGAAAATCATTCCCAGGATAATACACCATAACCAAGTAGGAATTATGCCAGGGCTGGTTCAATATTAGGAAAACTATTAGCATACTTGACTATATCAATAACCAAATTAACAAAAACCATATGATCATCTCAATAGATGCAGAAAAAGCCTTTGATAAAATCCAACATCCATTCCTATTTAAAAAATAAAACACTTGAGAGTATAGTAATAAATGGACTTTTCCTTAAAATAGTAGCATCTACTTAAAACCATCAGTAAGCATCATGTGTAATGGGGATAAACTGGAACCATTCCCACTAAGATCAAGAGTGAAACAAGGTCACCCATTATCACCATCACTATTCAGTTTTGCATTCAGAAATGCTAGTTTCAGCAATAAGAGTTGAGAAAGAGATTAAAGGAATTAGAGTAGGTAATGAGGAAACCAAATCATCACTTTGCAGATGATATGATAGTATACTTACAGAATCCCAGAGATTCTACTAAAAAGCTATTAGAAATAATCCACAACTTTAGCAAAGTTACAGGATACAAAATAAACCCACATAAATCCTCAGCATTTTTATACATCACCAACAAAATCCAACAGCAAGAGATACAAAGAGAAATTCCATTTAAAATAGCAACTGATAGTATAAAATATTTGAGAATCTATCTGCCAAAAGAAAGTCAGGAACTATATGAGCAAAACTACAAAACACTTTCCACACAAATAAAGTCATATCTAAACAAGTGGAAAAATATTAAGTGCTCTTGGATAGGCCGAGTGAATATAATAAAGATGACAATACTACCTAAGCTAATCTATTTATTTAGTGCTATACCAATCAGACTCCCATTACTATTTTAATGACCTAGAAAAAATAACAACAAAATTCATATGGAAGAATAAAAGGTCAAGAATTTCAAGGAAACTAACGAAAAATAAATCAAATGAAGGTAGCCTAGCTGTACGATATCTAAAGCCATATTATAAAGCAGCGGTCATCAAAACCATTTGGTATTGGCTAAGAAATAGACTAGTTGCTCAATGGATTAGGTTAGGTTCACAGGACAAAATAGTCAATAACTATAGCAATCTAGTGTTTGACAAACCCAAAGATCCCAACTTTTGGGATAAGAATTCATTATTTGATAAAAAAAAAAAAAACTGCTGGGAAAACTGGAAATTAGTATGGCAGAAACTAGGCATAGACCCAGATTTAACATTGTACACCAAGATAAGATCAAAATGGAGTCATGATTTAGGCATAAAAAATGAGATTATAAATAAATTAGAAGAACATAGGATAGTTTACCTCTCAGACTTGTGGAGGAGGAAGGAATTTGTGGCCAAAGAAGAACTAGAGATCATTATTGATCACTAAATAGAAAATTTTGATTATATCAAGTTAAAAAGATTTTGTACAAACAAAACTAATGCAGATAAGATTAGAAGGGAAGAAATAAATTGCAAAACATTTTTACAGTTAAGGGTTCTGATAAAGGCCTCATTTCCAAAATATATAGAAAAATTGACTCTAATTTAGAAGAAATCAAGCCATTCTCCAATTGATAAATGGTCAAAGGATATGAACAGATAATCTTCAGATGATGAAATTGAAACTATTTCTACTCATATGAAAGAATGTTCCAAATTACTATTGATCAGAGAAATGCAAATTAAGAAAACTCTGAGATACCATTATACACCTGTCAGATTGGCTAGGATGGCAGGAAAAGATAATGCTGAATGTTGGAGGGGATGCAGGAAAACTGGGACATTGATGCATTGTTGGTGGAATTGTGAATGGATCCAACCATTCTGGAGAGCAATTTGAAACTATGCTCAAAAAAGTTATCAAATTGTGCATACCCTTTAATCCAGCAGTGTTTCTACTGGGCTTATATCCCAAAGAGATATTAAAGAAGGGAAAGGGACCCACATGTGCAAAAATGTTTGTGGCAGCCCTGTTTGTAGAGGCTAGAAACTGGAAATTGAATGGACGCCCATCAATTGGAGAATGGCTGGGTAAATTGTGGTATATGAATGTTATAGAATATTATTGTTCTGTAAGAAATGACCAGCAGGATGAATACAGAGAGGCTTGGAGAGACTTACATGAACTGATGCTAAGTGAGAACCAGGAGATCATTATACACTTAAACAACAATACTATATGAGGATCAATGCTGATGGAAGTGGATATCTTCGGCAAGGAGAAGATCCAATCCAGTTCTAATTGATCAATGATGAACAAAATCCAGAGAAAGAACACTGGAAAATCAATGTGGCCTGCTTGCATTTTTGTTTTTCTTCCCAGGTTCTTTTTACCTTTCTAAATCCGATTTTTCTTATGCAACAAGAGAACTGTATAAACATGTCCACATAATTGTATTTAAGATATACTTTAACATGTTTAACATGTATGAAACTACCTGCCATCTAGGAGAGCTGTTAGAGAGAAGAAAGGGAAAAGTTGGAACAGAAGTGATTGCAAAGGACAATGTTGAAAAATTACTCATATATATGTTTGGTCAATAAAAAAGGTATAAAAAAAAATTAAAATAAAGGTAGGAAAGTTTCTTCTGTTTGGTAACCTACCATATAGGTTTACCATATCCACTGAATATCTATTCATATTTAATCAGTTTTTTTATGATTTATCATATAACTATATCCCTCCAGGTACTTACCAACCATCAATCAATGATTGATCAATTAACCAGCATTTATTAAACACCTCTTCTATGCTAGGCACTGTTTTAAGTGCTGAGGACACAGATACAATCACATATATACACAAGAATAAACATAAAGGGAATAGTATAAGGAAGGCAAACAAGATAATTTGAAAGAGAATATTAGCCATTTAGGGCATCAGAAAAGGCTTCACAGAGTATAAGTATTTGAGTTATATCTTGAAAGAGAGAGATTGTATGAGCTAGAAGTGATGAAAAATACATTCCAGACACAGAGGGTGGCAAATACAAAGGCAGGAGATGGAATGTCAAGTGTGAAGAACAGAGGAGGCCAATATGGCTGGATCACTGAGAAAAGTGGGATGCATAAGGTACAATGAGACTAAAAAGATAGATTGGGGCAAGACTATATAGGTCTATAGAAGAGTTTATAGTAAATTAAACAGATAAGTGGTACAGCTATATATGAACTTAATGCAAATCATCTAAGCAGCAATGTAAAAGATTCACTAAAGTTGGAAAACACTTGAAATAGAAAGGACAATTAAGAGGCCATTGAAGTAATCTAGGTGAGAGGCAGGGGAATACTCCTGTTTACCAATCAGCTATCCAAAAAAATAAAACGTCTGCATGGCATACTTTTAAGATTAATCTGAATTATTAACATTTTCTTCATCATTTTCTTAAGTCCCAATTTGTAACATTTGCTGATTTCTGAGGTGTTAATGCTCATATTGAAAATTTAACAAATGGATCTTGAGAACTAGCTTGAGCTGGCTCCAACATATTCCTGGAAGAGCTGCTGTGGGTCTAAATTAACTGGTAGCAACATAACTGGTAAGTATGAGGAGAGAGAAGGGGCCAGATGCAAGAAGTGTTATGAAGACAGAAATGTCAATGGATTAGATACAGGGATAAGAGAGAATGAAAAACTGAGACACTGAGGTTATCAATCTGAGAGATTGGAAGTTGCCCTGACTAGGCAAAATGAATGCTGGGAATCTTCAACTCATTAGTATAATGATACCAATTTCCAATACCATATGGATTTATAAGATGACAATAACTATTGGACCTAAATCTCAGAAATATTAGTTTTACAGATGACAGATATCAAAACATTTTAATATCAACCTTGCCTTGCTTTTCAGTATAGACTTGGTTCATCTAGTTTGTGCCCTGCCCTTATATCCCAATACAAATTACCCTTCCTTGCCCAGGTATTTGCACATGTGTCAGACTCAATTCTGAACAGTTTATAAAATTAAGTCTAATATGTATCTAAGGTTCATATGTATCTTTTAACCAAATAGTTCAAAGAATAAGTCAGAACCATTAGGTTCTGACTTATTCTTTGAACTATTTGGTCTAAAGATTTATAAGGAAAGCTGGCCAAAGTGGAATGTAAACCTCTAAAGAATGAAATTCTGATGAGATAAAAATGAATTGTTCTAATCATGAAGCTTTTGAATAATATTGCTATAATGTATAAGGAAATTACCAACTTAATTTGTAAAAAATATATACTGAAGATAAAGGCAAGACTAGATAATTGAAGAAGAACATAATACAGTGAGACAGTCCTAGAGAAAGATATCAGAAGCGCTAAAATAATGAATACTAAAGATCATAAAAATGGGACAAGAGATTAAAGCTGTTCTGGGTGAATATAATGATGACAAATTATTGTCTACTATAGCTAAATACTCTGCTTGAAAAATGAAAGAACTATTTGAACCACATCATTGATTTAATTTTCTTTGCCAAGAACAATCTGTCGATTTTAACGTTTTTTGGTGTTTGAGTTGTTTGGGGTTTTGTTGTTGTTAGATTTTTTTTTTTTAAATAGTAAAGAGAATTGTTCCCAAGATTAGTGAAAAGTTGGTAATAAAGGAATTACATGTCTCTTCAGTGTTAACAGACTTCAATATAAATCCCAGAGTATTAAAAGAACTGCCTGACGAAAGTAGTAAGTCACTCTTAATGATTTATTTTATTTTTAAATTGAGACCAGAAAAAATATTGAAGGGCTGGCAATGGCCAAAGATTGTCACAGTTTTCAATAAATAGAAGATAAGTTTTCTTAAGCTTGAAGCTATGGATTTTCATGTAAATTCCTGACAAAATTCTAAAATGAATTACTATAGGGAAATTTTATAGTCATTTATAATGAGAAGGTATAATCACTAAAATTCAGCAGAATATCATTAAGACAAATTCACCTGATTTCTTTATTTTTTGACTACTAAACAAATCACAATTATATACCATTTATACCTCAGTTACAGCAAAACATTTGATAAAAGTTCTCATCTTATCCTTATGAACAAATAGGAAAATAGATTTAAATAATAATTCAATTATGTGGATTTAGAATGGATTAAATAACTGGAAGTAAAGAATATTGACTAATATATTTATTCTGTCATCCTACATCAGTTATTCTTCTCAGTTTCTTTGTCATGAACAACTTAAATAAAATCATCTATTCCTTCATTGAGGCAATTGGATAGAGAGTTGGCCAGGAGACCAGAGTTCAAATTCTTTCTTGGACACATACTAATTTTGTGGCCCTGAGCAAGTCACTTAATTTATCAATTTTCTAGGCAACTCTCTAAGGCTATAAATTGAAGAGAAGGTTCCAAACTCCACTAGTAGGAGTTTCTTCATCCACGAGATCCCTATATCCAATAATTTTGTCAGTGACAGGAATACATGTGTAGGACAAAGGACATAGTTATGAGGCACCCTGATATAAATTTTTTTTATTTCTGCTAAAAAATGGGATTATTCTTTAAGTAGGAAAACTGGTCTTTAAGTAGTGATTATTAGCCCCTGAAGTTTAAAATGAAAAGTGCTTAATTAGTACTTGGATTAAGTTATTTATATATTTTATAATTGTTAGTTAACCATTTGTGCTATTTAATATAGAGCTTTTCCTTAATGGAAAAAGCATGTGTAATCAGATTTTTCTATTGAATATCAATTTTATATTATCTACACCTGAAGTAAGCTTAACTTACCTATTTATTTAGTCAAGACCACGTTGAAATAACTGACATGGTGCCTGAAAGAAAATAATCAAGTTCCATCTGGGTGAATTTAATACAGCCAAACTGTTCAATGATTACAATTAGTATATTTTGTATGTTGCATATAATGTCAGATTTTTTAAATGTTATTTAATTTGTGGTACTTTTTCTTTCATATTTATTTCTTTCATACTTTTAAAAACATTTTGTTATAAAGAGTATTTCTCTGGAACAGGATAAGTGGAAGAATGCTATGTGAAATTTAGGTGCTATAAAAATAAAGGACAATAATGTTTTTTAAATGTCACACCTAGATTCAAGGCAATTCCAATAGACTTGTGATGGAAAGTGCCATCCACATCTAGAGAAAGAACTATGGAGACTGGACATGGATCATAGCACAGTATTTTCATTTTTTTATTTTTGTTGTTTGCTTGGGTTTTTTCCTTTCTTGGTTTTTTTTTTCTTTTTGATCTGATTTTTCTTGCACAGCATGAGGAATATGGAAATATGCTTAGAAGAATTGCAAGTATTTAAGCTATATCACATCATTTGCTGTATTGGAGAAAAGGGAGAAAGAGAAAAGGGAGAAAAATTTAGAATACAAGATTTTGCAAAGGTGAATGTTAAAAACTATTTTTCCATGTATTTGGAGAAAAAGAACACTATTAAAATCAAAAAAACAAAATAAAATGTCATCCTTCAGGGATATACACTTCTCCCTAACAAAAAAAAAAAAAAAAAAAAAAAAAAAAAAAAAAAAGTCATCACAGAAAGAGATGTATGTGTTATAATGAAAGGAGTATTCTTTGTCTGTAGAGTCTATAGGATCTGAGCATGACTCCTAATTTTGTTATTTTTCTACAAGTCACAGAACTTTCCTTTGCTCATTTCTATATCTGTTAAATGCCCATTTCTACGAGCTCCTAAGATGTCCTGTAGCTCTAGAACTATGATCTTTTAAATTTTAAATTTATTTTTTTTATTTAATAGCCTTTTATTTACAAGATATATGCATGGGTAACTTTACAGCATTAACAATTGCCAAACCTCTTGTTCCAATTTTTCACCTCTTACCCGCCCCCACCCCCTCCCCTAGATGGCAGGATGACCAGTAGATGTTAAATATATTTAAAATATAACTTAGATACACAATAAGTATACATGACCAAAACATTATTTTGCTGTACAAAAAGAATCAGACTCTGAAATATTGTACAATTAGCTTGTGAAGGAAATCAAAAATGCAGGTGTGCATAAATATAGGGATTGGGAATTCAATGTAATAGTTTTTAGTCATCTCCCAGAGTTCTTTTTCTGGGCATAGCTGGTTCAGTTCATTACTGCTCCATTGGAAATGATTTGGTTGATCTCGTTGCTGAGGATGGCCTGGTCCATCAGAACTGGTCATCATATAATATTGTTGTTGAAGTATATAATGATCTCCTGGTCCTGCTCATTTCACTCAGCATCAGTTCGTGTAAGTCTCTCCAGGCCTTTCTGAAATCATCCTGTTGGTCATTTCTTACAGAACAGTAATATTCCATAATATTCATATACCACAATTTATTCAGCCATTCTCCAACTGATGGACATCCATTCAGTTTCCAGTTTTTAGCCACTACAAAAAGGGCTGCCACAAACATTCGTGCACATACAGGTCCCTTTCCCTTCTTTATAATCTCTTTGGGATATAATCCCAGTAGTAACACTGCTGGATCAAAGGGTATGCACAGTTTGATAACTTTTTGAGCATATAGAACTATGATCTTTTAATAACTCTTCATTTTAGTGACATAAATCAATCACCTTGAAATGTGATCAAATCACATATTTTGATAAATTCATAATCAGTAATTGTTCATGCAATAATTGGCCACTCATTTTTAAATTAGATCTATGATTTCAATGGTACAGGGAATGTTGACTGGTTTGATCAATCAGTTTAAAGCCTTAGATACTTGCCTACTGAGTGGTAGAGTAACTTTCCTGGATTACAGTACTATTGTGTGTGAGAAGCAGAATTTGAAACCAAGTGTTCCGGAATCCAAAGCCAGCTTTCTAAGTGCATGGTACTTCCTATATAATCTTCAATTTCACTCTATTTTGATATCATTGATTTCTTATTTGTGTTTGAACTAGGGCAGCTTCACAAGAAGATTTCAGGGACAAAAGACAGCTATAAAACATTGTTGATTTATATTGTTTGCTATTCCGCTACTTGCGTGTAGAATTCATTTTTGTTACACCACATCGAGCCTGCACTGACTGTGGGGAGAGTCATCCCTAATAGCCTCTGCATTATTGCTATGTGCTTGTGTAATACCTCCCATGCTGATGGGTTTGTGCATAATAAGACCCTTCAGCTCAGAAGCCCGCTAGCAACCCCCACTTCCCTTTGGTGCTTTTCATCTCCCTTCCTGAGAAGTCAGGGAGGCTGTGATCACCTCCTTTTCGGTGCTTTCACCTCCTTCCCTGAGGAGTCAGGGATGGCATGACCACCTATGTTCTAAAACAAAAGAAAGCGGGAGATGTAATGGGCTGAGGCTTGAGTTGATGCACTGAGATCCCAAGCACGTGAGGCTAAATAGTAATTGAATTGTACTCTATTAATATACATGCTTGGATAAAGAATGGCCCCCGCCCATTCTCTGTGCAAGTCCTGATGTGTTGTATAGGAAATGACGATTTTGGTGGGTGGAGGCAGAGAGAGACAGGAAGAGAAGCTGGGAGAGATTGGGCCTGGGTTCTATGCTCCTAGCTGCTGGTCATGTGGCTGCTGGTCTAGCTAGCTTCTTGATTCAGCTACACACATTGCTATTGCCCATTCTCTTCCATCTCCGATCTTTCTTCACTGAGAATAAAGACTGACGATTTTCCCCTAACCTGAATTCCTGACTCCGGCTGATTTTAAAATACACGGTCTTCACAAAACATTTTTAGAAGAAAAATGTCATGTGAAAACATCTCTCTCTGAAAAGAACTAGTCTAACTATCAAGAGATTTTGGTTCTAATTCCAGCTCTTGAATTTATTCTTTAAAGAAACAGGATATAATATTTAACAATAACTTACTACTGCTTGGCACAGGGGAATTAGAAACACTTGATTTCTCCTTTTCACTGTTCTACTGTACCCAGTGAGACTCAGTGGGAGGAGCCTGATCTCTGAAAAGCAATTTCTGTCTTTTTGTTTGTTTTTAGTTTCATTGTCTCTGTCTTTTTCTGCCTCAGCCTTAGAACCACAGGGAAAACTCCTTAAATCTTATATTCACTTAAAGGTGTGTATTAGGGGAGAGGGGAGAGAAAATAGAAGATACTTGATGCAAAATAAAAATCAGATATAAAACAACTATTTCTCCCACATACAAGTGTACATTAACAAAAACAAAGCTGCAGGAATAACTTTAACTTTTAAATTCTCTGAGGAGATTTAGACTTAAACATCAAAAAATAAAGTGTTGTGTGGAATGCTAAATCAGCATTTCACATTTCACCTCATCTCCATCCAAACAATTCCCTCTAGGCCCTTGTCTTCTGTTAAGCCTGATAGGTTTGTGATGATCCTCTCCAATTTGTAAACTCATTCTGCCAATCAGTTTCAACTAAAGGACCCAGAAGCTACCCTTTTAACAAGGCTTCCTAAAAGTTGCAATATTTCAAAATCACTATTTAGTCACCTATACTCAAATTTATACTCAAATTTAAAGAAACTCAAAGCAGAAAAAAACAACCAGTGGCCCAAGATCGAAGTTCAGCTCTGCTATGGGACTTGAAGACACTAAAAAGTTGCTGGCTTAAGGAGAAAAGTGCTGTCCCTGTCCCAGTGCTCATAGGAAACTCAGTGGAGAAAACATGTACATAAGTATATATAAAATAAATACAATTGTAAGCAAATACTGTGTCAAATCCTAGAATTACAAGATAGCTGGGTAATGCCTATTTTTCTAAATAAATATATTTTTAAATAATAAGCACATTATAACTGTGATACTGCTACATGAAAAATGATAGAATAACATTGTTTCCAACTCTCACTAAACAAAAATTTATTATTAACTAAGGAGTTGACATTGTAGACAGACAGTGATACTTAAAATCAGGAAAACATGAATTCAAATCCAACCTCGGACATCTGTTAAGCTGTGTTACCATGGTCACATTGCTGAATTTATCTCAAGGTTCATTTCCTCTCTTGTAAAATAAGGTTAACAATGGCATTCATCTCTCAAGGCTATTTTTTCCCTATTATATATAAAAATGATTTTTAACATTTGTTTTTAAAAACTTTGAATTCCAGATTCTCTCCCTTCCTAACTCCCCACAGCTCCTCATTGAGAAGGCAAACAAACAAAAAAGTCATTATGCAAAACATTTCCATATTACACATGTTGCCAAAGAAAACAGAACAAAACAAACAACAATCTCAAGAAAAATAAAGTAAAAAAAAAAAATGTTTCAATCAATATTCAGACACCATCAGTTCATTTTTTAGGAATGGACAGCATTCTTCATCATAACTCCTGCAGTTATCTTGGATCATTGTATTGCTGGGGATAGCTGTCATTCACAGCTAATAATTTTTCAATATTGTTACTTTGTAGACAATATTTTTCACACTTTGTATCAGCTCATGTAAATCCATGTTTTTCTGAGTGCACCCTGCTCATCATTTCTTATAAATGCCTAAATATTCTAAAACCATAGCAACTCCATTTTCTTTCCCAATGTCAAAATTTGAGAATTGGAAAGGACCTTGGGATCATCCAGTCCAAACAAAAGGAATCACCAATTGTAACATATCTGACAGGTGCTGGAGAACTGAGATTCCCATCTGATAGCTCTTAAGGTAGCTTATTCTTAACTTTGGACAACCTTAATTCTTAGAAATTTTTCTCCCCCAGACTTCAGGCATAAATTTGCTTTTTTACAATTTCCATATACTACTTTTGGTTGTGCTTCTGGGGTCTAAGAACAAAATCCATCCCCTTCTCCACAGGTTAGTCCTTCAGATATCTGAGAATAGATATCATGTCCTTTCTGAGTCTTCTCTATGCCAAACACCTTACAAATCCTCATGATAATCCTTTTCCATTTTTTAATAAATTATCTCGTATTGTACTTTTTGTCAAACCATTTCATGTGGGGCCAAATGACAGCAATAGTAAGAGTAGAGAATAGTGAGAAGAGCCTTGCTGTGTTGAGCAATTCATCTTTGGGATGTTATCTTTTAAAATTAGGAAATTCTGCTAAATGGCAAGGTCCTTTCAAGCTCTAAATCCGATTTCCCTAAACGCCCTTCAGGTTCTAAAGACTAAGATTGGTATGACACTCAGTTTTTCCCTAGACAATTACCCTATTACGTCTATTTTCTATCCCCTTGACATGCTACACCTAGGAAGGCAGTGTTTGTTTATTTAGTCCCAATGATTTCATCAGTGTAGAAATTACCTCTACTAATGCATATCAGAACTTTGATACTTATAATCTTAAAAAGTTACCTCGGAGCAACGGGTGGGTAAGTGTAACTAATCAGGGTTATACATCTAGTATCTTCAAAGCCAGCACTTGAAGCCAGATCTTCCCAACTCGAAAACTAGCCCTTTTTTCACTGTACCCAGGTTCTTAAACAATGGTTCTAGACCCTTTTTTGAAGGCCTTATAACTGAATGTGTGGGTTGCAAAATTATGATTTATTATCTGCAAATTTTGATTTGTATACCTGTTATACATAACTACCTAACTATGGGTCATGTAAAAATTTCTCAGGGGAAAAGAGATTTCGAATGGAAAAAGTTCCAGAAGGCTTGCACTATATACCACGCTGCCTATGGGTTTTTTTTATTATTATTTCATCTAAACCTATAAAAGATTAAATATGATGCTTTTAAAATGCTAGCATCTTGGGAATATTCCACTTAGTCATAGCATTCCTTTTTTTTTGGGGGGGGGGTGGCGTAGGGATTTTTAATAATTTCAACTGAAAACAATATTCTTCAACTCAAACTGTGTAAACTGACAGGGACTTTTTACTTGTGGGTGAATAATCTTTATTTGGTCTGTGTATTCTGGCTCTAATCTGGAAATTTTCAGCAAGAAAACTGGCTGAAAACCAACTTGAATATGCCATTATGATGGATCCAACAAATGCTTTTAGACTCTCCCCGTGGATATACACTGTTGTAGCTATCGAGCAGATGGCTCAAAATGCCATTTTCAATCTGTCCTATTATTAGCTCTTTCTGTGACTTTTTCCTTATAATAGTCTCCTCTTTAGAAACAAAACGAAGCACCCCCACGCCACGACCCACGGCCTGAGAGAATCGGCGTTTCAAAGGGCGAAGGCAGTAACCATCACAACCTTGTGACACTAACTGTGGGAACAGGGTGCGGACGCGAGATGCCTGGGGCAAGGCAAGAGCCACAGAGGTCTGGAGCTGGAAGGGAATGGTCCGCTTCGGCGCGGGTCTGGGAGGAGGGGGGATGTTTCTGAATGGCTGGAGACCCAAACCAGGGCCCCTCTGCCCGTCAGAAACGAAGTTCAAATGTAGTGTTAAAGTGGGAAACCGAGTGAGGAGGGTGGGGTGGAGCTCGGAGGCCTTTACCACGCGTCCCCGTCTCTCGTCAGGAAGAACCGAGTATTCCTCTGAGAGCAGGGCGGCCCAACTCCGTCACAGAGGCCGCTTCTCTAGGACCTTCTCTGTTCCACCCCAAAATTCCCTCGACGCCCCGCTCCGCGGCCCGCGGGAGCCCCGCGAGGCCGAACCGGCGTCTCGGATTGGCCGCCGTCTCGGTCGCGGGCCCGCCCCCTTCCCCCGAGGTGTTCGGCGTCCTCGCTCCCCTCCAACCCTCCCCCCACCCCCGAACTGGCTCCCCCAGCTCTTGCTCCCTAGTTTCCGTTGCGAGGGTAGCGGCGTCTGTTGGTTGTCAAGATGGCGGCGGCGGCAGAGTCGGCGGGGCTGCTGCTGCTGCCGCTGCCAGGCGGGGTCGCCGCCGCCGCTGCTGCTGCAGTCGCTGTCATCGCCACCGCCACCGCTGACACCACCTGCAGAATCGCTGCGCGGGAGCAGGGGCTGGCGCGGCCCACCCTGCAGCACTCGTAACTCGAGGCCTCGGGGATCTAGGGAGTGGGGGAGAGGAAGGGAGGGGAGGGGCAGGGAGGGTGAGGGCGGGGGGCGGGGACGCGGGAGGAGGGCACCGCGCAGCTGACATGAGGGAAGCGTCTGGGGGTCAGCAGAGAGTCGAGGCGGCTCTGGGCTGAGAGATGCTGACGGGCCGGTCTGGGGCCAGGAGCCCACCCCGGGGATCGGGCACCGCGCCTGGCTCCCCGGGCCCCCACTGGAGAAGCAACTTTACCCAAGGGAACAACTTATATCAGTATCCTTCCTTGGCAAACAGCTTCTGAAAGGGTGATGGGTGATAAGCAGTTCTGGGGTTCCGAATGAATGACGATCATGTCCAAGACCTAGCGCCCCCTCCCCTCCACCTCGACCTCCGCTGCTTGTGCTTGTGTCATTGATGTCGGATTCGGGACCGTCGTTGCCCAGTCTGTCCTTGAAAATAAGGTCTATGCTCGAGTTAGTTTTTGAGGCAGCTTCTTCCTTTGCCGGGCTACCTTATTCTCATTTATTCCGAGGTTTGTTTGTTTGTTTTTGTCATTTTTTTGTGCATTTTAAAATCCTTTAGTCTCAGAAGCACATTTCTTAGCGTTTCCTCCCCCCTCTGTGTGTCACAAAGGTGACTGAATCTTTTAACTCTTGATAACTGAAGCCTAGAGGTAATGCCAGTACCGAATTTTATCAACGTGACATTTCCTTTCACCTGACTTTTTCACCAAAATGTGATGAAAAGATTTCTTCAGAGCTCATTTTTTTTCACCCTATGTCCACAAACTGTCTCCTTGACAAAAGAGAGGTACAAGAGACTTGGGTAACTCACAAAGTGAGTAATTTACTTGAAACAAGTGGAAATTTAGAGTCATGGGGGAATGAATGAATTAAAATATAGAAACATACATGCGTACTTACTAACCATTTCATAATATGGTGTTCTGGTAAATATGTGCGTGGTATGGAAACAGTAAAATATTAACTATGCTTATTCCTTTAAAAGATATTATTTATGATAAACCTTGGGTTTTCAAAGTGATAAATGATGGCGATGCTATGTAGTATTTTTACAAGTATCAATTACTTTTATTTGTCCCAGGCTTTAATTTCTTCTGGTATTTCTGCTGGAAAATTAGTTCCGAGGATGCATAGTAGCAACTTTCTTTTTATTTATATCTTAGAAAATTATCTGAGACATTGGGAATTTGGTGGATGGTCATACAATAGTTTGTCAGAGGCAATTCCTGAACCCATGTCTTTCTGACCTTAAAACCTTCCTGCTATGATCACGTCTGAGGTGCCCTAGTATAAACCATACCTGAACAAGAATCCCCCCAATCTCCAGAAGACCTCCGCTGTTGGATGCCTTCTACTTGCCAGATTGGGAAAGGTTATGGACCCCTTTTCACAAGAATGTTTTTAAATGCATAAAATAAAATACATAGAATCACAAGGAACCAATTTTGATGAAATATTTATCAAAACTTAAAAAAAAAAAACCTGATGAGTAGCTTGCACTATGCTTATAAACTGGGTTCCATCACCCTATTGGCCATTTTTATTCTGTTCTTCATAATCCAAAAATCATTCTCTCGGGATAAAGGGAAGCAAAATAAAAATTAAGGCCCTGCTTTCTCTCCATTGTCCTTTATAGTCATCCCACCTTACAGTAGTTTCTTAAAAGAATATTAAGTAAAAGAGGCAAATTGTTAAAAGTGCATTTCTCCTCTTACATTGGAATCAGTTATTCTAGTAGAGCCCTTTCACAGAAATAATGAGACTCCCTCTAGGGGTCTTGACTTGGCAATGCAGTTGATTATTCAAGTCAGCAGTAAATTTACCATCATTTATTTTAAATTGCAAATTCCCCTGCGGCAAATATCAGCTACAACAGTTTCCCAAACTTCTACTTTTATATAATATTTTGAGAAAGCCATTCAGTATGAAGGTTCTTATCTAAAACTTGAATAACACATATGTATCTGAAATTTGTAATTATTTCATGTGATATATTTAATATAGTATATTTTTATATAAGTATTCTAAAAATAAATGAAAAGGCATTAGTTAAATTTAATAATAGTGTAAACTTCTTTCTTTTTCTAACAATGCAAACTTGCTTCCTTTTACCCTTCTATATGTATATATAAATAACTATATATGACTAAACATAATGTACTCATAAACATAAAGCACTCAATACTTTTTTAAAAATTTTGTTTTTTCAATTAACATTTTTCTCCCTAAATACTTCTCTCCACACACCCCAGTCATTAAAAATGAAAGGAAAAGAAAAAACTCTTGTAAGAAATATATATAGTTAATCAAAAACAAATGCCATATTTACTGTTTAAAAAATGTCTCATTCTGCACTTTTAAGAGGATAATGTTATTCATTATTGCTCTTCTGGAATCATAGTTGGTCATTGCACTGATCAGTACTAAGTCTTAAAAAGTTGTTTATCTTTACAATGTTGTCAGTATATATAAATTGTTTTCCTGGTCCTAATTACTCTGAGTTGACACAAGACTTGCAAGGTTTCTCTGAAACCATCTCTTGCATCATTTCTTATGACTCAATGATGTTCTATCACATTAATAAAACAATTTGTTCAGTCATTCCACAAGTTATGGGTACCATAAATTTACATTTCAGTGTTCCTACAAGAATTATCACAAAAAAGTTTTGTACATGTATATCCTTTTCTTTACTCTCTTTAAAGTTTAGAATTAGTAGCAATATCACTGGATCAAAAGATATGCACAATTTAGTAATTTTAATTGATTTCCAGAATGCCAGGATCAATTATAATTCTATCAGCAGTACATGAATGTACGGAACCTCCCCACAGAATATTTTTTATTTTACCTTTTTTTTTGTCAACTTTGCCAATCTGAAGAATGTGAAGTGGAACCTCAAAGTTGCTTTAGCTTGCATTAGATGTCTTCCTTTGGAAACAGTCTTTAATATCTTTTGAACTTATCAATTGGAAAATGGGTCTTAATTTTATACATTTTAATAAGTTCCTTATTTGTCTTAGAAATATGTTTATCAGAAAAACTTATACAAAGATTTATTTTCTAGTGATCTGTTCCCCTTCTCCTAGCTGTACGAAATCTATGCTTTCTTTTTAAATAGCTTTTTTTAAACAAACAAAAACCCACTTTTTCCCCCTTCCTTCTAGTTCTCCTCCCCAAATTAATAAAGAAAAAAAAACTTGTAACAAATATGTATAAGCATCTAGGTGTAAGAGTGGAGTGAGAGACTTGGAGTCAGGAAGACCTGGATTTAAATAAAGTCTCAAACACTCAATAACTTTTTTGATCCTGGGCAAGTCACTTAGCCCTTTTTATATATCAGTTTCCTAGTCTATAAAATGAACTGGAGAAGAAAATGGCAAATACTTAAGTAACTTTGCTAAGAAAACTTCAAATGTGGCCCTGAAGAAGTAGTTGGACATGATTGAAGTATCTAAACAACAAATGCATGTAAATCAAGCAAAACAACGGTCATATCTAAAAAGACTTATGTCTTAATTTTCAACTTGATTCCATCACTACTCAAGAGGAAGGTCCTATGTTTCATCCTAAGCCCTTGGATTCATTACTAGTCATTGTGTTGATCAAAGGTTTTGTTACCTATTTAAAAGAAAAGAGTGATTAGAGGGGAGTGTTATCAGTTTCAGTGTTCTAATTTGGTACCATCTGTTCCTTCTCCCCTACTTTTTTTCTTCCAAAACCCAGGTATAAGTTAACTTTCTATCTTTCCTTTTAAATCCCTCTTCAGTATCCATGCTCCATAGTTAGAATTTGTTTGCTTAGGACTATAACTTCCTATTATCTGTCCTCTTTCTTACTCTTCTCCCTCCCTTATCCCTTTTCTCTTCTATTTGTCTACTGAATGAAATGTATTTCTGTATTCCATTTGTTTGCATTATTCTTCTTCACTTCTTTGACCAGTCTTCTACTTGCACTCTATAATTATATGAGATAATTTCCTCCTTCCTTTCTTTCTCTTTTAAACCCCTAGTGTATATTCCTTTCGTTCTGTATTTCCTGTCTGCTTTTAAGATAATCAAAATATTTTTAAAATACTCATATACCTTATTTTATTATACTCTTTTCTGTGATCCTTGATGATGACAGGTGACTGAGAAGACTCATGTATATCTCCCCAAATTAGCATATAAATAGCTCATCCTTCTTTAGTCCTTTATAATTTTTTGCTCATATTTACCTTTTTTAAGGTTTTCTTGGTTCCTAGGTTTATACTTTACAATTTCTGCTAAGCTCCAGTCTTTTCATCAGAAATACTTAGATTTTCTCTATTTCATTAAAGATCCATTTTTTTTTCCCTTGTAGGATATTTTGCTGGGTGAGTTATTCTTGATTGTAGGTCTATATCCTTTGCTTTCTTTATATATCATCTTTCAAAGTCTCTACTCATCTTTGCTAGTGGCTAATAAATGGATCTTGTTTGTAGCTTAAATTCTTGCTTTCCAGTTGCTTGCAGTATTATTTTTTTCCTTGACGTAGAAGCTCAGCATTTTGATTGCATTGTTCCAAGGAATGTTCCTTTTAGAGTTTCTTTAAGAAAGCAATCAGTAGGTTCTTTTTCTTTTCATTTTGTTCTTTGGTTCTAAGAAATCTACACAGTTTTCTTTTATGATTTCCTAAAATATTGTGTCCAAGTTCTTTTGTTGGTCTTGGCTTTCGGTAGTTCAATTATTCTAAAAAAATTTCTCCTCAATCTCATTTCTAGGTCAGTTGTTTTTGTTCAAAAATGCCTATCATAGATTTTCCCCCAGTTTGTTTTTTTTTTTTTTTTGGTTAAATATTTTTTGTTGGATCTTGGTGGCATTTACTTTTATTTGGCTCATTCTAATTTTCAAGGATTCTCTTGGTTGGATAAGGTGTAGTACCTCATTTTCTAAACTGATATTTCTCTTTCCACCTCTTCCTTTTATAGCTCTTCTTTCTTTTCATTTTTTTATCCTAGAACTCCCATTTCTTTTCCATTTGTTTTCTCTACATTTTTCATTCATGAAAATCATTTTTTAAAACTCATTTTTATCACTTCCAGGAATTCTAATTGTATCCAAGCTATTTTTTCCTTTTTTTGGTTGTTTTTAGATATTTTAGAGTCTTTTTTTTTTTTCTAGGTTTGTGTTTGAAATTCCACATTGCCTTAATTTTTCTTCCTGGTCAGATTTTTTTTTCTTTGCTACTTTTTTTCCAGTCTTCTTTCCTAACCAAGGATTTGATGTTAAAATTAAGCTCTGTTAACTTCTGGAGAGACTGGGTAGGCCATTTTGACCCCGTTTAATGTATTCTTGGATCTTTATGTTGTGTTTTCTCAGGGCTGCATTACTTGGAAACAGCTTAGGCTAGGAACCTGCAAGTTTTTCAGTGTGCCCAGAGTGGTCTGATCTAGAAGTCTTAAGTGTGGTATTCCTGGTCTTGAGTTTTGCAAGTTATTGACCTTTGTTTGAATCTGAGCACCACAAATGAGGGCTTACCCTTCATTAGAGGTGCAATAGACAACTTCTGGATTCAGCCACCTCTAGCAATCTGGAAAGCGCTGTAGGTCCAGAGTAACCAAACTGCAGGCTCCCCTTTGATCTTCACTTCCTGATTATTTTGCAGGCTTCAGACAGATCTGTGTGCTGGATTTGTGATTGTTTCACTCCTAAAACTAGTCACAAAGCTGTTTCTTGCTTCTGTGGTTGCTATTCTTTCAGTATACAGCCTAGGGCTTCTGAGATTTCCTAGCCTTAAACCATTCCCCTAGATATGATGTATAATACAAGAAAAATCTGTGACTTAGCACTGCATAAATGAGTAACACACCTGCCACTGAGTACCTGTTCTTAGTCCCCACACAAAGTTAGGGACTTTCTCTTGCCATAATGTACAATTATGCTAGAAGTCACCATAAGCATCTGGCTAGACCTTTTTCTTAAAGGAAACCTCAAGGAACCTGCATTCTAATGAAGAATATACAACATAAAAAATAGGTCTAGTGAACACTTATGCTTGCAGGTGTCCATAATTTAAGCAGGGTTGCTGCTACTCATGGAACAATCTCTAGTACATCAGACTCCAGTTGATCGACATACTGTGGGCTTTCTATGTGTCAGTCACTGTCCTTGGTCCTGGGAATGCCAGTATAAAGGTGAGATAGTGCAGGCCGTTGCATAACTTATTTTTTATTATGAATTCACAAAGTAGTAAATAAATGAGATATATATATACAAATATATACCACTAGGAGGCAGTAAGCTGAAGGAGTCAGGAAAGCCTCAAGCCAAGCCTTGAAAGGGCTTCAAGAGGTTTAGAATCTCTAAACTTGACAGGTGAATTTCAAGAGTTATTGTGGCCAAAAATAAAAATTGCCATACTGAAATCAACTTGAATTTTCCTAATCTTGTTCTCAGTTGATACATAAAGTCTTTCAGAACCTATACTCAAAGCCTTTTAACCTTAGAAGTACCTGTCAACATTTGTGCTGTTACCATGGCTAGAAACTTCATTGTTTGTTATAAAGAAAGTAATCAAAGGCAAAGTCTATTATTTGCGTCTCTGTATTCTCTTTGCTTCTCTTCTAATTCCAGTGCCAATCTTACCTGTCTTACCGAACACTCAGTTTCAGGAACTTTTATACAGTATTGTTTCCTTCATCAGACTTTAAACTGAAAGAATGTATAACTGTAGCATGCCTTCACCACTGCTTCTTCATGGATGCATCTAGGCACTTGGAGTCCAGGATCTTGAAATTTGGAATTACTTTCTATCCACTGCCTCTACTAAATATTACCTGCTGTTGGCCTAAGAGATTCTACCATTGCCTCTTAATAGTTGACATCTCAGGGACTGAGGCAGAGTAGTGATCCTAGAGGGAACAAAGTCCTTTCTTGTGTTTCTGGTCTTTGATCTCTGTGGTCACCTCTCTCTAGATCTTCTGCTACTTTGCATATAATAGGCATTTAATAAGTATATGTTGAATGGTAGACTGCATTTGAATGAAGATTAGTGGAGAAAAAAAAGGGCGGTTATGGGAATATAATACAATTCCGCTCAATAAAAATAGTGAATAGATGGAAATCCAGGGAATAAATCACAAACCTCTCTCATGGACTCATGATATGGTAGTGATGGGAGAATTCAACTATCTAAACATCTAATGAAGCACACTCTTGATCAAAAGTAGAACTAAAGGCAATTGAAAAATTCTCGAGTTACTTTAGTGATAATTTAATTCTTTAAAAGTAGAGGATACAATAATAGCAATTCTGAATAGCAAGCTATTCAGGATCTGAATTTAATCAAGAAGGAACTGGTTACTTAAATAGAAATCATGAGAACCTTGGAGAAAATGAGTTCATTAGAATTTGTCATAGAAAGAAGAGTCTCATGTATATGCTATATTTCAGGAAAGTAAATTTCAAAGTGTTCAAAGAAATAATTAGTAAGCTCATATAGTCTAAAATTTTACAGATGAAATCTATCCAGTATAGATAGTCTCTGAGAATCTATAAGTAACTATATTCCCCTTTGATAATTTTAGTAATTTTGGAAATAATTCATTTTCTACTTTATTTTCTATTATGCTATTATTCTTTTATCTTATTCTACATGTATTGAATTCTGAAAGCTTCATATAAAAAGTAAACTTTTATAATTAATCACTTTAATGAAATTTTCTTTTGGCAAGGCAATTGGGGTTAAGGGACTTGCCCAGAGTCACATAGCTTGTAGATATTAAGTGCCTGAAGTTAGATTCGAACTCGGGACCTCTTGACTTCAAGACCTGTGCTCTATTGGATGTGCCATCTAATGATAATTTTTTTAAAATTTGTTATATGAGAATAAATACTTTCTTCAAATCTCCTGAGTTTTCCTGGAAGTAATTTTTCATGTAGTTATATTTGCTGATAACACTAATCATTATATATTTTATATATTGGATATATTAGAAATTAGTCTAACTTGTTGGCTTCATCTAAAGCAATTGTTATTTAAGAGGTCTTTCAAAAAGATTTGCATATGATACAGACCTCATTGACATTGTTAAAGATTGTAGACTCTCTCCTTCATGAAGACAGGACTCTGTATCTCTTCTAAACCTGACTTTTTTCTCCAAATCTGATTGGCTCCTCTTCAAACTCTGTGTATTTATGAAATGTTTGTTGAATATGCATTTGTTCTTGAATAGAAATTTAAATAAGCTACTTTTCCTTAATTTAACACTATAACTAGAAATATGAAGATCCATCTGGAAAAAAATCTAGAAGAAGAACGTCAAAAATTACTGCAGGAACAAAGAATATGTCGAAGTCGAGCACGTAAATATAGTATTGAATCAAACAGAAGAAGAAAGTAAGTAATTACAGTTTATGCTGAGAGTTTAAAAAGGCTTTGCTGGTTTTATTAGATGATTGAACCTTTTGTTCTTGAAAAACAAAGCTGTGAGGAAAGTTTTATTGATCTAAATAATATTGCATCTTCCAAATAAAGTGCTTTCTTTTTTTGTTCAGGTATTTTGTTTGTTTTTTTTTGTTTTTTTTACTTCACAGATTTTAAGGAAGTAATAAGTTGTTTTTCGAATAGACTGAATTATTCATGTTTAATTTTTACAATAATGTTTTCCTTCCTATTTTTACAACATTTTATGATTAAATAATAGTTTACTATGTAATCTTTTATGTCTGGTTTTGTGACAATTCATATTACTTACTTATAGCTTTTGTGTCACCCACATTCAACCGTGTAGGAAAGCAAATGCATAATATTTAGGGGTCCTCTGAACTTATCCTTTTAAGTTGCCATATTTTCCAGAAACACTGTACCCAAAGTTTGTAAAGGCTTTGAACATGTCAAGGATGAAACCCTACCCCACCCTAAACTGACCTATGTTGTGTGCAGCCAAACTGGACTCCTTATATGTCCTTGGGAGTCAAGACAGGCCACCAATAAGTCTGTACCAGTATGGGAAACCACTTAGCAGCTAGGACTTTATAGATAAGCATAATCTTCATAGTTCACCAGTTCCCAAGGGAAAAGAATGCTACTTTTGCCATCTTGATTATTCATGATTTCTCCTCTCCAACATTCCCATTTCAGTGAGGTTACTATTTCTTTTCCTCTCCTTATTGTAGTTTCATAAATATGTAAGCTTCTGTTTGAATTGTGAACTTTGTGTGTTTGCTCAGGGTTCCACATGCATGTAACAAATCTAGTTGCAAGCAATCTTATGGACTTAACTGTTTTGGACTAATAGTACATATACATATATGTATAGAGAGAGAGGACTATGTATATGTATAATGTTACTGTCTTTAAAGTTATATATAAATTTAAAGTTAAAAATAAAGTTTGTATATATATGTATATATAATTTGAATAATGATATAAACAGGAAGTTATTTGCAAAAAGAATTGGAAATCTTATATAAAAGAATGAAAAATCTAAAATAGATTAATACCTATGTATAAAATAAAGAGAGCAAAATAAAGTACAGAAACTCAGTATTTTTTTTTATTTCCTTGACATTTGTCAGCTTTTCTAGCAATACTTTTTTGGCTGTTTTTTAGGACTAGCTTGTTATAGACCCTTAAAAAAAACTGTTGCTATTTTTCCTATCTTTTACAACTTACTTTAATACATGACTATTAGAGCATATCAATAACATCAAAATGCATCTCTCACAAATTTCTCTTGGGAAAAAAATAACATTATTTACTATTTTTCTTTCTATTATATTATTTTTTAACATTAACTCTTTTGTTCCATTAATTATACTTCTTTAAGTCTTTTCATTAGTACTTTTCCTCTTTGTTTTTAAAGAAAAGAGGGAGATAGAGCATGTCATTTGTTCTCTTTTTTGATTAACCTTTTACTATTCATATATATATGCATTTGTATAAATATACATAGAGAGATCCACATCACAGTGAAGTAGAAGGAGCATTGGATTTTGAAGTTGAAGGATCTACTTTTAAAACCTGTTTCTACAACCTATTTCTTATACAAGTCATTTCCCTTCTTTGCATGTCAGTTTCATTTGTAAAATGAGACTAAATTAGTTAAACTCTAAGGTCCTTTCTTACTCTGTGATTTTGTTATATTTTGTTCACATATTTTCAGCTGATTCTGTAAATATTATGTATATTAATGTAATCATGATTATTACCATAGTAATCATTTTTATCCATAAAACTGCTGTGTTCCTCATATTGTCAAAGCTATGCATGAGAATCTTTCATGGGGGAATATTATGAATCATTGCATAGAAGAATCTGCAATTGTGAAATCTTGTTTCAAAACTTTTTATAATTATAATTTAAAATAAAATATTACAGGATGGCACCTTTATAAAAATTTTAAAACATCAAGTCAGTGACTCACATAATCTATGAATGTCTTAAATACTCATAGTGACATAGAGGTGACCCCAAAGAATTATAAGTTCTAATACGTCTTTAACATGTACCTATGATCACTTTTGTGTAACTAAAGTCGCTTTTTTCTTTGATAAGAAGATGAAATACTTTCAATAGACCTCAAAGTTTGTATCCAGCCACAGTCCTAGAAATAATTAATTAAATGCCCCTGTAGTACTGATAGGATTCAGTTTCAGCATTTTTGCCATGTCTGTTGATGTAGTGGATGTGAAGTACTGTTTTTGGTTGTCTTGACTTGCAGTTCCATGATTGCTAAGAAATTTGAACATCCTTTCGTGTAGCTATTAAAAGTTTGCATTTTTTCTTTCCAACACTTTTGGTGCATGTTCTTTAAACATATTTCCACTGAGGGAGTATATATTGCTTTATGAATATACATCACTTTGTGCAAATTCAAGATGTTAGATTTTGATTTTAATATATTTTCTGGAAACATTTTCTTAATTCATTTTTTTACTTCACAAAATTTTTTGTGCAAAATCTTTTGATTATTTTTGTGTCATTGAATCAATAAATTGTCTCCAATAATTTTCTTTTCTTCAT
Organism: Sarcophilus harrisii; assembly: GCF_902635505.1. Lineage (NCBI taxonomy): Eukaryota > Metazoa > Chordata > Mammalia > Dasyuromorphia > Dasyuridae > Sarcophilus > Sarcophilus harrisii. The sequence continues at coordinate 476,260,664 of NC_045428.1, forward strand.
AACTGAGATTAATATATTTTTCTTTTTTCTTCTAATTTCAAGGATGTTAGCATAGGATGTGAGGTATTTAAAAAAAGTTTCATTAAGCAATTACTTTTTTCCAATTTTTTTCTTACGAGATTGCATTCTCTAGTTTTTTAAACATGGGCTCATCAAATATTAAATCTCTTCACTGTATTCTGTGAAGGATACTTTCAACTGTTCCATCCACCTGTTTCTCTGTGCTTTTTCCTCCCACTACCAACCAGACTTTTAAAAAATTACTTAAGATTATCCAATTCTATGAAGTAAAGTTTTTGTATTTTGATTATCATGATATGAGGTTAAAGGGAGGAAATCTCGACCTGTGACTTCATTGATGGAAATTTTTTTATTATGAGAATTACTTCACTATTTTAACTCAGCACCTTATCTGTAATTTATCATGCCTGGGGCACTGGAAGTCTAAATGACTTGCCCATAATTGCAGTCAACAAGTGACAGAAGCTGAACTTCAAACAAAATCATCTATTAGTAAGGTCAGACTTCTGTATTCTAAACTAATTTTCCTCTCTATGTTTTCATTTTATGCTTTATAATGTTGAATCCATATGTAAATTAATTTGAAATCTTTTATTGCTTTATTCATTTCATCCAACTCTTGACTTTTGATTTTTATTATAATTGTTTTTAAGTTATCTTTACATAGGTCTCTTCTATATCATAATGAGATAAAGGCACCATTCACTATTTGTTTTGTTAATTTGGATATTTTACAATTTTTTTTAAATCATCCATTTCTTTTAGGTCCTTATATGTATTATTATACAAGTGTATTTATGTTTTTCTATGTTTTGCCTGTGGTGCAATCTTTCCTTTAGAGCAGGGAAAGAGAACTTTTTTTCTTCTATGGACTGTTTGGATATTTATAAAATCATTCATAGATCATACAAATTAGCAACTCATAGAACTCAAGCAATGGAAAATTGTTTTAACAAGCTTTTTAGTTCATCATCGTCTGTGGTTGCAAAATCACTTGGTTGCCTTCGCAAATCATTTCTCAGGCTTTATATGGCCTGCTGTTAGATGTTCCCCACCCCTGCCTTATGGCTTTGTTTTCACACTCTTGACATTAGACCTGCTATTTATTAATTTTATTTTTTTTTCAAGAAATCAATTCCTAGTTTTATTTTGTATAAACCAAAGCAATTAGTCAACAAGTTTTTATTAAGCACTTCCAGGAACATGCTATAGATACTAGGGATACAAAGGCAAACATAAAGCATCCTTTTTCTCAAAGAGCTTATTTATATGTGATTCCAGATACAGAACTGGAAGGATTTTAAAGGCCATCTTCATTTTATAAATGAGGTGACTAAGGTGTGGGAAAGTTAAATGACTTGCCTGGAGTTCCACAAGTTGTAAGCATCAGAAGTACAATTTTGTGCCTTTTTTTTTTTTCATTTGCTGATGTTATTTTGGTTACATATCTTTTTCCAATTTCTTTTGATTGCTTTCTCCCTTTTGTAAATTTAAGTATAGACTGAATTAAATTCCCCTCTCTAATTTATAGCTAAAAACATCCAGTATTATAAATTTGCTTCTTTACATCCCATAATTTTTGATACATAATATTTATGTTGTAAATTTTTACTTAAGTTTTTAAGATTACTTATTTCCTTTGGCATTATAATACATTGATAAATCATTTTTAGTTTCTATTTGATTTTATATCTTTATTATGACATTATATATGTAAACCTATAGCATAAATTCTAAATGTAGCACATAAAATCTTTGATTTTCTATATTTACTTATCTTTAAGATTAAGCTCTTCCTCAGCCAAAAGATGGAGTTCATAGTATTTATAAGGGTGGTTAAAGCATTTTGTTACTTATTTTATTAATTAAAATATTTCATTATTTTGAAAATATTCTGTTATTACATTTCATAAGTACTTGGAAAAATATACATTCTTAGTTGTTCCCAATAATCAATCTCATATATCTGATTTAGTTTATTTAATTCATTCCTATTGCTTTTTTTCTTATTTATCTTTCTGTTGTATCTATCATTGTAATAGTGACATATTAAAGATCTCCAACTATTTCTTAAATGTATCTCTTTTCACAGGCTTGCAAGCTTTTCCTTTAAAAAAATTTTAAGCACATCTGGGGTACTTCTATCCTTAAAAAACCTATCATTTGACATTTAAGGAGTACTATCCTATTTCTTTCCTACCTTTGACAGCCAAACTCTTAGGAAAAATTCTTCTACTCTCATTGCCTCTACTAGTTCTCTTTTCATTTACTTCTCAACTTTTTGCAATTGTAATTACAGTCTTCTCATTCAATTGAAACTATTCTCTCCAAAGTTAATCATAATCTCTTAAAAGAAAAAATGTTAATTTTCTATTTCAATATTTTAATATTATTAACCACTCTCTTCTTGAATATTCTCTCCTCTGGGTTATTTACAATATTGCTTTCCTCATTCTCTATTTTCCGAGTTCTCCCTTTCTCATTCTTCTTTTTTTTTTATTGTATCATCATCCATGTCTCCTCCCCTAACTCTGAGTGTATCCCAAAAGCCAGCACTTAAGTCTTTTTTCTATTTTTGCAGTCTCTTGATGACCTCATCTCTTTTTATGGATTTAGTTATCATTTTTATATGGATCACTACAAAATTTAACTATCCAATCCTTGACTATCCCCTGAGTACTAATCCAACATTACCAACTACCTACCTTTTGGACATCTCCATCTGGTCTGTAGGTCTTAAAGTAATTGTTAACTCCTCTCTCCTGTCACCCCATATTTTGTTTATATTCCCACAATATCTCTGCTATGCCGTCTGCCCCTTCTCTGAGCTCAGGTGACTACTATTATGATTCAGACTTTTGTCAGATTTTACTTTCTTAATTGGTCTCCCTGCCACAGTTCTCTCCCCTATCTATTTTTTTATGCAGCAGAGATTTTCCAAAAGCATATTTAACAATGACACATACTGGCTATTTGACTCTGCCCAAGTTGCTTACCTTCTAACTTCCCTAGGAAACTAGTCTTCTTTCTGTCCTCACCGTAAGCTCTTCATCATCCCCCTACACAGTGGCTTTCTTTCATGCCTGGAAGGTTTCCTTATCTCCCATTTTTTGGAATTTCCTTCAAGATTTAAAGCCATAGGGATCTCCTCAGTCAAAAGTGTTCTTCATTCCATTCTTTTCATTTTGTAGCTATTCTGTATATATTCCCCTGTTAAACATAAAATGGATATTTTGTCTCCCTCTTTGGAATATATACATCCCTTGATACATAAGATTCTATTTCATTTTTATCTTTATATCCCCATACTTAGCTTGATGCCTGGAACATAGTAGGCTCTTAATATAGTCTTGTTGATTCATTCATTTTGGTAGAGGTAGTTTCCTTATTGGTAGTTAAATTACAACTCCAGTCCAAAAAATAGTTGTTGTATAAAAGATAGATAGAGAATTTGGATTTTCAGAGTTAAACTTTCTTATACTGTATTCTTTTCCCTTGGCAATTCTACCTTGTATTGCGCTTGACTTTTTTCATATCCTCCCTTATTATCAAGCTTTTTTCCTCATTCCCTAGCAGAGTTATTTGTTTATAATGAACAATTATTTTTAAAGTAAATTTATTATTTTTAACATTTTTTTATAAAACAAAAATTTGAGTTCTGCATCATTTCCCTCCTATTCTTCCCTTACTCATTGAGAAGACAAGCCATGTGATATCAGGAATTACTGTTAAGCAAATAAGCTGGGAATTAAATTAATGTGCATCTGCCACCCCTGGGAGATAAGTAATCTAAGAAATGACAATATATACTTAATAAACCTCCTATAACATCTATAACAATGTGAGTGGACAGAACAGCAACAACAACCAAAAAAAAAAAAATACTTAACACTCTATAATTATAAACAAGCTTATCCCCTAAGAAGTGATAGAAAAATATAATTCCTTATCTTCAATGTGATATGGGACACTATGATTATAGAATATAACATATACTATCAAATTCAATTTACATGTTGGCTACATACATGTATTGATGTGTTAACTTGCTGAACTGTTTGATTTTTTCCCCTTTCTCTTTAATTATTTTTGTTAAAGGATGACAGGATCATCAATTTAGGATCTTAAGAGATCCATAACTCCAACTCAATTTACAGAAGATAAAACTCAAATATAGGGAGAGGTTAACTGACTTAAGTATTCAGAGTCATATAGTTAATGTATCCAAGGTACATTATGCTAAATGATGGTAATACAAATAAAAGAAAAAAGGAAAAGACAGTGTTTACTTTCACAGATCTTATATTCTAATGGGGGAAGACAACACATAAAAGGGAGATGGAATAGCAGGACTGGGAAATAGGGTTTAATGGACATGGTGGAGAAGATTGGAACATCAAGAGAAGAGCCAGGTGAAGAAGGAAATGCACATGGGCAGTTCCTCAAAATAGATGTTCTGGGAGGAATTCCTCAATCAAAATAAGGCAGCACAAGAGTTGAAGATAATCCTCTATGATAATTTTTGGGTTCCTAGAGTCACAAAATATAATCAGTTTCTTTCATTGATGTCAGATTTTTAAAAATTGAAAATAATACATTTTCAATATTTTGTCCAGAAAGTTGCTAGCAACCTGAATATTTGCCATAAACATTACTTTTAAATTCCACATAATACATTTCCCATTGGTATATTCTCCTCTTCAAAAAAAGCTTTTCAAATTTTATTTTTGCATTCCAAGAACAAACTGAATTACGCTGGTGTGTTTACTTGAAGCTTTTAGGATTCAGATATTTTTTGTTGAATCAAATTTTTATGAAGAAGAATATGAATTTTTAAGAATTTAGCAGCATAATGCATTAAATAGTAAAGATTTAATGGAATGTTGATTTCCTGAAAGAATTTAATGTCTTGAAAGTTGTCACTATCTCATAGAACATAAAATAGTTTGACAGTTTTCTTTAACAAACTTAATACTTCTAAAATAAAGTATGATGTTTTTCTGGGGAAAAAATCTTGTTTCCTTTTTTAAACAAAGCTCAAGTAGGTTTTGGACTAATTTTTAGGTTTTATTGAATTTGTCTTTAAATTTAAATTTTTATTGACAACAGATATGAAGAAAGCTAAGATTGATAACAAAGACCATTAAATCAGATTTCTCAAATTGTTGACATAAAAATTGTTGACAAAAATATTGTGAAATTTTAAAAACAATTTAATTAAAATATTACTTTTTACTTGTGTATAAATACATACCCTAATTTAAAATTTCTTATTTAGAAAAACTCCTTGGGGAAGATTAATATAGATATAAGGTTATTAGCTTTTAAAAATGCTTACATTTTTAAAAATGTGTGAAACTTGAGCTAAAGATTGAAGAATAGATAGGATTTCGTTATGTTTTTGAGATTTAGATTGCAACATTTTCTCTATTAGATTGGAAGCTTCCTAGGTGAAAAGACTGTTTATTTTTTTTGTTTTATTCTTATTTAATGTTTAACACATTATGCATTTAGTAAATTTTTCTGGATGTATAGCTACAAGTTTTACCAATTGAAGAAGATTTTGAAAAACCATGACTCCAGTCATCTTAATCTGTATCTTGGCATTGGATCCAAATGGTTCTGGAGGAGAAAGTGAAGCTGTAGCTTTACATAGCCCTCACTCACTTAAATCCAATTCGCTTGCATGTCATAGCATAACCTCCCTGACATTATGGTCTTCTTTGAGATGAAGAACAAGCAGATTCTCACCTTATTACTGTCTGGTTAAATGGCATTACTTAATCTTTTTTTATTTACTTGCTATTTATACTTTTGTAATTAGTTTCAACTCTTAAAAAAGGTAAGCTGATTTTTTTTTAAATTCTGAATGAATATTTACTATAGAAGACTGGATAAAAGAGGCAAATGTGTTTATGAGGGGAGATTTTTATTTTCAGCGTATTCTCTACAATAAAAATAAAAGTCTTTGCTCAGTGGTTAGGGGGAAAATATTTCTGCCTTAATATGGGGGCTTTGAACTTATTAAACTCCATGATTATGTGGTGTAACTAATTTTCCATAACAGCAGAAAAAAAAAAGGACAGCTATGAACCCATGGAAATAATTGCCTTGAACTTCAAAGAAAAAAAACGCAGTAAACATATTGATAATTACCACCTAGACGGTACAGGTAAATAATGGAAAATATAAAGGGAAGAATTCTAGGCAAGGAAATAGTATGAAGAAAGTTGTAAAGATAGGAAAGAAAGGAAAAGCCTGCATTTAATAGTTGGGTTCATGTTTGGCAATAATGAGACATAAAGTAGGGCTAGACAATGAAGTGACTCCGAATGCCAGAACAAAGCATCTTTTTATTGTTCCCAGCTTCAGTATGAATATTTTAAAAAGCAAACTGATATGAAAATTGCTAAGTAAAACTAATAGAAAATAATTTAATCAGAAATTGAGAAATTAGATTCTTTGCCCTTAGACTATCACTACTTGAAATAGTGATTGACTATATCTTGTTTCAGGAGATTGTTATAGCTTGCATCTATAAAGCTTAGCATTCAGAGTCTTTTAAGAGAAAAATTTATCCATTCATAATTTTGGTGTTTTGTTGTATGACACACACACACACATATATTATATATATATGGATGTAAAAATTTCAGGTTTCTTTAGTCATAGTTGAACTTGGAGCCCCTTTAGATTTGATGGATTCTAATTGTTGGTTTTCATACTCTTACTCAAATGTATTTAAGCCCTAACATGTAATTTAATCCTGGAGCACACACAATTAAGGAAAAATAACTTTATTCTCTAATTTTTTTTGTTCTTTCTGCTTTTAGGAATTCAGGAGTTTTCAAGAATATAACTTGTCAGATATATTCACAAGATATTATGTCAGATATCACAAGATAATTCTTGGAAGTATAAATTGAACTAGATTACTATTCATATCCTTTTCAACTTTCAAAATCCTGTATTATTCTATATTAATCTGGCAACATTGTAAAAGTAGGATGACTCAAAGGGAAAACCATAGAGGCCATGAATTTTTTTTTTAGTTCAAACATCATTTCTTTGAAAGATGATTTTCAAACTTATGCATCCATCTTCATATCTATCCTAAGTACCAGTACTACATCCTTAACTCCCTCTAAGGGGTAATAGCAAGAAGATATAAAATATATAAGCAATACAAATATAAAATTAACAAACAAAAACACGTACAAAGTGGCTAAATATATGGTAGATTGTTGGTGAGGGCTAACAGCTGGAATCTGAAAAGGTTTCATGGAGATTATGGTGCCAGAATTGCTGCTTAAAGGAGAGGAAATGTCTAAAGTAGTGAGAGGGGGATAATATGTTGGCGTGAAAGATAACAAGTGCAATGGCCCTGTAGACAGCTCTAAGTGACACACGAGACACACAGAGGTGGGAGAAGAATATATAATAAGGCTGGCAATAGAGATTGAGTCAAGGTCTTTGTTGGGCTTTAAAAGTTAAACAGTGTGTATGTGTGTGTGTGTGTGTGTGTGTGTACAAATATATATACATATATGCACAAATACACATTATACACACAGAGACCTATCTCCTAGAGGCAATCAGAAGTCACTATAGTTGATTGAGTAGAGAAGTCAGGAAGTAAGGTCTGCACTGAAGAAAAATTATTTTGGCAGCAATATACAGGATGAATTGAAGTGGGTGAAAAACTTAAGGCAATGTAGAACAATTAAGAGGCTGATAAAGTGATCCCAGCTTGAAAGATAACGAGGACCTAAACTAAGCTGGTAGCTGTGTAAATAAAAGGGGTCAGATTTGTGTAAAAAATAGAAACTGCAAAATTTGGAAACTTTTAACTTGATATGTTTGGTGAGTGTAAAGAGTGCAGTATAATGCTGAAATAATAAACCTGGGACACTAGAAGGAAGGTAATTTCTTTGGCAGAAATAGGAAAGTTTGAAAAAAGAATTTAGTGGGAAAGAGAGTATTCAGTTTTAGATACCTTGAGTTTAAGTTCTGGGATACTTAGTTTGAAAGGTCCAATAAGTCATTCATAATGTGAATTATGGAATTCTTATGGAAACTTATGGAAAAATTTTGAAATGGATATATAGATTTGGAAGTCATATTCATAATATAATGCATAGAGGTAATAGTTAAACCAGTGGCAGCTAATGTGATTATCAAGATAGATAATTATGGAGTAGGAATCTTTTGTGTGTCAGTGGCTTCTTTGACTATCTGATAAAATCTACAGAACCCTTTACAAAATAATATTCTTAAATTCATAAAATATAGAGTATTACAAAGGAATCTGATTATACTTAAGTACAGCTAAAAAAAATTATAAGTTCACAGACCCCAGGTTAATAATTAGGAAGAAGAGAAGGTGGCCCAGGATCTAACCTTGGATGAAGTTCAATTTAGAAAAATATTAGAGCAAAATTTAGGTAAAGCGTCTTACTAATAACCTTATTTCAGCTTGCCATTAATCAATACACTTAGAATAAAATTGTGCAACTATTTGCAAATCCATCTAATTGTACTATTATCCAATCAGTTTTGTCCATTTTGCCTCCAGTGATGTCATAAGAGATTTTGGTAATTGCCTTGTTAAAAATCTAGATGTGCTTATATTTACAGTGATCCCAGTCCTTTTAACCTAGAAACCCTGTCCTAAAAGAAAATAAGTTATTTTAGCATGACTTGTTAAAAGCCTTATGATTACAGCTATTGTTCATAAAACATCAGTTTAATCTCTTCGAGAATATAATCAAGAATTAGCATCATACTCAAAGATCTATATATCTAGAAATACATTAAGTACAAATTGGATTGGAGCAAGAGGAATATTTAAAATTATGTGCCAGTTATTTTGTTGTTATAAAATCCAAAATTCAGAAAACTTCCACTAAGAAGAATTTTATGAGCCTATACTCAACAATCTGAGTTTTAGTGGAGGGGAATAAGAAGAAAGGTCAAAATTGTGTTGTATGACAGGACCAGAGCACAACTGTTACTTCTATATTACAAAAATCCAGGAACCAGAGAAGATCTGGAAAGATAAAGCTAGTGGAAGGTATACTAGTAGGAGAGTTTTAAATAGGAAAATGTCAGATATAGAATACTGTTCTGGAGGCAATATGGAATAGTCAGACTTTGAAGAGATCACTGCAATTTAGGAACCATATCATCTCCAGAAACTAGTAAGTAACTGGCAAGAGACTGACTTACAGACCAAATCTAAATAAAATCTAGAAGAACTTAGATATCTACAAATTTATCAAACAAAAAATTATTCAAAAAGTTAATTTTTCCTTAATCTCTACTTTGTTGCCTCACCCAATCATTAAGGTGATCCCAGGTTCTTAAAGGCATACCATCAGGTAAAGAAATGATGGAAATGCTTTGACTGCATGTTTATCTGTTGTCAAACTTTTAAGTTTAGATAGGTTCATCATAAAGTTAGTTTGCAGGATGATCAACTTTTTGAACACAATTGTCAAAATTGTGTTTATAGTAGTATTACAATCCATGTCTGATGAGGGACTGCTCACACTGAAATTATTGAAAAGTATGTATTAAAAAGTCTTGACATGTAAGTTATATAGTGGTTTAGTTGATTCAGAGGACATATGAAAGTAATGTCAATAATGGGGTATTATTTCCTTTGTGGGAAGTATTAAGAGAGGTACTAAGGAAACAAAGAATAAATGAAATAATCCTTATCCCAAATTCTATTGAAGGAAACATATACACATATAATACAAATATACACAAAATGAATTAAATGTAATTTTAAGTAATAGGTACTGGTAGCCAGAGAGATCAGAAAAAAATGTGATATAAAATATGGTATTTGAATTGAGCTTAAAAGGAAATTTGGAATTCTAAGAGATGGAGGTGAAAAGGGAATTGCATTTGGGGGATGAAAGATAATGTGGAAAAAAAAACATGGAAGGAGATGGGAGTATCATGTGAGGAACAGCAAGAGACCTAGAATGTATAAAGCAAAATAATGTGTCATAAGCCTGGAAATTTAGATTGGGCCCAAGCCATGAAAGAACTTAGTTAAATAATAGTATTTGAAAACAAAAACACATACATTCTAATAATACCACTAAGGTAAACTAAAAATATGTCATGTCTTAGAGATATGATAAGACTCATAGAAAGACATAATAACTTTATTCAAGTCTTTAAAGACCTGTCCTTGGAAGAGGGATTATATTATACTTAATTCTGTTTAGCTGTAGAGGGAACTGGAGTATAAATTGCAGAGAAGCAATTTAGGTTTGATATCAAGAAAAAAATTCCTAAGGATTTAAACTATTTAAAAGTGAAACAGATGGTCTGGAAAGGTAATGGGGAAGATCTTCAAACAGAAGTTAAATGGCTACTTGTCAAGAATTGTTTTAGTGACAATTCCTAATGATGCTGTATAAGGAAAATATAGCAGACATTACCTGAATTTTAGGGAAAGCATCCCATGTTAATAAAATCCACAAACAAATTAGATAAATTTATAAATCAGTTTATAATTGGAATGTATGAATTACTGGAGCCAGAGAATCGTCAATAGCCTAGTGTGACCTTAAGAGGGATGTCTCTAGTGGAGGGTCATTGTAATCTATAAGCCTTTTGCTATTTAGGTATTTACCTCAGTGGAAGTAAAGCATTCATTGACACTAGATGAAAACACAGATGACTTATCAAATTTGCAGATGACAAAAAACAAAATACTGAATGGTAGAATTAGAATCCAAAAGATCTATTTCAGACAATAGAAAAAAATATATAGTGAAATTTAGTAACAAAAATTTTAGTCTTACACTTGGATTCAGAAAATCAATTGTAGAAAGTAATAGAATTATACTTAAAATCTAATGAAATAATATTAGCTTTCCTTGATGTTTTGCATAGCATTTTACCTCTTATCTCATTTGATTTTCACAAAAAACCCTAAAGAACTATGAAAGCATAGGAATTAAAGTGAGACAAAATGTGAAGGTTTTAGTAAACAACAAATCATATAGTATGACATGCCAACATTTTTAAAAGATTTTTAATAATTTTGCTGCTTTTCATCTATAAAGAATTTAAAGAGTGGACTGATAATGAGACAACTATATAAGTTGTAAAATAAGAATGAGTGAACTCTGAATTCTAATAAAAGTAAATGAACTTTGCAAATAAATATGCTTAGATATCTATATCTATATCTATATCTATATATACTTCCTGGTTCTTGTGGCAATGTTCTAAATATTTAAGATTAATTGATTTGTAATATCCAAATTGTTGGTTTACATATATTACATATATTTTCTTTTTAAAAAACTTTTTAATCAACAGAAATTATTATTTTTCATTTCTACCTTTCCCTCATGAGGGAAAGAAAAAATTCTCTTTATAAAAATTTTTAGTCAAGGAAAAGAAATTCCTGTATTGTACAAAAATTACATTTCTTCTTTCTACTTCTCCTCATCAAAGAAAAAAGAAAGAAAAATAAACTCCTTGTTATCAGCATGTAAAATCAACCAAAACAAATTCCTGCATTGTTCATATCACCAAAAAAAGTCCCAGTCTTTTCTCTCTCAACAGATTTATAGCATATCTCATCTTTAGACCTCTGGAATTGAAGGTAGTCATTATGCCAGTTAAGCATTCCTAAGTCTTTCAGAGTTGTTTACCTTCATAATATCATTGCCATTGTATATATTTTCCTCCTAGTTTCACCTGCTTCACACTCTATTTATACAAGTCCTTCTAGGTTTCTCCAAAACAATCTCCATCATTTCTTAAAGCAAAACACTATTCCATTATATCCATATACTTGAACTTATTCTACCATTCCCCAATTCATTCTTCCTAGCTATTTGAAGTATTTTTAAAATTTGATCAAGAAATTATCGATTTTGGCCATGATGTTCCTGGGAGTTTAAATTTGGGGGTTTCTTTGAGGAGGTGACCACTTGATTCTATTTTTACTTTCCTCTCTGGTTCTGAGAAATATGAGTAGTTTTTTTCTTATTTCTTGAAATGGTATACTTCTTTGTTATTGTTCTAGTTGTAGCAGTTAAGTAGTAAAATGATTCTTAAATTATCCCTCTTGAATCTGTTATCCAGATCAGTTGTTTTTGCTCTTCTGATTACTATATATATTCTATCATATCTGTACCTTACTAATTTCTACCTGGTTAAATCAATTTAGGGATTTGCCTATTTTCAAAATAGCCTTTCTTTGTTATTTTTGGCTCTTCATTTGTTTACATTTATAGTCACATGAAAGCTAAGAAGTTTGGCTAATCTTTTAGTCAAACTACACGTCTCTTTTCTAGTCAGTGAACATTGAAATAAAGTATTAGGCAAAGTTTTTATCAAGTTTGATAAAGATCACTGACAGGTTGTAATGTTCAAATTCTTGCCTTTTTAGGGGAAGATTGAGGGATAGTGAGCACTTATATGAGGAAATCACCACCTTCACTCTAAAATGAATTACTTTTATTCCTGGGTAAGATTTTTCTACTTTATTTAAATTTCAATTTCTCTATTCAGTATGGTCACTTATCATTCAAAATACCTAAAACAAAACAATCCCATCTAGAATTAAAATTGCATCCCAAGGTGATCATACTAATTAGTTCTTTTTAAATATATATTCTCAAATGATCTTTTAAAGTTAATTTTGTTATCTTTTGTCTTTACATCACCTAAATTTTTCTTATTATTTCTTCCCCTCTTTAAGCCCCTCCCAAAGAGTCATTCAACATAGCAAAGAATGTTTTTTTTAAAAGGAGGAAAAAATTCAGAAAAACTGATCAATACATCCAAAAAGTTTTGGTATATTTGCATTCTTCCACATTCATGAACCATACTCCCACTTATGCTCTGAAAAGCAGTGTCAAGGAAATATTTATCTATTCTTTGGGCTGTACTTTTCTTCATAATTTTATAAGATTATTTGTCACTTTATGGTAATTCTTTATTTGTATATTATTTTCTTGGTTCTTAATATCCTCTGAATCAATTCATAAAAGTTCTTCCATGCTTCTCTGTATTTGTCCTATTCTGTTGTTTATATCACAAAAATTCTAATTATTCCATTTCTTTGCTATCACAAAAAAAAATGCTAAATATTTTGTTTCATATGGAGATTTTCTTCTATCAATGACCATTGATATCAATGACCAGTGAAGTTATACAGTCTCTGAGTCAAAGGGTAGAGCCATTTTAGACACTTTATTTTAATAATTCAAAATTGCTTTTCACAGTGGGGTTATACCAAATTACATTTCTACCAAACAGTGTCTATTGTATAAAATAACCTATCTGTCTTTCCACAGACTTTCTCTCATTAGCTATTCCTCTTTTTTGTCATCTAGTGTTCATTTTCAGAGTACAAACTAACTAAAACCTCAGGGTTGTTTTGATTTTCATTTCTCTTATTGTTAGTGAATTGGAATATTCTTTCAAATTCTCTACTAATAATAGTAATATAGTAGTAATTAAAATAAATTTAAATAAAATTAAGATAAATAAATAAAGTAGTAATAATAATAGTAATATATTAATATACATGCATACATATGACCCTTATCTGAGAAATTTGACACAAATATTTTTATTATTCAGTTGCTTCCACTGTCAGACACATTAATACTGTTTGTACAGAATGCTTTCCATTTCATGTAGTAAAAATTAATTTTTTTTCTTTTGAAATTGTCCCTATCTTATTTATGATGGTTAAGAATGTGTATTTTACTTAAAGCTTTGGAAGGTATATGATCTACTTCTTTTCTGATTTTTTTTTTTAATGCAAAGCAATTGGGGTTAATGACTTGCCCAGGATCGTATAACTAGTGTTAAGTGTCTGAAGCTGGATTTGATCTTAGATTTTCCTGATTTCCTATCCATTCTCTTTTGATTTTTTTGGCATAACATATAATATTAATGTCATGTGTTTGTTTGGAAATTATTGTGAAATATGGCACATGATATTGTTCTAACACCTAATTTCTGTCAGACTTCTTTCCAGGTTTCCCAGAAATTATAAGCATATATTAAGTTATTTCCTAAGCAATTGATTTTCTTATTAAACCCTGCATTATTGAGTTGGCTTGTTTCAGGGCAGTCTGTTTCATTGATCTACTTCTCAATTTTTAAACTAATTTCAAATTATTTTGATGACTGTTGCTTTATAGTTGTAAAATAACACTCATGCTAAAAATCCTATAAAGCAAAAGCATCAAGAGACCTTTTTCAATATCATAAAAAGTATCAATAAAAAAGCACACATTATATGTAATTGAAATACATATAATATACATATGTATACACTTTCCTAATACATAAAGAATTTTAAGGGCAAATGCCCACTATTCCCACTATTATTTTATATAAAAATGATAGCAGTAGCAATAGAGAGACAAATTAAAGATGTAAGATAGACAAAGAGTAAATAAAAAGATAAAACTGACCTTTATTTAGAAATATTTGGACACTTTAGATGTTTTGGTGGCCATTTTCCTTTCTATTTTAATTTCTTTCTGTTGATTTACTTTCTTCCACTCTTGGTTTTACTAAATTTCAGTTCTTATTTCTTATATTTCCTTATATTTTACTTTCTGACTCCTTTAGTTTTGACATATTATCCCCAAGGACTGTCTGTATTACCTTTCTCCACAGTGAGGAATTTACTATTCCCTAGCCTCAGTCCCTGATCCAAGGGAACAAAATTAACCCCAGGGGGATGGCATTTCACTTTTCTTCACATCTTGGTGCAGCCCCAAACACACTGGGTGCCCTACCCCTACGGAGAGCTACTGAAATGTGGGGCCACCTCAGATTGAACTGGATTCTGTTTTCCTACCCTTCTCCCTCTTCCACAAAGATATAGGCAATGTTACTGTCTGCTACTTGTTGCCGCTCAGTGGTGGCATCAGAATAGGGACAAAGTGTGACAGTGGCCAGAGGCTGCAACAAAAGCAAGCAAGTGGCTGAGTGAGTCCCATAACTCAAGCCACTGGGGGGTTGTTGCTGCATAGCCAGAGCATGGAGGTCGGTAGGAAGGAATTGATGAATGAACATATTAGGGATTAGTCTCTCTACTGTTTATTAATCAATTTGTCATCTTATTAGGTTTCTTAACATCTTGGCTTGTGGAGACAGCTACAATTGCTTTTTTTTTATAATTCCTGTTTGGGGAAGTTTTGAAAATTCATGAGGATTAGAAAATAATGTCTAGTCCTCTATATTTTTAGTCCCATTCAAATACTCTATATGTGATAAGCAAATAGCATTCAAAAACTAGCAACTAAAGTAAACTACTTCTCTAAATGTTCCTAAATCCATTTATAAAACCCTAATCTTGCCTTCTGAAAAGCTTTAGAATTTAACTTATAAATAAACTTTCATATTTATTTTTAATTAAGTTCCCACATTCAGTAGCGCTGTGCTGGAAAGACCACAATTGAACTTGGAATCAAAAGGATCAATACCAGAACTAGAACTCTTGTTCAAGTAGTTTAATCTCATTCAATTTATGAAATATTTTAAAGTACTTACTATGTGCATGCTTCCAGTTAATCAGTTTCTAAAACAAAGGAATGATAAACATCTGTACCAACACAAGTGTATACCTGTAGGCTAATGAATATGTACTCTAAAGTATCATATATACTTCAATCTATAGATCTAATGTAGGCTTCTTGAGAGCAGGAACTATTTAATTCTTTATCTCTGTATTCCCAGTATAATAGCACCAAGCTGGTACTAATAGACATTTGAATAAGTGTATATTGATTAATTCATTGAATTAATCCAGATTGATCCACCAATAATAGCTTATAGTTTACTTAATGAGTTAGTTTTCTAAGTACAATTCTCACAAGGTTGATGTGAGATAAATTTCACAACCTATAAAGCACTATACAAATGTGATCCATTAATGGATAAAAAGCAATTTTAAATTTAAGATTGGTAACAGTTTTGTCCATCCCCTAGGGGGGACTACATTGTTTTTGCCCAGATTATTTCATTGTATTTCAACAAAAGTCAAGTCTGGCAAGTTTGGCCTTATCAATAGAAGTGTTTCCAAAAAAAGACCAGAAAATATACAGGGGGAATCAATTTTCTATTGTTCAGTTTATGTATCAATCTATTGACACTGTTAGGAATTAAAACTTTATCTTTTTTTTAACTGATAAATGAATCATTTAGCATTTACATTTTTAATATCTTTTTATTTTCAAAATACATGCAAAAATAATTTTCAGCATTCACCCTTATAAAACCTTGTGTTCCAAATTTTTCTCCTTCCCTTCCCTTAACCTCCTTCCCTAGACAGCAAGTAAACCAATATGTTTAAACATGTGCAGTTCTTCTAAACATATTTCCACATTTATCATGCTGCACAAGAAAAATCAAATCAAAAAGGGAAAAAAATGTGAAAGGAAAAAAAAAAGCAAGTAAATAACAAAAAAGATGAAAATACTATTGTGATCCACATTCAATCCAATAGTCCTCTTTCTGGATGCAGATGACTCTCTCCATCACAAGTCTATTAAAGGCCCGGATTACCTCATTGTTGAAAAGAGCCAAGTCCATCACAGTTGATCATCACATAATCTTATTGCTGTGTACAATGTTTTCTTGGTTCTTCTCACTTCACTTAGAATCTGTTGTTGTAAATCTTTCCAAGTTTTTCTGAAATCATCCTGCTAACCATTTCTTATAGAACAATAATATTCTATAGCATTCATATACCATAACTTATTCAGCCATTCTCCAACTGATGAGCATCTAATCAATTTCCAGTTCCTTGCTACTACAAAAAGGCTGCCACAAATATTTTTGTATATGTGGGTCCTTTTCCCTTTTTTATGATCTCTTTGGGATACAGGCCCAGTAGAAACACTGCTGCATCAAAGGGTATGCACAGTTTGAGAGTCTTTTGGGCATAGTTTCAGATTGCTCTCCAGAATGGTTGGATCAGTTCACAATTCATCAACAATGTATTAGTCTCCCACTTTTCCCACATCCCTTCCAACATTTATCATTATCTTTTCCTGCCATCATATCAATCTGAGAGGTTTATAGTGGTATCTCAGAGTTGTCTTAAGTTGCATTTCTCTAATAGTGATTTAGAGCAATTTTTCCAATAATTGGAAATGACTTTAATTTCTTCATCAGAAAATTGTCTTTTCACATTCTTTGACCACCTATCAGTTGGTGAGGGATGACACAAAGTTGCCCAATATCACCAGTATTAGTCAACATTTTACTAGAAATGTTAGCTTTAGCAATAAGAAAAGAAAAAGCAATTGAAGGAATTAGAGTAGGTAATGAGGAAACAAAGCTATCACTCTTTGCAGATGATAGAATGGTATTTTTAGAGAATCCTAGCGAATCAACTAAAAAAATACTAGAAACAGTTAATTTTATCAGGATATAAAAATAAACCCATGTAAATTATTGCTATTTCTATGTGACCAACAAAGCCAAACAGCAAGAGATAGAAAGAGACATTCACTTTAAAATTTAACTGTGGATAGTATAAAATATTTGAGAATCTATCTGCCAAGACAAAGCCAAGAATTGTAATCATGTGATCACAATTACAAAACACTTTTCACACAATGTTAGATCTAAAAAATTGGGAAAATAGCAATTGCTCATAGGTAGGCTGAACTAATATAATAAAATTGATACCTAAATTAATCTATCCAGTACATACCAATCAAACTGCCAAAAAATTACTTAGTAAAGCTAGAAAAAATTAATCTATATCACAAAGAGATCATAAAGGGGGGAAAAGGATCCCACATGTGCAAAGATGTTTGTAGAAACTCTTTTGTGATGGCAAGGAATTGGAAATAACTGGAGAATGGCTGAATAAGGTATGGAATATGAATGTAATATAATGTAATAATATTTATTATTGTTCTACAAAAAATGATGAGTAGACTGATTTCAGAAAAGCCTGAGAAGACTTTCATACATGAAGTGATGCTTCATATATGAGTGAAGTCAGCAGAACAAGGGAAACGTACAGCAATGATTATCTGATGATCAACTATGATAGATTTAGCTTCTCTCAACAAAGCAATGATTCAATACAATTCCAACAGACTTGGGATGGATAATAACAATCATAATGCCAGAGAGAAAAATACAAAGACTAAATGCAGATTGAAGCATACTATTTTCACCATTTTTATTAGTTCAGCCTACCTATGAGCAATTGATATTTTTACATGAACTTATGTTGAGTGAAATAAGCAGAACTAGATCATTTTAAACTTCAACAACAATACTATGTGATGATCTATTCTGATGGAAGTTGCTCTCTTCAACAATGAGATAAACCAAATCAGTTCCATTTGTTCAATAATGAAGAGAACCAGCTATACCCAGCGAAAGAACTATGGGAAATGAATGTGAACCACAGCATAGCATTTCCACTCCTTCTGTTTTTGTCTGCTTGCATTTTTGATTTCCTTCTCAGGTTATTTTTATCTTATTACTAAGTCCAATTTTTCTTGTGCAGCAAAATAACTGTATATATATATATAGATATATAGATATATATATTGTGTTTAACATATACTTTAACATATTTAACATGTATTGGTCTACCTGCCATCTAGGGGAGAAGATGGGGGGAAGAAGGGGAAAAGTTGGAACAGAAGGTTTTGCAATGGTCAATGCTGAAAAATTATTCATGCATATATCTTGTAAATAAAAAGATAAAATTAAAAATTAAAACAAAAAAATAATGTTGAAAACTATTGTACATGTACTTGGAAAAATAAAATGCTATCAAAAATAAAAAAGAAGTTCTTTCCTTCTCCACATATCTAATAGGTAAACTATGTCTTACTCTCCTAATTTATTTATAGTATCACTATTTCTAAATGATGAATCCATTTTAACTTCCTTTTGGTATAGTGTGTGAGATGTTGGTCTATGCCTAGTTTCTGCCATACTCTTTTCCAATTTTTTCCCAATTTTTGTCAAATAGTGAGTTCTTATCCCAGAAACTGGAGTCTTTAGGTTTATCCAGCACTAGATTATGACTGTCATTGACTATTGTGTTTATTCCATTTATCCACTATTCATTTCTTAGCCAGTACCAATTGGTTCTGATGACTGTCACTTTATAATAAAATTTTAGGTCTGGTACTGCTAGGCCACCTTACTTTGCATTTTTTTTTCCATTAATTCCCTTGATATTCTTGAAATTTACTTCTTCCAGATAAATGTTATTTTTTTCTAGCTTTATAAAATAATTTTTGGCAGTTTGATTTGTATGGTAATGAATAAATAGATTTATTTAGGTAGAATTGTCATTTTTATTATATTAGCTCAGCCTACCTATGAGCAAGTGATATTTTTCCAATTGCTGATCTTTTTTTTTTAATTTAAACTTCAATCCAGCCTTTACACTCTCCTCTTTCACCCTTTCAAGAAGCTTCTTAATTGTTCATTTTTTGCAATCAGAGTGCTATTATCTCTATATTTGAAATTGTTGATTTCTTCTAGAAGCCCTAATTCTGGCTTTTGACTTGTCCAACCTGGCATTTTATATAATATACTCTGCCTATAAGTTAAACAAAATATAGCTTTACCATATTCCTTTCCCAATCTTAAACTAATCAGTTATTCTATATTTGGTTTTATTATTTCTTGACAAATACTAGTTCTTCAGGAGATAAGTAAAATAATCTGAGACTACAATATCTTTAAGAACTTGCTACATTTTGTTGTGATCTACACAGTCAAAGCTTTTAGTGTAGTCAATGAAAAGAAGTCATTAAATTCCTTCTGTCTGCATAATCCAAAGAATGTTGGCAATTTGGTCTCAAGTTCCTCTTCCTCTTCAAAAACTAACTTGCTTTTCTGGTAATTCTTAGTTCTCATATTGCTGAAGTCTAGCTCACAGAATCTTAAGCATAATCTTCCTGACATATTAAATAAATAGAGTTATTTGATAATTTGATCATTCTTGGCATTGCTCTGCTTTAGGATTGATATGTGAACTGATATTTTCCAGTCCAATGGGCACTGTTTATCTTTCTAAATTTATTGGCACACTAAGTGCAGCACTTTTACCAGCCATTAGCATTATTTTTTAGGATTTAAAATAACTCAGCTGAGATTCTTACAACCTTCACTACTATTATTGTTAGCAAAGGTCCACTTGACTTCTTTATCCAGGATATTTGATTCTAGATCATTAATCATGATAAGCAGGTTATCAGTGAAGTTAAGATCTTTATGTAAATATTCAGTATTCAGTAAATTTTGATCACTTTCTTAATTTCTAAATCTCTTCTGCTTCTGTTAAGTCCCCACCATTTTTGGTTTTTATCATGCCTTTTTTTTTCATGAATTTTTTTTTTTTTGTTATTTCACAATTTCTTGAAGATATCTCCTGTTTTTCCCATTCTGTTGTTTTCTTCTATTTCTCTTCATGCTGCTTTAAGAAAACCTTAAATCATTTTACTATTGTCTGGAATTCTAAATTCAATTGGGTTTATCTTTCTCTTTTCTCCTTTCCCTTTCACTTTTTCCTTCTTTCCTCGGGTATTTATAAAGTCTCATCAAACAGCTATTTTGTTTTCTTGCACTTTTTTTCCTTTGGAAAGTTTTTGTTGCTGCCTCCAATACAATATTACAGACTTCTTTTCATAGTTCTTCAAGCACTTTGTCTACCACATCTAATTCCTTACATCTATTCATCACTTCTATTTCATATTCATGAGGGATTCATTTAAACCATATCTCTATGGTCTAATGGTTTTCCCTACTTACTTCAACGTCTGAAATATGAATTTTGTAGTAAGTTCATTATCTGAGTAATAAGAGAGTTTCATGTCTTGTCTTGAATAACTGCATAAAGCTTCTCCACCTTTTAAAATATATAATCAGTCTGATTTCAAGATTGACCATATCATGTGTAGAGTTGCCTTTTGAGTTGTTGAAAAAGAAGTGTTATATTATGACCAATGAGTTATTTTGACAAAACTAATAGTTTCTGCATTTTCATTTTGTACTCTAAAATGAAATTTGCCTGTTATTCCAATTATCTTTTGATTTCCTACATTAGCATTCCAAATCCCTATGCTGAATATGACGTTTTTGGTCTTATTTCTAGAAGATGAAGTAGGTCTTCATAAAACTGATCACTGTTGGCCTCTTCAGCATCAGTGATTAGAGCATAGGTTTATATTACTGTGATGTTGAATAATAGTTTGCCTGATATTTGATCAGATCTCATTCTATCATTTTTTAAATTATAAGATTAAATCCTGCTTTTCTCACCCTTTTTATTAACTATGAGGGCTACTTCATTTCTTCTCAGGGCTTCTCAATCACAGTAGTCTACATAATGGTCACTGAACTGAATTTATCCATTTTCATTCATTTAAGTTCACTGATGCTCAAATGTTGATGTTTAATCTTTATATCTCTTGGTTGACCACAGCTAGTTTAACTTGGTTCCCTAGATCTTTCATGCCAGACTCCTGTGCAGTGTTGATCTTTATAGTATCTGGCTTTGTTTTCACTCCCCAGACACATCCACAGCTGAATTTCCTATCATCCTTTGGCCCAGCTGCTTCATTAGTCCTGGAGCTGCTTTTGTAATATCCCCTGCTCTTCTTCAGTAGCATGTTGGACACCTAACTTGAGGGGGCTTACTTTCCAATACAATGTCCTTTAATAATCACATTCTTATCCTCCAAGAAAAGTCTTGGCAAAGATACTGGAGTAGTTTGCCATTTCCTTCTCCCATGCTTCACCTTTTGTCAGAAGTCTATACTGTGGCCTGATCATTTTGGGTAATGCTGTACAACATAGCTCATAGATTCACTGAGCAAGCCCCTCCACCATGTCAAGGCAAATCCATGAGAGAAAACTGTCCAAAACGAAACTGGGAACAACCCATATAGCTAATGATTGAGAAATGACTAAATGAATTGTGATATATAAGTACAATACAATATTATTGTACCTAAGAAGTAACAATTACATAACTAATATAGGAACTAATCAGATAACTTGATTAAGTGATGCCAAGTGAATAAAGCAGAACCAAAAGAATGATATTCACATTGATTGCAACAACTATAATAGCAAGAAAAAGTTCAAAAGGAAATATATGAGTAAAGAATGTGTTTCATGATGTTAACATTAATTAATGCTTATAGCTTAACTTATTTTAGTCTTTGTGTATAAGTTTGGGTATTTTATTTTCAGGGGTAATTACTAATGTTATTGCAGTAATTTTCAAAGGCCATAGTTATCTGTGGTTTGCTCCTCCCCTCTAGAAATGTTATTGTGAAAATTTGGTGAGCCAAGTACCTGCCAGGCTGGACCAAATAATAGAAATTCTGGAAGTTCCTGTGATCTTGCTTTTGAGCTTGACAAATCTTCTCAAAATAGGCGAGAGGGAAGCCACATCAGAGCTATCCCTATCAACTTTTATATTAGGAGATTAGTGATGCAAGTAGAATTCTAGTGTGCTTAACTGAATTTTCCATAAACATCTAACCACTAAATGACTCACTTGGCCAAATTTGGAGTGACCCAAAGTCACTGTAACTTAATCTTTTGATAATTTTATTATTTCTGAGAAATTATGAAATTGTTTTAAATAAACTTCTCAATCTATTGTGAATTTTAAAATGTTACTACTTAATAATAATGCTTCTGTCATTTATTTGCATATTTTAATATAGAGCTTTTGAAGAAAAACGCAAGAAAGAAGAAGAAAAAGAACACCAGATCAGGGAACAAATTCTTCAACAAAGAAAACAGAAGCTTGAAGAAGTCACTGAAAAATTCCAACGTGCTCATGTCCCTTCTTCTCAGCGTAGGAAAACAGGTTTATAAATTTCTAATACACTAACAAAATAATTAATTAAAAACTCTCACCAAATTTATTTGACATGAAATTAATAATACACTGATAAAGCAGAAGACCAAATAAGAGAGATTAATATAACCATTACATATATATACATATTGTATTTATGTATGTATGTATCCATAAATTAAGTATTAGGTCATCAGAAGTTGAAGTTAGAGATAAGTAAAATATTGGGTCATTATAAGTTGAAGTTAGAGAATATTTTGATTTTCTAATAATCATAATAACATTTATATAACACTTACTGTGAGCTAATAACTTTATAACTATTTTCATTTGATCCTCACAACAGTCCTGGGAAGTAGGTACTGTTATCTCCTTTTTACAGATGAGGACATTGAGACAGAGACAGGTTAAATGACTTGCCTAGGGTCACATAGGCACTAAATGTTTTAAGACCAGATTTGAATTCAGTTCTTTTCTGGCTCTAGACCCAATTCTCTATACTACACTACTTACATGCACCAGTAATTCAGCAGCTTTAGGAATTAGAGTTTTCATTTGATTCAAAATTATTACCTTGTTGTTTTTGTTTTGGATACTGGGATAAGAACTTCTTGTTTCTGTTTTTGTTTTTTAAATTTCAACTTTGAATTTTGCATGGCAAGATAATCACCAACCCAGATATAATAAGGTTTTCAAAGAAGAGAATAGCAGAGAAAGCTTGAGAAAGAACCTTATATCAATAGATAGAATTTAGCTCTGAGAGCCAATATGGGAGAGCACAATCTAGGATAGAGTGTGAGCAAAGAGGTTTAGAGGGAGGAGTAAGTTTGGTTTGTCTAGAAGAAAAAAACTGAAGTATAAGGGTCATGTTAATAAGGAGGGGAGAAGGAGAAAATAGGCATTTATTATGTGCCAGGCACTGTGCTAGATCAATATTATCTTACTGAGAAACAACATGATATACTAAACTGGACATCAGGAGACTAGGAACTATTTCCACCTCTGACTAATTTTCTGACCTTATACAGTCACATAACTTCTCTAGTTTATTCATTTGTCAAATAAGTAGGTTGAATTAGATAATAGCTAACATATAATATAAGGTTTGCACAGTCCTTTATATATGTAAGCTTGGGCCTAATTTCTTCTTCTAACACGTACAAGGTCCCTTGGTTCACACAGAGTGGAGCTTTGTCCTTAAGAGTTTGTCTCTTACTTTGATTTGTTATTCTCCCAAATTAAGTCATTTTAAAAATTGGCAAAATAAAGTTCAGATATAGCTTATGTCTAAGTGTTAGTTACCATTTATAGATTAAAAAAAAAAAAGATTCCCCAGTTCCCAGAAAAGTATTCAAGGTAGTAACTGCAAATTGTGTATATGACAATTTTTATTTCATCCTCACAAAAAAGTAATGCATAAGATGCAAAGGATTCATTTCACACTATCTCAGATCCTCCATATCCAATCTTTTGCCAAGTCTTGTCATTTCTACTTTTGTGACATCCTTACCCTTCTCTCCTATGTTAAAGCTATAACTCTGGTGCAGGCTGTCATTAATCACTTCATGTGTAGACTACTGCATATAGACTTCCCGTTAGTCTTATGCCTCCAGTCTCTAATTATTGAAGTCCATCCTCTAGTCAGCTATCAAAGTGATTTTCTTAAAAGAGTAGGTCTGACTTTGTCATTCTCTTACTCAATAAACTCTGTTGGAGTTTATTGAACTCTGTTCAGGATGAAATATAAAATCTTTTGGCTTTTATATTCCTCTATTACTTGCCTCCCTCTCCAGCCTTTTTATACCTTACCCTCATTCATTCAGTGATCCAGTGATCACACTTTCTACAGGAAATCTTCCAAATTCACCATAATTCTAGTACCTTCCCTCAGTCTGTTATATCCTGTTTACCCTGTAAATGGCTTTTTTGCATATAGTTGTTTGTATGTGTCTCTCCCCTTAGACTGTCAGCACCATGAGTACTTTTGTCTTTCTTTCTGTCTGAAGTGCTTAGTACAATGCCTGACACATATTACACACTTAATAAATGTTTATTGGTTGATTGATTGATTCCCAGACATTGTACATGAAGTAGATCTACTTCTGCCATAGGCTTCTACCATAAGTCACAGTTTTGTAAAGAAACAGTGATTCTAATAAAGATAATATGTGGAGAGGACCTTGAATGTATAGTCTGGGAACATTCATTGTTATTCTAACATGGAACTTCCATCATTCAGTTCAACAATTGAATATATATTAAGTACCTATAATGGGTAAAGAACTATGCTGAGCAATGGGGAGATATATAAAAAGGCAAATATGATATAAAGGAAAGAGATGGATTTAGATTTAAGAGAGACATGGTACCTATATAATCACAGGCAAGTCATATCTCTAATTCCTCTTCAACAAAATTCTTAGTTCTTAGCCCACAACGTTGTGATAGCAGGTAAGATAATGTTTATGAAGTGCTTTGCAAATCTTAAAGTGTTATATAGGGGTCAAATATGATTATTATGATGAAAATTGTAGTCCTTGCCCTCAAGTAAGTTACATCTACTGGGGAGATAAAACACCTAAACACCTAAATATAATGCAAGATGTGGAGATTGATGAAAGTCAAAAATAATATAGCTAAAGTATTCCCAGAATATTTTTGAATGAAGAAAAGACATTCAAGTGGGTGTGATCAAAATTCTTTATTACATCTCTAAAATTTTCTATAAGAAATTTAAGATGTAATAACTTATTTTAAAATTTTAAAATAATTCAAAAAATCTTTCTTCTTGATAAATAAAACTTAAATTTGTATTATTTATGAACTATATGATGCTTGAAATACAAAAGACCAGAGAAATTATTTTTACAATTAATTAATTCTATGCCACTTCATGTTTTTTGTTATGCACACAAGTTTATCAAAAACCAGTTCCTCGATTAGAAGAGGCTCTTGAACAAATTCAGGGATTCAGCTTGAAACAAGAATCTAACTTTTCCTCTTCCAAAAGACCTACAATAAATTGGAAGTAAGTATTTTTGGTATTACTATTTACATTACTTAATATTACTTGGTTAAGTTACATCATATTTGTGATTTTTTGCTGTCACTGTATTAGTACTTCAATATCTATATTATGGAGCTAAGCAATGTTTCTTTTTTAGAGATGAAAATTAAATACAGTGGAATATGACTTATGCAGTTGATGTAGTTAAGTTAGAATTTTTTCTCTTTAGGGCAATATCAGTTACCAAAAACAATTGTTAGAAAAATTAAAACCATATTCTACCCATCTCCACTAAGAATAGAAGAAAAATTGAATTCAATGATAGCCTGAGAAATTGAGGCAGGATATAAGGAAGTTTTCTCATGGGTAAAAGGTTATCAGCCACTGTAGATTTTAATCATGAGCTCTTTAAAAGGCCATGATATACTTCTGTACAAGTAGTTTAAGTGAAACCTGCCAAAAGATGGATAAATAAACTCTTCAAGCCCTTTCTGATTCTGTATTTTTCAAGTTATTACATATCTACTGATAATATTCATAGAAATAAATAATATAAATTAATTTAAAAAGAAGTTTAATATTCCTTTACTACAAGAACTTATAGTTAAGTTGGAGAAGTGAGACATATACATATGAAAAAAAATCAAGTGACTTGGTCACTAATATAAGAGTTTGGATTTGGAGTCAGAGAATTTGAGGTCATTTCTCACCTCTGCTACTGACTACCTATTATACTTTAACTGATACAATCTGAATTAGCAAGATTTACTAAACACCTATTATGTGCTAGGCTAAACCTTTTTTCTTTTTTTTGCTGAGGTAATTGGGGTTAAGTGACTTGCCCGAGGTCATACAGCTAGGAAGTATTAAATGTCTGAGACCAAATTTGAACTCAGGTCCTCCTGACTTCAGGGCTGCTACTCAAACCACTGCACAACCTAGCTGCCCCCAGGCTAAGTCTTTTAATATCCATGGGCCTCAGGTTCCTCATATATAAAATTAAATAAACTTAGATAATCTCTAATAGTTCTTCCTTGATATAAATCCTGTAATCACTAAAGACCCCTTTGTCTCTTAATTTGAAAATTACTTAAGGTCAGATCCCTGACTCATACCCACTACTACTGCCTCCTGATTCAGTGCTCTTTCCACTATACTTCAGTTTAAGGTGCCTTAAAATTCTTAGGATCAACTCTAATGTGAAAGCTTAAAAACAGTGTAAAGAAGAATGATTCATTGTCAAAATAAGTGATACATTCATTGTGTTTGCAATGGTTTAGAGAAAAGAGTAATTAATATGGAATGTTCAGAAAGTGTTTTTTGAGAATATGAGATATCATAAGAGTTCAAAACAATGGGTATGATATGAATATGCAAGAGAGAAAGGTATCCCAAACAAGAAAAATGGCATGAAAAAGTTGTTAATAAATTTTGGGGGAACTTGAAAACCATCAGGCTTGATAGTTCAGTTCAGCTTTCATACTTATAGTAATAGGGAACCAATAAGTAACATTACAAAAAGGATGTTTTAGAAACATTAATCTGATAGAATTGTATAATAGTGTCAGTGAATTCCATCATAAGATTTGTTGCAAATGGCCAGAACTAAGCTGATGGACAAGGCTATAACTACTAGTAGCATCGTAATGGAAGGGACTTCAGATCTAAACAGCTAAAAAAAATGGTAGTGTTTAAAAAAAAAAAAAAGGGTCGGAATAGGAGTTGGTTCAATCAATTGTTCAATTAACCAATAATCATTTATTAAATATTTACTATGTGTTATACATTGTGCTAAGTGCTGTGGATACAAAAAGAGGCTTAAAAAAAAAAAGCCCTGCTCTCAAGAGATTAATTGGGAAAAAACAAGCAAACAAAAATATACAAAACAAGTTATATAGAGAATAAAAGATGAGAATGTAAGAATTTAGTTTTTAAAGTATTGAGTTTGAAATGAATTAAGTTTGAGCTAACAGGACAACCAGATGGAGTTAGGTATTTGAAATGAAACTTGGGTCATAGGTTAAAGAAATAAATTTGAGTCTCACTGCTGAAGTAATTGTGAACAATAATAGTTCAACTTTTGTCCCCTGCTCATCTCTCTATATACTTTATTCACTAACTAGTCATATCTCACAGCTTCACACTCAGCTAGCCATTTCTATGAATGGAAGAGCATTGAACTTGGATTTGAATCCTTGCTTTGCCATCTATATGACAAGAGATAGCAATCCCTTTGAACTGCCATTTCTTCTTAGTTAAATTGGGGGTAAACATACTTCCTCTTTAACAGAAATGTTTCCAAAAGCTTTGTAATCTGTAAAGTATAATGTTAGTTGTTATTACTGATTTGTCTCACAGTCATGTGCCATTGTTTATAAAAAGAGATTAGGCAGGAGTTAAGATAAATCAATACTAATTCACAACTAGAAAAATGGCTTAAAGCATATTCTCTGCTAATCTTTGTATATGAATAGTATCATTTTTGACCCTGAAAAGGGGGAACAAAGTATTAATGTATTTAAATTTTTTTCTATGTCATTTAGTAAGCATTGATTAATTCTAAACAATAAAAGAATTCAAATCACTTAATAAAAAATACATTGGGGGGAGTCCCTTTCATTCTAAGCTCCTAAGAGTTTGTAACTTCCTATCATTCATGATAGCAGCTATTATTATTAATGAGATTTTTATGTACTATCATTGGAAATATAGAGATTCTTTTCTTGTTTAACATTATGAATTCTTTTTAAGTCTTAGAATAGGAAAAGTACCAAAATAATTCTGGTTTTCAAATGGTAGCAAAATAATATATAATTGAATGCATAATATAAATATAATAATATATAATAATATATATAAATAATATATAATTATAAATAATAAATAATATATAATTAAAAGAAATGAATGACAAATCATTAAAAAACTAGCATTCTTGGCTTTGATCACCACATACACATATAAATGTATGAATAAATGTATATACATCCTCATTAGATATATAGCTTTTTGTATATTAGTTAATTCATTCCTGAAAATACTTATTAACTTCTAAATATATATTAAGTCCTTGGAAACGTATGAACATAAATAAGGCATAATCTATTCCATTAAAAAATTCACAATATAGTAATAGGTAAAACAATTTAGGTATACAATTGGGTATCAATTTAGAATGGTGAATTAAGAAGGTAAACTTGCTTTCTTTCATTTTAAACAAATATAAGCTGTTTATGATCATGTGAGATGATAATTTATTGGATATATTTAAGTAAATAATAATGGTTATTTTAGACATGATTTATTTAGGCTTTAGCCATTTATTACAGTATTAGGAAAGTAAGAAAGACCTAGATACTAATGGTAGTTAACAATTTGACTAAAGACTTATATATGAAGGAAGATATCAATGGGGTAAGGGTTATAAAGTAATATAACATATTGGTAAGTTCACAGCAGAAGAGCAAAAAAGAAAAAAATAAAAGCCAGAATGTAACGACTGTTTCCTAAAGCCCTAAGAAAAATCAAAGAAAATATTTTTGTGTTAAAAGATCTGTCATCTTAACTCCAAATAAAGAAACTCAGGAAACTAAGAACAATTTTAAGCTGGGAGAAAAATTGGTAAATTTAAAAATAAAAAACAAGTTTGAATTTTGTTTTGTACAGTATAAGAATGCCTTTCATTTTCTGTTTAATTCCATAATTATATTATCTACATGCAAAGTATACAGTTCTTATCTATAAAAAAATCTTAAGAAGCTAAATTTCACAAAATTATGTTAAAAATTAATCAAATTAATTAGTCAGTGTTAAATCCAGCAACTATGCTTTTCTTTTTTTCCCCTTTCTCAGAAACTTTAAAAAAAATATGGCAATAGTTTTAGATTCCCAATCCCCAGAGAACCCATTCTTGTAGAAGCCAGATAATCTTTCTTTTCAACTAAATCCCTACAATATAGATTACTTTTGTTCAATTCAACAAAGTAATATAATTGAATTGACTTCCCTTCTGAGATAACATAAAGAATATAAGAAGCTAAAACCTATCTTATGTTAAATCTGTAGATTGCAAAATGTTGTCATATACCTATCTCCAATATCTATGTATTTGCCTATTTTTAAAAATACACAGTCAGTCATTATGAACAGCTCATGGGAGGGGAAAGTCCACTAATAAAAAAGGGTTTTGAAAATCTTATTAGCTATTTTAAAAATGCATCCTCCTTTGATCCAAGTTTTATTGCCTATCTCCTTATCTTCATGACCAACATTCTCTGAATTGCTGAGAATAAAAGCTAGGAGGGGAAATTTCTATTTTCTTCTCTATACATAGATTTGTCCCCTTGTGTCACAAACTTGTGAAAGTTTGTGATTGTTTGTGATTGTTGTTTACCCATTTCAATTGGGTCAAGACTCTTCATGACCCCATTTGGGGTTTCTTGGTAAAGATACTGAAGTGGTTCTCCATTTCCTTCTCCAGCTCATTTTACAGATAAAGAAACTAAGGCAACCAGGATTAAGTGACTTGCCTGCCCAGGGTCACACAGTTAATATGTGTCTTAAAGCCATATTTTAACTCAGAAAAATGAATTTTCCTGATTCTAGACCTGACTCACTATCCACTGTATTCCCTGCCTTTCCCCTTGTGAAAGGAGTCATTGATTAATGAAAAGTCTTAGACCTTAAGAAAATATAAATCAGAGAAACTTAATATTGCTGTCTCTACTTGCCTATCCAAAATGCCTTCCGATCATCCAGATCCCTTCCTGCCTGCCCAGCTGTGTCCACACCTTCCAGCCCTGATCAGCTGTCTCCTCCACTGGCCTCTGTGCCTTATCAAGTCTCCCAAACCCTTCCAACCTGTCCAATTCTTTCTACAATCCATCAGTTACAAAATATGCCTCTCTGTTCATCTGTCTCCCCTAAACTTCCTGATTCCTTTTTACCTGCCTCAAACCCTTCTTATCAAACGATCTATCTCCCCCATCCTCCAAGCACATTCACACCTGGTTTTTCTGGCTGTCTCCCTCATCTTCCAGCCCCCGTTCTTTCTGAACCTCCTAAATACCTACCCCGCCCACCCCAAAGATCTACCATCTCTGATCCCATTCCACATAACAAGCTATTTTATAAATCTTCTAGACCCAGTCCTTTCCATCCAACTCGCTTCTCAACTTCATCTGTTGGAAAGCCTGTCCTTGTACGCCGTTCCCTTCCTACTCGCCTAATTGTTTCTCCTGTTCATTCAGAAGCTGTCCTGCCTGTTTTGATACCTTCCTGTTCATCAAACTATCTTCCCTATCCACCAGATCCCATTCATTCTTATGTTCCTGGCAGAATCTCTCAATTGCCTCAGCATCCTGTTAACCCAGATCTTGTCCAATCAGTACAACCATTTCCTCTACAAACCAAAGTGTCATCTTATGCACCTCAATCCTGTACCTCATTTGTCCCTCGTCCACCTCCCTGTTGTTCTCCATCTACTTCCACATCTTCTTCTCCTTCTACTTGCATTTCTTCTTCTCCATCTCCTTCTGTGCTCTCTTCTTCCTCTTCCTCTGTGGTTCCTTCTCCTAAACCTCTTAATTCTCCACCCTCTTCTATTTCTATTGCTCCATCCATCCTTTCTTCTGCTGTTACTCCTTTTTTTGCTCCTGTGCCTTCACGTCTCTCTCCCTGCTTGCCCTCCTCTTCCTTTATTTCATCCTCTTTCTCAATCCCTCTTTCTTCTTCATATATATCTTCCTCTTCCTCCATGCCTTGGCCTTCTATTTCTGTGCGCCCTTCTACTTCTGTTTCTGTCCGTCCCTTCACCTCTTCTCACTGGGGGAAGAAAGTAGAGAAGAAAAGAGAAGAAAGTGGAATAGAGAAGAAAGGAATAGAGAAGAAAATTTTGAGACAACAACTTTGAAGGTAAACGTATTGAGTTTATTAGCTATTTATTAGACTTAGTAATATTTGTTCGGGGGAGGGTAACCTAAAATGGGAGGAGAAATGGGGGAGGATAGAAGGGAAAGGATTATAAGATAGGAAAAAGTATTCTAATTTAACACTTCAGAAACCAGGGTAATGTCTGTTACAAATGGTGTCCCTTGTTTGTTTTCTTGTTGCTTCTGTGACTAGAGCTACAGACCTGGTTATCCATTATTTAATGATATAGCTATAGATATAAGTATTGGAGATGGGTATATACTTTGATGGCCCTCGAAGCATTTCCATATCATCTTAAGTCCTATATATATCTATTCTTGAAAATCAGATTTCAAGACATGCTACAAAAAGTAGTGTCTGCTAATGTCATCATTATTACATCTCTTATTTTCCCAACCTTTGTGCTGATATTTGCCCTTAATCCTAAAACCTGTCTACAATTCAGCACCTTATAATATTTGTAAGAGGGACTAAATTACACCTGTAACACAGAACTGGAGAAAAGTAAGTAGAAAGAGTGACAAATTTGTTAGAAATCACTCCATACATCTTTGGAATTTATAGGTATATCAAAAAGTTCCTGCAGTTTCTTATAATAGGAGTATGGGGTCAGAGTATGAGTCATTTATGACTTTTTTGATACTTTGTTTACATAAAATTAGCAATATATTCTAAATATATACCTCTTGATGGCAATATTTGGGCTTCTCAGTCATACAAAAGAGAATGAGAATTAATGTCCATTCTTTGGAAATACTTTCCATATCCTAAGCCTGCTTGGACTACAGTTCCTTGGGAATCAAAGGGATCTAGATTATCCATGAATCAAGGAGCAATGGAGTTCTGTTTTATACTTTATATTAGTAATTTTTAATCTGAGGCTCATGAACTTATCTATTTAGGTTGTTCATAACTGTTTTCAATATAAATGGTTTCCTTTGTTTGTAGTACTACGCATTTTATTTTGTGCACTTAAAATTATTCTGAAAAAAATTTATTCTGATAAAGGATCTATAGGCTTTACTATACTGCCAAAAAGGATCTATGAAATAAAAATTAGTTAAGTTACTTTGCTTTATAGAAATGTATCTAAAGAATTGGCTGATGACTCCACAGGAGTCCAGATTTAAGCAAGATATATTTTGGTGCAGCTCCTAAGAATTGAATCATTAGATAATTAGGGATTCCTACACTGGTTGGGGAGAAATGACCCTGTATTGAAAGTGAGTTCTTCATTATTTCTATAAGACATTTGCATAATCATATCTTATATCAAAAAGTTACCAAGATGTATATTTTTCTAATATGTGAATATTTGAAAATTTGTTGTATAATGTGTGTAATTCGAGACAAATTTAAAAGCAAGTAAATTAAGTTTATTAGACATTTATGTGTTATTAATAATTCAAAAAGCCCTCTTCTCTTGCCTCATTGTGGTATAAAGGTCCCCTTAGGGTATCAAGACTATTAATAAGAGACACATTTTATGCAGGTTCTACAAAGGTAAAAAGAATTCAAGTATGAGCCCGTGTGCAGACTATGTATGTGCTCTGAGTACCAGATGCCTGATTAATTAAGTGTAAAGAGATCCATGACCAGAAGGTTGGCTGCCAATTGCCTTTGTATGGTGGAGGGGCAAGCAAAGAAGAGAAGGGAACTATTAAACAGCCTCTGAAATTTGGGAGTGCTTAATATTTTTTCTTCTTTCAAGAACTATAGATTCTGCTGTGGCTTCTGCAGTATCAAAAATAGAGCCCATGTATCAGAAACATCTCTCATCCAGGATTTACTCTGACAAAGACAAGCAGGAAAATATTAAAATAAGCTGGGCTGTTGGCCAGGAAGACAGCTTCCAACATAATCTGGAAGAAACTCAGCACCTCTTAGAAGAACTCCATCTAAGCAGTGTGCAGGTATGAAATCTGAATTTCTGAATAAGAGCACTATAATATATAATAACATCATTATTGTAATGCTTTCCAACATCATGATTTTTACTGCAGGAAAAGCAAAAACTTCAATTCTCAAGAGGGAATCATGTAATGAAAAGGTAGATATTTAAGCATTCCTGAAAGAAAACTTTATTCTTAAAATGTACTGTTAGTGGATTACTACTAATTACTAATTAGTAGTAATTATACTACTAAAGTTTTGTAATAAAATACACTAGAAAAAAGCCTTCTTTCAAATTCCATTTTCTACCTTTTTATTTATTGACATAATTTTCTGTTTATTTCCTTCATCCTTTGCTTTTCTTTTTTTCATAAATTTTATTTTGCTTTGTTTTCAATTAATGAACATTTATTTTCTCTCCTTCCTATCTTGCCCTGCCCATTAAAAAAAAAAAAAAACATTAAGTAACAAATATAGTGAAACATGCAAAACAAATCTCCACATTGACCATAGCCAAAATTGTATCGTTTCATTCTGCATTTTAGTCCATCAGTTACCTTTCAGGAGGTAGGTAGCATAATTCCTTATTCCTAGAATCATGGTTGGTAATTGCATAATCAGAATACTTACATCTTTCAAAGTCTTTTGTCTTTACTATGGTAGTGTTATTATATAAATAGTTCTAATGATCATGCTATCTGTATCATTTTGTTTTTTCCCCAGTTTCTCTGAAACAGTCCATTTAGTCATTTCTCACAAAATAGTACCTATTTAAACAAATTCAAAAAAAATTGATGCTATGACATTTGGTACATAAATATTATAGTATTTATGTTATTTTATTTTCTGTGATACTTTTTATCACACTAGTTTCCCTGTTTAATTATCTTTTTTAATTAAATTTATTTTAGCTTTAACTTTGAAATTATGATAGCTTCTCTTTTTTTTAACTTTACCTGAAGCTTAATAAATTCTGCTCCAGCCCTTTATTTTAATTATACATTTTTTCATTTTTAAATGTGTTTCTTGCAAACAACATATTGTCAGATTGTGGTTTTTAATCCACTCTGCTATTGTTTTCTAGGTCACTTCATCACATTCAGATTGAAAATTGTAATTAATAGTTGTGTATTTCCCTCCATCCTAATCCTTCTATCAATATATTGCTCTTTCAAACTACTCACTTCGTGATAGATAACAGAGAAGATAAAAGTAGTTTGACCTTATTGAATTCCTCATAATTAATCTTTGATATATTTCTCCTACATTTTATATGCCAAATTTTTTATTGGGTTCTTTTCTTTTTGTCATAAATACAAAAAGTATTTCAATTGACTTAAATGTCTTTTTTTTTTTTTCATTCAAAGATCATACTTAACTTTGCTAAGTTATTCTTGATTGCAAACCCCCAGGTACTTTGAGCTTTAAAATATAATGTTCCAAGCCCATTGGTCTTTTTAATGTAGAAACTGCTAAATCTTATGTTATCCTGTTTTTAGCTCCACATATTTTAATTTTTTTCTTGTTGCTTATAGTATTTTTTCCTTATCATGGAGAAATTTGACTATCATAACATTTGAAATTTGACTATCAAATTCCTATGAATTTTTATCTTGAGAGCTCTTTCAGATGGTAATCAATTAAATTTTTTTGTTTTGTTTTATCATTATAAAACTTCAGGGTAGTTTTCCTTAATATTTTCTTATAATTTTGTATCAAGATATTTTTTTTTGGTTTTAATTTTCAGGTCATCTAACAATTCATATACTGTCTGTCCTCATTTAATCAGTCATTTTTCTAATGAGATATTTTATATTTTCTTTATTATTTCTTGTTGTCTTATAAAGTCATTAATTCCCCATTAGTTATTTTCTTAAGTTTTGAGATTTCTTTTTTCAATTGGTTGACTTGTTTTCAGAATTTTCTAATTTTTTTCTCAACCTCTTTTATTTGATTTTAAAGTGCTTTTTAAGCTCTTCCAAGAATTTTTTGGGGGCTTGTGACCATTTAACATGGATTGTGACCTTTTGACATTTTTCTTTAAAGTAGGAGTGTTGTTTATTTTTAACTTCTTTTACTTCTAAGTATGAACTTAGATCTTATCTATAATACTTATAGTAGCTATTTGTGATCAGCTTCTTTCTCCTTTGCTTATTCATTTTTTTTAGTTATGGCCAGGCTTCAGGTTTCAAATTTTTCATAATGTGGTTTTCTAACCACTGTCTGGGGACCCTGCCCTGACACACCTCTCTGCTCCTTTTGCCACAAGTTAGGCACCCAGCATGCAGTCACCATAAATTCTCCTACTTCTCATAGTCCCTTTCATGACTACAAACTTCACCCCATTGGTCTGCCCTAGAACAGAGCCAAGAATCCCACTCTTCTACCAGTGTCTTCAGCAAGCAAGGTTCCCTGTCCCCCTCTCCTCTCAGTACATTTATCAAGCCTTAGCCCAGGACCAGTCAGCACAACTAGGCCTGGCCTACCAGAACAGGGGAGGGTTCTTCAATCTTCCTCTGACCAGCTGTCTGATCTCTACCCTGTCTAAAAGGTTAAAGTTCCTGAAGTACAGGCTACCCAGCTGCCTTAAAGGCTTGTTATTTGTTGGCTTCATTTTTTAAGTCTTTTTTTTTTTTTTGGCAGCTTTTTATTTTTCCCAATGCATGCAAAGATTGTTTTTTAACATTCACTTTTGCAAAATCTTGTGTTCCAAATTTTTCTCCTTCCCTTCACCCTCATGTAGACAGCAAGCAATCGCAATATGGGTTAAACGTGTAATTCTTCTAAACATATTCCTATATTTGTCATGCACAAGAAAAATCAGATCAAAAGATGAAAAAAAGCACAAGAAAAAAACACAAGCAAACAAACAAAAAGTTAAAATACTGTGCTTTGATCCACATTCAGTCTCCATGGTTCTTTCTCTAGATATGGGAGGCTCTGTCCATCACAAGTCTATTGGAATTATCTTGAATCACTTCTTTGTTGAAAAGTTTGGCTTCATTTTTTTAATAATAATAATAATAACCTATGTGATAATACCATTTATGATATGTCATTTTTCAGTTTCATCTGATTTTCTGTGACTACATTTGGGATTTTCTTGGCAGAGAAATATTGGTTTCCCATTTCCTTCTCTAGCTCGTTCTACAGAGGAGGAACTGAAAATAAACAGTGCTGAATTTATTTGCTTGGAGTTTAGCTAGTAAATGGCTGAAGTCACATTTGAACTCAGACTCAGTACTCTTTATCTACTGTACCACCTAGTTTGTTTTTTTTTTAAAGAGGAAAAAAGTTAGTTTTTAATAGAAATACAAGTGTCACATAAAATTTCTCAATTAAGAAATCATTATAGGTATTTCACAGTACAATGTATAAATCTTCAAATTTCCTAAGAAGAAAGGCCAATTTGAAATAAATTGCTATAAGCTTTCTTCCAACTATTCATGTTTCATGCATGTGTCTATTTGATTCATCTGGTTTGTCAACTCTTCAGGCCGGAGATGTCTTATCTTAGCCAGATTTTTCTTCCCTCTGGATTGTTCAACATCATCCATGTCAGTCACACATAATTAGAGAATTTCATAAACTCTCCTAGCATGATGCTTTTTTAAATTTTGAACTTCTGGTGTGCCTCTGTTACGGCATAATTAATGACTGAATCATTGAAAAGCAAGGCATTTGGCAAAGCTTTATAAGTACAAAATCTCTTAGTTTTCAAATGCATCTACAGCTATAATATTAAGAACAATAGGAGAAGAAATGCAATATTTATTACTATTTTTAAAAGTTGGGCACCATGGTCATCACCTTGAAATGGAAGCAATATCAACATCTTGCATACATGTGGTAGAGTTTTATTTGTATACATAAAGTAATCATAGCTTGAATTTTAGGCTTTTCCCCTTTCTGGTTTTCCCACTTCTATGTATTCTTCAACTTACCAACATCTTTTCTAAAATATGGCATCAAGAACTGACATAGTACTTAGATGGGATCTGACCATGACAGAGACAGTATATAGTAGGACTGTCATCTCCCTATCTACTTTGTCTCTCAGCATAACCTAATATTGCCTTATCTTTCCTGGTTACCATAAGATACTGCCAAATTTTAATATTATAATATTGAATTTTCAATCCACTAAGTCCCAGACATTTTCTTCCAAATTAACTGCTTTATAGCCATATCTATTCCAATCTTGTACTCATGAATTAACTTATTTTTATTTCATGTTCTATTTGGAATACTATTTTAGCCTAGTGGTGTCAAACTCGAGACAGAAATAGGGCTTTTAAATCATATGTAAGTTCCCTGCAGACTGCCTTTTTTGTTTCGTTTTTAAAATATCCTATTATTATTTCCCAATTATATGTAAAGAAAATTTTAAGCATTAATTTTTTTTTAATTTTGATTTCCAAATTTTCTCTTGTCCCTCCCTCATCACTTCCTTCTCTTAAGACAGTAAGAAATTTGATATAGGTTATACATGTGCAATCATGTAAAATATATTTTCATATTAGTCATGTTATAAGAGAAGAAACAGACAAAAGAAAAAATGTTTTAAAAAGAAAATGAAAAATAGTATGACTTGATTTAACATTCAGACTCCATCAGTTCTTTCTTTATTTGTTAATAGCATTTTTCATCATGAGCTGTCTGAAAGAAGTGAGCTGTATTCCAAAGTCATGTTTCTCATTACTAGATATCTTCAGTTCATTGCTATATGGCCACTATTTAGGATTTTGTAGACAAGACTCCTTTCCAGATATAGGCAGGTTTAAATGATCTCTGAGATCTCAATCTAACATGTTTTATTTAACTTATTTGGAATTAGGGTCTTTCAGTATCATCATCATGTAAATTAATGCTAAACAACATTCAAATGAAATAGCTAACCAGTATCTGGAGTCATTAGCTTCCCCTTGTCCAATTCTAACTGATAAGGAATTATTTTCTTCATAGCTTTTTTATTTTTCCATTTGGCCAATTCTATTTTGTGCACATCTTTTTTTCTTTTTCTTTTTTTTTTTTTTTTGCGCTTCTTTCACCAAGCTATTGACTATTTTTTTCTTCAGTCTCTTGTGTGACTCTCATTTCTTTTTCTAATTTTTTTTTTGTACCTCTCTGATGTTTAAATTCCTTCTGGAGTTCTTCCAGGAATTTTTTTGGGGGGCAGGGAAGGCCTGAAACCAATTCACATTTTTTTTTTGTTTTGCATTTAGGCATTTTTTACTGTCCCCTTCTGAATTTGTGTTTTTATTTTCCCTGTTACTATATATAGTAGCTTTCTGTGCTCAGGTTCTTTTGTTATTGTTGTTGTTGTTGTTGTTTGCTCATTTTTTCAGCTTCATAAATTTTAAGAGTTGACCTTTGCTCCTAGGCTGGAGGGGAACTGTTACAAACTTCTCATATCAGGAGCTTTGGGTCCTGTTCACTTGCCTGTTGCTCCAAAGTCATGGACTTTACTTACCTATTTTGCCAGGGCTGTAGGTCTTTGGTCTCTAATCTACTCTGGGTATTGAGGCCTTCTGTTGACTTGCCTGGACATTACCTACACTAAATTGTACATCTCTTTTACTCAAGTGAGACACGCTTTTCCTGCTGACTTTCTAGGTTGCCATGGGTTGGGAAATTTTTTTCATTGTGTCTTTTTGTTGTGTCTGCTGCTCTAGAATTCATTTTGATCAAGTTCCTGCCTTATTTCTCCATCTTGGCTCTACCTCCTTACAGATTACATATTGACTTAGTTTTTTTTAACTAATTTTATGTACATTTTATTATTTTTTTATTTATTTTGTTAAATATATTCTAATTACATTTTAATCTGTTTTGCAGCACATGTTTGATATCTCTATTTAAACTATCCAGAGCTTTTTGTATCCTGACTCTTATCATGCAGTGTTTAAGCTATCCTGGGTTTGTGTCATCTGCAAACTTGATAAGCATGCTATCTATTTAATTCGTTAGTAAAAATATTAAACAGGATTATCCTTGGAGATCCAAGGATAGAACTATAAAGCAAAATAATAATTAAACCTGCTCAGTTACCACTTTGTTTTTTTTTTTGTTTGTTTGTTTGTTTGTTTTGTTTTGTTCATTATAGCTTTTTATTTACAAGTTATATGCATGGGTAATTTTACAGCACTGACAATTGCCAATTTGTTGGCAATTTTTTGTTTTCAATTTTTTTCCTCCATCCCCTCCCCAAAATGGCAGGTTGACCATTACATGTTAAATATGTTAAAGTATAAATTAAATTCAGTTACCACTTTGAACAGCAATCTTTTCCTTTTTTTGTCCTTGGTCTTATTTTTCCAATATTCAAAATCCCTTTACCTTTCACTTGCCTCACCAGTTTTAGCTTAATCTGAGTTTTATTTTTAGTCTTCCTGAAATTGTTCTTCCAGATATATACCACATTTTTATATTCATCATCCATTATCTGTCCTTGCTTTAATCTTCTGTACATATCTTTTTAAAATCTAAGTTTGTTAATAAATACCTGGATATCCACATTGGTTAGTTTAGACAGCGTGATATTTTTTCTGATAAGGAAAATTCTTCAGAATTTTTGAGAGTTTTGCATCCTTCCTAAACAGACTAATAGCCTATTAGGTTGTATGTTAAGCCATGATATCCAATCTGTTGTCCAGTCTGTTCTTTCAGAAACTAGAGAAATTGCCTGCTTTCTTTGGTTTTCAACAGTTGATATAAAATAACGTAACCATCCAAAATAGAATTTTCATTTATGAGAAGCAAAATAGACAATTTTAAATATTTGAGAAAATTTTAAAAGTTTTTTTAATATTAAAATAAATGCCAATTGGATGAAAAAAAAGAATATGGTCTGGGGAAAACAAATGTACATGAAAAATTTCTGAAAATTTAATATCCAGAATTTATCAGAGAATTAATAAATAAAAAATGAAGTAGAAAATTTAAATGAAAAGTTAGAACCATGTTTTAACATGCAAATTTGTAGGGAAATACTCAAGGGGTAACTCCCTAAAAATGATTTATTTAAATTGTTCACATTCTGACTTCTACTCTATTTAATAATGGAAGAATTTTGTATACAGTATGGCACAGTAAAAAATCAAAGTACTATATTGGATTCAGTAGTTTTAATTCTGGCCACGACAGTGACTAGTTGTCTGACTTAAGGTACTTTTCCTACCAGAGCCTCAGTTTTTCATATACATATTTATATGTGCAAAAGTTAGGTCTAGATATTCTATAAGGTATCTTTCATGCCTAACATTCTTTCATGCTATATTGTGTAGACTAATGTCTTCAATACTTATATCAATACCTATATTAGTGTAAGTTAGACTTAGAACATTGGTAAATTTTAGACAAACATAAAAGGACAAGTTTTTAATTAAAGATACTGGTTTGCTTCCTGTTCCAATGTTATTTGGTTTTTTAATATTTTTCTTTTTATTAACATGACTAATATAGAAATGTGTTTTGCATAACTTCATACATATAATATGTATCATACTGCTTGTCTTCTAAATGGGTAGAGAAGGAGCAGAATTTTTTTAAAAAAGTTTAAAATAAACATAGTCTTAAAAGTAATGAATAACTTTTTTGTTTTTGTATAGCAAGCACATTTGTTCTACAAGTGCTATCTGAAAATGCCTAAAATATTACTTTCTCATTAGCTGTTTTCTTTGTACTAGAAATAGTGCTTGCACAGCACTATGTATCCCCAAAAGTTTTTCAATTTCAAGATACAGAGATCTGTTAAAAATTCAAAAGCTTCATGCCTTTACAGCCTGCTTAATACCCTATTGAGTTTGCAATGCAAAATACAAATTTGAAACACACAAAAAAATTCCATGATTTTATGATAAGATGGGTAAATGGCAAATTGGGTTTAAGATGACTAGCATAAGCCTTTGGGTCAGTTTACAGTGTTAATGGACCTTGACTTTGAATCATGGGTGGGAACATCTTCCTGTGGTAAAAGTTTTTCATAGATGTTATCAAGATTTAGCTACATTATTCTATCCTTACTTGCCCTCCAATCAATTCCTTGACTTTGCCTGTAGATCCTAAGTTGATTGTTACTGATTTCCACCCCCCAAAAAAAATGTAAACTTCTGAGTAGACTGTAAGTGTAACTTGGAATCAATATGTCTCTTTAGATTGTCAAGACTTATTGCTTTCTTATCTACTCCTACCCCTTGCCTTTGTGATAAACTCTTAAGATATAATGGTAAGAGGAAGATATCTATCACCAAAATGAGTATCAACCTTTACGGATTTTATAACAATAGTACATTAGAATTTGGAGACAAATTTGCTCACTAAGTAGAAAATTCATTTTGATAAAAGCTGTCAGATTGTTTTATCTCTATTTCTCAAAAGTTAGCACTGCCTTAGTAACAAGAGACCTTTTCATTATGAACCTACTCTGGGAGTGGATAGAGCATAATGGATAGATAGAGCACCAACCTCGGAGAAGGAAGAACCTGAGTTCAAATCCAGTCTCAGACACTTAACACTTCCTAGCTGTGTGACCCTGGACAAATCATTTAATTCCAAATGCCTCACAAAAACAAAACAAAAGAATCTAAATAGAAAATTTGGGAAGACATGAATCCTGAAACCACAGATCTTACATCTGATGGGGGTAAAGATATGTACAGAGAATAACTGTGATATATAATAAATTCTTTGGAGAGGTACAAAATAGAGTGATATATGTGCTCCAATAGTTTATAAGTGGTTGATTTGGAAAGGTTTTGTGAAGAAGATTTTTGAATTGGACTTTAAAGGATGAGTAAGAATTCAGCCAAAAGAAAAGAAAAAATATTCTAGTCTTATAGAAACATGTAATCAAAAACATAAAGAAGGTAGGAAAGCATGCAAGACATGTTCAAGGTATGGAAAACAGTGCAATTTACCACAATATACAATCATCAAAAAGTATTAAGCACTTACTATGTACTGGTCACTATGCTTCTTAGATCATATTTGAAGACTACATAGGTAACACTAGCATTAATCACATGGATGAGAGCCTTTTTTTCCCAGCCAAATCTAGTTCTTTGGTCTCTGTTGCTTCTTAGTGGAGTAATGTATAATGGGAACCTCAAAATTTTCTGGAAGAATACATAAATTATGGAGCAAATTTAATTCTTGTTAAAACCTTCTATTCACTTTTCATTTGTCATCCTTAAAGGGAAAGAATTACTTTACTTTCCTTCTTTTTAATCTCAAGGATCCTAGGTAAAATTGTATTTAGCTGCTGTTTCTCACTGTATGCTACTAAATCAAGAATACACATTTAGAGCTGGAAGATAAATTTGAAGTCACCTAATCAAGCTCCTGATTTTAGAATTAAGAAAACTGAGATTCACAAAGGTTAAATGAATTTTTATTAGTCACATAATGGATAGCAATTGAACCAAGATTCAAATATTTATGTCTTCCTTTTCCAAATCTATTGCTTTTCCTTTTATGACATTACTTCCTTACAAAGCTTATAACCTGCCCTAATAAACTCTTATGGGCCCACGAATGAGGCTAAATAATAATTGAAATGTTAAGGTGTTTCATTAAATTTGACTGTTCTTTTTTTTCAGGATCTTCATGAAGAAGTTAATCAACTAACAAATTCTGAAACTCTATCAAGTATAGACAGTCTTGAAGCTGGAGATCATGAAGAAATCTACTCAACACTTAGTAAAGCTCTGTCTTCAGCAACCCAGCAGAACTCTATTTCTCACAATTCACAGAGTCCACAGACCACAAATCAGGTTTATTTTGATGCAGGTGAATTGCATCTTTCTAAAACTCAACATATAAATAATTGGCTTATAAACTTGGGTGATCAAAATACACAGACAGCCTCTCCTTTTCCAGACTTTATAAATAAACATAACGACCATTTTAATAATCCAAAATTAAAATCATTTGCTCTAAATAGGATTGGTGAAAGAAGTACAGATGCTTCTGATAATACAGTAGCCATTATACATAGCCCATGTACTTTTGCACAAGATAAAAAGGCTGAAAAAACTTCAGAAACCTTCAGTATATGGAAAATTGACTCTTTGTCTTCTAGAATGTTTAAAAGAGAGAGACCATTAGTTGCTGAGAGCCCAACATTTAGATTCAGCAAAACTTGGACTACTTCATGTCCCAGTACAAGAGAAACAGTTCAATCTTCAGAACATGAGAAATGTCCTGAATTAACTCAACCAAACAGAACCACTTCAGTGCCTGCTTCAAATATACCTATGGCAACACCTGTAATACTACCTTCTAGTCAATGGACTAACTATAAAAGTACTTATAGTAATACACATTCAACTAGTTTTTTGCAAAAAAATAATATGCACTTAGAAGAAATTTGCCCAATCCAGTGTACTGATGGGCTAGACAATTTGAAAGATTTAAAAGATGAAAAGATGAAAAACTTTGGAAGTAATAACCAGGCATTGCCTTTCTTATTTCCAGATGCACTTAGTGCTTCTTTTATGTATAACAACCCTGATCAAATGTCAATGAAAGATAAAAATGAGAAAACAGTTGGAACCACACCATCACTGTCTAATAATTCTGACTTAGTTGGACAACCAAAAAAATCCAAACATAATAATCATGAGATAAATGGAGTGAAATTACTCAAAAGTATATTAAAAAAAGAATCCAAATATGAAAATGATTATTTCAAGGCATTAATT
Organism: Sarcophilus harrisii; assembly: GCF_902635505.1. Lineage (NCBI taxonomy): Eukaryota > Metazoa > Chordata > Mammalia > Dasyuromorphia > Dasyuridae > Sarcophilus > Sarcophilus harrisii. The sequence goes on from NC_045428.1 coordinate 476,305,095, forward strand.
ATAAATCGAGGTATCAGCTTAGGAAATCAAACTGCAGCAGCAATCAGAGATAGTGTGGAGCTGACAAAAGCAAAGGGAAAGGGCTCAGAAATTCAAAAAAGCATTAAAAAACTGAGGTGGTTTGATGAAATTGGCCAAACAGAAAAAGAAGATGGAGAAAATTCATTGAAAACTGGACTAGCATCATCACAGCCAACTTCTGTTCAAACCAAAGTCAGTAGTACCAACAACTTTAGTGTTCATAATTGTGCTATAAATTCTGCTAGTTGTGGAAATCATAAGGATATATTGGGAATAATGAAGTATGAAAACACCAAGGGTAACTCTCTTATCACAAAAAATACTACTACACAAATGTCTGAAACAGATAATGTGCCTTTGCACTCTTTTGTACCTTCAGGTAAAAGCTTTACAAAACAAGCCTGGATAACCTCAAAAAAAGAGGAAGGCAAATTCCCTGTCCGGAATAATGATTCTAAAACTCAGAAAACTATTCCACGGAGTGGGATAATAAAATTAATTCGAAGATCAAGGGCTTGTAAAGTCCAATCAGGTATTACATCTAAAAACAAAAAAGGCACTGTCAGTAGACCACAGACTACAAATGAAGCCAACAAGACTCAGGGCAAATTAATTGCACCTCACCCTCCTCATAAACCTGTAACAAACAGTAGGATTAGTAAAATTGTAAAAGATTCTCAGTGTCCACAAGTGATGCCTACAAAATCCCAAAGCAGTACTATAAGTAGTAAAAACCTAGGCTCAAGATATGTTTTTCCAACAGAGAGCAGTTTTAGTCAAATCTCTCAAGAAAGTAACCCTTCATTCTGGAATACTAATAGCTCTGACTTAGTCACTTCAATGCCATCATTACCTTCCTATCGTGCCTCTGAATGCCAAATATCAGCAAAGATAAACCATAGTATGAAAAGCACTCAGATGATTGCCCAGAAAGATGGTTCATTAATTTGTGCACAAAGAAGTCCTCTCTGTGAAGAAAATAGTCACTCTTTGAAGCCTATTGAAGAAAAAATTGGTTTTCAGTGGAAAGAAGAACATAGTGCCATAGGACAAAATGAGAACGCTGCTGGTAAGATTATGCTGACTTAAAAAAAATAAGTAGAATGTGTCTGCATTATTTTGTATGTGAAATTTCCCTTCTTATAGCATGCATTAAGCACCATCCCAAAAGAATTAGTTTACTCTTTTATTATGTGAGTTAGTAGAAAAATGCTAATTATATGCTTAATATTTATATGCCTAATGCCAAGTGAACCACGTCTGTCTGCTGTCATAGAGCTTACAAACTAGGATGAAAATGACATGAATATAACTTAAATATGACGCAGATTATTGCCTCATAAGTGTATCATAGAGGTGAAAAACAAATTGCTATGTGAAGTAAAATCTGGGGGAAATCATCACTAACTGGAAACTGCAGAGAAATCAGTCAACAAGAATTTATTAATTCCTATAATTGCCAGATTGGGGATATGAGGACAAAAAAGAAAAAAGTCAATACCCTCCAAGGACCATATATTAGAGTAGATACAACATTTTTATTAATAAATATATGTAAAATAAATACAAGTTAATTTTATAAGATGGACATTAGCAGCTGGGAGGGGTCAGCTAGTTTTTCAACTGAGTTTTTTTCTCTATAGTATTTGATTTTTCCAAATACATGTAAAGTAGTTTTCAGCATTAATTTGTGTAAGATAGTGTATTCCAGATTTTCTCTCTCCCCCTCTAACTTCCCCTTTCCCCAAGGCACAAATAATCTGATATAGGTTATACGTGTACACTTATCTTAAACATATTTACATACTTGTCATGTTGTGCAAGAAAAATCAAGACCAAAAGGGGGAAAACTATAAAAAAACAAAGGGGTGAAAATACTATTTCAATCCACATTCAGTCTCCATAATTCTCTGATGTGGATGGCATTTTCCATCTCAAGTATTTTGGAATGGTCTTGAATCATCACATAATCTTGCTGGTACTGTGTACAGCGTTCCCCTGTTCTGCTCACTTCATCAGCATCAGCTTTCTAAAATCAGCCTGTTCATCATTTCTTACTAACAGTAATATTCTATTACATTCATATACTATAATTTATTCAGCCATTTCCCAATTGATGAGCATTCACTCAATTTCCATTTATTTGCCACTATAACCAGAGTGGCAAACATTTTTTTGCACATGTGGGTCCTTTTCCCTCTTTTTTTTATATCTTTGATATCAGTAGTGACACTGCTGAATCAGACTACAGATAATTTTATAGTCCTTTGGTCTTAGCTCTAAATTTTGATTTGAGTTTTTCTTTTTAAAGAAACAAGGAAAGATACAGAAATGAGAAGGGAGTGCATTCAGATGCAAAGAATATTCAGTGTAGAGGTGTGAAGATGAAATATAAAATATTCTTTGTGCAGAAGAGTATAAAGTAACTTTGGATGGACTAGACAGTGTGTTAATGAGAGTAATTTACAATAAAGTTAAGTTGAATTTATATTTGATGCTACAGGCAATAGGAAGCCATTGAAGTGATTTGGATCAGTAGATAGGGAAGAGGCACTAGGGGGAAGAGTAACATCTTCAGACCGACATTCCAGGAAAATTTTTTTATCAACTTTATAAATAATAGGTTGTTTTTAGGAAAGATTGAGGCAAAGAACTTGTCAAAGGCTATGGCAATAGTATAGATAGTACTATAGAAAAGAAGTGATGAATGCCTGAATAATGTCTGTGGCTTGTGAGTAATAGAGGACTGAAAGGTGGTAAGGTATAAATGGCAAGATTGGACAACTGATTGGAATGTATAGACTGAGGGATAGTGAAAAGTCAGTAACATCAATAAATTTTTAAATGTCACAAAAAATCAGTAATCATAAGGAAAATCGGGTTTAAAGAGAAAAATGATGCACTTGGACAAAAGGACATGCTGAATTTGAAACAACCAGTAGAGATGTCAAGTAAGCTTCTGGATAGAACTAAGAAGAAAGATCAGGACTAGAGATGCTAACCATGTTATATCAACATGTTAATTAAAACCTTCAGAGTGAATGAGATTGCCAAGGAAGAGTATAAAGTAGTGAAGTGATTCTGCTGTCAACAATGATGAAAAAAGATCAGTATCAAAATATTTTGATTTGTGGCAAAGGATTAACGATTAAGCAAAAATTATCCCTTACAGAGACTATATCTGCCAATGTATAAATTTTTCCTCCTATTAGTCCTTTGCTTCTCTGCCATGAGGAAGGAACTTCTCTGCACCTTCACTGGCTTTTCAGTTACTTGTCTGCCTTTTAGTATCCTTTTCAGCTATATTGTGCTGAATGTGTACATTGTTCTTTTGGTGCAGGTTATTTTATTCTATCAGTTCATTCAGATTTTCTTATCTTTATCCTTACTGCACAATATTTTTCCACTACATTCAAATGTCATAGTTCTTGGGATTTTTATGTCATTTCCCAATTGATGGGAATATAGTTTGTTTCTTGTTCATTATATTGTTGCTGCTCTTATGTCCAAATCTTCATGATCTAGTGCACTATAACCAAGCCCAGTACTATTCAGGGGTTCTCTTGGCAAAGATATTGAAATGGTCCATCTTGAGTAATACTTCTCAGTATAGCTAATAGCTTCATTGAGTTATACAAGCTCCTCCACCATAACAAGGCAGTGATAGTTCTTTGCAATCGTCAAAAGTGCTGCTATGAATATTTTGTTATAAATTTTGGAACTTTGTTTCTCTGTCTTCCTTGGTATACAAGCCCAGTATTAACTTCTTTGATTTGAAAACTTTAGCTAGCTACTATACTTGTATAATTCCAACTTGTTATGCAGAACAGATGAACCAATTCATAACTCTACTGAAATTATATTAATGTTCCTGTCTTCCTATAGTCCCATCTGCTGTTAACTTTTCCTTTCTTTAATCATATTTTTCTGTGAATTATCCAGGTAAATTGTTTCGTGTTTTTCTATAATTAGTGATTTGAAAATGGGTTTTACATGATTATCTGTAATTTCTAATTCTCCTTGGGAAAATTGTTTATATCCTGTTCATATTTATTCTCCACTTATCGTGAATATCAGACACATATCTATATTTGATGCAAATATCTTCCCACTCCAGTTTTAATTTTTGTTTTATTTTAAATGTGCAAATCATTTTTAATTTTTTTAACATTTTTATCATTTTTATTTGTCATTTTTATTACTTGAAATTAAAACTTGTACAAATAAAATCAATGATACAAGGATATGAGAGGGAAGTGAGAATCAGGTTAAAATTTGCCATATTTCTCTAACAAGGTTCTGATATTCAAACTATATAGGGAACTATAAATATATAAGACCAAAATTCCCCCAAAGCAGTGGTTCTCAAACTTTTGTTTTCAGTATCTTTATCCTATTAAAAATTATTGAGGATCTCTCCAAAGAGTTTTTGTTTATCTGGATTATATTTGTAGACATTTACCATATTGGAAATAAAAACTATTTTTGAATATGTAGACCCTCTAAAAAGGGTTTCAGAGATCCCCAGGATTCTCTAGACCATACTTTGAGAACCACTGCTCTAAAGGATCTTGTATTCTTTACACAGAAGTATAGTAGAATTGGTAATTACTGATAACTTTCTGGTTACCCTTTTTTGGTATTAAAATACAACTTTGAATTTTATTTGGAAAGTCAGTCCATGAATATGACATCTCCAGTCTTAATTTCCATAGTGTATATATTTGGTCAAATCTAGCCACTCTTCATTGCTTTATTTTCTGAACTGTTACCTCACATAGTCCATTGAAGTGGTGGAGACTAAATGTAGTGAGACAACTCTGCTGTCAACAATGATGAAAAAAGATCAGTATCAAAATACTGGGAAATTTATTTGATTTTACATCTTTTTGTTCTCATATTTTAATCTATAAATATTCTCAGGATGGTTTAGTTAGTTTGTTTTCTGCCAAACTTTTTTTTATGCAGGTTAATTTTCTTTCCACGGCTTCTTACAGTTTTGTGAGATAATTTTGGGATATCCTTTATAAAATTACAGATTCATTAAGTTGGAATGGATCTCAGACTTGAAAAAGATTGTCCTCCCTAACATAGTCAACAAGTGATTTCTTAGTCTTTCTTTAATAGAGGAAAAAGCATCCAGCTAGCTCCCAAAAGTGCCCCTAGACATTTGGATGTTATTTTCTTACATTGAATTTAAATAGGCTTCTCTTTACCCATATCCTATAATTATGGCCTCTGAGGACAAATAGAACAAAATTTATGTTTCTTCCATCTTAGAAATTTAGATATTTTAAGAAAGCTAAAATGACTCACTTGAGTCTTCTCTAAAGATATCTTAAAAGTTTCTTCCAATGATATTCATAGGCCATGGTTTTCTGTTCTCATCATTTTTGTTATTCTCTTCTGGATATGCTCCAGCTTGCTAATTTCTTTCTTCCTAACAGGTGTTTCTCAAAACTGAAAATTCCTCTATCTGTAGTCTATCAAGAAAACAAGACTTTCCCTTGTCTAATACATTTTAAATTACATAAACATTTGGAGCCAACAAGTTTCACTTTTTACTCACATTAAGCTTGTGAGACATAGTCATACTTCCCTCAACTGGTTCTTCTAGGATTGATTTTTTTTTTTAATCTGCAAGGTGACATTTTGTTGTTCAGTTATTTCAATCATGTACAATTCTTCATGATCACATTTGGAGTTTTCATGGAGAGATACCAGAGTAGTTTGCTATTTCTTTCTGTAGCTCATTTTATACATGAGGAAACTTAGACAAAAAAAGCAAGTTACTTGCGAGGAGAGGGGGGAGAGGTGTCACACAGCTAGTAAATGTCTGAAGCCAGATTTGAATACATTCCTGATCCAGGCTGGCACTCTATCCATCGTACCATCTATTTGCCCAGATGACATTTATCCATATTCAATTTCATCCTTCTCTATTTGGTTCAAAATTCTAGCCTGTTAAGATCTTTTTTGAGCAACATCCAATGTATTAGCTGGATGTGATTCGCAACCTTATATCAACTACAATAACTATCCAAGCATTGATTAAAAGGAAAATCCAGCACAATAACAGAGAGTAAATCCTTACAATACTTTACTGGAGACCTTATTCATTTCAAGCTGACATGAAAACAGTAATGACGACTCTTTAAGGCTTCCTATTCAATTAGTTTTTAATCCACTTGTTACATTTTTTTCTTGCTCATATCCCTTCATCTTGTCTATAAAAATATGAAATTTTGTCAAAACTTTTACTAAAATCAAAATTAACAATATAGCACAGTAGAAAGGTCATTGGCTCTGAAGTCAGAGGACCTGGGTTCAAAAGTTACTTTTGATATTCACCGCCTATGTGACTTTATGCAAAACTCTTAATCACTCAGGGTTTTTTTCAGCTCTAGATCTGTAATCTGATGATCCAACTACTGTAGTGACCTCATCAAGAAAAGAGATTAAATTAGGTATGATGAAGCTATGATGAGTCTTTGGGACCCCATCTTCCTTTTGATTAAAGGGATAGCAATCAGCCTGTTATTAATTAATAAGTTGCAGGATTTTTGTAGTAATCACAATAAAGCTTACTTGGTTTATATAATTAATTCCCTGCCCTTCTTTGCAAATTGGGACATCATTGATCTGCCTCTGATGAATGTGTTTATGTGTTGTTATTGCTGGATAAACTGAGGGTCAGTAGCTAGGAGTCATTTTTAATTATTTGAAGACCTATCTTATGGAATAAAGAGTTGACTTGTTCTTGTTGTGCATAAAGAATGTAGAGTACAAGTTAGAGAAAGACAGATTATTTTACATTTAAAATTATCCAACAATAGAAAAGACTTTCTTGTGAAGTAATGAGATCTCTGTCCCTTGAAAAGTTAAGCAGGATTTAATTTTCTATCATAAAGAAACAATTTCTGAATGGGGAAGTTTAACCAAATGATCTCTTAAGATCTCTTCTATTTCTAAGATTCTATAAATGTCACTAATGGTTTTTTTCCTCCTAAATTTAGTGACTATAAATTGTAAGAAACACAACATTTTATAGGAATTCAAGGGTCTTATGTGAAGGACATGGATCAATAATAATTCATCTGAATCTTTATGCAATTTCTTTTGTTAAATGTCTGAACTGTTGAAATCAAAACAATCAAATAACAACTGATAGTATATGTTTAAATGACTGCTACACATTTTGGGGATGGGATAGAAGGAACTAGATGTTTTGTTCATTGATATATGGAACTCCAAATAAGGAAATTCCCTCTACCAGTATATATTAGCACTTGCTATGTAATTTATAGTCTTAGAGAGGTATCTGAGACAATGAAAGAGTAAGTGATCTGCCAAGAGTATATAATAGCTAATGTGTGTCAAAGGCAAGATTTGAGTTCAGGTAGTCTTTAACTCTGTGGCCAATTAACTCTCTATTCACTATACCTCGTTGAAAATAAAACTAATTTTAGTAGACATAGATGCTGCCCTACTGACATTTTGTATATAAAACCAATATTGATTAATGAGGAAACAGCATTTTGTCCTGAAATAAAATGAGAGGTTAAAAAAAAAATGGATCACTGCCTCATGTTCACTAGGAAGTATTTAGAGAGTATGTGGAATTTTTAGCTTTCCCTAAAGAAAGGAGATGTTTTAAAAAGATTGAGGAAAGGCTATTCCAAGCATATAAAATATCTTAGGACTTTAAAGGAAATTGCGTAATATTCAGAGTATCTTTCCCTCAAAAGTAAAGTGTTAAATTACTTGTTTTTCTTTATGTTAAGAAAGTTCCTGTGTTTTTAGTTTTATAATTTTAAATATCAATATGTTTCAAAATTCTCCTTTGAATGTTCTCTTTTGTTAAATTATTATGTTATAAAATCTGCTGTCATATTTGAAATCAGTTTTCTATATAAAATAGTAAAAATAGATTATCTTCTTTGCATAATTGATGCCTTTTTCTGGCATTTGTCTTAAGATTCTACCAGTGCAAGAAGAAAAATAAATCTTGAAAGCAATGAAAATAAACAAAGAGCTCTTTTAGAGCAAAGAAGACAGGTTTCCAATTCAACAAGGCAGAAGTGCATTGAACAGCCACAGGTAAATGTAAATAAAAATCTCCAATAAATATTGCTAAATTATGTTAATGAAATAAAGCAAAATGAGACCTAATCTAATCAGATATCAAGCCTAATATAATAATACTGCTTACCTAATTTTCAAAGCTTTATGCTGTACTAATTATTCTTATCTAAGAACAATTTTTGTTTAACAACATTTTCAGAACTTTATAAATGGTAATATGGAACAGAGGAAATTGACTGTTGAATTCAAAGGACTGCTTGGTTCAGATCCTGTCATTTTTTACCTGTGTACTCTGAAACAAATTTCTTAACAAGCTCTTTGGACCTCATTTCCTCAACTATAAAATGAAGGGGTTCAACTAGGTGATCTTTAAAGTCCCTTCTAGCTCTAGAATTATAATTTTATAATTACTTGTATAATATATACTAATGGTTTTTGTACAGACAACATTGCTAATTACTATGTAAGTGAAAAAAATTGATCCAATTCTTGAAGTAGGCAAAACAAAAAAAAAAAAAATACCTTAATAATAGTCTCTTAAGCAGTATTTTTATATTTGACATGTTTCATTTGTTTCATGACTAAAATATGTACTTGTATTTTTGATACAATCAGTCATTTTTACAGCTTCTGTGCTTTTTTCTGATGGGGTAACAGAGTTTAAAAGGTGGAAAAATTAAGTTAGCAAACTATCACTAAACCTATTCTGGGGGGGAGAGGAAGTACGTGTGTTGTTTATCTTTAAGTTTTATTCTTATTTTTAATAGAGACAGTGTGACCTAACAATAGAATGCTGGGCTTGGAATCATAAAGAGCTGGATTCAAATCCCAATTCTAACACTGTCTTAAGGAAGATCAGAAATGGATGGAAAATGGTGTTTTAGGGAATTGGATAAGTCAGAGGAGACAGAGATAGATGAGAAGGGAAAGAACTGAAAATTCCAGAATTGGGATACAGAATGTCTTCCATAAGGAACAGCAAAAAATCCAGAGTTACTAGAACCTAGAGTACAAAAAAGAGGAGAGTAAGTTTTTAAAACACTAGAAAGGCAGGAGGTAGAGGGAAAAGGGGATCTTTGAAGGACAAGCTTCAGTTTAAGGGGACCCATATCAGATCCTGGAAGTTACAGGGACCCATTGGAATTTACTGAATAGGAAGAATAATAGGGTCAGACCTGCATTTTAGAAAGATCATTTGACAGGTGATTAGAGAATAACAAAATAATAATAATAATATTTATGTAATATTTTAAGGTATATAAAGCACTTTGAAAACATCTCATTTTATCATTTTATCTTCACAATAATTCAAGAATTTGGGTATTATTATATCCATTTAACAGATGAGAAAATTGAAGCAGGCAGAGATTAAGTAATTTGTCCAGGGCCACACAGCTCATATCTGGGGCATCATTTAAATTTAGGTCTCTCAATTCCAGTTCCAATGCTCTATCCAGAGCTTGAAGCAGGAAGATCAATGATAATGCTACATAGCAGTGTCAGAGAAAAGGAGACATATAGAACTTATGTTAAAAAAAAAAAAAAAAAAACTAGGAGAGACAGAATTTGATAACAGATCTGATATGGGGGATTAGAGAGAGTAGCCAAGGATAACATCCATTATTATAATAGCCTATGTGATGCCTTCGTATTACCCTCCACAATAATAGGAAAGTTAGAAGAGGAAGGGTTTGGCAAGAAAGATGGATTCAGTTTTGGACATGCTAAGTTCAAGATGTCTATATCTCACCTAAGATGTCTATCTATATCTCACCTGAGATAATCACCAGTTAGAGAAGCAAGTTGGTGATCAGGGCATAGACCAGAACTAGTAGAACTTGAAGATTATTAGCATAGAAATGGTAATGTAATCAATACATGGAAGCGCTAAGCTTTTCACTAAGCAAAAATAAGTAGATATTAGTAAAAAGGACTTAGGTCTGAGCCTGAGAGAACATCTACAGTTTTGTGAAGGAGGATTGGTCAGACAGGTAGAAAAACTCTGTGTGTCTGTCTGTCTCCCTATCTGTCTTTTTCTTTCCCTCCCCCTTCCTCTTCTCCTCATTCTCCTCATTCTCTTTGTTCTCTTCCTCTTCCTCCTCTTCCTCCTCCTCCTCTTTTTCCTCTTCTCTCTCTCATACACACACTCACACAAAACAAAAGAAGAGATATTGAAAAGATTAATCATGTCAAAAGCTACAGAAAGTTCAAAAAGGAAAAGGACTAAGAAAAAAACCAAGAGATCATTGATGAGGTCAGAATCCAGAAAAAAAAAGTAGACACACCAATTGTAGATGGATTTAAATTCAGTTGCAAAAGGATAGATAGATAGATAGATAGATAGATAATAGATAGATCACAAACATCGATCAAGTAAAAACTTTTTGACAGTGGTGTTGGGGGACATTAGATGTTTTTACAGAAGCAAGGAAACAGCCAGTAAACAAAACAAATTTAAAGATTAATGCAAGAGTAGAAATGATCAAGGGGAAATCTGTCAGAAGAAATAGGATAAAGGGTACAGGTAGAGGAGTTAGCCTTGGCAAGCCTTGGAGCTTACTCTTTGTGTGAAAACAGGGCTGGAGCAAGTGCCAAAAAAAGACATCTGCGTGTTGTTCAATGAAGAGGAGAATAAGAGGGAAATCTCAGCAAATGACCTCAACTTTTCAGTAAAATAGAAGGTAAAGTTCTTAGCTGAGAAATTAGGGGGACTGAGAGTAATGAGATGTTTGAGGAAGAATGAAAAAACTGTTAAGTCTGATAGTGAGATTAGGAAGACTAAAAGGACTGCCTTACCACAGTGAAGGCCTACTTGAAATTATGTAATATAAATTTGTAGTGAACTTTTTTATCACAGTTTCATAATTTCCAATTAGCAGATGCGATTCTAACAATAGGAATTCCTCAGGATAAAAACCATACCTTTTTCTTATATTAACATTACTGTTACTTGACTCTTCTAAAGTTTTCATTGCTAGAATAACATCATTGTAGTATCACTTATAATAGAATTCTAGTTAGAAGATTCCCAGCTGACAAAAGTTTTATGTCTAATTCCTGAAATAATGCTAAATATATATGTTTTAATGTTTTTCAATTGAGTAGAGTTGCTGGATTTTAATCCAGGTTTTTCTGACTCCAAGTTCAGTGCCCCATCCTCTTATGTCACACACCTATTCATATTCTTTTCAAAGTCTTTTGTTTTAAATACATCAGAACTGAAGTGACACCTGAATTTCTCCCTCATTCAAGGCATTCTTATAATTATTTCTGTTCCCCTATTCAGTTTATGTATCCAATATTTAACCATTAAAGAGTTTTATTGTCAGCATAGTTGCACAGAAGAGATCGTTTCATTCTGGATTTTCTACTACTACCAACATAGCCCCTTGGGCAAGACAGAAAGTAAACTCTTTCTACAAAGATAAATGGATGAAGAAGGAAAAGGATCATAGTCATTTAAAAAAAAATCTGCTTCTCCTTCGGCACTAGTGACTTGCCAAAAAATATCCACAGCTCTCAATTTTTCTGGCGAGTGTTTAGAGGTGGAGGAGAGGAGGAACTGGGCAAAGTGGGCAAAATGGGGAGTATAAAAGGGAATACAAATTATAATTCAACAGTCAATGAAATGGGAATATACATGATGATACAAACAATCAGAATGGTGTTGCAGAAGAGTCTAAGTAATAGTAGGGGCCTCAGAAACTTATCCCCACTTTTCCTGACTATTAAGAGTAAAGATAAGAGTCTTCAAATCAAGCCACTCACATTCATAATTATTTAGTATATAAGGCGTCTGATCAATCAGTCAATTGTTCTCACTGTGGCTTATGCATTTTTCTCCATTTTCTTCTAGATTCATCCTGTTTTCCCTTTTGGAGAGTCTAATCCACTTTTGCAAGCTTGTTGCTTGAAACTAATTTCTCCAGTTTTAAATTTTTTTTGAATGCATAGTATATATTTCTATTATTCCACTTAGATTTTTTTTTTTATCTCAGTATAGCTTCTCTGCAGAAGGAGACCAAAATGACAGGTCTCATTCTTCAGATAAACCCAAATCCAATTAAGCATTGCCTATAGTGAGGACAACTGCATGTTGCTGAGTCACAATTTGACACTCTCAACTGGATGGAATCAATCTCTAAACTGTGGGTGTCCAGAGCCAAATGGAGCAGGCTGTCTCTACAGGAGAGGCAGGAATCAAACAGAAGTTTAATTTCAAAATGAGGGGAATGGCTTGAAAGCAAAGACCCGTATGCTGGAGTCCCACCCCTACAAGTTGGGGACCCAAGGAAGTATGGGGAAATCTAAATACTTACACCAGTGAGTTGTAACGCAGATGATGAGGGATAATAGCAACACTGTGACAGGTTTGATTCATAGCAGGACTTTGTGACCACAACGTGGGTACAGCAGATGCTTGTACAAGCTCAGAGAACACCTGGTGCTGATCAAAGCATGACAATAATGATGTAATCATCTAGAGGGTGAGCACAAACAATTGTTGTTATGCTAAATGAAAGGCACAGTTTTCTTGCTGGGCCTTAGTTCTGCTTTTCATATTGACAAAACAGTCCTCCTATTTCACATTCCCTTATCCTGATTCTTATTTCCTATTTTTGGTATAAGCCTACCTGCTTTTATATCTTAAAGGTTAACACCATACAAATATATAAATTGAAAGACTTTAAAAGTGACTGAAACAGTAAATGAAGAGAAATCACAGTATCCCCACAGGTCATTAAATCCTAGATGTAGAACTGAAAAAAATTCTTTGCATTCATCTAGAATATTCTCCTTTTATAGGGGAAGAAACAAACCCTCAGGAAATTTAAATGCCTTGCCCAGGATACAATTAGAAAGGTTCAGAATCAGAATTTGAAGCTAAGACCTCTGACTCCAAAACCAATACTCCATGTAAATTTCTAAAAATGTCAATGAACTATTAAGGGTAATTTGCAAGTTTTATATAAAATATTTTAAACGTATAGTGTCATGTACAATTCGGTTAATTCTTAACACTGAAAAACACTAATCTTTGCAAGGGACAACATTGAAAAATTATCCATGCATATGTTTTGAAAATAAAAAGCTTTAATAAAAAAAAGATATACAGAGAAAAAATACTTGTTGAACACTAAAATATTCATTTCAATTAAACTACTGAAAATGTTTATTAATATATAATTTATGTAAGTTTTACAATTCAGAATAATAGTTCTGATTTTTTTTCAATTTTTACAGAATATAATACATCCTATACAATTAAGTTCAAGTGAACCAGTACAAAGTCTGAGTGGTATTTCTCATCCTTTAGAAGGTATGCTTAAGTTTTCATATTTTCTTTCCTGATCTATTCACAGACCTTTCACTTGTTGCTTTACATTTTTTCATTTTTAACTCTCATGCACTAATTGCTTACATTGATTGCTACATTGATAAATTATTTTTAAGCTACATTGATAAGTTATTTTTAAATCTATTTTTTACTGTCTGGTTTTTCCTTATTCAAGTTATTCTTACAAATTTAATTATCTCTCTGACATATTCCTGGATATTTTTGCTGCTACATCAAATTAATTGTAGTAAAATCATTCAAGAGACATAATGTAACTTTTATCTGATTCTTTTTTCTTTTCTATTTATAACCTTCCACATATTAATCATTATGGGAAAGATTATTTTGTTCATCTAATTTACATGCAATCTCAAGGTCAAAGGATAAAATAAAATGTATTTTATCCCAACCATACTGAATAATTTAATTTTTGTTTTATGCAAGAATCATTTCAAAAGCTTTCATTGCCTCAGTGTCATTATTATGACTATCAGTTACCGTAAAATCCCAGTTAAAAGCTTGCCAGCTGGTAGGGATTTTATACCTAACTCATAAAATAATATGTTTTAGTCTTTTCAACTGGAAAAAAAATAACATCCTATTAATAGTTTGCATAACATCTCTAGTTTCAGAAAGTACTGCCCAATTTTTGATGGCTGAAAATTTAGTGAAATCATCAGTTCCTGAGGATACAATTCTAACTGCCATGAAATCCACGCAGCCATACAAACCAACTCTTCCTTTACATAAGACACAACGATTAAATATTGGTGCACTGTCTTTTGAAGAACAGAAGATCATAGAGTCACTTAATCACCTCAATCAAAGATTACATTGTAAGCATTTGAATAGTTTTGCTGTATTTAACACAATACTAAATATTTTGGTAATTTCAATAACCTTTTATTAAAATCCTATTTCACTGCCATATTGTGGCATGTTGATAACCCTGTACTTTCAAAAGGTTTATGTCATTGATGTTAAATGATGATAGTTCCTGCCAAGCTCTAACAGCTTCAAGGACTAACCTAAAAGTAGACTCCTCTCCCAGGACTAGCTTAGCTAAATTCAGTGAAAAGGGGACTTTTCATCAGGAGACTGATCAACAGACAATACATTTTTTGACAGAGAAAATCAGGAAGTTGAGAAAGGATTGGGATCTGTACCATTAGAAGGGAAAACAGTCTATACAGATCTTTTGAAATTAAGTTATTTTATTAGCAAGTTATTTTAGTAGCCTAAAAATCAGAATTATCATGTCTTCAAATGAAAAGAGATTTTGGGACTAACCACTAGGAGATTATTTCAAGAACATAGTTGTTAGAATCTTAATTTTTAAATGCATGAAACAATAGGTGGCAAAGAGAACTTATTTCTGTAGTCTTAAGAAAAACATATAGTATGAAATAATGTTTTTGAAAAATCCAGATGAAAAATGCAATCTTTCATGAGGATAGTGTTTTTGTTTGTTTGTTTTTGTTTCTTGACACTGACCTTTTGACTATTTGAAAATATCTGGATGACTAACTGAATTTTTCACTTTTTGTCCAGATATTTGGTATTATATAGATACAACCTAAAAGTCAGAAGGCCTCTGTTTTTTCCTGGCTCTACTACTAATCCATTCCATCACCTTGAGAATATTACTGCAACTTTGTGTGCCTCAGCAACAAAACAGGAATAACAGAACCTGCTCTTATCTTCTTGATAGTGATTCTCCTAGGGTAAAAGGCACTTTATAAAAATTTAATATTTATAAATAGCTTGTTATTATCAAAACACTCAAATAATCATACTTTTCTACTAATGTAATTTGTATGTATTTTAACCAACTTGTTTGTATTATCTAATGTTATACTTATACATATATGATGCTTTACAACTAAAAATAAATTACATTATCTTATTTTGTCCCTTAATTGCCTCATAACTAATTGACATTGCAATTACAGGAATCCACATTTGCAATTTTCCATGAACATAAAAGCAAATTAAGTATATAGAAAACATTCCCTACTTAAAGTATTATTGACACCCATAGGAATTTGTAACATATTTTTACTGTGATTCATGCATCTATTTTAATAAATATTATTAGTATATATTACCACAGTAATTTTTTATTATGTAACTTTTTTAGACGTCCAAGAAGCCATTTGCAAAAACCCATCTATCAAAAGTATTTTACAAATAGCATCACCTCTGGTAAGTATTGAAATTAACTATTTTTATTTGTTTTCATGTAGGAAAAAAAAAACCTTGCTCGTGTAAGCCTCTCCCATATTTACTGACTATTTAATTAATTTTTAGAGATGACAATCCTCCCCTTACCCATACATAATAATGCTTTTCATGGGAACTCAGAATTTGAAGAGCAAGTATTGACTTTAGATCATCTAGTCCATGGGAACTCAGAATTTGAAGAGCAAGTATTGACTTTAGATCATCTAGTCCAATCAATTGATCAGATAAATAAAGACACGAAGCCCTAGAAAAGAGGTTAGGTCACACAAGTAGTAATCAGCAGAACCAAGATGATTCTAAAACCAGGGTTCTGTCCTCTACACCATGCTTATATATCTTGCTTTCAAAATATAAAAACATGCCATTAGAATAAATGGATGCCCTGATATAATGAAGAAGCTGACTTACTCTTACATCTAGACTATTTCAACAATAAAACTTTATGGGAGCACATGCAAAGACAAGAATATTAGTCTTTATGGTAAGGTAAATGCTTAGCTACATCAAGAATTCTCTATGAGTTTTCAGTGACAGTTATGTCTACTTCTATCATGTTCTTTCTGGAATTCAACATCCCAAAGTCATCATTTGGTAATTCCTCAGTTATTAATTACCAAATTCATGCTTAATCCCATAGATAATTCCTCATGAATTAGAATGATCACCAGCTTTGAATTTATTGAAGAAGTTCCCACTAACTGACTTCCAGCAGAAAAAATACATGGGGTGTCAATCATCAATTGTACTAAGTCATTTCTCAATAGCCAATAATTTACAAAGCCTTATAATCTTTTTGGAAATTTTTAGTGTATTCAGCAACATGTATTAAAGGTCTACTATGTACAGGGGAGTCTTTTAGGAACCAAAGTGAATAAAACATAGTCTCTGTCTTCAAATAGTTTATACAGTAAGAGAGAAATGTATATGTACAGAACACAGATAACTAAAAAAATAATAATAATCATTTTGATAAATTTCACCAATTGTGAGCAAACTGCTCACAGATAGGAATATAAAAAAGTAATATGTCTAATGCCTGGGATCAATCAATCAGAATGCATTTATTAAACATGCTTAATAATCAATTGCTTAATACTATATTAACTATATAGTATTAATACTATATTTGGCTGTAATAGGCACTGTGCTAAGAACTTGAGACACAAAAGAAAAAACGAATACAATTTCTGCCCTCGAGGATTTTACATTCCAGTAAAAAAGACAATACATATAAATCAAAACATACAAAGATAAATACAGAGTAGATAAAAGATAACCTTAGAAGAAGTGGCAGTAGAAATTGGGAAAACTATAAAAGGCTTCTCAAAGGAGGCAGAATTAGGACTGAATCTTAAAGGAAGCCAAAAATTCTAAGTGAGAGGGAGAACATTCCATTCATGTAGAAAGCTGAATAAAGTTTTCTTGAAGGCTATCTGATATGGAGAAGACAAGACTTAAAGAGATAACGGTTTTAAGTGTGTTATTGGGTTTTTTTTTTTTCCCCAGGGCTAAGCAAAACGAGCATAATCTTCCTTAGGGCAATCTGCCATCATATCTTGTCTCTTCAAGGAAAATCCATGAGCAATCCTATTCAATTCCTACTTTCTTCTGTCTTAATGGTTTCATTTGTAGCCAGGATGAATGACATAACTTCATTTTCTTCAGTAAAGTGTCCAATAACTGATCACTGAACAAAAATCACACATTTAGAGTACTGACAGCTAAATTAA
Source organism: Sarcophilus harrisii (assembly GCF_902635505.1). Lineage (NCBI taxonomy): Eukaryota > Metazoa > Chordata > Mammalia > Dasyuromorphia > Dasyuridae > Sarcophilus > Sarcophilus harrisii. The sequence goes on from NC_045428.1 coordinate 476,322,513, forward strand.
TTTATAAAAATTAATTTAATAAAATTTTAATTTTATAAAAATCTGTATGATCCTTAACACCATTGATCCAGAACATGGAAAGAAGTTGCACAAGATTAAGTGACATTTTCTATTTTCTTTTTTTCATAGTTACTTTGTAAGCCATTTCATAACTTAGCTAAACTGGTCCTCAGAAGGCAGAGTCAATCTTGTTGCTGGGACAGTACTCAAAGCTTTTCAAGCATGGTAGAATGTACTCGAATTTGTACTTTTCTAGCATAGCCTTCAAGGACATAAGGTTACCTCTATACCACAAGGCATCAGAGTAAAGAGAAATGAAATGAGAGTTGAGTAATTTTGCACTAAGAAGAAATATTAACATTCTATTTACCATTAACGTAACTTTTAAAAATTCCAGAAACTACCGTGAAACTGAGTCCAGTGAAAACTGAGCACTGGAACTAGATTGAGGAAAACCTGAATTCAAATCCAGCCTAAACCTGCTAGCAGTGTGACCTTATGAGATAATATTTGTAAAGTACTAAGCGCAGTATCCGGTATATAGTAGATACTTAATAAAATGTTCATTCCCCTCCTTTCCCTACTCCCTTTAAGTAACATTTTCTAGTACCTCCTTTCTAGTACAAGAAATTATACATTCCATGTATATTTATGGCTATCTCTTTCCTGGAATTTAAAGAAAAAAAAAAACATCATTCTTTCCTACTTTCCTTTATAAAGAACTAATGAAAAGAAATTTTACAATCTCTTGAGAATTAATAAATGTATTGAAAGGGTAGCTGGGCAGTACAATGGATAGAGCACCAGCCCTAGAGTCAGGAAAGACCTGAGTTCAAATTTGGCCTCAGACAGTTGAACACTGATTGCCTTACAAAAACAAAAATAGAAATTGTATAAAAAGTACTTCATTCCCCCTCAAATAATTGTTTTGACAATCAATACCTGATATTTTTCTCCTTAGTTCCCTTTATTCCTATTAATGAATTCCAACTCAAATCAATCTGATTCCTGTCTTCTTAAAAAAATCGTTATACTTTTTCTGCCTCTAATTTTGCTCATAAAATTCCACCTAGCCTATGATGACCTTTGAGCTTATAATATGATAATAGCTTATATTTATAAAGCATGCAAATATTTACAAAGTATTTTCCTCACAACAGTCCTTTGATATGAGTAACCTAAATGTTATCCTCAATTTATGTCAGGAAAAAGAGACTCAACAGATCAAATTATGTGTAAATTTCATTTATGTGTCATTTCAAAATTTACAAAGTTCTTCACATACCCTTTTTATCCTTATGATAACCTTCTAAGGTAGATAAATAGATCAAGCATAATTTATCCCAGTTTCATAGATAATTAGATTTCAACCTCATGTTATCCTTATAGACAAGATAGAGATAAATGTGGACTGAATGAAACAGAACTGATCAAAACAAATAATGTTCATTATTAGATGTCAGCTTGGATGAAATCATCTAGATAGCCTCAAAGGGCTTGTCCTTACTCTTGTGCTGTTTTATATATTTTAAAATGACATGAATAAGACAGTCCACGTAATGAATAAAAGTGCTAGAGTTAGAGTCAGGAGCCTAAGCTCTTATTGCCCCACAAAACTGTTTAAAACTGTTTAGGACTTAGCTTCTAAGACATTGGCATTCTAATTATTGGTAGATGTCATGCTTAGGCAGATTACAGCTGACACAGTTGCAAGAGGAGGGATAGCTAATAATATTAAGATAAGACAAAATATAATTAATAGGTCTATTAAGATTCAAAAGTTAAGTTTAGGGGGGAAAAAATGTCACACAAGTCCCAAAGTCCCAGATAGGGGAATCATGGCTAGATAGCTGGGGTTTACAATATGGGAATCAGAAGAGAAGATTTAAGAGAAACTTGATTATTTCAGGAATTGGCAGACTGTCATCAGGGTTTAGATTTGTTCTTCTTAGAAGTGGAATTCACAATGGGTAAAAGTTGCAGAGGTGCAAATGTAGGATTCACATCAAGAAAAACAGGAGTTAAGCAAAAGTAGAATGAATTCCCTGAGGTCATTCTGGATTTCTCCTTACTTTAAGTAAAACTGCAGAAATCCTCCCCTGTTGTAGAAGAGGGGGGAATCAGTTTCACTCCCTAGAAATGATGATCTGATTTTCCTTCCAATTCTAAGATTCTGTGACTTGAAAGTATTTAAGACACCTTGTCCAAAATTATTTGATTCTTAAATACAAGAGCTAAATTGAACTCAAGAAATCTCTTGAACCAAGATTCCCAAGCTCTCTCTCTAGCTTTCTCTCTAGCTTATTTCATATGATAATTGACTCAAACTTTGACTAGAGCAAAATAATTTTGACATTCCTTGTAATATTTAATGTCAATGTAATACAAGCTCTGACAAGGCTTGATAAACAGGAAAGGCTTCAAATATAGGTCCTATTGATAAACTGTAGTTCAGGTATTTAAAGATAAATATGGATTGAGAAAAATTCATCACCTTTTCTCCCAAGGAAGCCCATTCCTCTTTTGATCATCTCTAATTGTTAGGAATGTCTTTTTTTTTTAATTGTGGCAAGCTTAAATATATCTCCATACCACTTCCACTCTTTGCTCCTATTCTGCAGCCTTCCCTGGGCCAAGCAAAACAAGTGAATCAGTTTCACACACGATAGCCCTTCAAATATTCGAGGACATGTAGCATGGCTTCCCTATGTCTTCAGTTTTCCTTGCCTAACATCTCTAGTTTCTACAAGGGGTGCACATATGGTTGATCTCAAGGATTGTCACTATCCTGGTCACTCACCCTCCTCTAAAAACTCAGAACAGAACTCAAAATGTGGTCCAACCAAGACATAGTACAATGACACTTTAAGTTTCTTAAATCTCATTTTTGATTATCTATTATTTTTTCTCAGATTAACAGCTATCTAGCCATACATCACATATTTTGTACTTGTGTTGATTTTTTTGAAGCACAGCATAAGATTTCATATTTTATCTCCATTAAAACTCATTAGAATGCGCCCAATGCTCTAATCTGTTAAGATCTCCTTGGATATTGGACTCTGTTATAATGTTAGCTATCCCTCCTGGCTTTATGTCATCTGCACATTTGAAAAGTTCAACAATGTTCTTTTATCTGAATTACTGACAAAATTTCAACAGCAGAGGTCCAAAAGACAGGTCCTTGGGGTACTCAACTAAATTTAATAATTTAATAACTTACATTTAAATAGCACTCCAAAGTTTATATGATACTTTATATACAGATTATCCTCTGGCAGGTAATAGGTGCTCTTAACATCCTTAGTATGATGAGTCTAAGGTAGACAGAAATCAAATGACTTGCTTTGAGGCAGGATTTGAACTTAGATTTTTCCTGACTTCAAGTCAAGAACTGTATCTACTATACCTTCCAGCTACCTATAAAGACATCCTCCTAAGCTGACATTGAGTTATTATTTAATTTCAAAGATTAGGAAATTGAGGAGAAATTCTAGGTTGCCCCTAAAAAAGACTGCCATCTTAATATATTGACTATCACCTAAACAAAAATGGGACCTGTAAGCTAGAAGATCTTAAAGCATTTGTATTCAGCTTTAGAAAAATAGGACATAATATCTACATCATTCCTTTAGCATTTATCACATTCTTTTCTTTTGCATTGTTATATTTTCATGTTCATTATTTCTTAGTTATTCAGAGACATTAAGTATATTATAAATACCTTGAAGGCAGAAATTGTTTTATATGGCTGTGTATACCCTACTGTACATAGAAGACTTATATACATGATATATATTTTGCTAATGATTAGTGGAATATTATCTTTGATAAATGTTCTGTTGAACTTCAAGTGTATTTTCTATCCTATAAAAATACTGTTCCATAAAAGCCTGCATATTTAAGGGTAGAAGTGACTATATGTCCCACAAAATCTTAGGCTTCATGTACAGGCCTAGTGATAGACTTATCTTCTGTTTGATGACCAGCCCAGCTAAGAATGTGGATAAGGAGGCAGTCATTCATCACATAAGGGTTTGACCACCAAGTGATGACTTTTTTTTTTTGGCATCATAATTCATGAACATATAGACTACTTGAAATCTGTCCTAGTGAAGAAAATATCTGCACTAATGAGATCACAGAGAAAATGGAATATTTAAAGATTACTATATAGCATGATCTTTCCAGAACCCCTTTAAATGTTCCACAATTGAAATACAGAACTTAGAATTTTCTTTAATACAGAATTGAGCTATAAACTTAACTCCTTTTAGAAGTAATCCAACAACTCTTCTCTGATCCCTTCTCCCCTCCCATTTTGAGAACTATTATCCTTAAGACTTCTGCACCCCCCAGGTTATGATTTTCAATGTTGAATGAATTTCTGGAGCCATTTTGCTCATTTTTAAAAGTGCTATAATATATTTTAAACAATTATCACACTTAAGCAGGTTGCTTTAGTGTGCTTTAAAATGCACTTATAAAAAGCAAAATTAAAAAGTTTTTGGATAGAGATGTTTTATCAGTAACATAAATGTGAACATTATTGTGACTTGATACTCTTTATGTTAATATATGAAAAGGATGTACCTGATTAATATGTTATAGCCAACTTATTCAGAATATTTTTTCATTGTTTTTCATAAACTAATTATGTTACAGAACAGTCAGCCATGGACAACTTCCCTATCTATAGGCTGCAGTGTATCTGCTGAAGTTCAATCCCAAACACAGAGAAAATATTAATGGAACTTAACAACTACTAGATGGAACATATATTTTGAAATTATCTTGTAAATATATAATATATTCCTGAAACCTATAACTGTTTTAAGCACTATACAATAAATTGTAAAAATAAAGGCAAATTGATAACACAAGTAATAAATATTAACAGATTAGTTTACATTTATGATATCAATTTTGCTTTATTATGCACTTTATTGTTAAATGCATTTTAAAAGAATGGAAATACCTCATTGTTTTTTAATGAGCATGTTACTGGATGTAAATTTACTTTAAAAGGACAAATATTTTGCTATTCAGATTATGTAAGAGCTATACTCTTAAAACTGTTTTTCTGAAATTCCTAATAAATTCAATTAAATTTGTAAAAGATATTGTAGTTTTCTGATCTTCAGTTTTATTTTATTATATACATAAAGGGGGAAGACATGTGTGTGTATGTGTGTGTGTATGTATGTGTCCTCTCCTTTCTACTTTCTTTGCTCTTCTGCAGTTTGGTAGGGTCGCCATAAGTTCAGAGTCTGGCTCTCATCTTTGCATGTTCAGAAACTTGAATATGTTCATTCAAGGGATGATCAGATCTTGAGATACTAGTTCCTACTAACAAAACTCACATGAGACTGATTGATGATTCATAATACCACTTATTAATTTACTCTGAAAACTCTGTCAAAAAGGCCAAAATACTTGTGCCCACAATTTAGCCCTTTAGCTTTCTAGTATGAAAGTATAATTTGAAAAATGATTTAGTGTCAAAAAGTACTTGATGAATAAAACAAGGCAAAGGAACTGAAATACTTTAGGGAATATTAAAACTGACTTTCTATCTCAGCTAGTCAGGGGGGACTCTTCCTAGACAATATTAGAGATAGTAACATGTTCTATGATTCCTTTTTTTTTTTTTTTTTTTTTTTTTTTTGGATTCCATTCAGATTACCATCATATTTGTGTTTATTCCAGACAGGTTACAATTCATTAGGTTATAATAATGTCTTGGACAATGTAGTGTCAACATGAACATTTTTTACACTTATCTCCAATTTTTTAGTGCTTATTTAAACAATCCATGCCATTCTTCAAAGTCAATGCCATCGTTCAGGAAATGTGCCAAGTCTTGACTCCTCAGGCTTTCTCATCTCTTGAGTCTGCCTAATGATCCCTGACTTTTCTATTGTCTTGACCTCTGACCTTCTCTTCAGACCAACTTTTATTTAGTTATTTAATAAGGCCATTTTACATTCATTCAACATTACATTCAAATGATTTGCTATTCTGTCCAGGACAAAGACAAGTAATAGTTTATATGAATTCTTCCCTGGCCACGCCACATTTCTGGAGCACTATGTCAAGTTCCGACCATCTCATTTTAGAATGAACATAGATAAGATAAAGAGTTTATAAAGGAGGCTGACTTCAGGGGTAAAGGACCTTGAGATCAATTGGAACATATTGCCTAAAGAAGAGAAAACTTGAGTGAAATTTCACAAAGAAAGAAGTAAACATTTAAGGACATATATGTACTAGAAAATGAGTTAATTGATTTACAAAAATCTTATTGGATCCTTAAAATATAATCTTGAAGGAAAGATATTATTATTCCCCTTTTTTCATTTTAGGGTTAAGAAACCTGAGGCAGAAAGAACTGATTTACTAGTAAGTATTTAAGGCCAAATTTGAACTCAGGTCTTACTGAGTAAAGGCCCAGTTCTCTTAGCCACTTAACCATCTCTCTGAAAAGGTATAAAACTTATTCTGCTAAATCTCATAGAAACAGTGGAGGAAAGTTGAAGAGAGACTGTAATAAGCTTAGTGAAAGGAAAACCTATCCAACAATTAGAACTATGAAAAAATAAAATAGGCTCCCTTGGGAGGTGGCAAGTAATGGTTGTACACAGGTAAAGGTCTTCAGGCAAAGATGCTTCCCTGCCACGTGTGTTGTAGAGAATGTTCTTGGTCATATATGGCCAAGACTATATAGTCTTTTCTAACAGAGATTCTATAATTATTATACTTAGAATTTTCAAAAAACATATAGAAATGGAAACTTGAATAAGTAATTGAAGATGAATAAAAACCCTGTCACAACTCTTTAAAAATGTCAGAACTAAATAAACTAGGATTGGGAAGAAATAGTAATATAAAATGGGATTTTTTAAAAGTTACATTATAGAAAAATAAAAGGGTAGCTATAACAGTGATAACAGACAACAGAGAAAAGCAAAAGCTACTCAAATTTAATTCTTCTATTTTTTCTTCTAAGGAGAATAATCTTTGGGCTAGAAAGGCATGAACAAAAAATATCAATATAGAGTGTTTAACTGTTCTGATTAGTTTAACTGTTACTAGATCTAAACAAACTACTACTATAGTCTAATGTGGTTAAAAAAAAAAGTGATGTGATTTCTGAAGGACTATAGAGAAAATATCTATAAAATAAGAATTGCCACAGGATTGGATAAAGGCAAATCTCTGAAAGGTATTTTGACTTAAATTGTTGGCAAAATTCTAAAACTTAATTTTAAACAGAGTAAAAAATCTACAAAACTTTAAAAACAAATTGTACTTGACTAACTTCCTTTTTTTACACGATTACTAAATGACAGATTAGACAAATGCTGATATGGTTTGTCTGTCAACATTTTTTGAAGTCTAACACTACTTGTGGATCAGATGGAGAAATACAGGCTAGACAACTGTTTTCAGATGGACATACTGATGCTTCTGTTAGCTTTGAAGGAATTATCTAGTGAAGTGCCTTTAGTATCTGTTCCTGTGCTGTTTAACTATGTCGTGTATAAAGAAAGGCACAGATGTCTTACCTGTCAGATTTCACATAACAAAAAGTTGAATGATCTAACATAGATGACAGAATTGATATCCAAAAAACATATATATGTTTTTAAAACATCAGCTTTTAGAGTATAATTTGTCAAAAAATTAATTTTCATCTTTATACCAATGAATGCCAGATATAACCAGTTCTAATCTTTTGAACTTGAGTCTTAAATCATCAACTAACTATTGGACATTTCAAACTGGATGTACTGTAAATATCTCAAAGTTATTCCACAGCATAACTCATCTTTCCTCACCCATCTCCTAAACTTGTCCATTTCTATCAAGAGCAACACCAACTTTTGTATCACCCAGGTTCAAAATCTTTACATAAATTATTCACGCTTATAATTTCAACTTCTACATCTCTCGCATATGTCCCATTTTGTCTACTCAGATGGCTCTCATCACATCTTATCCTAATGATCTTGCCTCCCCAAGTCTCTCTCCAAATCATTCTTCAGACAGCTTCCAAAGCTATTTTTTTCCCTAAAAACCAAGCCTGACTGTAAACTACCTTCCTTCCAGGTATTCAGGGAACTCAAAGTGCTCCCTAGGGTCAAATCTAAATATCCCTGGCATTAGTCAGAACTTGGACCTATTATGCCTTTTTAGTATTATTACCACAGTTTACTCCTTTCACATGTTCTATTGTGCAGAACATAGAAGCTGACATACTAAACAACATTCCATCTCCCATCATCCATCGCTGCCTTTGCACTTTCCCAGTTTCCTAACTTCTGCTCTTTGTAATTTCTGCTTTGCTTAATGATTCTGCTCAAGTGTCATCTTCTCTGTGAGGATTTTTCTGGTTCTTCCATGCACAAATATACATATACATGTTTTTTCTCCATTACAATGTTAGCTCTTTGAATTCAAGGACTATTTTGTTTTTGCCATTGTATCCCCAGTACCTAGAATAGTGGTTGGTACCTAATAATTAAAAATAGCTACTAATGAAAAGATGTAGATGTTTTAGTATAATATATTCTACATATGTGTATAATAGTGTGATTTGGCAGAGTGCTCATGCAATTATAGCCAGGATAGTGAGTTTCAAGTTCAAACTACTAATTGTGATAAGTCTGGAGTAAGATCTTAGGAAAGGTTTGATAACTCTCTTCAAGTATTTGAAAGACTATTACATGGAAGGGGGTTAGACTTGTTCTTCTTGGCCCTAGAGGGCATTTGTATTGAAATCTGGGAATCCTAGATTGGCCTCTAAGGTCAATGATCATAGACCTAGACTGAAAAGGGCTTCAGAGACCATCTATTCCAATTCTCTTATTTTATAAATTAGGACTCTAAAGACCATTAAAGTTACATGGCTTGCCTAAGGTAACATGAAAATAAATCATTAGAGATGAGATATCAACATAGATATTCTGCCTCCAAAGCTGACTCTCTTCATTGTACTACACTAACTGCACTCCAATTTTGCAGATAACTAAAGGAAAGAAACTTTCCAAGAAGAAAAAAAATTCATACATAAATTATATTAATATTGTAAATACATAACCAGGAAGTAATTGAAGTCATGGAAATAAGGTTTAAGGGTGAGGCTATAGAGGAAGTAGGAAGCCTACAACATAGATATTTGAAAGCAAGAGAGAGACTTAGAAGGAATGATCAGGTATGGAAGGAAACCTTCAGGAAAAATCATGGAGAGGACACTTATGAGAAAGTAAGGCTGATTCAGCAGTATCATTTTCTGCAGAAAGAATAAAAAAATGGGGAGTGACAAAAAGGGTATTAAAAGTTGGCTACAAAGAGATCATTTGTAACCTTGAGAGGGTTCCATCAGTAGACTGGTAGGGAAAGAAGACATTGCAAAAGCCTGAGGAGTAAGTGGGTAGAAAGGAAGCAGCAAGACTCTTTTTAGAAAGTTAGTGACATATCCCGAAGAGAACTTAAAGAAGGAAAAGGGACCTGTATGTGCAAGAATGTTTGTGGCAGCCCTCTTTGTAGTGGCAAAAAATTGGAAACTGAATGGATGCCCATCAGTTGGAGAATGACTGAATAAGTTATGGTAAATGAATGTTATGGAATATTATTGTTCTATAAGACCAGCAGGATGATTTCAGAGAGGCCTGGAGAGGCTTATGAACTGATGCAAAGTGAAATGAGCAGAACCAGGAGATCATTATACACAGCAACAACAAAACCATACAAAGATCAGTGAGCTCTATTCAACAATGAGATAACTGAAGCCAGTTCCAGTTATTCAGTAATGAAGAGAGCCATCTACACCCAGCGAGAGGATCATAGGAACTGAGTGTGGACCACAACATAGCATTTTCACTCTTTCTGTTATTGTTTGCTTGCATTTTTGTTTTCCTTCTCGGATTTTTTTCTTTCTATCTAGAAAGATTTTCTCATGCAGCAAGATAACTATAAATACATATACATATATCAGATTTAACATATACTTTAACATATTTAACATATATTGGACTATGTGCCATCTAGGGGAGAGATGGGGGAAGAAGGGAGAAATGTGGAATAGAAGATTTTGCAAGGATCAGTGTTGAAAAATTACCCATGAATATGTTTTGTAAATAAAAAGAAAGTTAGTGGTAAAAGGAAGCAAAGATTATAATTCAGAAGAGGTGAAATTTGAAGAGTTAGCAAAGTCAAGAGAAAATATTTTTAGAATTGGAGAGAAGTGGCAGAATGAATCTTGGCAACTAAGAGAACTACTTAATATTTTGAGACTACAGTGAAGGAAGAGATGAAAAAAACAATAGATTTAAGATATGGAGAAGAGATGGGATTCTGAGGTGTGAATGAGGAAGCTTACCATAAATAACCTCTGTCTTCTATTTCTTTGCTCAGGAAGAGCTAGGAATAGAATCAATAACTTAAAGGAAAAAAAAAATTTTTAAGCCTTTTAGGGAGTGATAATTAATTGGCCAAAAATCAACAACAAATATTGTCCCGAACCTATGGGAACCGGGATTGTTTGGGTAGTGGATCCATTCAGTTCAGTCTCATGACTAAAATAGTATCTCCTTCATAAAGAATTCCATGATGCCCTTCTCATTCCCCATTAGTAACAATCTTATTGCACTTTTATCTTATTCTCTATAACACTATTGAATTCCATAAGAATATAGTTTATGGCCTATCTAACTTGTGTACTTCCTTTAGCATCTAGGAAGAGTGCTTGTACAAGTGCTTAATAAATGTTTAATGTAGAAATGAAGAAAAAAATCAGTGACTCCCTTCAGTAGTGGTATGTGATTAGAAAACCAAAGCAGAGGTGACATCATGAGAATGATACAGGAATACCAAGTAACAGAGAAGAAATCTGGGGAGGATAAAGAAATCTAATCTCAATTCTGAAGAAAAAATGTCTTATTGAAAAGACTGACCATGGACAACATTATGTACTGAAGAAATCTAGACTATATAGGAATAATAGACCAAAAGAACAGGGTGGGGATTGAGGGCAAATAATACTAAGTAATATAGTAATAGAAGAATTAGATAACATGATCAGAGGAGTTTCAGGGTTTAAACTAGAACAATTTTAGGTGATTTTAAGATATAAGATATAACCATCTACAAAGATAGCTGAGAAAAAGTGAAGATAGAAATCATAAGAAATGAGATGAAGATTAAGGTATTGCTATCAAAATCATGAAAAGCATGGGCATGGAGAACATGAGCCATAGTCACTAAAACTGTTAGAATAAAAAATATATTTATTGAAACTTGCCCATACCAAATTGAGTGTAAATAGAAGTCAAAATTGCTTCACACAATAAATTTTTGAAATTTGGTCTTCAAAGACTTACATGAACTGATGCTAAATGAAATGAACAGAACCAGGAGACCATTATACACTTCAACAACAATACTATATGAGGATCAATTCTGATGGAAGTGGCTATCTTCAACAATGAGAGGATACAAATCAGTTTCAATTAAGCAGTGATGAATAGAACCAGCTATACCCAGCAAAAGAACACTGGTAAATGAGTGGGGACCACAACATAACATTTGTACCCTTTCTGTTGTTCTTTGCTTGAATTTTTATTTTTCATTCCAGATTATTTTTACCTTCTTTCTAACTCTGATTTTTCTTGTGCAACAAGATATCTGTATAAATATGTATATATATATATATATATATATATATATATATAGTATTTAACATATACTTTAATATGTTTAACATGTATGGGATTGCCTGCCATCTAAGGGAGGGGGTGGAGGGAAGGAGGGGAGAAGTTGGTGGAACAAAAGTCAATGTTGAATTTTTTTTTAATTTTTTAAACAGAGAAAAAAAAAAGAAGAAAAAAAGAAATTTGCTCTCCAAAAAGATGTATTGACAATGTTTGGACCAATGTATGAGTCAGAATCATAAATAGCTACCAAAAAAGAGGATAATATTGCTACCCTATATTAGTATAATATAGTAATATAGCAATTAGTATAATGTGGTGGTATATTAGTATTATAATAATAATGGTATCTTATATTAAGTTTTTTAAAAGTAGATTATTAGAAAGCCTTTCAATTTATCAAATGTCAGTATAAACTGATATTTCCATAGCACTTGAAAATTTGCATTTTTTTTCTTTTTTGAACCTAACAACTTTTTGAGGTAGGTACTCGAATTATTATCATCACCATTTTATGGATAAGGAAACTTAGGGTCACATAGGTTAAGTAATTTGATCATCTAAGTGTCAGAGGTCTAATGAACCAATCATCTCCTATCCAGTACTCCATCTGGTATGCCAGATGATTCTGACAACTTCCTATGTGTTAGACATACAAAGACAAAAATAAGATTCCATTCCATAAAGGAATAATTCTAATGGTATATAGAGCATGTGAAATAGTTAAGGATAATTCAGTCCTTGAAGTAGAATCAATATGTTATTTGTCTTAAGTTAATGCACTTAGTCTAATTCAATCAAAATATTATATATTAACAATCCTATATTGTTAGGCACCTGATTATTCATTTTATGCTATATTAATTTTGCAAAAATAGTGATGATTATTGCATTAAAAATTACAGTGTAATAGAAATTCTGATATAATGAACAAAGGTATAGTAGGAGAAAACTAGAAAAAGCCTCACACCATTCAGTAGACTCTAGGAAGCATTTCTCCACAAAAACCTTGGAAGCTTGAGACACAGAAATATGGAGGCCCTACTCCTTTATCTAAAGAGCTCTAGAATCTGGAAGACATCTTTTAGAGTGTAATACAGTAGAATACCAAACTTTCAAATTATATTTCAAACATTCAAGAAGATTGAGTTTCAAATCTCTTGTTGATTTAATTTTACTAAGGAAGCATGCCTTAAGCAGACTTTGTAAGTCCAATTTTATTTCCTCCTAAACCCTTACTCCTAACCATGTATCTTAGCTCTTCCCATTCATGTTAGCCCTTCCCATTATTACTAAAGAACTATCCCCTATTTCATTCCAGTGTGCTCTTTAAAATCTCCATTAACCACAAAGTTCATTATCTCCTCAACATTCCCATTACCACCTTTATTTGACCAAAAAAAAAAAAAAAAAAAAAAACACTTTGCCATGGGACACTAGGTCACTGAAAACTTCAGCCAGAGGCAACTGTTCTCTGTCTTGTACCCACAGAGTTAGGATTACAGTTAATTAAGGGAAGGGACAGTGTTAGGTTGATGAAAACACATTTATAAAAATAAAGAAAATGTCACTTCTATTATACATATTTTTAAAATATTAAGATACAGAAAATACAGAAATTATCTGCTACAAACCCCTGAGGCCTAAGTAGGTTATGTAACTTCTCCATAGTTATTCAGTTAATAAATAATAGAGCACAGGGATTCAAACTGAGGACCCCTAATGCCAAATCCAATATTCTTTGTATTTCACCACACTGCCTTCTAAAGACATTTCGTTCATCAAGTCTTCCCTTAATCTCCTAGTCAGTAACAATATTTCCCCCTCAAACTTCTTTTTTTATCCCTCTAATAAAATAAAAACAAAAATTAAAAAATCCTAAATTCAAGGTAGCAGCTTAATGGGTAGAGGTGGTAGAGTTCTGAACCTGGGAGTAAGACATTCATCTTTGTGAGTTCAAATCTGCATTCAGACTTAATCAATAAACATAGGGTGGGAGACAGAGAAAGGAAGACGGGGGGAGAGAAAAAGAGATACAGAATCAGAAAATCTAACAATCTGTCATATATAAAAAAAAAAATTATGTAAATGATAAAAATGGAGAGACTGATACAAAATCTATTTTGTACCATATGATTCCAAAAAACAGGAGTTGCAATTATACTATCAGAAAAGGCAAAAATAAAAATTCATGTTAGGAAGAAAAATGAATAAGGAAACTATTAAAGGAACAATAAATGTGAACCAATATCAGTATTAAACTTTATGCCACAAACATTAGAGTATAAATTCAAATCGGAAAATTGTGAAAAGATAAACTGTTGCACAATAATTGTAAATGTTAATTCATCTCTCTCAAAACTTAGTTAATATTTTTAAAAATTAGGAAATTTAAAAAGTTATTTCTATAAGTGTTTTAAGAATTTAGACCATTAAGATTTAGAATTTTCTGAATGGGAATGTAAACAGATATACCTATATCACAGGATCATACATTTACAAAAATAGATCATGTTGCCAGAGCATAAAAAAACTATCTGTTTACAAGGGGAAAAAAAACAGAAATACTAACCACATCCTTTATAAAACAAAGACACAAACAAATGAAAATTTAATAATATCCCCAATGAGTAGGTCAAAGAGCAAATCATAAAAACAAAACAGTGAATGAGAGTTATAAGAAGCTTTATCAAAAATGTCTTGGATATAGGTAAAACAGTCCTTAAAGATTAGCTAAGAGGTAAGTAGAAGACAGTATATATATATATATATATATATATATATATATATATATATATATATATACACTCCCCCAAAAGAAGAAAATGACTCTAAAATATCTATAGGCACAACCTCTGTACAGTTTACACACAAGTTCAACTAAAATTATTTTAAGAAAAGTTCTTTTAAAATATTTTAAATAGTTTATAAGTTAAATGTAGGCAATAGAGGAAAGAATGGCAAAAGAAATAAGATTTATGGATGAAAAAATTGTAAAGAAAATTTAATAACTTAGTAGGAAGGGGGATATATATGTATATATTACATATTATGTAATATGTAATACATGTATATATAACATATATATTTCAAAAATTAGAATGGACTACATAGAAATTAATAATGCCATGAGACAAATTTTTTTTAAAGTTAAAAGACTGAAAAAAGAGAAGAATATAAAAGGTCTAATATAAAAAAGAAACTGGAACACAGATCAAGAAGAGATAATTTAGGAATCACTAGACCACCTGAAAGAACCATGACCAAACTAAGTCTAGACATTATATTTCAAGGAATCATAAAAAATAACCATCTGGATCTCCTAAAATCAGAGGGTAAAACAAACATAAAAAGAATCCTATGGTTGGTTCTTGAAAGAAACTTCTATGTGAAAGCATCCAAGAACATCATTGCCAAAATTCAGAGCTATGTGCCAACAAAATATTGCAGTCACAAATGTAAAGGAGCAGAGAGTTTAGTATATTTCATCACAAAAGACAAAAAAAAAATAGGCTTATTACCAGGAACAACACTCAGTAAAACAGTATAATTTTACAAAGATTAAAAATATCTTTAATGAAATCGATTTCTAAAGGCATATTTGGTGAGAGGTCCAAAGCTGAGTAGAAACTCTGAAATGCAAACACAAAAGTCAAGAGAAACATAAAAGGGTAAAAACAAAAAATACAAAAATGCAATAAACAAGGTTAAGTGTTCATATTCTTATATTAGAAGATGATACATGTGTCTCCTCAGAACTCTAGTATCAGGTTATAGAGGGAATTGTGAGAGAGCTTCTAGGAGTAATTTTATTTTGTTGTTCTTTTCAAAGAGAGAAGAGGAGACAGAGGAAGGGACAACATTTAAACCTCATTTTCCCTTGTAAAAAGATGGGGAAATATACAGAAAGAGCAAGGTACAGAATTGCAATTCACTCAAAAGGGAAATGGGAGGAAAAAAGAAGAGTGGGATCCTAGGTGGTCAGGAGAGAAATATAAGTAAGCAAACTAATGACAGAGAATGTATCGGAAAGGGGTGTTTAAGTGGAAAGAAAAAAGGGTAATTAGTGAGTAGGGTAAGGGGGAAAAAGGGGGGGACAAGAGCAGAAGCAGATGGCATCAAAACTAGGGTACTTCGAACATTGCTTGCCACTCTCTTTGTTAAAAGAACTCAGGATACAAAGAGAGGAAAGATATAAGAGAATCAAATTGTGAGAAATAAATGATCATAATTCTGAATGTGAGATGAACTCATAATATGGAGGATTGCAGAATATGATAGAAAGCAAAAGTCAATATATTGTTTATAAGAAACACATTTTTAAGTGTGTAAAGCTTTACAAAGACTTAAAATACTGGACAAAGGAAAATCTATTATGCTTCAAATGAAGCCAAAAAGGCAGGGATAACAATTATTTGACAAGATTTTGCCATTATCCAAAATAAATAAATACTAGACTTAATTAAGAGAGATAAATAGGGAAAGTACATTGTACCAAAAAGTAACAAATACCACTAGTATTAGACTTGTATGCACAGAACGACATATTTTCCTAACATAAAAAGTAAGTCAGTTATAGAGAGAAATAGTAAAACTAGAGTAGTAGAGTCTCAATGTACATTACTTCAGACCTAGACAAACTTAATTTTTAAAAAAAAGTTAAAATTTGAATAGCATTTTAGAAAAGTTAGAAATAAAATCACTGGTGGTTTTAAATGGGAATAGAAGGAAGTATGTAAGTATATATCATATGCGTATGTGTATATACCTGTACACAAAAACAATGCACATGGCATTTTTACAAAAAAAATGACCGTGTATTGGGGCATAAACATCTCATAAACAAATACAGAAGAGCAGAAATAATATTGTTCTGACAACAATGCAATAAAAATTAATCAGTAAAGGACTAATGAATTAATTAAAATTAGACTAAATAACTTAAAACTAAAGAATTAGTTCATCAAATTAAAAAATCATCATAGAAATGATAGTAAAGGTAATGGCAATAAAATCACACTAAAATTTGGGGGATAATAGCCAAAGAAATCCTTAGCCAAAATGCATAACTCTAAACTCTTTAACACAAGAAAGGCTACATGTCCCAATTAATAAATGATCGAAAGATATGGTCTGTGCTTAAAGGACTATAAATTCATGCATATTCTTTGACCTAACAATACCACTACTACTAGGCATGAATACCAAAAGAGATTCAAAAATAAAAGGAAAATTATCTAAATGTACAAAAAGAGAAGGCAAGCAATTCAATTTAGGATATACATGTGCAGTCATGAAAAACATTTCCATATTAATATTATTCAAACAGAAAAAAAAACTCAAGAAAAATAAATTTTAAAAAATGCTTCAACCTATATTCAGACACCATGAGATAGTATTTTTTCATCAAAAGCCCTTCAGAGCCATCTTAGATTACTATATTGCTGAAAAACATAAAGTGATTCACAACTGATCATCTTAATAATATTGCTGTTATTTTGTATGCAGTAAAAATTTCACTTGGCATCAACATTCATGTAAGTCTTTCCAGGTTTTTTTTGAGAGAATCCTGCTCATCATTTCTTATAGCACAATAGTATTTCATCACAATCACATAACATAGTTTGTTCAGACATTCCCCAATTGCTAGACAGCCTCCTAATTTCCAACTCCCTGCCACCAGAAAAGAGAAGCTAGAAATTATTCATTTTTTTCCCTTTCGTTTTTTTAATCTCTTTGGAAACAGATCTAGTAGCAGTATTGCTAAGTCAAAGGAAATGCATGGTTTTATAGCCCTCTGGACATAGTTCCAAATTGCTCTCAGTTCACAACTCCAACAGTGCATTAATGTCTCCTTCCCTCCAACATTTGTAACTTTTCTTTTTTTTGAGCTATTAGCCAAATCCAAAAGATACAAGGTTATACTTCAGATTTGTTTCAATTTGTATTCTTCTAATCTATAGTGATTTAAAGCACCTCCTCATATAGCTATAGATTGCTTTGCTTATTTCATCTGAAAACTGTTCATATCCCTTGATCATTTATCTGTTAGGGAATAGCTCCTATTTTTAGAAATTTGCTTCAGTTCTCTATATATCTGAGAAATGAGGCCTTTATTAGAGAAACGTGCTTCAATTTTTTTTTAGTTATGATTGCTAAATGTATTCTCCTCTCTTTGCACTCTGCCCCTCTTAAAAGTATTTTGTTTCTAACTACCACAACCTCAAACCTGCCCTTCCTTCTATCTCTTCCCTTCTCCCCTTCTCCTACTTTCTATAGGATAAAATAGATTTCTGTGTCCATTGAATGTATGTTATTCCCTCTTTGAGCAACTCTGATAAAAGTATACACACACACACACACACACACACACACACACACATACACATACACCCCTCATTGTTCCCTCCACTGTAGAAGTTTTTTCTTTTTTATGTGAAATAATTAACCCATTTTACTCCTTTCCTTTTTCTCCAATGCATTTCTCTTTCTCATTCCTTAATTTTATTTTCATGGATATCATCCTATCATATTCAGCTCACCTGTACCTTCTGTCTATATGTTCCTAATTGCCATAATAATGAGAAAACTTTTATGAGTTGCAAGTTTCTTCCTTTGTAGGAATATAAACAATTTAACCTAGTTCCATTTCCTGTGTATCTTTTTATGCTTCTCTTGAGTCTTATATTTGCAAGTCAAATTTTCTATTCAGCAATGCATTCAGCATTGTCTTTTCATCAAAAATGTTTGAAAATCCTTTATTTCATTGAATATCATTTTTTCTCCTAACAGATTTTATTCAACAAGTAGTTCTTAATTGTAATCCTAACTCCTTTGCCCTCTGGAATATCATATTCCAAACCCACCAATCCTTTAATGTAAAAGCTGGTAAATCTTGTGTTATCCTGACTGTGGCTCCACAATACTTTAATTGTTTCTTTATGGCCACTTGCAGTGTTCTCTCCTTGACCTGGAAGCTCTGGGATTTGGCTGAAATATTCCTGAAGTTTTAATCTTGGGACCTCTTTCAGGAAGTTATCCATGGATTTTTTCAATTTCTATTTTATCCTCTTTCTCTAGAATATCAGGAAAGTTTTCCTTGATGATTTCTTGAAAGATGATGATATCTAGACTCTTTAATCATGGCTTTCAGATAGTCTTATAATTTAAAATTTATCTCTCCTAGAGCTATTTCCAGGTTGTTTTTCCAATGAGATATTTCTCATTGTCATATTTTAACTTTTTTTGTTTTGTTTTATTGTTTCTTGATTTTTCATAAAGTCATTAGATTCCATTTGCTCAATTCTAATTTTTAAGGAATTTTTTTCTTCAATGAACTTTTGTAAGTGTTTTTTCATGTAACTAATTCTATTTTTTTTAAGGAGGAATTTTTGTGTGTCTTTTTCCAGTTGGCCAATTTTGTTTTTCAGGTCATTCTTTTCCTCATTGGCTTTTGTACTTCTTTTGGGCCTATTTTGTTTTTTAAGATGTTATTTTATTCAGTATTTGGGGAGTTTCCTTTACCAAACTTTTGACTCTTTTTTTCATGATCTTCTTTTATCACTCTCATTTCTCTTCCCAATGACTTTGTTATTTTCTGAGTGTGTGTTTTGATCTTCTTCAACATAGTAACTTTCTGTGATAAGAATTTTTTGTTGTTGTTTCCTTATTTTTCTAATCTATTTCTTGATTTTGAATCTCTGTTAAAGTGGGACTGTGCTTTGTGGGTAGAGGGTACATTATCTTTAGCTCCAGGGGTTTTATGCAGTTGTTTTCAGAGATACTTTTAGAGACCTGTAAGTTTTTTGGTTCTTCCAAAGTGGTATTATATAAGAGAGATGTATTTACCACTCTCCTGGCCTGTGCTCTGGTCTGTGAATGACCACAAGCATTCTTTTCTGCCCTGGAAATGTGATGAGGGATTCTGCTCCACTGCAGCCACAAGCTAGTTCTAGTGCTTCTCCTTGCCCTTGAATTGCCACCCAGGATTAACCCAGATCTGAATATGGAAAAAGCTACAGAGTCCTACCCCCAGTGCCAACAAAGAGACCCCTGTAATCTCCTTCTGATCAGTTCAACCCTCCTACATCTTTGGGCTGAGAACTCCCAAAGGAGCTGCTGCTGCTGCTGGTCTGCACTGGACTATAATCCACTCCTATCAGATGTTTTCTGCCAGCTTTCTAAGTTGTCTTTGGGAAATTATTTCTCCTCATCATTTTGTGAGTTCTGCCACTTCTTTTGTTTTATGGCATTATTTTAAAATGGTCAGAGGGGATTTGACTGCCTCCCAAATATTGTCTTGGTATTTAAACCAGAGAGAACCAAAACAGAGAAAGAAAACTATCGACTAAATATTCTTAATGAGCATTGACATAATTTTAAAAATATATTAGCAAGGAAACCACAGCAACAAATGAGAGAGATTAGATACTGTCTTCAGTTGGATTTTCACAGGAATACAGAAATGATTCAATATTAAGAAAACTATTAACATAATTAATCATACTAATAATAGAAACAGCAAAAATCGTATGTTTTTATTAATAGCTAGAGAAGTTTTTGACAAGATACAAAATCTAATCCTATTTTTAAAAAATAACTATAAAATGCAGGAATAAATGTCTTTCCTTAATATGATAAGTAATATTTAAAACAGCATTACATATGATGAAGATAACTAGAGATATTTACATTAAAATCATGTATAACAAGGATGTCTATTACCATTGCCATTTAATACAGTCACAGAAATGCTTGCTATAACAAGACAAGAAAAGGAATTTTAAAAATAATCATAGATAAGAGGAGGCAAAATTACTGCTTTTTTTTAAACAGGTGATATGATGGTTTACTTAGATAACCCTAAAAAAGTTAAATTAGTTGAAACAATAACTTCAGCAAATTTGCAGAATATAAAATAAACCCACTTAAATCAACATTTTTGCATATTACCAAGAAGACCCAGCTTGAAGAGAAAAATTCCATCTAAAGTAACTACAGAATTTATAAAATATTTGGGCGTGTACCTGCCAAGACACACTCAGGAATTATATGAATACAACTACAAAAAAAAAGCCCTTTACCCAAATACAGATCTAAAAATAGAAATATTGATGGATAATAAGTATGATGGCATACCTACTAAGTGATACAGTAGACAGATCTGGAATCAGGAAGTTCAAATATGGCTTCAAATACTAGCTGTGTGACACCAGACAAGTCACTTAACCTGTTTCCTCAATTGAAAATGGAATAATAGCATCTACCTCACAAGGCTGATGTGAAGGTCAAATGAGATAATATTGTAAAGTGCTTAGTACAGTGGCCAGATGTAGTAGGTATTCTACAGATTCTATAGATCTATAGATCATTTTGCTCCTGTCAGTCAAACTAATATAATAAAAATGAAAATACTACCTAAACAGGCTTACTTGTTCAGTGCAGAGCCAATCAAACTTCCAAAGGATTAGTTTGTATAGCTAGAACAAAATAATAATGAAACTTTTCCATCTGGATGAACAAAAGATAAAGAATCTCAATGGAAAATAAGGAAACCTAACAATAACAGATTTCAAACTTTACTGCAATTCTGTAATCTTCAAAACAATTTGATACTGATAAGGAAATAGTCAATAATTGAACAAATTATGTATACAACATACAAAATCAAAGGAGCATAGCAATTTAGTTTTTGATAAACTCAAAGACCCAAACTACTAGGATGGGAAAGACCCAACATTAAAAAAAAAAAAAAAAAAAAAAAAAACTTCTGGAAAAAAATTTACAGAATTGAGTTTAGACCAACATCTTGCTCATAAACATCACAATTCTAAAGGTAAAATATATCTCTGGTACCATACCTTAACAAAATACACTGAAACATAATCAAGATATTGGAATAAACAGAAGAACGGCCTACCTTACTCAACAAACTTGTTCCACAAAGGTCTAGAAGCCTTTAGCAGACCAAATTCTGATTGAAAATTTCAAGAAAAAGGTACACAATGAATCATTTTTCCAGCCCAAGGAAGTTCAAATAGAGAAGTGTAATGATACTAGATGATAAAGTCTAAGCAAGAGAAAGCTGCATGGAGCATTTCAGAACCCAGGAACAAAAAGAGGATCAACCAGGCAAGAATCACCTGGGAGGGAAGAGACTTTAAGTATCCCTAAATGAGTTCCTTGCCCAGGATAGAAGAATGGGTGTTAGCTATCAGTTGTCACTATCCTGTTCTAGGTCACAGATCCAGAAAAGAGAGAAGCAGACCCAGACAAGTAGTCTCTAACTTGGCCCTAGCTATGTCCTGAGCAGGGAACAAGTACAGAAATGAACAGCTGTGTGGTTTAGATCCCAGAAGAGGAGCAGAAACTGAGTTTCTGAATCTACCATCCAGTTCCACTACAGAATAGCTGGGGTAGAAGTCCCAGAAAAAAAAAAAAAAAAAGGAAGTTGCAGTTCAGCACTTTGAACATGCAGTCTCCTAGCAGTCTAATAATAGCTGAGTCCAGCAGCATCTATTGCAATTCAAAATGAAAACTTGTAGAACCCAGACCAGAGGGCACTGAGCAGATTTGGCCCAGGATCACATTTTGGTATTACTGAAAGTTTGCAGGCTTAAACCTGAGCTGTGAATGCAAGAGGACATAAAAGGACAGGGCTCAAGCTAAATATTCTCCCCTGAAAAAGGCAAAGTCTAGCATTGTTATAAAGTCCAAAGTCAAGAAGTAGGCTAGAAGAATTAGCACAGAAAAAAAAAAGAATCTCACCATAAGGATATATTGTGGTAACAGGAGAAAAAGCTCAAGATATAATTCAGGAGAAGATTTTTTTTTTAATCTAATGCAAAGCCTCCAAATAAAATACTAGGATTTCTGGAATAGTTAAAAAAAAGAATTAACAAAAAGATTTTTAAAACCAAATGAGAGGTATGGAAGAAATGTATGAAAAAAAGTTTGAAATAAGTATAAAACCTTAACCAAGAAAATTAGAATTAACTAAATTGAAGCTAATAACTCCATGAAACATCAAGAAATATTAAAATTAAAAGCTAAAAAAAATAGAAAATGCAAAATATTTCACATCAAAAACAATTTACCTGGATAATAGATTGAGAAGAGATAATTTAAGAATAATTAGACTGCCTGAGGCCGTGACCAAAAAAAAGATATATTTAACGAAATCATAATATTGTACAGACATCTTAGAATTGTGGGGCAAAATGGAAATAAAATCCATGTATCACTATCTTCTAGGAATATTAGGTTCAAAATCCAGGACTTCAGAATCAAAATTAAAATAATTAAAGCAGCCAAAAGGAAAGAGTGTAAATATGAGGAGCCAGTTAGAATCAAACAAGATTTAGAAGACACCATTCTAAAGGATCAAAGAGCTTAGATCATGGTATTCCAAAAGGTAAAAGACTGAGGTTTTCCATCAGTAATAACTTACTCAACAAAACTGACTGTAATATTATTGGGGGGGGGGAGGGAAGGGTAGGAATCAACTTTTCATGAAATATAGGACTTTCATACATTTCTGATGAAAAATCCAAAGCTGAATGGAAAATCTAACTGAAAAACACAGGAATCAAGAGAACATAAAGTACTGAACATGAGTGAGAAATCATAAGTGACTAAATAAAGGTATTCTAAATAAAGATGTGTAAGGAGATGATATATGTAGCTCCTCAGAACTCTATCATCAGAGGATCTAATTTTACAGAGTGCCTAGGAATGCTTCTCTTATGTTTTGATGATCTCAAAAGAAGAATAGAATGGGTTAGGAAGAAGAAAATATTTGGAGATGGAGGGAGAAAAAGAATAAGGAAAAGTATCTCCTAAGATGGGACATGCAAGAAAAAGCATATACAACAAGAGAAAGGCAATGTGGGCAGAGGGTAGGGGTGGAGAAAGGGAGAGTGAGTGGTAATACAAGAACCTCAATCTCATTTATACTGATTAAAGGAGGGAAGAATATACGTACACAATTGGATTCAGGAATACATCTTATTTAACAGAGAAATAGGGAAACAGGTTAGTAGAAAAGAGCAGGGAAAGGCAAGACTAAATTAAGGGAGGCATTATTCAGAAGTAAAACAAATTCTTAAAGAGAGGGCAGGCATTCTCCAATTGAAAAATGGTCAAAGGATATGAACAGACAATTCTCAGATGAAGAAATTGAAACTATTTCTAGTCATATGAAAAGATGCTCCACGTCATTATTAATCAGAGAAATGCAAATTAAGACAACTCTAAGATACCACTACACACCTGTCAGATTGGCTAAGATGACAGGAAAAAATAATGATGATTGTTGGAGGGGATGCAGGAAAACTGGGACATTGATGCATTGTTGGTGGAGTTGTGAACGAATCCAACCATTTTGGAGAGTAGTTTGGAACTATGCTCAAAAAGTTATCAAACTGTGCATACCCTTTGATCCAGCAGTGTTACTACTGGGATTATATCCCAAAGAGATTATAAAAAAGGGAAAGGGACCTGTATGTGCACGAATGTTTGTGGCAGCCCTTTTTGTAGTGGCTAGAAACTGGAAACTGAATGGATGTCCATCAGTTGGAGAATGGCTGAATAAATTGTGGTATATGAATATTATGGAATATTACTGTTCTGTAAGAAATGACCAACAGGATGATTTCAGAAAGGCCTGGAGAGACTTACACGAACTGATGCTGAGTGAAATGAGCAGGACCAGGAGATCATTATATACTTCAACAACAATACTATATGATGACCAGTTCTGATGGACCAGGCCATCCTCAGCAACGAGATCAACCAAATCATTTCTAATGGAGCAGTAATGAACTGAACTAGCTATGCCCAGAAAAAGAACTCTGGGAGATGACTAAAAACCATTACATTGAATTCCCAATCCCTATATTTATGCACACCTGCATTTTTGATTTCCTTCACAAGCTAATTGTACAATATTTCAGAGTCTGATTCTTTTTGTACAGCAAAATAACGTTTTGGTCATGTATACTTATTGTGTATCTAATTTATATTTTAATATATTTAACATCTACTGGTCATCCTGCCATCTAGGGGAGGGGGTGGGGGGGTAAGAGGTGAAAAATTGGAACAAGAGGTTTGGCAATTGTTAATGCTGTAAAGTTACCCATGTATATATCCTGTAAATAAAAGGCTATTAAATAAAAAAAATTAAAAAATAAAAAAAAATTTAAAAATTAAAAAAATAAAGAAATCAAATAAAATGCTTCAAGAACAAAAAAAAAATAAAGAAGGGCAGGGGGGGGAAGGACAAATATTAAAAAAAAAAAAAGAACGTGGGGAAATACATGGCATTCATAACTGTGAGTAGGAATGGAACAAATTTGCCCATAAGATGAAGGCAAATGATAGAATGTATTAGAAATCAGAATCCAACAATATGTTGCTTGGTTGGTTTTTTATAAGAAATGCAATTTAAAAGATAGAGCATTTTTTTTAAAGGACTGGAGTACAACTATTATGCTTCAACTGAGGGAAAACAAGTAGCAATCAGAATCTCAAAACAAAAGTAAAAATGGACCTAAATAAAATAACTAGGCAAACTAAATTTTTCATAGGCAGTGAATTAATATCAATATTAAACATGTATGCACTAAATGACATAGCATTTAAATTCTTAAAGGAAAAGTTAAATGAATTACAGGAAAATATAAACAATAAATCTAGTGATGGACTTCAATAAGCTGATACAAAATGATATGAGCAGAACTAGAAAAACAGTGTGCACAGAAACAACAACATTGTATAATGTTGAACTATGAGTGACTTTGCTTTTTTCAGCAATACAGTACTCCAAGACAATTTCAAAAGGCTTGATGGAAAATGTCATCCACACCCAGATAAAGAACTGATGTAGATTGAAGCATATTTTTTCTCATTTTTTTTCCATAACTTTTTTCTTTTTGATCTGTTTCTTCTTTCACAACTATGACTAATATGAAAATATGTTTTACATAATCACATATATATAACTATATCAAATTGCTTACCATTTTAGGAAGAAAGGAAGGGAGAGAAAGACAGAAAGAGACAGACAGAGACAGAGAGAGAGAGAGAGAGAGAGAAAGAGAGAAAGAGAGAGAGAGAGAGGAGAGGAGAGAGAAAATATTTTGGAATTCCAATCTTATAAAAATAAATAGTAAAAATTGTCTTCACATATATTTGGGGGGAAAATAAAATACTATTAAAATAATAGTTTAAGAAGGACAATTAATGCCAATATGTTATAAACTGAAAAGATTTTACCAAATTGTATGACACACACTCTTGACACCCAAATCAGAGAGTCAAACAGAAAAAACTATAAGCCAATAGATGCAATGAATCATTGGTGCAACAATTTTAGACAAACTATTGACAAGGAGAGCACAGCAACAGATTATACATATGATCAGAATGGATTTATATCATGAATGCAGTGCTGGTTCCATATTTTATGAAAACTACCAAACACAATTGACCATGTTAATGAGAAAAACAAAAATCATTTTAGGATTATATTAATAGGTAAAGAAAAATATTTTGAAAAGATACAATAATTATTTTTAAAATACACTGAAAAGCATAGAAATAGTTTTTCTTAAAATATATCATGTGTCAAAATATATATATAAAATACATAAGTCAATATCATGTGCAATGGGGATAAATTGGAGTCCTTTCCGATAAGATCCTAACCTTAAGAGGAAGCCATGAATTGATTTTTTTAATGTTTAGCATAATGCCTTGAAAATAATAACCATTTAGTAAATTTTTGTTGAATTTATTTGATTGAAAGCAAAGACTTGTATCCCCTACCGAAACCAACATATAGAAGACCCTCAATTAATATTTAATTAATTAGTGAACTTTTTGAGAATACCCTTAAGTGCATTGGAATTGATCTTCACCAATACTGGTCAATCTCAATCAATTGTGACCTTTCTTCTGACTTTTCATAATATTTTATATCCCCTCATTTTTTAATCACACTATAAGTTATTTTATGACTGAATATTTGTATTTTTTCATTTACCCAAGAACAAGGGCTGTGTCTTAACTGTCTTTGTACTTCCTATAAATCCTAGAACATTTCTTTGCTCTGAGAAGCCACTTAGTAAGTCATGGGTTAATGTAAGACTATGTATTTCCTTTTATAGTTTGGTACTGGACTCAAGATAATGTATATACTGCCCTCTAATGGCATAAAAGAAAAGCATTCTGCATACTAGTATAGAACATATGCTTACAATATTGTGTTAAATTATTTTAAGTATGATAAAAACACTAACCTGAGCACCCATGACTCATTTTTTATTTACCATAAATTATTTGTATCACCTATATGTATAATTTAACTTTTCCACATAATGTGCAAAATATATTTCAAGTTCAATATTTTAGTCTATGAGCTTATCAATGTAGGTACTACTTTTACCAAATCTTGCTATCAATAATTTCATACTTTCTCTTCCGGTATAATTTATCTTTCAAAACATATTCCAGTTAATTTATCTACCTACTATAGATGTTCCCTTGATTCTGTAAACATTCCATAGGTGTTAGTGAAGTATTCGATTTTATCTAAAGGATAATTTTCCTCTCAACTACTTTTTACTGTTACTGATTTGCAGAATGATAATTATAGTAATCTTCTATTATTCTCCAAAATATCCTGCAAAGGAGGCTGTATTATATTCTTTATTAGAAATGCCCTTCCTCTGTCAATAAAAAGTTATTATAATAAAAAAAGAAATTAAATTAAAAAAAAAAAGAAATGCCCTTCCTTAGCTATCATGTCTCTTTGTTTAGCAAGGAAATTGTATACTTTTTGGGTAAGACAATCTCTAGGATCTTTGGGGTTTCTTATTGTGCCAGTCATGTTGCTTTGGTTAAAATTACCTGAAAATGGGGAAGAGGAAGATATAGAAGAGAAAGGAAGATGAAATGTTTCTATTATACCTACTATGTAGCAGGCATTGTGTTATAAATACTATCTCATTTGATCCTCACAATAATCCTATGAGGTAGATACTATTATGCCCATTTTACAGTTGAAGAAACTGAGGCAAACAGAGGACTTGCCTAGGGTCACACAGCTAATAAGTGTCTGAAGCTAGAGTTGAACTCATCTTCTAATTCCCGGTCCAGCATTTTATCCACTGCACCCTCAGAAATGGTGATAAGAGTTCACATCTGTAGCACAGTGAGCACGTGTCCATAAAATGATTTCTTTTTGCCTTTGAGTAGATAAGGAAATCAATTCTACTAACTCCTTTATTTAACTTTTTAAGAAGGTATACCTCTATTTAGTTACAATTTCTGTCTTCTGGTTTGATGTATGTTATTTGTTTGTCCTTCATTTTCAAAGAGGACCAGTGATTTCATAGGATGTTGTCTTGCCTTGTGCTTAAACTGGATTTCAGTGAAGCAAAGTTGCACAAAGTTGTCAGCCTCACTTTCTCTTCCACAGTCATTGAAGTCAAGTCAAGACAGCTGACAGTGACCCTGGATGCAGGGGATGACCTTGACAACTTTAATGTTCAAAAACCCTCCACAGCACCTGCTGAGAGAGTTTTAGAAGGATATGGCTACTGTGTATGCTACAGCTTCTCAGAGCCACAGGTAAGAGTAGAGTGACAGGTGGACACCAAAGGTAGATGAGCAGCCCTAAAAAGGAGTTCAGTGAGCCCTCACACCAGAGATGTTAGTCTTCCTTGAACATAAATAAATACACCCTGGTTTGATGTAGAGAAATAAAGACAATGTGGTTGTGGTTTATTCTTATAGTGATATGTTCAGTCATTAAATAAAAAATTCAAATGAATAGTATTCATAATTATATCAATACCAGTCAGAGTTGTAAGAACTGTGTAAGTGTTAGCTTCCTCTGCTTCTTTTCATTTAGTGATAAAATTATCCCTAACATTGCACATATGAAAAGGGACTTAGCAGTTTTAAAGAATATTTTGTATTTTGATCAATTTTATGAGTCACATGACCAAAAAGTTCATTATGTGGTAGCCAATCTTCTGATGAATCTTCTGTGGTAGCCTTTCTGCTGTTCTCTTCGACTCTTCTTTAGACACTTTAGCTAGATTAGTTTTTTGGATAGTCTGTTACTATACTTATACTTAAAGCCTTTCTGGCTTGGTAGAAGTTTCCAGAGTTTGTGCTTCACTACTATAATCTCTGATAATCTTGATGACAAATCATTTTATAGAACTATTATATACATTTAAAATATTTTCCTTAATACAATTAATAAATCCCAGATCCAGTAAAAATAGTATGATGTGAATTATTACTGTGATTTATTCAAATAATGTCTATGTCATTAGACTATTGATATTTCATAAAGAAATAGAAAAGGTTGAAAAATTCTCCAAGTAGAAAGGGCCCTGGATTTGGAATTGGTAGGCTGAGATTTGAATATTAACTCTGCTATCTTCTATCCATGTAATTTTGATAAAGTCACTTAATGCTGAGAAGGGAAGCCACTCAAGACTCATTTCCCGGCATCTATTATATAATCACTGATTTTATAGTCAACATTGAGCTGGCCACAATATTTTCAAGTGCTGCTTTTATGCTGGAAAACTCCCTGAATGCCCACAAATAGATTTGTCCTATCCCACATTCAGGGCATTTAACATAATATTTTACTTGCTAAGGAACTAAATACAATACCTTGCAAATAAACCTGTGAAGGATTTTTGTTTCTGATTTAGTAAATCAATGGAAGATTTGTTCCTGAAAACATAAAATATTCTTACTTCTAATCCATGGTTTGGGGATTTATAGATGAATTACAGATGAATAAAGTAGTAGGAAAGTGTTACCTGACACAATGGAACTTGGTTAAATATAGGGATAGTATTCTTAATTAATAAAATGTTACTATAAGTAAAGGTTAGTTAAATTGTCTGAATCTGTGTTGATCGAGATAGAGGCTAATACATGCCTGCTGGGATAAAGGTTGACTAGTTTTTAGTGAAGAAAAGGCAGGGCTGGCCAGAGATTAGGCAATTTCAGCAGATTTGAAAGAAAGCTTAATTCCTGCCCATAGCTCAAAAAAAGCAAGATCCAGTTTGGGATAAGAATCAAAATGTGTTCATTACATGCTACATCGTAGAATAGTATATGATACAATTGTTAAGAGTAGCAGGAAAACTGATTGGCTGTGCTTTGGACATAAGACAGTCCCTATAGGATTAGAAAGTTGAAACTGATCATTCAAAAGCATTTATTAAGTATCTACTATGTGCCAGGCACACTGCTAAGTGTTAGGGATACAAAAAGAGGTAAAAGACAGACTCTGCTCTCAAAGAGCTTACAATCCTTATGTAACATGCAAAGAAATATATCAACTAGAAACAGAATAAACAGAAGATAATTAACAGAGGGAAAGCAATGGAATTAAGAACAGTTGGGGAAGGCTTCCTGAAGAAGATAAGATTTTAGTTGGGACATAAAAGGAATCAGAGAGGTCAGCAGTTACAATAGAGGAAGAAGGGATTCCAAGCATGAGAGAGAGTCAAAGAGAATGCCAGGAACTGAAAGATGAAGTGTCTTGGTTCAAGGGACATCCAGAAGGGCAGTGTCACTGCATCAAAGAGTATGTAGTGGGAATAAAGTACAAGAAGATTGGAAAGGTAGGAGGGATCTAGGTTATGAAGAGCTTTGAATGTCAAACAGCATTTTACATTTGTTCTTGAAAATAAATGCTAGAATTTAATTAAGGCATGGGGTTGGTGGGGATGTGTGTGATGTGATCAAACCTCTAATTTAAGAAAATTACTTTAATGGCTAAATGGAGAATCAATTGGAATGAGGAAAAACTTGAAACAAGCATTCCCACCAGTAGGCTATTGCAATAATTAAGGCATGAAATGATGAGGGCTTACACTAGAGTGATGGTAGTATCAATAGAAAGAAGTTGCAAAGATGAAATAGGCAGGCCTTGACAAGAGTTTGGACATGGGGGATGAGAGATAGTGAGAAATCCAGAATGACTTCTAAGTTGCACACCTGAAGGACTGGAATGATGATGTTGATCTCTACCATAACAGGGAAGGGGGGAAGTTAGGGGAAAGATAGAATTCTGTTTTGGACATATTGAGTTTAAGATGTTAAGATATCTACTATAGGGCATTCAGTTCAAGATGTCTGAAAGACATTTGGAGGTACAAGAGGTACAAGGTTGGAGACCAGTAGAGAGACTAGGGCAAGATAGAGATATTTGAGAATCCATGAATTGCTTCGATCATAGAGAAGGAAAGAGGGCCCAGGACAGAACCCTGAGGAACACCTATGATTAGAAAGTGTCATCTGGAGAAAGATCCACCAAAAAAAAAAAAAAAAGACAGAGGAGGAAGGGGCAGTCAGGTAAGAGAAAAACAGGAGAGAGTAGTATCTCAAAAACCTAGAGGGAAGAGAGAATTAAGGAGTTGCAAGAAGTGCCTTTTGGTGTTTCTGTTTTGTTTTATTTTTATTGCTATAGTTTGTATATTTTGATCTAGGCCAAGGCCAGTAATGATGTACCACTGTGGTTATAAGCCACAAAGCCTCCTTCTGTTTCAGATTCCTTCCATCAAGCTGTACACATCATTATTTTCCCCAGAATATCTCTCCAACCCTCACTATAATAGCTTTGAAGAGTGGTTTTAATAATATATCTCTACCAATTCTGGAGCATTACATGTTTTATGTTGTTTTCTTTGTCATCTACTTGGGTTTTATATCATGGCCAGTCAGTAGGTATTGCTTACATGACTTAAGAACATATGGAATGATTTATTCTTCTTACCCATAATTAGCAATGATGATTGTAGTCTGGAGTCAAGGTGAGTCCTTCATAGCAAAGACAGGTGGAGTTTTAGTAATGTAGCATTATTCTGGGTTTCTCACTCTCCCTCAACCCACATATCCAACCAGCTGCTAGATCTTGCTCTTTCTACTTTATAATGTCTATCACATCCTATCCTTCTCTCTTCTTAAACAATTATCTGGCCATATGACTCTACTACTCAGCCAATTCCAATGATTTCCAGTTGTCTCAAAAAAAAAAATCCTCTGTTTAGTTTTCAAAGCCTTACACAACCAAGCCCCAATCTCATTAGATATTACCTCCACCACCCCATTCTACACACTGTGACCTAACTAAACTGATCTTTTTACTGTTCCCCATTCAATATTCTATCACCCATCTCAGTGCCTTTACTCTATTCCCATAACTGGAAAGCACTTCCTCTACTTTATACACTCCCTTTCTTCCTTTAAGATAAAGCTCAAACACCATCTTTGTCCTGATTCCTCCAATTACTACTATACTCCCTTCCACCAACTACCTTCTATTCAATTACTGTGTATATTTATTTTATATTTATGCCTTATTGGTTTTATACATTTTATGTCTTCCCTATTAAAATGTAAGCTTATCTCAAACTATACAATTTTTTTTTATTTTAAAAAATTATCCACTTTATTTTTATCCAATTACAAAAAAAAATTGTCCATTTATCTTCTGTGATTTTCTCTTATTTGGTCATCTTTGTTCCTCTATTTTTTATGAAGCCATCCTTTATGTTTAGTCAATTAAAGCAGTCAAAATTATTTGATTTTTGAAAAAAATTAGGTCAACCAATAGAACAGATTAAGTACATAATGTAGAGAAACAAATGAACACAGTATATCCTAGTGTTTGATAAATCCAAATACCCAGCTACAAAGGTAAGAACTCAATAAAAACTTCTAGGAAAACTGAAAGTAATATGGCTGAAAACCAACACCTTATGATAAATTGATACATGATAAACATAAAGGACAAGTTCCTTTTTTAAAATGATAGCTTTTTATCTTCAAAATATATACAAAAATAGTTTTCAACATTAACCTTTTCAAAAACCTTGTGTTTCAGATTTTTTCTCCTTCCCTTCCCACATTCCCTTACCTAGATGGCAATAATACAATACATGGTAAACATGTATAGTTCTTCAACACATATTTCCACAAGTATCATGTTGCACAAGAAAAATCTGATCAATAAGGAGAAAAATTAAAAAGAAAACAAAATGCAAGCAAACAACAAAAAAGATGGAAATACTATGTTGTGATACACATTCAGTCCCCATAGGCCTCTCTCTAGGTACAGATGGCTCTATCACAAGTCTATTGGAACTGGCCTGAATTACCTCCTTGCTGAAAAGAACCATGTCCATCAAAATTGATCATTGTATAGTCTTCTTGTTCCTGTGGACAATGTTTTGTTGGTTCTACTTACTTCATTTAGCATCAGTTCATGCAAGTCTCTCCAGGCCTTTCTGAAATCATTCTGCTGATTGTTTCTTATAGAACAATAATACTCCAACACATTCATTTACTATAACTTATTCAGCCATTCTCCAATTGATGGGCATCCACTTAGTTTCTAGTTTCTTACCACTACATAAAGAGCTGCTGCAAACATTTTTGCAC
This sequence comes from Sarcophilus harrisii, assembly GCF_902635505.1. Classification (NCBI taxonomy): domain Eukaryota; kingdom Metazoa; phylum Chordata; class Mammalia; order Dasyuromorphia; family Dasyuridae; genus Sarcophilus; species Sarcophilus harrisii. The sequence goes on from NC_045428.1 coordinate 476,355,710, forward strand.
ATGTAGGATAAAGGATAATTTCTTAAACTAGAGGAGCAAGGAAAAAGCCACCTTTCAAATAAGAGTTCATGACCAAAAGAGGAACACAGATAGATGATCATAGAAGATGAAGTGGAAAATTTTTATAAAACAAAATGTAAAATGTTTTGCACAAAGAAACCCAAAAGTAGCTAAGATTAGAAGAGAAATAGATTTCGATTAAAAAAAAACAACTTTGCAACATATTTCTCTGATAAGGATCTCTTTTCCAAGACTATTATGCAAGCATACAAACATGAAGTTTTCAAAGGGAAAATTTAAAATGTTCCAAATCATTAGTAATTAGAGAAATGCAAATTAAAGCAACTCTGAGACTTTACTCAGAAAAATATACCTCATGCCTGTCAGATTGATAAAGTTGACAAAAAATGAAAATGACAAATGTTAGAAAGATTATGAGAAAATAGTTACATTACTTTCCCTAGAACTGTGAATTTTTCTAACCATTCTGGAAAGCAATCTGGAATTGTGCCTCAAAAGTTACAAAATGGTTCAGGCCTCTGACCCAGTCAAATCACTACTACGTTTATATGACAAAAAGATCTCCCCATTCCACCCTATCCGACCCCACCCCCCACAAAAAAAAAAAAAAAAGACAAGACAGAGCTACAGAAAGACTGACACACAGAGAGAGCTATACAGACATTCCACTTTTTTGTGATGTCAAAGAACTGGAAATTAAAGAGAAACTGCTGATCAAATTATATGATGGAATTCTATTGTACTTTAAGAATAGTGATGGGGATGGTTTCAGAGAAATCTGAGAAGACTTGTGTAAAACAATGCAGAGTGAAGTAAGCAGAATCAGAATAATTTATACAATAATAATATTGTGAAAACAAACACTTTGAAAAACTGAAGAACTCTGACAAAAATAATGACCAACCATGATTCCAAAAGAACCATAATAAACATGTTACCCACCAGAGAGATGATGATCTAAGGGCCCAGACTGACATTTTTGAACAATGGGGGAATAAGTTTTTCTTGACTCTGAATATCTGTTTCAGGAAAGTTGTTTTTCTTTTTCTTTCCTTTTCTTTCTTTTTTTAACCAGGAGAGGGGAAATAGAAAGGAAATAATAAAATAGAGAGAAAGCAGATTTTTTTTTCATTAAAAATTTTTTTAAATCAAGTTCATTTCAAATAAGGATTGTTTCATATTTTTTCCACATTGACAAACACCCTATCTAGCACATAGAAGGTACTTAATAAATATTTATTGGTGAATTTGAGTGAGTGAGTGATTAATTAATTTAAAAGTGTAGTCCTTGACTAGACTGACTACATGAATAATGGAAAAGCACCTTTTACCCTTCTTACAGTTTTAAGGAAAGTCCACCAAAACAGAAATTGCAAGAGAACAGCCAAACCTGGCACCCTACAATCAAGGACTCTACAGGGGTATAATGGTGATTGGACCCCTAAGTGTACACCTTCAACTATCCCATGTAATCACTGACAATGGAAAATGCATTGCATGTAGTGAGTAAATGAGGAAAAAAATAAAGGTGGAAACTACATTCTAGCACTTTGCACAGTGTTTGACAAATAGTAGATACTTAATAAATGCTTATTGAATTATCTGTAGTTTACACAGAAGAGTATATTCCAGATGATTGACTATATCAGGTAATTATAACAGAGTTCCTCATTAGGCAGGAAGACAGTCTACTCAAACTGATTAGAAGACAGTAAGAGAAATATTGATGCAGAATTTAGTTAAGGTGCTCCGCCCATCAGGACTGACTGTGACAAATCTACACATATATCCAATTAAATTAAATTCAAGGAGCACCTGCCATGTGCAAGAGCACTGTGTGAGACACTAGGGATACAAAGATTAAAATAAAATATCCTGGAACAGGAAGAAACCATCACAGTCCTCAAAGAGCTTAAAATCTACCCATGAGATATAACTTGTATAGAGATAAATAAATACAAGATATAAGGGCTATGAAACTAGAAATGTGAGATAAATGAGGCATTGCAGCTTGGGTAAAGCTTTTGGGTAAAGGCTGAAGAGCTGAAAAATTCTTACAGAAACAGGCTGGAAGCCTCAGATGTAGTGAGCTGTATGGTGTGGGGAAGAAAATGAGTTTTCTTGAACAATATGTCTACTACCTGCCAGAGAGTTTCCTAATAGAGAAATGTCCATGGAAAAGCCCAACCCTATCCAAGGTCAAAGACAAGTCAGAGCTGCAGCATGCAGCTACGCTAAGTCCTAGATCTGAGAACATACTTCATGTAACTGAACAATATTACTTAAGGTCACGTCACAGTTGAGCCCCTCAAAACTCAAAATATAATAGGGATAAGTTCCTGAATAGACTCATGATACCCACTGCTGAAGGAATAAGGCACAGTTAGACTGCTATCCAGCAGTCATCACACACAATGGAGCAGAACTGAAAGAAGCAGGGTTGCAGGACCATTATGTAAAACTGACTTCCCTTGTGTGCAGGTGTTACCTATTCAGAGGATAAACAATTGAGCCTGAAAATAAGCATCTCCCCTTACTTAATAGATTGCTCAGATCGATTCTTAGTAGCTACAAAATAGTCCAAAAATAATCTAGCTGTCACTCAAACCTGGAGCATTTTGTGTGCTTTGTGTAATACTTAGTGTATTTTTTCATTCATTCCCTATAACTTTATATGTTGTGTCTCTCATTAGACTGCAATGATCTAAATATGTTGTGATGTAGTTTAAAAAAATGTCTTTAACTTTATAACTTTTCTCTATATCCCCAGCATTTAGCACAATGCCTGGCACATAATAGGCACATAATATTGACTTCTCAACGTTATAGGTATTCTTACCACTAGTAAGCCTTGCAGTAAACTGCAAGGAGTACTATAAAGAGTACTGATAAAGTATATGACCTGGAAATGTAACAGATTGGAAATATATGAGAATACCATCAGGATAATCTATCATTCCCTAGTCCAGCAGTTCTTAAAAAAAACAAATCAATAAACCTCTGTAAACTTGAAGGGGTGAAATAAGGATGCCCATTGTCATCACTATTATTCAACATTGTATTGGAAACATTGAGGAAATAAAACTATCACTCTTTGCAAATGATATGATGATATATTTAGAGAATCCTAGAATATCATCAAAAAACCTAATGGAAACAATTAACAGCTTTAGCAGAGTTGCAGGATATAAAATAAACCCACACAAATCATCAGCATTTCTATACTACTAACAAAGTATTACTAATAAAGCTCATCAGCAAGAAAGCGAAAGAGAAATTCTATTTAAAATTACTGTAAACAAAACAAAGTAATGGGGGGGGGGGGGGGGGGGGTCTACCTGACAAGACAAACCCAAGAACTATATGAACACAATTACAAAAAATTTCTCACACAAAATCATACCTAAACTATTGGAAAAATATTAATTATTCATGGGTAGACAGCTAATATAATTAAAATGACAATTCTGCCTAAATTGGTCTACTTGTTCAGTGCCATACCAATCAAACTGCCAAAAAATTATTTTATAGAACTAGAAAAAAGAAAAAAAAATTCATTAGGAAGAACAAAAGATCAAGAATATCAAGGGAATTAATGAAAAAAAAATATACAAAGGATGGTGACTTAGCAGTAACAAACCTAAAACTATATTATAAAGCAACAGTAATCAAAACCATTTGGTACTAGAATGGTGGATCAGTGGAATAGTTTAGATACACGTGACATAGTAATCAAGGACTATAGTAATCTAGTATTTGATAAACCTCCAAACTCCAGCTTCTAGAAAAAAAGAACTCAGTATTTGACAAAAATTGTTGGGAAAACTGGAAAATAATGTCAGAAACTTGGCATAGGCCTACATCTCACACTCCATACCAAAATAAGGTCAAAGTGGGTACATGATTTGGGAATAAAGGATGATGCCATAAATAAGAAGACCAATAGGGTAATTTATTTATCAGATCTTTGGAGAAAGGAGGAATTTATGACCAAAAAAGAACTAGAGAATATTATAAAAGGTAAAATGGACAACTTTGATTACATTAAATTAAAAAAGTTTTGCACAAACAAAACCAACAGAAACAAAATTAAAAGGGAAGTATAAAGCTGGGGAAAAATCTTTATAGCCAGTGTTTCTGATAAAGGTCTCATTTCTAAAATATATAAAGCACTTGGTCAAATTTTTAAGAATAAAAGTCATTTTCCAATTAATAAATGGTCAAAGGATATAAACAGACAATTTACAAATGGTGAAATTAATGTCATGTGTAATTATATGAAAAAATGCTCTAAATCACTATTGATTAGAGAAATGCAAATTAAAATAACTTGAGTTACCTCATACTTCTCAGATTGGCTAAGATGACAGGAAAAGATAATGATAAATGTTGGAGAGGATGTGAAAAAACTGGGACACTAATGCACTGTTGGTGGAGTTGTGAAATGATTCAACCATTCTAGAGAACAATTTGGAATTATGCCCCAAAGGGCTATAAAACTGTATACCCTTTGACCCAGCAGTACCATTACTGGGTCTGTATTCCAAGGAAACTATAAAGGAGGGAAAAGAATCCGCATGTGCAAAAATGTTTGTAGCAGCTCTTTTTATGGTAGCAAAGAACTGGAAAATGAGAAGATGGCCATCAATTGGGGAATGGCTGAATAAGTTGTGGTATATGAAGATAATGGAATATTATTGTTCTATAAAAAATGATCAATTTAGATTTTAGATTTTAACTGATTTTAGAAAGGCCTGGAAAGATTTGCACAAACCGATGCTGAGCAAAACAAGCAGAACCAGAAATGCATTAATAACAGCAATGATGAACTGTATGAGGATGTATTCTGATGGAAGTGGATTTCTTCGACAAAGAGAATATCTAACTTAGTTTCAATTGATCAAGGATGGACAGAAGCAGCTACACCCAAAGAAAGAACACTAGGAAATGAATGACTGCTTGCATTTTTGTTCTTCTTCCCGGGTTATTTATACCTTCTAAATCCAATTCTCCCTGAGCACCAAGAGAACTGTTCGGTTCTGCACACATATATTGTATCCAAGATCTACTGTAACCTATTTAACATGTATAGGACTGCTTGCCATCTGGGGGAGGGGGTGGAGGGAGGGAGGGGAAAAATCAGAACATAAGTGAGTGCAAGGGATAATGTTGTAAAAAATTACCCTGGCATGGGTTCTGTCAATAAAAATTATTTTAAAAAAATAAATAAAATAAAATAGGGAAAATAAAAAAAAAAGAATATATGATGATCAGCTATGAAAGACTTGGTTCTTTTCAGTGGTTCAGTGATCCAAAACAATCCCAATAGATTTTGGACAGAAAATGCCATCTGCATCCAGAAAAAGAACTAAAGAGAACTGAATGTAAATCAACACATGCTATATTCACTTCTTTTTTTTCTGGTTTTTTTAATCTCTCCCATGATTTTTCTCTTTTGCTCTCATTTTCCTTTCATGATTCATAAAACAATGAACATTAAAAATAAATAAATTTGCTAGGGAAAAAACTTGAGATATCACAAGTATATGCAAGCCATATCAGGTAGGTAAAATGATATTAATAAAAATAACTAGTATTTATTTATCACCTTAATGATTAAAATCAAACTTTTCTACCCTACTACTCATGTGATCTTGGGCAAATTATTCAACCTTTCTGAACCTAAGCTTTTTTTATTTGTAAAATGGGGAAGTTGATCCAGAAGACCTCTGAGGCCCTACCATCTCAACCTTATGACAGTTATCTAGACCATTGGGCTAGGACTCAAGAATATAGGGAAAACTCTGAGCTTTGTCATGTCACTTCTTCACAAATAAAATTATGGCACCCGAACTTCTCCTGCTCCTTTTCCAAGAATGCCTTCTGGACTGCTCTCTCTGGCCAACCATTGAGTATATATTGCCAACCAGGATTGGACTCCCAGAAAAAAAGATTGCTTCCCTAATCAATGGTATGTGTGGAGGCAACTCTATGCCTAAAGAACTCTAAACACATTCCACTAATCCAGGCACTCAACAAGTTGATGTAGAATCTCTCCAAAGGCTATGTTTGAAGGTGGCTTACCAGCTCTGTTAGCAGGGGCTCCAGCAATATCAGAAATAAAAGGTGACCTCCTCAGAGCCCTGCATAATGTCTAGAATGACCAGATTACCGGTCTCTACTACTGGTAGAGGAAGGATATACAAGTTATATTTAAACTTAAGTAGCTCACAGTGTTTTCACTTAGAACTATAGAGAGTTAGTGGGCTGGATCAGTGTTCCAAATAGTTGTGGGTACCTGTTTCAGCTTGTTACTTCCTCTACCACCAGAAAAGCAAATGATCTCTGGAGAATCATTCTTTCTAAGCCAGGACTGACTCCATATAGTTCAGTTTCCTTAGTCCATTCTTCCCTAGAATTCATAATACCCATATGAATTGCACTGCAATACTGAGGAACAAAAAAGGGCTGAGGTGCAGCCCTTGAGGTGCAGGAAGTTGGCCATAAGATAGAAGGAGAAGTGATATGATGGCCCTTTTGCCCATATAGACTAGCAAATCACAAAGTGAATAGTCCCCTGACTGGGTAAAACTCCAAGGGCAGGTGTGAAGAGTTGCTGCACATAGTACCCTAAAATTATCTAGAAACTCTCTTTTTCTCATGCAGTTTGTTGGCTGGAAGAATACCAAATGGACACTACAAATTTATGACCAAAAGTGAGATTATCTAGATATACTTCCATTAAATGCAAGCATGATAATAGTTATATTATCACCCAGCCTCCTCTTTATCTAACTACTTTTATTGGGCTGTGGACATATGCTGAGATATTAATAATCCTTAGAGAAATCACAGGTCCCCAGTTTTATCCTTGAAATACTATTACATCTGGGTCAACCACCTGACTATTCTCCCCTAAAGAATTAGAAAGCATCCCAAAGTTATCCTGAAATGAAGAGAAGTCTCCCAATAACAGGGAATGGTGTTGCAATGCTGGCTGCATTCTATTCTACAAGTAGTATAAACTTGATACACAAGAGATGGATGAATCTAAAGAGAGACACACATTATTGAAATTTTACTTTTAAAAAAGTACTTTACCTGAACTAAAAAAACTTTTAGAACAATATTTTAGGACATCTCTTCAAGATGTTTTGAAGTTGAGGTATCTATCTGGTCCAGTGGATAGAGCACCAGCCCTGAAGTCAGGACCTGAGTTCAAATTTGACCTCAGACACGTAACACTTCCTACCTGTGTGACCCTGGGCAAGTCACCTAACCCCAATTACCACAACCACAAAAAAAAAAAAGACATAGAAGAGTAGAAGATGTTTTAAAATTGTGACAACTGGATTGTATCCATAAAAGTACTCCTCCTAAGTAATCATTATCAATTCTATAATCTTTTTAATGTGTTTGTTCTTTTTTTAAAGTCTATAATCTTTTAAAAGCTTAATGCTATAAAGAGGATAGTCCCAGATTTATTTTATCAAAATAAAGGTCGTATCAAGATAGAGCAGGTGGCATTTATTAAAAAGATTTTAAAAGTATTTGGGATAAATCTCAAAATAAGATTTTTTTCTATTTTTAATATTATATTTCAAGTTTTATTGAATGCTTAGTAGACTTTTATAATGCCTTTTTCCAGAGATGAATATACTTGTGAACAAAAAATTTCATAAGCAAGCTTTCAGAATGGCCTAAAATCAAAGCAAGGGAATAAGAAGGAAGAGATAGAAAAGTATAAAGGATGTGAAGAAAAGCAAGAAACCTCATCTTTCAAGAGAAGTCCAAGCATTTGCTTCCCTTAATCAAAAGTGGTGCTATTAGTGCTATAATAACCCTTTTCTAGGCCACTGAGGCATCAGACCTTGCTTAATCTTTCAGGATTCAATTCTAGAAGAATAAGCCTAAGGGTAAAGGAAAAAACCCTTTGGGAATATTATTTTCATATTTATTTTAAAATTTCATGTATCAATAGAAATTCATTATTATTATTTTAAATTATTTTAAACTTTTTAAAATTAGAATAAAATGCTCTTCCAAGAAATATTTATTTGATTAAAATAGTAAGGAAAGGACAAAAAAATGTTCTTGCTTTACTGGAGGAAGGGGAAAGAATATCTGGAGATTGTTAGATTTTATAAAACCAATAAAATTTCAGGCTTAGAATACAGATATTTCTAGGAGATACTGGCTGATCTCTTCCCAATGCAAAATATATCCCATTGTATTAATTTAAATAGAATTCCAAAGGTGCACACTACCTGAAATGTATATATATACTTTTTTAATTAAAGCTTTTTATTTTCAAAACACATACATGGACAACTGTCAACAGTCTCCCCTATAAAACTCTGCTCTCCAATTTTTTTCCTTCTTTTCCCCCCACCCTCCCCAGACCACAAGCAATCCAATACATGTGAAACATGTGCAGCTCCTCTACATATACTCCACAAACACCAAGAAAAATCAGATCAAAAAAGGAAATAAATGAGAGAGAAAACAAAATGCAAGCAAACAACAGCAAAAGAGCCAAAACACCACTGCCAGATGAACTAAGAAGGGGGAAATATTCAAAATGCAAAGATGTTATCAGAACATTTCAGAAAGATTTGGAAGCTGTTCAACATCTGGGAGTCAGTGGGCCTTATAGCTAAAATAAATTATGATCAAAAGCTATCATTTTAAATTAAGGAAATTTACAAGTCTTCTTTATAGACTTCCCCTTTGCTCTCTGCTTTGTGGCCATGAACAACAACCTGAAAAATATATTTGATGAAAAAGTAAAATTTTTAAAACCTGTTTTAAAGTAAGCCAATTAAGTTGCTTATATAAAAATAAGTTTTCTTTTTCAAAGTCATTTAATTACAAAAAGAAGTAGGAAGGTACTTTTCTATTGGGTGGGCCATGAACTCCTATTTGATTTAGGAATAGGATATACCATACTAGAGCCATCCCAGACTTGCAGATCAAGTCTGACATATTAGGGTCACTCCAAATAGTACCAGGTATCTAAGGTCATCTCTCTTCCAGAATCATATCTTTACAACTACATTAAAGTCAAGAATATCTTCTAAGAATTGTAAAAGTTTATGTCATACCTATAAGAACAATTTTGGCATTCTATACCATATTCTATACTGTATTCTCATTCCAAAAGAGTTCCAAAACTGTTTTTAAATGTTGTTGTTGAAATAAATACATGATTCTCTAAGATGATTACTTTGAAAAACATGTATTTGAATGTCTTTTCAAGTATGTTTGTTTACAGCCTGCTCTTCTTTGGTAATGAGTCATAAAATTTACACCCAGGTTCAAGGGACTGTTGAGTCAGCATCTATTTTGGAATCACAGCTCAGAGTTTCTATCAATGTTTCTCTTTTACTAAACCAAGACAGAAGACAAAATAATTCAAAGCAAAAAGTATTTAATTAAACTATATGGCAAAGTATATAACAAGAAAAATTACCCCTATTCCTGGGCCACACTCTCCTAAAGAATCCCATGCCAGTAATGGAAGTGGGAATACACACACACACACACACACACACACACACATAGAAGGAAGAAAGAAGAGAAAAAGAAAGGAGGAGAAGAAATATGATCAAAAGATAAATAATAAGAGACTACGTAATGGGTGGAGTATATCAAACCAGCATGGGACCCCTTACCTCAATGACTCTAATCTCAGCTCTGCTTGCCCAGATTCAACCAGAATCTCCCTTTACCAATAGTAGGGGGATTAGGATTTCTAGGATCCTAGCTGCTGGACAAAAATTGTTTCTCAAATGTTTTCAGTATGAAAGAATTCATCAATCAATCATATCCTCCTAAATTAGAAGCTCACCAGGCCTAATCATCTGAATTGTCATTCAGTCCTAAAATGATTAAACTTTTTCATTTTCTCTGCCTTTAAGCCATTATTTCATTAGTACACATGCATAGAATACTCCAAGAACCTAGAAATTTTTGCCCTTGAAGACCTAGCCTACAAAACTGTGAGTATTAAATTGAGATGATAGTCTGATTAAGGTGCTATATTGTGGGATTCTGAACTTGAATATATGATTCTTCAGTGAATTTTCAATGATTTATGAGAGATTTTCCAATCTATAATTTCCCTTCTTGGATGCCCTTGAGGTCCCTTTGATTATTAAGAGAATTAATTAAGAAAGAAATTATGGTGGAGGTATTCTTGTCTTAAATTATAATTGTCAATTTTCTGATGTTTCTTTTACAAATCAAACCAGGACTTTAGACAAACCATTGTCTTTAGGACAATTTTTTCCATGGTTGAATGCCTAAAAACTGATATAAATGCTGTATCATTGAATCCATTGTGAGTATGGAGGCTATGAACAGTACAGATGGTACTTCTTTAGAATATTGGTGACTAAAAATTCTCCTAGAGCCTACAGTGGGAGCTCATGCATGCTAACTATTCTTATTTTGACCAGACCAAGACTGCATGCCTTATTCTGAGTTTAGACAGCTTGTCTGAGATCCTTATGGATTGCAGGTTAAGGTGGCACTGCCTAATGACCTAGAAACTCTTGAGTAATAAATTCCAAGTACTTAATCCCTTTATGGGAGCTCTATGCCCCTTTTCCTGCCCCACAGCAGGAGAGTGGAAGGGTTAATCTCGTTACTGTTAGTAAGAGACTGAGAGGCCAAAGAATTGGAGAAGAGACTGAGGTCTCTTCTGCCAAGGGTAGGAATAAGGGGTTAGCATCAAGCTGGACAGGAAAAAAGGAAGGGGACATTAATAGGAAGGGTGTAAGATGAATAAAGAAAAAAGGAGATACACCAAGAGGAGGCACATTGGGTTCTCCCTGCTATTTCCCATCAGCCCCCATCTCATAAAACCCCACTAGAAGTTTTTACACTGACAAATGCTATCCAGGTGTTAGTTTGTAGAAGTGTGTGTTTTTTTTTTAATTCTTAATTACAAAGGAAGGTTTCTAAGTGATATGGAGAGAATATATTCAGAAATGAATGTAATCTAAAACAAAAGGTATCAAAAGAAAAATACATTTTAAAATAAAACATTTAATTGAAACTTAAAAAGCAAAAGAACAAGGAAAACAATCTTAGGACATACACTCTAGGGATAAGGTCTCATTTTGAAAAGAACAGTGGGAAAAACTATTTCCTTACAAGATTTGGAGCACATCTTTAGCATAACCGGACCAAAACTTGGGAAGATCTGCTCCTAAAACATTAGGATATACTCTTGGAACAATTGCCACTCTTCACCATTTTAGCTTTGCTGGGGAAAAAAAAAAAAAAGCTGTGGTATTTCTTCTCCCTTTCCTAAAGCAGGTGCCACCAGTCATCCCCAAAAGTCACCTTCCTTCTCCCCAGAAATCTTTAATGACTTCCTGATGTAATCAGCCTACCACACGAATAACGCAGTGGTACAATATTTCAAATCCTTGAAATTTCAATGAAACCTGTTTTGAGGAATGGACCTTTTTAGAAACGTAGTGCTTTATAGTATGAAACATGTTTATAATTCTATATGAGCAGATAATAAGGGTTAATATGTATCAAAAATACTGATTTTATTATAATTAACCACTTAAAATCCTTATAACAATTCATCTGGATCACAGAGAAAAAGAAATCTAGAAATATACAGATATCATTTGGGGTGGGGGGGAGGTTAAAACTTTTCCAAAATGAAATAACATTGGTCACCAATGTTTTGCAACTCTACAACTTAAAGAAATAAAACTGAGTAGGAACTTCTCAGGAATATTAATAACAAGTTAGAAGTTAAATAAACAAAATGTTCATGAGAACTACCTGACCAATAAAAAATGAAATTTGTCTGTACAACTTTATGTATTTTTGAATATCCTCATTTTTGAGAATTAGGAAGTGTTAGCAGATGAAAAACTATTCCTGTATAAAGAGATGCAATGAGTTCTTTGCTTCTCAAAGAAGTAAGGTACAGAACTATTGATTATAAATGATAGCAAGCCTTACAAATGATAATATAATTCCTCTCTGGAGAGAATCCCATCCAATAAAGTTAAAGACTGTATCAAATCTCTTCATAGAGATTGTAATCTTTAACTGAGAAGGGAAGCAACTCATAAATCATCTAGTCTAACCCCTCCCCAAATCACAATTCTCTACTACATCCACAAGTGGTAGATGCCTCTAAAAGATCTTCAGTGACTGAGAACACATGGACAGAGACAGTGTATTCCATTTTTGCCAACTCTAATGGTTAGGAAGTTTTCCCTTACACTGAGCCAAAATCTGCTTCTTTGTACTTTCCATAGGTTGGTTCCTAGTCCTACTACTCAGAGTGATGAAATTTGGTACTCGGGAAAAAATTATTTTTAGTGCAGCTCTAAATAGAACTTCAGGGACTTGAAAGAGTAAATATAACATCAGAGAGTGATAGAATTCATACTACTATTCCTGGTGAGGAATTAATTTAATTAGACTTATTTTATTATTACATATCATTATTAAATTTCATTAAATTAATTTATGAGATTAATTGTATTAATCATATTAATCAATTGCTGCATGTCTCCATTCACCATTCTCTCTAACTTCTACATCTAAAATATTTTTCCTTAGCCATCACTCTCCAATATGTGCTGCCTTCTTTATCAGAATGTAATTTCCTTAAGGGCAGGGACTATCTTGTTCCCTCATATTTGTAACTCCACTACTTAATATAATATCTGGCATATAAAATAAATGCTTTTTCATTTATCTTTCCATTAAACATCATATGTGTCAAAATAGTTATAGTTTTTTTTGTTGCAGGAAAAAAATGAAAATAAAACAGGTACTTATATAGGGAGCTGAAAGGAAACTTAAAGACAGTTAAGTCTAACCCACTCATTTTACACACGAGGCAACTGAGGCACAGAACAGCTAAGTGACTTATGAAGGGTCAATCAATCAATATTAAGTGCCTACTATGTGCAAGGCACTATGCTAAGGACTAGGGACACACAAAAAAAAGGCAAAAGATAGTCCCGGCCCTTAAGAAGATTATAGTCCAATGGGAAAGACAAAACAAGTAAGTTCAGACAAGCTACAAGATAAATTGGTAATAATTAAAAGAGATTGGGAAATTCTGAAGTAGGTTCTGAATCCAAGTCTTCCTAATTCAAAAACCAGTATTCAATTGGGTGAGTTCTAAAAAATATTATATTTTAATGTCTTAGAATATGATTGTGAGGAAAGAAATGACAAATATAAGAAATTCAGAACAACATGGGAAGGCTTTTGTAACCTAATACAAAATGAAGTAAGCAGAACCGGAGCAATACACACAGTAACTATAATGACGTCTGTGAAAACAACACGAATGGGCAAGAGAACTCTAATTAACTGTGATTAATGACAATATTACTCCTCCAGAACAGATAATGAAACACACTTTTCCCTCCTGTCATCAGAGAAGTGAGGAAATATTTGTTGGAAATATTGTATATGCTCTCAGGTGCAGTTGCTATGTTGGTTGCTTTTGCTTAACTGTTTTTCTTTTTTATAAGAGAAGAGTCAGTGTGAGGAGAGTCTGCTGGGAAGTAACTAGATGTAAAACCAAAAGGCACCAATAAGACTTCAAAAAAAAGTTTGGGTAAATTAATGATGAGTTACAAGGTTAATAATAATATTAATAGAAGGTTTTACAAAATAGTACTTTAAGATTTTACAAAGCATTTAACAAATATTTCATTTTATCCTCACAATTGTGGAAGGTACGTGATATTATTATTATTCCCATTTTAAAGATGAAGAAATTAAGATAGAAATTAAATGACTTGCCCAGCATCATACAGCTAGTAAGTTTCTGAGGCAGGATTTGAATTCTGGCCTTGATGACTCTAGGTCTAGATATCTATATAATGTACCATCCAGCTACCTAGGTGACATGAAAACCAGGCACCAAAAGGGTGGTAGTGGAAAAGAGAATCTAAAAATAGGAAAAAAAGAAAAAAAAAAAAAAAGGAAAATTCAGTATTGTACAGTCTCTAGTAGATCTTTATTAACATAATCATAAATTCTGTTAAGAGAAAAACACTAAAAAAGAAGGCAAATGTGGTGGACTCCAAAGACTACTGAACTTTGAATGAGAAAACCTGATCTTTACTTCTGGCTCTGCCTCTTAATAAAAATTGCATAATCTTGACCAAGTTATTTAACTTGAGCATCAGAATCCACATCTGAAAAATGAGGAACATAACAGTGAAATTACTTGATTTGAAAGTGATTTCAAAGCTCAAATTAGATAATACATTTAACATGTTGGCTAATGTAAGTTGATATTCCACTAGATTGTGAGATACTAAAACACTTTCCAGAAGCTAGTGGTGGAAAAGTGGATAGGACACTAGGCCTGGATTTGGGAAGATCTGAATTCAAATTTAGACTCAGGCACTTACTAGCCGTGTGATCCTGAACTTAACCAAATAACCTCTGTTCGCCTCAGTTTTCTCAACTATAAAATGGAGATAATGATAGTACCTAATCCTGGAATTGCTATAAGGATCAAATGACATGCACTTAGCAGAGTGTCAGGAACATCATAGGTGTTTAAATTATTTCCTCTCACTTCCCATTTAATTACATATCTCTTAAAATGTCCATTAGTATTATTATACATGGTAAAAGTTTTTGAATAAGTGAATGAATATACAACCCCTTTAAATATGAAAAGAAATTAGAAAAAAAATAGTTATACTATCAAATGTCAAAAAATCAGTATTGCAGAAGGTTTTTAGCAAGTCATGTCAAGTTTCTACATTTAAAGAGAGAGAAAAACAGAGACAGAGACAGAATCAGAGACAGAGAGACAGAGACAGAGTGTGTGTGTGTGTGTGTCCCTGGAAATACATACCCTCAGTTTTCCCTCCATAGGGGTTAGAATGAGGAGCTGTATTTATGGTCCCAAGCTGGGACTTATCATGCAGTGCTGGAGGCCTGGCAGATTGATTTGAGCAGGAAATTGGGGTACCTTACTTTATAACATTTCATAAACTTTGTTTAAACAAGTGTAAACAAAAAACAGGATTTTGCAATAAAAACTATTTTTATAGAAGCCAAACAAAGACTCACATGACCTTGTACCCAGCCCTTACAAAAGCAGAGGAACTAACTGGTTTGCTCACCAACCCCAGAAAGCTTTAAATTAACGTCAAAGACAGGCATCTTGCCAAAGAACAGACACATTCCAGCCCCTACATGTTTATATCTTCCTGGTGCCATAACTCCGCCCCCCAACACTTGATCAGAAACAAAAGGCAGACTTAACCCATTCCTATTTTCTGTATCTTCTTTCTCAGCTGCTTCTCCCTACTCACAGACATGGAGTAAGTTTCAGATTTCCACTGTAATATTCTGTTTTGTGACAAGTTAGCATTAAAACAATCTCTTTGAACCTGAGAAATTAAAGTTACTGGAATTCAAGTTTTGGAAGTGTCAGGTTTGTATCTGCCTCAGCCTATAACAATCATCAAAATGTCTTTACAATTCTGTGAAGAAATCATGATGGATTTTTGGTATCATCTAACAAAACCAGAAACAGAAAGACTGAAGTTTTTTTTTTCTATTTTTAAACAGTTGTAGACATAACCTATATTCTTTTAACAAGGATCTCAGATATCAGTTTTAAGTGAAAAAAAAAAGTTAATAATCACTGAAGTTCTTCGCTAAATGAAGTCACCCAATAATGCCCATTTGGCGCTCTTGTGGGGTTCAGATCTATGATTTAATGTGTATAAGGAACTACCATTGTGGAAACATCCTCCATTGTTGACATATTAACAACTTGCTTGTAATTTAGTCTTAGTATTAAACACTGCTGATTACTTTCTCCTTCTGGATATTTTCTCCTCTCTATTTTCAGTACACTACTCTTTTCTTATTCTCCCTTCCATCAAACTGCTCTTTCTTGTGCTCTTTTGCTGGTTCTTCATCCACTGCATGTCCAAAAATTGTGGAGGTACTATAAAGTTCCATTTGTCAGGAAGGCTCATTTTTTTGAGTTCAAATCTGGTCTCAGACACTTACTAACTGTAATCCTGGGCTAGTCACTTAATCCTGTTTATCTCAGTTTCTTCATCTGTAAAATGAGCTGGAGAAGGAAATGGCAAACCACTCCAGTATCTTTGCCAAGAAAACCCCAAAAGGGGTCATGAAGAGTGGGAGACGACTGAACAACAACAATCTCTCTTAATGATCTCAGATCCCATGGGTCTAATTATCATCTTTATGTAAATGATTCTAAGTTCTATGTATCCAGTTCTAATCTCTCTCCTGAGCTGGGTCCCACATTACCAAATGCCTTTTAGATATCTCAAACTTAAGATATCCAAGTCAAAACTTACCTTTCCTCAAAAACTTTCCCATCTTTTGAATTTCCCAATTATAGTTGAAGGTACCACTATTTTCTGAGAAAATTCAACTTCTAAAGGCTATAAAGCCAAAACTTAAGTGGAAAGATAGTTAGTGCATGATTTTTTTATTTGCAGATGATTGTGCACCCAATTCAGCCTGATTGATACTCAGCTGCTTATGCTAATTTTGGTCTAACAATGAACATAAATAAAACATAGATTCTCCATCAGCCAGTACCACACCATCCATACATAGAACTGCCAGTTATAGCATATAAAAAAAATTTTAATTCTGTGGATAAATTCATTTACCTTGACAGTATGCTTTCCAGGAATGTACATATAGATGATGGTTTTGATGGTATAGATGATGGCATTTCCAAGACTAGCTCAGTGTTGAGAAGGCTCAGAAGGAAAGCATGGGAGAGAAGTATTTGGCTGTCTACCAAATTGAAGACTGTATAACCTGTGAAACCTGGACAGCATAACAACACCATGCAAGGAAACTGAATTATTTCCATCTCAAGTGCCTTAAGAAAATTCTGAAGATCAACTAGCAAGATAGGGTACCAGACACTGAGGTCCTTTCTCAAGCTAAATTGCCAAGCCTTCCAACTCTACACAGAAGCCAACTCCACAGGCTGGCCACATTGTTCAAATGCCAAGTGTACATTTGCCTAAAAGACTATTTTATGGAGCAAGTGCTTATATAGAGGTCAGAAGAAGCAGCACAAGGACCCTCTCAAGGACTCTCTGAAGAATTCTGGCATTAACTGGATAACATGGAGACATAGAGGAGGATCACCCAACAGGACAGGCCCACATCAAAGAAAGGGTGAACCACAATTGCAATAGCGCAAAAGAAATGTAAAATGAACAAATTTAGAGACCTCTTTACTCCAAATGTTCTTATGGAGTAGTTGAGCTGAGCTCATATTTGTCTAGTCGGCCACAAACACACCATACCTAACTCCACCTCAGTGATGTCATTGGAATGAAGGACAACCAACAGCCAATCAGGCTCCCAAAATCATTCCCAGCTCCTTATTGCACCTCCCTAACCAAATTTGTTGCTAAATCTTGTTTTCTCTACTTTCCCATCATTTCTTCTCTCCCTCCATATAGACACTGAGCCTTTACCCTCTCTCACCTGGACACTGCAACATCTCTCTGCCTTATATGTTTTCTTTACCTGAAAAAGTGTTTTTTCTGAAGTACAGGCTCACCCACATCATTCAAATATAAATTCCTTTGTTTGTTATTTAAAATTCTTTCTATTTCTGCCTTCTAGTCCTTTTACACTTTACTCCCCTCCACATACCTTCTATGACCCAATTACAATGGCCTACTTGCTGTGCCTCAGATATGATATCCCATTGCCAGTCTCATTGCCTTTGTACTGGACTCCCTCCTACCTGAAATGATCTTTCTTTTTCCTTTTCCTTTCTCTTCATAGTTTTGCTTTCTTCAAATTTCAGTTCAATCCCACCTTCTGCAGGAGGTCTTTCCCTAATCTCCCCAGTTAACAGTACTGTCTCTTCTGAAATTCCTTCCATCTACTCTATGTATATATTTAGAATCAAGTGTAGTCACAGGAAGCACCTCCCATTAGGAACATGGACTCAGGAACCCAGGAACTAGCCACCAAGACTGGAAATATACATTTCCCAGGATCAATCTTCAAATAACCTGTGTTCAGGGAATCACAAACTTCCACAGGTAGTCAATGATTTGGAACCCTCAATCATACTCACCTAGGAAAGTTCACATTCTTGCTGCTATGTTTGTGTAGTTTTCACTGCTTGGGGGGAAAACCATGGGGATTCCCATCCCATCTCCCACTCCTATCCCAAGGAACACACTCAAGCATTCTGCTCAAAAGAGAAGGAAGGAAGCAGAACATTGCTGTCTCAACCTATTGAAGGTGGAAGCTCCACATATAAAGTGTTTTGCAAACTTAAAAGTGCTATATAAATCTTAGCCATTCAGACTTTATCCCCAAGCTACCCTCAATGCTAATTGTGACTATAAGGTGTAGGCTCAGATAATTCATGGAAGATTCATGATACTGAAAAAGGGAAGGAGTAGGATCATGCCTGGAATAAAGAAGGGAAGGGGGAAGAGTAAGGGACAACATGAGCAGTGGAAGGTAGGAAAGGGGAGCTTGATTTGTGGGTAGACAATAAAAAAACTGATCTTACTAGATCAGAGAGTTTGTGTTAGGAAGTAGTGAAAGATAAGCGTCCAGGTGATAGACTGCAGGGCAGCCAGGTGGCAAAGTATCTACATCTAGGGACCTAATATCAGGAAGACCAATCTTTGCAAGTTCAAATCTGGCCTCAGACTTTACTAGTTGTGTGCCTCTGGGCAAGTCAATTAATCCTATTTGCCTCCATTTCCTCATCTGTAGAAAAACTAAAGAAGGAAATGGCAAACTACTCCAGTATCTTTGCCCAGAAAAATTTTTGCCCATATGGGGTCACAAAGAGTTGCACATTACTGAATAGCTAATAGAGATCTTTAAAAGTCATGCTGGTCAATTTGTACTTGATCCATTAAAGAATAGGTTCCTAAGCAAAGAGAGGTGAATTCTTTAAGCAGAATTTTAGGAAAACAGTGATAAACAGAATGGATTGAAGCCAAAAGGCTATTATAGCAATCCAGGGGTAAGACAATGAAGGCCCAAACTAAGATAATGATAATAGCACTGAGAAAAATATTTGAAAGCCATTGTAATTAAGAAAGAATTAGCAGGATGAATACAGAGAGGATTGGTGAGACTTAAATGAACTGATGCTGAGTGAAATGAGCAAAACCAGGAGATCATTATATACCTCAACAACGATACTGTATGAGGATGTATTCTGATGGAAGTGGATTTCTTCAACAAAAGAGAAGATCTAACTTAGTTTCAATTGATCAAGGATGGACAGAAGCAGCTACACCCAAAGAAAGAACACTAGGAAATGAATGTAAACTGCTTGCATTTTTGTTCTTCTTCCCGGATTATTTATACCTTCTAAATCCAATTCTCCCTGAGCAACAAGAGAACTGTTCGGTTCTGCACACATATATTGTATCCAAGATCTACTGTAACCTATTTAACATGTATAGGACTGCTTGCATCTGGGGGAGGGGGTGGAAGGAGGGAGGGGAAAAATCAGAACAAAAGTGAGTGCAAGGGATAATGTTGTAAAAAATTACCCTGGCATGGGTTCTGTCAATAAAAAGTTATTTTAAAAAATAGAAAGAAAGAAAAGAAAAGAAAAGAAAAGAAACCTACAAAGAAGCAATAAAAGATAGTTTTGAAAACAATGTATACTATTTATCATATAGGTTTTCTTGAAACAGAAATTTATTGTTTTATCTTGAATTCTTTCTTATGTTCTGCTGTGTACAAGGCAATTTTTTTCTTTTCTTGTATTTTAGTTTAAAATAAATTTAAAAAATTTTAAAATTTAAAAAAAATTTTTAAAAAAAGAATTAAAAGGACTTAAAAAACTAGAGAGGATTTAAGAACTTAAAAACAGAAAAAGCAGGAGAAGAAAAGGGAAATGGAAAGGGAAAATGACTGCCTGGCCTGAGTACCATCAATAAAAATAAGAAGAGTCAGGATGGGGAAGACAAAGAGAGAATAAATAACTTTTAGACATGTTGAGAGTTTGAAGTGAAATATGATACTCTGGTATAGGGATTCTTAATATGAGATCCACTGACCTTCAAGAGGCATGTACATAGACTTCAAATTGTCTATAAAATTGAATAAGAAAAAGAAATATATATCTTAATTTTCCCCAACCCCCAAATGAAATTTATAATTTTCTTCAATTATTCAAAATATTATTTTCATGGATTCATGATTTAGAGATAAAAGGTGATACTATAAGCAAATTAGGTGAACAAGGAAAAGTCTATCTCTCAGATCTGTGGAGAAGGAAGGAATTTATGGCCAAAGAAGAACTAGAGAACATTGTAAAATGCAAAATAGATAATTCTGACTAATTTTGATTATATTAAATTTAAAAGTTTTTGTACAAACAAAACCAATACAGCTAAGATTATAAGGGAAGAGAAAACTGGGAGAAATTTTACATCCAAGGGTTCTGATAAAGGCCTCATTTCTAAGAGAATTGACCCAAATTTAAAAGACTATAAGCCATCCTTCAATTGATAAATGGTCAAAATATATGAACAGACAATTTTCAGACAAAGAATTACAATTTTCAGACAAATAAATTAAAGCCATTTCTAGTCATATGAAAAAATGCTCTAAATCGCTATTGATTAGGAAAATGCAAATTAAGACATAACCGAGGTACTACTTCACATCTCACAGATTGTCTAAGATGACAGGAGAAGATAATGATAAATGTTGGATGGTATGTGGGAAAACTGGAACACTAATACATTGTTGGTGGAATTGTGAACTGATCCAACCATGCTGGAGAACAATTTGGAACTACACCCAAAGAGCTAAAAACTGTGCATACCTTTTTTTGATCCAGCAGTGTCTCTATTGAGTCTGTCTCCCAAACAGATTATAAGAAAAGGAAAAGGACCCACATGTGCAAAAATTTTTATAGCAGCCTTTTTCATAGTGGCAAGTAACAGGAAACTGAGTGGATGTTCATTAGCTGAGCAATGGCTAAATAAGTTATTATGGTATAAGAAAGTAATGGAATATTATTGTTCTATAAGAAAAATCAGCAGGATGATTTCAGAAAGGTCTGAAGAGACTTACATGAACTGATGTTAGGTGAAGTGAACAGAACTAACAGAACACTGTACACAGCAACAACAAGCTTATGCGATGACCAATTCTTCCAGAAGTGGCTCTTTTCAATAGTGAGGTGATTCAGGCCATTTCCAAAGATCTTGGAAAGAGCCATCTGCACCCAGAGAGAGGTCTGTGGGAATTGAGTATAGATTACAACATAGTATTTCACTTTTTAGTTGTTGCTTGTTGCTTACATTTTATTTTCTTTCTCATTTTTTTCCTTTTTTGATCTGATTTTTCTTGTGCAGCATGATCACTGTGGAAATATATATATATATATATATGTATATATATATTATATATATATATATATCTGCACATGTTTAACATATATTGGATTACTTGCCATCTAGAAAGGGGGTGAGGAGGAAGGGAAGGAGAAAAAAATGGAACACAAGGTTTTGCAAAGCTGAATGTTGACAACTACCTATGCATATTTTGAAAATAAAAAGATCTTTTAAAAAAAATTAAGAAATTGGGGAATTAGAAAGAGTGCAAGGGAGTGTTGGAGCTAGCTCCAACCAGCTGGTAAGAACTAACTTGAATTTTCAGTGCAAGGATATCATACACTTCAGAGATCAACAAGACAAATCAGTTTGATTTATTCTTTTGTTGGTTGTCTAAATTTAAAACAGTGATGGAGAAAATGCCAATAATGCAAACTAAACTTTGTAAAAAGTGTGTTGTGCATAGTTTTGTTTTGTTTTCCAGAGAACCTGTTAAACATTTGAAGCTAGAAGGAAAACATTCTGAAGCAAACATACTGAAGGAAATGAGCCAGGGAATAGAAGACTTTTATATATTTTATACATATATACATATATGTGTATATATATATATATACATATATATGTAGTAAATAGGCTGAAATCAATTGTACTTTGATAAACATAAGCAGAAGTTCAGTAAGGAAAAAATAAAGAATTTAATTTTTTTTTCTTAGTGCTTTAAAGTTCACATTTCAAGAAGAGAGAATGAAAATAGCTCTAACCCCTCCAGAGCTCCTCCGTCAGCCAGCTTCTCTTTTTACTTTCTCTGTGGAAGTAGTCCATGGGTTCTTTAGTATTTAAACCAACTCAGTACAGCCCCCTTAAGATGAAAAATGAGGAAACTTTGAACTAAGGCAAAGTGAATTGCTTAAGGTCCTATAGTTAATGGCAAAATCAGATTCAAGTTCAGGTTTTATTTCTGTCTCAAATCTAAAGAGTGATGAATGTTTTATAAGGATTACCCCACAAAGGCTAGAGGGAGAAAAGTAAAAAAAAAAAAAAAAATGGACCAGTATGACTGAATAGGTAGAGAATGGGGGGAAGTCAGTAATAAAGGATATGAAGACTGAAAAGGTCAATTATTGGACCAATAAACAGTTAGGAAGCTTCTTAGTGCCAAGCAATCAACTCAATTCTACAAGTTCAAAAGGAGGCAAAAGACAGCCCTTGCCTTCAACGAACTCACAATCTAATGAGAGAGACAAGCAATCACATGTACTTATGAGCTATATAGAGGATAACAGGGAGTGAATGAGGGAAGGTACTAGAATTAAAAGGAATTGGGAGGGTCTAGAGGGAAGCTGACCCATCAATCAGGTATTGCAATAGACCAAGCATGAAGTGGTGGAGATCAGCACTAGGATAAGCGGAAGTGTCAGGGGAGAGAAGGGGACACATTGTTGCAAAGTGATTGCAAAAAAAAACCAAAAAAACTACAAGCCTTGACCACAGGTTGGCTGCGGGGTAAAAAGAGCCACTTTGTGAAAAGCTTTAAAACCCAAGGGGAGTTTTCTTTTGAATTTGGGCAGCCGCTGGAGCTGACTGAGCAGGGAAGGTATGTGATGTGGTCAGACATTTTGACCGAAGGATGGAGAATGAACCCGGGAGGTGAGCGGCTTGACTCCCGGAGACCAAACAAGCCGTTCTAATAGCCTGAGGACGAGATGAGGAGGACTGGTAACTGTGGGCGGAGGAAAGGCGTCAGAGTTAAGAAATGGGACAAAGGTAGAAAGGCAAGAGCTAGCAGCTGATTGGCTATTCGGGGCCCGGGATGACACTGGGATGAGGACCTGGGAGTCTGCGGGATTGCGTTACTGGGATGGCGATAGGGACTTTTTACTACGTGCCAGGCACTTCGATAAACAAACGCAGGGAGAAAAATAGCCCTGTCCTCCAGTAGCTTACATTCTAAAGAGGCAAGGCAAGCTTACAAAAGGAAACCGAAAGGGGGAAGAAGGGGTCAAGGTACCTGCTTGGGGACATAGAAAGTCAGAGACGTTGCAGCCTAGAAAGGAATGAACGAAAGGAGAGGCTGTGGGCGGTAAGAGTTGTGTTTTGGATATGCTGAGTTCGACATACTTAAGGCTCATCCAGTCCAGCTCCACTGATTGGACAACGAAGCAGAAGGGCCGTATTCCGAGGATGGAGGAGGGGAAGTTTTCCAGCAATGTCTTCTTCCCCCTCCCCCAACTGCATCCCTGGGCTCCCGAGAGACGAAACCTCGAGCTCAGAAGCGCAGGAAGGACTGGGAGGGGCGGGACCAGGAGGGCGGGACCTCCCAGGATCCGCGACCCCGTTTCCATGACAACATCCCTAGCGACCTCAAACTGAGAGACGGCGAGCATGGCGGCTCACTCCGGGTACAAGCCCAATTTCACGTTCAGGTTCCTTCCTCAGAGAGCCTTCCAGTCGCTCACCTCCCCCGAGACGGTCCAGCGCCTGCGGAAGTGGTGAGGAGAGGGCAGGCGGGGCGCGGGGAGAGAGGACTGCAGCCCCGGGACGCGGGAGCGCCGAGGCGCGGGACAGGTGGCGGGTCTGGGACCGGCGTCTCATTCTCGGGTCTCGTCTCTCCCCTCTGCCCCAGGTCCATGCAAGGAAGAATCTGCGCGCAGGCGTTCGGTTTTGACGAGAATTTCCAGTCCTATTACAAAGATGATTTCTTAATGGTAAAGTCCGCCCCGGACCTTGGGGATCCCAGGAGCCTAAACTTTGGGTTTGGGGGTCACGTGGTTTCTCTCTCTCCTTTAGGGCGGGGGAGGGAGGGGCAACCCTTACATAAGATTATTAAATTATTAATTAAAATTATTAAATAAGATACACACACAGAGAGAGACTGAAGTCTTAAAAGGAAAAGCTCCTAATGTTTCCCTATCGTGGTGAACGTTTCAAGAAATGAAATTCTTCCCGTGACCTGTGGAAACGTGGTGTCTATATCATCTCAACGTCCGGTCTAGAACCTTCCCCCTCCACAAAAAAAAAAAAAAAAAAAAAAAAAAAACTTTAGAAACGATTTCTCTTTGGGTCGTTCGTCCCCATATTGCAATTCTGCCTACTTGGGGATCTTTTGGCACTGGCTCAGAAATTGCGTCATGTTAAACCACGTACTCCGCTACGGCATCCTCTCCCAGCCTCTCACCAGCCTTTTGAAATGCAGATAAACTTGGGAAAAGGCCAGATTCTCCTGCTTCTTCTGCTAACAATTATTAAAAGATTCAATTCAATTCAGGTTCTACAAGTGGAATCATTTAGGGAACCCAGAGTGAGGATATTAGGATGGGGGAAGGAATCCTGATAAGGAAAATGGGAGGCTACCAACAGAAATTTCAGTCCTTAATGATTTGGGGGGCTAGGACTAATCCCCAAGCAGGCCTCTCAACATTTATCCTTCATAACATTTTTGGTATTATTGTCTTTGATTTCGAAAAATCAACAGTTTTTAGTTGGGTGTAAATGACTCCTCAAGATTCTCTATGAGTGATTTTTTATGTCTGTTATCTGAGAGAATCTAGCACATTGCTCATAATGGTCATTCAAAAACTGAATGAATAAAGATTGGGAAAGGGGATCCGAAAAGAACAGAAGAGAAATCAAAAGAAAAGATATTGGATGAATGGTGATAGGGTGCTACCAACAATTTCTATAAGGTGTCTTTAAAGAATGTGACCTGCCAGCCCAGAGATCTAAGAATTCTAATATTAAACTGTCCAAAGCTGTTCTCAATCTGACTCTGCAGAAACCTGCTTAACTATTTCTTCAATGTAGATTTAAGAGTCAGCATCAATAATAAGCATATATGTAAACTTGATTAAAAATATTTAGTGACAATCTTTGTATTGCATTATATCAACAGCAGAAGTATAAGTTGCATCTGGGCTGCTGTCAACTAGATGTTTGTTAATGAGACTCATGACAAAAAAAAAAAGAAATCACAAAGAATTCATTATCTTCTTCCTCTCTAACTAATATTTTAAAAATATTTTAGATATCAACAAAGAATTCTATACATTTAAATGAATATCGCACTTTAAAGTAGACATTTTAGGAAGTTTTATAATACATTTATTCCCATGACAAGGCTGTTACTCAAATTTGGAGTGCATGAGGGTGAAGTACAGAATTCTTCCTCTGTAATTGCTTTAAAGTCAATTTAAAATCTATGTGGGAAAATTAGCTTTATTATACTATGACCACAGTGATTTTATTGTTTTGTTTTTTTAGCTAAAAATGTTATTATACAGCTTACTAACGAGATATAGCTCTAAACTATTTGCATGTTTTTTCCCAAAACATCAAGTCCAGCCTCAAAAAATAATTGTCACCATTTACTATAGTGCAAAGAATGTATCACAGATTTATTCCAAAAACAAGGTAACTTCAAAAGTTTTTAACCATAGAATTTTGTACTTGGGAAGAATATCAAAAAGACTAGTCCAAATCTCATTTCACAAATCAGGAAACTGAGGCCCAAGAGAGGTTAAGAGATTTTTCTAGAGTATATAGCTGGTAATTGGCAACCACAACCAGAAGCTACATTCCTTGATGGGTTGGTCCAGTGTTCCACTGTACTACAAAATAATATTGTTGAATTTAGTAATATAGGCTTTGCAGATGACTCCTTTGAAGTATATAAAACTTATTTGTATGTTTGAGTTCTGGCATGTTTTTTACTTTAAAACCTTTCATATTACTTTACTCCATATTAGTTTCCCATTCCCTAAATTCAATAAAACACTAGGTACAATTGGGATTTGTGAATTTTCCCTTCAAAATTCCCAACTGAAGCCCAATAGACCATTACTATACATCAGTAGGCACAGTTAATTGTCAAACCTTTTATCTCAGCTTATATTGTTAAGAAAAAAAGACTTTTATGTTTTATTTCTTATTCCAGTGTTATCATTATAAAAAATGAAGAGAAAAAAGGCTTAACTTTATTTAACTTTACAGCACTTGAGAATACAGTAACATATTGTTTCCTTTACAAATTCTGTTGAATAATGTCATCACAGTAAGAATTTTCACTAGAATACAAAGAACAATTATAACAGGACTATTTCTAATTTTTTTCCCTCCTAAGAAAGTCAGACCTCCTATTTGTCAGTTCTAACATGTTCCAAGTAATTTAAGCAGCTTTTCCCCTTTTGCAAATGGGGAAACTGAAAAAGTGATATCCCAAAATTCAGTGTTATGAATATCTACTATTAATTAATTATCTACGACTATTGGTAGTGCCTTCTTCCTAAACTCTTTTAATTTAAATTTATTCACTAATACCACTATCATTTTATATATCTTTTTTATTTTTATTTTAATAGCCTTTTATTTATAGGTTATATGTATGGGTAACTTTACAGCACTGACAATTGCCAAACCTCTTGTTCCAACTTTTCCCCTCCTTCCCCTCATCCCCTCCCCCAGATGGCAGGATGACCAGTAGTTGTTAAATATATTAAAATACAAAGTAGATACACAATAAGTATACATGACCAAACCGTTATTTTGCTCCACAAAAAGAATCAGACTCTGAAATATTGTACAATTAGCCTGTGAAGGAAATAAAAAATGCAGGTGGGCAAAAATATAGGGATTGGGAATTCAATGTAATGGTTCCTAGTCATGTCCCAGAATTCTTTTGCTGGGCGTAGCTGGTTCAATTCATTACTGCTCCATTGGAAATGATTTAGTTTATCTCGTTGCTGAGGATGGCCAGGTCCATCAGAACTGGTCATATAGTGTTGTTGTTGAAGTATATAATGATCTCCTGGCCCTGCTCATTTCACTCAGCATCAGTTCGTGTAAGTCTCTCCAGGCCTTTCTGAAATCATCCTGCTGGTCATTTCTTACAGAACAATAATATTCCATAATATTCATATACCACAATTTATTTAGCCATTCTCCAATTGATGGGCATCCACTCAGTTTCCAATTTCTGGCCACTACAAAGAGGACTGCCACAAACATTTGTACCACTTTATATATCAAGAGCAAGTCATGTAAATCTCAATTTGAATCTTGATAATTTGGCATTTCTGATTATTTGATCACTTCCCAGATCAAATGCAAGGTACTCTGACACTATTAGGAAATAATAATGACAAAAATACAAGTTTGATTTGAAAGCCCAAACATGCCATTTATGGCAAAGTTTCAACAGTTAAGCATGATTAAGGGAGTAAAGACCACAAAATGGGTTAAGGATCAGGAAAAGCATCACATAGAAGTCACACTAAAATTTGAAGGCTACATATTAAAGTTAGCTGTGTGCTATTTTTTAAAAGATTTGCTTCATAATTGGCATTATAAGTTAATTGTTTTCAGATAGTTTTTTGAAAGAATCTTTTTACATACAAATATGGTATTCAATACCATATTTCACCATATATAATTCTTATCTAATTTTTCAATCTTAAAGAATCTGTAGTTGGAATATACTTTGTTAGCTTTTTTCATGGTTACTGCATATTTGTGAAATTAATAAAATTTTAAATCCATCTGACTTTCACTAATTTACACAGACCTTTAGTTTTTAGAGAGATTTTTAATCTGGTTCTTTCATGAAAACTTTTAATAGTTCACGTAGAAAAGTCAGTTACTGTAATTATATTAGAAATTGGGCTTCTAATATTAGTAACAAAATGCTTAATTTTTTTTCTCCTATTTTATTTTTTAGGCTTTTTTTAGAGACCCAAATGTTATTTCAGATTTGAAATTACTTTCAGATTCTTCTGGACGATGGATTAACTTAGGTAAATAACTAGAATTTAATTTTAATATTTCTTAATGACTATTTTTCAGTTTTACTAAAGAGAAATTTTTATTTCACATTTTCTTCATTTAAGTTAGAAAGAAAAGCAACAATGTAAATGTAAATATTTGCCTTGGTAAAACAACTAACCTATCAGACTGCTAGAAAGCCAATGTAAAATAATGGATAGAGTCAGGAAGACTTGAGTTCAATTCTGGTTTCTCCTAAATCCCAGCTGTGCACAATCCCCTGTGCCCTCACACACACACACACACACACACACATACACACACACACACGTCATCATCATCATCATCATCATCCACAAGTTATATTAGTACATCAATAAAAAGAGTTCCCATGCTGAAGGTTTCCTAGACTAATGAAATCTCATGTCCAGACAAAACAAAAACCAATCTTCTAAAAATCTTTCCTTCCTTTACTAAAAATAAATAAAATTAGCTATCTTTAGTATTTAATGATTAAACTGTCACTATTCTTACCTTCAAAAAATTGAGGGTGCCAGTTATCCATTGGGTACCTAGATAAGAGAAAAAAAATCATAGAATTTAGAGCTGAAAAGAATCTTAAAGTTCACATAACCCTAAAGCAATATTTATCCTTCATTTCATTATTTATTTGATAAGATTAGTTAGAAGATGAGTGCAGAGCTTGCATCAATCAGAAATTCAGCCTAGATTTTCTAATTCAAAAGATATATTAGTCTTATAGATACTAATAAGGAAAATTATTGCACCAAGACCACAGATATCTCTCTGCTTTGCTCCAAGCAAATAATTTGGGCCAAAATTACCTAGAAGATTAAATCCTATCTCCTTCCTGGTTCTGTCACATTTTCCTCCTTGGCCTCCAAGTATGGGGATAATTATGGCTCTTTATCCCTCCTTTTTTATCTCTGCACTCTCTTAGTGACATAAACTACTCTTTGGGATTGATATATCACCTATATGCAAATAACTATATCCTCTGAAAGTTAAGTGAAATAGTGAATACAGTATTGAAAATGGAATAAGGAATACTGAATTCAAATCTGGCTTCAGACACTAACTCTGACATTGAGCAAATTACTTAACTTCTGCATGCCACTTATGTAAAATGGAATGATAATAGCACCCACCTTCCAGAGTAGTAATGAGTTCAATTAATCCATGACCATCCTTGCCTACTTACTGTTTGGTTTATAGTTTAAATTTGAGAGCTACTAAAAAAAAATCACATTGTAGTTTTGGTGTTATTTTTGGTGTAGTTATTCTTCTGATGTTTAGTCAACTTGGCTCAGAAATTCAAAATTCAAAACCACATTTTCTGATTGTTGCATTTCTCTATTCACATAATTCACAAAATTAAGGACTAAACGTGTAGGAAATATAGAAATTAAAAGTGCTTGAAATGTTTCTAAAGTATAGGACTATGAAATGAAATGCAAAAAAGAAAATTCTTGAACACATCTAATAAGGGAGAAATCACTATGGTTCTTTTGGATAGCTCTCATTCTTTTTTATTATTTCCTGAACAAATTAGTGGTATGTCAGTAAATGTTTAACAACTAGCTCTTGGAAAGAAAAAAAATGTACTGGAAATACTTTTATGTTTAATCAGCATTTATTAACATTTTCTTCATTATTCTGAGGTGTAAGTGCTGCTCACATTGAAAATTTAACAGTCAAGCCAGCTGTAGCATACTCCTATCAACAAATAGAAACTTTATGACTAACAGCACTGATTTCACTTACAAGCAAACTTGGGTGGAATACTACCCATTAATAAAAATAGCTGTGAAAAAAATTATTATTAAAACTGGGAGGTTGGCACTGACCTGTGATTTTTTTGATATAGGAAACTTCCAGGATGGAAACTCCCTTCACCAATTGATATCAGCAACTCTATAACTTATAGTCTTAGGATATTGAAAGTTTAAGTAACTTGCCCATAGTCTTATAACTGATATGTGTCATAAGCAGAATTTGAACCTAGGTTTTCTCCCCAAAACCCAGTTACCAACATAAAAATCAATAATTGTTCATTATCACCACTTAAAAAAAAAGTTCTAAGGATTTTATGACAAAAGTGTATGTCACAATTCAGAGTAATTTTAAAGTTGTTAATTCTCTTATCAGTGGCTGTTCGTTTCACATGTTTGGACTTGAAAAATATTTTGCTCATTGTACTTCAAAAGATGCATAATTTCAGTGGTGTAAGCCCTCCCTGTACTAAAAAAAAATTACAATTCATTTTTCTTGTAATTACTTTCTAATTTACTTAACTAACTCTGATTTCTTCACCTCATCAGTCAAGCAGTTATCCAAATAATTTTTCTACACAATTATAGCTTTATCACTATCTGCTTAAATACCTTTAGTGACTCTCTGCTCCCCAGAGTATAAAGTAGAAACTACTTAATGTGTAAGTATTTAAGCCTTCTACAATCTTGGATCCAAGTTACCTTTTCATTTGTTGTACATTTTTCTCCTTCACTTTCATTCTATTTCAGCCAAACTGGACTACTCAACATACTTCAATCTCATCCTGCCATCTCCTACCTCTCAGCATTCCTTTAAGCTACTGCTACTTCCCTTGAAATAGACTTGATCCCCCATCCCTACCCCAGCCCTAGTAATTCATATTAAAATCCTTTTCTTTCTACAAAATCATGATGCCTTTGATGATTGTCCAGCTGGAAATATTTTCGCTCTTTACATTTTCTAGTACAATGTCTGGTTCTCTTATCTGCTCTTATGAAATTTTACTTCCTATTGTGCTTCTCTGTCTCCATATCATAACCTGCCTAGAAGATTATAAGCTCTTTGAGTTGAGGGATTCTGCCATCTTTGTGCCTAGAATATAATAATGTTTTAAATACTTGTGAAATTGAATTCACTGTTGCAACATATATTACAATATTTAAGCATAGTAGACAGAATTGTCTTCTCTTTCACTTCTTTAAGATTCAGATAAATAAAGATAATGCTTTGTATACAGGGATAATCAGATAATTTATTACATTGTGGTCAGGGAGGTAAATATGATTTTCAATAGGATTATCATTTCTGAAGGTTGAATAATAAGGTTGACTCTGGTAAGTTCACATCTAGATTATTGAGTTAAATTTGGGGAGTTTGCACAGTTTTGGAAGAACGTTGACAAAATGGAGATTGTTCAGAAGAGTATACAGGTAGTAAAAGACCTTGAAATCTTACAGATGGTGATTAGTTTGAAAGAACCCTGGGATATTTAGACTGGAAAAGAGAATACTTGAGAGAGTTGGAAGAGGGGGAAATGATGAAGAGTTTGTGGTCAAGTAGTTGAAGAACTGCTACCTAAAAGAAAGGTTGGATTTAGAATCAAGTACTAGAGGAAACTTTACATATTTTAGATGCTGGGTTTGGGGACCAAAAGGCAAAAACTAGAAGAACTAGGTGACATCAAAGAAGATGTATATTTGGCATAATCTTCCTAACAGAGCAATGCCAAAGTGGAATGGGGTCCCTAAGTGACAGAGGAACGGTTCCCCCTCCTTAGAGGGTCTTCAAACAAAAGCTCAATGTTAAGTATGTTGGAGAAGAAATTCTTTTTCAGCAATGTTTAACTAAAATCTGAGGTCCCCTTCCAACTCTGAGATTCTTTGTTCCTGTTTGTAATAATAGGGCCTTAAGTGAAAATCATTTATTAAAGAATGAAATAAAAACAAACACTGATATTTCATACTTTTATATTCAGTATTTCAATACTTCTCCAAGTCTGTGAGCTCATCATGGGATATCCTCCAAAGCTACAGATACCAGCCTATCCATACTTTTCTTATTTTGTAAAATCACTGTTTGTTCTCCCATAAATTTTCTAAGGAATTGAGGTATTTTATTGTTTTTACACAAAGACCTTTTTTTTAACTCCAAAAAAATACTCATTATTAGCTTCTCTTGCTTTGAGGTGCAATCAATACAGACTTATTACCAAACTATCATTATGGTAGCCTTTTATCCACTGACTTACCTGACATTCTTATTCTTTCCTTAATTAGTTTAGCACTTGACTTAGTCTCTTTTCTCCTTATTTCCTGCACTCAGTTCTCAACATATCTCCCATGACCTATATCTCTATCCACCTCAGCCATATACCTTTATACCTTTCATCTAGCCATCATCCACAATGGTTCCCCTTTGTAGGTTCATGAACTCTGAAATTCCTTTATCTGCTTGTAATGTTATCAAGTACCTACCTCTCTACCTTGTAATCCCTCCACTGATTATTTTTTTCCCCATGCTACCTCCCTTGCACTGCTTATATTCTCCTCCTGTTCCCATTGTACCTCTGGATAAATCATATAATTTTACCCTACACTCTGCCCTCTTCCTTAATCCTGGTGCGAAACTTGGCACACCAAGCACCAGCCCCCCATATATACTGTTCTCTCTGGATGATCTCATCAGAGATGAGTCAATTATGATTTTCAGATCTATTTATCCAACCTCAATATCTACCTTGAGGTCTCCTATCTCCAACTGACTAGGGACATTTCAAACTCGATGTTCCATAGATATCTTTAACTCAGCATGTCCAAAACCGAACCATTATTTTTCCCCCAAGCCCTCTCTCCTGTTTTTTTCCCATTCTATTCACAGTCATCACCATCCCCCCAGTCACCCAAGCTCACAGACACCTCTCTCTCTGTCTGTCTCTGTGTGTGTGTGTGTGTGTCTCTCTCTCTCTCTCTCTCTCTCTGTCTCTGTCTCCGCCCGCCCCCTCTCCCCCGTCTCTCTCACTTTCTCCCTCTCTCTGTCTCTCTCTGTCTCTCTCTCTTCCTCTCTCTCTTTTTCTCTTCCTCTCTCTCTCTTTTTCTCCCTCTCTCTCTCTCTCTCTTTCTTTCCTTCTCTCTGTCTCTGTCTCTTCTGTCTGTCTCTCTCTTTGTCTCTCTGTCTCTCTACATATACATATGGAGACAAATTATATATAGATAGATATATATGTATGGAGACAAATTATTAAAGGAGACAAATTGTGATACAATAAAATCTCATTTTCAACAACTAAGAGTTTATGATAACTTGGACAAAACTTGACTAAAATTTATTTTTACCTAGAAAACCCTTCTTCTGTGGAGTGTAAAGCAAAATTATTCAAGGAAAAAAATATAAATTGTTTATGTTGACTATCAACAAGTTCTTTAGAAACACATTTATGAGTTTACTTGCTCTATACTTCTTGGAGTTACAGTGTGAAACAATTTATTGTTGCATCTAAATGGGATGCCCATCAAGTACAGAATATGGGCAAAAAAAAGTCCCAAAAAATAGATAATTTAGAATCTACTAATCACAGGATCATAAGATATTGTTACTATAATGGAAAAAATGACTTTTTGTGAAAATGGGAGTAGCTCGAGTCCACTGATGCTATTTCAGTACACCTCAAAGTTAATGGACCATAGGCTAAGCTGAAGTAAGCGTGATGTTTTTGAGGTGTTTTAGAGTTCTTTATTCCTGTGTTAGGAAGTGCAAACTCAACTCCAAGGCGCAAAGGAGAAACTAGAATGAAAGAAGGAAAATGACAAGGAGAAGAATAAGATCACCATTAGACTTTTGTAATCAAAGATCATTGACAAGAACAGCTAAGGCAAAGGGATAGATTTAATTTTGTTTCTCATCTTCTACCTTTATCTCCCATTTCCCATGTCTTACTTTTTGCCTTTTTCACTTCTTCCTTGGAATGAATACTGGAAAGTGTCAGGAAGTTGATACAGTTGAAGAATTAAATTTAAAAATAATAGTTCTAATGGAAAATTAAATAGATAATGGTCAGATAGTGTTCTCAGATTTAATCATATAACTGACTTGATATGACTCAACTGAACCCAATTTTTATTTCTGTCTCTAGGAGTGTAAGCATCATTATTAGTGTGAATACAATTGAAAATAATTTTGGCAACCTGAAAGTAATTTACATCTTAATTACATTGATTATTCTGATCTATGTAATAAAGTGGGACTTCTGAAGAAGAGTGTAAAATCCTTAAAAGACAAGGATTTTTTTCATTTTATCTTTTAATTCCTAGCTCTCAACACTGTACCTTTTACACATTGTTGGTTAAGATTTCTAATCAATACAATGACCAATCATGATTCCAGCAAGCCAGTGATGAAGAATGAGAAAAGAGAAGTGATAAATTCAGGATGTAGAATGAAACTTAAATTTTTAAACATAAACAATGTGAGGGTTTGTTTTTCTTCATTGTATATATTACAAAAAAAAATTGTTTTCCTCTTTTTCTTTCTCTTTAAGGAGAAGACAGGAAGGAAAGAATAAATGCTTGCTGGAAATATTTGTTGATATTGAATTTCTATTTTCATTTAATTTTTTCAATTAATAATGCTCATTTATTTTTTCCCTGTTCAACTCCTATCTGCCACCATTGAAAAAGAAAAAAAAAACTTTTGTAACATGCACGTATTCAAGAAAAATAAATTGCTACAGTGGCCATGTCTAAAATTATATTCTGAATCTTTAGCCTATAATATATCTCTTAGGAGGTCTACTTGGCAAATTTTATCTTCAGTTCTCTAGAATTGTAGTTCATCAGTACATTGAGCAAAGTTCTTAAATCTTTCAAAAGTTGTTTTTCTTTATATTGTATAAATTGTACTGCTCACTTCACTGTGCCTCAACTCGTATAAGTTTTCCCAGTTTTTATGAAGCCACTCATTTTTTTATGGCTTAATAATATCTTGTTACATTCATATATCATAATTTTTTTAGACATTCTCAATAGAGAATTCTATTAAATTCCAGTCCTTTGCCATCACAAAAAGAACTCATCAGTATTTTTTACATATGGAACCTTCTTCTCTTTCTGTAATTTCTTTGGGATATAAAACTTAAGAGGGTTTAACTGAGCTAGTCAATGTTTTGTAAGTTCTTGTGCTTATTTCCAGAATTTTCACAATCCTTGGACCAATTCACAACTTCATCAAAAATTTATTGGTGTGTCTGTTTACCTGAAACCCCTCTAATGTTTGTCATTTTCTTTTGTCATCTTTGCCAATATGATAGATATGAAGTGCAGCCTCAGAGTTGCTTTAATTTTAATTTCTATAAACATTAATACACTAACATGTCTTCAAATGGCTGTTGATAGCTTGGACTTCTTCCTTTGAAAATTTCAGCTAAATGGCACAGAGTATAGAGCACCAGCCTTGAAGTCAGGAGGAGCTGCATTCAAATATGACCTCAGACACTTAATACTTCCTAGGTGTGTGATCCTGGACAAGTCACTTAGCCCCAATTGCCTCAGCAAAAAAAAAAAAAAAAGAAAAGAAAAGAAAGAAAAAAGGGAAATTTTCTATTCATATCCTTTCATCATTTATCTATTTGTGAAAGGCTTTTACACTTATATATTTGAATCATTTCCTTAGGTATCTTGGATCTGAGACTTTCATCAGAGAAAATTATTACAAAGATTTTTTTTTCCAATTTACCTGATTCCCTTCGAATTTTAACTATTGGATTTTTTGATGAAAAACTTTTTAATTTTGTAAAAATCAAAATATCCTGTTTTTATCCCTTGCTGTTATCTCTTTTTAAAAATGTATTTATTTATTTTAACTCTCCCTAGTTCTTTTCTGGATGCAAATGGCATTTTCTGTCCAAAGTCTATTGGGATTGCTTTGGTTCACTGAACCACTGAGAAGAATCAAATCTTTGATAGTTGATCATCATACATTCTTGCTGTTATTTTGTACAATGTATTCATACTTCTGCTTTTTTTGCTCAGCATCAGTTCATGTAAATCTTTCTAGGACTTTCTAAAATCATCTTAATAGAGCAATAACCTTCATATACATATATATATATGTAATATAACATTACCTTTATATACCACAGCTTGTTCAGCCATTCCCCAATTGATGGGCATCCACTCCTTTTCCAATTCTTTGCTACCACAAAAAGAGCAGCTACCAACATTGTTGCACATGTGGGTTCTTTTCCCTCCTTTATGATTTCTTTGGGATACAGACCCAATAATGGCATTGCTGGGTCAAAGGGTATGCACAGTTTTATAGTCCTTTGGGCATAGATCCTGATTGCTCTCCAGAATGGTTGGATCAAAACCATTTCTCATTAGTGTCCCAGTTTTCCCTCATCCCCTCCAACATTTATCATTATTTTTTCCTGTCATCTTAGCCAATCTGAAAAATGTGAGGTGGTACCTCAGAGTTATTTTAATTTGCATTTTTCTAATCAATAGTGATTTAGAGCATTTTTTCATATGACTAAAGATGGTTTTAATTTTGTCATCTGAAAATTACTTGTTCATATCCTTGAGCATTTATCAATTGGAGAATGACTTGTATTCTTGTAAAGTTGACATGTCAAATTTGTATTCTTATAAAATTGAATGTTATCTGTTGTTTTTCTTATTTTTTTAAAGTTCCATGCTCACTTCATTGATTTGTTTTATGTCTTTTTTAATAAAGCATTTAGAGAAACAAAGTTTAAAAATAAATCCTTAATATCTACCTTCTTGTTAGATTTGTCTGGGTCTGAAAAGGGTTCATTGAGGTTTCCTGGTATTGCATTTTTACTATATATTTTTACCTATAATTCAATAAATATTCTTCCTAAGTATTTAGATGCTGTGCTGCTCAGTCAGTATTGTTATGGGTAATTTATGTATGGTGTCTATAACCATAATGTATTTTCCCTGTTTACCTCTTCTTATCATGCCCCTATTCTATAATATTATTATAAAATCATAATTGTTTCCTGATTTTTTTTTTGTTCATCTGAGGTGAAATACATAGATTCCAGTCTAAAACCCCATTTTAAAATCCCTGTGAATATTTGTTTCAAGTGAATTACTTATAAATCATGTATTTAATTCTGTTTTCTAAGCCATGCTCCTATTCTCCTCAGCTTTATGGAGAAGTTTATCCTATTTTCTATGAGCATACTAGGTAAATAATCCCTGAAAATATAATTTCTATTGTATTTTCTTCAGATAGCCTATAATTCAGATTTTTTTCCTAAGTGACACTAAACTTCTCTTTAATTATTAAACCTTTTGCTATATTTTAAAATGGGTATAAAAATGAAGTAAACTTTAGAAATGATGAATACTTAAAGTATTAAAAAGTATTAAAAAATACTTAAGTATTTGACGAGTATTAAAATTTAGGACTTGGGGATAAAAATGTATTATTGGTAAAAAAAAAAAATAAATATTGGAAAATAGTATGGCAGAAACTGGACATAGACCAATATCTTATACCATTTACCAAGACAATGTCAAAATGGATACATGACTTAGATATAAAAATAAATATTATGAAAAAACTATAAGAACATGGAGCATACTACTTAACTTATGCATAAGCAAATAATTTATGAATAGACAAGAGATAGGAAGCAAGGCTAGGTAGAAAAGGGATAGTTTCTGTTACATTAAATTTACAAGTTTCTTTACAAATAAATGTTGCCAAGATCATAAGGAAAACAGAAAATGGGAGAAAAAATTTTATAGAGTTTCTTATTTAAAAGTCTCATATCTCAAACATATAAGGAACTTTGTCAAATCTATAAGAATAAGAGTCATTCCTCAACTGATAAATTATCAAAAGTTTTATACAGGAAGCTCTCCAGTGAAGAAATTAAAGCAATTTATAGTCATATGAAAAAATACTCTAAATCATTATTGATTAGAGAAATACAAAATCTTGAGATATCATTTTACCCTACTAGATTGGCTAAAATAATTGAAGGGGAAAGCAATAAATATTGGAGGGAATGTGGGAAACACTTAATTTAACCATTTTGGAGAGAAATGTGGAGTAATGCTCAAAGAGCTATTAAACTGCCGTATACCCTTTGACTTAGCAATCCACTGCTAAGTTTGTTTCCAGAGATGATTAGGAAAAATTTTAAAGTTCCCATATGTTCCTCAGTATAAATCTTAAAGAAATGTCTTTAAATATTATTTCATTTTAGTAGATTTTTGGATAGTATATTCAATTTTATTTACTATGGCTCTTATTTGTGATATTCTTAGAATTTTACATTTGAAGATAATTTTTAAAAGATAAAATTATTCTATTCTCTATGCCATCTTTCAGGAACAGAAGTAAAAAAAGTTGAAGCCATAAATATTCCCTGCACACAAATTTCAATGTCATTTTTTGACCGATTATATTCTGAAGAAATTGTTCGAGAAAGTGGACATATTGTTAAGTGTTTGGATAATTTTTGTGATCCTTTTCTCGTTTCTGATGAGTTAAGAAAAGTGAGTATGATGGTATCAAATTATTAGAGTATTTTTAGTGTAATCTTCATACCTAAGGCAGTGATCAGTATATGCTACTTACTACATATATATGCCATATCTTTGAAATATCTTATGTCTACATAATAAAATAATGTGTTATACCTATTTGGGCATTCCTATTCTTACTTTAATTATTACATAGCTACTTTATCTGCTCCCTTCTCTGTGTTCTGCACCCAGTTGGTCCTTGATTAATATATTGTGTTTGTTCTCTTTAAGTAATAACTGTTGTCCTCAGAGATTTCAAAAAACTGTTCTTTAGAAACAATTAGCTTAGAATAGAAGCATAATCTTAACATTTTTCTAGTTTCAACCAAATTATTTTTATAAGATAAGAATTCCTCATCACTGTCACAAAATTATTTTTATAAGATAAGAATTCCTCATCATAGATCATAATATAGATCTGAATGCAACATTAAGCCTCCCAATCCAACTCAGCCTTTAACATGAGAAATAGACCCAGAAAGGTCAAATCACTTGACTGGGATCACACAAGCAATGACCAGAGCCAGAGTTTGAATTTTTCTCCTCTGATTCCAAATCCTGTGTTCCTTCCACTGTATTTCATTTCACAGTAGTTGCTATTCAAATAAGCCATTAGGTTGAAAAGGGAAATGTCAACTTTTACAACTTAATAATTTGCTGATCACTTAGTGATATAGTTTACTTGTATATATACACATATGTCTATAGAGATATGCTATTCAATCAACAATTATAAGCAAATACTGTGATCAGGGCTTTTTTGGAGAATGGGCTAGACCCATTTTTAAATTGACAACCTTCCCATATAGGGAGGACAGCTTGACCTAAGGCTCAGAAACAATAACAATTATTAACCATTTTATTATTTTTATAATAATACTTTGTGTTTGAGTAGTACTCTATAATTTAAAAAACATGTTCAAATAGATAATCATAGGAATTTATACATATATGTGTATTTATACATGTATAAGTAATATAGCAATTAGGTTTTTTTACAAAAACTCTAGAATCAGGTGGCTATATTATGATATTCTTATTTTACAGAAGAGAAAAATTAGGCCACAATCATATAATCAGTAAGGGACAGGACCAAGACTTGCACCAGAGTTTAAAAATAACAATTACAAGATAATGAAAAAACATATATGTTGTGATGTTTCAAATAAAAATCACAAAAGAAAGGCACAACCTCATTGAATTAAAATTGATACTGTTTTTTTATTAGTTTACTAATAACATGTTTTTAAAGCCCCAAAACAAAACTCTGAATCAAGTTTTCTGTTTTAGGTCAGGTCCTAACTACAAATGGATCAGTTTTTGATGTTTAACTTAATAACTATTTAAGAGGCATCTATATTAGATTTACAATCAGAGGACCTACTTTCAAATTCTGATTCTGTTACTTTCTCTATATGATCATGTACAAACCACCTAATTTTTATAGGCGTCAGTTCTTTCATCAGTAAAACAAGGAGGTTGAAACTGAAGATCTCTTGGGACATATACTCTCATTTATCCCAACTTAGCTAGTGGACTGTGCCACCGTACATTTAGAAACCATGTTAAAGGTGCTCTCACATAATTCTCTCAGAATATACATATAAATTGCATGTCTACATGTTCACATATGTACACATATATACACATATAGTTGTGCATGTATACATACTGACATATAATGTATAGGGACAGGGATGAGGAGCAAACCTTGATAATCACTGGTATAAACTCCCAGATCAGCAGAGATCAAGACCTTCTCTTCAATACAGATTCTTAGAAATTTGACTAGAATGCTGAGAAATGAATTTATTTGCCCCAGGTCACAAAGCCACTATCTGTCAGAGGCAGGAATTTAATTTTCTAACTTTAAGGTCAGCACTTTATCCATTATACCCACTGTCTCTCTCTGCATATATATGGAAAAAACATACACAGTAATTCGTATATACATACTATATGTGGAGAAAAGAATAAAATATGAAAATACACTTTAATGTGGAAAACAGAATCTTATTGTGTGTAATTATTAAGTCAAAAGATTTTTTTTAGATTACATGTTATATACAAACACAGAAAAACATGCATAATACAACCAAGTTTATAAGTCCCTAAGTGATCAGCATATGAATTTTATATGTTAGTGTGGTATGACAGAATAGGAAAGGACCTCAGAGGTCATCTAGTCTAACTTTTTTCCTTTTATAGATGGGGAAAATAAGATCCAGAAATGTTAAAAAGAGGGATAAGCTGATAGAAACAAAGTGTGCTGAAAGCCAGGACCTACCTTTAGGAGGTACAAATGGATAGAGTCCTGAGCTTTGGAGTCAGGAAAATCTGATTTCAGATTTGACCTCAGATACTTTCTAGCTGCGTGACCCTGAGCAAGTCATTTAATCCAGCTTCATCATCTGTAAAATGAGCTGGAGAATGAAATGGCAAACTACATAGTATCTTTGCCAAGAAAACCCCAAATATGATCACAAAGAGTCAGACAGGACTGAAAAGACTGAACAACACCAAAGCTAAACTCCAAGAATAAATGAAAAGAATTTTTAAATGATAAGGCCATTGCCCTAAGGTAGGAGCAAAGAGAAATTATGTGTGACAGGTGCTAGAGAAGGCCTTCAATGAAATGTCTAATGATAAGGTAGAAGGAAAACAGCTACGATACTCATCTAAATTGCTCTGGGTTTTGTTCTTCATGCAGGAATTTCAAAAAATTCACTAATAATCTTGTGCTACTGTAAAAAAAATTAGTCTGCTTAAAAAAGTTTTTTTTTAAACACGTTTTCAAAAATGTCACATATTCTTAAACCAATGTTGTCTTGAGATTAAACCATATCTTCTCATCTTGTATAAGGTTTTACTAATGGAAGACTCAGAAAAATACGAAATTTTCAGCCAATTAGATCGTCAAGAGTTCCTTTTTTGTATTTTTAAACATCTTTGCCTTGGTGGACTTCTTTGTCAGTATGAAGATATTCTTGACCCGTATCTGGAAACAACAAAAGCTATCTATAAGGATCTTGTCAGGTAATATTTCTAGATCATAATATGTTAATGTCTGATTAATTGACTGAACATAAGCAGAATTCTTTGCTTGACCCCTGTACATTATTCATTTGTAATATATTAAAAACAGCACTCCTGTGACCCACTGTCATCCCTTCTGGCACCATACCAGCCATCTAGGCCTGAAGGGCAGCATTTACTTTATATCCAGAGTTCCAATCATATCCACATCTAAAATAATTACCTATACACTCTCCAATGCAGACATTCTTTGGGGAAATATTTGAATTTTCTTAATAGTAAAGTTACATTTTTATACTTAGCAGAAATGTTATATATATAAATTTTTATAATTAATTTCATAACTATTACATTTTCTCTTCAGCTTGGTCTATAGGATTCAATGGAATGTACACACTCTTTATGTCTGTAAATCCTTTGTGTAGGACATTTATAGTTACATTTTTTTAATCTTGTTTCATTAACCTCTCTTATATGAGATTCCTCTGTTCTTCCATGGCTCTACATCTAGTAAACTTTCTTCTTTACTTCTTATAAAATTTTTAGTAACAAAACCAAAAAATTAGCTTCTTAACTGGTTCATAATAGCAGCTCTGCTACTACTTATTTGTTCTATTTCCTTAAAGGTCTGTTTCATGTCTATGTATTCTTTAGATTCCTTAAAATCTCAAATTAACTTTTCATTTAGCTTCTCTAGAGAAGTTCTTTTCATATCTAGGGAGCACAGTAGTATTTGGCCTGGACACAAGAAGAGCTGCATTTAAATCTGATCTCAGACACCTACTAGTTTTGTGACTCTGAGCAAGTTATTTAACCTTGTTTGTTTCAGTTCCCCAAATGTAAAAAGGGAATAATAATAGCACCTATCTCCAAGGGTTGTTTTCCATGAGGGCCAAATGAGATAGTGTTTGTAAAGTGCTTAGAATGGTGCCTGGCATTTGGCAGGTTCTTCATAAATACTTGTGTCTTTATTTATTTTTTAAAAGTTAGAACATAGTTTAAGAGGAAAAATAATCACATACTTTAAGATAAATTTTAGTATAACAATAATGTTTTTCTTTTTGCAAAACTCAGTGATTTACAAATTAATAATTTTACTGAATGTAAAATGTCATTTTAAAAGGGACTCTTAGAGCAATAAACAGTTTGAGATTATTAAAAGCACTGGGTGACTTTCCAAATGTGGTTCAAGTTCATTTTGGGATTAATTTTTTGGCATAGTAATTCACAAAATAGACAAAAATACAAAATGTCTAAAGGCCCTGTAATCTTTTATTTATATAGTGACAGTGGTAGAATGGATTTGTTCCCTTTTAATTCCTACAATTTCGCACACTTACTTATGCACACCGATGTACCTGCATATACATCCCATCCTAATAGATTTCTTTTTCTGATCCTCTTCTTATGAGAGATCATAATGCACTTTAATGTTAAAAAAAAATTTTTTTTTGTAATGGAAGTCAAGAGGCCTACATTCTATTCACAGCTTTGCTACTAACTAGCTGTATAACCTTGAATATGCAGTTTCATTTCTCTGGTCTTCAATTTCTTTATCTGAAAATGGACTAAATTATTTCTGATGTCCCTTCTTGTACTACTAATCTGTTATTCTACAGTATTGCTTCCCTTTTATTTTTAAGCCCCTAGTTGACTCTACCTTATTTGAAACCTGTACAAGTGCTGTATATTGAGCACTTGATGTGAAATCCTGTTATTCCAATTTTGGGAAAGGGAGGAGTCCTTGGTTATGAATTTTCTATACAGCTAGGCAGCATAGCAGATAGTGTGCTGGGCCTGCAACCATGAAGACTCATTTTTCTGAGTTCAAATACAGTCTTAGACACTTACTAGCTATATGACTAAAATTATAAATAAGAGATATGAGTATATAGGCATATGTCTAAAATATGTTTTTCTTTGATTCTAGTGTTATAAAGGACCCTCAGACCAAGACTATACGTGTTACTTCTATTGTCTTTAAGGTTACAGCATATGTAAGTCTTATTTTGCTGCTCTTTATATACATTCATTACTAAGTGGATTGAGGATATTGGATATATTGACTATTGAAAAGTCAAGCATTTAGGTCTTAATTAGGGTGGAATTGTAGGAGTACTCAGTGCTAGAAGAATGTTCATTCATTTATCCATTTTTTGAGTTGCTAAAATCTTAATGGAATTTGTATTGCTCTCTTATAAAGGGGAGAAGAACAAATAACTCAAATCTTATTTTGCTTCTGTTTTCTTTTTTAATAACTAAAGTCATCCAGAATTAGAACTTGCTTCCAGGGAAGTGATTTTATTGCATATCTCTAGGCAAAACCTAGATGTTTTGAGGGATGTTGTTGTAGAAGGTCTTTTAAACCAGCCATGGATTGGATCAGAAGATTTAGCTCAGAAGAGCTTTAACTCTGAGATTC
Organism: Sarcophilus harrisii; assembly: GCF_902635505.1. Lineage (NCBI taxonomy): Eukaryota > Metazoa > Chordata > Mammalia > Dasyuromorphia > Dasyuridae > Sarcophilus > Sarcophilus harrisii. The sequence goes on from NC_045428.1 coordinate 476,399,677, forward strand.
TGTTCTCAGAATGAACCAGGCATCTTCTGCAAGTGTGGTTTCAGTAAAATAGAAGTCTTGGAAGGAACATTTGAGAAAAGACTGGGGGAGGGAGGGCGGGGTTTATGTAGAATAAAAGATAGGGGTTGGTCACAGAGTCCAGTGACTGGGTAAGGAAAGGAATGGGCAGGCCGAGGAGACATTTGAATTAGCTTTGTATCACATTGGCAACTCGGTCAGAAAGTAGACAATGGATAAGGGTGAGGAATTCACTGATCCCTAAGTTCTAATTGTGATGTTAGTAATTTTGAGTGCTCTTCTGTGTGGTCCTCTCACCTCACATGTTCTTTCTTGGCACTGCTGATGGCCACCAACTTCTTGGATGGGGAGGGACCCTGGGCACCTGCTTAGCCAACCTTCTGGTGCCATGGAGCTGAAACTAGAAGTGATCTCCTCCTCTTACCGAGGAGGTGCCCTAGAGAGGGGGTGACTTGGCAAGGGCTCTAGGAATCAAACAGCAGGGCTAAGGCTCAGTCCATCCTCTTTCTCCAAATCCGGGGCTCTTCTGCCACTGACAGTCGAGGTGTAAGGTATGGTAAAGAAGTGTTAATAATAACAACTAACATTTATATAGAACTTTAAAGTTTACACAGTGCTTTGCACATATTACCTCATTTGATCCTCATAATTCTGTAATGTAAGGTTCTACCCTTGTATCCATTTTTAACATATGAAGAAACTAAGTTTAAGAGGAAGAGATAAATCTGGAAAAGGGATTACAGAATGTCAGAGTTAAAAGAGGACCCAAAGGCCATCTGATTCAACCTAAGTAAGAATTCCTGCTTGTTACAACATACCCAATGAGTGTAACCAAGGATTTGCTTAGAACTCTAATGAGAATAAACCACCCATTCCACTTTGGGGTATCTATAATTTTTGGGAAATTTTTCATCACATTGAAGCAAATCTGCCTTTCTCTGTAACTACCATTTACTGTTCCTCCCATGCCCTTTAGGGCCAACCAGAACAAGTCTGATTCTTCTTCCACAGTCTTTCAAATACAAGGAGGTCAGCTCCAAAGGATGGAAAACTTTGAATATCAGGTGAAGAAACTTGTCTAGACTTCACTTGAAGGGTTTTGTACAAGAATGTAAAATGATCAGAGTTTACTTTGGAAAAATTAATCCAAAAGTTCTACATAGGATGGATTAGAAAAGGAAGAAGCTGAAGCCAGTTAGAAGACTGTTGTCATAGTCTAGATCGAAGGAGGGAACTAGTTCAATGCCATTTGGATATTTATAGCATCATTTGCAGGCCATACAAAATTATCAGCTTAAAGAACTCAAGCAGTGGGAGGTTGTTGTACTTAGCTTTCAGCTCATTATTGCCTGAGAGTGACTTAGCAAATGATTTTGCAGGCCTTATACAGCCACAGGCCAGATGTTGCCCACCCCTGGTTTAGATGAAATAATGAGGATGGTTTTAGAGAGAATAGAAAGGAGAGGGAGAAGACAAGAGATCTTACTAAGTCAGTTCAGTAGTTCTTGGCTGATGTTACATTTAGGAAGAAATGGTCTTTTTAAAAGCTCTGTTGCAAAGGGAAAAAAAAAACTGCATCAAAGAAGCACAAGGACAAAGAAGGGATAGTAAGAAAGGATGATGGAATGAGGCCCAAAGTGCTTAACTCATATTTTGCTTCTCTTTCTGCTGCCAAGGAGAATAACTGTAAAGGAGACAATAAAAATACTAATGGGCAGTGATTCCCAAGACAAGTAGGTAAATAGAAGAGACCACAAAACTGCCCTTAGATGAACTGCCTCTGTCAGTTATCTTTGAAAAAGCATGAAGAATCAAAAGAATTCTATGGGATTCAAAAACAACAAAATTTCTGGATTAAAAAAAAAAAAGATGAGTAAGAGTCTGCTAACTGTAGGTTAGAAAACTTCAATTTATGATAATATTCTAGCAGATTTTATTCTAACAAAGTTTCTCATGATAATATGAAAAGCATAGAGGAATATGGAATAGTTATTAATACAGGATGCAAAAGTGGTTGATCAAACCCAAAGAATACTTATTAATGGTTCAGTGTCATTCTGAAAGAAGGTCGCATGTGGAGTATCTCACAAATTCATGCATGGTTCTGTGCTGTCCAATGTTTTTAATCAGTGGTTTGGATTACAGTATTTACAAGCTTGTCAGATTTACAGATAAAAGCTGAGAGGGATGGCTAATACCATAGATAATAGGATCTAGGTTAAAAATCTTTGCCTAAGATCACACTTCAGTAATATATAACTTTTACAGGGACAAGAAGGCCATGATCCAGAACACTTTTCATGTATTATTTTCAGTTTGAAGATGTCATATTTTATTAAGAATTTTGCAAAGTTGAGGAATACGTAGGGGAGGGCAACCAGAATAATAAACTTGAATAAGGCCATATGAAGCTCATTTGAAAGAATTAGAAATTTTAGAGAAGTATTAGGAGTGTTATGATCATCTTCTTCAACTATATTTGTTCTTATTGGTCCCAGATGGCAGAACTAGGAATGACAAATAAAAGTTTCAGACAAATTATGGTTTGCTATTTAAAAGAAAATCTTCCTAACAGAGTTCTCCAAAAGTGATTGTCTTGAATACCTATGGGTTCCCCCTCACAGTTCTATAAACAAAAGCTATGTGACTCCTTGTAAATACTTCTTGTATGTATGTGACTATAAAGAAGACATTTGTTTAAGAATGACTTAAACTCGATGAACCTTGAGATCACTGAGCTTAAGATGACAATAAAGTGACATAATACTAAAGGTAAAGATGAATTATGCATCCATTTGGAAGTCTTCTACTTTACAAACTTGCTTTTTTCTTTCCCATTCTCTTCCTATGATGCATGATACTTTTTCCCAACGATATTCCTTAATTATCTCAGAGATTAGTTTGTGGCCAAGTTGTAGCCAATCACATATTTTTTGCACCTAATCAGAATTTTAAAACCACACATTCTGGAATGGCAGAAGTCTAAAAATCTTAGATACTTTTAAGCATTTACTCAAATCACCTAAATTATTTCCATGAAAAAAAGTATTGTTTGTAATCAAATTAAGGTGAATTAAATCCCATTACTTTCATTCTGACATTAAAAGGAACAAAAAGTAAAAGAAAATGGAAACTTTGATGATCTTGATAGTTTATATTTTTTCAAAAGAATTTCTTTAAATTATCATATCTAATTTAGAGTACAAATTTATTAAAAATAAGAATTTTATTTTTCAGGTACAAAACCTAACATACTATGTTGTTAGTAATGTTAAATGTTAACCTTTTAATTGTTTACCAAAGTTTTTTATTGAATATTTCTGTGGAATTTTGATACATATATTAAGTTCAAGTATTTTAATAAAAGTCAAAGCCAGTCTTATGTATAGTAATTTAGGGTTTGTTTGTTTGGGTTTTCTTTTTTAGGATGAAAATGGTACGTGTTACCCTTCAACAAAAAGTCATGAACAATCGTTTGCTTACTTGGTTGTGGATCCTTTAAAACGTCACATTAATGTATTATACCATTGCGTTGGTGTAGGTGAACTGTCTTTCTAATTTATAACCCCAAGTATATGTACAGCTATTCTTCTGTATATTAATCATTTCATAATGCTTTATGTGCAGTTTGGTAGAAGAACTCAACTTCTGACCAGAATTCAGTTTTTAATTCACTTCACATAAAAATGTGTGTGCTTCAGAAAAAAAGAAAAAAAAAGGATAATAAAGTTCCATTCCTCCTTATTGGTTTTTATTCTTCTGCATTATTAATAGAGGAATAGATTTCCATCTTTCATTTCCCATATAATACTAATGAATTCTACAATTCTTCTTAAAAATTACTTAGAATGAAAATCTACCCATAATTATTTACACAATATAAATCTTGTTAAATCATTATTTACTCCATATATTTTATGTTAAAGCTATTTTTCATAAAAAATAATAAAATTATATTCACTACAAACTCTTTGAATATAGTTTTCGTTTTATGCATATACTTAGATTTAGTTATATTTATTTTTTTACACAGCAAGTTTACTTTTCTTACAACAACAATGTCAAGATGAAGTATAACAGTATCTCCATTATTTCCCTCATTTTACCAATAAGGAAAAGGCAATACAAAAAGGCAGTGATTTGCCCTGATTCATACATCTGTCATCATAATGACAGATGCAAAATTTGGACATAATTTTCTCTTCACTCCAAGTCCAGAATTCTTTCCTCTAGATCACACAGTTTTTACAATTTTTGCATTCAGGTAATATATAACCATTATTAGTACATGTGATTTTCTGAGAATTTGACATTTTCTTCATTATTCATTTAATTAAAATAGAAGAAATTTTACTTTGTGATAAGTCAAAAGAATATCCTATAACTGAGGAATCCAAAGCTGCTTTGTTGCTTAGCATAAATCTAATTTTTCATTGCTTTAGCTCCCTTACTGTTCTTATTAAGGATTAAAAAAAAATAGAATATTTCATGTATAATTTCAAATACCTATGAGAAAGGAGGGACCTCCTAAAGAGGGAAATTAAGGGAATTTTAGGCACTTGGGTCCTAGGATAAATGAGTGAAGAACTATGAGTTTGGAAAAACATATATAATGTCCTACATATTCCAACATATTGGTTAGTTTTGCTAAACTTTTTCTCCTTCCTATGTATTTTTGTTATAATGGATTGCTTGGGGGTGGAGGAGGGTGGCACACTGGATAATGTGGTTATTGTAAACAAAAATATCAATAAAATCTACTAAAATTTGTTTATCACAAGAAAGCATGTGAATATAGGTGAAAAATAAGCTGACTCCATGCTCTCCTCTAACTTGGCACAGTGTCTGACTAGATTATTTTTCTACCTTGCTTCTAAGTAAGAACTTATTCTGCCCCATCCCACCCTGATTTTCAATATTTTATGTGTTATCTTCCCCCATTAGATAAGATTAGATTAAATAAATTCTTAAAGGAGCAGGAACTACATATTTTATTTTTCTTTTAATTTGTATTCCAAATGTTTAACACAATATCCGGCACAAAGTAAACCAATAATACTGAGTTTCTTAACCTTTTTTCAACTCAGGATCCCTTTTCACTTGAGAAATTTTTACCCAACTCCAGGTATAAAGGCATATAAAATAGGTATACAAATAAAATATTGATAATAAATCATAAAATTGTGATCCCCCACACACAATCAGTTATAAGACCTCACATGGAATCACAAACCACAGTTTTAAGAAGCTGGGTTATATATAATAAATGCTTTAGTTATTCTCTAACCCAGCCTTGAAAAGCTACACAAACAGCCCTTGTGTCATATTTCTGTATTCTACCAGCTCTTTGGATAACAAATGGGCTCCTTGCCTATCTTCCCAGCTATGAAACATTTGCAGTACTTGGAAATTACATGGGGGTATATTTAACATACATGAACATATCTCATAATCATTATAACATATCAGTAATAGTTATCCCAACAATCTAGTATAATGTATATTATAGTAAGTGCCTAATATATGGCATTCATACATGATTGTATACAAAGAAAGTCAAAACAACAAATCTCAGACCCAGTTCTTCACCTACAAATAACTGTACAGAAAAGGTTTTATACAGGATTGATCAATCAATAAGGTGAAGCCTCAAAGAGGAATATGAACTGATCTCAAGCTCAAGAGGTTCTCTTGACAGAGTTCAAAAAGGATCTTAAAAGAGAGATTGGAGAAAAATGGGAAAAACAAATGAATGCTATGTAGGAAAAGTATGAAAGGTTGAGGAAAAGAGCCAATAGCATAGAAAAGGAAACACAGAAAGTGAATGAAGAAAACAATTCCTCAAAAAATAAATTTAATGAAATGGAAGAAGAATACAATTCCTTGAAAAATAAAATTGGCAAAATGGGGAGAAAAAAAATCATTGAACTAAACAACTCTTTTAAAAGTACAATTGGCCAAATGCAAAAAGAGGTAAAAAAAGTTACTGAAAAAAAAATAATTTGCTAAAAATTAGAATTGGACAAATGACAGTGAATGATTGATTCAATGAGACATCAAGAGTCAGTCAAACAAAACCAGAAAAAAAGAAAAGAGAAGAAAAGGCAAAATGTAAAAAATGTCATTGGAAAAACTACTGACCTGGAAAATAGATCCAGGAGAGACAATCTAAGAATTACTGGACTATCTGAAGGCCATGATGAAAAAAAAGAGCCTGGACAACATCTTTCAGGAAATCATTAAGTGCCCTGATAGCATAGAACTAGAGGGTAAAATAGTCATTGAAAGAATTCACCAATCATCTCATGAAAAAAAACCCAAAATAAAAATTCTAAGGAATATTGTAGCTAAATTTCAGAATTATCAAATCAAGGAGAAAATATGACAAGCAATCAGAAAGAAACAATTCAAATATCAAAAAGCCACAATCAGGATTACCCAGGACCTAGCAACTTCTAATTTAAAGGATTGAGGGGCCTGGAATATTCTATTCCAGAAGGTAAAGGAGCTTGGACTACAACCATGAATCAACTATCCAGCAAAACTAAGCATTATCTTTCAGGGAAAAACATGAGCATTCAATGAAATAGGGGATTTTCAATCATTTTTTGATGAAAAGACCAGAGCTGAATGGAAAATTTGATCTTCAAATACAAAACTCAGGAGAAGCATAAGTAGGTGAAAATAGAAGAAAAACTATTTTTTAAAGATTAAAATGTTTACATCCCTACATGGGAAAATGATAAAAGTAACTCTTGAATACTTGTATCTTTGTCAGGGGAAGTAAAAAGAGGTATACTTAGAGAGTGTAGGTATGGGTTGACTTTAATGTAATGATAGAAAAATGAAATTAGGAGTGGAAAAGGAATTGTATAGGGAGAAGAGGAAAAAGGAGGTAAAATGGGATAAATTATATTGCATGAAAGGGCATAAAAGACCTTACAGTTGAGGGAAAGAAGGGAAATGAGCATTGTTTGAACCTTAATATCAGATTTGGCTCAAAGAGGGAATGACATATGTACTTAATTTGGTATAGAAATCTGTCTCATCCTATAGGGGAGTAGGAAGAGAAAGAGGAAAAGAAAGAGGGCAGAGGCTAATAGAAGAGGGGCAGAAGTAAAAGAGGAAAGGAATAATAAAAGAGGAGTGACTTAAAAAGGAAGGGCAAATTGAGGGAAGTGGTGGGCAGAAGCAATACACTGGTTACAAGGGAAAGGGCAAAAGGAGAGAGAAAAGTATAACTTGGGAAAATAGGATGGTGGGAAATACAGAGTCATTTTAACTGTAGATGTGAAGGGGATTAATTCTCCCATAAAATGGAAGTGGATTAAAAAACAGAATCCTATAATATGTTGTTTACAAGAAATACATTTGAAGCAGAGAGATCAGAGTAAAAGTAAAAGGCTGGAACAGAATCTCTTATTCTTCAGATGAAATTAAAAAAAAAAAAAAAAGCAGGGATAGCTATCCTGATCTTAGATCAAGCAAAAGCAAAAATTGACTTAATTAAAAGAGATAAGGAAGGAAACTACATCTTGCTAAAGGGTACCATAGACAATGAAGTAATATCAATATTAAATATATATACTTCAAGTTGTATAGCATCCAAATTCTTAGAAAAGTTAAGTGAGTTGCAAGAAGAAATAAACATCAAAACTATCTAGTGGGACATCAGAACTAGATAAATCTAACCACAAAATAAACAAAAAAGAAGTTAAGGAGGTGAGTAGAATTTTAGGAAAATTAGGTATGATAATTAGGTCTCTTTGGAGAAAATTGAATGGGGATAGAATGGGGAATATGCCTTTTCTCAGGAATGCATGGCACAACCACAAAAATTGACCATGTATTAGGGCATAAAAACCTCACAATCAATTGCAGAGAGGAAGAAATAAATGCATCCTTTTCAGATCATGTTGCAATAAAAATTACAATTAACTGGAAACTAAACAATCTAATTCAATCTAAAGAATGAGTGGGTCAAACAACAAATCATAGAAACAACTAATAACTTTATCCTAAAGAATGACAATACTGACACAATATACCAAAACTTATGGAATGTATCCAAAACAGTTCCTAGGGGGAATTTTATGTCATTAGATGCTTACATAAATAAAATGGAGAAAGAGAAGATCAATGAATTGGATGTGCAACTAAAACAGTTAGAAAAAGAACAAATTAAACCCCCCCAATTAAATAGCAAATTTGAAATTCTAAAAAATCAAAGGAGCGATTAATAAAATTAAATGAAAACTTGTGAACTAATAAACAGGACTAAAAGTTGGTTTTATGAAAAAAAACAAAATAGATAAACTTTTGGTTAATTTGATTAGAAAAAGAAAAGATGAAAAACAAATTACCAGTATCAAAAATGAAAAGGGTGAACTTACCACCAATGAAGAGGAACTTAAAGTAATAATTAGGAGCTATTTTACCCAATTGTGTGGTGATTAAAATTATCCCACCTACAATAAGAGAGATTAAGGCAGAGATCTCTTTTAATAAAGTGGTCCATGGTCCTCCATTATAAAGTGGACTTCAGATTGTCTTCACAATCCGAGGTGCCACTTCCTTATAATAGCTATACAAAATACAGAATAATTTCATTGAACAAGCATAGTATGTCAGCAGGATCACAAGTTGGATGAAGCAAGGAATATCTCTACATAAGATGAACAGGCTTTTCCTTAATTTGGGCAGGAGGAAATGGCACTATCACTGTCAGTGATCTAAATGGTCATAAGATGTTTATTTGCTTTTATTGGACAAGCGATTAGTTCTGAGGTACAAAAATATTTTGGGGGACTTTCCACGTAGTTGTGATCTTTGTTATATTGGGCTTGGTCACAATGATAAAGCAAAATAAGGGTAGAGGACTTTTAGCTAACTTCCTATAATTAAGCAAGTGAACTTAGAATCTGCAGCGCATAGCTCTGGTGTTTTATACAGAGAACTTTGGTATGGTTTATCAAATAGACTAACACTGATCATTGGTGGTAGAGTTGTGAATCCAACCATTCTGGAGAGCAATTTCTGACTATACCAAAAGACTATCTAACTGTACATCCCCTTTGACCCAGCAGTGTTACTGCTGGACTTGTATCCCAAAGAGACCTTAAAGGAGGGAAAGGGAGTCAAATGTGCAGAAATGTTTGTGGCAGCCCTTTTTATAGTGGCAAGGAACTGGAAATTGAGTGGATGCTCATCAGTTGGAGAATGGCTGATGGAATATGGATGTTATGGAATATTGTTGTTCTATAAGAAATGATGATAAGCAGGCTAATTTCAGAGAAGCCTGGAAAGATTTCATGAACTGATTCTAAGTAAAGTGAGCAGAACCAAGAGAACATGGTAGATAGCCACAACAAGAATATGTGATGATCAATTGTGATGGACTTGGTTCTTTTCAATAATGAGGTGATCCAAGGCAATTCCAATAGACTTATGATGGAAAGTGTTAGTCACATCCAGAGAAAGAACTATGGAGACTGAATATGGATCAAAACATAGTATTTTCACATTTTGTTGTTGCTGTTGTTTGTTTGCTTATTTTTTTTCCCTTTCCTGTGTTTTCTTTTTTTCCCTTTTGATCTGATTTTTCTTGTACAGGATGACAAATATGGAAATATGTTTAGAAGAATTGCATATATTCAGTCTAGAAGAGGGGGGAGGGAGAAAGGGAAGAAGAAAAATCTGGGACACAAGGTTTCAAAAAACTATTATTAAAAAAAGAAAGAACAGCTACATGATGACATCCCCCTTCATGTATACTATGATCCAGCCAAACTGTCCATTTACTTGTTCCTTATACCTCCTGTACTGGTTTTCCCTGATACCTCACCTCACCTCTGCCTCTTAAAACTCCTAGTTTCCTTCAAGGTACAGTTCAAGCAAAACCTTCAAAATTAAGACTTTATTGATCCCATCAACTATTAGGGACTTCCCTGCAAAATTACCTTGTACTTTATTTTTTCTATATTTCACATTCTGTAAACCTTAAAATAGCAATTTATGTGTTATCTATTATGATGATGATGACAAAAATCTAAATATTGTTTCCCCAATTAAATAGTAAACTCCTTAAGGACAGGGAATGCTTCATTTTTTTCTTTGTATCCCCAGGGCCATACACAGTGCCTGGCACATAAAAAACTCAATAAATGCTTGTTGATTGATTTCCCTGCAAGCACATACCACATACCTATCATGAAATAAGAAACACATCAGCTCTAAAGCTGAATTTTTTTTTCCTGAAGTGATCTTTCTATTCTTTAGCCATTGGAGGTCATCAAAGTCCAACTTGTTTAGAATCATTTTTAGAGTGGTTAATCAATAAGCCAGCATTTACAAATCAATAAATCAATGAGTATATATTATGTGCCAACTATGCACCAGACAGTGTTCTAGGCATTAGAGATAACAAACAGAAAGAACAAAACAATCTCTACTTTCTAAAAGTCTATAGTCTGTCAGGAAAAACATAAGTAAGAATGTATATTAAAAAGAATAAAAGCAAACTAAATAAATGGTAATTAAATTCAAGATGATTAGGTAAGACACTAGCAGCAGTGAGGGATTAGAAGAGTATTCCTGTAGAAGATAAAACTTGAAGTCCTAGGTCTGAAATCAGGAAGACCCAAATTTTTAAAAAGTACCTCTCACACTTATTAATTCAGTAGTCTTTTATGAGCTTCTGGAAATTTCCTAGGATTTATTTGCTAAGTTTGAATATGGAAGATTCTGTGCTCTGTGGATACAAAGAAAAAAAAATTTTAATCATCCCTGCCTTCAATAAGCTTACATTGTATAACCTGAAGTATCCCCATAGTATTCTAAGGTAGATATAAAAATTTAAAAACTGAACTCTGAGTTGTGAATTTATCAGGTATTTGTATTCATCAAAGTGATTTTACCTTTGGTAAAGCGAGCACGTTAATGCATTTTTGTTCAACTAAAAACTAGACAAGTATGGATTTATCTTATTCATTACGATCCATTAGATTGAAAGTGGCTATTCTTCCAGTGATATTGTAAGACTAGGAGCCATAGAAACCACAGTTTTTAAAGAAGTAAAGTCTAAAATTGCCTAAAAGAGAATAGAATTTGGTTTCTAAGAGGTTTTTAGGAATCACAGGCTTCTTGTTAGGGAAAGAATGCACCTAATGAGCCAAGTAAAAATAGATTTGTCTGAATTCTTAAAAATCTAATCAAAAAGAATTAAAGAGAAAAGAAAGAGGGGAAAAATTTCCTACACAGGTCCACAAAATTGGGTACTATATAGAATAGTTAAAATTAAAGACTAGTAGTCTAGATGACCAGAAAATTCATAAGATAGCAATAAAACATATAAAGTCAGATAGCTACACATAAGTGTACAAATTATGAATATGCAGAATCACCTAGAGAGCCTAATCCAAGGAATAAAATTAGATTCTGAGACTTGGTGTTTTGAGACCATAATGAAATTATTCTGAAATAGTATACATTTTTTACAAGAAATGGGATGCATAAAGATGTGTGGGTAGGGAAAGGGAGGATACTATGAGTGTCCCTGTAGATTAAAGAAAATATACTCAGGTGAGGATATCCAGGACCAGACAGGGGAAACATGATGGAGAACATATGGCTGAAGATCAAGAGGAGCAGGAAAAAAACAACAACCAATATTATCACTGGAGTATACTACAGACCAGCTGGACTGAAAAAAAAAAAAAAGAGATAGATGAGGAGTTCAGGAAACATCACAGAACTGTCATGAGATAAGATATAGTAGCAATAGAGGATTTCAATTATCTTGTTATCTGTTGTAACGATCTCTCTCTCTCTCTCTCTCAATCTGTGTGTGTGTTTGTTTTCTCTCTCTCTCCCCAAAGTGGAGCAGTTAATCATTTCTTAATTTGCCTTAATTTTATTCTTCATTGGAGGGACTAAATGAGGGGAACTTCTTTTCTGAATTTCAATACTGTTTAACAAGAAAGAACTATTACTCAGATAAAAAGAAATGGAACTTGGGGTGGGGGGGGAATTGTGCTATTCTACCTTAAAAATACGTGATTGAAGTGAGGGAAGCCAAGCAGTGGTCTGACATGCCTAAATGTTGAGACAACGGGTTTCCAAATATTCAGAAAAAGAATAAGTTGAATTCATGGGCTAAAATTCCACAGAAATCATCACAAGAGAAGTTCTCCAAAAAATTCTGAAAACACAGAGAGAAGCTATTCAGGTGAGGAGGTAAAGAAAGAATTGTTAAAAAGAGATGTTAGAGAAAGAGACAGACAGACAAAGATAAAAAGACATAGAGAGACAGAGACAGAGAGATTGAGAGAGAGAGACTAGAGATAGACAGAGAGACTTTGAGAGAGAAGAGGAGAGGGGGGAGGGAGGGAGAGAGAGAAAAAAGGGGAAGGGAGGGAGAAAGGGGAAGAGAGGGAGAAGGGGGGAGGGAGAATGGGGGAGAAAAGGAGGAAGACACAGACAGAGAGGAAGGGAGGGAGGAAGAGACAGAGAAAGAGACAGGAAGGGAGGAAAGGAGGAAAAGAGGGAGGGAGGAGACAGAGAGAAAGAAGATTGATCAACTAGCTTAAATTTAAATATATATTCATCTAATATATAATATAATGTATATATATATACATATGCCTATGTGTACACATAATATACATATATGTGTATGTGTGTATATATACATAATAAAATGTTAGAGGGGTCATCAGAGAATGAATACAAAATCATGCAATAGTTTTGTCAGAATAGCATCCAAAGTACAAAAGCTTAGAATAAGCAAAGATTAGTTAAAATAAAAATCAAGAACAACAAAAAAGCATTTGCTGGTTTTTGTAGAGTTTTTAAGTGGAAAAGTAGAGGCTGGAACATCTTAATATGTGTGGGACTGGTGTTTTTAGGTCTGCTCATGTGATTTCATTGATATAGAGACACAACCTACCTATTCTCCCCATTTCAATCAAAAACTTTTTTCCAATAACACTAATCAGTAATTAATCTACATCTTTCATTTTTAGAGTTGGGGAGAAGGGGTATCTGAGAATTTAACTAACGTGTTTAGAATCACTTAGCTTATGGGAAAGTCAGGATTAAATGCAGATAATCCATGGATAACATACCATCCATTTCATCTTTCTGCCTTTCATCTAGACATATACCAAAATCCATAAATCATAAAGGGGGTAAATCAGACAATTAGTCATTATATAAAATAGATCTGACTTCTTTTTTACTTTAAATTTTTATTAGGATCCTGGCAAGGATTTTATCATTTCTGATGTTTTCATGGGCACAGAGGAGTGTTTGGCCTGGAGTTGGGAAGACCTGAGGGTTCAAATTCTGCATCAGATAGTATCTCTGTGACTCTGGACAAGTCAATTCACCCTGTTTACCTCAGTTTCCTCATCTGTGAAATGAGCTGGAGAAGGAAATAGCAAATCACTCCAATATCTTTACCAAGAAAACCCCAAATGGGAACACAAAGAGTCAGACACAACTGAAAATAACTAAAACAAAATATTTTTATTTTAATGATGAAGAAAATTGGAACTCTAATTTGTCCAAAATCACCCCGGATAGTATCAGAATTGTGTGATTCAAACCTAGGTCTCTGGAAAGTTCAGTATTATTCCTGTTTAGTTTCTAACTAGTTTGTATAATTTCCTTCTATTCTCTATTCTTCTCAACTCAGCCTACCCAACCCTCAATATCCATTACTTTTTCTTTTTTGTGAATAGTATGGAATTGGTAGCCATTCAAAATGGTAATCTAAAAAGGTTTTGCAAAAGTGAATGTTGAAAACGATTTTTCCACATATTTGAAAAAAATAAAATACTATCATTAAGAAAAAAAAAAAAAAAAAAGGTAGTTCAGATTTTCAGGTGGCAGTTCTCTTCCAGAGATGTCACAGATCCTTATGAGGTAGAGGGGTGGATCTTTTAGTAGTATAGCTCATGAATTCCCCATGCTTCCTTCATTATCAGTTGATATCCATTATTCATACTCAGACATGTCAAATTTGAGACCTGCTGTGACCTGCAAAATTCCTGCATACCACAGGAACCTGATTAAAATGTAATTGGTAAATGTTTAACAAAATAAATAAAAATACAATAAAACATGTTTAATAGTAATTAATGGTTTTCTAATTCAATCTACAGTCCATAGGGATCCATTTCTATTTGAATTTGACATCACTAAGCAAATTAGTTTTTAGAAAGGAATTTTTACTAAGGGAGTAAGATAGTTGGTACAAAACATCTTTCCCAAGACTCTTCTCTGGTAGTACATTCAAAATATCTCAAGTTTAGAAAGCACATATTGTAAAGGGCTAACTCACAGCTCTTGAAAATCATTTTCTCCCTTTTGGTAGGGCTCTGCTGGGTTTCTTTTAGAAGACTATAATATAAGTTCCTAGTTTTTCCTCAGCTTCCATTGTAGAAACTAGAATTAGTTATTGCTGCTTCAGGGACATTACTAAGACAATAATGAAAAGTCCATATCTTTTTTTTTTTTTTTTTGGTAAAATTATTTTTAATTTAAATACAAAAACAAACAACAACAAAAAAAAAAAAAAACCCAAAAAAAAACAAGACCAAAAACATTGCCTTGTACACAGCAGACCATAAGAGAAGATTCAATATAAAACAATAAATTTCCATTTCAAGAAAACCTACCTAATAAGTACAACACATTGTTTTCAAAGCTGCCCAACTTTTCTTTACTTCCTTGTTGGTTTCTTTTGTTCTCTGCAATGCATTTTTTACTTTCTTCCCCCCATCCATCCTAAAGAAAGCTATAATTAAGCATGACTACATATATATTTGAACATATACATGTGCATATTTAGTCATACACATGTATGTAAGAACACATTAAGCTTATTTCTTCCTATCACCTATTTCTTGGAGGTAGAGAGCATCATCTTTCATAAATTCAAGTCTTTCCATGTTTTTCTAAAGCAATCAGCTCATCATTTTCTACACCTCAGCAATATTCCAACCCAATTACATCCTCTCTAAATTGTCTATGAACGTTTTGCCCCCCAATTCTTGGTAAATAGATTTTGGTGATACAACAAAATTTTAATTTAAAACAATCAAAATTATTCTTTTTACACTTCAATAGGGCTCTCAACTCAAAATAGTTTTAGGTCTAATACTGCTGAATCAACTTCCTTTACATCTTTTTTCCTGGTTTCTTTGAAGTTCCCAACCTTTTGTTCTTCTAAATGAACTTTGTTATTATATTTTCTAACTTAGTAAAAAAAAATTTTAGTAATTTAATTGGGATGACATTGAATAAATAGAATAATTGCATAACTTTTTCCTTTTTAAAAATTATATTGGCTTTATACATGAAGAGTAATTACTTCAATTACTTAGATCTAAGTTTATATGTATAAAAATGTTTTCTATTTATATTCATATAGTTCTTGTGTCTGTTTTGGCAAGTATATACTCATGTATTTTATCTTGTGTAGTGATTTTAAATGATCTAAAACAATATTATTTAATAATAGTACTGACAAACAATGTAGCTTCTCTATTTTTCACTTCTGATTAAATCTATTTTAACTTTAACTTGGACTGAAATCATGATTATTATCCTTGCTTTTTCTTTTCACACTAAATTCTATTCCTGCCTTTTATTTTATCTGTATGTATGTCTCTCATTTTTATGTTTCCTGAAAGCAACATATTGTTGAATTCACATGTTTAATCTGTTGTCTGTTTCCATTTTATGGGTAAATTTGTCCCCATTCACATTTTTAACTACAATTACTTACTGTGTATTTTTCTCCTTCCTATTTTTTCTCACTATCGTTCTCATCCTACTTACCCTAATCTTCCTCACTCTTCTGCTTTACTTGTACCTACTATCTTGCCCAGTCCCTTAACCTACCTACCTTGTAAGAGTCCCTCTCTTATCCTCTCTCCCCATCCTATCCACTTGACCTCTTATTTCTTTCTGAATTTAGGAGACCTTTATATACTTCTAGATATAGCTATAGATTTCTGATGAGAGTAAGGTTCCAGCACTACCCACCCTTCCTCCACTAACTTCTTCTGTATCAGTTTTTTCTTTTATGCTTCATTTGTATGAGATAATTTCTTCTTTTTCTCTCTCCCTACACAGTTTTATTTTTTATAGAATCACCTCGTCATATTCAGCTCAGCCCATGCCTTTCTTTCCAACTATCCAAATAATAAGATGATAATCATAAGGGTTTTCACATATAGGAAGTAAACAATCTGGGACACTTGGGTAGGTTTCAGAGGAATGCGAAAGATGATTAAAGAGGTAAAATGTAGAATCTTGAGTAAAGGTTAAAGGAATTGAGATTGTTTAGCCTACAGGGAAAAAAATGAGAGAAGACTCAGTAATGGTATTCATATATATGAAACCTTATTATGCAGAAGATAGTATCCAGCTGTTCTCCAACTCAACTAGAGAAAGAACACTTAAGAAATGAATTTGATTTAGCTATTAAGAGGGATTTCTTTAAACACTGTAATAGGCATCAAGGAAAGTAATTAATTTTTTTCTGTTAATTTCTCATAAGAAACAAATTTCCAAGCTCAATTTCAACAGAGTAGATTGATTTATTCCCTTAATTGTTAATGATCTGCTTCCCTGACTTTTGAAATTATTATGTATTTATTTTCTCCCATTTGTTTTGTATTGAATTACCTCTTATATATGTTATTTCTTACCTCTTCTCTCCTCTCTTAAATTTTAAGGTCCTTGAGGGCAAGAACTGATTTGTTTTTGTCTCTGTACACTATCACTATTTCTAACCCTAGCATGTTGCCCGAAAAGTAGTAGGCACTTAATAAATGCTTATTGGACTGAAATGATCTGATCAGTCTGGTGAAATCCTCAAAATAATTATTTTTAAATAAGTTAAAATGTTAAAATCTTTAAAATTCAGCATTTATACTAAAACTACATGATAAAATCAAAACAATAGTAAAAGACTTGCGGTACAACTAGATTGGAGCTCCACTAAAGGGAGCTTTGAAAAGTTTTACTATTTATTAGTTAATAAACTATTATAATTTAATATAAATATTTACTAACAGTATTATTAACTATTAGCTACTGGAAGCAGCAGTCAGAGTGGGGAGGGAAGTCACATCATTTCAGTCTCCTTAATTGTAAAATAAGGATAATAATCCTTTCTCCATTTTATAGATTTGTTTAGAAGATTAAAGGAAATTATCTATCTACTTACATACATACGTACATATAATGCTTCATAACTATATATAATATGTGAATGTGTGTATACACACACATATATATGTGTGTATATATATATATATATATATATATATATATATATATATAGTATTATTATTATTATCTCCAGCATGGTAGAGTGATGAGACCTCCATCTGCATATCGCCTCAATTACACATAAGAATAGATCATAACCTAATCCCAAAGCTGTGATCCAAACTCTAAAATTCCCCTCTAGGACTAGGACCTCTAATCCTTCAATTTCTCCTCGTCTTCTCAGTTCTAAACTTACTCCTCACTCTGTCCTCATTCTGACCTCTAATTCCTCAAACTTTCCCCATTTTCCTAGTCTCTCATATTTGCTTTGGCTTCCCTACCCGCCTTCACAGTATCGCACCTGGTTCACACTCCCCCCATCCCAATAAATATTCCTCCAGACAAACTACTCCAGATTCAAGATTCTCTGTGGATCTGCATCCACTCAGAACCATAGCTCATGGACCCCCTGATATGTTTACTTTTATGAGTCAGCCAGAGGACACAATCAGTTCAAAATAAAGGCATTTGATGACATAGCAGAGTTAGAAAAGAAGCAATAGATTCCTCCAGAAACCTGAAGCACATTCTCCCACAAGCTCACACTAATCTACAATCCAGCTCTGCCGGTTTATTTGCGGTTCCTTCAACAGGACCTAGCATCTCCAGTCACAGTGCTTTTATGGTGTCTCTCTCCCCTATTCCTAGTAACTTCTGTTTCCTCACTTTTCACTCTTTTTTTTATGAATAAAATAAAAAAGATGATTGCATATGAAATTACAAATCTATTGTGTACATTTTGTTATTTCTTTTAAACATATAATAAAGTTAGTATGTAAATTTCTTTTTTTCTTTCCTCCTGCCCTGCCTTATAAATGGCTACCATTAGACACAAATATGCAAGTATACACATAAATATACATAAATATGCCTGTGTTTATACACATATGTAAAATCATCCTGTACATATTTCTATTTATCAGTTCTTTCTTTGGATATAGATAACATCTTCCTCCATATAGCCTTAATTTTCCTGGCTTCTTTCAAGACTCAGCTCAAAGTCTTCCTTCTGTGGGAAGGTTCCTCCTTCAGATTACCTCTCATCTACTCTAAATATATTTTAAATGTGCCTAGTTATCTAATCCGTCTTCTTTCAATAGAAAGTATTTGTCTTAAGGACAGGGACTTTTGCCTTTCTTGGTATTTCCATTACTTAGCACAATAACTGGCACATAATAAGTGCATAATCAATTCTTGTTTGAGTCATTGATTATATTATAGGAACATAGCACAGTGGTTTGCACTAGACGGTACTTTTTGTTTGTTGAATTGACTTTGAGTCAGGAAGACCTATTTTTAAATCCTGCTTTTGTTTCTACTAAATGTTACCTTTATGTGACTCAAGCAATTCCTTAAAAGTGCCTGCTATAATTTGGAACTATGCCCAAAGGATTATCAAACTGTACATACCCTTTGATCCAGCAGTGTTTCTATTGAGCTTATACCCCAAAGAGATCTTAAAGGAGGGAAGGGGACCCACACGTGCAAAAATGTCTGTGGCAGCCCTTTTGTAGTGGCCAGAAACTGGAAACTGAGTGAATGCCCATCAGTTGGAGAATGGCTGAATAAGTTGTGGTATATGAATGTTATGGAATATTATTATTCTGTAAGAAACGATCATCAGGATGATTTCAGAGAGGCCTGGAGAGACTCACATGAACTGATGGTAAGTGAAATGAGCAGAACCAGAGAACAATATATACAGCAACAAGATTATCCAATGATCAACTATGACAACAGCAAAGTGATTCAGACCAGTCCCAATGATCTTGTGATGAAGAAAGCCATCTACACCCAGAGAGAGAATTGTGGGAACTGAGTGTGGATCAAAACATAGTATTTTCACCTTTTTTATTATTGTTTGCTTGCATTTTGTTTCTTTCTCATTTTTTTCTTTTTTGATCTGATTTTTTCTTGTGCATCATGATAATTGTGGAAATATGATAGAAGAATTGTACATGTTTACCCTATATATTAGATCCATCTAGGGAAGGGGGGTAGGAGGAAGAGAGAGAGAAAAAAAATGGAACACAAAGTTTTGCAAAGGTTGAATGCTGAAAACTATCTATTGCATATGTTTGGAAAATAAATAATTTTAATTAAAAAAAAAAGTACCTGCTATTCATAGATGGGTTATTATGGTATTGTTGGGTTATTATGGTATTGTCACAGGGAAATTTCCACACTAGAAGTTAACCACACTGATAAAATTGTATATTTTTTGTGTCTTTTTACTATTATTGTCGATAATAATTTAATATGAGTATTTCCATCCCCCCAAAACCACTTTTCAAGATTCTTTACAAAACAATTGTATCATTATTGTGAATTTAACATATATCTATTTTTAATTGGCTTATATATATATACACATATATGTATCTATTTGAGTATAATGTTATTTTTAAAAATCCTTAAATTATATGATAGAAATTTTTTAAAAATCTGTTTCTGTAAAATTTGTATATGTTTCTTAGGTACAAAGGCTGGGCTTGTAATTTCATTGTTTTAGGGAACTCCCAGGGAAGGAAACATCCTCCACAAAGAAAGTCAGCACCTTTTTTTGCAAATTAATAGTTCCAGAGATTTTCTTGGAGTACTGTATTCTTCCTGTCCCACTTATTTGGCTTTCCTCCCTATATTTAGATGGACGCTTCATCTATCAACATTCTACTCATTCTTCAAAGACAGGCTAAAATGTTTTATCCTCCATGAATCTTCCCTGATAACTTGACCTGAAAGTTATATATCATACATTCTAACACTTTTTATGTAAAATCTCTAAATTTGCCACCTGAATATGAAGTTTTCTGAAATATACTCTACAGAATTCACAAGAATTAGAGAGAGAAATCTTTTATTGACTCTTTATGAATTCATCATTCATGTGATGTGATACATGCCTAAATCTTTGGCAACTTAGCAATAAGTATGGCCAAGCACACAAAATCTTTCAGGGAATAAGAGTAATATACTAAAAGATGCAAGAGAAAAGCACCATAAAATATTTTGCTTTTCCAGCTATGCTATTTCTATCTGTCTCTTTTTAAATATTACATGGCCCTGAGAATTTTGCATTGTAAGAGATAGTTTCCAAACATTAACCCTGGAGATCCCATACCTCTCTACTGAAATGGGTAGGGTAGCTGAAGATAGTTATAGTTTAGGTGAGAGGCCAGTACTCTCTCCAGAGCCATGGGCTATCCATAGTTGTTCTCTTTCTATATCAGCAGCTATGGTAACTTCCTGACTGTACCAACCTTGTGCCACAAATTTACATCTTCATTTGTCTTATTTTTATTTGCATAATAAAATGTCAACTTTTTGGTGGTCAAGACTGCATCTTTTGTGACATGTAGTAGATGCTTAATAAATCTTTGTTGAATGATTTTTAAGTTTAGACCTGAAAAGAATTTTACAAGTCATCTAGTCCCCAGCTTTTTAAACTGTGGTTCACAATTCTTGTAACTGAATGTGGAAGGTTTCAAAATTCTGATTTGTAATGTTTGATTTGTATAGATAGCTATTTTACATACTTCTATACCTAGTATCATGTAAAAATTTCTTGGGCAAAAAGGGCTCAGGAGTAGAAATAGTTTAAGTCCTGATCTAATCCACTTTTTCACTTGCCTCACAAATGAGGAAAGCAGGACCCTGAGAGATTAAATGAATTTTTGTTTTTGTTGTTGTTGAGGTAGTTGGGGTTAAGTGACTTGCACCAGGTCACACAGTTAGAAAGAGGTAAATATCTATGGCTCAATTTTAACTCAGGTCCTCCTGACTTCAGGGCCAATGTTCTATCCACTGCACCATCTAGTTGCCCTGAAATTAAGTGATTTAGTCAAGGTCACAAAACCTTGTACCTGGCAAAGTAACTGCCAGTAATTGGCAGAGCTGGAATATGAACTGAGATAGATAGATAGAAGATAAATGGATAAATAGAAGATAAATGGATAGATAGATAGATAGATCATAGGTAGATGATAGATAGATGATAGATAGATAGATAATAGATAGATAGATAGATAGATAGATAGATAGATAGATGATAAATTTGAGATAGTTACAAAGAGACAGCATGAAGATTAAGAGGATTAGGAAAAGCTTCTTGCAGAAAATGGAACTTTAGGTTGGACTTGAAGGAAGCCAGGAACTCTAGGAGGAAGAAATGAAGAGGGAGAAAAATCCAACCATAAGAAACAACTGAAAAAACTTAGCATCCCCACTTTTGGTTTGTGTGACCAACAAGATGGTGGTCTAGACATTTTCTGTAATCCCTATGACCTCTGACTCTGACAGTTATAGACTGACTCATCTATAAAACAGAAATTATTCACCAAAGATAAAGCAATTTCAGCTTGGAGTCCAAAAGAAGGTTTTAAAGAAAAACTAGAACTATGACTACTTACCTTGAGCTGGCTCAGTATCTTCTCCTCTCCCACCCACTACACTTCCAGTAGTGAGGCTGCACTAGCTGACTCAATGATCTGAAACATGGGCTCTCAACAAAACCCAACCCCCAAATTTGGCCACCCACTTCCCCTCATTACTCTGCTAGTGTTGTCCAGATCAGGGCTCCAAGTTGTAGAAGTTTGCTGCAGTCTCCGTGACCCAAAAGCAGGAACATTTATGCTACAAAAGTAAATCTCTGCAGGAGAATGGAAGGTGCAAAATAATGTCTGGGCCTGAAATAATAATAATAATAACAACAACATTTTACAGCACTTAGTATGTGCCAACCACTGTCTTAAGTGCTTCGCCCCATACTCCAACTTCTGGGAGGAGTCCCAGAACCTTGGAGACTCGAATTCCAAAGAATATAAATCATCCCAGCTATGGCAGGACCAATGTTTTAGCTGTTTGAATTGCCAGGCCAGAGACTTGAGAAACAGAGGGAATGAGACAGGATACCCTATATAGGAAGGCTGTGAACCACTACCTAACTTTCATAAATTATTCTCTAAATTAAGAAGGAAAGCACTATATCAGAATCCTTTTATAATCCCAATACTTAAACCAAGGAAAGATAAAATACAAAGGAAAAACTATAATTCAGTATCTTAATAATACTGATTCAAATTTTTAAGCAAAAATTATTAAAGATACTACAGTGATTTGTCTAAAAAATCATTGGTTATGACCAAGAATATTATACCAGAAATGCAAAGATGGTTCAGCATTATAAAAACAATCAACATAATTAATCATTCTCAAAACCAGAACATCTAAAAACAATATAATTGTCTTACTAACTATAGAAAAAGCTTTTGACAAACAACAACTCTTTTTTGCTAAAAACTTCACAAAATATATTCAGAGAAGAACTTTTACTTAATATCAAAAGCATCTATCTAAAACCAAAAACAAGCATCATGTCCAGTGAAAATGCATTGGAATTTTTCCAGTAAAAACTAGCATAAAGTGAGGATTCCCATTCTCCTTAGTATTACTTTCTATAATTCTGGAAATGCTGGTATCAGCAATAAGGCAAGAAAAAGAAATTTATAATAAAGTAAAAAGGGGTTAAAACTATCTGTATTTGCTGATATGATATTTATTATACTTGCAAAATCCAAGAGAATTAATAAAGATACAGTAACAATAGCTTCAGTAAAGTTGCAGATAAAAAATAAACC
This sequence comes from Sarcophilus harrisii, assembly GCF_902635505.1. Lineage (NCBI taxonomy): Eukaryota > Metazoa > Chordata > Mammalia > Dasyuromorphia > Dasyuridae > Sarcophilus > Sarcophilus harrisii. The sequence continues at coordinate 476,422,677 of NC_045428.1, forward strand.
TTTGAAAATTAACATTTTAATGTATTAATTTTTAAAACCCAAGAAGCAAAAATAGAAAAAAAATCTCATTCCAAAGAGCTACAAAATATATAAAATCTTTGGAGACTGACCTACCAAAACATGTACAAGATTTACATAGGTTCAATTATAAAGTGCTCCTTAAATAAAGAACTACTTAAATAGTTAGAGGGATATTCAGTGTTTATGGGCTTGCTGGGTGAATATAATAAAAATGACAATAGCATCAAAGTTAATTTACAATTTTAATGTCATACCAATCAAATTATTAAAGGGATACTTTATAAAACTTGTTAAAATAATAACAAAATCTGTTTGGAAAAACAAAAGATGTAGAATATCAAGGGAAATGATTAAAAGAAGTGACAAAGTGTCAGTAGCAAGTACAGACATCAGACTATATAATAAAGAAGTAATTCTCAAAATTATCTGGTATTGGGTAAAAAAAAATTAGAGATCTAAGTCAATAGAACAGACTAGAAAAGGAAGAACCAGAATGAAAGGATCTCAATAAATTAATGCTTAATAAAATAGAAATATAAATTACTTAGAAGAAAAAAATTTATTTGATTAAAAAAAAATATTGGAAAAATGGGAGAACAGTCTGACAAAAATTATAGACTTAAATCAACACCTTCATTATGTTCCATAATATATTCCAAATGAATATGCAACCTTAATATTAAAGATCAGGCTTTTTCAATGAATCAACTGGTTATAACGATTTCTTTTACTCTATGAAAATACTATTTGTTACATGGAATAGCTCTCTCAGAGGGAGAAGAGGAAGGATCCTGGGGATAATTATGATGACATAGAAAACAGAAATCATCAGTAAAAACTTATTTAAAAAAAAAAGAAAATACTCATCTCAGAAGTGAAGGACTCTAGGTTCAAAGGGGATTTCTTCAGGAAAGGTCAGAGGAAATATAGCATCTCCCTCTTTGCTCGCTTCCTTATTTCTCATTTTTCTCTCTTTTTCATCAATCTATTATTCATGTCCCTGGAGAAGGGACCAATAGGAGACAATAATCAGTAAATAATCATTTATTAACCACTTACAGCATGTGAAGTATTGCAGAAAGTGCTAGGGATACAAAGAAAGACACATTCCCCTCAAAAAAAAAAAAAAAAAAAAAAAAGACGAAAAGTTCACATTCTAAATGGAGTGACAACATTTAAATTACTAGGTACTTTAGAAGATATATAGAGTGCATGAAAAGCCATCAGGGGAGAAACAATGAGGACAAAGATAGACACAGGCAAATGCAGAAAAATTGCCATTCAAGGTAGGATACAATTTTAAGAAGTGCAATCCCTTGCACCAGACAATGTCAGTTGTAGATTCAAGAAAAGTTTTCCATTTCTAACATATACTGATTATACGATCTCTACTAAGTAACTTAATTTCTCAGTGTCTCCACTTAGCTTTCTAAGCATATAAGTGGAAGAGATGCTGATCTGTTTTAATAGGAATTTTCTCATACCATAAATTGCTAATATCAATAAAATAACAGATCCAAACAAATGTGTCCCATCCCATCATCCATTTCCCCATATATAAACATAGAAAAATAAGATTGACAACTCAGAGAAATGCTATAGATAGTGCATCTGAATTTAAATGAGGTAGATGTTAGGGACTTGACTTATTAGTGACCTGACTAATACTGGTAGCAACCTCTATTTAAAGTAGTTGCATATAAATATTTTCCAGATAACAGTCACTAAGAACTTGTGTTATTATGAATCATTCAAGATGTTACTGATCATTAGTATAGTAAAACCAAACTCGTTTGGATTAATTGGCAGGAAGAATGGTATAAATTAGGGAAAAGCTTTAATTATACAATATTTTAAAGGAAATGCAGTTTTATTGCTTTTATGTACCTAATTATTTCCAATATAAGTCACATATGTTTACCAAATCTGGCATGTATATAGCCTAAATGCAACTTAAACCATTCTCTTAATAAGAGCATTAAAATTAATGATGACAAAATAATAATTTGGTGAACATGTGGAATCTATATTGGTATTAATTCCATTCAATAAACATTTATTAAACATTTGCTATGTACAAAACACACAGGATACTTTCAAATTGAAATGTGATATCATCACTGTAGGCATTCCTTCTAGATTATAAGGCATTCATGAATTTCTTTTGTATTATTTTATATATGTGTTATATTCCTCCTATTTTGTGCATCTTCTTTCAACATCCTCCTGTAAGTTCAAAACAGATTCAAAACTCATCATATCAGCAAATTTGTTTGCATTTTCCTGAAATTTTGAAAATATCAATGTAGCACATGAGGTCAATGTTGATTATCTCTTTCTCTTGACATATTACAGGCCTATATTTTTCATGCATACATTTCATGACATCATTTAGAGTATTTCTTCTTAAATCCTAGTTAGTCACATTTAGTATCTGAATGTGACTAACTAGGATTTAAGAAGAAATACTGATAAGGCACCAGGGATATAAAGACAAAAAAACAGCCACTGACATCAAAGACCTCAAATATTTTGATGAATCTATGATCTCATTGATGTAGCAATTTCTTCAAAAGTGCAGATTGCAGTCCAAGCACATTTTTTTCCCCTGGGTACAACTCCTGATCATAAAAACTCCATAGAAAGTTCTCCCAATATGCCTAGGGACTTTTTCTAAGATAACCTTAATATGGTTTTATGGATACCTGTGAAGCATATGAATTGTTATTCTTCACTCTTGTTATATGACTGACTGGTTCAATTCCTTTTCTGATTACACATTTTAAAAATATACAGATAGGTATTATTTCTGTAATCCCTTCCCTGCCACTGGAAATCTTACTTTTTATTTCATTAAAAAAAAAATATATATATATATATATATATATCTTTATAAACATGTATCCCCCATGAATACATTGTTGGTGGAGTTGTGAACGGATCCAAACATTCTGGAGAATAATTTGGAACTGTACCCAAAGAGTTATCAAACTGGGCAAACCCTTTGACCCAGCAGTGTTACTATGGACTTATATCCCAAAGAGATCTTAAAGGAGGGAAAGGTGCAAAATATTTGTGGCAACCCTCTTTGTAGTGGCCAGAAACTGGAAACTGAATGGACGCCCATCAACTGGAGAATGGCTAAATAAATTATGGTATATGAATGTTATGGAATATTATTGCTCTGTAAGAAATGACCAGCAGGATGAATACAGAGAGGCCTGGAGAGACTTACATGAACTGATGTTAAATGAAGTGAGCAGAACCAGGAGATCATTATATACGACAACATCTATATTATACGACAATCAATTCTGATGGATATGGCTCTCTTTAAGAAGATGTTTCAGACTAGTTCCAATAGTGTTGTGATGAAGAGGAGCCATTTACACTCAGAGAGAGGACTGTGGGAACTGAGTGTGGTTTACAATATAGCATTTTCACTCTTCTTGTTGCTTGTTTGCATTTTATTTTCTTTTTCATTTTTTTCTGGTTTGATTTGATTTTTTTCTTATGCAGCAAGATAATTGTATAAATATGTATGTATATATTGGATTTAACATAATATTTCTACCCTGTTTAACATATATTGGATTACTTTCCATCTTGGGGAGGGGTTGGTGGAAGGGGGGGAGGGAAATTGGAATACAAGGCTTTGCAAGGGTTAATGTTGAAGAATTATCCAAGCATATTTTTTGAAAAGCAAAAAGCTTTAATAAAGGAAAAAACAAACAAATAAATAAATGAGTAAACAAATAAACATGTATCCCCAAACAAAACTAGTCTTTAGGATGACCATGCCCTAAAAAACATTTTTTTCTCCCATTCTTAACTCTAGATCCATTACTTTTCTATTAGGACATGGATAGTATGTTTTATCTTTATAACTCTGGAATTCTAGTTGGTCATTAAACTGATAAGAATTTAAAACTTAATATTTCCTTATATTTATATGCCATATTTTCTCCAACATTTCCCAATTTAAGTGTATTTCCTCAGATTCCAATTCTTTGCCATTTCAAAAAAAAAAAATTACTCTTTTTGTACATTCTTAAAGGTTGTTTTGCTTAAGATTAATTCCTCTTTTAATCTTGCCTTCTAATTTTCCCTTCTTCCTACTCCTCTTTCCCTTTTTTTTTTCCCTATTGAGTTAAGTGGATTTCTTTACTTGGTCCTTTGTGTGTGTGTATTCTTCCTTTTTAATTGGAATTAAGTGACTTGCCCAGAGTCACACAATCAGAAAGTATTAAGTGTCTGAGTTCAAATTTGAACTCAAGTCCTGATTCTGGGTTGATGTTCTGTCTACTATGCCGTCTAGCTGCCCCTATTCTATATTTTAAAAAATCTTATTTGATATTTTATTTTTCCCAATTGCATGTTAAAAACAACTTTAATGTTCTTTTTTTCCCAAAAATTTTAATTCCAAATTCCCCTTCTCCTTCCCTCCTTACTGAGAAGGCAAGCAGTTTGACATCAGTTATACATATGTAGTCATGCAAAATACATTTCCATGTAAGACATTCTGTGAAAGACAACACGATCAAAAGCCCAAGAAAAATAAAGTGAAGAAGTATCCTTGATTTGCTTTCAGTCTCTACCAGTTCTCTCTCTGGAGATGGACAGCACTTTCATGCTAAATCCTACAGAATTTCCTTAGGCTTGTTGAAAATAGCTGTGTTATTCATAGATAATCATACAATAGTGCTGTTATTTTGTACAATATTCTCCTGGTTCTGCTCATTTCACTTTACATCAGTTTACATTAATCTTTCCATGTTTTTCTGAGGGCATTCTGCTTATCATTTCTTAAACTACAATAGCATTTCATTACAATCATATACAACAACTTATTTAGCCATTCTCAATTTGTGAATATTTCAATTTCCAATTCTTTGCCACTACTAAAAGAGTTGCTATAAATAATTTTGTACATAAAGGTCCTTTTACTTTTTTTTTTCTTTTATCTCTTTGGGATATATACCTAGTAGTGGTATTACTTGGTCAAAGAGTATGCATGGTTTTGTAGCCCTTTGGCATAGTTCCAAATTGCTCTTCAGAAAGGTTGAATGGGTATAAAAATTCACCAATAGCACATTAATGTTTTATTTTCCCACATCCCTTCCAATATCTGTCATTTTCCTTTTCCATCATATTAGCCAATTTGACAGGTTTGAGGTAGTAGTTTAGAGTTCTTTTAATTTGTATTTCTCTCACCAATAGTGATTTAGAGCATTTTTATATGAATATAGATACACTGGTTAGTGAGCACTCTTCTGTGAGCACTCCACAAGCACTCTTCAATCCGGAAACTTTAACCAGCGTATTTGTTCCTTTTTGGCTGCCAACTCTGTTGTGCTAGTGTTCTTGCTCACACTGGACTAAAACCAAGAACTACAACCCAGATCTAAATATAGGCAATGCAGGCACCTTCTGTAAATGTCCTGCTGACCTGTTGTCCCATCCCTTTCCCATCTGTGCAATGAGAGATCTGGAAACTATCACTACTGCCACCGATTCTGTCAGCCCCAAGGCTTGCTTCTGGTTTGCTGGGACCAATCTCTGATGGCTTGTGTTGGATTGTACTCTCTTGCTCTGATGCAACAGCCTAAATTGTCCTGGGCTGAAAAATTGTTTCACAGATATCTTTTTGTGGATTCTGCTGTTCTAGAATTTATTTAGAGTCATTATTTAAATGTATTTGGAGGAGTTTGGGGGAGAGCTAAAGCAAGTCCCTGCCTTTATTCTATCATTTTGGCTCTCTCCTATTTTTCTTCTTTTGACTAGTTCAGATGAGAGTAAGATTCTAGTGTCAAAGATTTCCTATCTCCTTCCTCCTTGTTTGTATAGATGTCTACTTACTGTACCTTGATTTTGTAAGGTAATTTCCCATAACCTTCCTTTCCCTTTCCTTTCCCTCCCAGTACTGCTCTTCCCTTCTCATTCATTTCTTTTCTTAAGATCATCAAAACAGGCCTTGTCTAATTGGACTCCTTTTATGAATTCTGATAATGATGGGATTGAAGGGAGATGCAAGTATCATCTTCCTAAGTTTGAATATAAACAGTTTATTTTTGTTTAGTCCTTTATCATTATTCATTTATGTTTACTTTTTTATCTTTCTTTCACTCCTGTTTGGACTTCAAAGTTTTTTCAGCTCTAGTCTTTTCATCAGGAATGCTTGGAAGTCTTCTATTTCATTAAAGATCCATCAGTTTTTCTATTCTTGGCCATAAGCCTGTATCCTATGCATTCTGGTTATTTCAAGTTCCCCACTTTTTTAGAGTGGTAGCTGCTAATTCCCATTTGATCCTCACTATGACTCCTCTGTACTTGAATTCTTCCTTTCCAACTATTTAGAGTATTTTTCCTCTGACATGGAAGCTCTAGTTTTTGCCTCTGATATTCCTGAGAATTTTAATCTTTGACATTTCTTTTAGAACATAACGAAGTGATTCTTTCTATTTTTTACATTGCCCTCTGGTTCTAAGAAACATTTAAGATTTCTTGAAATATAATTTATTGACTCTTTTATTCTTGTTCTGGTCATGGAATTCAAACAGTTCAGTGATTCTTAAATATTTTCTCTTTGATCGCTTTCCCTGATTACTTGGTTTTTGCAATATCTTATCTATTCTTCTATTTGTTCAGTCTTTTGAGTTTGCTTTGATATTTCTTGTTGCCTCAAGAAGTTACTTGGTCCATTCATTGTTTGCTGTTTGATCAAGGTTTTAAATTTCTTGTGCAAAGCTATTTATTTCTTTTCTAATTGTTTCTTCTATGTCTTTTTTTTTTTTTTTTTGCAAAATTTTTATTTATTTTATATTCAAATATAAATTAAGAAAAGGGAAAAAAAGAAAATATTTCCATGGACACAGAACATGAGAAGATTCAATATAAACAATAAATTTCTATTTCAAAAAAACCTACATAATAAATCCTATACATTGTTTGAAAGCTACCCAGATTTTCTTTGCACACACACACATGATAAAGTATCCATACTATGCATTTTTCCATTTGTCATTTCTTTGTCTGGAGGTCTTTCTTCATAGGTCCAAATTGTTTCTTGTTTTTCTAAATCAGCCAGCTCATCATTTACTATAACACATCAGTATTCCAATACAATCACATCCTATCTAAGGAAATACCTATGAAAGTTTTTCTCCTTTCTTTGTATTCTTGGCCACACTGGTTTTATTTATACAAGAAATTTTTAATTTAAAATAATCAAAATTATCCATTTTATACTTCAACAATGTCCTCATAATATAGTTTAAGGTATGATACTGCTGAGTCTCTCTCCTTTACATTCCCTCCCCCCATTTCTTTGAAATTCCTGACCTTTTGTTCTTCCAAATGAACTTTGTTATTAGTTTTTCTAACTTGGTAAAAATCTTTTTAGTAATTTAATTGAGATAGCATTGAATAAATATACTAATTAGATAAAATTGTCATTTTTTTGTTATATTGGTTTTACCTACTCATGAACAATAAATTTTATCCATTTATTTAAATCTGACATTAACCCATTTATTTTCAAATGTTTTCTTCAAGAGTTTTTGTCCATTTATAGAAATGTTTTTAACTTTTTCTTTTAAAGCTCTAGTTTTATCTCTTCTAGGAATTCTAGTTCAGTTTGTGCCTAAGCTGTATTTTTCCCTGAGGCTTTGCTCATAGATGTTTTGGGGTCATTCTCTCTTTTACATTTGTACCTTGAGCATTTCTGTCACCCTAATAATTCCATCTAGTGGAATTTGTTTCCCATTCTTTCAGCCTGCTTCCTAACTTCAGATTTGATTATGTCTGGATTCTAACACATTTCTGGAAAATCTAGGCTGAGCTGGTTACCGCTTTCTTAGTATATTAAGTATTAAGTTGGTGTACGTGTGTGTATCCATGCATTTTTCCACTTGTGATCTTCAGCTTCATTGGACCATATCTGTTCATGTTTTTCTAAATGAACCAGCACATCATTTACTACACCACATCAATATTCCAACACAATCACATCCTATTTAAAGAATTGCCTACAAAAGTTTTCCCCCAAAACTTTCTCCTTTTTTTCTATTCTTGGCTACCTCCAAATTTTCAGCACTTCCAAATTTGTCTTATTTAGGACAAAGTTTGGTAGTTCTTTCTCCTCCCAACTCCAGTTTGATTCTTCAGGTTCTTGACAAAGTAAGCAAGAGTCAACTGCTGCTGGACTTTGCTCTATCAACTGGCTGAAAAATTTTATTGATTCAGAATAAGACAATTGAAGGCTTCCCTTTCGGTGTTTTGGGTCCTGCCTTGTTTATTCTTCTAGGATAGATGTTAGATGCTCATAGTGAGACCATACTCTGAACTTGGAGTCTGAATCACACAGCTGTTGCTGCTGGTTTCTGGGCACAGGTCCTCACTCCACCTTGGATCTATAATCTAGAGTTGAGTAGTGGTCAACAAAGCCACCAGTTTGCTCCTGTCTCCAATACTGTTCCCTGGTATGGGTCTGGTGGAACCTTAGTATAGTCTGGCACCTCTTTTTACCTTGATGCACTGATTCTTTTTGAGCAACTAGAGTGTGATGCACAGTATGCTCCTGCCCCAATCTCTCCTCACTGTCCATAGACCTCCCTATTAGTCTCCCTATGCCAAGATGAACTGGATAAATGACTCATTGTGACTTTTTCTGGAGATTTCCTTCTCAGGATTCAGTCTTGTGCATTTTCTAGGTTTGTTTGGAGGAGTCTGTGTCCCACTGAAATGCTTCCTATCACATTTGAATCATGACTTTGCTATTCTAAGATGGCAACTTGATGAAATCTACTTACGCACATCATAAAAGTCTCCATTATCCTTTGTGTAATCTGTAATTTTAGTTCTTCAAAGACTAGTATTCCATGACTCACAAACATACAAAATCACTAGAAGAATATTGATGTTTAGGGAAAAAAAGCAAGCCATTGTTTAAGAGACATTTGGCATAATTATATATGCTGTGCAACTTTATAAATGTAATCCAGTTCACTTCTATTCTTTCTATTCAATCATAAGTTGCATTATTGTTCATCCTCAGTGTCTGACAAAAGTTTGGATTTTCATCCTACTGAATTTCAGAGTCTGAATCTTCATCCTTTTGACTGCTCCTGCATAAAGAAGTTGATCATTCTTTAATGTGTATGAATGTCATTTAGGAATCTGCAGTATTCTGTGACTTGTTATTAATAAGTACAATGTCATCGACAAACAGAACAGTATTTATTCTCTCTCTCTCTCTCTCTCTCTCTTTCTATCTTCCTCTTTCTCTCTCCATCTCTCTCTCTCTCTTCTTAATCCTCTACAGTCTGACTTCCAACCACATCATTTAGTTGAAAGTACTCTCCAAAAAGTTACAAACAATGTCTTAATTAACAAACTTAATAGTCTTTTTTTTTTTTTAGTACATATTTTTCTGGACATCTCTGTAGCTTTTGACATTGCTGATTACCTTCTTCCCCTTTATATTCTCTTCTGTCTAGGTTGCCGTGACACTGCTCTGGATTCTTCTCCTACCCTGAGTTTATTTTGTTTGAGCCAGGTTTATCTGTGGATATCTCCCAGGTTGGTATCCTGGGTTTTCTTGCCTTCTTCCTCTATACTATTTTACTTGCTGATCTCATCAGCTCCCATAAATATAGTTATCATCTCTATGACAATTATCTCTACTCTCAGATCTATTTATCCAGCCTTAACCCCTCTCTTAACCTCTAGACTTATATCTCCAACTGCGTACTGGGCCTTTCAAACTAGATGTCTTAGAGATATCCTAAACCCAACATACCCAAACCCGAATTTGTCTTCCTCACCAAAACCTCTCTCTTCTAAACTTCCCTATTACTGTTAAAGGTACCACTAGCATCTCAGTCACCCAGGTTCATAATCTATGTGTCATACTCAATTCTTCACTCTCTCACTCCTCACAGCCAATCTGTTGCCAAGGGTTGTGAATTCCTCTTTGTATCATAGTTTTTATATACTCTCTTACATTCTCTTTTCTCCCTGAACATTACCAGCAGGCTCTCATTATCTTAAGCCTGGATTGTTGCAATAATCTGCTCACTGGTCTTATCAGTTAGGAAGAATCCACAGGTTATACTAGTGGGTGTCCATTTGCTTTCTTCTCTTTTAAATTTAAATTTTGTGTCCTGCTCTTCTGATATTTCCCTTCGGTCTCTATCATTATTCAAAGCTCAGTGAATCTTTGGATTTAAATCAGGCAGATAAAGTTATGATAAAATATTAACGTGCTTCAAGAAACCACAGTGCCTATTACATAAATATCTGATTTGTAAGTGCATCCAGGTTGTTCTCTCTACTAGTTTAAGAATGCCTGTTAAACTAGATTTTTCCTTGTTTGCTTAACATTTATCCTAGATAGGGTCAGTTTTAACCTGATCACACTAATATTACAAATTTCAAAGTAGCATATCTTTATAAAATTTCCCCAAAATATTAATCTTTAATTCTTATGCTCTGGTCTTTAAGCATATATCCTCAGGGAAAAAAAAACAATTTTTAAGTCTTTTGCTACTGTCAAAATAAGATCAATCACTCTGTGTATGTGTGTGAAGTACATATTTTGTGAAGAGGTATATCGAGGGGAGGACAGTAGGGAACATGTAATTGTAATTTTAAAGTGAAGCCCTAATCCCATTAGTCCCATTTAGTTACAGGGAGACTGAAGAAACAATTGTAAACACTGATGGAGAAGGTATAAGATCACTGTTATTGATACCTGTGCTTCAGGACAGCAATCAAAGTTGTTTTTAGTTTAATGTTAGGAGATCAGTTGGAAGTTGCCCCACCTATTATAGATATAAAGTCTAATATGAATATAGCCAACATCCCACAAAGAATATGTAAGTTAACAGTTCCAATTGGAAATTTCAAATTATGAATTGGTAAAAATGTCCAGAGTAAGAGGATAGAATACCTTGTTCAAGGAACAGCAAGGAGGGCAGTGTCAGTGCCCTTGAAGAGTATGTGTGGGGAAGGGCAGTAATGTGTAAGAAAATTGGAGGGGGAGTTGTGCTTTGAATGCCAAACAGAGGATGTTATATTTGATCCTGGAAGAGTTAGACAGTCACTGATATTAATTAAAGAGTGTGGAGGGAGGAGAGAGGAACCAACAATCCTCAGATTTGTATTTTAGGAAGATTATTTGATCAATAGAGGATGAACTGGAGTGATAAGAGACTTGGGATAAGGAAGTCAGCCAGTAGGTATTACAACAGTCCAGGTATAAAATTAGGCGGGACTTGACAAAAAAATGGATATGGGGGTTGAAAGAGAGTAAAGAGTTGAGGGCAGTACCTAGATTATGACACTGGGTGTCTAGAAAGATCATGGAATCCTTGACAGTAATAGGAAAGTACTTACTATGTAATAAGCACTGTGTTAAGTGTTAGGGAAATAGAAATGAAACAGACTTTCTCTACCTTCATAGAGTTTACATATTATTGGAGGAGGCAACATGTATCCAAATAAGTAAGAAAAATACAAGGAAAACAGAATTTTGTCAAGGCAAATAGAATTTCAAGAATAGAATACCTACCAACTAATTGTGTGACTTTACACAAGTTGTTTGATTTCTCTGAGCCTTATTGCTCTCATTGGTAAAGTGAGATAGTTGGAGTAAATAATTTGAGCTTGTTTCTAGCATTTTCATCCCACAACTGTGCCAGACAGGTTTAGACAGTTCAAAGAACTCAGATGAAACTTCACTCTAAACTGATTAAACTATAATGTTTCTTAGTAGCATATAATATTATACAAATAAAACTTGATTTTAAAATGTAAAGCACATTCTTAGCTCATGGGTTGTAAAAACAAACAAACAAACAAACAAAAACCAGAAGGTGGGACCCATTTGGTCTATGGGAAATAGTTTGCTAACCTCAATACAAAACCAATTTAGAGGACAGGCCCATTCATATAGAAAGGTGACAAGATCTATATTCTTCATTTCCCTTTCTGTTAGGATTCTTACAAGATGCTAAGTCAGTGGAATTGATGAAATAATGATTCTCTAATTTACATGTACTTAGTACTTATTAGAGTTCCACAAGATTCACACCTTTAAGAAAGCATATATAAGGAGGAGCTGTCAGGGCCAGAAAGGACAAGCCCACTAGAACAGAAGCCCACTAAGACAGAAGCCCACTAGAAGGCCTCGAAGGAGGAGACAGATTCATTCCATCTTCCACCTTTGTGCTGCTGGAGACTGAAGCAGAAACTTTGGACTCCGGGAGATTCACAAGCCAGAGAAGGCATTCCGGCAGAACAAAGGAAGACAGAGAAGTGGCTGTTCTGTGGAGAACACTGAAACCAAGATCCTGAAGGCCTACAGAAAGCTAGCCAAGCTCCAAGTGAAGGAGATAAGACTTTGAAGAAGAAAATAAAGGATTTGGACTTTAACTCCTGGCTGTATTTGGAGTATTTACTGAATCTGAAATGAAGGCTGCCTCCAGAAGCCCCCTAGGAAACCTGCTCCCAGAGAAAATTACATTTTGGAGAAGAATATTACATCTTTCATTCCAATTCCCAATTTTGCAAGCTGAATCCCAGGAAACCACCTTGGTCCACACTGACACTTGGTTAAATTTCAGCAATAGAGGGAATTTATACTGAGGAATTCAAAGGTTTCCTGCTTTACAGTCAAGAGCTGAACTCATGCATTTTCATTAGTCAATTCAGCTGGTTCTACCTATATGTCCTCCCTTCTCTGAGCCTAAAGGACCTGCTCTCCTTGATCTGCCTTCAGTGTCTATAGTTTTATACAGAGTACTTCCAAAGGCATGGTGTAGTTTTAAGCTTTAATAGCTTAAAATAAAAAACAAAACAAAACAAAACACTACATACAGAAGCTTTTCCTTAAAATACCTCTTTATGTGAGCACACTGTGTGATGATCACGTTTAGTACCCAAGGTATTTTAAAATCTGCTGGAGTCAGGATAAGTGAAAGTCCTTGATCTTTCTTTATTTTTTGTAGAGGTGAAGGGGAATGGCGATAGGAAGTGAGTGCAATCGCAACACGAATCCGGCCAGCAGTGCCTCTGGCTCTCACACTCCACCCACCAAATCCTCTACCCAATCTCCAAACAACACATCAAACTTGGACAGAGTGGGTGGGGCCATTCTTTCCCCAAGCATATATTAATAGAGTATTGTCCAATTGGTAATTAGCCATAAGTGCTCAGACCGGACCTCAGTGCATCTGCTCAGCTTCAGCCCATTACAACACTGAGTAAAACTAAACATACTTAGATAGTCCAAGGATCATCTATACCTAAAGTGTGTGAAAATGCTAGATGGCTATATATATATATACTACAATTTGTTTAGTCATTCATCAGTTAATAGACATTCAGTTTGTTTTCAGATTTTTGCTAGCACAAATGCTGCTATTAATATTTTTGAATTTGGGACCTTTCTTTCTTTGATCTTGTTTTGTGGGGTCAAAGAATAAAAGCATCTTAGTAATTTTTCTTACATAATTCCAAATTGTTTTCCAATATGGTTGGATCACTATTGAGCTTTACTAAAGTGTGTCTGTCTTTTTATAAGCTCTCTAATTACCTTTGCCAATTTACTAAATGTTAGAGGAAATAACAATTGTTTTAATGTGTTTTCTTATTGGTAGAAAACTATCATATGGTTATTGATGGTTTTTAATTCTTTTGAAAAATGTTCATATTTTTTAGCCTTTGGATAATAAGTACTTGTTTTTTACTAGCAGTCCTATTGTACTTTTCTTTATGATAACTTCATCTGGATCTCTCTCTGCAAGTTGAAGTCTTTTTTTTAGTGTTTCCAAGTACTCTAAATATTTGTAATATTCACACACACCCCAAAGTCTCCTTTATTGCTAGAGATTACAAAGAAGATATTTTCTACTGCTTTGGTTTCTCTGATGCCACAATCTCCAAGTTATTTCTGCATCTCCTTCACCCATAGACCAACTCTCTTGGTGCTGACATTCCCTAATATTTATCCTTGATCTATTTTTCTCATCTCTATACCCTATCTCTTGTTTAATATCATATCACTTCTTTGTAGATGATTTCCAAAGTTGTAATCATGATCTCTTTTTGGATTTCATTGAGATTTGCTTACTTTTTAAACTTATTTTTTACTTATTGCTTACTTATTTTACTCTACTCAGTGCCAATGATAATTAAAACTCAGTACAGCTAGAATGGAACTCATCATTTTCTCCTTCAATCCTATTTAACAATTTCCTATTTTTATATGTCAGACAAAATTTTAATTTTTTATACATAAAATGTTCAAAGGAACTGTCTGAATCCAATTGAATATTTTAAAAGTATTTTCCTAATTTCTTTTATTTTTAATATCATAGTCATTTATTCCTCCCTCAAGTGTATTCCTTTTCTTGTAACCAAAAAAGTAAAGCAAAAATACCAATATATACTGTATATGACAGTATATATGTTTTTCCCTAGCAGTGCTCTATTTCTCAGTGGGACATTTTTAAAGTTCCAGAGACATAACTTACGGGTAATTAGTAATTTTATTAATAATACCACCATTTTTAATAAAAGGTCAGTGGCTTGGGTGGTTGTTGTCCTTCATTCTGGAAGTCCAAAATGACATCACTATATTAGAATTGAGTTACAGCGTGTCAGTCTGTGACTAATCAGACCTAATATGAGCTCAGAATGCTCCGTCGCAGGTCAGATACAGAGTCCCTATGAACAATTGGGGTGGCTTTTCTAGCACATCTGGTGTTTCTTCTGAGTTAATTCAATTCTGCTTTGTCATAAAGGACAGCACCTTCTTTGACAAGGGCATGCCATGCTGGTCCTGAGTCGCTGTCTCCCCTGTCATAAAATTAATTCTGAAGTTCTTAAGTGACCTTGTGAGGGTCCCTTGTATGGCTTTTTTCTGACCACTTTGTGAATGCTTGTTCTGTGTAGTCAGTAGCACTCACTACCAAAGATAATCATAAAGGCTGGCTTATGGCTTATGTGACCTTAGAAGGTGGTCTAGAGAGTGGCAATCAACTCTGATTGGTTAACATTAAAGAGAGAATGGATATTATAAGGAGGGATGACTCTATTCTATTGAACTTTGATTATGTCTTTTACTTCTTAGTTACACTTGGCCTTGGGCAATCTATTCAATGAATTATTCCCCAACCAGACTTGAGTAGAGCCCAACTTCCCCACCTGGTTAGGATCTGAAATCAATCTCATTATTAGTAATAATGAGTCATCAGTAATAATCAGTAATCTCTTCAAGAGACTGAACTTTGAAATAAGAAACATAGAAAAAGTAGGAACTTTGGATCTCCCCAAACATTTGTTATTAATAATCATCTCTCACTAGTTCAATGTTAATAGTAAATCTAAGAATGAATATTGGGGATTCATCATTGGTAAAAATTTTTAAACTGATTTAAATATTCAAATAGCCAAAAGTTTTCATGTGAAGGCAGGCAGATTAAAAAAAAAATCCCACCAACAACTTGGATATATCTTCTTATTTTCAACGATAATGAAGAATAAAAGTAATCAATAGGAATTGTACCAACTTAACAGTCTCCAAAAAAAATTAACTTAATCTACACTCTGTTCTCAATCATAGTTTATAGTAACCTGAGCGTCGTTTATTTCCTTTTGTACTTATATTTTATTAAAATGCTAGATATTTAATGGCATGAGTAAAACTTTAAAATACATTATTTTATATGAGATAGAGGTGAATTCCCAGAAATGAAGCATTAAACCTTATCGTAAGTAATATTGATTGATTGATTTTGTGTGTGTGTGTGTGTGTGTGTGTGTACGTGCATGCAAGCACATGTGGTGAGAACAATTTTAACAAATAGCAGCATTGCTGCAAACATAGGAGCAAAAGAAATTTAAGCTGATTCTGCTCTTGGACTCCCTATTTCATTTTATATGTATTTTCTTGGCCAGGAATTTCTGCTGATTTTTAGCAAGGCCATCACAATCATCTGTGTTGACCAGCATTGTCTTGTTCTGCATGCAATCCATTTCAAATGAGAACCAGCTGAACTGTCTCTTCATTCATGCTTTCTATCCAGGAGTAGAGGTCAGTGACTAGCACTTGTAGCTACCCAGATGTCAAATATCTCAGGTCATCAGACTTCTTTTCATCAAGTGTTCACTTACATAGGGCATGTGTAGCAGAAAATGAGCTAACAGAGACTCTTTCCTGATCCAATTTTTTACTTCTATTTGCATTTTGGCTATTGGGCTGGTCATTGTAAGAGCCAATTTGATTTCTTCTTGCTGCTTCCTTGGTCTAGGGAGAGAATCCATATTGTCCAGTACTTTCAACTCTTTGGGATCAGAGGACAGAACCAGGAGTAAAGGGTGAAAGGGGCAAAGAACAACATTTGTGATTGATATCAGCAAAAAAACTAGAGAAATCTGTAAATAAAGGTGGCAGATTTCCTATCTTTGGAAGTCTTCAACCAGAGACTAGCTGACCATTCTTAAACTTTTTCCACTTGCAATCCCTTTTTATTCAAGAAATTTGTATATGACTCCAGGTATATAGGTATGTAAAATGGGCATATCAATCAAACATTTACTGATAATAAATCATAATTTTGCAACCCTCATATTCAGTTACAAGAGCACATATGGAGTTGTTAATCACAATTTTAAAAGCTGGGATATAGAGAAATGACCTGACATCAGGAAGACCTGAGTTTAAGTATTATTTTAAAAACTTGTGTGCATGAACAAGTCATTTAACTTCTTCAAACCCATTTCCTAATCTGTTTTAATAATATCATTTACCAAATACATATATATGTATATACATATATATAAATATATAAAATATCATTTATCTCAGAGTGTTATCATGAGAATCAAATGAAACAATACATATAAAACATTTTTCAAACTTCAAAATGCTAATGGTGGAGGTGGTTGGTGGTGGTGGTAATGGTTTGGCAAGGCTTGGATTGGCTTTCTTACTGAATTAATCTTATTTTCTGTCCCTGGTTTCCTTGTGTCACTTTGTTCATAGCAGAAGAGCACAGAACTCTGGAAACCAAATATTGGGCATTTAAAACTGCTCCATCAGATCTTGAGCCTAATGTAATACTCTAGTGTTATGAATCTGGGATATGAAATAGACTAGTTTGGTTCTGAAGGCCTCCTTCCAACATCCATCCAACAATATTGCTCATGAAACTTCACCAATATAGGGGCAGCTAGGTGGTGCAGTGGATAGAATACCAGCACTGAAATCAGAAGGACCTGAGTCACTTAATACTTCCTAGCTGTGTGGCCCTGGGCAAGTCACTTAACTCCAATTGCCTTGGCAAAAAAAGAAAAGAAAAAAACTTCACTAATATATTCACATTTATTTGGTTATCTAGAAGACATAATTCAAAGCAAAAGAATTTAATGAAATAGTATCAATAAAGGAAATAAAAACATTTCTTTAAAAAACCTGAGATGTTGTCCCACAAATACATATACTATATAACTGGAAAGAGTAGACACAGATAAAGAACGTAGTTAGAAAGGAGCACATGTAGGAAACTTCTATGGGTTAGGCAAATGGTTGGAGAAGTAAAAATATCCTTCTTGTAGGGAGGGAAAAAATGACACGTATGAAGTCATAGGGTTGACAATGTGTTCTGGCAATGTCATTGTACTCTTATGCAATGAGAGGAGCTTCTATGCTTCCTATAGTACACTGTCTTCCCTCATTCGTGGTCTCTGCCCGGCACTTCTATATTCTGGTCTCAGGTGGCTATGAATGAACCTTGTTCCATTGGTCACAAAATCATAGTGCTTGTTTCTTAAACTTCTAACTTCTTCCCCAATCCTTAAGATAGGGTGCTCCCCTTTCTCATAGGAGAATAAGTAAACTTTGCGGTATACTTGGGGTTTTAAATCCCAAGGCTTTCTCTACTGTAATTCTTTATAGAAAGCAGAAGATAAGTAAGAAATGGTCCCTAATACTCATCATCTAACAAGGGCTAAGTATAATATATGTACAACTAAATGCCACAAAAACTTTCATATGATAAATATATTTTTAAAAAAAGAATATACAGTATTTCGAGGTAACATGAGGGGAATGTAACTTTTAGCTGGGAAATCAGAAAGAACTGAAGAGATAGCATTTGAACTGGCCATTATAAGAGTGGAAAGGTAGGTTGAAGTTAAATTATGAAGACTCTTCAATACCAGGCTGAGAAGTTTGGGCTTAAATTGATAGGAAATGAAAATACATTTAAGGTTTTTGAGCAGAAGACCATAAATTAACGAGAAGAACCAGGTCAAAGCATTTGTCCAGCCTAGGTAGGATTTGAAAATGCCCACCCACCCACTTTGAAATTTACACTTGAAAATTTGAATTTTTGAAATTTACATTTGAAAATTACAGTTCCCATGTGTTATTCTTTCTTAGAAATACTGAAACATAAAATAAAACAAATGTCTACATACCACAAAGGACAAATTTTTCAGCACTAAAAATACTTGTAACAAAAATCTAGAAAGCAATTTTTAGAAGTAAATCCTATTGTATACCTATTTTAAAAGATATCTTGTCAACTCCTGGTCTGATGTCTTTTTGGAAGATAAATCAAATAGCAAAGTTGTTAGAATCTAAACATTAGGGAAAGACAAACCGTTGTGTGGGGAAAGTAGTTAAATCTTTCAGAAGCCTATAATTGCTATTTATCCCTTGGGCTATTTAGGAAGCATCAAGATACTACTTTGCTGCTGATATTTGAGAGAAGGTTTAACAGTAGCTAGATTCCCTGAGTGTTTGAGGAAATCTGAGCCCTCCTTAGTTTACAATAGTTAAGGTAATTACTCTATCTAAAACCTATGAAAATTTTTTTTGCCCTTTAAAAATGTGTTTATTCAACAAATATTTATTAAGCACCTATTAAATGCTAGGCTATATTAAGGATTGAAAGACAAAAACGAAATGATCTGTGCTGTGAAGGGGTTAATATCCTATTTATATAGTAAAAACTGTAACAAGTATCTCTTTTTCAATATATATAAATATCCATATACATGTATATGTTTAGCATGCATTTGTTATTTACTAAAAGTTTCCTCTTAAACTCAATTATACACAAAAAAATCATGTTAATGTCTATCTTTTTTTTTTTCTCCCAAAAAAGTAAGAGACATTAACAGCAAATATGATTGTTTTGTGAGAAATTTAGGAATATGCAACTACCAAAAGTTTTATGAAACAAGATTACACGGTTTGGTCATGTATACTTATTGTGTATCTAATTTATATTTTAATATATTTAACATCTACTGGTCATCCTGCCATCTGGGGGAGGGGGTGGGAGGTAAGAAGTGAAAAATTGGAACAAGAGGTTTGGCAATTGTTAATGCTGTAAAGTTACCCATACATATCACCTGTAAATAAAAGCTATTAAATTTAAAAAAAAAAAAAAGAAAGAAAGAAACAAGATTACAAAACACAAAAACCTTAAAGCAGTCTTAGATTAAAAACCTGGAACAATTGGTGAGACTCTAAAATGAATCAGGAAAAGGTTTTGAGAGAGGCAGGAGTAGTGGTTATGCATGCAGGAGACATGTATGAAGTATTTACATTAGAGCAATATAGAGAATGGCTTTTTTTAGGAAGGATCCTGAGGTAGGAGGAATTGTGTGTAGGAGACTAGATCCTTCCTTATGCAGTGACACTCATTTGAGAAGTAGTGATAAGCAATCATTAATCAAGTTTGAATTAGTACCATGTATCTAAATCAGCGTTTTCTGTGTTCTTTACCAAATATGGGAAAAGAGAATATTTGGAGAACATAGCAAGTCCTGGAGCTTGGATTTGGGGTGAATTCAGAGGCAACAGCATGATTACTGGTAAATGTACAGTGTCTCTTATAGTGGCATTAAAGAGCATGTTAGCAACAGAAAAGCTTATTCAGCCTTCTTCATGATAGCTTTAAAGTTTAGATCCCCCAGATCTAAGGTAATCTAATGAAATCCATTACATAATAACCACTTACATTTATATAGTAATTTAAAGTTTGCAAAACCCTTTGCCTATCAGTTTATTTGAGCCCCATAAGTAATTCTGTGAGAAGGGCAGTATGTACATTTTTACAGATGAGGAAATTGAAAATCAGAGAAATCAAGTGACATAGTTAAAGCATTAGAAGTGGGATTTAATCCCAAATCTTTCTGATTTAACTAAATCCAGGCCTCTACACACCAAATTATAATGCCTCTCCATATGGATGTATCATTCCTGAATTCATTATCAAGATCTCCCATTTGCTGATTTCTATTTTAGTTTTTCATACCTGCTGAGAACAATGAGTTCCATATGGTTACCTTCCAAAAATGAAATAGTACTTATTGTTTTGTCCTAAACTTAAGCCTACTACGTTCACAAGCTATTCTCTTAGTTTTGGTGAACAAATCCATCATCATCCTGTCTCTACATTATTTACATTATTTTGTCAACTTTGAACACAGTCCTCAGTCTTCATCCAAGATGAAGACTCCTAAACTTATTCTGCTACCATTTCAGCTCTTCAACTCCTTAAAAACTCTACACAGAGAGGATTTGATCAAATGCAACTAAAATATGGAAGTTTTATTCCTACTTGTTCCTTTGAAGTTGAATATTGGTTTCTTCTGATTTTATCTAGTCAATACCAAGAATTTAAATCTGATGACTGCTTAGAAAAGAGAAAGGGAAGAGAAGAAGGGATTGATTCTATGTTTTCTTTATTCCTTTCTAACTTGTTTGTATTTTGCAACTAAAAAACTTTGTTGCAAATAATATATTAAAAGAGGTATCAGAGGCACTTAAAGAAGATAAAAATCACAGCAAGCTATCTTCCCATTGACTTGTCAAAGTAATTCTGTCCTAGCGGCATCCTAAGTCCTTTAATTATAATGTTCATTATTATAAACATTCTGGTGCAGGGACACCTTCCATCACAACCCTAGGCTTTCAAACATATTAACTTCTAAGGGAAACAATTCTTTTGGACGAAAGCTTACCTACTTGGCTTCTAACTAAAGGTACTTTTTAAAGGTTCATTTTACTTAATTTTTAATTTTTAAATAATTGGATATCATAGAAATTGTAGCCAAGATAGTGGTTGAATTTAGAAATCAAAATTGGAAAGATTGTTATTACTGAAAAGAGAAGAGTCACATCACCACTTTCGCTGTCATCTGTGAAGAAGTAATTTCAGGAAAATATTTCTGAGACTTCATGGTGACTAAAATACTAGAAATGGAATTAGAAAAAACCTGGGCTCAAAACCCACCTCTGATATTAATTACTTCTGCAACCATGTATGGATCATTGAGTTTTTCTGAACCTTAGTTTCACCTGTAAAATGGAGAGGTGGTCCTGGGGAACAATGCTTATATATCTACTTCATATGATTTGAGGCTTCAAATAAGAAAACATATGAATTAACACTTTCCAAATTTTAAATGTATATATAATTGCCAGTTATTATGATAATGGTGCTGAAAAATCATGAAATGCTAGCGCTAAAAAGGACTTCAAGAATATGTAGTCACACATACCTCCCTCATTTTACAGATAAAGAAATTAAGATTTAAAAGGCAAAGTGTGGACTTTAGATCAACAGAGTATATATCTCATGTATAGATTTGACTAGATAATCTCTGAGTTCTCTTTTAAAGGAACTTAAATAAGTTCTTTTTTTTTTTTTAAACCAGTCCTCAACCTTCATCTTTTCCAGGATGAAGACTCTTAATCTTATTCAACTACCATTTCAGCTTTTCATCACCTTGAAAAGCTCTATACAAAAAGTATCCTTCCTTCCTTCCTTCCTTTCATTCTTCTTTTTGCTTTCTTCTTTTTTTTTAATCATGTAAGATCATTCTGTTTTATTTTTAACACAAATTCACAAGAAAATTGTGGCAGAGGTGTCAGAACAAGCTATCTTACTTGCTTTCTAATAGTTTCCTAGTAGTTACTTAGGCATTTATATATAAAGCATTATTAGTAAGGAACTCTCACTGTGGGTTCTTCCTTCTTCAATGCACATTGTAATCAATTTTTTATTTAGTTGATAAGTCCTAGTTTTCTGAGATACTGAGAGACTTTTTCTGAGTCACACAGATAGTAAGTGTCAGAAACAGAATTTGAACTTTGAATTATATTTCAGTGTTGCAATTTGAGGAATCTATGACTTAACCAAAAGTACAGAACTAGTTATAAACCTCCTGATTCTTGCTCTAGTAGTGAGGAGTGAGCTGGTCTCAACATAAAAAAAATTCCAAGCATGGGGAACAGCCATCAAAAATACATGGAAATTCAACTAAAAAAATTGATTTTTGCAAAGTAGAAAGGTATAAAATAAACCCATAAAAATTATCAGCATTTCTATATATTACCAATAAAATCTTACAATAAAAGATGGTAAGAAATATCCCATTTTTAAAAACCACAGACAGCATAAAATATCTAAGAATATTCCTGACAAGATAAGCCCAGGAACTACATGAACATAGTTATAAAATACTTTTTATAAAAATAAAGTCAGATTTAAATAACCAGAGAAATATTCATTGTTCATGGGTAGGAAGAGCCAATATGATAAAAATGACAATTCTACCTAAACTAATCTACTTAGTCAATGCCATTTCAATTAAATTACCTATGTGTGTATGTGTGCATATATATATATATATATATATATATAGAGAGAGAGAGAGAGAGAGAGAGAGAGAGAGAGAGAGAGAGAGAGAGCGTTAGCAAAATTCATTTGGAAGAGGAAAGTCAAGAAATCAAAAGAATTAATGAAAAAAAAAAGGAGGTTTATAGTTACCAGATCTTTCCCCCCCTAAATCTTTCATTTCATTTTATTTATTTATTTATTTAAAACTTAAATATAAAATAAGAACAAAATAGAAAAAGAAAGACAGAAAAAAAGAGTGGGAAAAAAAAACCAAAACAATATTGTCATTTGCCCAGCAGAATATTGGGGAGGATTCAAAATATGTAACAATGAATTACCATTTCAAGAAAGCATATATTATAATAAAAAACATTATACTCACTATTGTCCATCTTTTCTTTACTTCCTTGTAGGTTTTCTTTTGTTCTCTGCTGTGTACTTTTTACATTATTCTTTTTTTTTTCTCTTTCATTTCTCTTACCTCCCCCAAGCAGGCTACAGTAAAGCATGGGTATATTTATGTATACATATACATAAACATGCACACACCCATTCACATACATATATATCTATATACAAATATACACATATATACATATACATATATATACACATAGATATGCATCTACAACAATATTAATATGGTTGATATAATGTGGATTTCTCTCTTGATTGAATCTTTAATTTTAGCTTTGTCTGAGATCAATGATTACTACCCTACTTTTTTTCCTGATAAATTCTATTCTTGATCATTGTTATTATGTTAGTATATATCTCATTTCCTATTCCTGCTAATTCTACTTTAGTTCTACTCCTTAACTTGCCTTACTATTACTTAACTTTCCCACCCCTATGAATCCTTCCTTTACCTTCACCCTCTACCCTTTCTCTCCTTCTTTATTCTATTCCCACTCATCTACATACTTTATCCCATTCCTGTTAGTCTAAACACTCTTCTATAATCCACCTTATTGTATCCCCTCCTCCCTCATTTCTTTATAGATCATGGAGGGTGCTATACCTTTCATGGTGATTGTGTGTGTGTATGTGTGTGTGTGTGTGTGTGTGTGTGTGTGTGTGTGTGTATGAATTTTTCTTCTTTAATCCATTTCCAATGTGAGGAGGTTTTCAGAATTACCAGCCCTTCTCCCTCATCTAATTCCTCTGTGTCAGTTCTTCTTCTGCATTTCATTTGTATATAGCATAATTACTAAAATTTTTTTTTACCTTTTCCTAGACATTAGAGTCTATTAGAGTCAGATCACACTCAGCTCTGTCCCAGTCTTTCCTTTGGACTACTCAATTACTAATGTCAATATTAGACATATGAGTGCCAGATCTTAAACTATATCATAAGATAATAATTTTCAACATTATCTGGTACTGGTTAAGAAATAGAAAGATGGTTCAGTGGAAAAGAGTAGATACACAATACACTGTAATAAATGATTAAAGTAACTTTGTGTTTGACACATGTAAAGATTTAAGCCTGTATAATAAGAATTCACTATTTAATATAAAAAAATTTGTTGGGAAAACTGGAAAGCAGTCTGGCAGAAACTTAAAATATAATAAAAAATAAATAAAATTAGAAAAAACATGGATTTGAGAAATGGAGTGAATATCTGAGGAATAGCAAGGAGGCCAGTGTTACTGAATAGTATAGAATGTAGAGGGAAGGAAGATGTAACAAGAGTGGAAAGGCAGGAAGGAACCAGTTTATGAAAGCTTAAAAAGCCAAACAGAGAATTTTATATTTGATCCTGAAGGAAATGGGAAACCCATGGAATTTATTGAATAGAATGGGTGATAAGGTCAGACTTATACCTAGTGTTCATTCTTCTATCCCTTGTTGCTGTGACAAAAGTTTTGGCCAGTTAGTTGATTGCTAGCTAAAAAAGGATCCAATAATGTGATATCGTTAACCTTACCCCACTCCTACCCTCCAAGATATAATAAAAATTCTGACTACATCAATAGAAATTACTGTCCAGAGCACTACAAGTTATAGTCCTTTTACACCCTGTAGTTGAATTGGTGTGTTTAGTTCTGCCAACCATATTTTAAGAAAACTAAAGTATAACAGTTTCTACAGGAGCATGATCAGGATGGCGAAGGGACTGAAGACAATTTCATTTGTGAAATGATTCAAGAAACTAGGAAATTATATATGGCCTAAAGATAGATTTGAGAGAACATTTTAGCAACTTTAAATTTTTTTTTGAAGGGGTGTGACATGGGGGGGGGGGGAGAGGAGGAATTGGATTTATTCTGTATTGATCTAGTAGGGAGACCTAGAAGGGTGAAACCAAGAGTGGAAGTTTCTAGGAGGAAGTCTAACTAAAGTATCATGGCATCATAGTACAAATGGTAAGAATATTGGTTCTGGAGTCAATGGATCTGAATTCAAATCCTGCCTCTTGCTCTTATTATTTGTGTAATGTAGGGCTAGTCAATTTCTCCAGGGAGTGAGAGGGAAGAGGAGCCTAGATGTTGTCTGAGATCTATTTTAGTTCTAGATTTATAAATCTATGAATTTTTTTGACAATTTGCACAGCCTGGAAATGAAATTAATTACATAGACAAGAGGTAGATAATGAGCTCTCTATTACTGGAGATTTTCAATTAGGAACAGAATCCTCCCATTGTATTCTTCATAACATTCCTGGGAGGTAGGTGTTATTATCTCCATTTTACAGATGATGAAACTAAGGCAGTCAGAGGTTAAGTGACTTGTCGTATCACACAGCTTAGTAAGGGTCTGAGGTAGGCTTTGAATTCAGGTCTTCCTGATTTCAAGTATTGGACTCTTTCTCACCATACCATCTCGTTGCCTATTGGCAGTGGAGGGCATTCATGTTTCACTTTTAGATTAAACAAGATGATTTCTGGTCTCTTTCTCTTATGATTCCATGACCATATGATTTTAATATTCACACTTCTTCATGAGAACTTTAAAAATATCTGGGTCCTCCAACATAACCATATTAGAAGTCTTTAAGGTCTTTCTCTGGCATCCTTTTCCTAGTTTAATTTACTTGGTTTTCTGAATTCGGATGCTTATTGGATCAAAATACTGAAATGAGATACTGGGGAAGGATTTATCAGGGTCTGGACCTGTGATGTCATCAGTTTAGGGAACTCCCAATATGAAAACTTCCCCCCATTATAGATTAGCTACTCATTTATAATTTATAGTTTTAGGGAGCTGCCTGGGGATTAAGAGATAAGCAGCTAGTCTATCATCATCAGTCACAGATTTAGAGCTAAAGGAGTCCTCATAGGACATTTACTCCAGCCTCCACAATTTACAGAGGAGTAACTAAGACCCTGAGATTCAAGTAATTTGCTCAAGCATACAAGTAATAAATGATAAAGTCAAGATTAAAGGTTAGGTCCTGACTCTAAATTCAATAGTCCTTCTGCCTATAGCAAGCCAGTATGTGTCATGGGCAGAATTTGAGCTCAGGTTTTCTTTTTTTTTTCCCCTTCTGATGCAATTGGGGTTAAGTGACTTGCCCAGGGTCACATAACACTAGGAAGTGTTAAGTGACTCCGGTCACATTTGAACTCAGGTCCTCCTGACTTCAGGGCTGGTGCTCTATCCACTGTGCCACTTAGTTGCCCCTAAGCCCAGGTTTTCTTGACTACAAAGTGAAAAGGATACTGACTTTGGAGTCAGAGGACCTGAGTTCAATTCAAGCCTCTGTCATCTTGAGCAATCAACCAAAAACCATCTATTAAGCACCTACTATGTACCTAACACGATGGAGTGTACAGGGGATGCAAAGTATAGGTTTAGTATAATCTATGGAGCATCCTCTCTAGAGCTAATTCCATAACTCCCACTCACAATAGTAGGGCAGTTCCCCACCATGACTGCCTCCATCATTCTCTCTCAGGTCAATTTTGAGGGACTAGAGATTTCTAATGTGCATTGGCTCTCCATAGTGTGCTTACCACTAATTATCAGTCAGATTTAATTAAATATTAGAAAGGCTATTTACCAACATAGAGTAAGAATAATAGAACCAAAACAATACCCCCAAACCTGAGGTTCTTTCTCCTCTTGCATATTCAATGAAAAAAACAGGTTTAAATTACAGTGGTAAGTAGACATATAGAGAGAGGATGCATATTGTAAAAAGTTCATTCATAGTTACTGTTTATTGAGTTCTTTTTCCCTTTATGGAATCCCCAATGAAATTTCCCTTAGGTTTTTATTGAGCTCCAAGTTGGCATTTTTGTAGCATTCACAACCTTTGTTTCTCTCTGTCCCTGATAGTGCATGATTTCTGAAGTTGCCTTCCTTGGTTTGTCTGCCTTCCACATCCACCTATGAATTACCTCTAACATCAGCCATTATTATTGCCTCTGGTGGATAGCACCATCAATTTCAGTTGCCACTGGGGTCTCTGATGGTTCCAAACTTTCCAAGTTCCCAAGACTGAAATCTGGTCAGTTCTGTCTCAGGATATATGCATTTACCCAACATTAGGGAAGAACAAACTCAAAAGAAAGAGAACTCGAATTCACTATCATATGGCCAGGTGGGGGAAACATACCTTGCTGCCAATTCTCCTACAAAGCAGCTCCCAACAATTTACTCCTTTTGTACACACATTCACTTCTGACTCAACCACTCATGAGTCATCAGTCCTTCTGGCTCCTCAGACAGTTAGAAGACTTTTTGTCCCCACGAAGCTACTCAGTCACTCATGGCTGCCACAAGTAGTATCCTCAAATTTCCACAATTAGATTGGATTAGAAACTGACAGAAAATATGCTCTAAAGACTAAATCCTTTCACAGGGACACACACACATACACACACTAAATACAAAGTAAATTAACAAATTAACCTTTCTGAGGCTCAGCTCCAAACTTTCCTATTACTATTAAGCCACCCCATTCTCCTAGTCATCCAAGTTCACAACCATGGTGACATCTTCAACTGCTCCCTCACATGTACCCTACACATCCAGTTCTGTTCCCTTGTTTCTATCTTCACAGTTATCTCCTTTATAGTACCCTTTTCTTCACTCATAAAACAATTTCTGGAACAGGTCCTAATTTCCTCAGCCTGGGCTACTTCAATAGCCTGCTGGTTACTCTCAAGTCTCTCCTCACTCCAGACCATCCTCCATCATGTCAAATTGATCTTTCTGAAAGAGCAAATTAGACTGTATTACTCTCTCACCTTAATAAAACTCCAATGCTTCTCTTATATCCAGGATCAAATATAAAGTCTTCTGTTTGATTTGTTAAAGCTCCTTGTAAACTGGTCCTTTTCTACCTTTCCATTTTTCCCTCATTTATTCTCTATGTACTCTATGATCCAGTAAAACTGGCCCACTTGGCTGTTCTTTCACCTGACTTGGTGCCCTTTCACTAGCATGGTCCATTTCTGGAATGCTCTGCCTCCTGGATTTTTTCAAGACTCAGCTTAAACCCCACTTCTTTGAGGAAGCCTTTCCCATCTCTCCTCTCACTCCTTCGTCTCTTACTGCTAGTACCCTCTCTCTGAGATTACCTTTCCTTTCCTCTCTATATATCTTGTTATGTATAATTGTTTACATGTGATTTGGATGTGATACATCTTTCCACAAGAATGTGATTTTTTTTTGCCCTCCATGTCCTCAGATCTTAACATAGCGTTTACTACATAGTAAATAATTATTTTAAAAAAATTATTTTTAATACACATTACTTTATGAATCATGTTGGGAAAGAAAACTCAGAACAAAAGGGAAAAACCATGGCAGAGAAAAAAACGGAAAAAAGAAGTGAACTTAGCATGTGTTGATTTATATTTAATGCAGATGATCTGTTCTATCCAAAATCTATTGGGATTGCCTTGGATTTAATTAATATTTGTTCACTGGACTACCTGATTTATCTATAAAAGGAATGGAATGGCTCAGATGGCCTGAGGTCTAAATTTATGATCCTACAATGTTTTGCTTCTTTTATATCTTTGGAAAAAACAGATTTAAAAAATACTCAAATATATTTAAAGCACTTCCAGACATCGGTTTCTCTTCAGATATGTCATAACCATATTATAGGTTCATTTACATGGAGAACAATTATACTAACAATACACTATAGTAATTTTTATAGTAAAGCATTTTATAACAATGTCACAGGTAGACTAAAAATTGAGACTATTCCTTTAATCATAAACTTTTTTTCCCCCAAAAAGCAACTTTTTGTAAGTTAAACTGAATCACCATAAGCAAAACAAACCTAATATCTTCAATAAACATAGTTCTCAAACTACTTTTTCCCTGTCTTCAATTGTTTATCTAGATAATTTTTTAAATCTATAACTTCCTTTTCGAAGGTTAATGGGTGGGTACAAGTTAGAGAAAGGTAGTGAACATATGACAATTCAAGATTTTTGCTTAAAAATGACTTTTATGCAAAATATGCAAATATCCATGAGGACTAACTACCTAATGCAAGTCTGGCCTGTTTTATGAGTTAGCAGCAATTATTGCTTCGTAGTCTCAAGGCTGCTGCATTAACTTTCTAATACGCGAAGGGCTTGGAATCAGTGCAATTCTATGGCTTTTACCAACTTAAGTGATTTTACAAAACCAAAGCGAACGCTGCCAAATTAGAAGGAAGGGCTATCTATATGTGTGAGGGGGAGAAGTGGGAGAGGATTCCTCAGGGAGAGTGGATCGCACAAAGCACCCGAGGACATCCTGTAGTTGAGAGTAACCTTAATCCCCGGAGGGAAAGGGGTATCTTAAAACCAGATATGGCCCAAAGTTTCACCAAGTGCTGCTTTCCACTGCAGCCACACTGAGAGGCAATGGCCAAAGTTTCTGTCCCTTTAAGCAATCAGGGAGGATTAGGGTGAGGGGGAGATCTTAGTCGCTTGGTGGTCACGTGAAACAGGGAGAGAAATTGGAGGTCCCGGAGGTGGCTGGGAAGGAGGAACTTCGGGGGAAAGTTTTTTTTTCCTTTTTCTTTCTTTCTTTCTCCCCCCGCCTCCCCTTTCCCTCTCCTGGGCGCGGATTCGGTGCGGGCGGGCGCGCAGAGGCAGGAGGAGGCGGAGTCGGCGGCCGGCTCGGGAGGGCAGTTCTCCAAAACTTTAGTTTTGGTGTCTGCTGAGAGTTTGGGTCTCAGTCGGGCGCAGCCGCCGCCGGGAAAAGAAAGAAAGCAAGGAAAGAAGGAAGGAAGGAAAGAAGGAAGGAAACTAAGGAAAAGAGAAAGAAGAGAAGGGAAAGAACAAGTCGGAATTCCCTAAGAGGAGTTCAGGGAAAAAAGTTTTCTGGCCGCTGAGATCCCGAGCGGAGCCACTCCCGAAACTCCGGAGCGGCGTCCGGAGGAGAGTCCAGGGGCCCCAGAGGGGGCGGAGGGGTCGGAGCCGGGGATGTGGCGCTGCCCCGCGGACCCCCAGCTCTGAGAAAAGGACGAAGAGGAGGAGGAGGAGGAGGAGGAAAGGAGGCCGCCCGAGCCGCCTGCGCCTGCGGGGCCCCTGGTCCTCGCCGCCTCCCGAGTCCTTTCTAGTTGCGGGTCCGGGGCTGTCCCGGACGGGCGGAGCCCTCCCCTCGCCGGGTTAGGAGGTGCGTGCCGGGGGGGAGGGAAGCGCAGGGTGGGAGAGATGGATCCGGGCCAGCAGCCGCCGCAGCCGCCCTCCCAGGGCCAGGGGCAGCCTCCGTCCCAACCCCCCCAGGGTCAGGGTCAGGGACCCCCGACTGGTCCCGGGCAGCCGGCACCTCCGGGGGCTCCGGGCTCGCAGGCTGCGCCGCCGCCCCCAGCTGGGCATCAGATCGTGCACGTCCGGGGGGACTCGGAGACCGACTTGGAGGCGCTCTTCAACGCCGTCATGAACCCCAAGACTGCCAATGTGCCTCAGACAGTACCCATGCGCCTCAGGAAGCTGCCCGACTCCTTCTTTAAGCCGCCGGAGCCCAAGTCGCACTCCCGACAGGTAAGCTAGCGCTTCCCTTCCCTTCCACCTCCGTTCGCGAATCCCTTCTGGCCCCGGCGCGGGACTGGGGGTGGGGGGTACCTCGGAAGCATGGCCCCACTGGCCTGCCTGGGATGGGCTGGTCCCGGGGGCTCTCAGGGCACTGAAGAAGGGGGTGGGACAACTGACTACTCGTGAGTTGGGAAACTGGAACTGCCGGGACCGGGCTGGGGAGGGATTGGGGGTGGGGGTGGGGGGAGGGGGAAACGAGGTTGGGGGGAGCGTTCAGCCTCTTCCCGGCTGACTTTCACACTCCTCCGGCCCCTCCCTGCTGCTGCTGTTCTGGACTGAGATTTTTTTTCCTCTCCTCCCCACCCCCACCCCCCCGCCCGTGCGCCTTTCAGGTTCTATACAATCCTGGGGCTTGTAGAGATTTGTGGGGCTTTGGGGAGGTCCCCCTTTTAATTTCCTTTCTCCCCTTTTTCTCAGGTTGGCGGGAGGCGCTAGAGAGAGGTTTGTGGGGGGCGGGGAGGGGAGAAGGAGCTGGGAAGGGAGGAAGGGAGGAAGGGGGATGGGGAAAAAGTTGCTGAGAGCTCTGTGCTACTTGGTGGGCTTGCACAATGCAAGCACCTCCCCTCCCTCCGCACCTTCCTTCCTTCCTTCCCCTGCTGGATGGAGGGGGGGGGGGGGAGTCTGGCATTTTGTGTGTGGGTGAGTTGCCAGCGGCAGCCTAGTTTGTGAAGTTGAGCTCTGGGCCCCCCTCTCCTTCAGGGCCTCTCAGTCCACATCAGTCTCCTGGGGAGTCAAATAATTGTTCTCTTGTTTTCCAACGTTGATTAGGGGTGGGGGTTGAACCAGTCCATTTAGTTTCTTACTCTTTCTCTCTTGCTCTCTGCTCTTCCCGCCCCCCCCTCCCCAAAGGAAAGCATTTATTTCCGTCCCTCTGTCTTAGCACTTTTCAGAACTACGAAACACAACTTCCACTCCAGACTTCCGAGACTTTTCCTGAAAGTTGTTTATGGAGTTAGCCCTGCCATCCTCCAGTGCTTTTGTGCCGTAGATTGTTAGTTCGTTTCACTTTTTTTAAAAGTTAGTCACTTTTTTTTAGAAACACTGTCCGATTAAATACTTTTTTGAATGAGTTGTTTTTGTTTGTGAAGGATTGGGATTGCTTTTTTACATTTTTTTTTTAAACAGGCAGCCTTTGATAATACTATACAGGTTGACTCATACGAAGTCCAAGTATGATTAAAAGTTAATGTTTGGGAAGCAATGACTAATTCTAGGATAGCCATTGCTTTTTAATTCTTACTGGGTTGTGAACATACATAGCTACTTTTAAATATTCACTCCAATCCAATATTTAAGAGAGTTTCAAAACCAAAAAATCCGAGGTGCTTTCTTATGAAATCAACTATTTAAAGTCCCTTGGCTCAAAAAAAAAAATAGTAGACGCAGATTAAAAAAAAAATACTTGTGTAGGCAAAAACTTTGCATAGAAATCTTGTCCAAAATCTAATTCGTTTTCCAAATACTGTCTAGTAATTGGGCTTTAAATAAATAATGTAAAGCATAGTCTCCCCCACCCTTACTTCCCATTCACATTAACAGTCTACAGGAATGTTGTAGATACTGGCCTTTTTTGAGTCTAAAGCTCTCTTAAGCCTCTAGACAACTGGGGAGGGGAGTGTTTCGGGGTAAAGGGAAAAGAAGAAAAAGTAGTTACCAATTCCATAAATCAGTGGGCAAGCTGTGCAAAGTAGAGTTGAGGTAAATCTGTGATCATGGATTCATTACATATGTATGCACCCTTTAGCAATATCCAGCTGGCAGCTAAAAAAAAGTCCAACAAAAACGGCAAAGTAGATTCCCCATTTTAGATTCATCCAATAACAACTATATATCAAAAAAAGTTGGGACTGCAAATGGTATATTCTCTATTACACCATTATATGAGCCAATTAAGTACTGCAGTGATTGCTTCTGGTAGTTTGTGTTTCAGATGCCTTAGTTTTACAACTAAGTTCATAATCCAAAATCATTCGTTGGACCTTTGTCTTATTGCTACTCAATATAGCAAGAAATGTTCATACTCATGAATTGAAATTAAAAGGCAAGTTCTTATTTGAGGCACATGCTATATTCTACTGGTTTTTATTTCTTCTGTCCATTGCCCATAGGAATTTAAGAAATTCCAAGGATTGAGTAATCTTTCATAATTTACCTGATTATAATCTCTGATCAATTCCACAATATACTATGTCTCCTAACTAACTAAATTATCATTTTAAGCATTCTGTGGGATCTTGCTTTTAGAGATGGAAAGGATCTTTAGGGTCCCATTCTAACCCCCTCATTCTACAAATGAGGAAGCCGAGGTCCTGGGAGGTTATGATTCAAGCTTGTCAAGCAGTACCTTTATTATTTAGGTGCTGAGATGCAGTAATAACTGTTTAATTTAAATTCAGGTTTAAGTGTTAATTTTTTTTTACTTGTTAATGAATTTTCTGTTGCCAAAAACAATGTTAGCATTGTTTAAAGCTTTTAATTGTTATGCTTTATTGATTGGATTTTATTCATAATGTGTTACTCTATTTTGAGGTCAAGGGAATGCTGATTTGAAAAACAGCTTACTTGAATACTGATTTCATTTGTAATAACTGGTACCTTAGATTTTTTCTGAAAGAAAAGAATTCCTTCATTACTTTATTTCTGATTTTTGAATTAAATTATTAAATGCCTTTTTATTTTGCCCTCTAGAAAACACAGATTCATGATATATGTATATAAACTTAATAAAGTTTATATAAGGGCACTGAGGTGAAATTGTGAACTTGCTGTATTCTACTTAGGCTTTGCTATCTAATATTTTGATTGACTTAATTTCTGTGGGCCCAAAAAAGCATTTATTAAGTACCTACTGTCTTCCAGTCACTGTGCTTGATGCTGTAGATAAAATGATAAATAAAACCCTTAGGGAGATCCCTCCCCTTGAGTCAACAAGATGGCTCTGTAGATAAAGTGCCGGACTAATTATCGGGATGACCCATGTTAAATCCTATTTGCAATCCTTAATCTTTCTCAGACTCAGTTTCCTCATCTGTAAAAACCAGAGTAATAACAACTCCTACCTCTCAGGGTTGTTATGAGAACCAAATAATATTTATGAAACACTTTGAAAGCCTTAAACTGCTATATAAATGCTAGTTCTTATGTCAGATGACAGAAGAGCTACTATATATATGTATATGCATGTATTACTTGGTAGGTAATTTGGGGTTGGAGAAAGCTGAAGTAGTAGCTGAGACTCAGAAAGCCTTCACATAAAAAGTGATACTTAGGCTGTTTTGAAAGAAATAAAAGCTTCTTGGATTTGGAGGTGAAAAAAGTACTTTCCAGACATGACGGACAGCCAGAAGAAAAATTATACGTATTAGAGATATACTGTTGTAGTTCAGGAATAGCAAGACGTCTCCAATCAAGTACAACTTAGTCTCAGCTATATCATTGGTTGAGAGACCTTGGGTGGCAAGTCAGTTAACTTATTTGAGCTGTAATTTCTTCACCTGTTAAAAAAAACAAAAAAGCAGATATTTTACTGACAAAAACAAATTATTCACATCAAGTAAATGAATATATGTCAGAATGCTTTGAAAACCTTAAAGTACTGTACAAAAATGTGAAAATTGCTTTAATGTTATAATATGTTCCTAGTACTTTTCTGTGGAATAATAGTATTCTAATAAAAACTTGTTGGTTTTTTTTTTAAACTTCTGGCAGGCTAGCACTGATGCAGGGACTGCAGGAGCCCTGACTCCTCAGCATGTCCGAGCCCATTCCTCTCCAGCCTCATTACAACTTGGGGCTGTTTCCCCTGGGACACTTAGCCCCTCTGGAGTAGTGTCTGCCCCAGGAGCTGCGCCCTCTGGTCAACACCTTCGACAGTCTTCCTTTGAGATCCCAGATGATGTTCCTTTACCAGCAGGCTGGGAGATGGCCAAGACATCATCTGGCCAGAGATACTTTTTAAAGTAAGTACAACTAATTGAGGGATAAGTAGATCTTCAGGTTTTTAAAAAATAAAACTGCAAAGACATTTAACCTTCCCTGTCTATGTCTGACCTTTCAACCACTGTCCTTTTCTTTAGCTGAACCTCTAGAAAAAATAGTCTAAACTTGCTGTTGCAAAATACTGCTTCTTTTGGTGACCTCAATAGCTCCCATGGATTGAACTATCATCTCTATGCAGATTATTATC
Organism: Sarcophilus harrisii; assembly: GCF_902635505.1. Taxonomy (NCBI): domain Eukaryota; kingdom Metazoa; phylum Chordata; class Mammalia; order Dasyuromorphia; family Dasyuridae; genus Sarcophilus; species Sarcophilus harrisii. The sequence goes on from NC_045428.1 coordinate 476,457,588, forward strand.
AGGAGTCTTTGTCTAGCCCTAAGCGACCTCCATTCTCTAACTGAATGGTATCCAGTTGGAATTTTGAAATGGATGTCTCGTAGACATCTTCAACTCATTAGTTCTAAAGCCATATTTATCTTTTAAGTATTGTCGTGAACTTTTCTCTTCTTCACATAAAACCCTCATATCCCACCCTGTCCTCCCCAAACCCTGTCATTTCTGCCTTATTAACATTTCTTTATATATGCCCCGTAAACTCCTGGCACTGCCACCACAATGGTATAGATTCTTAGCACCTCATTCTTGGTCTATTGCAATAGCTTTCTAGTTGGCCCCTTACATCAAGCCTTTCCCTGCGTCAGTCCATCTTCTACTCAACTGTCAAAGAATTGATTTTCCTCAGTCACATTCCTACTCTCCTACTTTCAGTAAACTTCACTATCTCCCTCTCACTTTTAGAACATAGTACAAAATCTTCCTTTTGACTTTTAAAGTGCTTCATTACTAAAGCTCTATTGAGCATTCTTTTCTCTGATACTTTCTTAAGCTTTAACAACATATGCTTCTTCATATTTTCTTCCCACATTTCTGACCATCCTTTTTCGATCACCTTTGCTAGTACCTCATCTTTCTCTTGATCCTTGATTCAGGGTGGTTCTCAAGCCTTTTCATGCCCCATTCTCTGTTCCTGATGAAATCATCCAATTTCATGGTATCAAATATCACATTAAACTCCCAGATTTCAGCATCTGGGTAGGCTTTCCCTTGACTCCAGTTTTACATATTTAATCATCACCAATTCTCTAAATGCACTCCTTGTGACAACCTGTCTGTGTGTGAGCCATTCTTTAAATCCAATCACCAGGTTGAGGCTTTGACATTATATTTGACAGTACTCCTGTCCAGTCAGTTCCAAGACTTGTTGAACCTCCTCAATGATATGACTTATTTCTGTTCCTTTTTCTTTATTCTTATGGCCATGGCCATTATCCTAGCCAAGAAGCTTATGACCTCTTACCTGGACTATTTTATTAGCCTCTTTAATTGGTTCCTTTTTTTTCAGTGTCTCTCTTCTCCAGTCTTTGTTTTACATAGCTGCCAAAATCAGACACAGGTTTAACTAACTGTATCATTCCTCTTTAAAACTTTGACATTTAAGAGCATCCATAATAACATTTCAACCAAGATTTATTTCTTGCTTCTGACCTTTTGATTTACAAAACTAATCAGTGTAGTATACCCATTATTAGGAAATAGATTTAGAATGGTTCAGTATATGGTAATGTCAAGTTAAGCTAATAAGTATTACTATTAGGACTTGAAACCAAGATATCCACTTTTCTTTCTACTATTTCTCTGAAGCTGGCTCCACTCTCAATAGTCTAATTTCCCACTCTTTTCCTGTACTCACTAATAGTTCAGCTTAAGAAAATAGAATTATTTCTTTATCTCACTAAGTACCATATATCACCTCCTTAGGCTTATGTATGGCACAGACACATTTCTACAACATTACCTGTTGAAAACTCTTCTTTTTCTTTCCCACTTATGTATCACTTGCTCCCTTAAATCTTTGCTGAATTCCCATCTTTACTTTCTCCCCTCCCTCACCATGAAATTCACATTTCCTAATAGTACTGTAATTATCTTTAAGTATCATCCTGAACTCTTCTCTCCCTTACATAAGTCCCTTATATCCCAGATATATAAAGATAAAAAGATAAACATCTTTTACTTTATTGAATAACACCTTGTCCATTTACTTATGCCTTGTCTCACCTTTTTGATTTTTAAATTCCTTGAAGGCAAGTACTACATTTTTTTTCCTCTCTATATATACAGTACTTTATAATAACTTTACATTTTTTCTGTTTGAGAGTGATTGTCAATAGAGAATTGTGAAGAATATTCAGTTGTTAAATCTTCATTTGTTTTTACATATACATTATATATGTGTGTATATATATATATATATATATATATATATATATATATATATTTGAGTTTAGAGATTTAATAATGTATCCTTGTTGAAATCTTCATATAGTTCATTTGTTTTTGACATGCTTACCTATATCAAACAGGGTTGGAAACAGTAGTAGTTTTCTTTAAAATTTAGTGTTGATAACTTTCTCAAGTTTCAGGAGACCTGTCTTTTTAAATGAGTGACCACCAAGATGGTTTAGTAGCCTTCGTGTATTTTAAAAAATATGAAAAATACAGTTGGATTGCAGTGCTAATAGGCTTTTATTATATCAAATTTTGAAGTTAAAGGTAACATCTAATTTTTTTTTCCTCATGCATGTTGAATCAAATCTTATGCAAAATGTTCTGTAAGTGCTCAAAATAAAAAAAAAAACAAAACCAAGGCTTCTCTATAGGAAATCTTACTATAGGAAATACACTACAATCTTAGGTATTATAATTAGGCAACTTTTATGAAAATCATAATTTATAAAATTGACTCATCATACTCCTTTTAAGTTGGTTAATTTGGATTTTGATAATGAAAAATAACTCAAGTATGATTGAGTATGAACTTGCTAATTATAAATGACTATAACCAAATAAAATTATTCTTTATTTTAGATAATTGATGGATCAGTTACACTGATTTTATTATTACTTTAAGTATTCACTTTTTGATACTGCTTTAAGGCTTTTTTGGAAGAAGGCTGTTGTATCTTTAAAAATACACTTGTTCTCTTAAGTGACCTTTTGTGAAATTAGTTTTTTAAGGTTTTAGCAGCTTATGCTTGTTCAGGTGAAGGGAAAAAGAAATGAATTGAGTTTGTACAGTTTCTTTTTCTCTTCTCTACAAGGTTTCCGACCACCACCACCACCACCCTCCTACCTCCCACCCCTTTTCTTGGTGTCCTGGTATCCATTTCAAAGGGTCAGGTTTCAACAAGAACAATAAAGGGCCTGAGACTGGAAAGTACACACAAGTCTGGCAAACTCATCTGCATGAGCCCAGACCGCTTGTTCTCTAGCAGACATCCAAAGTCAATGATTGAAAGAGCGGCTAGCTGTGAAGGATGGGTCTTGAAGGGGAAAGGAGTGGAAACAAACCAGGTTGTTAGGAAGAAAAATAAAGGCTGTACTTTTTGAACCTCTCCCTGCTGGGTCACATGCTGACCTAGGGAGATTTTAAACAGCTTAATAGGCTGTTTGCTTTCTGCTTTCTGCTTTTCTTGGTTGGTGCTGTTGGGAGAGTGTGGATCTCTGTTCACGCTTAAAGAGTGACATTAATAGTCTCTTAGTAAGCTTTTTGCTTCCTATAATATTGTCAATGGATGGAATCAATCTAATGTTACATAAGTTAGCACGAATGAGTTCTTATTTTGAGTCTAAATACTTTTGAAGACACTAGGTATTTATTCAGACCAAGTGATTTAATATTGTTATGTAAGGCTCAAATTTGTTGAAGTGGAAATTGTCAAAGCAATCTTTAGATTATTAGAAATACCTACTGGCTAATTTTTTGGATACTTTAATTACATTTGCCCACTCTAAAGAAAAGCTTTTTTTATTACAAAGGAAGATCATATTCTTTGACTTTTAATTTTCAGATTACATTTCAAAAGAGACTTTGAACAACTGCTTTATTCAGAGAAGGGTGGTAGCTGTCATTTTTGGCATTTATTATGTCCAGATAAAGGGATTCAGAGACCAAGTTGAATAAGAAATGTTAAAGGAAGTGGGAAACATAATAGCAAAGCTTGGGAGAAAAGCTTTATTTCTGGTAGTCTCTGTTTTAGGTTCATTGGTTTTACAACCAAGTGCATCCAAAATTATTAATTGGATCACTGTAAAATTAACTATGGGTCCTGAATTTTCCTTGTATCATCAGACTTTTATGTAACTGAAGAGAAGTCCAATAGAAAGGGGTGGTTAAATTAGAGGGAAACAGATACTAATTCAATATAAGAACCTTTTTAATATTTAAGATTGGTGTGAAGATTTTTTTCCTTTAAAGGAATTTTTCTTGATTTGTGAGTCCCTGGTTCCTTGACACTGGAAATATCCAAACAGACTGGATGACCACTTTATCTGGGCTGTGGTTGGAAAGATTCCTGCATTAGCAGTGAAGTTGAGCTAGATGATCTCTTAAGATTCCTTCCAGCTCTTAAGTTTATGTAATATCCTAGGTGGCATCTTTGTTTTATGAATAATATATTCTGTTGAGAGAAGCTGGAAAGCAAGTTGTATTTAACTTATATGTTGAACTTGTTTTGGTTTCCCTGTACTTCTGAATTCAGTTGTACAGTTCATTAGGATATACTCTGGGAAATAATGAATTGTATTTATGGCATCTTTGAAAAGTAGTTATGCAGGTAGAAGTAACTTAATACTGTTGTCTATCATCAAGATCTGTCTGGGTTTGAAGAATCTTAAGGTAGGAATTTTAGTTTCAGTTTATTTTAAAATTTCACTTTTGCAACAACCAATTGGGTCATTTAATGTTTTTTTTTTTTTTAGTGAAGTGCTGTTGCCAATAGTTGAGACCTTTTTCTTGTCAAGGAAAAGAAAATAACTTGAAATTTTGAAGTGTTCACTGGATGCTAGAGCGAAATACCTAAGAATGAGTGTGCTTATTTTTCCATTAAAAAAAAAATCTCTTTCATGTGTGTTAGGATTCATGCCAACAAAAATTGCATATGAAGAATATATCTCCCTCTCTGATATTTGAAGAGGACTGTTATATATCAATGTGGAAAATTTAAGATAGATTCATAAAAATATATGCATTTCAATAAAACATTCTGTTTTTTCATTCTAATTTTTAATTTCATGTGATTATCTTGGATTAACACTACATTGTAATTAACTGAAATTTTGAAAATATTTAAAGGGATGTTAAACTTATTTTTGTAAATTGGCTAAACTTTTGATAATAATTGATAGGATTTGTTGTAATGGATAAAGGAGTTGGCTTTGGATGTGTGTAGAAATATAGTTACTACCATAGCTAGACCCGTTGGCTTCAAGATCTCTTCCATCTTCCTACCCTGACACTACAGAACTATGAAAGATTGTCAGTAGTTGAGAAGACTATTTTAAAAGATATTTACAGAAAGTTTCAAGGAGTGAGTTTACACGAATGGAGGTATAGTAAAATCTTTTAGGTAGTGACATTTAACTGGGTTTTATACCTGAAAAATCTGAAATACAGGTAATCATATTTGTTAAATGTTATTTACAACTCAAAATGCTCCTCTAGAATTTAACATATGAAATTAATGCAAAGAAATTGCATCATACCCCCAAACCTCAACAACCCACAAATCTTCCCATTATTCTGAAAATAAATGTTGCTCACCCCAGCTGTCTTACAATTTTCCCTGCAGGAAATGGTTCTTCAAGTAGTTGGTCAACAACTTCCTATTTCTTTATGGACTACTAAATGACTTCCTGATTTAGTTTTCAATATTATCTCTGGATGTGATGAATATTTCTTTATATACTTCTATTAATTTTTATCACATACCTTGTAGCCATTTACATTAAAATCACCGTGTATTGTGGCCTATAGGTTTTTATAATTTGCAAAAATAATGCAAAATTTGCAGATCTCAAAACAAAGTTTAAAAGTATTAACATATTTCAATTGTTCTCATATGTTAAATTTTTTTGAGTTTCTTTTTGTTCTGTTTAAGAAAAAAAGATTCATTTTCTTTGTAAAATGTAAAGGCATAAGCCTTTTTTTTAGGATGTTTTATAGCATGGAAAAGGAGGGGAAGGTCACAACTCTGTTAAATAAATACAAAATATACTCTAATAATAATAGGGTAAGGAAAGAGCAATAACAGAGCATTGGATTTAATCACTTTTCTTACTGTCTTCTGTGACTTTGGGAACTTGGAGTAGATGACCTCTAAGTTTCTTCCAGTTCTAAATCTTTTATTCCATAAATGAGGGAATAGCCTAAAAGATCAAATCTGAACTAAACTCTAAGAGCTAGGGATAGAGACTATTTCTGGCATGAGGGAAACTAAAAGCAAAGAGGAGGTGGGTAGAATGTCATGTACTGGAAAGTATAGCTGTCAGCTGTGTAAGGGGAAGTAATATGAAATCAGTCTTAGAAGATGAAGATTTATAAATGCCAACCATTAAGAACGTGCTAAGTAAATTCAGATTCTCTATCTTCAGCATTAAATGTGCTTTACAATAGTTTTTGGCCTTTTCGAGTGTAGAATTTAGAATTATTTAGCTATTAATTGCATCTTCAAGTTCAGAGAACTTTTCAGTACTTTATTCTACTTCAGAAAGATGGCCTAGACTTACTGCCTACTGCAGACTGTTGTAAATGTGTACAAATTGGGAAAACCACATAAAGTATTTTGGCTTTTGAGTACTGTTCTTGAGTCTCACTTTTGTACTTCTCCTATACTAAGTAGTAAGAACACATATATGTTGTTTACATAATTATTTTAGCTGTTCCACAAGAGAATACATGTATTGGAAATGAGACATTTCTGTGTTATGATGTAGCTAGATAATGCTGTGTTAAATGTAACTCATTTGATTTCCCTTTAAAAATGAAAGCTGTAATTTGGCCATTGAGTGTTGATTGGGTTACAGAAACAGTTCAAATTGCAATCACATAAAGTATTTCCATATATAAGGGGAGGGAAAGTCTCCTCCTATTTGTCTTGGTATTGAGACTGAGTGGGAGAGAGATGAAAGTGTACCCTTAGCTCTCTGTAGAGCGCTTGCAGTCAGCTCAGTGGGTGGGCATCAATGAAGAGAGGGAGCCACAATACCACACTGATTTAGGGGGGGAACCCTGGAATAATACTGTTGAATACTCTGTCATGCTTTTTAAAAATTATTATTATTCTACTGAAAGAAGAAAAACAATTTGAAGATAGTGGATATGACCAAGTAAACAACACGTTAATCTATTAATATATTTTAGTATAAGGAATATAAAGTCTAATTGGTAGCATAGATGCCCAAAGGGAGTAAATTCAAAAACCTGCATGAAGCAAATAAATTTTTAAAAATTAACATTGGTGAACATCTGTACTATTTGTACACTTTGTCCCTAGTTTTTTTTAAAAGTATAGCCTAGGAATATTTAATAATAATATAATGAAATGTATTTTCTAATTAATAACTAGAAAAATATTTAAAAGCAGAAGTAATTTTAAAAAAAACTTTAAAAGGAACCCCCAAATAAAGGATTCACTTGTCTTCAATATCACATGTAACTCTTGGATTGGTTTAGACTTAGTACAAATGAAGGTGAAATCATTTATTTATTATTATTTACCAAAATGATTTACTATCTCCCAGAGTTGCATAATTTAGTCATTTATTGTTACATGAAAGTTTGATAAGTCATTATTATTTGAAAGCAAATAACAATGGAAACTCTTAAAGAGCAATGCAGATTGGTTACAGCAGTGCTTAAGACAGAGAATGCTTGCAGAAAAGAGTTTCTGCTTCCAGGATTAATCAGAACCTCAAACCATGAAAGGGACATTACCGTTTTTATGAAGAAGAATTGCTTCATGGCTCTGGTCAGTCAAGTACTGTAGCACTGAGTTTCCTGGGAACGAGTACTGCCACCATGGAAGCACTTTTATTTGCTCAGGGCTCGACCTCTTCCAAAGGCAAACAAAGAAGTTTGGTATAAATCACAACACTCTTCTCTCTCTGCCTTCACATTCTTAGAGGCAAGGAAAAGTGTTTGGTTGAATTGTTTTAATCCTCATTTGGTTTGTGGCATAGGAAGGATTATAATCCCAAACCTATTAAATTACAGGCATTCTTTGCTCTGAAAAACATTGTAAATTAGTGAAATGATGGTAATTTTGAAGTTTTATTAAAATACTAAGGAAGATTTTCTCTTTCTCTACATAACCTGTTTATGCAATAGTTGTGGTTAGTGTTATTAGCTGACTTTATCCTGATTTTATGGTGCAATTTTTCAGTCATCTTATGAGTAGTTTTTCAGGTCTCATTTGTGCTGTCAAATTCCTTTGAACAATTTCAGATCTGATTTGTTAGAATCTTTTTTTTTTTTTTTTTTTTTTTTTTTTTTTTTCAGGAGATTTAAGGAGGTAACCTATCCCTTCCTTTTCTCTCTGTTTTGGGCTTATTTAAAAACAAAACAAAACTCCTTTGATTTGATTTTTATAGCTACCAGATAATTTTTTTCAGAGAAATTACTTTTTTTTAAAGAATGTGTGAAATCTTACTGAGTAATATTTGAAGAAAACTGCTTTCTTGTGAACATACTAAATTCTTTGATACAAGTGGACAAGAAAGTGATTTGAAATATAGTTCCATCTTATTGAGAAGTGATTGTTAAATCTAATAGGCATTTGTGGGCAGGAAGGAAAAGAAGATACGAGAGAGTTTTCTTTCTAAGTTTTCTTTCTAAAAGTGAGAAAAATTATTTTCACCTTATGTTCATGGGGATTCTGTTTGTAAGTATAGGGAACGCAAACTTTAGGGAAGAATTATCTCAAAATTGACTTTTTGTAAATCTAATTCTTTTAAATTCACTATTTACTTTTTAAAGAGATTTTTTAGTGAATCTGTCTTAAGATCTATTGTAATATGTGTAACTATTGTAATATGTGTAACTATGCCCTATTTTATTTAAATTATTTTTAGATTTTGAATGTTTTCTTTAAATCACAAAATTGAATGGTTCCCATTTTGGATTTGGAATCAATGTATAGCTTGAATATGGTAACTATATTTTTGAAACCAAAAATCAGAATTAATAATTTGACAATGATATTCCTTTTGTAAAGTCTTGTTAAAAATACACTTTATTTTCTTAAAATTGAGACAGAATGTGGAGATACATTTGACCCACAGACACTGTGTCACACAGGGTATGTGTACTAAACAGAACATTAATTATGCCTAGGAGAACAAATGAGGCATTGCATTTTTTTTTTAACTAAACCATAGCTGTATCTATAATTTTAGAGACCCCCAACGACTTTGAGTATGTGATTTTTGTGGGTCTTCTTGTTTATTGTTTTAAATTAAGTTTTTAAAAGTTTGTGTTTTTAAAGCAAAGTACATATAATTAGAAACCTAATAAGCCCAATCTCTTAAAAAACATTAAAAAATATTATCCTTTCTTCAGAGGAACTAGGGATAATAAAATAAATAAAATCTACATACTACCCTAATTTAGGTCCAAAGGTATTTATTGAGCCCTTAACATGCTTATCACTATACTAGGCTCATGTCAACATATGAAATGGTCCCTGCCCTCAAAGACCTTAAACTGTTGCTTCCTCTACCCTAAGGGCAATCGAGAAGGTTGCTTTTCTAAGCCTTCTTATCTTGAAAAGACCCAGCCTTAGATATACATCATTTTGAGGGTTTTCAAGAGAGTATTTACTACCTACAGATGATAATATATCATCCTATAGAAAAGGTAAACATTGTTGGGAATTAGATCACAGTTTCTGGAGGACCTAATTTTAAATTAGAGTAAATAAATAAATATGTGGTGGAAATGTTAAAGAAATATATGACTCCTTGATTGTTACCCTCTTTGTGGGGCAAAAGATTATCTTTTCAAAGATCTCTCTTGCTTGGTTAAATAGAAGAATATTTTTTTTATATTTGGTGAGAGATGCAGTATAGTTAGATCGGAGTTCACCTAAAAAAAGGCATAGGGAAGACCTTAGAATTATAACCCCCAAATAAGTCAACAATTTTCTTTATCTTCAGTGGAAAACCAGTTCTTCATTAGCTATTATAGATTCTAAAACATGGATTCAGCAGACTTTTGTTCTGTCAGCCAGAAATAATATGGTTCTTAGGCTATTATCAGAAACAAGTTTGTCTTGGGGAAGGACTCTTGATTCTGAGAAGAAATGCATATAAAATTTATCTTAATCATATGCCCATTGAGGACCTGCACTATAATATTATAGATGAGAACTGGCTAACTGTAGGAATGAATATGGGACATGAACAGGTTATTGGTTTTCTTATTGAAAGTGAGGGGAGTTATTTTTACTTTATAGAGATGCTGTCTACCAGCATAGGGGTTATCTAGCTTTAGGGAATAATTGTCTAAGTAGAATTTTTGTAAATCCAATCTGTAGTAGACTATGCTGCAGGCAGAGTCCTAATCACTTTATAAATAATTTGATCTTCACTGCCACCTGGGGTGGTAGATGCTAGTATTATATGTATTTTGCAGTTGAGGAAAATGAGGTGACAATTTAGCAAGTGAGTTTCAGACTTCCAAGTCACTGCACCATCTAGTTGCCTCTGGGTGTGCACTGGAGCCCAGAGTGGAATTATTAATACTTGGCTAATGATTCAAACGCCTTTAAAAATTTATCAAATACACTTGGATAACTTTTTTTTAAAGCAAGGGTAATACCTATAGGGCAGAGTTGGCTGAATTACAGAGCTTTCTCTTGTTCTAATACACATGTCCAGACTAATATAGACTGTGTTTCCTCTTGCACTTTGGGTGGAATCCAAGTGATGTAATCAAATCCTTTTTAACCCCTCATAACTGGTGGGTGTGCAGATATTCCTGTTAGGACCAGTACCAGTCTCTTCTTGTGGATAAGGAAATAACTGTTGCCTTTTGGCACTAGGAAGCTATTATCATTGTCCTTGGTATTGGAAGCTGACCCTGAATTAACATGACTGAAGAAAAGACCAGCAAACTTTTTCTCCACTCGGTTTTGAAAGCTATTTAGTTTGCAGCTATTACTACTATGACTTGCTGCAGCTAACAATAGTGGCAAGCTCTGGAAATTGCTAACCCTGGAAGCAGAAACCGCTAATTGAAGTGGAAACATGTGAACATTGAACATGTACACTCTCTCAGAATTTATGATAGGTCAGACGCCTTTGATTTTGAAAGTGAAGTTCAGAGAGAAAAGATAGTGTAGCATATTCTAAAATCCTAGCAGGGCAGTGAGGTCAAAAGGAATGGAGTACGTAGAACCCAGAAAACAATTATGTAATTACTATGGCATTGTAAAGAAATACAACTCTGAAATACTTTAAAACTGTGATCACTGCAGTGACCAACCATGAAACTGATAATAAAGACTGTAATGAACTAGACATCCAGAACGAGATGTCCATGAGGATGTGGCCAATGTGAATCTTTGTTTTGGTTGACTGAACTTACTTGTCATAAAAGAGGATATTTTTTATTTTGGAAGGAGTTAGGGACACAGTGCTTGGCACATAGAAGATATTTAATAAATGTTTATTGAGATAGTCAATAAACATTTATTAAATATAAAAGCATTTATATTATATGATAAATACAAAATATTGATTATATTAATGCTACCCAAAAAAGGAAAGAAAGAAAAGTACACTGAAGAATTTTCTTTTCAAACAGAAGGTACAGAAGACGTAGAAAGCATGATATCTTTGAAACTAGTAAGATGAATTTATTTATTCTAAAAGTGATCACTTTGTGTAATAAGAGTCCTAAATTTCACAGTCATTTGTTGTTTCCCTAGCACTTAGTATGATGTTTTTGCATGCAGTAATTATTTCATTCTGGTGTTCTTTTTTGTAGATGTGTTTGCGTAGATTAGTGTTAAGTTTAGAAAAACAAAAATGATCATTTAATTCCAAAAAGTAAAGTTAAATGGAATGCCCCAGCTCAACCATTTAGTGTCAAAAGCAGAATTTGTATTGAAGTCTTTTCTTTGATCCAGATCTTGCACTCTATCTAATATGTTATGCTGCTCGTTAATATTAAATTTAATTGATAGAAAAAAATTACACTGACAGATCCAAGCCTGATGAGCATATAAATTTTAATTTTACCCATAGTTCAGTTTAATTGCCTACATCTTCATCTGCAAATGCAAAAATATGTAATAATTATGTATAGGAAATTTCCAGATTTTCACATACATAGATGATTTTATATTTTAGTATTCTGATGTTTTTGTTTTTTCCCCCAAGTCAGACATTGCTTTTTTTTTTTTTCTTTTAGGAAATACCATTGTACTCTAGGAACAAATTGTTGGTAGTGTTTCTTGTACACTGAATGTTCGATAATCTTAGAATTAACTGAACATAAAACAAAAATTCCCAACACATCAATGTAATTAGTAGAATTTTCAAAAGATAAGACCTTGTGCTATTTAAATATTTAAATGTGTTGTCAGGGTTCTTCTCTAATTGTTCTTTAAATAAAGTTGTACTTATTCATGTGAGCTGCTTATCTATTCACAGTAATTTTTTGCTACTTTATGTTTCTACATCAAATATATTGTAGATAGAGTACTTAATTTTAAATTTGGAAATTATAATTAATTTATCTTTTTGTTTGGAAAGTGAATTACAGGAATTTTTAAGGCTTATTTTAATAGTGATTATCATTATGCACTTAATTTACTGAAATTTTAAAAATTCAAAAACTAAACTCATTGCATCTTTTGCCAGTTGCATTAGAACCGTTGATTCAACTACAAGTACCAAAAACCCCTAGTTTTAAGATTTTACAAGGTTTTTTAATATTAAGAAGTCATACATTTTAGAGTATCTGTTAAAAGATATGGCAGTTGTTAATTGCTTATTCCTGTTTTACATTTGTCTAAAAAAAAAAAATCTAATAACTCAGCACTTATTTTTTAGCCAGCTTTATTTAAATAAATTGTGAAGCAAGACTATTAGAATAGTGCACTGTCAGCCATACCTATTTCTATGGAAACCAAACTTTGTCTTCAAAACAATTCTGGACTTTGCTTTAACTTCATTAATAAACCTTTTGTTGAAATAGTGAAAGATCAGAATCTTTTACCTAAACTTGAATTAATTACTTGTTGGGAGAAAAACCTTAGGTCTCAGGAATTCTTATTATTAAAGAAAAAAGACTAGTTTTGGACAACAGTATTTGACTGTCAAGATTTCTGCTTCACTTTTTTAAGACTTAGCCACATAGAGGTCATTTACTATTACTGGTTTACCTATAAAGAATATGGATTCATGTGCAGCTTTGTATAGAAAGTACATATCTAAAGTTGCCTTGTAGTTATTTAAACACTGTTATTGTTTGAAGGATTCCTTTTCCTTTTTTAATTAACTATTGGAATTGATTTGCTGGGGAAGCCTTTTTTTTTTCTACTTAAGTTGCCAAAATACTCTGGCTGCAAGGTACCATGACATACACTACATGCATATCTTCATTATGAGAACAATATAAAAGTATGACTCATATTTTCCCAATTAATTCTAATGGCTTCCCTTTTATTTGGGGTCATACTGCTCCATCTTTATATGCTGAATGCTGAGGATTTAAATAAAAGAATTCATGTACCCTTTTATTTTAAAGATGTATGGTTTGGACAGTAATTTTGCTAAATGTTTCTCCCACCTCTCTGCTTGAATTGTTCAAATGAAAAAGTTTATGGAATATCAGTTTTCAAAGTCACATGATTGTGGAACCTATTGTTTTTTTGAACTGCAAAGACTTATGAGTTTTAAATTTCAGTTTATATAAAACCATTTAATAACAGATCAGACAATTAAATTATCTTTTCCAAGAAAATATTCATGGGTATAAGATTAACATATGAAAAGAAGTTAATTTAGACTGTTTTCTGAGCTTTTTACAAATGTTAAATAATAAATAGCACATACTTGTTCTGTACTCTAGTCTTATTTATATTTCATAGAATATTAATATCAAGATTTTCCTTTTTCCTCATGCTCACCAGTCTTAGGAGCCCTCTTCTAGAGATATACATTAAAGTGCTCTGGCTGACATTACTTAGTGGAGAAGAATGACTTTTTGTTTATATTTAATTAGGTTTCTTTGGTGACAGATGGTAAATTTATAACTTATGTGAAATCATTGGCGGTATTATATTTCTATTAAAAGATAATGCCACTGATGTGTGGAATGTGTGTCTGAAAAGGAAATAAAAATCAAATAGTATTATAATTTGTGGGAATTTCTGTTGCATTGGAAATTCATTGCATCAAACATTAGTCAAAAAAAAAAATACTATTGCTTAGGACTCAAATCTTGATATCAACATTATCTTTGTAATGCTGTTTATTAGAAGAAGACTCAGCTTGCTTTCTTTTCCTTCCGGGTTGTGTATATGGGGGAAGGTTTAATTTTTAAGTGCCTTGTTCCTCAAATTACCTCATTTACTTATCTGCCTACATGTTTGATGCGCTAATACAACACAAGCTCTTTGAAGGCAAGAGTGGTATTGCCATTATCTTTTTGTCTTTAGCACTTGAGCATTTTGTGGCTTTAGGAACAGTACACTATAGGGCTTAATAAATATTTGTTGAATTAAATTGAATTGAAGGGTAAAAGTAGAGGTTAACGGATATAACATTGGGGAATAAACAGTTGATCTCAACTGAAGATCTCAAGACTTGGATCTTCCCCTTTACTAATGCCATACCCATTTAGGTTATTGAAATGTTAAATCTTATTTTGAATGAATAATACAAAATTAGATATTGTATTTCTTTTAAAGAACTCAAAATACGCAGGTATTTTACAAACCAGTGAGATATTGAGAACTAGTTTGGCAATGATTTAATTTAATCTTTTTTATTAATTCTTTTTGTTCTGTTGTTGGGCAGAAAATTAGCTGCTTCTTTTCAATTAAAAGTTTGTTCTTAAGGCCACAAATTTTAATGACAACTCAAAGATAATTTTTATTCCAAAGCTTACTCTGTTATTTGGTGTAGCTTTTATGTTTTTGATTCTTTTATCATTACAGATTGAGGTTTGATTTTTTTTTTTTTTTTTTTTTAAGGTTGATTCACATGCCCCAGTGGAGTAAGCTAGCTAGGTGGTAGATGGAGAATCCGAGATTTAAGAGAATTACTAGAGTGCACAATGCTAGTGGAATTGTCATGAATATCTTTGTTTTTCTTGGATCTCTTGATTCTCACCTAATGGCTGGAGTTTGCTTAAAGCTATCTGGTTGACATTACTTAGTGGAGAAGAATGGCTTTTTGTTTGTATTTAATTAGGATTCTTTGATGACAAATGATAAATTTGTAACTTATATGAAATCATTAGCAGTATTATAGTTCTTTTAAAAGACAATGCCACTGATATGGAATGTGTAGCTGAAAAGACTTAGGTGTGACCATTAGTCTTTTTTTTTTTTTTTTTTTTTAATACCACCCTGAAGTGGAATGCTGGACACAGATTATTTATAAAATAGACCTGCTTCTTATTATGTGTTCATTTAAGCTTCTTAATGAGCTGTTCAGTTAAAGCCAGCACTCCATCTTTTAAAATAATGAAAAATCAATGTTTCATTTAGTAAAGAAGAAGAAATGGGTCTTTTTTTAAAAGCTCTCTGAGAATATAGATTATATTGGTCCATTTTATTCCTGCCTAATTGAATGATTGTACAAACTAATGATTTGATCCATCTTAACTTTTTAAAGTAACTATACAGTGAATAAAAGTTGAATTTTTCCAGTGAATCAGATTTCAGCATTATGATTCATGCTTCTAAAAATGAGTAACATGATCAGCAGGATATCCCTAACCCTCTCTTGAGAATGGGTAAAAAATCTATGGCAGCTCCTCCATTTTTGGTGGTAGAGTTGTATCAGGACTAGGAGGAGGCTTTTACAAGAAGGGGGAAAAAAGAGCAGCTATTTATGGAGCCTTTCCTCAGGCCTGCAATTTGAATCCTTGCTCAGAGTTGCTGAGCAAGTCAGTGATGGCATGTCAGTGGTAATTGATTCTTCCACCCTGCAGTCACGCTGGAGTAGGAGTTCAGAACCACTGCTGTGTAAAGTTTTGGCCTTTTAAATTTTCTTTAATTGCTGATTTTTTAAAGTAGAGGAGGGATTTTAAAATGTTTTAAGCCCAAATTGTTAACAGCTAAATTATTAAGTGGTTAGAGGGAACATGCTGGGTTTTTTTTTTTGTTTTGTTTTGTTTTTTTGAGTTCATCGGAAATAGTTCAGCATCAAAGAATAAAAAATGTTATCCTCTTCCCCCCTCCCCTTGTTGATTAAAGTCAGCTTATCAAATGCAGAGCTTTTCCAACAGTTTGGCTTTAAGGTCACAAAAACAGATGTTAGGACTTGTCTATCAAAGGCTTTCCAACAGAAAAAGTCTTGATGTACACATGCTACTGTGTCTTTTGAATTATTTCTTAAAATGTAGGCAACTTCATGGTCTAATGGTGAAAGCATCACTAGTTTGCCTTTTTTTTTTTTTTTTAACTTAAAATAACTACAGTTGTAGTTGTAGTTAACTTTTAATATATTTTATTGAAATCAATTAACTCTTAATTTGAAAAGTTTGTTTAATTCATAGCATAGTAATTATTTCGTATTAACTTGTTAGAAAGTTTTTTTTCAGGGAGTTATATCACATTCATTTTAAATATTTGGAAATAATGTTCCATTGTTTTGTGCTACATTACATTTAGAAAACCCATTTATCCTTTATATCATCCATTGATACATTGTGATGGTTTATCTACTGCTTTAGTTCATTTAAACTCTTAAAGTTCAGAATGTTTTAAACTACTAGCTTAAAATAACTACACTGAAGCTTTTGGGACACATTATATTCTCATATCATTATATGCTAGATTAGTCACATTGGACTTGTTAAAAAAAAAAAAAAAGCCCATGTTTTCCAAAATATTGTCATTTAACCTCTAAGTATACTTTCCCACATTATTCTCCCTCCAAAATACATACTTGTGCTTGTTCCATCACTAGTAGTGTGTATATATGTGAGGGGAGTTACAGAGATTCCGTAATATGCCATTACAGAATGTCCATAAGACTGCCATTATAGCTGCACTTTTGGGCTAATGTTTTCTCCATTCCGTAACCTACCATTGTGGGTTTCGTGCTTAAAGTAAACAAACAAATCACTTTTCTTTCCACTGAATTCTTAAAATACTTTAAATCTACCTCTTAGTTATATTATCATCATCCATTCTCCCCTAACTGTGCCCTATTTGTCATCTCCCCATTGAAATGAAAATATGTTGAGGTCATGATCTATAACATTTTATTTCCCTGATATTTTTCTGCTTCGCCAAACATAGGTCTGGACATCTAATAAACACTTAAATGCCACTTCAACATAAAAAATAACCACCATGTATTTCCAAAATAAAAACTCCCTTCAGTGGCCCAAATAAAGAACCCCCAAATGAAAGTTCTATTACCCATAGGACATATTTAATGAATATGTCTAGCACTGAATAGTTGCATACAGCTTCTAAAAGCAATTCCAAAAAGATATAGGTGTTTGTGGGGATGCAGAACAGATCATAGGGAAAAGTCAGCACAGCTGTAATAAACAGAACTCCTTTCCTTGGGTCTCTCCCTCTGTCCAATCTAAAGGACACAGATTGCCTGATTAAAAACACTCCTAAGAGTCATCACTGACTCAAAGTGAAGGTTGAAGAATCTCCCTATCAAATCAGAGGGTAGTTAGCAACAAAGCTAAGAAATCCTCTTTACTTATTTTTAAAAACTTAGTGTTGATGTATGAAAAACTTTCTTAACAATTATAATTATGGTATTCAGAGGTGACATGGGCAACATTGTGAAGTAGTGGACTCTTCTCTCACTGGAAGTCTTTCAGCAAAATCTCATTGGACCATACACTTGTCAGATATATTGATATTGCAACAATGATTCTTTAAGATTTTTATTCTTTCCAAGGAAGATCATAACCCCATCTTTAACATTTATTGGCTTGGAGATTTGCCCGAGGCAATTAGTGATTTGCCCGTGATCACATTGCTGGTGTAAGGCTAGAGTTTAATCCAGACCTTCCTAGCTCCAAGTCAAGTTTTTTAGCCATTATACAATACACTGTTGCTGTGGCTAGTGAGATGGATAGGTGAAAAGCTTCTCTAAGTAGAAAGGAAGGTTTCCTACAAACTTTTATAAGCATCTACTGTGTGCAAGGCAGTGTGGGAAGAAAAGAATGTTTTTAGTTTGGTTTTCTTTTTTTTTTTTTTTTTCAAGGAATTTACTACCTCTCAGAGAAAAAAAGACACCTTTTACTATTTTTATAATCATTAAAATCTTAATACTTGACTGAAGACAGGAGAGTTACTATGAAGAGAACATCCATCTCAGAATTGGGATGTCTGAGTTATACTTTTTAGCACTGTTTCCTTAGGAAAATAACTTTACTTGTCTGTCTTGAGCATTGGGTTGTGAATTGAGTTGATTGTACTAAATGATCTCTAAAGTCCTTTCTAGTTTAAATATGATTTTAATAACTGATATTTTTAAAAGACTTTGAAAGTAGTTTTATTGATTAGAGATTATGGCATTGCCAGTAATTTAGGTTTAATGACACAAATGAAACACAATGATTAGAGTACATTTCAGTTTTAAGCTGAGGAAATGGTGTTTTCTTAGTTTTATATTATTGTGCATAATTCTGGCCATGAAAAGTTTTTCCTAATTCTTGTCATTAATGTTAATTTGTAAAATGAACTAAAGTGTTTTTTTTCCCCCCAAAAGAACACGTTTCTTCTTCTCTCTCTCTCTCTCTCTCTCTCTCTCTCTCTTTCTCTTTGGACTTGAATGTCTTTTAACATTGCTTAATGAAAATTACTCTAGACAGTCACTTTTAAAATTTTTCTACTGTAGTCTCTGATTTTTGGTGGATTTGTTGTGGTAAGTTTTATTTTCAGGTGACATTAGATAGTAAGAGTATAAGTGATCCCTTTGGAAATACAAAGGGATTTCTATTTGTTACCTAGCAGAAACTGGAAAAGAAAGAGAAATCCTTCCTTTAAAAGAAAAACATTACCTTTAATATGCCTAGAAAGCCTGAGAACAAGCAAAATTATGCAGGGAGAAAAAGGATCTAGCTTAAATTTGTGCATGTGAGAGATGATGCTATTTGTTTATAGCCAGAATGATGTAAAGGGTAGGGCTCTTGGGAACAATGGATCATTCATTATTGAATGCTATAGCTGGAAGGGACCTTAGAAGTTATCTAGTCAGTCCAGTGCTTTCATTTTTGCCATTAACTCAGCTGTGTCTCAGAGAAATGAATGAGTTGTTCAAGATCTCATAGGCATCAGATAGCTGACATGGAATTTGAACTGAGATCCTCTATCATCAGAATCTCAGCATTCTATTCTGGGTGAATACCAAGTCCCACCTTCTGCAAAAAACCTTTCCCAGTGGACTCTTCTATAGCATTTGGTATGCTGTCTCTCCCATTAGACTGTGAGCTTCTTGAAAGCAAGGACTGCTTTTTGGCTTTCTTGTTATCCCTAGTTTCTTAGCAAAGTGCCTGGCACATAGTAGGCACTTCATAAATGATTGTTACCTGAATTCTCTGAATGGTAGACATATCTATTTTCATTTGAAAGTAGAAAAATCCAAAGCCAAATGATTTTCGATTAAAGGTAGATGCTTAGGGGAAAAGGTATTCTGTCTTTTGGTGATGTGATTGCCAAATGCTGTACTTTACACCTGTGTGATCTGTACAGTAAACTACTTATTTGCTTTCTGTCATCCTTTATTGCTAATTTTATGTATTTCACTTTGTGGGAAAGGAGGCTACTGTGTAGCTAACCTATTATAGCAAGAGCCTGTTGGGGTTATTCTCTTAACTCCTTTCTCCCAAATCATCCTAAACTATAGAAATAGTTACTTAAACTAATAGAACATCTACCAAATTTTAAAATTCATTTCAACAAACATTAACCACCTAGAAGTTTGTAGGAAAAGGAAAAGGAAATGACTGCAGTGTATGTAGAACTCTTCCTTTCCTCTTTCTTTTATGAAATTTAAAATCATTCTTTCCATTTACAAATTCAGTGTTTAGTAAGCCAAATTTTCTCTAATTCTTTTCCAATTTCTGAAGTAGAAATATGATTATTATTTTTAACTAACAAATTAATAGAAATAATTTAAAAGAAAATTCTGAGGTCTTGCGAAATTCTTTGTGAATTTTACCTGTATTTGCCATTTTGAATCCTCTTCACCATCCTTTCCTTCCTTTGGTACTGACGATAGACAATTGACCATAGATACATTCAAATAAAATTATAAAAATCAGTCATTAGCAAGTACTTATTAAACGTCTCCTTTGTGTCAGGCACTATGGTAAGTACTGGAGATAGAAACACAAATTAAATTGTTACTGCCCTCAAGGAGGAGCACACAACATCTTGTCATCTTGTAAATTCTATATCTAGATATACAGAAATAAAAACCTGGTTCTGCTAAAAACTTAATCTTAATTAAAAATGCTAAAGGAAGCCAGTTTTAACAATTTTAGTAATATTTAAAAGTCATTTAAATTTAGACAAATAAAATAAGTATTTTAATTTCATAGTAAAATATTTCTGGGCTTAAAGCATTATTATGATCATTGTTAATAACGAAAGAACTAATGAATTCTAAGTTTCCTTTTGAAATTCAAGAGTCTTCAAGTTTTACTTCCTCTTAGACATGTAAAATTTGTGTTTTGAATTTTCATGATTATTAAGGTCCCTTCCATCTCTAATAGATCAAATCCAGGTTTGTATTTAATTTGGATGGTCATTTAATCAAATTTCAGGAATCATGTGCTGATTAGCTTACAGAGCTACTTCATTGATTCCTTTCCCTTCCCCCCACCAGCCAATATATGAGTTGTACAAATGGGAAAATGCTGAGCCCTATTAGGTACATCAGAAAATGGCATATTCAAATGAATCTTATTAATAAAAGTATCTCTTATTTTTGTTACTTTATAGATGTTATATCTGATCATTACAATAAATGCACCTTTAAGACTATATTGCAGTATATACCAATCAGTACCCAGATTCTAATTTTGCAGATTAGTACTTGAGTTTCAAATAAATTAAATGAATTGCTAGAAGTTCTGCCTTCCAACAAAAATTCCCACATTTGAGAGAAAAACGAATAGATGTTTTTCTTGGATATAGCCACATAGCCTGTCTAATATCCTATTTTGTTAAGATTTTCTTCAATATTCAGTTCTTTTTGCCCCTTTTCTGCTCTCCTGAATCTGAATTTTACAAAGGAAGAATGTATATTTGAGATTTTAAAGCAGCTGGTAACAGTGATAAATCTTTTTTTTTTTTTTTCCTGTCCCTTATCAAGATGTTTAGATATATTTTAAAAAATATTCAGCACCTCATGCCCAAAATAATTGACTTTTTTTGTTAGGGGGATTAAAAGTATTTTAAAAATCTCAAAAATCAAAATAATTCAAATGCTGAAGAAAAGCAATATAAAATATTTAATTCAAATGTTTCATAAAATTAAGAATTATAAAAAAAAGTTCAGGAAATTACACATTAAGTTCACTTAAAGGAATTGGTTAAAGAGAAGGGGGATAATGAATGTCACAAAAATATGAAAACAGAAGGAAGATCCTGACCAAAAAAATATGTTCAGTTTTTAAGTTTAAGTGTTGCTACTCTTGTTATAAAGTTATGTTATTCATTTGGGAAATTCAGAAGGTTTTCACCTTTTAAATTTTATATATTTATTAGTGATCTTGAAAGTGGATTAGCTTATTAACTGTTAATAGTCTTATGAACCTTTTATATGTCTAAGGAATAATGTAGACAGCTAATTTCCTAGGACAGGAAGTTTTCTGTAATTGCTAGTCTTACGAGATTTAGAGTATGAAGGAATTCTAGATATTTTATCCTTTGATTTACAAATGAAGAAACTGAAGAAATGACTGACTTAAGGTCATATAGATAGCAGTAAATTGGAGAGTAGTGATTTAGGTTCGGGCTTACTAACTTCAAACTGAGTTTTCTTTCCATTATGCAATATTGAAGGCTGGATTTGGTAGCCCTTTTATGTTTAATGTTCTTCTCTAAAGATGTAATCTTCTTTGAGAGCAGGTTTCTTGGGGGGCTTCTGGAAGCAGCCTTAGTTTCAGTTCAGTGTAATAATCACTTCAAATGCAGCCAGGAGTTAAAGTCCAAATCCCTTATTTTTTCCTTCCTTGGGTCCAGTTAGCTTTCTTAGAGGCCTATCTCTCTCCTTGGTTCCGAGAGCTCTTGCTGCTAGTCCTTTGTCTCTTCCAGCTTCTGCCTCTAACTTCCTCTAAATCCAAAGGCTCCAGCCAGCACAAAGGTGGAATATGGAATGAATCTTAATCTGACTCCGCCTCCAAGAGAGTGGGCTTGTTGGCTTCTGTGTGCTTGTGGAAGCTCCTCCTTAAATATGCTCTCTTAAAGGTGTGAACTCTAATAAGTATTAAGTACATAATCATTGTCTCTATCTCCAGTGACTTAGCAACTTGTAAGAATTCTAACATCTGCCCTTGGTATATTTTTAGTTCCTTGAAGGAGAACTACATCTTCCACTACTTGATGTCCTGCTCACTGCCTTGTGTAGTTTATTGAACATAGGTTCTCAGTTCATATTTGTATGATTGAGTAAGAAAAAAAATATTTCTGACAAATACATATGCAACAGAAGGTAGACAAATTTTATTTCAATTTGGAGAACTAGTAATAGTTTCTCATCGATTCTGTATTGTTTAAGTCCATTGGGAAAATAATTTTTTGTTCATCAGATATTTAACCTTTTAAATAGGTACAATTACTTAGATAATTCTTATCTTTGTTTGGATTGGAGGACAGTTTCATTTCCATTATATAGAGAACTCTGGATATGGAAATTATCAGTGCACATAGGACAGATTGTCCATGACTTATAATCTTAATTGCCTGGTAGCACTGAATAATTAAAAAAAAATTGATAAATAAATGTGCAAGGGTTAGTTCTCTTTCGATCTATAAAGGTGGGTTTCTGTCCCCTCTGTCAGGCACCTCCTGAGTTGTTACTGTTTTTTGTTTTTGTGAGGTAAGCCTTTGTACTACCATCTTGGTCTTCTGAGACTTCATCCTAACATTGAAGTGACCTGAGATCTCCAAAGCTGTTAGCTTAGAATTTGGTCTCAGTTTGGGCCCCAGAATAGTAAGTGATTATTTTGAAGTAGTCTGAATTGATAAGTAAGAGATTTCTTAAGTTTATCTCTAACATTATAACTTGTTTAAAGTAACCAAGCTAAGTAGCAATTTCCATTTCTGGAAATGTTATGATAAAAGTCTCTTTAAATAATACAAGATATAAACGGACCTTTGCTGCATTGTAACATTATTAAACAAATTTAGAGGCTTGGTGACCATTAAGGAACATAAGGAAAATTGGATGAGAGGTCAGACTAGATGTAGCCTTTGAAAATACCTTCTAATTCATTTAAAATATTTATTAGCTACCTAGACCAAAGATACCATCTTAAGAATTTGAGAAACAAATCAGTCTTTTTCCTTCAAGTACAGTGGAAGGGATATAATGTATATACAAATATTTTTAATACCAGTTAGAATATGATAAATTGCTTATTGAGAGTAGGGACACAAGAGTAGAATAAGATTCCAGTAATAAGAGGAATATAGAAAAGTATTATATGAGGCTGCATAATACAGAAGTGTGAGAACCTAAATATGAATCTCAGTTCTGTCCCCACCCCTGTCTTAGGGAAGTCAGTTGTCTCTCTTAGCCTTGGTTTCCTTATTATAAAGTGAAGAGATTGGGCTGGATGACCCGAGTTCCCTTCCAGGTCCAGATCTATGATCAATATGACATCTGATTTGGGGTTCTGAAGGGAAACAATCTCAATAGGTTATGTGGTTAGTACAATTTGGGATTAGTATAAGAGTCAGTTCCAGTCATATGGGAGGTCATGAGTAAGATTCATATTATACTTCTGCAATTAAATAATAGTAATCCCTTACTAGAACAGTTCAAGAATATTTAAAACATAGGACCAAGATAAACCCTCTTTTAAAATAGTTAGTTAATTCTGGTTGAATTTTTTTAAAGATTTATTTATTTGGAGAGAAATACCAGAAATTGAATTTAAAGGTTATTTTGTTCTATTTGTGATATATTTAACATTAAGTAACATAGTCTTTTTATCTTGGTGTTAAAAAGCTATTTCTATGGGAATACATCTTCAATTTAATTCTAAAAGCTAATATATATATCTATATAAAGATTAATTTTGGGAAATTTGTTTTATGATTTTTTAGAACTGTTAGTTTTCATTATAATGAGGTATGCCTGATATAAGAATCTTAGTTCCATATTATAAACTTAAAAATGGGATAATCTCTCACAAGGCATAAAATAGTCTCTGCTTAGAGAAATTCAGCATAATATTTCAAATGAGAATCCATATATTTCAGCACAAAGAGTCTCAGAAAATAATATAGTTTTCTCTCCATTGGTACAGATTTCAACCCATCCATGCCTTTATCCTCTATGATTCTTCTGTACCACAGGCAAGCTTTTATATATTTAACTAATTCTTCAGCCACCTCCTTTCTTGACAACAAATGTCCTCAGTGATGTGCCTTTTACCCACTACTTGTGGGTTATGGTGGGAAGTAGGCTCAAACTTGCGCTAGCTTATTGTGTATTCTTTTGCTCTATTGGTCACCTATAGTTTTAATTCCTCAGAAATAGATTGACAACTGTCAATAGGATGACAGAGATGTTGAAAAGATGGGTCTTGCCCCCGGAAACAATCTGTGACTTTTAAAGGCATTGGGCACTTTCCTGAGTGCGATCCATATTGCTTTCTTCATCCTACTCCATTGTGGTTTTGGTTCTGACCTCACATCACTTTCAGCCATCATTAGCTCTTGCCTGGACATTTTTGCTGTCCACTTGTTCACTGACATCTTGGTGAAGACATTAGTGGTTTGCCATTTCCTTCTCTAGTGTGATTCCATTTTACAATTAAAGGCAAATAGGGGTTAAGTGGTTTGCCCAGGATCACATAGCTAAGTATATGAGGCCAAATTCAAACTCAGATCTTACTGATTATAGGCCCTGTGCTTTATGCATTCTACTATCTAGCTACCTGGACATGGTGATATAATAGAATTTCTTTGCTTCTCATTCTAATCTGTGTTGGATATAACTGCCAAATTGATATCCTTAAAATCCGGTTTTCATCATTTCCTTGTTCAAGTGCTTCAGTAGTGATCTTTTAATGATAATTTTATATAATTTCTCTCCTTTCCTCAACTCTCAAAATACTACTTTTTACTTGCTTTCCCTGAATTTCCATGAAATTCCACCTCTTGTCTGTTTGCCTTTTTTACTAGCTGTGCCCTATACCTAGAAGGCTTTCCTCTTTTGGGACTACATGAAGCTGATACCGCGACGCTCCACCCACAAAATTACTTCACATTTACTTGGCAAGTAGCTTGTACTTGCTTTATCACTGTTTACATATTTTTTTCTTCATTAATCTATGAACTCAAAAGGAGAAACTTTTTATTTTTGTCTGTATTCCTGGCACATAGCATATTTTATGCTTATTGAATCAAATTTTAACTCATTGTCCATCAGCTGTGCCTGTCCTAAATATGTGAATTGATGTTACTTACTCAATGAACTGGCCATTCAAGTACCTGTCATAGTTTAGACAATAGGGATGTTTCATCTGTTTAGCTTATCCTAAATGGAGTATTAGGCCGACCTCTTTTGAATAACCATGAATCTCATTGATGTGGAACTGGAATGGGACTGTAGAGGGCTCTGTGCCATCCTGGGTGTTGTGCAAGTAGATTAGTCATAAAAAATGTGTGTCTGTGTGCACAGAAATTTAATTTAATACTGTATCTGTACTTGTATCCTCGTAAGAACTTTTTGGCTTTTGTAATTGGTTTAAGAGGAAGAATTGAGGTAATAAATTTTGTGTCCTTTCTCTGGAAAGAGTAAGATAAAAAAAAGTCAGGAATTTTACTATTTTCTACTTTATTTTTCAAATGTATGCTGTTATTATGCATTAGTTTTAGTAATCATTATAAACTGAAGTCCTTGTGTGAAATTGGAAACTGTGACCTCCTGATCCAGAGGCCAGGCATGTGGCCAGCTGAACCAAACTGTTGCCATTTCCTAAAAATAGTAATGCCCTCTACATCATAATCTGAATTCAGCTTAATGTTCAGAGTATTCTCACATAGTTGGTCTGAATCCCCCAAAAAGTATATGTGGTGGTTTTTCTTGAGTGGGCATGCTATTGTAAAATAAATTATTTATTAGTAGGAATGGAAGAATAAGATTTTTTTCTGCAAAAAGGTTTTGTAATATTTTGACATATCAGAATTAATATAAATGTCTAATTATGTTTTACTTCCTCCTTATATTGCGTTCATGAAAGGCTAAGGAAAGAAACTTATAATTTCCCCCTCAAATATGATCTATTAGCCAATTAAAACAACATAATTTTAAAAAAATATATGATTTAATTACCATTTCTAGAAAAGACAGTACCAAGGAAGCCTTGTCAAAGTCTTTGAGATTACTTTTGATTTAAGGTTGAGCTAAGAAGAATAGTACTCAAGGTAGAATTATTTTGAGACATTAGGAGCCAAGTTAGTCTATGAGACATGATGGCATGGCTATTTATAAAAAGTTGACATCACAGTTCTGTTTTGAACTGTTCCAAGTCAAACACAGTGGAGCCTCTCCCAGTTAAAATGCTAGTATTCTTTTGGGGGATGCGTCCAACATTTTGCGAACTTTCTAAAAAGCTTTTGCTCTCAGGAGTTATATTTCAGAGGCTTTCATTTAAGTCCAAACAGTCTTCAAATCTGTAACAATTAGCAAAGTTTCAAAATGCTATATTTAAAGTCCTTAAGCAGAAAGATTGAGTTGGTAAAATTGTGTTTGTTTTAGGAAGTATTCTTTGTTTTCAGTATTAGCCTTAATGAAATTTGACTTGGAATCCCTTTCAATATATTTTAGGGTGATTTTTTTCTTCCAATTGCTTTAGTGTATGTAAAAGATTAAGTTTAGTTGTTGAAAACACTTTAGGTAAAATGTGATTTAATTTAATTAATTCATTCCAGTTTAAAAGTAGTTCTGTGAAAATTAACTTAGAAATTATTCCATTTCAAAACTTTTGTTGCTCTGAACTTCACAGCTACAGGTGACTTTTTTTTCTGAACAGAATATTTTGGAGGTTTTAGGTTCAGCTCATAATTTAATAACTACCAAATATGAACAGAGTTGGGAATTTAGAAAAAGGTTCCTGCTTCCAGAGAGCTTTTTACTCAATATAACATTTGGATGTATAGATAATATAATACATAAAGTGATACTGTCTAATATGCTGTATGATGTACAAAGGGGATGCAGAAATATTCCTGGGAGTCTTCATTGGGGAGAACTGTTTATGAGTGGCCAATTAGTTGTTCTAACTACCATGCTGTAGTCTATAGTTTTGGGTTATTCAAAAAGGGATAATTGAACAAAATTAATAGAGCCAAAGGGGTTGTTATAACTACCTTCATATAAAGAGACAAATCAAGAATAAAACACTGCATTTTATACCTAGTATTTTTTCTATTAGGAGAAGGTGCCCTATATATCTTTGTGAACCAAAAGACCTATAAAGACTGGAATCAGTGGATGGAAATTAGATTCAAGGTTGGCCTTAGGTGTAGATTTTAGGAGCAGACAATTGTTAACAGCTGGTTAGATTTCAGGCTTTAAGTTTAGGCATTAATAGTCCCTTGAAGGGAAGAGCAACTCGTATCATTGACGTGTGTGTGTGTGTGTGTGTGTGTGTGTGTGTGTGTGTGTGTGTGTGTGTGTGTGTGTGTGTGTGAGAGAGAGAGAGAGAGAGAGACAGACAGACAGACAGACTCTGGAATCAGTTGTTCTTAAAGGTTTCTCAGTTTTTTAACTTTACATTGTTGTCAAGTTGTTCTGGTTCTGCTCATTTTTTCATCAGTTTATAAAAGTTTTCAAAAATGTTCATTTTTATAGATATAATTTGTAATTCTGGTTCTTCCTATGCATGTATAGTTTGAATATTCATAGAGAGAATTAGAACTCAGTGTGATCACTTCCTTCTGCAGAGAATTAGAAGTATCATTTCTACTGTTCCTGTGTCTCTGATCTACAGAACAAGAATTCTAAGGTTTTTCTGATCTTTAGTCAAGCATCAAAGAGTCCTGCCAGTCAATGTCTTGGAATTTTTCGGGTGATGGCAGTGTGCCCAAGTATCTTGGCATAAGAAATTGCTAAAAAATAAAATGCCAATAAAGTATAGAAACTTTTGTCTCAGTCATCACTGTTAGATCATTGGTTCTCAGACTGTGGATGAAGGATCTCTGGGGGATACCAAGACCTCTTTAGAGGGTCTGTAAAGTTTCAAAATAGCAAAATATTTTACTTTTGAATACAAATATCAGTAGATTTTAATCCAAATAAGAAGTTTTCAGGGGTCCTCAGTGATTTTTAAGATTATGAAGTGGTTCTGAGAATCTAAAGTTTGAGAGTTATTATTGCTTTAAATCTTTTAGATGAACTATATGTAGTATTGTCTTTAGTGGTTATGATCTGAATTGCACAGTTTAATATTTTCTCATAGGATTTTTTAAACTAACATTGCTTCACATATATTTTTTCTTTCCCTAACAAGGTAAAATTTTCCATTTATTCAGCAAAACTTTATTAAGCAGCTACTACAGGTCTATAACTACTATAGGTATAGCTAATATAGTATTTTGCTGGGTGCCAGTTTTAATTCAGTTTTAAAACCTTAAAATTAAACTGTTATAGTCCTTAAGGGGGGGTGGAGTTTATAATCTCTTGGTAGGTATCAACATGAACTCAAAAAGGTCTATGAAGGGAGAAAGACACTAACCTTTGGAGGAAGGAAATTTGGGATAGACTTATCATGTTACTTTTGCGTTGCTCACAGTATCAGGAACCTCAGTGCTTGGATTTTTTTTGTTCAGTGTTGATTATCACTAGTAGCATGCCAACTGGAACTGCCTTTTCTGTGCTCGAAAGGCTTGCAAGTCACTCTTTGATTTGTACCTGAAGCTACTTTTTAAAGAGCTTGTTTCTGTTTGTAGCTCTCCCTCTTAGACAAAGAGAGTCCTGAAGCCTTTATTCAAAAAAGTGCTGCCCCATTCTTGATTGATTGCATGCCAGGCTGGTCTGTCTAGTGCTCGGATTTCCCAGAAGCCTTTGGCTGTGGTACATTGTTTGAAGCTTTGCTTCAGTGCATCTTTAAAAGACTTCATTCCGCCTTCCTGACTCGCCAAACTTGTTCAGTGGCGGCCAAAGCCCAGATTTGTTAAAGGAATCAAGCACTTTTATGAGATCCTCTCACACAGCATTTGGAAGCCTAAATGTCATCTCCTCACTTTTCCCTGTATTTGCGATATAAGGGGATCAAGGTTATGACACTTCCAATGTAAAGGTTATGTGATAGAACATAGAATACTCAATGAAGACTCCTTTTCAGGAGTCAGAATAGAAGACTTTGGCTGTGAGATTTTGTTCTGACAAAGCAGAGAAAAGTCACCACAGTATGATTAGCTTTTTTGTATTTCTTAGTGACAATAACTCTCTGATTATAAAAAGGAACAGCTTTGAAATCCTCTGGCATTTATTCAGGGTTCCACGTGCTGAAAAAGAACCAATAAAGACACTTAAGAAAATTTTTCTTTTAAAAGATGAAGAAAATGCTCTCAGAGCCTTATTTGACTTTGGTAATAGTCGCTTATGCAAGGGTTGGAGTAGAAGTCCTCTAATGACCGTAGTTCTGGCCTAATGTAATGATTTATTTTTAATAGGGAGAGAGGAGAAAGGAAATGAAAGAATTATGGAATGAATTGAAGTTCATCTGAAGGGCAGATGGAAAAAGATACTAAGTTCTCAATATCAGTATTGGTAGATGGCAAAACCCACATGGTATTTAAGTTACTCGAGTAGGTGGTATGACAGTGCCAGAGTTAGTAAGAAGAAGAGGAGAACATAAGGCCTAGAATATTTTAGGGAAAAGGGAAAATTTAATGCCTAGAAGTCTTCCATCTCATTAGGAGGGTTAGAGTTGTTGACTGCCTTCTCACATGAGCCCTCTGTGATAAAAGGGGAAAAAGGAAATACAGTTTTGTGGTAGTAATTCTTCCTACCCATGACCATTCAAGATGGCTTCTGTAATGCTTCATGAGCAATAGATAGGACATTCTTTGTTAGTGGTTCTTTGACTCCTAGCCATTCTGGATCATTATGAGATATAGGTGTTACTGGGAAATGAATGTAAACTGTTTGCATTTTTGTTTTTCTTCCCGGGTTATTTTTACCTTCCTGTACAACTCTTCCTGCACAACAAGAGAACTATTTGGTTCTGCACACATATATTGTATCTAGGAAATACTGTGACATATTTAACATGTATAGGACTGTTTGCCATCTAGGGGAGGGGGTGAAGGTAAGGAGGAGAAAAGTCGGAACAGAAGTAAGTGCAAGGGATAATGTTGTAAAAAATTACCCAGGCATGGGTTCTATCAATAAAAAGTTATAATTATTAAAAAAGAGAGAGAGAGGTGTTACATACATTAGGAACTTATTTGTATGTAATATTACATATACACATTTGGAATTTTTTTAAATGATGTGGTCTTAGCCTCTCCATAATTAAGATCTACTTTTTAGCCCAATATGTGCTTTATTTCAATAAAGCAGAACTATCTATGACTACACTTTATTCTTGCTCTTCCTATTTATGAGCAAGACCATGTGATGGCCTTACTATTTACTCTTAATTCTTTCTCTCTCCCAGCATTAAAATAGAATCCTGCCTGATTTTCTGACTTTGAACTTTTATTGCTTCAACCATTGCTCTCACTTCTACCTTGCCAAAAGGTATTTGTTCTATTGCTTGAGCATATCAAACCCTTCATCAAAATTTGTTTTTATATTTGTTAAATGGCCAAATTCCTGAATAGTATATGTTATTAGTATAATTATAAAAATATAAGCCCGAGGATCTGGAATGGGTAAAGAGGAAGATTGAAATTTACCATTGAAATTAACATCCTAATTTTAGATTATTAAAGGTGCTTTCAGTTCCTTTCTTTCCTCTGCTCCTTTTTTGCTTGTAAAGAGGAAAAGAGAAGAAATATTCTAATTGCATATGGTAGAGAAAAAGCAAATCCAACAAATCTTAACCCTGAATGTAAATGAGATTAACTTGCCTACAAAATAAAGAAGGGTTTGACACAATGGATTAAAAAAAAAAAAAAGGAAATCCAACATTAAGTTGTTTATAGGAAGTGCATGGTACATAAAAATTCACACAGAATGACAAAGTTTAATTTGTATATGTCAGCTGAATTAATTTGATATTTTAGAAGACAACAAAATTACCAAAAAAAAATTTTTAATGAGGAATTTGTAGCAGATAGAGGAACAAAGGAAATTAGCAGAAATTATTGAACTAAAATGGATACCAAAAAATTAAATTTTAAATGAAGTATGTGAATGTAAAAATAGAAAAATTGCCAAACAGTAAGAAAAAGAAACATTTCAATCTTAGAAATTTAAAAAGTCAAAGTAAAATCTCAAGGGGAAAAAAGTACCAATATTCAAGATGTACTTATGAATAAATTCCATAAAACATAAATGAATAATTACCTCTTTACATAAATTATTTATAAAGATAAAGCTAGAAGGCATATCAACATGAACCTCTTCTGTAGTATGCATATATGTGTACATATATATATTATGTTTTGATAGGGAAAGATAAAGCTGGAAAAGAAAATGATTGAACAGTATAACTAATGACTATAGGTGTAAAAGTATATTGAATAAAATATTGCCAAATAAATTAGAACACTCTTCAAAAGATGACTGTGACCTAATATAAATATTTCAGGAATGTGTCAACAATTTGGAAAAATAAGTATAATTAAACATTGATAACTGTCTCTATAATAACAGTAATAATGCCACCAAAATTAATTCATGAAGATAGTGCCATACTAGTCAATCTACCAAAGAGCTATTTTATACAACTGTAGAATAATAAAATTAATTAGGAAGAACCTTATTTTGAAATTTCTAAAGAAATAATTTTTTTAAATAATAGAAAAGAGGCTTTGCATTATCAAATTTTAAACAATACTAAAATCATTAAACTATATGGCTTGGAAACATTTTTCATTTCAACAGATCAAGTAAGGAATTGAACACAGAAGTCAAGTGTTTATTCCACTCTAAAATACCATCTCCTGCAGTGTTTTCCCATTTGATTAAAAACTACTGGGAAAATAGAAGATAGTTTGGCAGAAATTAGGCTTGTTACCAGCATCTTACACTGTTCTATTGAAATGAACAATTTCCCCCAAATAGGCCTATGACTTAAATTTTTTAAAAGTCACACCATTTTTTTAAAAACTAGAGGAAAAAGGAAGTTTTCTTGCCCGTTTCTGGCTAGGACAGTAATTCCTTCTTTAAAAAAAAAAAAAAAAAAATTTACAAAACGTATGCATGGGTAATTTTTCAACATTGACCCTTGCAAAACCTGTTCCAAATTTTCTCCCCCACCCCCCAGATGTCAGGTAGTCCAATACATGTTAAATATGTTAAATCTAATATATGAAATGTTCGGGCTAGCTTCTGGAGGTCCTTTCGGATGGGCCTTGGTCTCAGGAGGATAAACACCACAAGAATGGTCAAGAATAGAGTCTAGATTCTTTATTCTGGGCCAGTCTTGATCTTAGTGTAGGAGGCATGAGAGCTACCACGAGGCTAATCAAAGATAGAATGTCTTATCTTTCAGTCCTTCTCAGCCCTTATATACCTATTGTAATTACATCATTACATGAATATGGGTGAATTAGAGAACCATTATTATCACCATACTAAGTATATATGTGAACTAGAGAACCATCTCATCAATTCCGCAGAGTTAACACCTTATTTCGAGTATACTTCTCCAGAGTTCCGGCCCTCTACAAATGTATGTGTACATATTTATACAGTTATCTTGCTGCATAAGAAAAATCGGATTTAGAAAGAAAAAAACAAACCTGAGAAGGAAAACAAAAATGCAAACAATAACAGAAAGAGTGAAAATGCTATGTTGTGGTCCACACTCAGTACCCATTGTCCTCTGTCTGGGTGTAGATGGCTCTCTTTATTACTGAACAATTGGAACTGGTTTGAATCAACTCACTGTCAAAGAGAGCCACTGAGGATAGTAATTCTTAATTAAACAAAAGAGATGATAAAAAATAAAGTAGACAACTTCATTTACACTTTTCATAAAGTAGACAATTTCATTTACATTTTTGTTTGTTGTATTTTTTGTTTTTTTCTATAAATAGAATTCATGTACTTAGAATTAGAAAGGAAATAGCTAATTAGGGAAAAATCTTAGGCAGCTAACTTGATAAAAAATCTAATAATTAATATATCTCAACTGATTTGCCAGTTACTGACCTTGGCTTTCTTAAAAGCAGACTAGTG
Source organism: Sarcophilus harrisii (assembly GCF_902635505.1). Lineage (NCBI taxonomy): Eukaryota > Metazoa > Chordata > Mammalia > Dasyuromorphia > Dasyuridae > Sarcophilus > Sarcophilus harrisii. The sequence goes on from NC_045428.1 coordinate 476,490,888, forward strand.
TTTTAAATAATATTAGAATTGTCCCTGAGACCCAAGTGCTTGAAATCCACACAATGAAATTTTATATAGGTCAAGCAAGACTGCCTACTGCTTACATATGGCTTTATTTAATTTTTCTTTTTTTTCCCTTTCTATAAGTGGCTTGATTTATTGATTGACAAAACTGTTCCTTTGTTTATATAAATAAAAATAAATTTAAATGTATGTTATTTCTGTTTATCATTTACTTGTACTTTTTTGTTTGTTTCCCAAGCCTAAAAGACATTTCTGGATATGCTACCAAGTAATATTGTCACCCAGTGACAGAGAATAGGTAAAAGGCATAACCTACAATTTATTGTAGTATAATAAGAAAGACCACTGAATTAAAAGTCATAGCACCTGGATGGCAGTTTCAATGTGACTTTGAATAAGTTACTTTTCCCTGAGCATCATTTACCTTCTAGAAAATGATAGCGATCCTTGAAGTTCTAAAATTCTGTGACTGACCGAATTAAATCCTTTTAGAACTTGTTCTGGATCTCCCATGGAAAGGAATTTATTTCAGGGATTTTATTAAATGACCTTTACCATCCTTTCTGCTAATTACTGGGACTTTATAGAAAGACCAAAAAATGAAGCTTCCTGACATCATAGAGTTTACATTTTACTGGAGAAATCCAAGAACTTAGACTTCACCTTCCCACCCAACCTGAAATCAGTTGTGACCCTAAAAGCAAGGTTCAACACAGGAAAAGAGGAATGATAAATAAAAGACTTTTATGGAGCCATTTGTTATGGAGTATTAGAAACCATGAAGACTTATTGTTATGATAGCAGCAAGAAGAAACAGTTTATATATCCTCACAAGAGACAGAAAAACGGAAGAGACATTGAACTCTGGGACCATTTACTGTCAAGGACAAACATCTTCCATTCTTTGGCAGACCATGACTATATTAGAACAATTGTTGTCCCTATCACTCTTGAGTTACCAAGAAGTAAGAATGGTGAATATATTTCATTTATTCAGGACAGGGACAGATTTTTGTAAAAATTGGTTATAATGAACAGAGCTACTTAAGGAGTGTATAGGCCATAAAAACTTCCAGTTATCTGGGAAGTTAGCTTTTTTGGTGGGGCAAAGTTTTATTCCCTTATGATGTTAAATAAATGAATCATTACTCAGTTGACATGGGTGACACAGTTTTCTATGTGTCTGTCCTGTCCTGGTCATGAGGAGCTCCAAGACGCTAATGAAATTGCTTTGCAGTTTCTTAATCTCTGAGTCATTCTAATCAAACTAGGCCCAGATGCCTTCATTTATTAGTGGCCATAGGGGTGAGAGTTGCCTAACAGATGGTATCCAGGCAGTTCCCATTTACCCTTTACATGGACACTTCTAGATGAGTCCCTGTTCTAATAGGCCAGCTACAGTACTTGACGTGCATCCATTCGATATGAAGGTCATTTTTGGGATACTTTGTGTTCCTAATTAGTGTTCTAAATGACTCAGACAGGGGCCAGTCCAATAATTGGCACCACATATAGCTGGAACAGTCTGAGTGAACATCTGAGGTTTCATTTCAGTAAGTGATGTTGAGTGTTATTAACCACTGTTTTGTAGCTTATCGGCCAAATATAAGCTGCTATGAATAATTGTTCATTGCCTTTCAGTCCTTTTTCTGAATACAATCCTAGAAACTTAAAGTTGAAATAAACTTTATAGGTTATGCAGTATAGTAGCCTACACAATGCAGGATTATAGATTTTCAAAATAGAGGAAAGTTGGAATTACATTTTTAATAGTTTTCTTTTTTTATATTTTTGAATGCTGGAAAGATTTTATTTTACATTCTTGCAAGAATGAATGACTTAAGATAGTAGGCATGTTTTTCTAAAATAAATTTTAAAAAATATATGTTGATGATGCCTTTTGTTTTACTATTGTAGTCATATCTGAAAATGACTCTCTGTCACTTCTACCTCCAGAAGGTGGGTACAACTAGAAATGTAGGGATCATATATCTATGTTTTCATTAGTATTCCTCCAGTTGAGGAAATAATATGTCAGCTTTTTGTCTGCAACAAATAGTCTTAGTTGCTCAGAATATTGAGAGAGGTTAAAGTGAATTGCCCAGGATCATCAAAGCCATTGTGTATGAATCCAGGTCTTTTCCTTTTTTTGTCTTACTCTTTATCCAATGTGATACCTGTATGAAAAATGTTTGTGTAGTTCATTTTTCTACTCAAAAACTTCATAAAGAGCTTCCAATTGCTTGCTTCCTTTATCCTCTTATTTACTAGTTTTCTCCTATGTTCTTGTAAATAAGAAAGGCATTACAATAAATGCATGGGTAGGATTTTTTCTGTTTTTAAGTTACTTGAAAGTCCCTTCCTAAGGAGCTTCTACAGCCTAGGCCAGTTATGTAATGATGTGATTGGAGAGAAAGGCAACTACCATCTGAAATAAAAATAGATTTCAAGTTTGTCCATTCATTAATTGTGAAATATTCACATAATCAAAGTTTCTGCACTTTTACCGGGGGGTGGGGGGGTGGGGGTGCTTTGTTTTTAATTACACAATTTAAAAGGACATCTTTTCCTTGTTTACTTCAAAAGACTAAGAAAGTAGAAAATAAAAGGTGTTTCTTATTGAAGGTAATTGACCTGGAAAACCAATCAGTGAGAGATTATTAAAAAATAATTGGACTACCAGAAGCCCAAGGTATACTTAATGTGTGGGGACGGTGCAGAAAAATATCCAGAAAAGTGGGAAAGGTAACTGAAATGAAGTATGGTTGGGACTTTCTTGAAATAGTGATCTGGGAAAGAGAGAGACACCAATCAATATGGTAGGAGGAGTGAGTTGTACAGTGCTTCCAAGGCATGGTTGAACAGAGGGAGTGAAATGAAGCATGGTGGGAACCTCTTATTAATGTCAACTTTTTTTTGAAAGAGAAAGCTTTCAGATCTCTTGATATACTGATTGCCCTGCTCCAGACATTTTAGTCTATCTGTATTTCTTCAACTATGGTACCTGAAATATATTGGGTTCTGCCATTCACCCCCTGTGGAGCTGCTATTTACTGGCTTTTTGTATAAACTTGCAGCATGAAATTAGTATAGGAAGGGACCTTAGAGATCATCTAGTGCAACTCATTCTACAGACACTGAAATTATTTCAGCATCACTGCATATATATGGATTGAGATTGGCTTGTATTGTGTTAATCCAATCCTGATTGAGCCTGTCAGATTCTATCTAGCTTTTCTACGTCAGTATTTGTCATGGTGACTGTGCTGTTAAAAATGATGGTCCTGGTTTAGGAAATAGATTAAGGTTAGCAAAGAATTACTGATGTCTCCAAGCAAATTTAAGAGTTCTGAAACAAAGGAGTGATTAATTATAAAACCAATACCTTATTTTTAGCACAGTGAAAAAGGAACCTCTTCAGAAGAACCTTTACTAAATGTATTTCTTCCATTTGCTGGCTAAATTTTCAGATAGTTATAAAGAACTAGTATTACTCTTCTCTATTCTTTCTTTAAAAGTGTTTATTGATTTGTGGGATAATTTAAAAATCTTGTTAAACTATTTAGAAAGCAAAATTGACACTTAAGAAAATTATTGTAAACTTGATAAATAAACAAAATAAAACATTTAAATCAAGGAACCAAAGGTAGTAGGTGAAGTGGATTAAAAAAAAAAAAACCCACAACTGAGGACAGGGGGAAAGAGAGAACAAAAGTATATACAAGAGAGAAAATGGGATGGAGGGAAATACAGAATAGGTAATCATAATTAAATGTGAATGGGATGAACTCTCCCATAAAACAGAAGCAAATAGAGTGGATTAAAAAACGGAATTCTATAATATATTGTTTACAAGAAACACATTTGATTTAGAGACACACATAAAGAGTAAAGGTAAGAGCCTGGAAGAGAATTTATTATGCTACTTGAAATCATCTGTATTTGTTGCAACCTATGTGACCTTTATGTGTTTTACACTAGTCCTATTTCAGTTACTATATTATTGTATAGAGTGCCCTGGGCTTTTAAGGGCTACATGGAATCTTTGGTGGTTCTTGCCAGGTAGAAGATGAACCTGGAGGCAGATTTGAGATTTGTTATCTATCTGAAAACCAGCCTAACTAATTTTAGAGAAACTCTTTACGGGGATTGGTCACAAGGGAAGGGTTGGGGGCGGGGGAGGGAGGGAGGGGACACGTGCTAACAATTTTCAGCTACAAAAACTCATTTCTAAGATCTAATGGGTGTTTAAATAAAGATAGTTGTTTGTTTGTTTGTTTTTTAATTTAAAGATAGACTGTATTAAGAGCAAAGGTAAGATGTGTAGATCAAGTACTTGTAAGAAATTTTTGGAGAAAAAAAAATAGCTGGAGGAATTAGGAGGAAGTTTCCTGGAAGAGATAGTATCTGGGCTTTAAAGGAAAAAAAGGGATATACTAAGGGCTATGGAGTGGGATATGTTCCAGGCATGGGGCAAATTAACTAAGTAAATCCTTAAAAGTAAGACAGTAGCAAGAAGAGATTAGGGTACAATTGTCAGACCAGATTTGCTGGAATGTATTCTGATTGAAAGGGAGTAGAATGAAATATCTACAGATATAGATTGTTGTGTTGAAAATTAATGCCAAATTAAGGAGTTTTTATATTTCATTCGGTATTATTAGGGACAGCCACTAAAGACCTTTGAATAAGGAAATGACATGGTCAAACTTGTGCATTAGCAAAATTATTTTGGCAGCTGGCTGAAGGATGGAAGAAAGGGGACAAGTGTGGAGGTAGGAAGGCTATTGCAGTAATCCATATGAGAGGTAATGAGTATCTAAACTTGGGTAATAGCTGTTAGAGGATGGAGAATTCAGTCTAGAGATATTGGGAAAATAGACTTGACAGAACTTTGGATTTATCAAAAATGAATGTTGATTAGATGGTATAATTTGGACTGAGTTTCTATAGGAAGAGGATACAAATCACTTTAATTAAGGTACAGTTTATGGATAATGTATTAATGCAGTTAGTATAATACGATTAGATGGGACAGTATTATGTGGGTGTACATCTAGATCACATGGTACATTCATTTCTCTCTTTTTTTTTTTAATGACTTTTTATTGACAGTACATATGCATGGGTAATTTTTTACAACATTATCGCTTGTACTCACCTCTGTTCCGACTTTTCCCTTTCCTCCCAACATCCCCTCCCCCAGATGGCAAGCAGTCCTATACATGTTAAATAGGTTACAGTATATCCTAGATACAATATATTTGTGCAGAACCTAATAGTTCTCTTGTTGCACAGGAAGAATTGGATTCAGAAGGTAAAAATAACCTGAGAAGAAAAACAAAAATGCAAACAGTTCATATTCATTTCCCAGTGTTCCTTCTCTGAGTGTAGCTGATTCTGTCCATCATTGATTAATTGGAACTGAATTAGATCTTCTCTTTGTTGAAGAAATCCACTTCCATCAGAATACATCCTCATACAGTATTGTTGTTGAAGTGTATAATGATCTCCTGGTTCTGCTCATTTCACTTAGCATCAGTTCATGTAAGTCTCTCCAAGCCTCTCTGTATTCATCCTGCTGGTCATTTCTTACAGAACAATAATATTCCATAACATTCATATACCACAATTTACCCAACCATTCTCCAATTGATGGGCATCCATTCATTTTCCAGTTTCTAGCCACTACAAACAGGGCTGCCACAAACATTTTGGTACATATAGGTCCCTTTCCCTTCTTTAGTATCTCATTGGGGTATAAGCCCAGTAGTAGCACTGTTGGATCAAAGGGTATGCACAGTTTGATAACTTTTGGGGCATAATTCCAGATTTCTCTCCAGAATGGTTGGATTCGTTCACAACTCCACCAACAATGCATCAGTGTCCCAGTTTTCCCACATCCCCTCCAACATTCCACATTATCTTTCCCTGTCACTCTAGCCAATCTGACAGATGTGTAGTGGTATCTCAGAGCTGTCTTAATTTGCATTTCTCTGATCAATAGTGATTTGGAACACTCTTTCATATGAGTGGAAATAGTTTCAATTTCATTATCTGAAAATTGTCTGTTCATATCCTTTGACCATTTATCAATTGGAGAATGGTTTGATTTCTTATAAATTAGAGTCAGTTCTCTATATATTTTGGAAATGAGGCCTTTATCAGAACCTTTAACTGTAAAAATGTTTTCCCAGTTGTTGCTTCTTTTCTAATCTTGTTTGCATTAGTTTTGTTTGTACAAAGACTTTTTAATTTGATGTAATCAAAATTTTCTATTTTGTGATCAATAATGGTCTCTAGTTCATCTTTGGTCACAAATTTCTTCTTCCTCCACAAGTCTAAGAGGTAAACTATCCTATGTTCCTCTAATATATTTATAATCTCGTTCTTTATTCCTAAATCATGGCCCCATTTTGATCTTATCTTGCTATACGGTGTTAAGTGTGGGTCCATGCCTAATTTCTGCCATACTAATTTCCACTTTCCCCAGCAGTTTTTGTCAAATAATGAATTCTTATCCCAAAGTTGGGATCTTTGGGTTTGTCAAACACTAAATTGCTATAGTTATTGACTATTTTGTCCTGTGAACCTAACCTATTCCACTGATCAACTAATCTATTTCTTAGCCAGTACCAAATGGTTTTGGTCATTCATTTCTCTTGAAAGGTTCATTTTTACAGTGTAATTTTTTTTTTTAGTTTTTTCAGCTTAACCACAGTATCAGTATCTTTTAGAATCTTAGAGTTAAGGAAATGTGCAAAAAAAAAAATTAATCTTGGGAGAGACAAAAAATGGAATTTTAATCAGGAGTAGTTGTAATGTAGAGCCAATGGATTCTCTATTAGTTATTTTAACTAATCCAGCTCTCATAAAGCAAACTTATTTTTGGATAGAGGTTAGTTCTTAGACTAAACACTTACCATTCATTTTTCTTGAACAGTGACATGAATATCTGAAGAGTACTTACTGGAAAACTGGTAACAATCTAAAATAGGTTTCTTTCCCCCATTTCCTGTGTCTGGTTCCTAAAGCTCTTAATTAGTTTGGGGGTTTATTTATTTATTGAGTTTCATTTGTGGTAGTTGCACATGTAAGTGGTACTTTTTTTTTTTTTTACTGGACTTTGAGATTTTATTATTCAGATGATTGATATGACCAAGTTATATGTATCACTTTTAATTTAGGTTCTTCCACTGTCACTAATGAGTTAATTAAATTTTTCCTTCATTGATTGTTCAAGATAGAACTCTGTGTTCATATCCCAAGTTTGAATGGGAAGGAAGGGTCAAGTCATCAATAAAATAAATCATAAATAATATAGGAAAGAGACAGAGTATTACCAGGACAATTAAAACAAAAGATCTTCCACATTGACATCATCTCATTTTTCACTATTCTTTTGATCCAGTTTTCCAACCATTTTTGAATTTGCCTGTCATGTCTTTTTAAAATTCTGTTGATGCCTTTTTGGGGGCATGGGGTAGACATTCCCTGATATATACCCCCCTACTAGAACTAAAAAATACTAGCTTATTACTTAAGAAAATCAAATAAGCAAAATCAAAGGACAAAGGGGCAATCTGAATTTACAATGCATTTGACTGTGTGAAGTGCCACCCACCACTCCCACACCTTTCTTTAGATAGTGCATTTCACCATCTGTTGTCTGAAACCAAGATTAGTATCTCATTTAATTACAGTTTAAACTGCCTTTTGGTATGTTTTAAAAGTAATACTGTTTCTTGTTCTTCTGATTGTTTTCTTTGCTCTGCATCAGTTGGTGCAAATCTTCTGAATGCCAACCAGGAGGTTGAACTTGAGAGCCTCAGAAGTAACTTCTGCCTCCTGGAAGAGGCCTCATCATGGGTGGGACCCTAGCCATATTGAGGTAGCTTCCTAATGGGAGAAGGCTCCCTCTCTGGTTGGCTGTGTGTGTGACCTCATAGACCCTATGTAACAAGTTCTATGGAGGAGGAGCTTGCTCTCTTTTCACCTGGAGCTTTGATGGGAGAAGGAACTAAGAGAGTGCAGGAGGTCAAAGGGTAGTATGCAGATGTAAATAAAGGTCCTGAGCTTGCAGACACCTGCTCTCCAGTGCTCTGTTGTGTTCCAATTGCTGTCCCTGTGAGACGGCATCCAAAGGCCTCTGAAGACCTCAGAAAGAGTTAAGCTTGGTATGGACACTTAGCAGAAATTTCTCTGAAGCCCTGGGAATTAGGAGAGATGGCAATGCAATAGCAAATGCAAAGATAAAATATTTGCAGTGTACTACTGGGTTTTTTTTTTCCTCATTACCAATCAATATCCACCTTAGATGGAAAGTATTAGAGAACATTCCTTTTACAAGTAAACCAACATGGGTAAGGTCACACAATAAGTACCAAAGTTTTCTAGACTCAATATAAGATTCTCCATTTATAAATTTTCAGACTGTGATCAACTACTGAATATATTTGTAAATGCATTTATATTTCATTGAATTTTTGAGAATTGTTTATGTTCTATGCTGATTCTATAATTAATTTTTTTTTTAAACTAAAATAAAAGTTGATGTGTAGTCTATTAGGACTACACTGCGAACAAGAGACTTGAATCTTAGTCCTGGGCTCACTTTGTATAAAAGGAATACCAAAACCCATCTTCATAGAGCAAAGATAAATTACATCACTTGTGAAGCTCTTTTGAGATTTTTGGAAGAAAAGTGCTGAATAAATGTCACTAATGTTTTCATGGACAGACTCTTATTAAACCTAATTATAAATAGAGGGAGAGGAAACTAGAGGCTAGGTCTCCCTAGATCTTTGGAAGTCCCAAATTGGGGGAGGGGTAGCAAAACCTGACTGGATTGTCAGTCCAGTCTGCACATTTTCTGCAATTTATGTAGAATTTATGCAGTTTATATAGTTGCAGAGTTGTGTGACAAGGCAAGACTTGAACTGGGATCTAACTAATACCAGAGCCAGCTCTTTATAATTTGACACAGCCTCTCAACTACTCAGAGCTCCCTGAAACTAGGCTTGGGGGATTATAACAGTGATTCTGTTAGTCTACTATTTTCCCTCTAGGTAAAGTATCCTCTGAGATTTAGGAATTTGTAAAAGTAAAGATTGTGTGGATTTCTGAGTGTTTAATCATCTTTTTATGGTTAAGCAGTGCTTAAATTGATTTTATACTGGCATGAAAGTATTAGGAGGCCTCTAAGTAGTGTAGTGATTAGAACCTTGAATCAGGAAGACCCAAGTTCAAATTCTGCCTCGGGTATTCACCAGCTGTGTGACTTTAGGCAAGTCACTAAACCCTATTTTACTTCAATTTCCTCATCTGTAAAATGAATGGCAAACTATTTCAGTATCTTTGCCAAGAAGACACCAAATAGGCAGCCTGTGGGGAATTGTGGGGGAAGGAGAAGCAAATGTTCTTATTCAACTTAAGTCTTTACAGCATGCAATTTGGTGTACCTTTCTACCAGTGCTGTATATAATGAATTGGCACATGACTTTTTTTTCCTTTGTTTTCAAGTGTTTCTGTCAGTCCATGTGTTTACATGGAGCTTCAGTTCACTTTTTTTCAGTCTTTTGAGCCATCACAATGACTTAAATTATCATAAGCTAAAGATAGTTTTATATGTCATAGGAAATCAGAATCTTATCAGAAAGGCAAAGTGTTCCATTCAGTCTTCCATCCTTATCGGAATTGGGGGTGTGTGTGTATGTGTGTGTGTATCTGGATTTTTTACTGGAGCTTCTAAAAATAGTTCAGGGTAGAAGTGTACAAATATAAAAAGCATAGGATTGTGGCTTCGGAACTGTAGCTCATAGAGGGATTATATTGAACAATGTAGTATTGTTCCTAGAGTCAATTAAGCTTGTAGGTTTAGCTAGCTTGGGAACAGCCTCTAGCATGTGACACTATAAATAATACTTGCACAACAAACATGGGCTTGATAAGTGAGCCATAAATCTGGGCTGACTGCCCACTTCTCTGAATTTTAGAACCAGCTTTGCCATCATAGTATCCTGAGACTCTTAAGAACAATAACAAAAGTTTAAAGTTTAAAAATTATCCGCAAATGTTTTGGTTCCAAGTTTTCCAGTTTTATCTTGCTCTTTGTTCCCACTTGGAGAAACTGACCTTTTAATAGAAAGCCACATAGCATCCTGTCTATTAATTTGATTTCAAATGAAGGGCATAGGGTTTTTGTTGCTGTTGTTGCTGTTGTTTTCCCTTTGCTAATGTGAGTATGATTACAGTAGATGTTGCTTGCATGAAAGCCTATTGCATTTCTATCATTTCATCAGTTTTCCTTTTCATTATTATGAGACTTTAAAAAAGAATGCACACATACTCTGAATTAAAGTCCTTTTCCATAATAATAGTTTATAAACCTAAAGCCAAACTATTATGATGAATTCAGAAGAATGTATTTTATTATTGTTGTACCTGGATTGCATTTGCCAGATTTTTCTTATTCTCCTTTCCATCCTTCCTTCTTAGAGACCTTTTTGATATATTCTAGGTCTCTTTGTTTTCCAGAGCAAAGGGGAGCAAATTCCTACTGCTCAGATCTCTTGTATCTCCTTAATTTGATTTGAAAACTATATGCAGAATAAATAAATCTGTTGCCTATAAGAACCTACATTATTTTTCCTGTTCATCTTTATCTACCTAGTTCTCACTAGTGCGATTACCATAGGAGTTTTATTCACTTGAAAATATGCCACATTTGTCCTTTGATCATCTTTTGTTCTGCTTCCATTGTCTGTATTACCTTTATTTCTCTTTCTCTCCTTTTGAATCCTGTGCTTTTAAGATCCAGTTTTCAAGGTTTACCATCTTTGAAGGTGAGGATCAGTACTTGGTTTGCATCTTCGTTCAAGACTCAGTTTTTTAGGTCCTGCCTGTTTTGGGTGAATACTTTGAATGACACCCACAGTTTATTAATGCTTTGTCTCACCTTAAAGGCAAATGCTTTTTTTTCTTTTAATTTATCAGATTGTCCACTGATTTGTCCTACTCCCCAATGATGTTTGAAATATGTGAGGGGAAGGAGTGGGTTTGTCACTCTAGCTACAAGTATTATTTTTATAGGAAGGATGAATGATCTAAAAATCAAAATATGAAACATTCATCTATTCCTCTTTCAGGTCAGTGACTAATAAAACTAATGACTTTTGAATGAACTTATGACCTCTGCCTCATAACAAAGTTAGCTTTACCTTAACTATGAAATAATATAGTTTGTGTTAATGATTGGTAACACTAATGTTAAAGGTAATTGGTATTGCCAGGCAAGAGAACAACTTGATTACTTGTAGTAATTATTTTCTTTCTACTGAAAGAAAATAATTGTAGTTTATTCTATCCAACCTCTGTTTTATATATAGGCAAACAAAGATAGGAGATATTCAAGGACTTCTGTAGTACAAATGTGTTGACACATTGATGTGTAGTTAGAAAAAAACCTTATTTTATATGTATCCCTGTATCATTCCATTGAAAGATATCCCTTAAGTAACAAATCTCCCAGAAATACCTATTTATCATTAGGCAATTCAGTCACATGACATTGAGTCATTACTTTCAACTTAGGTTAGTAGTAGGTAGGTACTTCTTTGAGAGAAAAACAATTTAAAACTCTTTGTAATCTAAGCAGAGCTTGGAGTCATTTAAATTTCAAAAGAGTACATTGGTTCCTTTGAAACCTCAATATGTTCGCGTCACTCCTAGAATCAGAGTTAAAAAGAGCCCAGAGGACTTCTGTTCGGTTATATCTCTCTCTCTCCCTCTCTCTCTCTCTCTCTCTCTCTCTCTCTCTCTCTCTTTGTTTCTCTCTCTCTTTTTCTCTCTCTCTTTCCCCCTCCCTCACACACACACACGAAAAAGAATCCCTTTTCTTACATGCCAAACAAATAGTTATCCAATTTTTGCTTAAAGACCACCAATAAGGGAAAATCCAGTATCTCTCAAGGTAGCCCTTTTCACTTATTACATAACATAATAGCTGGCTCTCTGGGTCCAAGGAAATAATTCTAATTCTTCTATGGTATAGGTTCCATTATATTCTCCTAAAAGATCACTACTTCCTCTTCCTTAAACCAGAGTTTTTTTTGGCAGGTGGCCATTTCACTATTATGGTTTCGCCTGGAGTCAGGAAGACCTAAGTTAAATCTGACTTGGAGACTTTGGGCAGGTCACTTAATTTATATTTAAATCAATCCATTGGAGAAGGAAATGGCAAACTACTTTCATATCTTTGCCAAGAAATCCAGGTGGGGCTATGAAGAGTTGGGACATAACTGATCAAGAACAATCTCCACTTGCAAAAAGTCTTTCCTCTCCTCTGTTATGTTATTGTGTTCCTTCTGAGATTATTTTCAAATTAATCCTGTAAATATTTTGTCCATACACAGTTGTTTCCATGTTGTCTCCCTTATTAGACTGTGAGCTCCTTAAGAGCTTGGGTTGTTTTTACATTTCTTTTTGTCCTAACACTAAGCACAATATCTTGGGATATGGTAAGAACTTAATAAATACTTGTTGACCTGATTTGACTTGAGTCTCAAATGCTACCTCACAAAATTATATGAGAAATATTATGTTATAAAATCAGCTTTGCTCACCCAGTAAGAGTTTTTGCCCCAAATCCTTTGATGTTAGGTTTACACATAGCCTGGTCATTCATTGAAGGGGAGATGAGGCAGTAGACTGATCATTAATTTCAGATTATATCAACTAATCTTTCATACCAGTCTCTTGCTTGCCTTATTTCTTTCTTCTTTACCACCAACACTGTCTTCTTCTTCTTGAATATCACTGTTCAGAGAAGTGACAAGCCTCAGTCTTGGAGTTATTGGTGTATAATGTATAAACCAATGTATAAATGTCATAAATGTATATTCTTGTGCACTAAGCCATTGGTGAAGAGCTCCTTTGGGTGGAAAGGCTAAATCACAGATAGTTAGAGATAGAAAAGAGTTTAAGAGTTTATCCATCCCAACCTCTTAATTTTATGTGTACTAACTTGAAATGGATTAATTAGCCAACTTGAAAATCTGCTCCTATATTGTCATATACCAGTTGAATTAATAATGATGCACATTACTTAAGTCATATAATATGCAGGTTGCTAGGCTAATCTCTTGAGTGACCAGTAATCTCATTGAGAAGTCCCTATAATATTCTTCTGCTTTGCTGAAGAATTAAATCAGCCATAATTGTAACATCTAGAGAAATTTGTCTAATGGGAATCTCTCCCATTTTAAAGTGTGTGTGCTGCCTCTTCTACAAGAACAATTTCTTCCTGCCTTTGAGGGTATGCTTCTCCTGGTTATGCCTTACTGGATACTGAAAATCAGAGAATGATTGAAAAAAGTTATCTCTTTGTTTTCATAGAATCTTTTGTGATTCTCATGTGCATACTTTTTTTTTTTAATTTTCAAATTAAGGATATCTTTAATGTATGAATAGACCACTGTCATGAAGAATTTATAAAAATGAAAGCATGTATATCTGGTAGTAGTTGTTAGTATTTCTCGTTTGACTTTTTTGAATAGTAATATCTATGTTTTTTTTTTTTTAAAGCAAGTTTTATTTTCACTTTCAGCATTCTTACAGGAGCTATAATTTTCATTGGCATCTAGTTTACATAAAAGTTGTTAATATGCTTGCTATTTTTCATAGCATAGTGAATATTTAGAAACTAAAGATTTATTTTAAAGTAGAGTGGCACATCTCAGTGGCAGTCAGGCAACTATTACAAAGAATAACAAAAGCCATAACTGTTGTCTGGGATCTCAAATTAACCTTTTCTCTCTCATTTACCTATTTACTCTGCACAGCTGACCATCAAGATATAGAAATCCAAATCACTACAGCATTTTAATTCAGCCAAGTAAAAGTATTGAATTGGTTGGTTGAGAGTATGAGTAAATCCAAAATTTGTGAGACCTCATCTCCATGCAACATGGTTATTTCTTTCTCTGTTGAATTATTGGCTATCTGCTTCCTGAGGAAGTAAGATTATAACTGGATTTTTTTTTACCTAGCCATTAGTAAAAATCCAGCCATTATAATGATCATTAGAAGCATTCAAAAAAGTTTCAGAGGAAAAAGTGACTCAATTACCCCCAAAATACATAATATAATAATTTGAAGATGAAGTGGATGGGTGAATTGACCAAAGAGAGTAAGATAGGGGTCAGTTAGGTGGCACAATGAATAGAATACCAGCTCTGAAGTCAGGAGGACCCGAGTTCAAATTTGGCCTCAGACACTTAACACTTCCTAGCTGTGTCACCCTGGGCAATTCACTAACCCCGATTGCCTCAGCAAAAAAAAAGAGAGAGAGAGAGCAAGATATCTTTTAATCTTTTGGAATCTTCTTTTCTACCCTAAATCCTTTAAAGTTATATTTAGTCTGGTACGTATTTTCATACAATATATTCCAAAAGTCTTAGTGTAGCTTAAAGCTTTAATGAAAGTACAATAAGTGCATTAAGACTTTAGGATCATCCCCTATATGTCAGCTCTAGCCCATCTCTCACCTTCATTTTCTAGGTATTATGTCTGATACTGAGGTGGTGATGTCCAATTATGATATTATATTATTAATGATGAGAACAGATTGTCATAGAAATGTTGACTGATCTATTACATTTTACATCTATTTTCTAGTCTAATAACTTACAAACATTTTCCAGGTGATCTGATTTTACCGGGTCTCATACCAAGCTTTCTGTAGGCTTGTTTTAAGATGATGCTACTTGTAATTTTCCATTCTCTTCCTCTATAATATTTTGTAGACAAAGCTAGTATTGCCCTTGGCAGCCTTTTCCCCTCTTTGACAAGACCATGCATGCTATTTGAGGTGGCTTTTGAGCTCATTTGACTACATTGTGATGGCCATTTTATATTTATCACCATTTCTTAGAGAAATTTAACTAGTTAGCCTCAGCTTTTATCCATTTTGCATTTTTAAAGAATAGATTGGATTACAACCATATTATTTGGATGCAGCCTCATCTCATCCTTAATTTGATCTTCTAATTTAGTTTTTATTTTTTACCTTTTGGTATAATTGTACACAGATTATTGATTTTGAAATGACTCTTTTCCTTGTTACAGAAAAAAACAAGTAAGTAAAACTAAGAAATGCAGAGAAAACATATTACAGCATATGCAATATTCTACAACTGTAACCCCCCACCCCCCACCCTCCCCACACACCGTTCTGTCATAAGCAGGAATAGGTGTTTGACAGATTGTTCCCAAGAACCAATATTAGTCACTGTCTTTTAGTGTTGTTTTTATTTGCATTATTGTAATTGTATATGTAGTTGTTATGATCCTACTTTGGTTTCATTCCATTAACTTGAAATGTTTATGTATCATCTGGTTTCATTTATCATTTATCATGGTATTACCCATGGTATATTAACTCACTCCTTGTCTCTTGGTCACTCTTCCACTTAAATTAGAAATATTTAAATTGATATTTATAGACAAGACTAGGTTACTTAGTACCCTTTGTCCTTTTCCCCATTGGTGTGTTACTATCATTATAGAACCGGAGTAGGGTAGCACAGAATTAAGTATGGTTTTATATTTTTATCTGTTTCACGAGTAAATCTAGCCAGAGAATCTATCAACTAATCTGCAACTTTCTGATGATGATTCTGTCTGTATTTAGCTGTCATGGTCCTTGAAATAACAGAAGACGTAATGTTACTAGGCCTATAAGCATTTCCTGCTCAGTAGACCAGCTAAAGTTTGTTCTCTTTTGGAATTACCTTTGAAAATTCAGGATCATCTTATTAATGTAATGATACATTGGAATGGGTTGATGGCCTCACAGTCCCTCTCTAATTACAAAAAAGAAACTGTTCAACAAAACTAATCATTACATTAAACACACATAATGTGTATGTATATATGTATGCACATATAAATATGTATACATACTTCATGTTTATAGACCTTCACCACTGGGAATAAGTATTCCTAATTTGATGTCTGGGATTACATAGCATTTGGTTTCATTTTTGTTGTTCGTTTGGTTTATGTTGTATCAATTAATGAATTAATAAATCTTTCTTAAGTGCTTACTGTGTGCCATGTCCTGTGCTAAACACTGGGTATACAAAAAGAGGCAGAAGATAACCTTGCTCTCACAAGAAATGTATCTAATGGGGAGACAACATGCAAATAAATATATATACATACACACACACATATAAATAAAGCAAACTATATATAGGACAAATAGAACAGAGAGAAGGCACTAGAATTAAGAGGGGTTGGAGAAGACTACCTGTAGAAGGTGAGATTTTAGTTGGAACTTTAAAAGGAACCCTATGGAGGTCAGTAGTCAGAGTGGAGTCAGAGCATTCCAGGCATCTTGCATAGCCAGGGATAATGCCTGGAGTGACCATAAGGTTAGTGTCACAGAATCAAAGTGGATATATTGTGGAGTAAAATATAAGAAAATTGGAAAAATGGGAGGGGTTGATTATAAGGGTTTTGAATGCTGAATAGAGCCTTTTGGAGGTAATAACTAGAATTTATTGATTCAGGGGGTGACATGATTGTACCTGTGCTTTTGCAAAAATCATTTAGTGACTGAATGGAGGATTAATTGGAGTGGGGAAACACTTGAAACAGGCAGACCCATCAGCAGATTATTGCAGTGGACTGGAGACTGGTGACAGTGTCAAAGTGTATTCACAAGATGCTACAAAGATGAAATCAACAGGTCTTGGCAATAGCTTGAATAAGGGAGGGTGAAAGATAATTAGGAATCCAGGATTCCTAGGTTGCCAGAAGAACGGGGAGAATGGTGTTGCCACCTACAGTATAGAGAATGTGGGGGCAAGGTGGGTTTAGAAGGAAAGATATAGATTTCTGTTTTGGATATAGTGAGTTTAAGACGTTTGTAGTCATCCTCTATTTTCCTGGTTCTGCTTACTTCACTCAGCATTAGTTCATATAACTAGTTACACGTTTCTGAATTCTTCTTATTTATTTGTTTCTTATGGTATACAATATTCATTATATTTGTCTCCCAAAATTTCTTCATTCTCCAATTTATGATTATCTGCTTTGCTTCTGATTCTTTGTTACTATAAGAAATGTTGCTTTGAATATTTTTAGTTATAAACAAGATTTTTCTTTTCTCTTGCTTGGGGTGTAAGTGCCTAGCAGTGGGGCTACAGGACAAAACGTATAGGCTTTTGAGTTACTTTCTTTATGGAATTCCAAGTTGTTTTCCACAATGGTTGGAACAATTTGCAAATCTACTGGCACTGCTTGAGTTCATATACCTATCTTTCCACAGTTCCATTAATACTGAGTTGCCATTTTTTGCCATCTTTTTCAAAGTTTCTTTACATCTGTTTGTTTTAATTAATGGAAGGAACTCCCCTTTCTTTTATGGGAACTTGGTATTACAATAGATAAAATGCTGGTCTAGTGTCAGGAAGACTTGAGTTCAAATCTAGCCTTGAACATTTACTAGCCATATCATTGTGAACAACCACTTACCCTCTTTTTGCCTCATTTCCTTAAGTGTAAAATGGGGCTCTCAATGGCACCTATCCCACAGTGTTGTTTTCAGGACCAAAAGTGAAATTTGTAAAAAGCATTTGGCATTGTGCCTAACACATAGTAGGTATTATATAAATGCTTATTCCCCTATCTAGGAAATAGGAACCTCCTGAACATATATACTTCCGTATTTTGGAAATTTCTGTTGTAATTTGAGCATTCTTTCAGAATGATTATTGACCCACCCTTAAATGCACAAACTGGTACTGTTGGTGGTATAATCTCTTAGAAACCTTTTCATACTTTATTTTTGTGGTTGTTCAGTCATGTCTGACCCTTCATGACCCCATTTGAGGTTTTCTTGGCAAAGGTACTAAAGTGGCTTGCCATTTCCTTTCCAGCATATCCAATATCTCTGTTTTGTCAGGCAACCTGAAGTCAAGCGATTTGTCAGTGGTCATACAAGGAAGAAATATCTGAGGCTGTATTTGAACTCAGGTTTTCCTGATCTCAGGCTCAGTGCCCTATCTACTGAGCCATCAGCTTCTTGTCAAATACTTACTGAAAAGATAGATGACAGTCAGTACTTCAGGACAGGAAATAAGGGATGTTTCTTAGGATTTGGGAATAGGAATTGTGGTATAGGTGGTTCTGTTTTAGCCACATTTGATTCTTCATGACTCCATTTGAATTTCTCTTCACAAAGATACTAAAGTAGTTTGCTATTTCCTTCTCTAGTTTATTTTATAGATAAAGAAACAGAGGGAATTAGGATTAAGTGACTCGTCAAACAGCTTGTATCTGAGGCCAGATTGAACTCAGATCTTCTGACTCCAGACCAATGTTCTATTCACTGTGCCGCCTGGTAGCCCTCTTACAAAAATAATTATGTTCCCATTTTGTTCTTTGGAGTAAATGAGTGTTTAGCATATGATTGGGGCTGAGATTCTTGCTTTCTCCATTTTATATTAGAGTATGTTTGTCTTACAAAAGTAGGACTAGTGCCTACTCTTCAGGTTTTTAAGAACTTTGGAAATCCTGAGGATTTTAAGTCTGAGCTATAAGTTTCAGAAAGCTTTCATTCAGTATACACTAGGATGCCATGTTCCTGAACTCTTTGTGTACTAAAGTTTCTTATCCAGGGAAATGGCTTCAATTAACAGGATTGAGAAAAGAAATATATACACTATCACAACTAATCTGATAATGACTCTCTTGAGTTTTTAACACAATTTTGCTATTTATACATGTTTACTTGGATATCAAATTAAGTCTTATAATATGGAAGTCAGTGTGAGGTAAGACATTATTTTCTATAATGCCTTATGCTTAATAGGATTTAAAAAGAAAAATCTTTATATAACTTCATTGTTGAAAAGAACAATTTATAACTATTGTGTTAAACATTCAGTACACCCTTTGATTGTGGAAGGACTGTGGGTTACGGTTTTAATCAAACCTAGATAACAATTCTATGGGCAGTAGTGATCTTTGAATACAAAGTACAATAAATGATAAATTATATAGTTATTAGTAGGAAACCTGACAGGTTTGTTCTTTCTCAACCTTATTTGTTCTAGAATGAGGTAACAGATTTTTCTCTTGGTCACAAATCTTCTGTCTTTTCCTTCTAAAAAGAGAAAGAGACTGGGCCTGTATCCCAAAGAGACCATAAAAAAGGGGAAAAGACCCACATGGGCAAAAATGTTTGTAGCAGCCCCTTTTGTAGTGGCAAGAAACTGTAAACTGAGTAGATGCCATCAGTTGGGAAATGGGTGAATAAGTTATGGTATATTAATATAATGGAATATTATTGTTCTATAAGAAACAATCAGCAGGATGATTTCAGAGAGGTCTGGAGAGACTGATGTGAATTGATGCTAAGTGAAGTGAGTAGAACCAGGAGATCATTGCACATGGCAACAAGAAGTTTATACAATGATCAGTTCTGATGCCTTTTCAACTGCGAGGAGATTCAGGCCAGTTCCATTGGTTTTATGATGGAGAGAACCATCTGCACCTGGAGAAAAGGATGTGGGGACTGAACGTGGATCATAACATAGCATTTTCACTTTTTTTTGTTGTAGTTTGCTTGCTTTTGGTTTTCTTATTTTTTTTTTTTTTTACACAACCAATCTAGGCAGCAGTAAGTATTAAAGCACTTTTCATCCCTCAGAAATAAGCATTTAGTCGATTAATACCTTGGAGTCATTGATTTGGTTATAAAGTTGGTGGGTTAAATCTCTACCCTGAAAAGTGGGGAGATTTAGAATGGCAAGCAAATGTGGGAATTTGGACTTGAAAAAATATACTTTAAAAAAATTAGTGTATATACCTCATATAAAACATTTTGATTTTTTATGGGGAATTGAAAAATTCAATGAATTTATCTGAAATGGCTTCATGGATTATATAGCATTTGCCAGTTTCTTCTGTCCTCTAGTTAAAATCTTGAAAAGTCTAGAATCTAGGAGAATCTTATATCAAAGAAGGCTGAATTCTATTCTATTCTATAAGAAAAGCAGAATTTCAGTATCTTAAAAGAAATGTGAGAAGCACAAATTTAGAGATATTTTCATGATGTCCAAATGTTCATATTTATATATCATTTGTACCCAATCTATGGTAGAGCCTTATGAGTTTATTGGTTTGATCACCCACAGTTGGACACATTGTTGTGCACATATTGTGGTATAATTTTGGTAATCAAAAAAAAAAAAAAAAAGTAACAAACAAACCTAAAAGTTCATACCTAAATATTGGACTTAGTATATGAAATCCTTCCAGTTATGCAGGTCAGCAACTTATATGTAACTCATAATCTTAGCTGTTTGGAACATTGAGAGATCATGATTTGCTCATCCCTGTATGTGTCATGGGTAATTTGGAGAATAATCTCACTCTAGTAGACTAGCAGCAAGGTAGCTTGATTGCTGGAGGGAGGACTGCACTTGGAGCCATTAAAACTCAATTCCAACTTCAGAAAATCATTCCCTGTGTGACCTTGAGCATATCACTTAACCTCTATCTACCTCTATTAATCCATCTATTTCCAGCTATTAATTTCCGTTTAATTATTTCTATTCTATGATTAATTTATAGTAACTTTAATTATTATTATATTATTTCTATTAATCCATCTATTAATCAATCTATTTCCCACTGGGTGTTTATGAAGATAGAATGATATGCTATTTTTAAGGTGTTTTACCTTCTTTAAAGTGCTAAATAAATGCTATTATTACTATTGTCCTTTTTTTTGTGCTTCAGTATTTTTATTTTCCCCAGTTACATGCAAAACAATTTTTTACATTTGTTTTTAAAACTTTTAAAGTTCCAGATTCTGGCTTTTCCTCACCTTCCCATTGAGAAGGCACATGTGAAAACATGCAAAATGTTTCCATAAAAGTCATTTCAAAAGAAAATATAGGTTCCCCCATTATCGCCTTCCCCTCCCCCTCCAAAAAAAAGGAAATTAAGGTTTTAAAAAATGTATGCTTCACTCTGTATTCAGACACAATTAGTTCTTTCTTTGGGTATGTATAGTTAGCATTTTTCATCATAAGTCCTTCAGAGTAGTCTTGGATCATTGTATTGTTGAGAATAGCAGTTATTCATAGTTGCACATCCCACAACATTGCCATTACTTTGTTCACAATATATTTCATTTTGTTTGAGTTCATGGAGGATTTTCTAGGTTTTTCTGAGAGCATCCTGCTCAATATTTCTTATAGAACAGTACTTCCGCCATAACCACATACCATAATTTATTCAGCCATTCCCCAATTGATGGGCATCCTCACAATTTCCACTTTTTTGTCCTGGAAAAAGAGCCACTATAAATATTTTTACCCTAATCTTTTTTGAGATTTATGCCTAGTAGTGGTATTGTTAGGTCAAGGGAAATACATGATTTTATAAGCCTTTGGACATGGTTCATTCTTTTAATCATTTATCCTTTGGAGAACGGCTCTTATTTTTGATAAGTTTGATTCCGTTTCCTATTCATTTGAAAAATGAGGCTTTCCTCAGAGAAATGTGCTTCAAAATTCTTTTTACATCTTCCCCCCCACCTGTTTATTCTGTTCTCTCTCCTTATACTCTCTCCCAATATGCCCTCTCTTCTCTATTACCCTCCCCCCTTCCCATTTCCCCTTTCCTTTCTACTTTCCTGCAGGGTAAGATTTCTATATCCACATTGACTGTGTATATTATTTCCTCTTTAAGCGAATTCTGATGAGAGTAAGGTTCACTTAACTCCTTTCCCTCTCTACTGTAAAGCTTTTTCTTGCCTCTTTTATGGCAGATAATTTATACCATTATATTTCTCCCTTTCCTTTTCTCCTAGTACATTCCTCTCTCACCGTTTTATTTTATTCTTTAGATATTATCCCTTCATATTCAATTCACACCTATCCCCCTCTGTCGATATACTTCTAACTTCCATAATAATGAGAAATTTCTTTTGAATTACAAGTATAATTCTCCCATTTAGGAATGTAAACAGATAAACCTTATTAAATCCCTTTTGATTTCCCTTTCCTGATTACCTCCTTATGCTGCTTCTGAGTCCTGTGTTTGAAAATCATATTTTCTATTCAGATATTCTGTTCTCTGGTCTTTTCTTCACAAGTTTGAAAGTGCTCTATTTCATTGAATGTCTACCTTTTCGCCTGAAGGGATTATAATTAGTTTTGGGGGGTAGGTGATTCTTGGATATAATTCTAGTACCATTGCTCTTTAACAGATCAGAGGGCTTGGAGTATAATATTCTAATGTAGAAGCTGTTACATCTTGTATTATCCTGATTGTAGCTCCACCATGCTTGAACTGTTTCTTTCTGAATGCTTGCATTATGTTGTCCTTTACCTGGCAATTTGGGAATTTGGCTATACTATTCCTGGGAATTTTCATATTGAGATATCTTTCAGGATGTGATAAGTGGATTCTTTCCTCTGATTCTAGAATATCAAGACAGTTTTCCTTCAAAATTTCTTAAAAGGTTTAAATCTAGTTTATATGCCCTCTGATTCTAGAATATCAAGACAGTTTTCCTTCAAAATTTCTTAAAAGGTTTAAATCTAGTTTATATGCCATTATTAATATAATTTTGCTATTATTTTTTTTACCCTCTGATTCTAGAATATCAAGACAGTTTTCCTTCAAAATTTCTTAAAAGGTTTAAATCTAGTTTATATGCCATTATTAATATAATTTTGCTAATTGGCTTTTCTGGTATGTGGGAGTCATGTTTAATCTGTAGAATATTGTCAGCAGATGGAAGTTTCCTGTTTGTCACTGATCAATTAGCTAGTAATGAAATATTTTCAGAAAAGCACAACTGTTACATTTTGGAAAACATTATATCAGTCTGAGAGTTAATGTAAAATAGATTGAAAGTTACGCAGGCTGGACAGTGACTAGAAAAGCACGTTAACATTGTTTATATTCTGTTGTAATTTTATTGATAGATTGATTTCTTTATTAATTTCCCCGAGTGTTTTGACACCTCTTTTCTAGGCATCTAAGACTATAAGTTGCTTGTCATGTATTAGAAGAAATTTTTTCACCTGGGAATTATCTATAGTAATAAAATCACCCATTAGTAAACCTTCTCCTTACCCTGTAGCAGCATAATTACAGCCTTTCCCTTGGCTTCATTTTGGTTCTTCCCTACACACACGCACACAGTTTCTTAGGAATTTTAAAGTTAGTGCTAGCTCAGCAGTTATTATGGCTGTAGCACACTTATCCTGGCCATTGAAGAACTTTAAAGTATTGAGGAAGGCTATCAGATTTTATCATTGCTGATCTTCAAATGATTTATTTTGGAAGAACAGTATGAGTGTATTTGGCTTTGTGATTTAGACTGCCAGCCTTGGATGACTGAAAAATGGCCAAACACTGGTTTTTCTAAGTGCTTTCAACTTTTGGATGTATATTGATGAACAGGATGAGAAATCTGGCTTTCTGCTCTGCTCAGAAGATTGTTCATTACACAATTTCCTCATCCTTCTCTTCCTCATCATATTTTTGTTGTGGTTTCTGCCAGCCCTTTCATAGTTTACTCTTGTAAGGAAGGTGACTCTCTTCCTTATGTAGGCTAACTCTTCTGCATTCTTGAGCTGGTTTAATTCTACTTTCTTTGAGACTTTGCTCTGTCATTTATCCCCTCTCACATCACCTTTTCCTTTCTAGGGCAGAGGCATCCTTTCCCTTCTGCCTATACTCATGCTTAAGTTTCTTCTTTCTATAAACTTGTTGCCATTTCACTCTTATCTCCAGTCTCGGTGCCTTCCCATATTCTTTCTCTGATTTTGTATTTGTTGCTGTTTGTTGATTCCCCTCCATTTGGATGTCCTTCTGCATTCACATTCTGTGTGTCATAACATATCATTTTTTCCCTCTACCCTAAAACCAATCCATTCCATTAGAAAGTCAAAGACATCCTGGACTAATTCTTCTCCCCCCCTTTCTATTAGTTTTGTATCCTCATTAGCAACTCTGACTTACTCTTCCCTTCCTCCATTCCCATACTTCTTGCCCTTCTCTTTCTGTATACTATATCCGTGCTCTTCTAACTAGTTTTCCTGCCCCCAGACCCTTTTCCAGTCCATCATGCCAGCACACTTTGATTTCCTTAAAAAGCACAAGTCTTGTGAAAAAACTTCAATGGTTCTACATTGCTAGTAGAAATGTAGTCTGACTTTCAGAGTCCTTCATGTTATGATGCTAACCTGCCTCGGCAGTTTTATATTCTACTATTTTTTATCCCATGCCCTAGGAGACTGCTGTTGTCCGTTTCCCTCAGTAGGTGCTCTCTGTACACAGTCCTACCTTGGCTTCCTAAATGACTGCCCCCTTTGTAGTAGCACTTGATCCATTTGTAAAACGCTTTCCTCATAAACCCTGAGGTAAGAAGTGCAGTTGTTTTCTCGTTGTGTAGAAGAGGAAACTTGGAGGCAGTCAGTTTGTCAAAGGACAGAGAAGAATTCCTGTCTAAAACTAGACGTGGGCAGGGGAGTTCCTATTACTGGGCTGGTCTGAGGAGAAGTCGGTGACCATTTCTGGATGTGGAGGAGTGCACTAGGTGATCTTCAAGGACTCTTCTGATACCAGGATCCTATGCTCAGTTTCCAGTTCCTTGCTACTACAAAGAGGGCTTCCACAAACATTTTTGCACATGTGGGTCCTTTTCCCTTTTTTTGATCTCTTTGGGATACAGGCCCAGTAGTAACACTGCTGAATCAAAGGGCATGTACAGTTTGATAGTTCCAAACTGCTCTCCAGAATGGGTTAAATAAGTTCACAATTTCACTGACAATGTATTAGTATCCCAGTTTTCCCACATTATTTTATATTTTTTTATATATACATTTTTATATACACATTATTTTTATATTTTTATATACACATTATTCTCTCTCCCTCCTTCTCTCTCTCTCTCTGTCTCTTTCTCTCCCTCTGTCTCTCTCTCTCTTCCCCTTTCCCGCCCTCTGTCCCTTTCTTCTCTCTCTGTCTCTCTCTCTCCCCCTCCCTCCCTTTCTCCCTTTCCTTCTAAAACCCCCAAAATGTTATTAGCTTCTTGACTAAGAGTCCCATTTTTTTTCTTTTTATCACCTGGTGCCAAGTACAATATTCTAACACGTAGCCATTTAATAAATATATGTTGATTGTTAGTTGTTTTACCTCTGGTTTAACCAAGGCTATTTGGTTAAAACGCTAAAGGTTTCCTTTGAAGGCCAGCTGAATTTAATCTGTCCAGAAATGAAAAGTAGTGCCAAGCCAGCTGTTCGGAGACTAAACTGAAGGGCAGCTTATTTTCATTCCAAATAAATAATATTTTCTGCTCAGCACTAAGATTCATCTGCTAATGTGATCCTCCTAGATCAGAGAGCTCCTCCTGGAAACCATGGCTGAGCACATTGTTGAGTGTGTCAATCTCTCCTTTCCCTTTCCCTCCCTATCCCCCACACCAAGTCCATTAACCCTTGACCTAGAGGCTATATCTTCTTGCCCCATATCAAAAAAGTATTTTGAATGGGTGTCTTTCAGTTCTGTTTTAGTGATATAGAAACGGCATCAGCCCCATAGAACTTACCGGTTTGCAACTAAGATTATGCTCAGTATTTAGTAAGAGAATCAGATCTGAAGCTTTTGTTTGCCAACTAAAAGTTTTTTGCAGTTTGGATGATTTCTTGATTTAAAAAGAACAACAAAAAACAATTTCCTAGTTAAAAGTATACTGAATGCTTCAGTATGTTATAGTACACGCAGAGTTTCTGAAAGATATAGTTAATGCCCTTAAAAATAATTCAGTTTTTTATGTTTAATAAAGCTAATGGACACACTTAGTATAGTGAACAGTTTTTTTGTTTTGAAGATGAAGAAATTTAAGACCCAGAAAGATTGAGCGATTTTTCTCCAGGTCAGATATACTAGAGGTAACAGAGCCAGGATTCAAATCTAGAACTAACTTAGAGTGCCTACATGAGGCTGCCTCTCTCCAAAAACTATAGCATATATCAAATTTTAGACACAAATACGCTATAACCTTAAGTCATCTGCTTTTGACTCGATATTTTAGAGCAGAGATCATATGTCAGTCTACCATCTATTTTTGTCAGTTCAGTTAAGAATGATTTTTTCATTTTAAATAAAGTTTCATTGTATTTTTTAAATGTAAAATCCATTTAAAATGTAACAACTACAAAAGTAGTACGATTTGGCTCTAAGATCTAGCTCTTAGGTTGCCAATTCCTGCTTTAAAACATAGAAGTTCACAAAGGATCATAGTTTATAGATGGTTTTTGAGTGAACCTCAGAGGTTGCCTCATCTAGCTCCCATATTTTAGAGATGAGGAAACTGAGAACAAGAAAGATTATAAATGACTTGATAGTTAATAGAAGATTTGCAACCTTCTGGCCCCAAACTCAGTACTATAAATTTTATTATTAAGTAAACAGGCATAAACTAAAATGAATATTTCAGTAATCAAAGAAAAGAGTCTATGAAACTGAATTATTTATAGCTTTCTTAATGCTATAATAAATCTAACATTTATAATATTTTTATAATATATAATATAATAAATTTAATAATTAACATTTAATTTGTTCTCTCCTGTACCTATACATTCCTCTGTGTTTGTGTGTGTGTGTGTGTATCTTAATGTCCCCCAATTACATTTTTAAATAATTTTTTTTATAGTTTTATTTAGTTTTGAGTTCCAAATTCTAGTCCTCCTCTTACTACTCTCCCTTACACAATAAGCAATGAGATACAGGTTATACAAGTTCAGTCATGTAAAATATTTCTATATTAGTCATTTTGTACAAGGAGTCTCAAAAAACAAAAGGAATAGAAAAAAGTGGAAAATAAGCTTCAGTCTTTATTCAAACAGTATCAGTTCTTTTGTTAGAAGCAGATAATATGCTTTCTTCATTAGTCCTTAGGGATTGTCTTAGATCATTGTATTGTATTACTGAGAATGGTTGTCATTCACAGTTTTCTGCAAATAATATTGCTGTTGCTGTGTATAATGTTCTCCTGGTTCTGTTTACTTCACTTTGCATCACTTCATATCTTTCCAAGCTTTTCTTTGTTATAGCACAATAATATTCCATCACAATCATAGATTACAGCTTGTTTAGTCATTCCCCCATTGACAAGCAACTCTTTGATTTTTACTTCTTAGCTACCATAAAAAGAGCTGCTATAAATATTTTTGCACCAGTGGATCCTTTCTCTTCTTTTTTTTCCCTTATCTTTTTTTCATGTCTTTGGGATATAGATCTTTTATTTTTTAAAATTTCATTCACCTGACATAATAATCGTTTTTGTTTTTTCTATCTTCCCCCTCCCCCCATTCTTGGATTGTGCATTGATTAGAGTTCAAGTTTTCAGAGTTTTTCAAAGTTCTTTTCCTTAACATTATTTTTATCATATATGCTCTCATACTTCTTACTTTACTCTTCATTGATATATATGAGTCTTCTCAGATTTCTGAGACCATGTGTTTTGCTATTTCTTCCAGAGCAATAATATTCCATTATTATCATATAATAATTCATTCAACTATTCCCCAAATGATGAGAACTCACTTAGATTATAGTTCTTTGCTATAACAGTCCCCTAGCTCTTTTCCCACTATGCATAAAGGTGAATCGAGAGAAGAACATCAACATTAAGTTAAATTTTGTTTCTTTTTCTTTTTCAATGATGTTTCATATATATTGAATGATGATCATATTATTTACTTTTATTTGTTGAAGAAGATAGTTTTATAAAGTTGTCAGTTTCTTTTAATATATAAAAGTTTCTTACTGAATCTCAATAACAATTGATTAAATTGTTAGATTTAATTACTTTTTCATTAAGATTAGATTTATTTTTTGTTGATTCTTCTAATTGGTTTTTAAGCATATAATTTTATATTGGTAATTTTTTTGTAGCTAGAAGTGTTGTATTCCTTACATGTGAATCTTAAAATTTTGCAATTTAGTATTCTTAACCCTCTTTTTAAAATATGTATTTTTTTAAAAAATTAAGTTGAATTATTATTTTCTCAACCTGTGATTTTATCAGTATAATGAATACTTTATGGAAATTTCCTCTAAATATACATATTTATAACTCGTTTGGGATTTATAATCTTAAGAGAGAGTGTTTTAGGACTCCACAAGTTTAAATTCCTTTACCAGGACCACAGATACTATATATTAGAGGCAGGATTTTATCTTGATTCTAAAGTCAGCCTTCTGACCACTATAACACAGTACTCCTCTATTATACTGGGTTTATAACTTTTATGTTACCATATAATTTCCATTTACCTGAAATTTCAAGTATAATTGTCCTTTCCTTTCAGTAATAGAATTTGCAGAGTAATTAATTAATTAATGCAAATCCTATGTAGGAGAGTTATTGCATGGGTACTTTACATGATTCAGATGGAATATTGGGAAGGAGCAAAGTGCATAGGATCTGTTCATTCAATGTTTCCTTCCTATTTTTGAGAAAAGAAATCATTGTTGTGAAAACATGAAATATTCTTATCTAACTCAGTGCTTTGTTTTGTCTTAGTCACATCGATCAGACGACAACATGGCAGGACCCCAGGAAGGCAATGCTTTCCCAGATGAATGTTACAGCTCCCACCAGTCCACCAGTCCAACAAAACATAATGAATTCAGCCTCGGGTAAGTCAAGTGTGATTAAAAGAATGCCTTAATCACCATTTTGCAAATTTCTTGTTTTTAAAAAACAATAGTTTTCGTTTGAGTTGATGATACAAATTTATTTCATATATTTTCTTATGTTTAACAATTTTGAAATCCTTAAATCCTTATAAGGTTCAAACATTTAACTAAATGATAACATTTTCACTATAGAATGGGCCACCCATACAATTTGAATCCAGTGATAGGCAAAGGGGGCTCCTAATTCTAAAGCCATTATTTTATAGTTAAGTTCTATTAATTGTTAACATGCTATCATAAACTAGCTTGGTTACTTCAAAAAAACAAAACTAATAAAAAACAAAATTCTTCCAAAACTAAATGGTACCTCAAAATCCTCTTCAGTCTTGGTTCATGCTTCCTTGTCTACAGTTTCTTTTTCTCTCTTTGTGTTCAAGACTTTATAACTAAAGTTGTTTCCCACTTCCTTTAGTGGTTAGGATAGAAAGCAAAGGTATATTGTTTCTCTTGACCATCCAAAAATTCATTCCACTCTAAGGAATCACTAGAGGGCAATAGAAATGTTTCTTTCTTCGGGGTACTTGTTTGTTGTGCATGTCCCAGGTCCAAACCTCAGAATTAATTGGTAACTAAATTAAGAACTGCAGAACTTTGTAATGATCTAAGTCTTCTCCTAATACTATTTTGTGGATGCAGAGGAAAGCCAGCATTATCTCAGGTGTTTTCTGAATGTATAAATGAATTTCTTGTGCTTTTTCTTTTGTAAATAATTTGTGACCTGTAAAAGCAGAAGCCTAAATGGGTTGGTTTCTTTGTATAGATTTGTTATTGTTGTTGTTACTTTTGGCTATATCATAGAATTTTTTCAGATTTCTATAAGGAAAACAAAATATGGGATCCTTTGTTACTTTTAAACTAGGTTATGTATTATGATCTTTCATTGAATGGCCTCTGTTTAGTCTATATTGGATTGCTTTCTGTCTAGTGGAAGGAGAGAGAAAAATTTGGAACACAAGGTTTTGCAAGAGTGAATGTTGAAAACTATCTTTGCATGTATTTTGAAAAATATAGCTGTTTAGCTATTATTTTTGTAAAAGCCTTTCATTATAAGATCTAGTATTCTAAAATTTTCTGGAAAAAACTCTAAAGATCTTCAGTAGTATTAAAATGTTATAGAGAAATATTGTTGAATGTTGCCTTGGACATATTTATGTAAAAATTAATGCTATTTGAATTTTTTATTTTAAAAAAGCCTTAATTTGAGGGGAAATTGTAAAGAACTTGAGAAACCTATAGTTAAGTTTTTTAACTTTGAAAATAGAAAATTCATTTAATAGAAAGATTTCAATATAGAGGACTTACTGAGAGGTACCAAAAACAAATAAGCAAAATACTGCCATATAACAGAAAGCCAACTAACCAAAAACAAATAAAATACATCCCTATGACTGTCCTTACATCTATATTGGAAATTAATTTAACATAAATTAACCCTTTAATATAAAGGCAATCTGTGTAATTAATCAAAGGTAACCATAGAAAGAGAGCATCCTAGCAGCATAGAATCACAGATTAAAACTGAAAGACAGCTCAATGAACATCTAGTACGATCCCCTCATATTATATATAATGAAACAGGCCCAGAGAAGAAGGTATGACTTAAGGGCATACAAGCTTAGCATTTGAACCCATGGCCTCTGAGTCAAAATTCATTGTACTTTATCTACTGTTGTTCTACTCTACTCTACACCACATTGTGTTCTCCCTCTCACTGTAAAACATGTTGCAGGGAAATATACTTAAACACGCTTCTTTGGGTTGGTGAATATTGGGTGGTAAGACACCCTCTTGGTTTTTTTCCCTAGGCTTATTTGACTTCTGGTCTTATCTAAAGACTATGCTGGTGGTATTCTAATTGTTCTTTCTTTTACTACTGATCACTTATCTCTCATTGTGAGGTTTGTGACCATCTCACCCACATTCACCAGTGGTAGAACTGCAGTTTTCTGTAGCACTCCATTTTTTTTTTTTTTTTTTTTTTTTGTCTGTAACAAGTAACTGGGAATAATGTAAGTTATAGAGCCAGAAGCTTAATTAATATGTCAGGCTGGAATTGTCCTTGCTACTTCTGTAACTTCTGTATAGAGCTGGGAAATTTTTGGTGTCCTGGTTCAAGTTTTAAAATTAAAACTTCTAGGTGTCTCTTATCCGTTGGAAGTTTTAAGCCTTTGCTATATTACATATGAATTGATGTATCACTAAATAAATGTATCATGTAATGGAAACCAAAATTTCCTGGCATTTAAAGTGTTCCCTATTGTAGCAATTTTCACTTCTCCCTTGGATTTGACAATATTCTAATGTATATGGATACATTGGACTTGTATTTAAAAGCAAATATCCATCACAAAGCATTTCTGGTTGTTTTCCTACATATAAGTGTAGCATGTGGTGTTGGTGAAACTGAAATGCTTTTTATGTAATGCTATGTTCATTGTATAATTGATGCATTTGGAAATCTTCCAAGTGAATGTTTTGAGGGAAATTTTTAAATTTATTGTATTCTGTGTTGGCAGAGATAACAAGTAGAGTTGTCCCTTGAACATCACTGTAAGTCTGAATGATGCTGTGATGAATCCACCTAGTGAGGAAGTTTTTTAATTCCTTGAGTGATATAAAAGAAAAACTTTTGACTTAATTTTGACTTCTTTTAATTGATGCTGTCTTCAAAAAGTAATCAATACTACTAATACTAAAAGAAGAACCTGGCTTAATGTTGGCTTCTTCTAATTGATACTACCACTTAAAAGTTTAAGGCCTTTCTTCAAATGAGCAAACTAGAAGGACTGCTTCTGTGAATAATACTACTTTATGGAATTGAACATTCTTTCAATCAATAGACATTTGGGGTGGACCTACTATATACAAGGCACAGAGGTAGAGGCTTGAAATATAGTCCTAAAAATACTGTATCAGCCCAGAAGGTCTACTTGGGGAAGGGGTAATGAAAGGGTAGAGATGACATACATAGATAAATATGATACAGGGCAGTAAATGATGGGAAAAAAGATAATATAGATAAAATGTTCTAGGAAAATTTCAAGGGAGTAAAAACAGTTTTAACTTTTGGGGATAGGATAGTGTTCAGGAAAACTGATCAGAGAAAGTGGTACTGAGCTAAACCACTAAGTAAAATGATGATTCTGGAAAATATTGATGAATAAGAATTAGTTTCCTATCTTGGGGAACAGCTAATGTACGTAAAGGAGTAGGAGATGGAAAATCAAATTTGGGTAACAATTAGTTATCCAATTTGGCCAAAACATTAGAGTGGATAAAGCTAGAAATATGAATGTGATTGGAGGAATATGAACTAGATTGAGAAGGTGTTCAAATGCTAGGCAGAAGAGTTTATATTTTATCCTAGAAGCATTTAGGAAGTGACTGAAGATTTTTAAGGAAGGGAGTCATAGTCCTGGAGTTAATTAGGTTATGGTTATAGGACTATGAACAAGAAATATAAGTGGAAAAAAAAATGAAGATATTATGGTATAAATACACAGAGTTGGCAGCAGAGGGAATCTGAAAGTAGCAGTAGGGAATTAGACAAATATGCCAAATGACCTTCCTTGTCTTATGTGTTTGAAGGTGTATGGTAAGAGAACTGGCAAACAATGGAGACATTTTGAGGGGAGTTAATTAATATTGGAAAATTAAGATTGGAAATTTGGAAACAGCAGTTGAAGAAAACTTGCCTTTAGCATCAGACTTTATTGCCAGTCATTAACAATTAACTGTCTGGTTCTTCCCTTCTTCAATATACTGAGGGCACTCCACCTGGGAGAAGCAGTTTGCAAAAGGTACCCACAAATTAGAATTCTAATCAGAATCTACAATTTTCTCCATACCTTGTCCCCACAGCTAACAAATTCCTACTGTATGCTTCCCTATTCTCAGGGTGGAGAAACAAAACAAAATATCTCTCCATTGTTACTATTGCCTCAATTCTCATCCCTACTTCAGCTTCCCCTATAACCTCTATCATTCCGTTCTATTAGCAAACTTCCCCTTTATTCTAGATACCTATTGCTACATTTCTTCCTTCTGGTAATCACAGAAACCTGGATTTGACAAGATATGGAGAAAATTTGCTATTTCCAGTTTTCAGATGGAGCCCTCTTGAAACTATAAACTGTCAGGTAGCAGAGCTCAGGCTACATAGACAGAATTCACATAAGAGACAGGTTTGGACATGTGATTTTATGTGCCATTGGAGACAATATTAATATCCATGAGGTCACAGATTCTTATTGAAGCATTAGGGCAGCTACATGGCACAGTGGTTCACCTTTGCAAAACCATTGTTCCAAATTTTTCTCCCTTGCTCCCTCTTCTCCAAGACAGCAAACAATCCAAAAAGGAATAAACATGTGCATTTCTTCTGAACCAATTTCCATATTTGTCATGTTGTGCCAAAATAATCAGGTGAAAGGGGGAAAAACATTAGAGAGAGAGGGGAAAAAACCCAAGCAAACAAATGATAACCAAAAAAAAGGTGAAAATACTATACTTTGATCTACATTTAGTCTCCATAGTTCTCTCTCTAGATGCATATGACACTTTTCATCACAAGCCTTTTAGAATTACCTTGAATCAGCTCATTGTTGAAAAGAGCCAAGTCTGTCACAGTTGATCATCACATAATTTTGTTGCTGTGTATCAAGTTCTCTTGGTTCTGCTCATTTCACTTAACATCAGTTTATGTAAGTCTTTCCAGGCTTTTTTGAAATCAGCCTGCTCATCATTTCTTATGGAACAATAATATTCCTTTACATTCATATATCATAACTTAATCAATCATTCTCTGAGAGGCATCTATTCAATTTCCAATTCCTTTCCACTATAAGCTTGTTAGAATCTCTCTCTTTTTTTTAATAGCTTTTTTATTTTAAAATTATATGCATGGGTAATTTTACAGCATTGACAATTGCCAAACCTTTTGTTCCAATTTTTCCCCTCCTTCCCCCCACCCACTCCCCCAGATGGCAGGTTGACCAAATATATGTTAAATATGTTAAAATATAAATTAAATACAATATATGTATACATGTCCATACAGTTATTTTGCTGTACAAAGAGAATCAGACTTTGAAATAGTGTACAATTAGCCTGTGAAGGAAATCAGCTTTTTAGAAATCTTAACTGAAACCTAGTATTACATTTGAATAGATTGAAACACAATATGAGGAAGGGTTTGGGAGGTTAGGAGTTAGGGAGAAGATCCTAGTGGGGAAAAAAAAACAACAGAAAATTTTAAATAAATAATTAAATCAATGAATCTTCCACCTTGAAAATTATTATATTAATATAGAGGTGTATCTTATATATGATAATACATGAAGTAGATAATTTAATATTTAATGACAGTAGTTGAAAAACTTCATTTAACAGTAAGGATTGCGATTTTACTTTTTTGATGATTTAGTTACATTGGTTATAAAGTCACAAAATCCAGTAACGGCACCTTCTATATATGCAACTCTTACAAGTGAAGCTCTAATAACTACTAATAACTAGAGTAGTTTAGAGTTTTTAGAGCCAAAAGGTGACTCTGAACTAACACCAGAAGGCAACTGAATTTTTTAATTTAATTTTTAAAAAGGCATTTCTTAGTCTCAGAAAAAGATAATGAAGCATTTTCAGTCACACCTGAATAAGAAATTCTCTCTACAGTATTATTGACTAGAATTCATTTGGCTTCTGTTCGAAGGTCAGGACCTCATGACTAATGGAAAATCCATTCCCATCTCCATTTCTCTTCTTAAAGTTACAGGATATTTTCTTCTCCTGATTTTCATCAGATTTCTTGCTCTCTTTAGTTTAGCTGATTCTTCAATATTCATCAGGCACCACATAATTCTGAAAATCCCTGGAGGCTTTTTTCCAGCTTCTCTTTCTTTATTGATTTTTATTTACTCTCATTGAATCAGGTGAGGTAGAGAGTGAAAGTAGTGGTAATAGAGTGTTAAGGAGAGAAGCAGTCTTGATCCAAAGCAGTGGAAATTACAAGAGAGTCTTCTGGTTCTCCCTATAAGATGCGAAAAGCCTCTTGGCCACTCTTCTCCGGTACATATTGTGCCTTCCCCCATTCTTTTTGGCTCATAGGTTGAGGTGGGGGCATTGTATACTTCTTGCTTTCCATTGCCATTTCCCAATTCTGCACCTATCTACATCACTCAGTAATGTCTTTCTTTGGGAATTATCCTGTACATATCTACTCTCTGAATTAAAATGCTGATGAAGTGAACCATTGGGATTAGGTTTGGAATAAAGGAAAAGAGACAAAGACAATGAGAAGATACTAGGAGACTTGTAGATAAATGTCACCAAAATCAAGATGAGGTAATAAATAGATGAAGTGGATCTGAAAGGATGAGAGGTTATTGAGAGATGAATAAATTCATCTCTAAACTATTGTAGAAGATGGCAAAAGATCTTGAGCACTGTTTTATACGCAAAAAAGAGTAGAAGGAAAAACAGATTCACAAAAAGTGTGATGAGAGACCTAACTAATCATAATCTCCTGAGGGCATTTAGGGATGAAATTGAAAAGCAGTGAAAAAATAAAAAAAATTTAAAAAATTTAAAAAACCCTTAAATCTGTAGTTACTGTCAAAAGTTTGTCTATCAATGGCTGTAGAGCCACCAAATATGTGCTCTTAACATAGTGCTTGAGGTATTCCATAAACAAAATTGACCCTTAAGAAAAATGGGAAGAGGAATGTATAATCTGCAATATAGCAAATATATACAGAGGAAATCCATATGTGAAACAGAAAGAGTACCAAATGACTAAACTTTGATATAATTGGGTGAAAAAAATGATAGAGAATATATCAATAATCACCAATTCATATGTTTACTTTCCCATGTCTGCAAAATATTTAATGAATTTTATATGCAGCAATAATAAAGTCTTTCATCAAAAACAACTCTGAAATTGAATCATACCATTGACTGAAAGACACAATGTATATAAGACCCTTCATTGCTAATTTTTTGTGACTTTTAAAATTTTTTATTTCAGTGAAGTAGATCAAATTGCTTTTTTGAAGACCCTGTTCCAAAGACCTACTTTCCACAAGTATATTTCGATCAAAAATTTCTTAGATAAGACATCTCAAACAGAGAACTTCTATTACACATCAAATGAGGCATAAACACAAAATCTTGTTTTGTTTATTTTTAAAGCTTTCTATTTTCAAAACATGCATGGATAATTTTTCAACATTGACCCTTACAAATATATAATATAAATAATAATCTTGCTGTACAAGAAAAAGCAGATCAAAAAGGGGGGAAAACGAGAAAGCAAACAACAACAAAAAGAATGAAAATGCTATGTTGTGATCCACACTCAGCTCCCATGGCCTTCTCTCTAAGTGTAGATGGCTCTCTTCATCACAAGATCATTGAAACTGGCCTTAATGATCTCATTATAAAACAAGATCTTATACACCAAAGTTTGTCACTATTGTAGGGGATGGTGTAGAACAAGGTTCAAATGGAAGAAGGATTCTGTATAGAGGACGTACTTCAGAAGTGTACTTGTATTAATTACGTGAAATCCTAGAACATTGTAACTTTGCCTAAATGAAATAAAGAAATCACTCAAAAAGGTTTCTCCTTAACTTTCCACAAAGATTTTTTAAAAACAATAAATGGAAGATCTGTTATTGATTATATTCCACTGCATGGATAACCCCAAAAGTTGTACTATCACTTATGTCTAGAAATGGATAATAAACTGGGTCAAGAACTAAAAGAGGAAAACAGGTTAGGTTGCCTTTTTTGAAATTGGGCAGTACTTTTAATTACTATTGCTATATGTTTTTATAACATCTTTTCCAGTGATATCCTCTCTACTCAGAGAGCCATCCCTATAATAAAGAATTTTTTAAGAGAAGGGCAAAGTCAGTTTAGACAAGCAAAAGACACATCAGCTGAATTTGACAGCATATGAAATGTTCCACACCAATAGACCCTCATTTCTACTTCCCCCCCAAAAAAGTTGTTCATGACCCCAGTTAGAGTTTTCTTGGCAAAAATACTGGAGTTGTTTGACATTTCCTTCTTTAATCTGTTTTATACATAAAGAAACAGAGGCAAAATAGGGTTAAGTGTCTGAGTCCAGATTTTAACTCAGAAATATAAGTCTTCCTGACTCTAGGTCCAATCCATCGCACCATCTAGCTGTTCACAATAAAGAGAAAGATGTCTATTTTCTCTTCTTTTTAGTGATGGACTTGATTATTATAGTTACATGTTCACCTTCGGTTTTGATTATTGTTCTTTTCTTTGATGTTGTGGTTGTCATTATGTATGGTGGTTTCCTGATTCTATTTAATTCAGTTTCTATCATTTCGGATAAATCTTACCATGCTTTTTGTTCTTCATAGTCTACAGTGGAATGTAATTCTCAGTTACATTCCTAAACCAGAATTTGTTCAACCATTCTGCAATCAATGGTCATATTACTTGATTGCCAGGTTTTTGCTTCTACAAAAAGTGCTTGTATGAATATTTGATTCTCTTTTTGACATTCTCAAGATAAGTACCTAGCAGAGAGATCCCTGAGTTGAAGAATATACCCATTTTAGTCACTTTCTTATATAATTCCAAATTGAACTGATCCAACCATTTTGTAAAACAAGGTTTCACCAACAATGGTATATACCCTTTCTTTCACAATTCCTCCAACATTGACTATTCCCATTAAGTTACACTAGTGCTTTTAAGGACTCCAAACATCTTTCTGAAACAAAAGTCCATCTTTTTAATATCATTTTTCTAGTTTTCAAAACATGGAATGCATAGTCCTGAAATAACTAAAATTGTCAGCTATAATTAATTAATACATATATAATGAATCTGTATAGGGTACAATATAATGCCTATGAGATGTTGCACAGATGTTGAAGTTAAAAGATGTTATTATCAGACAAATGTGCAACTGGAAAAGGAAGTGTATTTATCATGTATCAAGAGCAAAGAGGCAACTGATAGATAAATTGACATAGCTCACTAATAATGACATAATAAAAGAGTTATAGAAAATCCCCTCTAAAAGAGGAGTTTATTTTAAAAAATGTAGAGAAAAGTTGTGCAGGTTAAGAAGACATGGGATGATTTGTGTTGTCTACCAGTTAATTGTTGGGATCATAGATCATTCAAATTACAGAAAAATAAGATATTTCTTAAAGTTGAAATTGCAAGGAAAATAACTTTATTCCTCATATATGTAATAATGATAATGGTATGATAATAGTAAAAGAGAAGGTGTCTCCTTTCTAACCTAGGCTAGAAATGCAACAGCCACTCATGAGCCTGTTTCCATTACTAATTAGCATTGGAGCTTTGATTTGCTCCGTTTTTTGACCTGGAGATTCTTTTCTCCTTAGGCAGCTTGGAGATCCCTCATTGCCTGAGGTGTGGTCCTCTGCAGTTTACTCCTAACCTCAATTGATCCACCAGCCTGAACCTCCCTAATAGGAAGGATTTACTCAGGTGTATATCACCACATCTAATGATATCATATTTATATAGCACTTTAAAATTTGGAGGAGGGAATAATAGAGAAACAGGAAGTAACCAGGTGGAACTATTAGAATTAGAGATAAGATATGAAAGAAGAATCTTTCCACTTTTTTCTGCTAGGTGAGGGTTAGTTCTTTTTTTTTTTTTTTTTTTTTTTTTTTTAATAGCTTTTCATTTACAAGATACATGTATGGGTAATTTTTCATCAATAACAATTGCAAAACCTTTTGTTGCAATTTTTTCCCCTTCTTCTCCCCATCCCCTCCCCTAGATGGCAGGTTGACCAATACACGTTAAGTATGTTAAAGTATAAGGTGAGGGTTAGTTCTTGTGAAAACAGCATGAGATTCCTAGGATATTTCCCTGAAAGGAAAAGCTGAAGTTATACCTTGATTGAGAAAAATGTCCTGTCAATCTTGCAAGTCAATACAAATCAGGGGAAACTGCTGCACCTACTATCACTGCTGTGGAATAAGACTGATCACGCTTGGGTACAATCACAAAAATAAATAGTAAAGAGCTATATTAACTTGGACCCAATCCTGTGGCTACTACTGTATTAGCTGGCAAATGCTGAAGTTCTATGGGGAAGGAGGGAAGAAGAGAGACACATGGAGACAAAGGAAACTGACACAATAAAATGCAGCCCAAAAATGAAGATCAAGGTGTTCCTCCTTCACAAGCAGGCAAATTGTTCTGCTTTTCAAATATAGGGTTGGAAAAGGGACTTCCGGCCAAGATGGTAGAGAGGACACAGACACCTACTTAATCTCCATCTTTGCTCTCAGAATTTATTTCATGACAAGGCCTAGGAATTAGTGCTTGACTGGGGAAAAAAAAACACAAATAATTACCAACAGAAGACATTGTTGAAATTCTTCAGAAAAGGTCTATTTTTGCTGGCAGGGGGGGACAATCAGATCAGGTGCAGGCTGAGGGCAGGAAGTGAGAGTATGGCAGGCAGCTCACACTGAGTAGATCTGAGGGGGGAGTGAGGTGTGACCTCAGCTGTTTCTGGGGAAAGAACTTTACCACAGTGTTGGCTACTTTGTCCTGGCAGCAAGTCAGTAGACCAGCAGAGAAGCCGTAAACACAGGAGGTAAGACTAAATTCCAGAACTATCAAACCAAGGAAAAAATATTACAAGCTGCTATAAAAAATCAATTCAAATATAGAGGAGCCACAATAAGAATTACTCAGGATCTGGCAGTGTTCACATTAAAGGATCGAGGGATCTGGAATCTGATATTCCGAAAAGCTAAAGAACTCGGTATGCAACCAAAAATAACTTACCCAGCCAAAATGAGCATTTTTTTTCCCAGGGAAGAAGATGGACATTCAAGGAAATAAGTGAATTTCATATATTTTTGATGAAAAAACTAGAACTAAACAAAAAGTTTGATCTCCAAATATAGAACTCAAGAGATACCTAAAAAGGTAAAAAGAAATCTTGGGAACTATATTTCTGCTATAAAGATATATAAAGAACACATGTATAATTTGTTCTAGAAACTAGAGGTGGAAAGAAAATTGTACCCGGAAAAGGGTAAAATGGGAGTACTACATCTCACTACAATGGAAGCAAAGGAAACCTATTATATCTGAGAGAAAGAATGGAGGGGATGAACATAGTGTGTATCATACTCTTGTCAGAATTGGCTGAGAAAAAAATATTAGACATTCGATTTATGGTGAAACTTCTTCAAACTCACTGAAAAGTGGGAAGGGAAAAATGAAAAGGGAAGGAGTAAGCTAAGCAGAAGGGAATACGGAAACTGTGAGAAAAAGGGGTAAGATGGGGGGGAAACTCTAAGGTGGGGAGGAGGGATACTAAAAAGGGAGGTTTGTGAGAAGCAAGTGGTGCTCACAAGTTTAATATTGGGGAAGGGGGAAGGAAAGGAGAAAAGCATAAGCAAAGGTTAACAAGATGCCAAGTAATACAGAATTGGTCATTTTAACCATAAATATGAATGGAATAAACTCCCCCATTAAGAGGAAGTGGTTAGCAGAATGGATTAAAAGCCAGAATCCTATAATATGTTGTTTACAGAAAACACACCTGAAATAGGGAGATACATGCAGAGTAAAGGTAAAAGGTTGGAGCAGAATCTACTATGCTTCAGGTGAAGCCAAAAAATCAGGGTTAGCCATCCTGATCTCAGATCAAGCAAAAGCAAAAATTGATCTAATTAAAAGAGATAAGGAAGGACACTGTATCTTGCTAAAGGGTAGCATAGATAATGAAGCAATATCAATATTAAACATGTATGCACTAAGTGGTGTAGCATCTAAATTCTTAAAAGAGAAATTAAGAGAGCTGCAAGAAGAAATAGATACAAAACTATAATGTGGGAGATCTCAACTTTGCACTCTCAGAATTAGATAAATCAAACCACAAAATAAATAAGAAAGAAGTCAAAGAGATAAATAGAATACTAGAAATGTTAGATATGATAGATCTCTGGAGAAAACTAAATGGAGACAGAAAGGAGTACACTTTCTTCTCAGCAGTTCATGGAACCTATACAAAAATTGACTATATATTAGGACATAAAAACCTCAAACTCAAATACAGTAAGGAAGAAATAGTAAATTCATCCTTTTCAGACCATGATGCAATGAAAATTACATTCAATAAAAAGCCAGGAGGAAATAGACCAAAAAATAATTGGAAACTAAATAATCTCATTCTAAAGAATGATTGGGTGAAACAACAAATAGTAGACACAATTAATAACTTCACCCAAGAAAATGACAATAATGAGACGTCATACCAAAATGTGTGGGATGCAGCCAAAGAGGCAATAAGGGGAAATTATTTCTCTCTAGAGGCCTACTTGTATAAAATAGAGAAAGTCAATGAATTGGGCTTGCAACTAAAAATGCTAGAAAAGGAACAAATTAACAAACACTAAACTTGAAATTCTAAAAATAAAAGGAGAGATCAATAAAATTGAAAGTAAAAAAAACTAATTAATAAAACTAAGAGTTGGTTCTATGAAAAAACCAACAAAATAGATAAACCCTTAGTAAATCTGATTTTAAAAAGGAAAGAGGAAAATCAAATTGTTAGTCTTAAAAATGAAAAAGGAAGAACTTGCCACTAATAAAGAGGAAATTAGAGCAATAATTAGGAGTTACTTTGCTCAACTTTATGCCAATAAATTCGATAACTTAAATAAAATGGAAGAATACCTTCAAAAATATAGCTTGCTCAGATTAACAGAGGAAGAAGTAAATTGGTTAAACAGTCCCATCTTAGAAAAAGAAATAGAATAAGCTATTAACCAACTCCCTAAGAAAAAATCCCCAGACCCAGATGGATTTACCTGTGAATTCTACCAAACATTTAAAGAACAATTAACTCCAATGCTATATAAACTATTTGAAAAAATAGGTATTAAAGGAGTCCTACCAAATCCCTTCTATGACACAGACATGGTACTGATACCTAAACCAGGTAGGTTGAAAACAGAAAGAAAATTATAGACCAATTTCCCTAATGAATATTGATGCTAAAATCTTAAATAAAATATCAGCAAAAAGTTTACAGAAAATCATCCCCAGGATAATACACTATGACCAAGTAGGATTTATACCAGGAATGGAGGGCTGGTTTAATATTAGGAAAACTATTAACATAATCGACTATATCAATAACCAAATTAACAAAAAACTTGTGATCATCTCAATAGATGCAGAAAAAGCATATGATAAAATCCAACAAATGTTTATCTGTAGGGTTCTCTGGGAGGGGGAATGTATGTACACATATTTAATATTAGTCTACATTATACTTTCTTAAGTCTAGATAATCAGCAAAACAATAAATCAATCCCTGATTTGTAAAATTACTGATTTCTGGGGTACAGGTAGTCACTTTGAAATTTTAATACTCTACTTATTTTGTATTTAATTTATACTTTCACATATTTAGCATGTATTGGTCAACCTGCTATCTGGGGGAGGGGGAAGGAGGGGAAAAATTGGACAAAAGGTTTGACAATTGTCAATGCTATAAAATTACCCATGCATATAACTTGTAAATAAAAAGCTATAATAAAAAAAAGAAAGAAAGAAAGAAAATTTAATACTCAATTTTTACAGGTGGTTAAAACAATCTCCAGTACATTCCTGGAAGAGGACATACACAGAAGATGTTGTGAAGATTTAAAGAACTAGATTTATGCACTGATTAAGTTCTAGTGGGTAGAATAGGTTGACAGTAAGTATTTTGAGTCTGTACAACTGAGAGGATGGTAGTACCTCAATAATAATTGGAAAGTTACTATGTAACTAGTAACTAAGTAACTATGTAATTAGTAACTAACTTTTAGTAACTAAGTTACTAAAAGTATAGTTATGGAGAAAGATGAACTCTTTTTTAGAATTACTGAATTTGAATTGCTTTTAGGATATCTATCTAATTCAAGATATGCAAAAAGCAGTTTATATGGAACCATTGCTCAGGAGTGAGCCTTGGGGCTAGATATATGGGTCTGAGAATCATCTGCTTGGATAAATGAATCTAGTTGAAGCTAATGTTATTATCAATGTATAGGATAAGGAGAATAATTATAGGAGGAAAAAAGAAGACCCCCCCCCCATACAGGACACCAGTGATTAATGAGATGAGAATCCAGTAAAGAAGCCTGTAAAAGAGCAGTCAGAAAGGTAGAAGTAGAACCAGAAGAAAAACATGTCAGAAACTGAAAGGAAAGTATTCAGAAAGGTACAGTGATCCAAAGTCAAAAAATGCAAAAAGGTTTAAAAAAAGAAAAAGATGAGCATTGAGGAAAAAACAAGGCATTTCAATTTGGCTATTAAGACTTATTTAATAGAGTATACCAAGAAGATTGAGTTGAATGATGAGCCAAATTGAAGAAGTTTTAGAATTGACTCAGAGGTGAAGAAGTGGAAGCAACCATTAAAGAGGACTTTTCTTCAGGGGTGCTGAGAAAGGGAGAATTATCAAGTGATAATTAGTGATTGTGGTTGGATAAAGAAACTTTTTTTTTTTTTTAATTATTTCTGCTTTCCTCAGTTACATGGGAAACTTTGTTGTACATGTACATTCATTGTTTACATATTTCCATATGTAAGATGTAGGGAGAGAAAAGCAGAACAAAAGGAGAAGAAATGAAAATGAAAAAGGTGAAAATGTTATGTGTTGGTCTAAATTCAGTCTCCATTGTTCTCTCTGGATGAGGATGGCATTTTCTACCCAAACTTTGTTAGGATTGTGGGATCACTGAACTACTGAGAAGAACCAAGTCAATCATAGTTGTTGATCATTGCACAATCTTGCTGTTGCTATATACAGTGTTTTCTTGGTTCTGCTTGCTTCATTCAGCATCAGTTTGAGTAAATTTTTTCAGACTTTTCTAAAATTAACTTACCAGGTTTGGGGTTTTTTTGGTTGTTTATTGCTTTTATTTTTTAATAAAGGTTGAGGAAGACATGGATCTCTTTGTAGGAACCAATAGATGAGGAGAGATTGAAAACTAGCGAGTGGGGTAATGTTAATGAGGGCAGTTTGCTGGAAAATATGGGATGGAATGAAATGAAATCAAAAGGTTCATTTCAAAGAGCTTGGTCACCTTCTTCAAAGAGGGGATTTGAAGAAGAGATAATGAGGAAGGTGTCTGAGAGTCA
Organism: Sarcophilus harrisii; assembly: GCF_902635505.1. NCBI lineage: Eukaryota > Metazoa > Chordata > Mammalia > Dasyuromorphia > Dasyuridae > Sarcophilus > Sarcophilus harrisii. Next base: position 476,534,901 of record NC_045428.1, read on the forward strand.
TTTGGAAGAATAGGGAACCTTCATGGAATGGCCTCTTTGATTGCAGTCCCCTTTGAGAAGATGGAGAAAAGATGTAATGAGAGGCTTGAGGAAGGATAAAAATGTTTAGAATATCTGTTACTATATTAAGTAGGATAACAAATCAGTTAGAGAGATGAAAACTGAATACCTTGCTTGCAGGGAGGACCCAGTTGAGATCATATAACAAATTTATAATATATCTAATCAGCAGTTTTCATATTTTCTCCAGTCCTGATCATGAACTTAAGAATAGTTGTGAGGAGGAGGGGGTATATGGTGAGACTGTTCCAGGTTTGGAGTTTGTCCAGATGTGATTGGCCAGATCAGAGGCAAGAAACTTAATAGTTGAAGATAGTGTGGTGTTTGACTGATTCACCTTAGGATCAAGAAAAAGAAGGGAAGAGAATGGGACTGTTGCAAAGGTGATGATCTGGGAAAGCAATGAGAAATGGAGGAATGAAAATTGCAGTGAGAATGAAAAACAGAGGTAAGGACCATATGGAATGATTAAAAATTACGGTTAGATAAAGAAATTTCAGAGTTCATTAATATAAAGTAGAATACTTATAGGTGATGGCAAGATGAAGGTTTTTTCCATTTCTGTGGTACAGCTAAGGTTGAGCTAGCATGGAAGAAAAGATCTACATAATACTAGAATGAGAAACTAGGAAGTTAAGGTATTTGAGGAAGCATGAACCTATTTGTTGAAAGGCAGGAGTTGGGGTGGGAAAGATAGTCGGCTACTAAACTCATTGAGAGAGAAAGGGAAATAGCAGGCATCAGCAAATAATTGTCACCAGGATTTGGATTGAATGATAAATGTGTATAGTATAAATCTCAAAAGGAGATGTTGCTGAGTGATGATGGTTATTGTCTAGAAGTGACAGTTTCATCTTCTGTACCCCAACCAGTTAATTCAGGGTATCAATGAAATTGCAGCCAGTGCTGAAAAACATCCAGGGATAGTCTCATCAGAAGGGAACTGGATCTCAGTGACTGCCAGAATATGGAAGGAATGAAACAGGAAAACATGTTGGATGAAAAGAAATTTGTTCATTATGGAGCAGACTTTCCACAAGAAAAAACGATGGGTAGATTTGCAGTGAGACACTGGGAAGAAAAGATGGATGGAGAGAATAAGGAAACAAGTTTAGGATAGGGGAAAAGGTTTGTCCATCAGCATCTAGGATTAAAATCACTGAGGTCTGTTGAGGGAGACTAATTCACAATTGTTCAAGATCCTTCCTCAACCTCATGAAAGATGCTGATTTTGTCTCTTGTGAGGTTCCATGAAACCCACCTCACAAATGGCAGAAATAAGCAAAGGTAAAGCCCCAGAGAGTCTGGAAAGGATACAAGATCTATCCTTGTGTGCCCACTAAAGAAGTTGTTTAGGGAGAGGGTGGTACCCTAGAGCAGGGAGCATGACCTAGTCTCCAGGTCACCCCATAAAAACCTGGAAAAAGCCTTGGAGTATAGAAAGATATGAGTCCGTTGGCCTTGTCTGGTCTGAGATCGCATGTAGAACCAAAACCGGAGTTCCTTTGGTATAACTAAAAATTTACTATTTCCGTGTTCCAATCATGCATTGATTCTAGTGATATGATTATCCTATCATGATAAACTCAATTCATTTATCTAGTGTTATTTGAATTTTTTTTATCCCTTCCTTCTGGACACAATTATAGCTACCTTTTTTGGAAATTTTCATTAATTCTTGAAGATGCTGAATACAAAAACTGGCAGCTTTAACTTGAGCCTTCTGCCCCTACATAAATGCCAGTTGTAGGTGCTGGCCTTCCTGAGCCTTCTTCTTGACCTTAACTCAAACCTATTTCTTTCTCTTAATACCTCCTGCTACTGTGGCACCATTTTTTTTTTCCTAGTTCAGTTTCTTTAATCCTAATTGGGGATGAGGGAGGTTGACGCTGTTGCTACTGCTACTCAGCTATTGATGTCCCTCCTCAGCCTGTAATCGATTTAGAATTTTCAGTAATTAGCAGTCTCTGGCAAACCTGTGTCAATGCTCCTCTCCCCCCCAATCCACTTTTCTTATAATCTTTAATCTTTTCTTCTCCACTGACTCTTTCCCTGCTGCTTATAATTATACCCAGCTTTTCTCCATTTTTAAAAAAATATTTAACTCTGTTACCTCCTCTTTTCCCTTTTATAGCCTAAGACCTTAGAAAAAAGGAGTCTGTAATCAACATTTATACAAGATACAAGATGGTAAAAAGAATTGAATTGGAGATTGAAAATATGGGTTCCAATCCTGGATCTGTTGCTTACTTACTACCTCTGATCTTAGGCAGGTCCCTATATTTCTCTGGGTCTGAGTTTCATAATCAGTAAAGTGAGAGAGTAGAAGTGATCTCTTGAGAAGAGAAGTAGGAAATGATTCCCATCTAATTTCCAATCTGTGATCCTGTGATTTTCCAGCCCCGCAACATATTTTAATAGACCTAAAACTCAAAACACATCACAGAGTTTATGCCTCTGTTCATGCTCTGCTGAGTACTTGCTTATTTCAGAGAAGTTAAGTCAGTCTTTTGTGCTTTGTAACAGCTTACATCACTGGAGGCATATAAAGGGTATAGAAATTGTTTCAGTTCTTCTGACTTGGTCTTGAAAGTTATAGTGACTGAATAATAAGTAAGTGATTTATAGAAATGATACTAGTTAAAGTTTAATTTTCATTTTCCTTAGTGATTTCCAAATTCTTCTGGTTACTGTCTTGCTACAATCATTTTATGACTCATGGGAGAAATATTTGTGTGAAGGATCAAGATGTTAATTCTTATAAAATGATATTCATAAACTACCATATAAGGATAGTGCTGTGAGTCTAAATCCTGTGACATCAGTAGCTGTGGGTCTCTGAAATCATGTTCAAAATATAAACAAGAACCTCTGGAGAATGATTATTTTTTTTTATTTCTTTTTTAACCTAAAGTGGTATCATTTCCCCATCCCATTCCCTACTTTACTGAAATTAAAAGATTTTATTAAAGACATATGGAGGCAAGATCAGTTTTAAAGTTTTACTTAAGAAGATGTTGCTCATTGTATGCAAATGACTTTCTAAAATCAACTTATTTTAATTTCTAACATCTTGAAGTTCCCATATTATACTACCCATATTCAAATAGCTGACTCAGATTGTCATTTAAGAAAGTTCTTTGTGCTTAATTAGGTTTGTTCTCAAAAAAATCTAACCAACAGTAAATGAATAATTGTCATTTCCCATTTAATAATGTAAAAATCACATATAAGTTATAGTTATATTTCTTGTTACCTAAGATCTGACTTGTTCTTCATCTGAGTTCATTATATAGATGTTCAATAGGTTTAGAGTTGGTAAGGACTTTAGAGATCATCTTAGGAAGCTGTACAGCATAGTGGATGGAGTATGAAGTCTGGAGTCAGAAAGACATGAGTCCTAATTTGGCTTCAGACACTTGACCCCCTGCACAAGCCACTTAGCCCGGTTTGCCTCAGTTTCTTCATCTATAAAATGAGCTGGAAAAGGAAATGGCAAATCAAGAAAACTCCAAATAAGGTCACAGAGTCAGACATGACTGAAACAATTGAACAACAAAAGGCCAATCTTTTATTTTACAAATAAAGAAACTGAAGTCCAGAAAAATTAAACAGTTTGCCTAAAGTCACATAGAAGAGCTGAAATTCAAACTTAGGTCTTTTGACTCTAAATTCAGAATTTTTTCAGTAGTACCGCAATGTAATTTTTACATTTTTTCCTTTTTTTCATTATCTATTGATACTATTTTATGTCACACATTATCAAATAAATTCATCAGTCATTTAGTATTTATTTCATGTCTATTATATTCCAGACTCTATGTTAAGTACTAGAGATAACAAAGATAGGCCAGAAAAACCAGCCCATTCTTAAGGTGCTCACAGTATAGTGGAGGAGACATCATATAAATAACTGTACAATTGAAGATAGTGTCAGAGGGATTGCATGAAGATTATGGAGAACATCAAACTTTAGCCAGGGAAGTTGAGGTGGACATGAGGAGGTACAACATTGCAAGTATGGGGGACAGCCAGAGAATGTGCTCAGAAAAGAAATCTTGTTGTTCATTTATGTCTGATTTTTTTATGATTCCATTTGGGGTTTTCTTGGCAAATATACTGGAGCAATTTGCCATTTCCTTCTCCAGCTTATTTTACAGATGAGGAGACTGAGGCAAACTGAGCTAAGTGACTTGCCCTAGGTCACATAGACAATAAGTGTCTGAGACCAGATATGAACTTGAGAAGATGAGTCTTCCTGACCCAGGACTTTCTCCACTAGCTGTCCACATGACATCTAGTACCAAAATATATCTAGGAGCAGAAAAGTGATAAAAATTCATCAAGAGCTAAAACCAAAATACATTTGAGCCATATTTCAACTACAGTAAATCTTTCTGCTCACTGGATTTTTGCTATTGTTCCTTGGTTCATGGGAGCATGAGATTTAGATTTAGAGATGAAAAGTACACTGGAAGTCATCGAGAATCTATCTTTCATTATTTTACAGAAGAAAGCCCAGAGAGTTTACATGGTCCTTGCCTAAGGCTACACGATAGAAAATGTCAGCTGGAATTTGAACACAAGTCCCCTTGACTCCAAAACCAATATTTTTTTCTCCCTCACTGAACCAGGCTACCTCTTATGTTTTGCCATGTGTTTCTGATTTCAGAATCTTTGAGAGTCTTGTTGATGCTATGGTGGGAAAGTATGATACAGAATTTTACAGTCACTAATAACATTTCATTTCACCATTTATGGTATACATTTTTTACAGGGTTACTTGGGACTTTAACTTGATTGAGAATTGACACTAGAGTTAACTTTTATTGTACAAAAATCTAGTTTATAAATATGAGAATTATAATCAGAGAAAATGTCTGAGATTAATTTAGCATGAGAAGATTCCATGTTTTAAAAACCTTTAGAGGCCTAAAAGAGGTTCAGAGTGGCAGTTACTTTTCTGACTTGAATCTTTCTCTCTAAAGAATATTCATATCTTGATTTTAGCTACTTACTAGTGATACCTGGGCCTAGTTAGTTTTCTTTGGGCCCGTGAAAAGTATGGGAGTTGGACTTGATGATAATCCAGGGTGCCTTCCAGTTCTAAGTCCTAATATTTCTATCTGAATTGTAAATCCATTTTATGCCAAAGGGTTTCTTATTTATTTAAGTAGGTAAATAGGTGGTTGATGGGTAGAAAGGTAGATAAGTATGGGGGAGGGTTTTGCTCAGGCTGGAATGCAGTGGTCATTCACAGATCCAGTTTCTATACTGATCAACACTGAAGCTTTAACCTTTTCCCAATCAGTCCTGTTTCCTCTTTAGGCAGACTAGTGGTTTCCATTCCCAGGATCTCTCAGCATTGGTGTTGGGACTTAGTGTGATTAACTAATTGGCTTTAGTCCTTCTGTAACTCTGAGCTGAACTCAAGCCATCCACCAGCCCAAGACCTTCCCAGAAGTACAGGATATAGGAATGTATCACCACATTCAGCTATGACTTTATATAGAGTCATTGTACCTTAAACTTTTAAGGAGATTTGGAGTTTATCCTATCTGATCTTCTATCCACTATAAGAATCTTCTTTTCAAGACCTGGAGAGACTTACATGAACTGATGTTGAGTGAAATGAGCAGGACCCGGAGATCATTATATACTTCAACAACAATACTATACGATGACCAATTCTGATGGACCTGGCCATCTTCAACAATGAGATGAACCAAATCAATTCCAATAGAGCTGTAATGAACTGAACCAGCTACACCCAGGGAAAGAACTCTGGGAGATGACTATGAATCACTACATAGAATTCCCAATCCCTCTATTTTTGTCCGCCTGCATTTTTGATTTCCTTCACAGGCTAATAGTACACTATTTCAAAGTCCAACTCTTTTTGAACAGCAAATAACTGTTAGGACATATATACATATATTGTATTTAACATATACTTTAACATATATTGGTCAACCTACCATCTGGGGGAAGGGATGGGAGGAAGGAGGGGAAAAATTGGAACAAAAGGTTTGGCAATTGTCAATGCTGTAAAATTACCCATGCATATAACTTGTAAATAAAAAGCTATAATTAAAATAAATAAATAAAAAGAACATGAGAGTACAACAAGGTTCTTACTTTCCTCAAATAGAACCTTTTGCTTCTCAGTAAAGCTTAGAATTGCATTAGGAGTTTTTTGAGAGGATAGAGTGTGGAGAAGGGGAGGGTGCCCATACCAAGCTAAATATTGAGTCTGTCATTTAATATAATTTTCACATCTTTTTCACAGGAGTTATTACTATCTGCCTATGCTTCCATTCTTTTCTTAGGAAGTTGTGTTTGTTTTTTTAAAAACAGGTACAGAATTTTGCATTTATCTGTATTAAATTTCATTTTATTAGACTTTGACAGATGTTTTGAACAGTATTAACACATTTATATTGTTGAATCCTTATTTCCTCATGTGTGTTAGCTATTCTATTCAATACCATATTTAAGGAGGCAGAATTTTCTATGGATGAAGAATAATTAGATGAGAGGTAATTAGGATGGTGAGAGCCCTCTAGACCATAACATGTTTTTTAAAAAAAGAAAAAGGACTAAAAAGATCTCAAATGCAATATGTGAAAAACTCCTATCTTTGCTCCTACAAATATCCCCACTCCACTTCACTATTTTTGGTAAGTATATTATCATCCTTCCAGACACCTGGATTCACGACATTGGACATAACACTTCCTTCTTTCTGCTCCTTTATATCTATTTGGTTTCCAACCACTGATAATTCTTTCCTCCATCAGGCTCTCATCACTTTTGCCTAAACTATCATATTGACCTCCTAGAAGGATTTCTTGCTTCCACATTCTTCCTTATTCAATCAGTCCATCCTCCACACAAAGCTAAAATAATTATCCTTAAGCACAGTCACCTAATTTTTTTTTAAAAAAACACCCACTATGTCGAGGCAGCTAAGTGGCACAGTGGATGGAGCACCAGCCCTGAAGTCAGGAGGACCTGGGTTCAAATCTGGCCTCAGACACTTAACACTATCTAGCTGTATGACCCTGAGCAAGTCACTTAACCTCAATTGCCTCAGCAAAACAAAACATCCATTGTATGTCAGGTTCTAGGCCAAGTGCTGGCATTTGACCATATCATTCCCTTTCTTAAAAACCTTACAAAAACCTAAATTTGTCCTCTAAAGTCCTTCACAGATTGACTCCAACTTACCTTCCAGATTTAATTGACATTATTCCCTTTCACATATTTTCAGTTCTAGCCCAATTTGCCTACCTGGTTTTCCTCAAACTTGGCTTTCTATCACTTGCACTGTTCACTGTGCCTTGAATAAATCATCAAATGATTGAAAAGTTATTTATTAAATATTTACTGTACATACATACTGTATCAATTCTGGGAAACGGGGGGGGGGGGGGGGGGGGGGGGGGGCGCGGAAAACAGTTCTTCCCCGCAAAAAGCTTATATTCTCTAGAAGACAACACTAAATGGGAGCTGGGGAAAGTGGAATGAGGTTGAGGGTTAAAGAATATACAGCAGCATCATTTGGAAGTGATATGGAGGTTTGATTCCAGGCAAGATAAGGCAAAAATTTTACCTATTAGAGCCCAGGGTTCTGAACCCTGGTTCTGAAGCACAGTCCAGAGGGAAGCTATTGAAAAGATATCCAAAACACAGAAGACTTGGATTGGATATGACAAAGAAAAGTCCTTCATGTTCACTATTTAGAATACTTCCCTTTAGTGTTCTCCTCAGGTGCCAATTTTTACAGAAAGCCTTTTCCTGATCTCTCTTGCTACTTGTGTTTTTTCTCCTTAAATTATACATATCTGTTCAAGTGATGTATTTCCCTAGTACACCTTTATACTGAGAACTTAATGTCTGTTGAATTAAATTCAACATAAGCAAGAATAAGGGGTGAAAGTTAGAGAGTGGCAAGTAGATGTAGGTTCTGTCCCAAAGTGAAATGGGATGTCTAGGAATTTAGTTTGTTCTCCTTCCCTAAAAATCTTTTGGAAAAGACTGGATGATTCCTTTTAGTGGTACTGTGGGATGCTTAGTATTGTTACATACACAATTTGACTTATATAGCCAAACAATTACTATTTATTTAGCATTTTTAAATTTGGAAGGCATTTCATTTCTTAGAGTTTTAAACTTTAATAGCTTAAAAACACAATAAGAGTTTTCGGGCACTGTGTATTTTCTCATTTGGCCTCACAACTACCCTGAGCGATATCCCCATTTTACAAAAATGACAGCTATTTAAGGTGGGTCATGACAATATTATCCCTAGAAAAAGATGGGGACCTAGTAAAATGTAAGCCCCTGGAAGATAAGGGACTGCTTTGTTTTGATTCCCATCTTGCATAAAATAAATACTTAGAGGTTGAGCCTTGCCAAGAATCACATATAAGGTAGATTTTTTTTCTTATAATTATAACTTTTTATCGACAGTAGATATGCATGAGTAATTTTTTACATTATCCCTTGCACTCACTTCTGTTCTGACTTTTCCCCTCCCTCCCTTTACCCCCTCCCCTAGATGGCAAGCAGTCTCTCATACATGTTAAATATGTCACAGTATTTCCTAGATACAATATATGTGTGCAGAACCGAACAGTTCTCTTGTTGCACAGGAAGAATTGGATTTAGAAGGTAAAAATAAGCCGGGAAGAAAAACAAAAATGCAAGCAGTTTACACTCATTTCCCAGTGTTCTTTCTTTGGGTGCAGCTGCTTCTGTCCATCATTGGTCAATTGAAACTGATTTAGATCTTCTCTTTGTCGAAGAAATCCACTTCCATCAGAATACATCTTCATACAGTATCATTGTTGAAGTATATAATGATCTTCTGGTTCTGCTCATTTCTCTTAGCATCAGTTCATGTAAGTCTCTCCAACCCTCTCTGTATTCATCCTGCGGGTCATTTCTTACAGAACAATAATGTTCCACAACATGCACATACCACAATTTACCCAACCATTCTCCAATTGATGGGCATCCATTCATTTTCCAGTTTCTGGCCACTACAAACAGGGCTGCCACAACCATTTTGGCACATACAGGTCCCTTTCCCTTCTTTAGTATCTCCTTGGGGTATAAGCCCAGTAGTAGCACTGCTGGATCAAAGGGTATGTATAGTTTAATAACTTTTTGGTCATAACTCCAGATTGCTCTCCAGAATGGTTGGATTCGTTCACAACTCTACCAACAATGCATCCCCTCCAACATTCATCATTTTTTTTTTCCTGTCATCTTAGCCAATCTGACAGGTGTGTAGTGGTATCTCAGAGTTGTCTTAATTTGCATTTCTCTCGTCAATAATGATTTGGAACACTTTCATATGAGTGGTAATAGTTTCAATTTCATCATCTGAAAATTGTTCATATCCTTTGACCATTTATCAATTGGAGAATAGCTTGGTTTCTTATAAATTAGAGTCAATTCTCTATATATTTTGGAAATGAGGCCTTTATCAGAACCTTTAACTGTGAAAATGTTTTCCTAGTTTGTTGCTTCCCTTCTAGTCTTGTTTGCATTAGTTTTGTTTGTACAAAGGCTTTTTAATTTGATATAATCAAAATTTTCTATTTTGTGATCAATAATGATCTCTAGTTCATCTTTGGTCACAAATTCCTTCTCCTCCACAAGTCTGAGAGGTAAACTATCCTCTGTTCCTCTAATTTATTTATAATCTCATTCTTTATGTAAGGTAGATTGTAAAGGCAAGATTCACACCTTGATCCTCTCTTATTGCAAGACTGGTATTCTTTCCTTTACACCATTCTGCCTAGTTAAACCTGTGTGAATAAAGAAGTTCTCTAAAGAGAACTTAACTAGAAACCCCAAGCTAGTCTGTTTTATCTTATATATGATAAGTGATAATTAAGCAAATGAAATATTCAGAAATAAATTTGTAATCATGAATTTGTTGTCACAATTTGATAGCTGATTGAGTTTTAGCTTCCTATAATCCAAACTTCAACTAATTCTTAATTTTTCATTTCTCTGGTAAATTCCTTTAGTCTACATTGTGAACTAATTATATGTTTTTGTTTTTGTTTTTTTGGAAACCATTCATTTCTTCTGCTGGCCTACTTGCTGTTCCTAAGTTTTTGGACAGTAAAAAAACTGGGCATGATTCCAAGAGTTCTAGGAAGGTCTAGACCTTTTTGTTTCATACACTTTTGTTTGTCTTCAGTTAGTTATCTCTAATTCAAGAAGGTCCTTAATCAGGAACAGGACATTAATAATGAGTCACTTTAATAATGAGTCACTCACCATGCCCTGAGTAGAATTTTGTTTATTTTTATTTTTAATGTTGCAAAGAAAAGAGAGCTTCTGCCATAGCAACCAAGCAATCAATCTACCAACCAGGAGCAGCATATGTTCTCCCCAAACTAAATGATCCAAATTTGACTGTCATTGGTATATGTCATTCATAGTATACTAAATTGTGTCATCTGCCCTTAACCAGATTTCTGTAGCTTGTTTTACTTCTCATTAAAATAACTAAACTTTTCTGTGTAGAACTCTCCCCTCCTCCCCCAATCTGTTCTGCTTATTTAAAATTCCTTTTTTGCTGGTGTGATAGTCAAACATTATTCTGGAATAACTCAGAGAAGTGGAGAATAGAGTGATCTTTCTAAACTAGAACCTTTGTGCTAGATACACAAATGCAAGATTGGGGAAAACTACATAGATAGTTAAACTATCTAAACTATCTAAAATCTAAAATAGATCTTGCATCTTCCTAGACTACAGATTCAATGTATCAGCAGTGCCCTTTGTCAACCAAGAAAGCTAATTAGAGTTAAAGCTAAATTAAGAACAGGATTACGTCTAGGAAGGAGGAAGTGATAGTTTTGCTTTACAACACACTAGTCAGACTGCATCTAAAGAATTGTATTTCATTTGGGAACCATAACTTGGGAAGAACAGTTAAGTAAGCTGGGGAGCATCCTTGTTAATAGCATCTATGTCAAATGAAGATCAGTTAAAGGAATTAGGGATATTGAGCTTACAAAAGACAAAGATTCTTGGGAAACATAATATCTGTTTTTAAATCTAACAAGGACTGATCTTAGTCTAAAGCTCAGGTAGATGTAAGAGCTATAAGTGGAAGTTGTTGGAATAGGTGCAAAAGGCAAATTTAGTCCTTAATGTAAGGGAAAACCTTATAGTTGGAGTGATCAGAAGTAGAGTAGGCTTCCTCTAGAAGTAATGTTTCATCCTCACTGGAGGTCTTAAAGCAAAGACTGCATAATCACTTTATATATGTATGATAAAGGGAATATTTGCGGGTATGATTTGAACTAAATGGCCTCTGAAGTTCCAGCCCTGAAATTCTGTGATTCTGAATTGAGATTTAGAAGATGCTAATTTAGATAAATTATCTTTTTCTTTGGTTATGAAATGTATTTCTAAAATGTACATAAAGAGTTGCTTACTAGCCAATTTCAAGGTTCATCACAAGGGTCAGCAAAAAGCCAAATCCTAGCAGCCAGCTTTTTTTTTGTGCCCCTGGGACTAAGAATAGTTTTATATTTTCAAATTCAATAAAACAGTGAGTGAGGGTGTGAGCTTTAGTTGGACTAGCAGTAGATTATAGAATAACATCTTTAGGACTGGAAGAAAACTTAGAGGTTATATACTGCACTTGGGTTCAGGAAAATCAGAGATCAAATCCTGCCTCAGATACTTACTTACTGTGACCTTAGCAAATTATTTCGTCTCTATTGTCTTTCAGTAAAATTGGAATGATAATAGTAGCATCTACTTATAGGATTGTGAGAATCAAATGAGGTATTATATCTCAGATATCACTTTACAAACCTTAAAGAGCTGTGTAAACATTAGATATTGAGTACCACTGTCACCTTCATTTTACAGGTAAGGAAACAGGTTCAGAGGGATGAAGCAACCTCCTGAGGGACTAAGTGGCAGATTTGAGATTTGAACCTAGTCCTCTGTCTTTGAATCCAGTTTAGATTGAGATTCAGATGTTTCCATTAGAAAAAAAGAGTAGAGATTTCAAGATCAGTTCCAAACTCAACTTAGGATGGTGGGGGGGAAAGGAGGGGGAATGGTATAGGAAGAGAGACATAAAAGTGTAGGACACATGAGCTAGAGTCCTACTTGTAGGAAAACATAGTTTTCCATTTGCACTATTTAGGTTCGTTTGAACACAGTGGTGAGTCCCAGTTCAGTGATTTGGAATCTGGAGCCTGGGTAAAACACCACAGTTACAAATGGGCAAATCCATTTGACCTGATTTCCTTTGGCAGAATTTCTTAAGGATTAAAAAAAAAAAATCATCTAAATCATCAGAGTTCTCCAGGAAAGTGGAGTAGGTTTCCCACAAGACTGAGCGTCCATATCCCACCTTCTGAAGAAGGCCTTTCCAAACCTCTTCAGGAGTTGCTAAAGTCTAATCTAACTTATCTTTCACTTGCCCTGTATGTCTAATCTGTTCCTAGTTATTTACACATTGTCTCCCCACCTCCTTGAGAGAAAGAACCATTTTGTCTTAATTTGCATCGCTAGCACTTGGTACAATGCATGCATGGTACATAGTAAATGCTTAATAAATGTTTGTTGACCAGTTGTTCTCTTTCATGGGAGTCTTCTAGCAGAGGTTAGAAGACCCCTTGTCAGGTACAGTTGGAATCCCTTCAGCTTCTTGTTGGATTAGTTGGTTCCTGTGTCCTCTTGCAACCCTAAGTTCTCTGATTATAATTTTTTGTATCTGCCTTGCTGACCAGGTGTCAGTCTAATTTGGAGTAGTTCTTTACCCAAGGTACATTTAAGATGAGCCACCTGAAATCTTCCAGCACTAAATCAGCCCGGAGGTAATCCTGGGTTTATAAAGGTAATTGAACTCTCTTGAAGATCAAAGAGAAAGCTTTTGCTTATCAGCCTGGTGATTGATGTGTATGGTTCAAGGGGCAAGTCAGAAGAGGGCCAGAACTGGGCTGGCTGCAGGATGATAGATAGAATTTCTAGACCAGAGAACCTCTCAAAGACCATCTGCCCGTGTGAAAAGAGGCAGACTACTAGAATATAACAAGAACTTCTAGAAAAAAGGTGCCTAGGAATGACAATAGAGACATGGTGGTGGGTTTGGAGGAAGGGAGGGTATTGTTCCTTTACTGCTTTGAAGTATCACACTGAAAACTCAAACTCTATCTCTGATTTTAAGGATTTGGGAGATAAGAACAAAATGCCCTCATTCCATAGAGGAATTCCAGTTATATCCTCAGCATTGTTGTATGGCCCTTGTTTTGCTCCCTCCTGATCCCTAATTGCTGTTCATTTGAAGCTTTCTGTCATTATGTTGCTTCTCCACAAAGCAATTACTTGGTTTGTGATGCATTTTGTTTGTTTGTTTTAGTTTATGTCTACATCTTGAATATATTCTTTGATTCCTCCATCCAAAAATTTGGGTAGACACAAAATTTGACATGAGATCCAATATACTGCACCCTTTTTTCTGGGGCTTTTCTTTTCCACCAGTGTCTTAAGTAAGAAACTAGGTCCTACAGAACTTTCCAAAAAGAAGGACTTTATTCTTTTTTGACTATATTATACTGACTACTTGGAAAGCAGTATAGGGTATTTTCATTCAGGCTGTTGTTTGCCTTCCATTGACCATTGTAATTTTTCCATACAGACCAAATTCACTTCATTATAATAAGACTTAACTTGCTGTTTAGCCCTTTAAGTTTTTCAAAGTATGTGTGTATATGTGTGTGTGTGTGTGTGTGTGTGTGTAAAATTTCATTTGATTCTCAAAGCAGTCCTGTGAGGTAGGTACTATAAACACTCTACCCAAATTATATTATACCCAATATTACCCCATTTTATACATGTGAAAACTGACATCACAAAAGTTACACTAGTTCACTCTTTTGTAATTGTTAGAGATAAGCTTTTACTCTCTCCTGACTTTCGATGCAGCGTTCGTTCCATGATACTATGTTAAATTGCTCATATTTAGAAAGTATAGAAAATTTAGGTGATTTGGCTATGTTTCATGTGTAACAGTATTTTTCCCCCTCACAAAACACTGCAGTATATGAATTATTATTCACTTTTTATAGAGAGAAAACTGGGGCTCAGAAAGGTTTCGTGATTTGCTCAGAGTAATAGCCATTGAGTGCCAGAACTGGGATATAAATCTAGGTCTTTTGACTCCAAATCTTCAGGCCTTCCCACTATGTTATGACTGGGATAGTGGGATAACACTTTCTACATGTATCTTCTGCGGGAAAGGGAGAGAGTGAGTAAACTTCAGTACATTTAAGGTTCATATCCTTAGTTCCCTTAATCTTAGGAGCCTCCCTATTTGTATAGGATGCTTGAGTGGTAGCAATATTTAAGTTATTCACTAAAGGAAGAGAAAATTGTGTGGCTCTCATTTTTGTTCATTCTGATAAACCTAATTTATCATCAGCATCATTTTAGATTATAACAATAAAGATGTATTTCAGTATATCAAAAGGGATTTTGAAATTAGAAAAGTTGTTAAATATAATAAAGGATAAAAAAGCACATTACAAAATATGGTTTTTAAAACAAAATTAATCATTAGGAAAGGCATAAATTCTTATTTTGTTTGCTTGATGTAATGGATGAGTAGTAGGGTCATCACGACTTTTCTCTCAGCATACATAGACTCAACTTAGTTTCATGAATTGTTTTATATGTGAAGTTTTTTTTTTTAATAGAACAATTTTTCAGCTGCAGCAAATAAAGAGCCAACAATGAATTCCTTCTATATTGCAGGGCCCCTTCCTGATGGATGGGAACAAGCCATGACCCAGGATGGAGAAATTTACTACATAAACCATAAGAACAAGACCACCTCTTGGCTAGACCCAAGGCTTGACCCTCGTTTTGGTAAAGGTTCATCTCAGACAAATGTTTTAGAATATTTCTTGTTACTCTTTCTCTGTGTGCATGTGTTTAAATGTAAATGACATTAAAAATTAATAGCATTAGAAAAATCTGCAGAACCCACCCTACTTTTTTAAGTACTATTTTTTTCCCACATTTTTGTCGTTTTAAATTTTGGAATCTTGGAGTTCCAGGTTAGTTATTTAACCAAACCTTTTAGTTGGCCAGGCATCCTGGGTTAACCGACCCAAGTCACTGCTCATCACAAATCTTTGTGAGACACAATGACCTTACTTAAAGGTCTTTTCAAATTATAATAATAATAATCCTGCTGTCGAGCAGCATTTGAAACCTGCGTACCAGCTCATAATTTCAGCTCTCTTCTGTGATGTAATCAGCATATTCTTATGCCTCATTTCTACTGACATGGCTTCCAACTCATGTCAGCTCAACCCTGTGCTTTAAATGAAATATCAGCCATCATCTTGGAAGTGGGTTAATGAGTATAATGTGACTTCACAAACAATCTTTCATCTCTCCCTCTTTTCTTTCCCTCTCTCCCTTTCTCTTTTCTCCTCTTCCCCTTTCCCTCCTCTTTCTCCCCATTCCTCCGCACCCTGTCTTTTTCCCTCCCTTCCTCCCTCCTCCTCCTCCCTTGGTTCTTCCCCAACCACAACAAAATAAATTAATTTTCTTAATTACCACATCCTCTTCCTACCTCAAATCAACTTTCCATCCCCCAAGTGTGTATGTTTTGATAATGGTGTACGAGTTTGTTCTTAGTTTATTATTCTGATAATTCACTGTTTTCAGTCTCTTTAGTTGGATTTCTGAGGTATTTTTCCAGAGCTATGGAAAAATGAATATAAAAAGGAGCAGATCATTGTGGTTTTGAAGCTTTAGTCTTGGACTCAGTGCAGCTAAATGAAAACAGTGTGCAGATCACTGAGTAGGTCAGGCTAAGGGGATAAAAAATCTTTGAAGCTTTACAGGGGTTGACCTAACAACAACTGGCAGGGCCCTTATGAGAAAGAGGCATTAACTCTGTGAATGCCATCTAAATACAGCCCTGGAAAAACTTAGGTCTGCTTAGTTAAAATAACTAGGCTATCCAAAGCATTACTAATCTCATGTGACTGTGTGGGTACCTTTTACCAAAAGGGGAAGGAGAGCGATTATCCTTAAGTGAAACAGAGAGGAGGCTCAATTGACTGACCAGTCTGGTAGACAGGTTGAACCCACTATTCAAGTCACGGCAAAGGTGGAGCACACTCCAAGGCCATCAGCTTTGACAGATATATAGTTTAGCTTAAATACTAGTCTTTTGAGCTGCAGACCTGTTTGTATATTGTAGAGGTAATGCAGTAAGTACTTTCTAACTTTGATTTCTGTTTATTATATGAATAAGGCCTTGTGGTTGAAACAGGAAACCAAGAAACTATGAGAGGTAATAAATGTAGTGACTAGAGAGAGATATCAGCCCTGTTTCTCTAAATCATCCTAGGGAAAAAAAAAATAGACTCAGCTTTTCCATGTCTTAAAACAACAACAAAACCAGTCATGTTACATTTTTTCAATTTAAGCATTTGTGAAGTAGAGTGAGAATAAAATCTTAGCTAAGCAGCAAAGGTCATGAATTAGAACAAAACAATTCATTTTTGAGCAATGATTTCAACTACGGGAGTGGGATGAAATAGCTTGCTGTGATTATTGTAAAGTTCCATTAACAATTAACATGGCCTTTCCTTCTAAAAAATAAATGATCTCTCTGCCTCTCTTGTCCTTTATCACATAAGTTCCTCATCCCCAGTCAACAAAAACCGAACCTCACAACTAGAAATGTCCTGAGATTCAGCTTCACGAAGTTCTCAACTGTCTTCAGTTTCCCTTTTTGGGCCCACTGTGTATGGGATACACATCCCAGACAGGCTTGACAACATGCCAAGGCTTTTTATTTTGTGGCCCGACTTTTAATCTGTTCCAGACCTTTTCAGTCAGAGAGCTCAAGTGTAACTGGAGGGGGTGGGGAGGGAGGGGTAAAATAGAAAAAAAAAGCCTGTGGGTTTCTCTGATCTAGAGTGACGGCAAATAGAGACAAGCTGCTAGCTGCTGTTGAATTTGAAGGAGTTTTCCTTGAAATCTGGAATTGTACATATTGTATCGTGGGTTACATTTTATTATTTCTGCCAAGGAAATATAAAGAGTTCCTTTCCCTTCCTTCTGGCCCACTCTTTTTTTGACCTTTTGAGTCACTCCAACGTGATAAGTGGTACATTTGTGCTTACAGTGTTAGTGAGATAACTATACCTATTTTTCCAAAACATCTATGTTAAAATAGTTATTGTTTATTGTCTGTGATTTGAATAAAGTAGACCTGTAACTTTGGAGTTTGAAACAGAGCATATGTATAGATGTTGCTCTGTTTTGCTGTATGTGGACTTCTCATTTGTTGCCCATCTCCTTTTTCTATTTCTATTATTTGTAATTCTCTGTTGTAGAGCATTCAAAGAGTCATTTACTGTGATTTCAAAGTTTTAATGAAACATGTAAGTTGTCCCTATAAGTTTCATTTTAAAGAAATTATTAATTCTCATTTTTTAAACATCTTCATAATCTCCCCTCACCAACCAACCCAGACAGCCATCCTTTGCAACAATGAATTTTTAAAAAATTAGTTTCAGTAAAACACATTAACCAATCAAGTCTTGACCAGGAAGAGGAGAAAGGAATAAGCATTTATGTAGTATTTACTATCTATCAAGCACTTTGCTAAACATCTTTTATATATAATTTCACAACAACCCTACTAGTAAGGTGCTATTAACATCCCCCATTTTACAGTTGAGATAACAGAAGCAAACAACACTTAAGTGACTTGCCTAGAATCACATAGCTACTAAGTGAGGGTAGATTTGAATTCAGGATTTTGTGATTCCAGACCCAAATCTCTATCCACTGATAGATGCTGTGTTTCATATCTATTAGTCTTCTACCTCTTCAGAGTTTTTCTCTTTAAGGATAAGATTGTTTCAACATGTTTATATTAAGATTCTTTTTTTGGGGGGGGGGTTAATATTGTAGTTTTAGTGTATATTGTTTCCTGATTCTTCTGTTTATTATATTCCATATCAGTTCATATATCTTTTTTATGCTTTTCTGATTTTTCATACCATATGATTTCTATTGCATTCATATAAAACATTTTTTAAAGCTATTCTCCAACCAATAAGCAATTCTTTTTTTTCAGATTTATTTTATTTTATTTTTTGCTACTATAAAAAGTACTTACTGTGAATATTTTAGTGTACAGGGGACCTTCTGATGGTATCTGAAGTAAGATTCCTGTGTCTCAAAAGATAATGGACATTTTAGACACTTTCTTAGCATAAATTGTTAAGTATACCTATCAGCAGATTTCGGCAAAGGTTGAGCCAAAAGCTCACCTTTCTCTTCATTGATGGATCACTTTTTTAAAAATTCCTATTTTAAAAAAAAAAATCCAAATAAGTGTATATTATATCAATATAGTTGTAGTACCTATTATTTGTTTTATTTCTATATGAGACATGCTTTGCCTAAAAGTGCTAATCATCCCATGGTTCTCTTGAAAGAATTTATTGGGAATTTTGCAACACTCTAAACACTGTTGTGAATCCAGGGTGTTGCTAGTGCAACTTTTTTTTTTTTTTAGGAGATAAAACTATGTGATGAACTGTGAGAATAGTGCAAAATATCAAAACTATGTTATCAATTCCAAGATGATTCTTTTCTGTAATGACTTTTGCATTATCAAGATAACCCCAAATCTAGATAGACATTTTCTTATGCAATTTGAAGATTTTGGTTTATTATTTTTTTAAACTCTTACCATGTGTTTGAGCAATTCTCCAGTAAAAGAAAATGGTTTTTTTCTGAATGGTCTAAAGACCTGTGCCAAAATACTGATAATTAATGAATGGTTCATATATGAAAAGTTATTGTTCCAGTTTCTTAATGTAAAGGGATGAATTAATATTGTTAGTGTTAATGTTAGTGATGTCTGCTTCTGAAAGTGATGTGTACATCAAGAAGGTAAAAATAAGTACATTTGTGTTAAACAAAATAATACACAGGAGCCACAGCTTCAAGGGAGGAAAGAACCTCATGCCTGTTAAAGTTGTTTTGAACTGTTATTTTCAAGAGACTTGGGCTAGGATCTAATTCCTAAGGAGTTAATGAACATTACCATCTGGGTTTGGGGGAAGAGTGTGCTCTGTAAATGTAGGAACTGGTTCTTTAACCACAGAAAAGGAAAGTTTAAATTATTCATTAATAAAAATTAATATCAATGTCCCCTCAAGTCCTCCAAATATTTCTTTAAAAAGAAATGGTTCAGTGTTAATACTAAAGACTATAGCTTTTTTTTTTTCAACTTTTCCTTTATCAAAAGTCTTTTCTATGAGTAATAAAATAGTTATGTTGCTTCTCAAATAAATATCATTTGACATGATACCAAATAGAAGCAATATTTTTTATTTTAATAAAAGTGCTCCAAATAACCGATTGGTACCTGAAATTTTGCTTAATTTACCATATTGTTAAAACACCAAGAGACTCAAGACTAGAAAATGTAAATTCTTTAATGGAATTTATGGGAGTAGGAAACAAACCAGAACCTGAAAATACTTAAGTAAATTGCCAGAAATTTTTACATAAAAAGCAATATGTAGCTTTAAAAAAGAAACCCAACACTTTAAAAACCTTTAATAATGAAAACTCAACTGTCTTGTAATGACTAGAGAGATGATTAGTTCCACCACTTAGCAATTACATATTTTAATTCCTGGTTTGACGAATCACATCTTGGTAATAACTAAGATTCCCTCCAAAAAAAAGGAAAAGAATTTGTGATATGTGATGTACTTTATGGGTGGCAGCGCGACATAATGAAAATAGGATTGGATTTAAGATTCAGAAGACCTGGATTGGAATCTGTTTTATCTATCTGATAATACAATATAATACAAACCCCTAATATGTGCCAGACTGAGGGAGGCAGGAATGTGTTGAGTGTCCAAGGCTGAGTTAGCAGCATGGTAATAAGATTTCAGATGATCATCTGGAGTTGTTTTGAGCGTCCATTGAGTTAATGTCTATGAAACTATTAACTATGAGTTTGGGACAAAGAAGAATGAAGGGAAGAAAACTACTGAATGATGTGTGATATGAAATTTTTGATGGGATTGGAGTAGAAAAATCTGTTGACCTTGGGATAATTCACTTCCCCTTGCTCAGAAGAGAGAGTTGAACACAGTCCCTTTCTGCTTTAAAATTCTGTGAACTTTCCCTGCGTAGAGATTATTTGCAAAGATTATCAGACAAAAGTTGGTTTTTTTTCTGCCTGTTTCTCTTAGTGACTTAAAACCACCCACATTTTCATTAGTAACCTTCTATCATAGAAATCTTTATCCTGTTTCTAAGAAGAGGACCAGAAGTTTGGCAAGATTTAATTGCTACATTTAATTTGTTGCTTGTGCCTTCAGGCCATAATCATTTTGTGCATCATTGCTTCCTTTGGTCATGGCTGTAAAGCTAGGCAAGACATTCATACAAAGCCTGGCAGGCAGTGCTGTCATGGCACTACCAGGTAGATTGCTATAAATTCTACCCTTTGGAACCCTGCTCAGAAAATCACAAAGCCCTCTCCTTCTTTCATCATATCCTCCTCACCCCCTTGCCTTGAGATAACAGGATAGAATGTGATATAAGGATTAGCTTCCCAAGGCATCTGATGTTTGTTTATATATCAGTAATTACTTTAAGTGAAGGAAGAAAGAAAAAGGTAGCAGTTGTCTGAAAATTAGGTGGCTCTAGAAATTTAAGAAGCAATAAGCATTGTAGTAGCCATAACTAATTAAAGAAAATGAATAAAGACTTAAGCATCAAAACATGGTCTCACACAGATTTATTTTATCATATAAGGGAAAAACAACCTTGATTTATTTACTCAGATTGCAAATTGCCATGTCTCAGAGCTGAACTTCAGAGACTGTTTAGTCCAAACTGTATCTGAACAAAAGCACATCCTTTTTTTAAAAGATGTATATTTATTTGAAGGGTGATTCTCTCCCTTCTAAATCTCCATAGTTTTCTTTTAGATACTTGTCAGTTACAATGGGGAAAGGGGCTCAGTGGATAATCTGTATTTTCTTCCATGACCAACCTTGAGGAAGTCACTCAAAGAAACAAGAGTCAGTCTTATGATGCACTTTCCAAGTTCAATTTTTTTTTTAATGTTTTCATTTTCAAAGATAAATGTGAATACATTTTCTTTCCATGTAATAGCAATTTCCCAAAAAAAATCCAAGAAAACCACATACAGAATATATTCTATGAAAAAAGCTAACTATTATTGAATGAAGGGATATATCCTTTAACTTTAACACTATAATATTGACTCTGACCTGTTGTGATTGATGAGAGTTTGGTGGTGTGTGTGTGTGTGTGTGTGTGTGTGTGTGTGTGTGTGTGTGTGTGTGTAAAAACTCCTGTTCTCATTTTCTGTCATTTAAGCAATAGAAATAATTCATTCATCATTCCTTATGTCATACTGATACTGCATTATTCCCCAGTCATCAGACAATTGTGTTTCCAGTAGCTAATCTATCTTCTACTTCCTGCAGAATTGTCTAATAAGTATTCAGTTATCAGGTTTAAATGCTTTCACTAAAAGAAGCTTGTTAACATCACAAAACAATTTAGTCAATTTTGAAAGAACTCTGATCATTACAATTTTTTTATTTATGTTGAGCTGAAAATTGCATTCCAGTAATTTCCATTTATTAATCCAAATTTTGACTTCTGATACTTTACAATCTTTGAGTTTGATATGTTTCCAAATTATTACTTAAAGACAACTATCATCCCTTCCCCTCCCCCCCAAAAAAAGCCACAACTATTTGCCCCTCAAAAAGTAGGTTTTTAAGTGTTGAATTTAATTCTGTGATCATCCACTGCAATTTTATTTATTCTTCTTAAGGCACAGTTTCTAGACTTTTCACCCCATTGGTACATATTGTATGTGTGTATGTATTGTATTGTCTGTATGCTAGTCTGTAGATCATGGAGTACTCAGTAATGAATATCATGGTCAAGATAGAGTTTTACTATTTTGGAATACAGTGGGATCTGTTATCTTTCCTTTTCTTAATAGTCTTATCTTTATTAATATATTTAAACTTAATAAAAGTCTAGTATCTAACACAGTACTCTGCACATAATAGGTGTTTAAAACATTTTTTTAAATTGTATTGAATTGTTTGAATTTAAGGGATTTGCCCGAAGTCAGGCAAATGGAAGAAAATGAAGTGGAATTTGATTTGGGTAGGTAGCCTTGTGAATACAGTACTGGACCTGGAGCCTAGAAGAGCCTTCTTTGTGAGTTCAATTCTGACCTCAGATACTTGCTTGTTGTGTGACCCTGCATGTTATTTAACACTATTTGCCTCAGTTTTCTCCTCTGCAAAATGAGCTAGAGAAGGGAATGACAATTCTCTCCAGCATCTTTCACAAGAAAAGCCTTGACTGAACAACAAATGAACTTCTGAATCTAGAGCAGTACCACCTGCTTCCTTTAGCAGCTAACCTCTTGGATGACAAAATCAGGATTTAAAAATATCTTTAAAAGTTAGAATATGAGATCAACTGAAAATTCTGTACTTGGAAGCAAGAAAATCTTCTGCTGACACTTGACTATCTTACTGACCCAGACAAGTCATTTAACTCCTTAAACTTCAGTTTCCTTGTCTGGAGGGTAATAATAGTACCCATTTCACAGGATTCAAATGAGACGTAGCTGATAAGATGGAAAAATCAATGACACTAGAGGCAGAGGATATGGTTTGGAGTTCTTCCTCCAACTCTGGCCTCTTGTTTCCCTATCTGTAACATGAAGCGATTCTGTTAGATCTCTGAGCCACTACTTGCTCTAATAATTATTTCATTCCATGGTAGTAATGTATGTCGGGGGCAATCCAAGTTTTAAAGTATTATGTAAACATGGGTTAATAACATTAAGGTGAAATCTGTTAGGGATAAATGTATATAGTCTTACATTCAAGTTTTTAAAATGTATGTATGTACATATGTATGATAAAAGAGGTATGCATTTGTTTGGAGAAGATCTTAAGGGGGTCCAGATTCTCAAGATGAGCCAGTAGTGAAAAGCTAGAGCCATCTTAGGCTGCCTTAAGAGAAGCATGGTTCCCAGATTAGAGAGATCTCAGCCCCCCATATTCCGCCCCAATTATGGCCCATCTGGAATTTTGTGGTCAGATCTGGGTGCTGCATTTTAGGAAGAACACTGGTAAGCTAGAGTTCCAGGGGGACAACCAGTGTCATGAAGGTCCTCAGTTCATGCATGTAATAGGAGAAATAGGTATGATTAATCTGGAAAATGAAAGGCAGATGGGTCACAATAACTTTCTTCAAGTATGTAAAGGGTTGTCACATGGAAGATGCATGTTTTGCTTAACTGATAAAGGCAGAAGACCTATCTAGAAATTACAAGGGCTGATGTTAAGTATTAGGCTTTGCTTTTATATTTTTATATATATATATATATATATATTATAATTTATAAATTTTATAAATATATATAAAATTAAGTATTCAGCATTAAACCTCACTGGAGGTGTATATTAAGCTCAAGTATGTGAAAAAATGCCAAAAGAAGTCAGTTTACACTGAAAATTAAATGGGCCTTTTATTTTGAATGAATGCAGGTTTCCCAGTCATTTTTTTTTTGGTCACTCTTTTAGTTTAGCTTTTCTTCCTACCACTGGGAATTGCTATTGAAAAGGCAATGAGGAAATCATTGGGCTAATAATCTAAAGATAATTTATCATATGATAAGCATAGACAGATAAATTAATTATCAAAAGAAACATTTGGCTTTAGAATCCCAGGAATTTATGTCATCATAATAAGTTTTAAAATATGTTAAATTTTAGTAGAGTTGAAGTGTCCCTACTCTTTCTCTTCATAGGGGTTTTGAGTTGTATGTGTTGCTTCTTTAAGAACAAAAACGAATGAAAAACTGAAATGTGCCTTATAAATTTACCAGACAGAAAGTTTTAATTCATAACCATTTATGGCATAATGGTCATATAATTTTAAAGTTGAGGGCACTGTTAAAGATTAATCTTAGTGAGGATTTATGCATTATAGATTAAATTGTTGTTACTGACTATGCCAATGTCACACTTTAAGGGAGTTGGGGGAGTGATCATTCAATTTATGGAATAGAATAGCATTATTTGGGAATAAATTAATTATTCAAAATCATATTACTTCCTGTCAGAACAAAAGAATAGACTTTAGTTAAATCAAGAGGGATTTCAATTCAGGAGTTTATTTCCAAAACTCCATTTGCTAGAATAGAATTGACAAATAGTTTACAACTTGGAAATAGCTGCTCTCCTATTCATCCAAGGTGAATAAAAGCGTGCTAGGTAATCATAAAATCACTTTTAAGAGTATATCTCCAAATAGAATAAATTGTGAGGAATAGAATCTTAATATCATTTACAGCCGAGTTATTTTTAAATACTCATATAACTTTTGAAAGAAAAAATGCTTTAAAAAAATTACCCAGGCAAGACTTTTAATTAATTACTAACTTGTTTAACCTATTAACTATGGGGTCATAAGAGAAGAATTAGGTAGTACAATGGATAGAGTTGCCAGGCCTGAAATCAAGAATCTTTATGAGTTCAAAACTAGGCTCAAGACACTTAACTGTGTGACCCTGGGTAAAAGTCGTTTAGCCCTATTTGCCTCGGTTTCTTTAACTCTGAAATGAGCTAGAAAAAGAAAGGACAAATCACTTGGGTATCTTTGCCAATAAAATCCCAAATGTGACTGAAAGAACTGAATAAATGGTGGTGGATGGGGTGGGAGGGCTGGAGGATAGCAAGCACAGACTACCTTTGATTTATTTGGAAAATGTCATTCATTTTCTTTGGGCACACTTTTAAATTGTTGCCCACTTGACATAAGTATATTAAAATTTTCCATTGAGATTCTATTCTATTGCCTCAAGGTGACTTGGACCTGATACTGGATTCTCCAAAGCTCTCTGTAAGATGTGGCGTACCCAATCAAACCGGAAAACCTGAATGTGGTTATGATGACTACTGTATTCCTTGTCACCTGAGGAGCCAGCTTACCTAACTATTATGTTGGCCAGCACGTCATATATTTATTCAACCATAGACTCTCCCAAAGATTACCTATTTAGGCACAGATTGGGTGTACTCCGTGCCAGTAGGGAAAGTGCCAACACCACTGAAATCATACTATCTTTTGGTATTCATACAAATATATCTTTGAAAAATTGCTGGAAAAAATACACAAAATATTTCCCTTTTGTGGTGTCTTTTTACTGCTTCAGTACTCCTTATATAATGGAAAAGCAATAACTATAGGGCTTTCCTAAATAGGCAAAATAAATCCTTCATGCCCTCTTTAAAGATTTAACTTTAAATTCTATGAATGGATTTTTTTATTTACTTTTGTTCTTTTTCCTGGCCATCTGACACGGTAATTTGAAGATTTATTTAGCATATGTTTTTGTAAACAAAAATGCTGATTAAAAGCATTTTTCTAGGTTTCAAATGGGAACTCACTTTATATTTGCTATTATAAATGACTATATAGAAGAGTTTTTATCACAAGATAAAAGGAAGTTTTATAGCAAATTCTTTGAAAAAATAAATAAAGGCTTAGTGAATATCGTAAAGTCTCCCAAGGCAAACCTTATTTCAGTAATAATATTAATCAAATATTCTTTAACCACCAGTGCTTGCTAACTCTTAAAGAGGGGCTGTTCAGTAAATGTTTATTTTTTTATGAAGACAGCATAGTGTGTAGTGGTTAGAGTACTGAACTGGATCAAGAAGATTTAGATTCTAACTCTTTAGATTTCCTTAGGCAAGTTAATTTAATTTTCCTACCCTGTTTTTTACTCTTCAAAATGATAGGATTGGACTCAATTGCTTCTAAGATCTCTTTAGCTCTAATCAGATGCAATCAGAAATATACTTACTTTCTGTCATCCCACCCTAGGAGGAGAATGAGAACTCTCAGCAAGTTGTAGGTGATACAGATATTCAGGAATTTTGCAAGAAGTAATAATCACAAAAGACTGTTTTCCAGAGTTACTATTTAATCCGCTTAATTTATTGTAGATTCACTATAATCAATATCTTTTTAAAATTAATCTTGCCTTGAAGGAACAATTAGCTCCTTTACCTGAACTTCCTAAAGTGTATTTTAATAGCTGTTTTTTTCAGGAGGAACAATCATTCCCTCTTTGGGGAAAAGGAACTGATAATTGGCTAAAACATGTTCTCCTCCTCACCTCATTTAGCAACCCCTGTGTTCTGACCCAAAGTGCTTAATGAGGTGATAAGAAGAAAATGTTCTGTTTATCCACTTTATATTATTTGAAATTATTTCAGCAACAATTAGGCTTCACCAGGGTTTCATTGGTTTAGTTGATAATAGAGGAAGTAGGATTCTGGATGGCTGTAAATAGTTGGTATTTATCATTAATATCTTTATAAACTGTCATTCAGTAATTTGGATAGGAAAAAGCAGAAGACACTTTATCCATCTGATGCTTAATCTAAAACTGAAACCAAATCTGGGCATTCAAGTAGTCATTATTGTTTTGTTGTGTTTTCTCTTGACTGACTTACCTTAGATCCTAGGTTCTTCCAGAAATGGGCTAGAATAGTCATCCTTCCAATTTTGGGTATTGAGGGTTTTTTTAATGCTTATTTTGTAGATTGAGCAAGTAAGCATGATGGTTACAATGCCAGTGGATTTTTTATTTATGGTTTTGTACTAGCTTATAATGTGTGAGAAAGAACAAGAGAAGTTTCAGCACCCTCTCGAGTTCTGTTCTCAACTGTTAAAGGAAATGTAAACAAACGATTCATACAGATATTATTTAAAACCATGCTTCAAGATGGCACCCATTAGCACCCAAACTTTCTTTCTTACATAATAAAACGGAATTTTTGATTGTTGTCAGGATGTACTATTTACAAGTTATTCAAAAGTTCAATAAAAATATTGTGAGTTGTACAAGCAGATCTGGGACTTTTGGATATAAAATACAGTTGACATTGGTGGAGGGCCAATATATTAGGGACACTTTAAATACGTTTTATTCATGTTCATCTTTCTCATGCTAGAAAATTCTATTTCCCATGACATATAGTAAAAATTCAAGCCATAATAACAAAGTGAGGGTATAATTTTGAAGTGTTGAGGTTAAGAAATAAAAAGCTTGCACACTATTCAAATATTGCCGACTTGATGGATGTTTTTAACATAAAAGATTTGGGAATTCTAATTTGATGGAAAAGAAATGTCACTGATTAGAAGGTAATCTGGTTATCATTTTATGATTAAAATTTTAAGATTCATTGTTATTCTTCTTCTAATGTATTTTCTTTGTCATGTTCACCTGGTGAGCAATAATTCCTATCTTTTGAGAAAGATATTCTGTTTTAAATGTCAAAAAGTTTTCAGATATGCATGTTATTGTAATTGGCCTATATTACAAGATATAGAATTGTTGATTGGTAGATTGTACTATGAGAGAAAGGTAGGTGAAGTTAAAAGAAAACTGAATTTGAAATTTTTAAGACTTGATTTCAAATATTAACTTTGTACAGACTCTCTGTAGTAAGCCCATACCATTCCACCCCCCCAAAGTTCTTTAGCTACTCAATGGGCATTAGAGCATGATCTAGAGGATGAGTGGGATAATGGATTAAAAGTATTGGACCTGATGTCAGGAAGATTCAGTTCATATCCTGCCTCACTTACTAGCTGTGTGTTCCTGACAAATCATTCAATCTCTTGTTCTCAGTTTTCTCATCTGAAAAATAGAGAGGGATGATGGTAGTAGCTATCTCTTCGTGTTATTGTGAAGATTAAATCAAATAATAATATAAAGCACTTTGTAAATTTTAAAATACCACATATGCTAGTGATCTTCCTCCTCATCTGTCATCAGGGAGGCAGGTGGGCAGTGTAATGGGTAGAACACTGGGCCTGGACTCAGGAAAAATCCAAGTTCAAATCCAGACTCAGATACTTATTAGCTGTTTGATACTGGACAAGTCATATAAACTTCCTTCCTTCCTTCCTTCCTTCCTTCCTTTCAACTGCAAAATGGGGATAACAATACTGGCCTCAGGATTGTTGCAAAGATCAAATTAGATGATTTTATAAATTATAAGTATTGTAAGGATAATTATAAAATCCTTAGCACAATGCCTGGCACATAATAGTACTTTATAAATCTTAGTTATTGTTATTATTACCATCATTATCATTTCAGTTATTAATATACCAGATTACTCTATAGATGATTCAGTAGCTCTGATTTTTTTTTAAAGCCATCTATTTTTATTTAATATGTTTACTACTTTATCTGTAAGTAAAAGGAGTGAAATGAAATTTCACTCAATTATAACAATTATAAACAAATTAAAAGCATAGTTAAATATCTCAGTGACTGAAGTTTAAGCAAATTTGAGACCAAAAAAAGTAATAATTTTCGTTTTAGCTTTGTATCCTGTGAGACCTGGTAGAAACAGTGTTATGTATTTTAAGCAGTTTTGTTGTCTCCTTGCTGATCTTGGTGTTACAATAATAATATTAAAACTGTATCAAAACAGGATGGAAGTTCTTTTAAAAGCTTAATAGGTGTAGAAGACCAGATTTCAAAAACTTAAGTTTTCAAAAAGTTACTTAAAATCTGTAGAAATATACTAAAATCTTCTTAGTGTTAAACATTCAAATGCTTAAAGTGAGCAGTCATACTTCGGGAGAGAGAGTGTTGACCCATTTTCCCATTTGAGAGTCCTCATTTATTTTACATAACTGCCTAGTAGCTCATTTGCTAAGCCAAAACTGCCAAAATAGGCGGGGCTGCGTCTTTAAGTAAAACTAAAGCAGTTTCATAGCTCAAATATCATTTGGAGCAGTTGAAAAACACAGATTTTAAACAGCTTTGGCTCATAGCCTACCATGATGCTTCTGAGGCTTTTTGTATTTAAAAGTATTTATTATAACTGTAAGTATTTGGTGGTTGAATATAAAAGGAAGAAAGGATAATGCTATTATCTTTTCTTTCCTAGCTGCCCTTCCCTTCCTACCCTGCCCCAAACAAAGCCTGTTTTGTTTCTTGGCCGCCTGTGAGGTCTTTCCTATGTACCCCATGTGAGTGCATAATCCTGTGTGCTGTTCAATGCTCAATACAGGCAAAAAGTAAAAAAAGGATGCTTCAAGAAATTGGTAAATCCTGTATCCATTAGACAAATAAGGTTTATTTGCCTTTAAACCAGTCACCTAAAATGAGCTATGATCATGGACAGCTTATAGAATTATTTGTGTCCTATAGATAGAAGTATTAGAAGCATTTACAGTAAACATAATTAAATGTGTACATCAACTATAATAGACTGCTTTTCTTATTTGGGAAAATTCAGTTAATTTTTTATGTTAGAAGATTTTTGATGTACTTATGCAAAATCACAAATAATCTAATTCAGTTTTCTACTCAAAGGTGTAGTAATCATCCTTTCAAAATGGCCAGCCACTGTTTGAAAACTTCTATTGATGGGAAAGCCATTACTTTTTGAGGCAATGTTGGACATTCAACAATGTTGGATAGCTCTAAGTGATAGAAATTCCTTCTCAATTAATTTTGAATTTTACTTTGCTAGGATTTCTACCCATTGTTTGTCATCTTAGAATGTGGAGGCAACGCCATAACTACCCTTCCATAGATGATACCCTTTAGTTTCTCTTTATCCAGGATAAGCATGCTCAGTTCTCTCCATCTTTCTTGATATAAAACAGGCTTTGTTTGGGGCAGGGTATGATTAGACATCTTGAAATGTTAGGGTCTATAAACAGATATAATAACTGCAAATGTAATTTTACAGTTCAGTGGGTTATATCTCACAGTTGGAAACTTGATTATTAATATAATTCAAGCTTAAACTACCTTTTTTTTAGAAATAATATAATTCATTTAAGTCCCTATTGGATGAAATTTATAAGCAGGTATATTTCAGTCCAATTTAAGGAATAATTCCATTACGGATTTAAACACCAAATGGAAGTGATACAGTTGAGTGTTTTGGAACTGGAAGTATTCAAGGAGAGTTAACCTATTAGGGATATTTATAGATGGAGTTATTCCACTAGATTGTTTCTGAAGACTCTTTTTCTTCTGAATTCTTATAGTGAAATCATTCTTTTTTAAATATTTATTTTCAAAATACATACAAAAATAGTTTTCAACATTCACCCTGGCAAAACCTTGTGTTCCAAATTTTTGTCCCTCCCACCCCCTCTTCTACATAGCAAATAATCTAATATAGGTTAAACATGTGAAATTCTTCTAGACATATTTCCACGTTTATTGTGCTACACAAGAAAAAATCAAATCAAAAAGGGAAAAATGAGAATGAAAAAAAGCATGCAAACAACACCCAAAAAAGGTGAAAATACTATGTTGTCGTCCACATTCAATCCAACAGTCCTCTTTCTGGATTCAGATGGCTCTTTCCATCACAAGTTACTGGAATTGACCTGAGTCATCTCATTGTTCAAAAGAGCCAAGTTCATCACAGTTGATTGTCACATAATCTTGTTTGCCATGTTTAATGTTTTCTTGGTTCTACTCATTTTACTCAGCATCAGTTCATGAAAGTCTCTCCAGGCCTTTCTGAAATCCTCCTGCTGGTCATTTCTTATAGAATAATAATATTCCATAACATTTGTATACCATAATTTATTCAGCCATTCCCCACCTGATGGGCATCCACTCAGTTTCCAGTTCCTTATCACTACAAAAAAGGGCTGCCACAAACATTTTTGCACATGTGGGTCCTTTTCCCTCTTTTATGATCTCTTTGGGATACAGGTCCAGGAGAGAAACTGCTGAATCAAAGGATATACATAGTTTGATAGCCCCTTGGGCATAGTTCAAATTGATCTCCAGAAATGGTTACATCAGTTCACAACTCCACACCAATGATGTCTTAGTGTCCCAGTTTTCTCACATCCCCTCCAGCATTTATCATTATCTTCGCTGAAATTATTCTTATTAAACTCATGATCAAATAAAATCAAATGCACAAGGGGTTTTTTCGTATAAACTGTAGTTAAGCCATATTCTCCCATCTTATAATTACTCGTTCTTTTTTTTTTAATTCTATGTGTAAAACTTTGAATATTATCATCAAGTTTATCATCAATCCATTCTAGTTAGCACTATATTTATAATTCTTATAAATATGCTTTCTCTGTTTTTATCTCTTTTATCCAAGTTATTTATTAAAAGAATTATAAATTCTAACGTTTGACAATATTTGTTCAGTAACATTTTTTATAAGTTTTTTATATGTGATTGTCCAAATAATCACAAATTTATCTAGCCATATCTAGTCCATATTTCTCCAATTTCGTCTTCATTGTTTTTAATCATGTCCAAATTCTTCATGACTCTATTTGGGGTTTTCTTGGCAAAGATAGTGGAGTAATTTTCCTTTTCCTTCTCCAGTTCATTTTCCATATGAGAAAACTGAGGCACATTTAGTTAAATAATTCAGGGATGACTCACTTCTGATGTGATGGACTTGCTGAGTCCTTGTCAGGGCTGCTTACCACTTTTTTGTGTCTGTCTCCCAACTCTGTAACTTGTCCAGGTTACAAGAAGCTATGGTATATTCAGCGGTCACATCCCCCAAAACCATCTCAGCAAATGGGCTAACACAAGTTGCTTGGTAACCAACAGGCATCATCCCCAATGATGAGTTAGGGGAATGTCTATTCCAAGTGAAGACCTCTTCAGGGGGTGGTTATTTGAGAACGGTTTGTTTCAATGGCCATAAAAGTGACTGAAACTAGTGCTGATTTGTCAGACCTCAAAAGATCATCCACTGTTTCCTGGATCATTGTTAGTCATCCTAATTTTTTTCTGGCCACTGGACGTCAATGACTCTGGAAGAAAGAATGAGACTGATAACTTTGTGCAATTCTCTACCTTAAATTCAATTTATGCATAAGTCTAGACATTATCCTATGAAGTCCTTTTTTTTTTTTTTAAATAAAGGATAAACAGCATCTTGTCCTCAAAGATAGTATGAGACTTGAAATGCCTTTAGTTTAGCATAATGACCTTATGCTAATTGTTAATTGTTAAATATATTGTTAATATTTACAATTTTTGAATTGTTAAATATTTACAATTTTTTAAAAGATTTTGATAGGGATTAATTTCAGGAATGTGTTTCCCAAGAAGACTTAGCTGCCTTTTCTATTTCAACCTTTTGGGAAATATAGTTTCCAAGGAAAAATTTCAAGCTGTTGCCAATATTATAGAAGAATGATACAGATCACTAAAAAAGAAGAAAAACATAAATAAAAACATCTATGAGGTTCTATCTCACACTAATCAGATGGATAAAAATGAAGATAAAAAGAAAACGTTAATCATCTAAAGGAATGTTGGAAGATGAGCACAAATACACTGTTGATAGAGTTGCGAAATTATTCCATTATTCTGGAAAGCAACTTGGAACTATGTCCTCAAAATCATTAAACTGCATACCCTTTCACACATCAGTACTACTTCTAGGCTTATATCCTAAAGAGGGCAAAGAAAAAGAAGAGGATCTTTATGGATTTTGGTGGGGTTTTTTGTTTTGTTTTGTTTTGTTTTCAATTGTAGCAGTGCTTTTCTTATAGCAAAAAACTAGAAAACTCATGTTGGAATGGTTAAACAAATTATGGTATATAAAAATAATGAAAAATATTCTGAAAAAAATTGTAAGGCTTGTATGAACTGATTTTAGAAAAATGAGCAGAAATAGTAGTGAAATAAACAAAAACTAGGTGAACAGTTTGTACAAGGACAACAACATTTTGAAGTACCATGAACCTTAAAGATTGGATAAATTGTGATCAATATCCATCCACAATTCCAGAGGACTAAGTGCTTGCTATTCACCTCCAGGCAAAAGCGATTGATAGGCATAAGATACAAAGTAAGATATACATGT
Organism: Sarcophilus harrisii; assembly: GCF_902635505.1. NCBI lineage: Eukaryota > Metazoa > Chordata > Mammalia > Dasyuromorphia > Dasyuridae > Sarcophilus > Sarcophilus harrisii. Next base: position 476,568,017 of record NC_045428.1, read on the forward strand.
TTAGACGTGGCTGATGTGTAGATTTGCGGGAAGGAGTTTTTTGGGTTTTTTTTTTAATTGGCATGAAGAGTTTTGAAAGTATGTATTATCCCCACTTATATTATTTCTCTCCATTTTCTATGGGGAATAGTTCACCTTTTTAACATGCAGATCTTTTTCCTGTTTCATAGTTGTTGTTTTTCCATTCTCAGTAGTATCTTTATGTTTTTTTAATGTTACAAAATTTACTATTTACTTTTTTGCTGATTTATGCGCATATATATATATAAATAAAATTAGGTATCATTAATATTTAAGAATGGTTATACAAGGAATCATGCACATAATGAGGATATATGACAACAGAACTAAGAACCTTCGTAATTAAGCACAATTATGAATTAGTATTGGGAAGAACAACCCTTTTTTTTTTTTTCCACTTGATTTTAAAATCTATTCAGTATAACTCATTTAATGCGTTCAAAATTCTGAATAATATTTAATGAGTTAGTATCATGAATCAAGCATTTACAACTCTATACAAGTATTTACTAATATTCTTTGATGGAATGCCAGTTCAGTCTCCTTACTATATACAGCTGAAACTTTCTTAAATTAATTGTTTTTTAAATGAATTTTTTTGAATCAAGTTGCAATTTGGAAATTTAAGATATAATTTTATTTTGATAAAGTGTATGTTACAATTATTTTAATCATTTTATAGCTATTTTCCACTTGTTTCCTAAATGTTCTTTGTGTTTATTACTCTTTATAACAATATGTAGTGCTCTGTTATGCTCATTTACCACAATCTAGATATTTTCTAACTGCTAGACATTTAAATTTTTTTAGGTTTTTTTACATGTAACATTGGTTATATAGAAATGTTATTTATATGTGTGTAAAAACTATATCCTGTTATATATTTATATTTAATTTAGTTCCAAATTTGCTACAAATAGTTTCCCTCTTCCTAGTTATTTCCTTGGGAGGTATTCCCCTAAAGTCCTACAAGAAAGGGTATGACTAGTTTTGTGTCTTTTGTCACAGGGCAGCCTGATTTTGATCTATATGTTTTGGGGTGTTTTTTTTAAATGTATTTTTTCCTGTTTATTTGACCATTCTTGCCAATTTTTGTAAATCAGATTTAGAAAAACTTAGGTAAAGTATATTCAATAGTTAATAATTTATCTTCTCAGACAATGAGAAGAAGAGAGATGTGAAAAAGGTGAATTTATCATTCTACTTTGGGCCCTTTACACAATAAAATCTCAAGGTGTTTGTTACACTGAGTCAATGAATGCCATATGTCGGGGAGGTTTTTTTGGTTTTGTTTTGCTGAGGCAATTGGAGTTAAGTGACTTGCCCAGGGTCACACATCTAGGAAGGATTAAGTGTCTGAGATCAGATTGGAGCTCAGGTCCTCCTGACTTCAAGCCTGGTGCTCTGTCCCCTGTGTCACCAGGTGTGTGTGTGTGTGTGTGTGTTTTAAATGGGTATGTATCAGTAACTCATTCCACTGGATTTTCCTTAGTAGCACAGCTGAGGATTATCTGACAAATTCTACCAGAAATCTCTTACTCTCCACTCCCACTTCTGATTAAGAAGTTCCTTTCCCTTCACTAGTTAAGATTTTTCAGGATTGCTCTTTTATTCCTTTCCAGCCATGAACCAGAGAATCAGTCAGAGTGCTCCTGTGAAGCAGCCGCCACCCCTGGCTCCCCAGAGTCCCCAAGGCAGCGTGATGGGTGGAGGTAGTTCCAATCAGCAGCAGCAGATGAGACTGCAGCAGCTGCAGGTGGAAAAAGAGAGGCTCCGACTGAAGCACCAGGAACTGCTTCGGCAGGTGAGGCCGCAGGTTAGAAACCAGTCTTCCCCTTTTTTATCCTACTTTCTGGTGTTGGGCATGGTTAGCTTTTAGCCGCTGTGAATAATGCTTGCGCATGTTACGCCAAGAGTGTGCTCCTTCTCTGCTCCCTTCTTGCTGACCTCTGGTTTGGGACAAGAGAGCTAAGCCAGGTAGGCCCAGGGCCCCTGCACCTAGTGGCCAGGAGCTCATCACATCCTCACAAAACTTGCTTTGTTGAGTTCAGATGGCACATGAGTATTGTTCCATCTCTGAAGACTGAATAGAGTAAAAGACTCCAAATAAGCAGGTGAATTGATCAGGTTATGGCAGACGTATCTATTCCCTCCATAATTGAAAGGAACACCACCCTAATATACTCTACTTTTCAGTGAATGAGATGGTGAGGTTGATTTTCTTGTCCAATGTCAGAAGCTTCCAGAGTGCCTTCAAATTGTTTTCCATTTAGAAGCATAGGATAACAGAGAGTTTGGAATATTTCTTTTCTACCCTCATCACTTTTCTTTCAGAAAGTACTCTCTTCAAGATACTTTCTTCCCCCCTCCCCGCCATCAGAATTTCTTTTCTGATCTACTTCACAGTCATACAAATGCAAAGAATTTGTAAACCTCATCCATTTTTTATTATCCTTTTAAAAAAAAAAAAAACACCAGTATTTTTACAGTGCATCATTAGTATCAGTAGAAAGCACTGTGACCTCTCATCATCTTGGGGAGTCTATGACACAGAACTACTTTTTAAAGTGAAATTAATTTAAAAGGTTTTTTTTTTTACACTGTAGGAACAGTTCTGACTTAAAATCCAAGACAGACTCACCTTATATGGAATTCTTCTCGAGGGAAAGCAAAGTATTAGTGTGTTTCTAGTCTAGCAGGCACATGATTAACAAAACGGGAAACTTTGACATGTGATGTCAGGAAGTACTTTTAAAGGAATGTTTCTCCATCTGCTCTTAATAGGGTAGAAGGAGGAAGCTAGTTAACAAGATTAAATATCTCCCTAAATGTGATTTTCTATCAATACTTCTCAAGAGAAACTTTTCAGTTAAATGGTTCTATGACATTATTACTAGATAATGCCATAAAGTTTATAATTTTTTTTTTTTTTACGATGAAGAAAATTCATTAGCATATAATTCAATCCTTTTTCATTTGTTGCTTTTCATTTTGTAGTTCCTGGGCCCTGGTTAGTATAGTTCATTTCAACAAATATTCATTTGTGTGAAGTGTGCTGTTTGAACCATTGTTACAAAACTGAGTTTTAGAAAAGCAAAGCCTATAAAAGTCAAGTAAAATATCAGTTAACAGTTATTAAATATGTTCCCTTGAAAATCCCATTTGCTTTCCTTTCTCTAGATAACCTTTAAAGAATAAAAATTGGCTCTCTGTCATCTTGCTTGTCAATAATAGGTTAGCCTGGGTCTTAAGTGGGAAAATATTGCTGTTTATGAACTCCTTCCTTCCAAAATATCTTGATAATTTTATTCTTTGCACTATTACTCTGGGTGTTGGGTCCTGGGGGAGAGGGGGAAGAGTTTCATTTCCTTAAAGATAACAACTTTATTTTCTTCATTATCAACTTCTATATTAAATCCTGAAGGGGTTGGTGTGGAAAAGGAAAAGGGGATATAGTCACTATTTCCTTTTATGCCAATAGTCTATATATAAAGTGTTGTTAGGTCATCTGATGAAAGTCTTTAAAACATTTCCATGAAAAACTTTTTTCACTAACATATCAGTGATGCTTTCTACATTCTTTTAGCAGCTATTTGAAAAGCAAAATCTCAGCAATAAGAAACTAGGCAGGATGGTGTTGTGGTTAGGGCACTGGACTTGAGTCTCAGAAAGTCCTGAATTCAAATTCAAATTCAAATTTACTAATTATAGGACCTTGGGCAAGTTACTTAATTACTTTGTGCTTCAGTTGCCTCTTCAGTAAAGGAGGCAGTTGACTTGAAGGCCTTCATGGTCCATTCCAGCCCAAGATTTATAATCCTATGATCATGCAATCTTTGGAGGAGAAAGTCCATAAAAATGATTACCACATGGCAGTTTAGTTCTTTTATCTCATGAACACAGGCCAGATTGTTGTTATTGGTTTTTTTCCTGTCCTTTCCTCAAATGCTATAAAAAGTCTTAGTTTTCATATGGTGGCTCCATTGGCTTTTACCTCCCTCAATCTGTCTCCTCTTGGGCTGTCATGGGAATTCTGTGCTATGGAGATGAGACTGGATGGTGTTTGTTAAATCAGCCTGCATAGCCAAACCATGTGGCTTAAAATAATTTTTATCCATCTTATTTTTTACTCTTAGGCATTGCGGAATGTCAATCCCAGCACAGCAAATTCTCCAAAACGTCAGGTAGGCTCTTAACTGATGTTTTAGCATAAGAAAAAAAAAATAAGGTATTCCATTAAAATAGCCAAGAGAGAAAGTTTATGTTCAGTGTAGCCATACTCAGGGAAGATTAGCAATGTTAACACATGAGCCACCATTCTGCTGAAATGCTTAATGTATCTGTTAGCAGAGTTGTCATGGTCTTTTTTAATTTAAAAATATTCCATTTTGACCAGTTTTCGATTTTGACTTTTAGAGAAGATCGTTCCAAATTTCTAGTATTTTATTTTTATTGCACGTTGTGCTTAATATCATAGTGTACTTAGATACTTTTTTAAAGTTATAAATATTTTAAAACTTTAACATTCTTGATAATCACTTTTTTAAAAATTGTTAGGTTAAAAAGTATCTAAAGACCAGCAAAACAAACAAACAAAAAGCCTCCTCTGGGAAGATTGACCAACTAGGTGTTTGGTTCTTTTTTTCCCCCTAGTTTTTGGTTCTTTTAGATTTTTCTACAAAGGAAATGTGTTTTTACATCATTTCATATCAGTCTGACTGTTTTCCTGCCTTCCTCCTTCTCTGTAAAGATGCTTTTAGAAGGATAATTGCATGTGAATATAAATGGTGTTCATGAGAAAGGAGAAATCTTTTGAGAGTATATCCCCAAGAAAGGACTAATGGTTAGAAAAGAGGACAGAAAATGTCTATTTTTATCAGTATTTCTGACTGAATTCACAGGGTTCATTTGAAAGTAACTGAAATCATTAGATTAGGAGGAGGTAATTGGAGAGGCAGGAGGAATGATGATTCTCTTCCAGTATCTGAAATGGCTGGTGTAGAAAAAGAATTAGATTTGATCTTTTTGACCCAAGAGAATAGAACTAAGAACAACAAGTAGAAATTGCAAAGAGACTGCATGAGGATCCATAAAAGGGAAATAGTACAAAAAATAACTATTCCAAAGTGGGTCCTAGGACTTCCTGGAAAGGAGAATCAGGTAGCTCACAATCTGGAGACCGCTCATCTGAACTTTTTTAGAAGAGGTTTCCTTTCAAGTTCAGATTCAGCCAGGGGATTATTGAGTATCTTCCAACTCTGAAATTCCATATCTTAATCACAACCAAGAAATAAAGTTACATGCCCCAGAAGTGTCTGTGCTTATACAAGGAATGCCTTAATCAGATATCTGCATTGAATTTTGCATATTTCAAATAAGTTATTTACAGATAAACTGTTTCAATCCTTCTAATATGTAAAGAATCAATTTTGGGGTATTTTTTCCCATAGATTTTGGGGAGGCTGAGATTATAAGAAGTGGGAATTCCTAGAGGTATTCAGATATAAAATCTGTCCCTGAGCATTTCTCAAGTTAGAGCAGCAAAATTCAGATAATGAATGATTCCTAATTTCTACATGTAGGAAATTAGCTGTGTTTGATTAACTGGAAACAATAATAGGATTGTTGACTCTTAATACTTTAAAAATAAATTGTGTTCTCATAGTCTCATCTGCCTTTTCTAATCCTACTGGTCTTCCAAGGAAACTTTTACTTTGAATTTCTATGTCAAGGGTTATAGACCTAGAGCTAGAAGGGGCCTTAAACGCCATTTAAACTGATCCTAGGCAAAGAGCAGGTACAGAACTTCTACAGGTATAATTTTCAGAGATGAAGTTGTAGGGCAGGTCTTCCAGCTCACAGGACAGTGCTCTTTTCATTGTACCATGTCTACCCTAAATGTAGCACTTAGTCATTTAATACTTGAGTTTTTTTAATAGTGTGATTTTTTAGAATAAATTTTATTAACAAGAGCCAACATGGATAGAAAGGGAGCCTCAGATCAAGAAGTATCAGGTATAAATAATTTCCACCATAGATACACATGGGCTGTGTTTGTCTTTTGGCAAGTTTCTTTTCCTTACCTCTAAAACTCTTAATTTCAAAACAGATTCAGGTTTACATTGTTAGGAATATTTTCACTGTGAATTCTCTATTCAAATGAAATCATAAGTCCAATCATCATTAGAAGCAACAAAATATAGTGGATGGCTGAGTTTAGTTTCAGGAAGACCTGAGTTCCAAGACCTGTCTTTGAAATAGCTATAACTATAGGCAAATCTCTTAACTCCTAAAGCAAGAGTTGATGGAATTGTCAGGCCTTGCTAATGGGTATCTATAACTGTCAGATTAGATAATAAAGTAAGGGAGAAGAAAAAGTAAAAAATGGTACCCTTGACAGAAATAGGTAGTCAGAATTAAAAGTATATTGAGGAAGAAATTTACTTACATTCAGCAACCAACTATATGCTCAATAATAAGATAATGAATTCACTTTGGGACCTATCAAGACTTAAGTTGAGAGGGAGAGGCTGGTTTGGATCTCAATAGAAAGAAATCAGGGCTAAGTGTATTGCAAAGGTGGCAAATGGAAGCAAGAGCTTAAGGAAAGACTTTTGTGGTAGATGGCCATATTAAGTACTTGGGAAGGGAATGAAAAGCCAGAAGGAATACTTAAGGAGAAAGGAGAATTGGGAGATGGATGTTCTAATTGTTCAAATTCCTTCTGTCTAAAATTGAACTCCCCAGCATTGTCATTCTCCCAAAGTCTGCTCGTTCTCCCAATTTCTCTGTTTTTGTTAATGGTGTTTAATATTTTTCCAGTGATCTAGACTTTTGAAACTTCTGAGACATTTTTAAAGCTTTACCTCTTTACTATATTATATGATGTTCAGACTCTAATTACCTGTCACTTACATCATGGGTTCTTAACTTGAAATCTGTGGACTTGTCTTTTTTGTTTTTAAATTTTGAGAATATTTCGATAAAAAAATAAATTTCCTTTATAATCCTAGATATTTTGCTTTATTTTAAGACATAATTTTGTCAAACAAGTCTGGACAAAAGATAATTTAAGAAGCTTCCTAGCTGTCCTTCTTATCTTTAGTCTATGAACCCATCATATTGGTTTTGTTTTCCAAGTTTTACCTTATTTTTTCTGCTTTCCTTTTTGCAACATGGCTAATACGAAAATATGTTTTACATGATTTTACATTTGTAATTGATAAGTTGATCGTTTATAATTGATACTTTTTTAATTAAAGCTTTTTATATTTAAAACCTATTTATAGATAATTTTCAAAAATCCTTGACTTGATATTTAAGATTCAACACAGGTTGGTTGTCACATAGTTCGCAATTTCATTTTGTAGCTTGAACCATATGCCCTCCATAAACTATTTATTAAACTCCTCCTTCTTCAAGGTCTAGGTCATGAGTGACTTCCTTGACTGCTTTAGGCACTAGAAATGTAAGAAGAAATTTGACAGTCTCTCTGCTCTCAGATTTTTTCAAAAAATGAGTGAGGGAACCAATGCACACACAAATAATTACAATTTAAACTAGAAGGAAGAGTCAGATGTAGAAACGTCAGAAGGTTGAGGAGGGAAATTTCACTTTAATTTAGGAGAGGGGAGTCAGAAGCCTTTTAGCTGGGCTGTGAAGAAGAGATTTCAAGAGAAGGGAAGGAGAGGAGTGAGAATTTATGCTAGACATGGATGATGGCGTGCCCAAATGAACAAAAAGCTTTTGCAGATTTTTTGAGATCACTAAGATTATGTAGGTAGTCACTTTAAGAAAAATAAAGTTATGGTTGATGTTAGTTTACTATTGACTTATGAGTCAATAGTACTTTTTTTTCACCTCAATATCCTCTTTAGCAAGCTGGGGCAGAGATTACTTGATATATGTTCTCTTTTTGAACTACTGTAATTCTTAATAAACTTCTTTATTCTTTGAATTATTTACCACTATTTACTAAAAATACAGTGACAATTAAAGAACAGTCACTTCAAGTGTTAATCATTCCTAGATGTTCTAGTATTATTTTCCCTTAACAATTCCTGAACCTGATTTCCTATATGAAATGCTTGTCTTGCAGTTTTTTGATCAAAGTATTGTTGGGCCAGGAGGAAAGCAGGACCAAGTAACTACCATATTAGTTTAATTATAAGATCGATGGACTAAAAGCCAAGCACAAGGGGACATAGAAATAAGAAAATGGAGAAAAGGGAAAAGTTAAACATAAGGACAGCTGATAAGTCAATTGACAATAAACTAACCCTAGTGGAAAGCTTACTAGAATGGAGATAAAGGACCCAGATTTGAATGCTGGGTATGTTACCTGTATGATTTAGGACAGGTTGCTCAATTTCCTGGGTTTTAGTTTTCCTTGAAAAATGAAGCAGTTGGATTAGATGATTCTCAAAAGTACCCACCTATGATCCCATGAACCTTTGTCTATCCATTGAGGCCCAAGTGTATTCTGTGGAATGGAGTCTCTCTTGGCAGCAGCATTTGCTATTTCAAAGGAGGAATTTTGGTCTCAGGGTGAGAAACAGGAATTATGTCAAAAAAACACTTTATTTGACTTTTCACAATATTGTAAAGAGAAAGTACATGAATAAGTTTGATATGAGGGAAAATATAGAGTACTGCTTCCCAAGATATACATGAAAAGTCAAACTTTCATTTTATATGAGTTTTGAAGAGGGGATGATGATATAAAATACCACAAATATTGAAAACTACTGATTTAAAGATTTGTTCTATTGTGTCCCTCCTTGACTTTTGCTAGTAGATTCTTGACTAACTTGTCTGTACTGTTTAAAAATTATGTAGCTCGCTTAAAATTTTTTGTCACTATGGCTTTTCTGGAACTCTCTCTTATATTCTGAAAGTCTTTTTAGATTAGAAAAATTTTCATTGTAATTTTATATTAAGATAAGTATGTGATGTTTGAGGTGTATGTGTATTTTTAAATAAGTATCTGGATATTTTGGTTATCTAAATTTATCCAGCTGTTAAATGGAAATAATACTTGTAATATTTCCCTTACAGACTCCTTGGAAGAACAAAGCTTTGTAAAAATGGAAAGGGCCATACAAATTTAAGTAGTTGTTAATTATGGGAAAGATATGTCTTTTTAAGATTAACAAAAGGTGTTTCAAGTTTAATTTTTACAAAGAGCTTAATTAAGAATTTTTCTCTACCTCCACTCTCTTCTCTTATTTGTTTTAGAATGTACAATGTTTCACTGGATCAAAAATCCAAATTCCTCCCCTTGAAATTCAAGGTTCTTCAACAGCTGTTCTTACCACCTTGTGTCATCTTTAACAGCTCCCCCAAATTTAGCCTTTTGTTCTAGTTGGGCAGATGTCCTTGCCCTCCCCCATATGTTCTCATAGAGTGCCCTTCCTCCTTCTCCTCTCTATTCATACAAATCTTTAATTTCCATTTTAAACCAGCTCAAGACTAATCTCTCTTTTTTTTTTTTTTTTTTTTTTTTTTTTTTTAATTTAATAGCCTTTAATTTACAGGATATATACATGGGTAACTTTACAGCATTAACAATTGCCAAACCTCTTGTTCCAATTTTTCACCTCTTACCCCCCCCCCCCACCCCCTCCCCTAAATGGCAGGATGACCAGTAGATGTTAAATATATTAAAATATAACTTAGATACACAATAAGTATACATGACCAAAACATTATTTTGCTGTACAAAAAGAATCAGACTCTGAATTATTGTACAATTAGCTTGTGAAGGAAATCAAAGATGCAGGTGTGCATAAATATAGGGACTGGGAATTCAATGTAATGGTTTTTAGTCAAGACTAATCTCTAAGAAGTTTCATTAAAATCTTCATATCTGCCTTGGAGATTACAGGTACTCTAAGTACATGTAGTTGCAGGTGGTTTTAAAAAAAAAAAAAAAAAAGTGTTCTTTTGAGACCTAATTCTGAGGCCCCAGTGTAAGTGAAGTAGGAAGGGCAACCTGAAGGTAAACCAAATGTAAAATAGAAGGATTTAATTTGTCTTCAGAGCAAAGTAACTACTTCAACTTTCATGGGAACTGCCGCTATAAATATTCTGTAGCTTGTGAAATTACATGGCTGAAGTCCTTATTGGGAGTAATAAATCTAAGTTAAATTCAGTCCTTTATTGGTTTAATATGTGATGAAAACCTTAATATTAGTGTCGGGACAGATTTTGTGCTACACCATTAGTCTCCATGTTAGAGGAATGGAAATGTCCATGGTTGGAAGTTAAACAAAGCAAAATGATACTACTATTCAAAACAATATGAAAACATTGCATTACTGGCACCAAATCTTGTTTTTATTTTATTTTGAATTTGCAATTAGCAGAAGAATTTGGCTTTTTTAAAATCTCTCTTCACTGTATTTCATGTTAACAATGGCTAAGAATCTGACAGAATCCATTTGAATTTTTCCCCCCTAAATTGTCTTCTGCTTCTTTAAATTCCACATCTTAACTGGTTATCCAGCTAAAAGGTTTCTATTTATTTGGGAAGCATCTCAATGCTGTTGCAAGTTTCTTTGAATGTTTTTTCAAGGACCAAAACCTTTTGAAATTTCATTTTTGGTGATCTAGTGATGTGTACACAGGGGAATTTAGTATCCCAGAGAAAGTCATGTTTTCTGATGCTATAGCTTCAGTTTATTGATCTCAAGTATTGGGTCTCTTTTACCTTTTAGTATATATACACCTCAGATTCCTCTATAAGAAATCTTGTTGTGGCTTTTTGACTTAGAAGACTACCTATGATGCTCCACAGTTTCTGTAAATGCTTCTTTGTATTCCCATAAGCTTTTTATTAAAGAAACATTTGTTTTAAAAACAACACACAAACAATAATCACTTTCCTTTAACTTGAGCAAATGTCAAAGCAATTTATTTTCTGTTTTAAAAGAAGAAATTAAAGAAAATAATAAAAAGATAAATGGTTGAATGCTTTGGAAGCTTCAACTTGAATATAGTGTTCATAATTAGTTCCTAGGCGAAAGAAAGGTCTTTTTATTAGAACTGTAATGAAGGCCAGTCTGAGGCCAGACATAAGCAGTTAGAAGAAATGGCATTGTCTATTTTTAGAATTGTCAACACAAGCTTATCAGAAAAACTATTTATAAAAGATGTATTTTTAGAGTTAGTAAGTGGCTCTAAATTGGAGGGTTTGGTTGACCAAATTAAATTTTCTAGAATAAGTCATTTACAAAAGTAATCTTCCACTTGTCATGTTTCATCCAAAAATGGGTACAAACTTTTCCACATCTTGCTGCTAGAAAAGAGTAGTGTTATAAAAATGTCTGGTGTATTCAAAATCATTTAGGGATTCCCAAATCTTGGCTCATGTCACTTGAGATATCTACCTGCTATCATATTCATATAAATGCATTGTATTTTACAATGTCAAAAAATGAGAGGAAAAATAGTTTCAGTATATGTTTTAAGTAGCAAAAGTAAAGGAGAGAAACGTTTAAATAAACATTCTTAAAATGGCAAGCCTTATGTAGAACCAATTTGTTAAAACATGTCATTTCATGCTTTAATTATCAATATTGTATATGTATGTGTTAATGCCACTGAATAAAAAAGAAGACTGGAAGAGTTTGGATGAAATGTAGAGTAATAGATTAAGAAAACAAAGAGGTCACCTGATTTATTCTCCCTCTTCCGGGTAAGACTAGTTAGATCTTGAGTTTTCATTGTAAGTAAGCTCATAATTCTTTGCATTCCTGACTGAGCATTATAAATGAGAATCCAACCAAACAGAGAACAATAATGGTTTAGACTAATGTTGTTGAAAGTTAGGTGCTGGAAAAGTGTCATAGGCAGCTGCTTTATGGGCTTTTTGCCAAGAGAAAGAAAAGGTGACGTTCATATGTGAGAAAGATATTCAATTAAGCTTTAGTATAATAAGGCAAGATGACTCTTGTGAGCCTTTGTACTTGGAAAAAAAAACACATTTTAGATGTGATTTTTAATTGTTCAGATCAAGTATAACTAATTAAGTCTTGGGATATAACTAGATAAACTACAGAAACTGATTCATGTTAAAATTGCAACTTTTTCTAAGATACTCCAGTGACTTACTCTGTACATATAGTGCCCCAAATTAGAATACTGAGCTAAAAATACTATTTTAAGCTTCTGTTTTCCCAAAGGTAGTCAGAATAAATAGTTTGACATACTTTCAAAAATAGAGAAACAAGCAAGTTAATAGGAATGTAAGCCAAAACTTAATCATGCTTCTGTTTTTGTATCTTAGAGGCCAAATAGTTCTTTCCATGTTTGCCTTTTCATGCATAAAGTGCATATTTTTAGCCTCTTCTTGTGTAATGATACAAAAATGAGGAGCTTTTCCCATTTTACTCATAAAACTGGACTAATCTGAGAAACATTTGAGGTAATAAAAGATCTCTTTACTTACGACTTAAGTTTATGGTGGTAGCTAGGTCTTGGAAGTGTTCAAAAGCCTACAAGTCAGACATCTATTAAGTGTCTAAGGCTTCATTTGAATTCAACTCTTCCTGGCACCATTCCAATGCCCTATCCACTGTATTGCCTAGCTGCCTCCTATGAGTATGATTATTACCCCACACAGATAAGTAAAGCAAAAGGTTAAAAGAAGTGTTGAAGACATTTTTGAATCCCATTCTTCTTGAGTCCAGATTCCACACTGTTCACTAAGCCATGGTGCCTCGGTATACTTTTTAAGGGAGCATACATATAACCAATTTTGTGTAAACATGATGCATTGATGCTCATGATATAGACCAGTCAGGGAGGTGTTTGACAATAGAATAAAAGTCTTTTATTAGTGCTAGAATTCTTACATGAGGATTTAAAAAAAAAATGTTTTAGCCATTTTCAAGGTGCATATCTCTGGCCCTTTTTTGTTATAAAAGTCTCCTGTTCCCTAGGTATTAGCTCAGCTTTATTACTACAACAAAGTCTTCCTGGAAGAAGCTGCATTTTTGGCCCCCTCTTATTGAGTAACTTGAGAAAATCATTTAACTTTTTAAATTATATTTTATTTAATTTTCAGTCAGTAAAAATACTTTTTCCTTTTACCACTGGATTTCCAAATGATTTAAAAAAAAAAAAAAAAACCCTTTTACAAATATACTGAGCAAAAAAAATTTCTACATTGGCCATATCCAAGAAAATATGTGTCTTCTAAATCACTTTTTCACTTCTCTATTGGGAGGTAGATAGCATCATAATTTTATTGAAAGTATGGTTGTATCTACTGGTCATCCTGCCATCTAGGTGAGGGGGTGGGGGGGGTAAGAGGTGAAAAATTGGAACAAGAGGTTTGGCAATTGTTAATGTTGTAAAGTTACCCATGCATATATCCTGTAAATAAAAGGCTATTAAATTTAAAAAAAAAAAAAAGAAAGTATGGTTGTTCTTAACACTGATCAGAGTCTTTACAATATTGTTATATAAATATTTCTTCTGGTTCCACTGATACTCTGTATCAGTTCATACAAGTCTTCCCAGGTTTCTCTAAATCTAATCCTTCATCATTTCTTACAGCACAATAATATTCCGAAACACATTTACCATAATTTGTTTAGTCATTCTCCAGTTAATAGGCATCCCCTCAATTTCCAGTTCTTTGTCACCAAAAAAGAGAGTAATAAGTATTTTATTCATCCTTTGCTAGAGTTTGCTTAGGATTAATCCCTTTTTTAATCTATTCTCCTTATTCTTTCTTTTACTCCCCTGCTGGTTCCCTCCTATCTTTGTTAAGTGAAATAGATCTTCTATATCCAGTTGTGTATTCCTTCTTTTGACTAATTCAGATGAGAGTATGGTTTAAGAGTCAAAAGCCCTCCATATCCTTTTTGCCCTGTTTCTGTACACTTCTACTTGCATACCCCAGTTATGTGAGATAATTTTTCTTTATTTTCCTTCATCCCTCCCCCAATGTATTCCTTTTACTCTCCCTTTTCATTCTTTAGAAGCTATCAAAAAATAACAGAAACATATGTAATCTCTTTGGATAATAGGCTTCAGAGAGTACATATATATCATTTCTCCATTTTAAAATACAGTTTGTCCTTACTTATTGCCTTAAGTTTTTTCATTCATATTTGCCCATTTGCATTTTTTTCTTGACTACTGTGTTTACACTTGAAAATTTCTATATACCTTTAATCATTCCATCAGGAGTATTTAGATATCCTCTATTTCATAAAAGACACATTCCCACCCACCCCACAGTATTGGACTCAATTTTGCTGAGCAAGTTATTCTTGGTTATAAATATTTGCCTTCTGAAATACTGTATTCCAAGTTCTTCCTTTCTTAAAAGTGTTGGTTGTTAAATTGTACATGATCCTGATTGTAACTTTTGAGTACTTGAATTCTTTCTGAAAGTTTACATATTTTTTCTTTGACCTGGGGTCAAATTTTGAATATGTTGTATTTGAGAATTTTTGTTTTGGGGTGCTTTTCAAGAGGTAGCTGGTAGATTCATTCTATTTCCACTCTACCATTTGGTTCTTAAGAGATATGGTCAATTTTATGATCTCTTGAAATAGGATGTCTGAGTGGGTTTGGGGTTTTTTTGTTGTTTTTATCATGGCTCTCTAGTAGTCCAATGAGGCTTAAATTTATCTCTCACTTTTTTTCCAGGTCACTTCTTTTGGCTTTGAGATACTTTATACTTTGGGGGGGGGGGGGATTTAAAATATCTATTTCTTGTTGTCTTAATGAAGTCATTATCTTTTTTTCTTTGGGTCTTGAGTGCTCCTGTGAACATAATAGCTTTTTTATGATTGAAATTTTTTTATTTAATTGCTCACATTTCCAGCTTACTTTTGACTTTAGATTTTGTTAGAACCAGGCTTTGTCCACTCATGGAAGAAATATCTTAGTTGATCCTGCTGCTGCTTTCGTATGACATTGAGTATTGATGATATTCTAGGACCTTGGGAGTTGTAAACTTTCAGTGCTGCCAAAGTATTCTGATAAAGTCTGATCACTTCACCCCTGGTCTGAGTTCTCTCGAGTTCCTAATCTGAGATTTGGGCATTTTTTTAAGTAACAGACTCATTTGGAATTTCAGTATACTGATGGACTCAACCACTATTAGCTAGCTACCAGTAAAATTCTGCCGATTTAGAATGATAGACCTGTAGGCTTCCTCCCCTTATTATTCCTCTGCAGGATTTAGAAGTTACTAGAAGATAGAACCATGATTTCACTCAGCTCTTGGGGTCCAAATTACACAGCTGCCCAACTTTTTCCTTGCTCACTTCACAGCCTACTCCTGTGCTCATTCTTGATCCTAGTTCTCTCCTTAGTACACCCTGAATCTTTGACCCAGAACTGAGAAGTGCGTAACAGAGCTGCCAGATGGAACCTGTTACTACACTATTTGCAACCTTAGGACATTGCTTTGGGGACCTCTTCGTGCCTCTCCCTGAACTGGAATGCTCTGTGGAGATAGTCCAGAGTGTCCACATACTTTTTCATCTGTCTTATTTCGCTGACCTGCCCTAAGAAAATGACTCACTGTGATTTCCCAATCAGATTCGGCTGGGGCATTTTCTAAAGCTGTTGAAAGTAATGTGAGAGAAAAAGAGGGAGCTTACTATACTTCCTATTATTCCACTACCCTGACTCCCCAGTCATATAACTTATATCATGGAGATAATGCTACCTGTTTACCTACAGGCATATCTCATTGGTGGAGATCAAATGATAGCATGTGTGAAAACCTCAAAGCGCTGTCAAGATGTCAGGTTACATCTTCAGTGCAAACTCCCAACCATTGCAGAATTCCAGAGCTAGGGGTGACCTTGGGGATTAGGTTATTCAATCCAGTCCTCCATTTTTACAGATGAGAACTTGGAGTACAAAGTCCCCTTCAAATCATGCAATGCTATATTATATTCACTTCTTTTTAACAAATGTATTTTAAGGGAAAAAATGATAGTTATTTCATTAAACTTCTTAAGTGTTTATTTCAGATTTTCAAAACTGGGGGGAAGGGAATGTTTTAGCAATATAATTGCCTTTGTTACACAGGAAACATAATGAGACCTCCTAGTGAAAAACAGCATCCAACTTGTAGATAAAATCCCTTTTTGAGTTGCTTGATCAAGTAGAATAGTTTAGTTTTATTTTTAAGAGGCCAAATTAGTAAATAGTAATGAATCAATGATTGTTTCACTGTCTCTAAATATATTGTGTCAAATAAATATTTTAAGCTTCTCAACTCGTGAAATTCAGGTGCAGTGTTTTTTTCTCTTTTGAAAAGCATGAGGTATCTCCCTATCTCTGGTGAAAGACAAATGTAAGCAAAGATCATAAACTATCTAAAATTGATAGGAAATTTGAAGATTACCTAATGTTACCTCCTTGTTTTATAGATGAGAAAATCAAAGCCTTAAGAGGCTAAATCACTTTTCACATGTTTCTGATGGTGGTCATAGTCTCATCACCACTGCAGTATTTTTTCTGCTATGCCTCCAAATGCCAAAAGAAGAATTTTATTTCAAATTCAGGAAGGGCAGAATAAATCAAATGTTAATTAGTGTTTTTTGTTCACTCTTTACCGTTCAGGGGAAAATATGCTTTGTGATTTCATATTTTTTAATTGCTGTATAAAGAACATTTTAAAAAACATTTTAAAACTCAACAGATGACTAGGAAGTAAAATGAACCATTAATTTTAAAAATCATTTCCTATTTTGAAAAGGCAGATAGGCAGCTCAGCGGATAGAATGCGGCCTTGAGTCAGGAAGAATTGAATTCAAATTCAACCTTAGATGATTAGTAGCTGTATAACTGATCAAATCATTTAACCCCTGTTCGCCTCAGTTTCATCATCTGTGAAATGAGGAATGTATACTTAAAGGATTGTTATGAGGATCAAACAAGAAATTATAAATGTAAATATTAGGTATTACTGGTATTGTTTTTGAATCTTTAAGATTTAATAAGACATTAAAGATTTGCTGAGAATTAGTTAGCTAATGTGGAATTTGATTATTGCTCCAAGGCCAGCTCTCTATTCACTACCCTACAATGTCTTTTAGCCCATTTAAGAATTTGGTCTGGTTAAGTAAAGAGAATCCCAATTGCATGTGTGTGTAATAAGCTACATGATAAGATAGCAGAAATAAAATATGAATGTGTTAGATAAACTTTCATTTTATTTATTTCGCTTAAACAAAATTTAATTGATTCAATCAGTAACAAACATTATATAATAGGTTCTGGGGATGCAAAAATTGAAATAAAATCATCCCTGCCCTTAAGAAGCTTACATTCTACTAGAATAAATATACCAAAATGAAAAATAGCACAGGCCTTGTTCTCAAGATTACAGTGTAAACATTTATTTCATTTAAATTAAACCTCATTGACTTCATTTAGAGAAATTGGTTCTTTTTGAGTTGGAGTGATCCACTTCTGTTTTTAGTTATTAAGTATGGGTCAAGTGTATATGCATATTTGTCCTTATACCTTGATTCTAATGGAGGGTGAGGGTTATGCCTGGGTTGAGAGAATAGGATTTGCTTTTTAATCTTTCTTGTAAATCATGTATTTGTTGATCAATGGACTGGTGTTTTGTTCTTGCTTCTGTAGGAAATAGCTCTCCGGAGCCAATTACCAACAATGGAACAAGATGGTGGAACTCAGAATCCAGTATCCTCTCCTGGAATGAATCAGGAACTGAGAACAATGACTACAAATAGTTCTGATCCCTTTCTCAACAGGTTTGTAGGAGTAACCACTAGGAAAAATTAGGAAAAGATCATGGTTTTAAGATCCTCCTGCTTAGTACTTGTAACAGTCTATTTTGAACATGTGTGTGTGCCAAAAGCCACAGCTGTAAATGAATCGCTCCATAAATGGCAAGTCCACTAGAAGCTGAGGATTAAAAGCTGTCTCCTGTGAGAGGAAGTAAACTGTTCAGACTTGCAGAATGGATTTTTATTCAGAGTTAGAACATGTTTGCTGTGCCTAATCTGTTGACTAACAGTTATTTAAAATTACAGAATCATGAAAGGACATGTGAATACCTTTCTAAGTGATCAAATGAGCTGTATCCAAGACATAGGTAGGGCTGGATTTTGAGATTCAATTGCTGGTGGGTTTTTTCTTTTTTTGCAGAGATGTACAACCTTTCAGCTTTCATTGCATTAACTCTAGACAAGATCATATTCTCTAAGGATTGTAGTTCAAGAAGAGAATATGTAGGAATCTGCTTTTTTTCAAAATGCATTAAGACTAATGGCAGGACTTGGAAATCCCTTAGCTTAAGGATTTTTTTTTTTTTTTTTTTTTTTTTTTTTTTTGCTTAGTTACCACAAATCTAGTGTTTCGGACAGATTATATAAGTGCTGGTAAGTTGTGCTCTTTTGGAATTAGACTGCAAGCTGAAACAAGTCCTATTCTTTGCCTTGAAGGGCATTTTAAATCAAGATTTGACTAGAATCAATTCACCCTTCCAGATTTAAAAACATCTGTGGAGCTTCAGATAGCTGTTTGGTCTTAAGGAAATATTTCTGGCACATGATCATATAATTTCGTCCTTATAGTTGTGATTTTTCTTATAAATAAGTTTAAACAACCAAAAGGTTTTTTTAAAATGTTTAGAGACTAGTGTTGCTTTCCTAAGAAAAATGTTGAGTTCTATCAGCTCTTAACACTAAATGAAAAGACATAAATTGTCTAAAATTATTCAGAGATATTTCAGTGCAGCTGTATTATCCGTTCCTGCCATTCTCATTAGTGAATTTTGTTGAATTGTCATTTATCTATTAAATTTATATATAGTCATATATAAAATAGTTATTTTCCTATGCCATTCATCATAGATGTGAAATTTACATATTTCTGTGTATGTAATATTTTCTTTTTGTGTGTGTGTGTGTATGTATGTGTGTGTGTGTGTGTGTGTGTGTGTGTGTGTATATATATACACACACACATATACACACATTTTTTTCCCCTTCAAATTTAAACAAGGGAAAGTCAAACCCACCACTTCCAATTTAATATCCTGCCTGACTTGGCTCTTTTCAACAATGAAGTGATTCAAGTCAATTCCAATAGACTTGTGATGAAAAGTGCCATCCATATCCAAAGAGAGGACTATGGAGACTGAATATGGATCAAAGCATAGTATTTTCACCTTTCTATTATTGTTTGTTTCCTTTTTTTTTTTTCTCCTTTAGATCTAATTTTTCTTACAGAGCATGGTGAATATGTAAATATGTTTAGAAGAATTTTACATGTTTAACCTATACCCAAGATTGCTTACTATCTTGGGGAGGAGAAAAATTTGGAACACAAGGTTTTGCAAAGGCAAATGCTGAAAACTCTTTAAATGTATTTAGAAAAATACAATGGTACCAAAGAAGTCTACATCCTTGCCAGTTTCTTTAGTATATTTTGACCATAAGAAAGTATTCCTAATTTGAATCCTAGTTTTATTGGGATAAATAGAAAGTGCTAGTTGTATAATGAAGAAACTTCATTTCCAAAATGACAGTTGGCTAGTATGATTTTATGGATTTTAGATTCTTTTGAAAGCTATCTTGTATTATCATAGTTGGTGTAAGAGAGTTAAACCCTAGATAGAGTGTTGTCAATTGCTTATCAGAACAGAACAACCACTTAATTTCTGAAAAAGGAATTTATTCTTAGAACCACATCAACTAGTTTAGGTATAATCTACCAAAATTTGTTTCCATATTCTTGATATTATAAAAAATAGAAAGAAATTCATTATTATGGAACTACAAAAATAATCTATACATGTAATCCTTTACTTAAGTGAGTATCTCTAACACCAGATTGGGACATTAGAAGAGTCTTATCTTTAGGATATGCTCAACTTTAACAGTTTATATTCCACAAGTTCTGAAGTCATGGATTTAGATTATAGCTGCAAAGACCCTCAGAGAGAAACATTATAGTAGAGCATTAGAACAAGGAGACATGTGGATTTTAATATCAGTTCTGATACTAATTGTGGGTATATATGAAATAAAGAAATAGATTACCGGAATGGACCAGCCCAAGTTCTAAGTGAGGAAAAGGGCCAAAGGGAGGAAGAAGTGGGCACTAAGTAAGTTACTAATTAATTTGAGTAGGAAGTAATAAAGTGATAAGAGATCAAGATTGGTTTAGATAATTTTATCAGTTATATATGTCAAATGGTGCCATAAATTCCTAGTTACCTTGAATATTTTCTGAGGAGACAGTTGAGCTAAAGTATAAGCTTTAAGAAGAATTTAGGGCGTGTTTTAGAGAGGGAGGAAAGTAGAGCCAGCTATTCTGTGAGTAACTGATGATATTTGAGTACATACCAGAAGAGGTTGTTTGAATGCACCGAGGTGGGAAAAGGGGGGAATAGTTAATAATCCAGTTTGATTTGAATGTACAAAAATGTGAAAGGAAATCTTGTCAAATAAGGTCTCTATATTGGAGTGAGATTAGAAAGCATATGACAAGCTAAGGAATTTGTATTTTTCTATATAGGCAGTAGGGAGATTTAAGGTTTTCTGAGCTTGAGAGTACTGTGCTCAGAGCTGTGCATTAAGAGTAGTATTTTATGTATTTAACATCTACTGGTCATCCTGCCATCTAGGGAAGGGGGGGTGGGGGGTAAGAGGTGAAAAATTGGAACAAGAGGTTTGGCAATTGTTAATGCTGTAAAGTTACCCATGCATATAACCTGTAAATAAAAGGCTATTAAATTTAAAAAAAAAAAAAAAAAGTAGTATTTTAGCAGCTGTTTGAAGGCTTCACTGGAGGAAAAGAAAGGCTGACTGCAGAGAGAGCAGCAGGAAACAATATCATTAGGTGAGGACCAGAACCTGGCAGTGTGAGTGGAGAGCACAGAAAAAAAAATGGATGTTGCAAAAGTAAAATTGACAAGAAATACCTGGTTTGAAGGCGGACAGTGAGAGGGATGAATACGTGTGAAGTGCCAAAAGTGATCCCAAGGTTTGCAACCTTGATACCTGGCAACAAGAAATGGCTGGTGTGTGTGTGTGTGTGTTTTTTTTTTTTTTTAAACAGAACAAATTAAAAATTTCAAAATAAAGAAGTTTAGAGCCAGTTTCTAAATATATATTTTGAAAAAAGATTATTTCAACTTTCATTTAAAAATGCCCAGAATTCTTACACTTAAAATTTAGAAAAAATAAAAGTTAAAAAAAAAAAAGAAGTTTAGAAACTGGCCCAAATTGCTTCATTTTATATAAGATGAAGTTCAAGGGTTCATTTGTCTTTTTTTTTTTTTTTTTACTGGATCTGTTTGTGGACATGAATGTTGTGAAAATCTCTCAAGGGTCTCTGTCTTTAGACAGGGAGACAAAAGAGATTCAAAAATGAGGATAGTTGAATGAATGGCTGTAGAAAATATTTTAGAGCTTTGCTTTTCATCTAAGTGATGCTTCAAGCAAGATTCTTGAAAGAAAAGGGGTGTGTGTGTGTGTGTGTGTGTGTTTAAGTTGAATGGCTGCTCATCCATCTGCGTGTGAGAAAGATAAGAGTTCCCTTTTCTTCCAGCATTCCTTGTCATTGGTCCATATACTTTTTTTTACAGCACAATCTAAGATTGATAATTAAGCTGCTTCAGACTCAACTTCTGCAGGCAGCAAAATGGTCTTAGTTGCTGCTTGTTTACTTAGTAGCACTATTTATAGAAGTAGTGGTTCTCTCTGTTTGTTTACTGTACCTTTGCATACTTTTTCAAAGTATACTTTTAAATTTACCCTAAAGAAAACTCTCTTTGCTTATATCTGTACTTAAGGGAATATTCATTGAGGAATGTTTCCATATCTATTTATATATATTTTGAAGCTTCTCTTTTCTGTTTAAAATCAAAAGATCCATTAACTTCAACAAGAGATTAAACTATACAGCTTCTTATCATTTCCCCCTAAGGTAATCTGAGTGATTCATTTATTTTCATTTCCTCCGAGAAGGAATGATGGCTCTTTATTTAGGATTCATTTTTCTTTCCCCTTTTGGCTTGAACTCTGCATAAGAGTTCTTGCCGGCTTATCATAAGTCTAGTGCGGGCCTGTAGCACCTGCCACCTGCACCCCAATGTTTGGGACTTCTTGTCTGGGCTACTGTCCCCCACCCCACCCTGGGGAAGAAAGCAGGACTCTGATGCCAGAGGGCGATAGCTCAGCCTTTCAGATTACCTTTGTATGCAGAAACTGTACTTCATGAAGGACCTGGTTGTGTGTCTGGGAAACTTAATTGCATGATCTGTGTGTGAGGACTGGTCGGGATGACAAAAACAAATGTTAAAAAATAATAACAATATTTAACTGCCCCTGAACCCGAAACTTGGCCAGAGGCAGGGAGGCGAGTTTGAACGTTTTGGTTTTCATTTTCTTGGCAGCTTGGGTTAGAATCCTTTGTCTGTTTTACTCCATCCCCCCTCCCCATTAGTTATGTCTGGGGTCTGAAGAATACACGTTTCCAAAGCTGCTAAAGAGTTTTTCTCTAATCTTCTTTCATAATGATGTTGATGCTTGTGTCTGTTTCAAAGCCCCTCTCAAACATCCCCATTAACTTTGCACCCTTCTTATTTACAGTGGCACCTATCATTCCCGAGATGAGAGTACAGACAGTGGGCTGAGCATGAGCAGCTATAGTGTACCCAGGACCCCAGATGACTTCCTGAACAGTGTTGATGAAATGGATACAGGTTAGTGGGGGGGGGAAAAGATGACCAGAAAGATCATACATTAGTGTTGCCTTAAAATATATGGGTGTAGTCTTGTTTCTACTCAGTTCTATAACTGTACTAGACTCCAGGTATATAAAAACTGAAATCATCCCTGTTTCTGGGAAATACAAAGAAGGTAAATGTCTAGTGCTCAGGAAAGTAAATAAATACACTGTCATTTCAGGGGAGCAGCACTTATAACTAGAAAAATGAAGGAAGAACTCTTGTAGAAGATGGGACTTGACCTGAATCTTGAAAGAAAAAAGAATTATAAATAGATACCAGCTATAATGAGTTCTACGAGAACTTTCTTCCAACTTCTCTGAGAGTTGGTCAAAATATGGGTGTTGTGGATCTGATGAAATAGATTAGAAGAGCTAAGACCCAGAGATAACAGCTTCTTAGAAGAGTTAACAATTGCAGAAATAATCAAGGAGAAAGGGGAGTGGGGGAATCCTTTTTTGCTATAGCAGGAAACACAAAGATCCTTATTCAGGTATCTTGTTTTTCTGGAGGTGAATTATTGGATTATTCCTTTTAGTTTTTATATAGAACTAAAAGTCCTTTCTACCAATTGAATATTGGTGGCTGGGGTTTGTCTCTAAAGTTTGCTTAGTCTTATCTTCAGGATTTTCCTCATCTTGACCTTCTACACATAGAATGTGCTTTCCTCTTGTTTCCACTGATCCAAGCAGTGCTTTGAGTTCTAGTTTGGTTCTACCTTCTGAAAAGCTTACCTTTCGTCTAATCTTATTTTTCCCTTTCCTAATTTTTAGCACTTGCTTTCTCTATCATTAATTTTTAACACTTAACCACACTAGTTTCTTGGAATGTTATACATGAATGGCTTGTCTCTCCTGCTATGTTATAAAGCATTAGAGGATTCATATTGTTTTTCTATTTCCTCTTCCTCCCCATGTCCCTTATTCCTGCTAGTGCCTAGCAGATATTAGGCACTCAATAAATATTTGTTGATTGAACGAATACTTACAAAATCTGAAATGAACTCCAGGGATTACTCATAGATTTTGGGTTTAATAAACAACTTCCATTGGGAAAGAAGGTATATTTTAATGACCTAATAACAAATTTGGAACACCACACTGGATGTTCAGAGCTGCTTTCTGCATTTGTTTGAAGTTG
This sequence comes from Sarcophilus harrisii, assembly GCF_902635505.1. Classification (NCBI taxonomy): domain Eukaryota; kingdom Metazoa; phylum Chordata; class Mammalia; order Dasyuromorphia; family Dasyuridae; genus Sarcophilus; species Sarcophilus harrisii. The sequence continues at coordinate 476,591,928 of NC_045428.1, forward strand.
TCTGATAAGCTTTATAGTCTTAATATAATTAATTACCTTTTTGGTACAACTCAACCATCTCTTTGTTGTTGTCATCCCAAATAGGTGACAGTATCAGCCAAAGCAACATACCCTCACAGCAAAACCGTTTCCCAGACTACCTTGAAGCCATTCCAGGGACAAACGTGGACCTTGGGACACTGGAAGGAGATGGGATGAATATAGAAGGAGAAGAACTAATGCCAAGTCTTCAAGAAGCTTTGAGTTCTGACATCCTTAATGACATGGAATCTGTTCTGGCTGCCACCAAGCTAGATAAAGAGAGCTTTCTCACATGGTTATAGAAGCCTCAGGGAGACTAAATTCTGCATCTGTGAAGGATCTAAAGAAATAAGACAATTGCATTTTAATTTTCCAAATAAGCCACTGTGGCAGACTTTTGGCTTACTTAGAGCTGAACCAACATCCAGCAAGATTCTTTCATCCCAATATTTTGCTCTTCTTTGTCCGTTGCTGCTGTTATATATTGCTGACCTCTTTTACAGTTGGCTCTGAAGAATCAACAACTTTGGTTTTGATCTTTATTTCTATTGCTGTTGCAACTACTGTTCATTTTGGGGGTTGGGGGAAATGAGCCTGTTTGGCTGATGAATACCATTCCTTTTGCCCAATTATGTGTTCACCTATCATTTTAGCTAAGTACTCTGACTTGTGAGTTAAATGCTACATGTCACAGCTTGTAGTTTATTCTAGTAGTTGTCTCTTCAGCTGCCTGTGGCAAGTGGAAAAACATGACTTACTGGTTTGACAAGCCAAAAACGATGTATCTGATCAAAAGAACTCAACGCTGACATGGAGGAGGATACAGCTCAAACCAAGAGTGAGCACTGTGTTGGATATTCAGTATTTTCCACTATTAGCTCTGTCATAAGTCACATAGCATCCTGGATTCTACTTTAAGGTATTAAAAGGCATGGGACATTTTCTATAGAAACACATGAATTATTGCCACATATTCTAGTTTAATTTTTGTTTGTCAGAAATGAGACAATTTATCATATTAGTGAACATGGTAGTTTATAGTTTGGGAGGGTTATTGTAGTTTTTCTTTATGGTGAAATCTACATTCTGGTTTCATAGTCTTATTTAAATCTTGATTTGTCCGCCCTTTTTATACATATATATTATATATACTTACAATATGTTTATGTTAGGCTGATAGCTGAATATATAGTTTTATATGTTTTCCCTTTAACTTTTCAGTTTATTTTTTAAAAGGTAGTTTTGAATGTATCCATTTAGAATATATGACCAGTGGCTAATTTTTTCATGCCTATTACTAAAATGTGTGATTTAAATCTGTTTGGGGGCAGTCCAAAAGTATGTAGCTGGTGGGATGGGGTTGTTCCAAACAGAGATCTTGCATCAGCCTCCTGCACTCTGTGGGCACAAAACTAATACAATCTGATCAATTTGAGAAAAACAAGAAGAATGGTCCCCTCCAACTCCCTCCACTCCCCACCCACCCAAATAAGCTCCAGCCCACATGGGCTCCTCACTTTTAGTAAAATCAGTAAGGAAAATAATATTGATAATAAAAGACTTTATTAAAAGGTTTTCTTTACTTTCATCTTAGAAGACAGAGCTAATAAGAAAGCCTCATGCAATTAATTCAGCAAACATTTGTTTGCTGAACCCACTTACAATATACAGAGAACTGAGCTCTGGGGGAAGTCTTAAAGTTTGGATTATAAAAGGTCCCCACTTCACAATGCTTAGGGAAATTTGCCCGATATAGAATGTAGAAGATTGTAAGGTTATGTGTTAACTGGCAAAGGGTGATCAGGTAATTAATTCAGTGCATTTTGATAGATGAATTGAGCACGGCAATAGAGAGAGATGATTATATCTTTATTTTAACAGGAAGAGATATTAAACTGACTCATTATCTGCAAGAGTAATAACAGTTCCAAAGAGTATTTTTTTAATGAACAAAATGAGCAATGAATCAACTCTTCAGTATAAGCTATGAAGTAATTTTTTTGTTTATCATTTATAAAGATACCAGCTAGCACGTCTATAATTAAGGGTCTGTCAATGTTTCCATGATAAACCCTTATTTTCAAGGGTTTTATAACTTTTAGCCATTAAGAAAAAAATCCTAGCTGAAGCTTGGTTTGAAAAGTCTTGGCTCAAAGGATAAATATACATATATATATAATTTTTTCCTAATTATGCATTCTGAGTAGTTTGGCCCTTGGACTTAGAGGAGTGCAAAAGTGAAAGCAAGAAGTTCGATGTTAGAAAATGTCAGTGCTCCAAAAACTCAATTACTGTGTTGTATATAATGATTTCCAAATTGATGGTTCAGAGTAGTTGACTTTAGGAATTTTTATTCCGCAAAAAAGCAATGGAGAAATTGAGTATGGGGAAAATGCACTGTGTAAGTGTGTTAATCTTTTAGAACAATAGAATATTACTTAGAATGCACAATATAGTATGTAGATGGTACAGCATGTTGTTGTTTTTTAACGTGCAGAAGATCAAAGCTACTCTGAAAGAGAACTAAAATTCTGTTCTGCCAATATCGCAAATTAATGTTTCTTCTTCAGTAGTAGCACATAAAGTTGGGGGTCTTGTAATGTTAATGGGACCTTGATAGAGATTTTAGGATTCTTCTTTTTTTTTTTTCCTCTTCCATAAAGACTATCCTGTCTTGCCACTTGGTCATTTAAAAGAATATTATTCCAAAATTTAAAGTCAATTAAATAATTTGATATAAAATCATAAAACAAGAAAGAATATCTAGATCTTATAATTTCCCATCTATTTTAATTTACCAATTTATATCTTAATGTAAGCTTCTCAGCACACATCACTGTATACTGGTGTCTGACATCTAGTGTGCTAGAGTAAGTAACAATGCTTCTTTCCTTTCTGGAGCTAAAGTCACATCCATGATGTTACTTTTAGTATTTTATTTTTCCTATGTAGTTTTTTAAGACCACTTAAAACTTTCTTATTGGGAAAATGGGGATAGCATTGCGGTGGGTTCTGACCTTAACTGGGTATTCTTGAATTGTTTTTAACACTAAACCAATTTTGTCATCCTTAGGTTTATCAACCTTTTTAACACTCATGTTCTTTTCAAACAGAATAATTTTCTTCTAAGCTGTTTGTCCACTTGATGGTCCAAATTACTTTGGTTTTTCTGATCGTTTAAAAGAAAATGTTGATGAAGTAGATTTTTAAAAATAAAAGTATAAGTACCTTTTTAAAGAAAACTTGATTGATTAAAGCAATAATATTTTAATCAGAGAATTGAGTGGTCTTAAATACATGTTCAGCATTAAATGTCTGTACTGTGTACTGAACTCTGGCAGGCAGACTGGGAAATATCAGTAAATTAAGTATACAACAAAAAAAACATACCAATCAGTGTTGGAGCTTAAGCAATGCAAAAAGGGGAGACGATTTCATTATGATTAACAGCTACATAGTTTTTGCACATCTTGGAAATGAGTACTCAGATGAATTTCACTTTGTAAGCATGTTTTTGTAAGAATAGTGGGTGTGCCTATCTAAACAAAACTTTTCTGTATCTTGAAAAAGTACTCTCCACATTTTAAATGTTTTATATTAGAGAATTAAATGAACACTTGTCAAATATATATATATATATATAGTACAAATGTTACATTTTTGTTTTAGATGTAAGAGCATGCCAGTATGTTAGGTACAATACTGTTACATTATTTTTCCTTATGTAATACTTTTTCATTTGTTTATGTGGTATAAATATATACTTTATGCTTAAACTCACCTTCGTTGTTTTTAACAGTTAGTGGTATTTAAAGCCATTTTGGTTCCTTAGGTATAGATAGCATTTGAATTTTAAAATCCAGTTATATTGGTTTTTGTTTCGTGATTTTGCTGTTCTTTGAGCCTCTGTACTCATCACTTAGCTGCCAGTGCAGCCATGGGCGCTGTCACTTGTAACACAGCGGTATCGCTGTTCATGTTCCCTAAGGACTTGTTGTTCATAAAAACACAGCATCAAGATGACTGGGAAGAATGTAATGACCCCCTCTGTGACAGCCTGCAGTTTTATTTCCCCAGCCTGTCCTCCTGGTGCCTTGGAACTTCCTCACACTTACGTTAGTGGATACCTCATTTGGGCAGATTCTAGGCTTCCGATGTCTTGTTGCAGGTTTATTAATAAAGACATTCCAGAACTCAAATGACAGGTCCAGAGCTCTGAATTGAAAGCTAACTTGACTGACGTCCTGACGTCCTTGGAGTTGCCTCCTGAGGTGTGTGTGCGTGTGTCTGCAGGCACACATCTGTCCGCTGGGCTTGATAACTAATTCACAAGGTGTGAGCAGTCTCTTGTGGAGGTTCCCTCCATCGGGGCGAAGGGCCACTGCTCTGAGTCTTCATCCTCTTGGAAGGTAAATGATTGCCCACAGGGACAGAGCTGGGATGTGTCAGAAGTTCTTGCTCACCAAGCCCAGCACCCCTGCTTCCCTCTGCAGCTTTAGATGTTTTGGGGTGGGTCAGTTACTTCAGTTGTGTCTGACTCTTTTGAATCCCATTTGGGATTTTCTTGACAAAAAAAAAAAAAAAAACTGGAGGAGTTTGCCATGATCTTTTCCAGCTCACTTTATGGAGGCAAGCTTAAGCGAAGGGACCTTCTGGGGTCAGTAAGTTTTTGAAACTGAATTTGAGGAAGGGGGAAAGAATCCTTTACCATTTATAAACAGCACCAGGTATTTAGTGATTGGGACTTATCCTTTCAGTTGCTAAGACCAAGATATCAGGCACATTCCATTAACAGGCATAGAACCTGTTGGAAGATTTTATAAACTTCTTATTTGAGAGGAAATTTCAGGCTATGGTAGTGAAAGAGTAGAGATGGAATAAGGAGAATACAGACCAAATCTGTAGAGGTAAACTCAGCATCACTGTGTCCTGTGCTTAAACTCATTTTTGTGTGTGTGTATGTGTGTGTTTCATTTGAGCATGCTTAAAATTGTTCTGATGTCTAACGTATAGTATTTAGAATCCCTAAGTTGGATTGCATTTTTATTTTATTTTATTTTTTTAGGACTACCAAATAACTTACAAAAGTTATCTCATTTTATCTTCACAATAACCTCTGTGTACTTGTTGTGTGGCAGTGCTATTAGCAGCTCCATTTTACAAATGAGGAAATGGAAGTTAAGAAAAGCCAGATGATTTGCCTTGAGTGTCCCACAACTCATGAGGATCTGAAGCAAAACTTGAACTCAGGTTTTATCATAAATTCAGACCAAAGAACAATAGATAGATGTTTGATTTTGGAAAACCACTTTGGCACCTTGAAAGGGGGATGGATTGCAGAGAAACCATTAAAGTATTTCCTAAGTAAAGTGATAAAGGCTGCACCAGGATGGTAGCTTTCTTTACTGGAGAAGTTGTGATGGTAGGAAAAAAGAAACCCAGGAATTAGTAACAGATTGGATTTGTGGTTGAGAATGAATGAGAAATTGAAGATGGTTACAAACTTAACTGGAAGGATGGTAGTGTCCACGACACTAATAGGGAACTTGAGGGAAAGGTAATATTTGAGAGAAATGATGAGTTCTGCTTTAAATATGGTGATGTTTTATATACTAACTTAACAAATAAATTTATATTCTGAGATGTTTTATATCCCAACCAAATTTCCCTGGGAGATCATGAAACCCTCATGAACATTGTTCAGCTGACTACCCTTTTGTAACCTTCAGTCCCATGCATTTTACTGGCTCCTGTAACCAATTAATATTTGGCAGAGTTTACCTATAGATTGTTTCCAAGTTAAGGAAATACAGACTAAAATACTTGAAGGCACATTACCCTGAATAAAAATCATGCTATAGAATTAGGACATTTGGAATAGTTTCTATTTTCTAATATGCAATTTGAGCATATATTTTCACAGCCTCAACTAAAAGAAGCTATTCCATATGAGGATATTGTTTAAATGACCTTGCTATGTCAAGGAGTTGTGTAGTCATTGTTGCTACCCAGACATGCTGACATCAGGAAATACACACACACACATACATACATACATCGTTTCCATGGCAGTGTATGGTCCAACTATGTGAATCTGGGCAGGTCCCTTCCAACCACTCAGTTTCCACAATTATCAAAAGTGATATAACACTTTTATATCAAGTGTTATAAAATAATACCTCATTTTATAGATGTATGAGGACAGCCAGATACCTAACATCACAAGTGTTTGTTTCTTCCCTGTTTGTAATATTCTGCGAACTCAGAACAAAGAAAGTATTTCCAGAGATCTTTAAAAAAAAATAAATCAACATTCATTTGTAACCATTACTATTGGATTCAGTGGCATTAAATGGAAGGATGAGAAAAAGAAGAAAAACATAAGCAAGCTCTGTTGAATGGTCTGTAGCAGTACATACAAGCATGTCTATTTCCATCAAAAGAAGTCACAATTACACAGTGCTTAGTACGGTGTCTGGCACAAATGCAATGTAAATATTAAAGATCCATAGATGTAGACGGCAGCTAGGAGACTTGGTGGAGAGAGCACGGGGCCCAAAGTCAGGAAGACTTGAGTTCAAACATGGCCTCAAGCTGTGTGACTGGGCAAGTCACTTAACCGCTGCCTGATCCGCTGGAAAAGGAAATGGCAAACCATTCTGGTGTCTTTGCCAAGAAAATCCAATGGATAGTATGGTCCAGAGGTCATGAAGACTCACAACAGGAGTGAACAGCAACATACATGCACCCCTCTCTCCATACAAACAAGATGTGGAATGGTTGCCATGAAGATGGAGGAGCAGTGGATTCATTCCTGAATCTACATATTCTTTGCCACAACCTTTGCTCTGCCTTTTTCAGCTTCTGTAGCTGGGGCTATTGGTGACCCACCTTTCCGAGCTAGCCCAAGTCCATTTCCGCTCTGGTGATACCCAAGGCCTCCTTTTTATTCAGGAGAGCCATGCACCCAATCTCCAGGCTTTGCTTTTAATACACAGATGCCCATTAGTCTTGGGTCCAGAGGCCCAAGGCCTCTAGTGTCCATTCCAGCTCAGAGGCTCTGACCAGGTTACCTCAACCACAGCTGCTTCCACTATCCTAAACAGAGCTGGAAAGCAGTGGGGTAGAGAGAAGAAATTTGCTTAAAGAACAAGAAAATAATAATATCCAACAGTTAATAAGTCAAAGAAATAAACAATTAAAAATTTAGCAACAAAGGATTCAAGAGATATCTTGTAGAAATGCATACTTAAAAAAAAACCCTAAATAATGCAATAAGGTAAAAGATAACACAGTAAATATTTTAAAGAGCCACATAGGGAGGGCCTGCAAGGAACATGGGAAGAGAAAAACAAAAATAAAATCAATATGTGAGAATTAAAATGATTACTGAAGGTAGCAAAAGATAGTCAAACAAAATTCCAGAGATAGAGTAAAATTGGTTGTAAAAAAAAAAAAAAAAAAAGTTGAAAGCAAATCATGAATATGCAAGTAGAAAAAATAAATTTGGAAGATAGAGGCCAAAAGAAAAGAACTAAAGACTTATTGGAATTCCAAGGAACCTGCTGGATAGAATATTAAAAGAATGAATTGGAGAAAAAGTTTGAGTGAATAAGAAAAGGCAAAAAGAACTTAGAATGGAGAGATCCAAGCTGCAAATCCCCAAAGAATATAACTATTAAACTTTAAAATTACAAAGATTCTTCACATTAAAAAAAGTAATAGTGAATGTGTTACAAAATAACCAGCTTTTCAGCCATAACACAAGAAAGATGGTAAAATGTGGCAAAAAATAATCACATTTAAAGGCATAGAGTTAGGCCTAAAAGTTAATTGTCTCCTACATTTAAACATTATGCAAAAGGAAGATGGTATCTTCCAAAAACCAATAAGACAAAGACTATCAACAAAAACCTGCAAATTAAAAAATTTCAATAAGTAATTGTGGAGCAGCTACATATGCATAAAGCTTAACAAATATGGCACATTTTGAGCCTGTTACTATCTACACTTAAGATTCTGAAATAAGGTATACAGGAATTTTTATTAGTGAGATTGAAGCAAACTTTTGAGTTTGAGATGAAAGCATTCTTAATTAAAAAAAAAAAGTAACACTGATCGTACTTTGAAACCTCATTAATAGCATTCAGGTGACCCTGGCCTTTTAAAGGGACATCCAACCTTAGGCAAACACTGGCAAGCTTTCTACCAACATGTAAAGATTTTATGGGATGGTGTACTAGCAAGGAATAGAAAGAATCACAGTAAAGAGCAGGAAGTTGTATTAGAGTTGTATTAGAGTTAAGCTGACACGGCAGGAGAGGAGGCTAATACTGTCTGTCACCAAATAGGTGGTAAGCGCCAGAATCTATATTGAGATCCAAGCCCTCTGATTCCAGAAAGGTGACATTTCCACCATTGAAATGTCTGATTGATTTGGCCCTGGTGATTCACAAATAAGTAAAAAGGCATTTTAACATTCCAAAATTCCAAATATACTAATGTGCATATTAATTGGGGGATAGGGGCAGCTGGGAAGCTGAAGGGGAAAACCTAGAATGTGAGCTTCTTGAGGTCAGCCACCAATGTCTTTCCCATTTTTAGCATTACCAGTGCTTAGACAGTTCTTGGTTACCTATACAAGGACTTAATAAATGCTTCTTGACTTTCTGGTGCTTCTTAAAACAAAATTCCTATCTTTAACCAAAAAAAAAAAGAGGTTTAAGGATCATATACATTCAGTAGTTGAGAATTAAGCGTAGTTCCTTAAAGTAGAAAAAAAAATTATTGGAGAATAAAAATGAAATCAAGAGCAAAAATAAAGGGGGGAAAGGCAGAAAATAATCTAACTTTTAAAACACTGCATGGAAAAAAAAACGCATGAAGAAACCTTGAGAATTAAAGAATCAAATCTGAAGTACATATGCACTTACATATATCACATACATAGTACATATAGTATGGACATGGAAAATGTGTGGGTCTGTTTTACTTGAGTGCATATTTTGCCACAAGAGTTCCTTTCCCCAGTGGAGGAAGAAGGTGGGAGAGAGGACAACAGTAATAAGCATGGGAAGGGAATATAAACTTTGCTTTAATCTGTATTTTGGGATATCAGTGAATTCATATGTCATATAAAAGTGGGAAATAGTAAAAATTATGTGCTCTTTTATTTTTTGATTCCAGCAAGGGAAAATAATTCTTTTGTTCATGTGTACTTTTTAAAAATTATTATCAGTTTCTATAAAGGTTAGAAGTATAGTTTTTAATCACTGAATTCTAAATCACTGATGAGGAATTAATCTGCTTTCAAATCTAGTTTCTTTATAACTACCAAAAGAAAAGGAGAGAGAAAAAAGTTTTGTGAAAGCATGAGAAGCAAGCGTGGAGGACTGAGAGGCAATGAACTATTTAATAGGTATACAACAGCCACGGTAGAGCCTTAGTGCACAAAATACCAGGCCTGGAGTCAGGAAAATTCATTTTTCTGAGTTCAAATCTGGCTTCAAACACTATCTCTGTGATCCTGGGCAATTTACTTACCCAGTTTGCTGTTTCCTCATCTATAGATGCTGAAGAAGGAAAGGCAAACCACTCCAATATCTTTTGTCAAAAAAAGCAACAAAAACAAAAACCCTCTAAATGGGATCCAAGATGTTCCACAAGCCTGAAAAAAAAAGGGGGGGGGGGGGAAATCAGAGCACCTGAGTCTAAATTCCTGCTGTGGGGATTTTTCTATTATTTTAGGCAAGTTATCTTCCCCTCTCTGACTTGATTTTTCCTCCTTTGTAAAATGAGGGAGTTGAATATGATGCTCTCAATCATCTGTTCCAGTTCTCAATGATTATTTTTTTTTTACATTAAATACCATTGGCATAAAAAAGTCTGCATATTTATTGTTTCATACTTAGAGATTTTACATTGAATGATTTTATCCTAATGGTATTTAATGTAAAATCTGAAACTTCTGAAATTTCAGTGTATCTCAATGCTTTTCATACAAACCAACCAGTGTGTGTGTGCATACGTGTGCATGTTTGTTGCAAAACAGTATTTGCTAAAGGAAAAGTAACTTAGTGATATCAAATTACAAAAGTACAAGATCCCAAAGCACACCCAAACGAGAACAATTCAGACCCTTCTTCACTAGTAGAATTTGGCCCAGTGTTTTCTGTCAAGTAGTCATCTGTGTATAAGCAGCATATGTAACAATTGTGTTTCCCTTCAAGCTTTGTATATCATAATTTGGGTAATTGTACTATAAAGTTCTAGTCATGATATGTACTATAATTATTTGTATCATTTCCTCATTATGTTATTTCCTTTCCCTTTTTTAAAGAAAAAAATGGGGAAACAGTTTTCCCCATATAATTCCTTCTCTCCACCTAGCCCACCCTAGCCCCCATTCTTCAAAATAGCAACCACAGCTGGCAGGAATCTCCTCTGGGCTTTTAATAGCATTCATCATTTTTACAGCTCGAGGCAGAGGGATCAACAAAGAACACAGTAATTCCTCTTTAATGGACTTTCCTTTTACTGTCTCAATTCTTCAGAGACACAGTGCTTTTTTGCATAAAATATGTGGTTTTTCCTCAAAGTAGAGTTAAAATATTGAATTAAATAGTAAGCTGTTAACTGTTCATCACTGTGTAAAAGGAACTGGAAGGTCCTTTACCCAAAACCCTACTTACTAGGTTTCTCCCCCCCCTTTCTTTTGATCTCAATCTTTTTCCTGCTTTCTCAGAGTCATTTCAATTATGCACAGCCAGTCATAAACACTGGTCACTAACTTTGAGCAGAGTAGCCTAAGGACAAGGTAAGTAATTGTACTTCCCTTGAACAGTTGTTGGAGGTCTAATGGGCCGGCAATCCTGCTGGGACCCATTGGAGCCGAGAGCGGGGGCTCTAGTAGCCAGTCAGTCTTTTCTTCCCTTAACAAAACCTGCTTTAACCTCAAACTTACAAGAAGAGAAAATTCTCAGAGTAAATCATCTTTTGAATCACTTCTTGCCCGTTCACAATGTACTCTCTCCTGTTCTGTCTCCTTCCTTTTTTTCTCTTTCAACTCAATTCAGTGCAATTCAGTTCTGGTCTTCTAATATTCCACTATGTGCTTGACACTGTGGAAGATGAAAACAAATGTCTTTATCAGTTGGAGAGACTGGTATTAGACATTTAAGAATAACTAGAGAGACATCTAGTATTAAGGAAGTCCTACTATGTGCTTGACACAGTAGAGGGGAAAGACAATGAACAGTTGCTCCCAAATGTAGCAGAGAACAGAATGACCACCCAGGAGATCCTTTATCAGGAGGATAGGAAGTGCCCTTAGAACTCTGAAGAGACAAAACCTCCCTCTCCCCCTCACATCCTGACCCTGTGCATAGGGCTCCATGATATATCCTGATGAAAGCTTTTCCTTTTCTCTTGGCTCTGGCTGCATACCAATCTCTTCTCCTTTCTCAAATACTTACCTAAAGTCAAGAGCATAGAGGGGGGTGTGGTGAGAGTGAGGGTGGAGATGTAGCTCCAGCTGGCATCTCATCTATAATGGAATAATTGTTTTCATTTTCCTTTGCTTTGCTGATTTACTCCCCAAAATCCCCTTCCCATTTATTCCTGTGTAACTTTGGATGTCTTTTTGCCTTTTGGAGCTCTTTCAAGATTTCTTGCAATTCTAAGTTTATGGATTCCATGTTTTGAAATGTTAGAAAAGTGGAAAAGGATTACAAAGGGGGTGGAGGGGAGATCTACACTGACATCTTGGGAAATGATGGGGAGTCTTATTTTTTCTCACATCTCTTGGTTTCATCCCATAAGAGTTTCCTGAGTTTGGTTTTGTTGGAGGGGGCTTGTTGATGTTTGAATAGCCCCAGGGATGAGTGGGGCTTTCAAAAGGAAACTGGGCTTGGGGCTGAGCAGCCCCAGCAGCAACAGCAGGGATTTCCTAAGGGGCAGGAACTTCTAACACACAGCCTCTCGACATCCTTGTCTAATCCTGGCAGTAGGAGAGAAGGGCCAGATCAAAGTTCATCTGGAGAAAAGGGAGGGAAGGGGGGTGAGGAAGCCAAACCTGTTCCTTTGAAGTTACATTAGGCCATTAATATACATCACATCTGTTTAATTTAAAACCCTTGCCCAGTGTTGGAGAAAGTTAATTGCACACTTCTCAAGACCCAGCATTAAGTTACTGTGTATTTGGATGGGAAATGTGATTTGTGCTGCAGTTAATGACAGGGTTCAGAACGGAGTCCACAGTAATGGACTTTCTGTAACTCACCACTGATCTGCCAGCATCCATGCTCTACATAAATAGGATTAAAAATCTGGCCCCAAATGGGTCCCCTGCACCAGCTCCTTTTCCATCTCTGTATAACTGCCTTTTGCAGCATTCAAGTTTACCAATGTGTTTACACTTTTCTCCCTTTCATCCAGCTATAACTTTTTCTCCTGGCCTGTTTTCTTTTCCCTTGTGGCTGGTTAGGTTTTTTTCACAGGTATTTTTTCCATTGGCCAACAGTCTAAAATGTAAATTTCTGTTAATTTTTCAGCAAAGTAAGGGTGAATCAAGGACAACCCTGCTGGACTTTCCAAGAGATGATCCTTGCTAGGGATTACAAAGAGCTTTTCTTACTATGATAGTAGCTTTCTGACTAGAGCTGGAGGAGAAAACACGTATATAAGTTGAAGCATTTCTTCAAAGAAACAACTTGAAAATGGACATGAAATATTGCTGCTCAATGAGTTTTATTTCTAGCCAGTGTTAAGAAATGAAATACCCTAGAATTCTTGATCTCTCTTATCCTGTCAGGAATAGAATGGCTGATGATACTCTTTGGTAAGAACTAAACAGGGGCCTGAAACCTCAGAGAGGCAGCATAGGAAAAAGCACAGGATTTGGAATAAGAAAACTAGGGTTTAAGCTAGTTATTTTTTTTTTCATCCTGAATAATACATTTCTCTGAGTCTCACTTTACTCATCTGTAAGATGGGAGAATTGATGGATACAATATCATGCCTAGAATCATGAAGACTGAAATTCAAATCCAACCTCAGACACTCCTTAGCCCTGTGATGCTGAATAAGTTATTTACTCCTATTTGCCTCAGACTTCACTTAAATGGGGATAAAAACAATATTTCCCTACCAGGATTGTTGTGATGATCAAATAATAATTGTAAATCATGTAGCAAAGTGCAAAACTAATAATAAATACTATATGTTAGTTTTTATTGTTATTATCTAGAAGATCTTTTCCAGTTCCAAATCCTATTTAATATATAATTTCACAAATATTCATTGAACACCTAAAATGTGTAAAGCCCTTCCCTAAGTACTATGACCCAAGACTAATTTGCTTTCAGACCCTTTAAAAGTAGCAGTAGTAAACAGAGCTGCAGCAGTGGGTTCTGGTCATAGAGTGGGAAAGCAATGGAAGCTAATAGACTCAGGTGAATGAGAGAGAATTTATTGGATATCCAGGTTGATCCAGTCATATGTAATAAACATCACAGACAACCTAGAGTTGTTAAGCAAAACTCTGCAGTTCTTAAAGGATACTTTAAGGATAAAAGAAATAAATCATGATACTTTTTTAATCATGAATTTTTGATATCTAGTCTTTAGACAACTGAAGTACATGTGTGTGTACATTATGCGGTACAATGACTAAAGTTAAGGTAAGTTGGCTAATCTTAAATTTAGCCAGTGGATTTGGGGTATTACCATTAGTCAAAAAAATTATTATGATAATGATAGTATATCCATTTAGTCATTCCATTCAATAAAGATTCCTAAATGCCCACTGTGTGCTAAGGCACTATATGAGATAGTAGGGAAGATCCAAAAATAAATAAGTCATAGTTCTTACCCTCGAAGATGGTTTTAAGATCTTAAGATCCCAGGATTTATTGATAAAAAAGATATTTAAAATTACCCGCTCTAGCCCCATACCACCCCGGAAGTCATACAAGTGTTGAGTAGGAGAGTTAGAACCTGGTCTTCTGATTCTAGATAATAATAATTCATCTTTCTATAGTTTTCTTTTCTTTTTTAGAGAAGAATGGAGCTAGTAGTTTTTTTATCTAATTTCATGTTAGGATAGTTTTTACCATTCATTTTTGTAAGATTTTGAATACCAAATTTTTCTCCCTTTCCTTCTTCCCTCTCCCCCAACACAGCAAGCAATCTGATATAGGCTATACATGTATTGATTATTAAATTTTCAATGTGAGTATTTATATCTAAGAAATCAACAAAGATTACAAATCAGAGTTTGATTTATTGTCTTATTGATTTTCTAATACTAAGAAAATGATAGACTAAAAGGCAGAGAAGAATAGAATTTGGAATTTAAAATAAAACAAACAAACAAAAACCCCCAATGTTAAAAATTGCTTTAACAGACAATTGTAGAAAAAATGAAATATATTTTAAAAATGGAGATTAAACTGAAAAAGGAAGTACCTATAGTATTTTTCAGGGGACCATTTATCATCATAATACTTCATATTGGTAGTAGGTTCTTCATATTGGGTAGGTTCTTCTCTCCCCTCCATTACCGCCACCATCACCACCACTCTTACACACACACACACACACACACACACACACTGAGGTTCACTGAGGATGTAGCACTGGAGCTGGGTTATAAAGGATAGTGGGGATTTCACTGGGGGGGGGGGGGGGGGGGGGAGAGCAGAACTGAGAAAGTCATTTTAAGGGTAGAGTGAAATGTGAGCAAAGTTTAGTATGATTCCAATTATTTAGTATTAGCCACTGATTCCAATGAAAATCAATTGAATTTAATTCAACAAATATTTATTAACTGCCTATATCTAAGGCACGAGGGTTGGTATTGAGATTTTAAGACAAAGTCTAAACATCTCTTTCTTTCTAGGAGTTTACTTTCTGCTGGGGAAATCCAACATGTAGTCAGATAAATCAGCATATTCACTTCAGGAAGGAGAGACCACTTCAGCCATTGGGAAGGCTTCATGGAGGAAGTAGTAAGTGAAAAGAGCTCTGAGGGAAGGGAAGGCTCCTGAGGAGTACAGATGGGGATGGACAGTATTCTAAGAACTGTGGACAGTTCTTACCAATGCATGGAGATTGAAAATAGAATGTGGGGCTTAAGAAATACCAATTTTGATAGAACTGAACGCTCATGAAAGGGAATAGTCAGAAATAAGGATAGAAAGGTTGGGGGAAACTAGATTATAGAAGGCCTTAAATTCCAGTCTGATTAGATCATAGAGTATAAGAGATTGAGTAGCATTAAAAAAAAATTAGAAAGGTAGATTGGAACTAGATTTTGTGAAGCCTTCAATACCAGACTAAGGAATTTGGACTTTACTAGACAGAGAAAAGCTTCCTAACAATTAAAACTGTCCAAAAGTAAAATGTGCCACTCCAGAGGCCAATTTTCTTTTCTCAAAAGTCTCCTCCAAAAAAAATCCTAGGTGACCATTTGTCATAAGGAATCATTGTTCAGGTACAGGTTGGACTATGGTGACTAACTCTGAGAATCTATAGTCTGTGAGTAGGAAGGGCCAAAAATGTCAGAATCAGTTATAAGGTTATGAAAATAGTCCAGGTAGGATAATGACAACTTGAATTAGTGTGCTGGTGTGGAATGGAATCAAATAAATGATTTGGGGGAGATGGAATACATAGGATTTGGTTAGTCAGCTAGATATTAATTAAATTCAGTCAGCTACATTTACACATTATCATATGTGTTCTAATTATTATACTTTCATGAAAAAATAGAATTTTTAGCTGTCCTTTGTGAGTTGAACTGGAACCAACCAAGTAGATTTTCTTGATTTCTCCTTAATAGGGTAAGACTGCAATCAGTGGTAGAAGGTTCCATTAGTGAAAGGAATATAGATGGTATCACAGATTTAGAGGAAAGAGACCTCAAAGCTTATCTAACTCAATTCTTTTATTTTATAGATGAGTAAACTTGAGCCCAGGAAGTAACATGTTTTACTGAAGGTCACATAGATAACAAGTGCAAGAAACAGGTTTGAACCTACTTCCTCTGACCCCAAAGAGACATTCCACCACTGGAATTCTCAGAGGCCAAAAAGCATTTTCAGATATGTGCAGTATTTCATTTTGACTTATTCTATGCAGTTGCCATGTAGGAAGTGTGACTTTAGAAGAAAAAGAAGGAAAAAAAAGTCTTCCCACATCATAGAGAAGTTTCCTTCTGTGTTTTGTTTTGTTCTTTTAAAAAGAAAATTCATAAACATCATGCAGAAACCAATGCCATGGAGTTTTAAAAGGTCAAGTTTCATAGCTACTTTGAAGTTCGAGTTAGGGGGGGGTAGTGGATGACCTAACTTTGAAATCCCAAGCACCTTGCCAAATAGCCCTTTTCTCCTGGTCTTGTCCCTCCTGGGGCTTTCAAGAACTCTTGTGTGTGCTGAAGGAGACAAGGAGTGATAGTGGATGCAGGGCAGCTCCCCGTTCACAGAAGAAAGACATTCCCCGCAAGAAGCCCAGGATTCCTGAACCACATCCAGCCCTTGTGGAAAAGATGCCTTTTGGGAGGAGAATCAAGTAAACTACTGATGAGCTTGAAAAACTCAGACTTGGCAATGAAATTCAAAAGACCCTTCCAAATGCCGACCTAGCAGAAAATTATGAGGCAGGCTCATTGTTTATGGCCTCACTGAGCTACAAAGATCCTGGGGATAACAGGCTGGCCATGTTGGGGACCAAAAAAAAGTGTGGGTGGTATCTCCCTCCAGTGTGGCAGTCTGACCTGAGTTCTTTCTCCTCATACAGAAAAACTGTAGGGCAGGAAGCGTTTTCGATGTATGAAGGATTTCTTTGGCAAGATTCTTTTGTAAAAACTCTAACGGGGCACTCCTCCAGCCCACCCTGGAACTTCTCCTTTCCACAGCATGTCCTTGGGGATAAGGTTAGTCGAGCTTGCCTCAGGTGTAAGATTTGCTCTGGGCAGTGCAGAGCACTGGCTGTCTCATGCTGCTCACCCCTCCCCAGCTTGAATCCTCTCCCCAGCTTGAGGGGCCAAGAGCATGGGGAGGGGCAGGAGGAGGGAGGCCTGGGAGGGAGGGAGGCTCCCGTGACCCAGAATAGGTATGCACCTGGTGCAGCTGGGCTGGTTTCTGCCCTTCTGGTTATGGTATTGAGTCCTTTGGAGTTCCCTGCTGGGAGGCCTATGGTATCTCACCAGCATGATTTATAACTTGACTAATCCTGAATAAGTTTGGAGTACCTTTCCAGAGTGCAGGGATTCTTCAGGGCTCAAGGAAGACTTTCAGAGTTAAATAATTAGTTGACGCCCTACCTAAACAACGAATTTCACCCTGCTCCTGCCATTCCTGATAGAGAGCTCTGTGTGAGTAGCTCCTGTCAGACCTGAACTAACTTTTGGGTTCCTCCACAAATGCAGCTGTATCTGAGATCACCTCCCCCCTTTCTGGGCAGAATTTCCCTGGGAGCCAAAAAGCATATTAGGATTCTCCAAGTTTCAACATGTCACTGGGCCATTTAATTCTTCCAGTCTGGAGAAGTTCTAAGGTTGCTGGCCTAAATCCTCTGTGTGAGCATATGGAACAGCAGTAAATGTAGTGGCCAGCTCCGTCACTAAGTAACAGTGCGCCATTGGACCAGTCACCTCCAGAATCTCTGGACTTTGGTTTTCTAACTTGTGATAAGCTTTGTCAGTTCCTGGGGGAGTGTTTCCTGTTCCTAGGAGCTGAATTGGATTTCCACATGGTCTTTTCTGGTTTGGAGTTAGGCCCTTTTCCAACACTAATACTTTTTGCTCAGTTGCAAAAATACAAAACAAAACAATCTTTTGGTCCATGACTCAGCATGGCACAATGGAAAGAACACTGGATTTGGACTCAGACACAGGAAACAGACAGTGGGTTAAGGTCCTGGCTCTGCCACTTACCTCTACCTCCCAGAGTTGCTGTGAGGATCAAATGAAATTATATTTATCAAGCATTTAGCATAGTGCCTGGCATGGCAGACACTGTAAAAATGTTAACTGTGAATATTATTATTTATTAGGCAGATCACCACTTCTATGGGTCTTGGCTCTAATTCATCTGACCTATGTCATTTGGCTGCTTTTTTCTAAAATTGCTTCTCTGTTCACCTTTACTACCATGTAAAGGAGCCAAGACAGGAAGTAATTTTTAAAAATGTTATCCCTTGGGACATTCTGCACCAAAAGCAAAATACAGTGTACACTAGCCAGCCCCAAGGCTTCAGGCCCAGGCATGTATGCTGGACTCAAATAGGGCAATCTGAGTTTTCTTCCCCCTTTATTCTACCTTAGACGGTATCTACCTTTGTTATCTGTTTATCTGAATAGTTTTTTTCCTACTTCTTTGTTTTTAAAAAATGGTGGGAAAGAATAATCAAAAATGGTGCCCTTTGTCCAGATTTTACCCTTGTACTCTGGTCTGGTCTGATATAAGAATAAGGTGTCAATTATTCAGGTTTTGAGTTCAGTCTGATAGTGCCAGTATTTCTTTCCAGCTCAGCCTCCTTAGGACATTTCTTTTTAAGTTTAAGTTTTAAGCTTTTTAAGTTTTTAAGTTTCCCCACTCTGGAATGGAGTCAAATTCAGAGCCCAACATTTTGAAGTCACGGTCATCAGTCTTTTACCTGGGGAAGATCTAAGGCAGTGAGGAATATAGTATAAAATCTGCCACGATTCCTGGAGGAAGAGGATAGCAAAGGAGGAGGGAGGATACCTGACTAAAAATCAACAAGACTTTTGCCATGACCTATGTGCGTCATACTGAGAAAAGTCCAAGGTCTGGCTGTTTCTTCCACAGGAGAGCAGCATCTATTCAGGGTACTCATGTTGGCCAGGGATCTCTCCTGGCCATGTGTACGGAGTAGGTGACAATCTATAGCACATTATTTGAATGGTCCTATTAGACCTCAGACACTTACTAGCACTGAGTAGGCCTCTTAACTCTGCTTGCCTCAGTTTCCTTATCTGTAAGCTGAGCGGGAGAAGGAAATGGCAAACCATGCCAGTATCTTTGCCAAGAAGACCCCAAAATGGATCACAAAAAGTCAGACCTGACTGAAACTACTAAACAACATTAGGCCCACCTTTCCAAAAACATCTCCACCACTGACCTGCCAAAAACTTGTCTTCCACGGTCTCCGGTGAAGATGTAGGCAGTGTTGTTTGGGAGTGAAGAAGGCATTGTTCAAGTCAGTCTAACAGGCAGGACCCTGTGTGCACTCTTGAGGATGCATAGATGACTCAAGACAGGGTTTCCGCTTCCAGAGAACTTGCATTCAATCAACCTGATCTCCTCACCAGCCATGGGAGCCAGAACTATAAGAGTCATGGGGGCTGCCATTGCCACGCTAGGGACCAGCTGGTGACCACTACCTTTTCAGTTTTCCTGACATATTTTTGTATGAAGATGTGTATCTTATGTTTCCCTCAAATAGAATTGGTAGGGATACTTTTGTTTCTCTTTATATCTTTATATCCCTTAAACAAAGTTGACTCAATAAATATTTTAATCAAATGGAGGTGCTCAAATTAGCTCCATTGTTCTATTAACCCCCCTTAGGAAAGTTGGGGCTCCTCTCCCTAGCCCAGATTTAGGAGACTAGATTCCTCATTTAAATGAAAGAAGATAATAAAACTTGTTCTCTGGGGAATATTTCAAATTTTGTGTGTGTTACAAGATTAGCAATCACCTTAAAGTAGAAAGATAGAAGTCTTTATATAGGGCAGCTAGAGGATCCCATGGATAAAACACCAACCCTGAATTCAAGAGGACCTGAGTTCAAATCTGGATCCTCAGAGACTTAGCACTTCCTAGATGTATGACCCTGGGTAAGTTACTTAACCCCAACTGCTTTGCAAAACAAAAACAAAAACAAAAAAAAGTAATGATAAAAGCAATAGGAAAAAGGAAAAGAAAAGGAATTCCCAATGGCCAGAGCTTCAGCTAAGAGTCACAACCATCCTTATTCTTGGCTTCCAATCTTCACCAGTTATGAAGTAGGTCACCAAAATGCTCAGAGAAATCAAATGATAAATCTGTTTTCTCTGAAACACTCTGTCTTAATGTAGCTGGCTTCTCTGTCATGCCTTCTTTTTTGGGATGTTTGTCTTTTAGGTATGTCCTACTCTGAAACAGATAATTGAATGGTTGCTCATTTGAAGGCAGTTTGAAGTTGGTATTTTTTGCCAGTGGGGGAAATGGGCACTTTTGTCATATTCCAGTAGCCTGTACATGGAGAAAAAGAAAGTGCTTGCAAAAATACTCATATTTTCTTAATAAAGGAGAAGGGCTTTTCTTTTTAAGCAAGTGACAAAAGCTTACTACATTTTCTTCAAAATGTATTAAGAATTTATTTTATAAAAACTCCCAAAATTAAATATCAGTCCATAATGCTTTATAAACTCTTATCCCCTAGTATGCCTTTCAGATCTATGGAAAAGGGAGAAATTTATGGCAAAAGAACCACCAGAGAAGATTATGAAATGCAGAATGGGTAATTTTGATTACATTAAGTTAAATAGGTTTTGCACATACAAAACCAATGTAAGCCAAGATTAGAAGAGAAGCAGAAAACTGGGGGGAAATTTTTTACAATCAGTATTTCTGATAAAGGCCATTTCTAAAATATAGGGAATTGATTCAAATTTATAAAAATACAAGCAAATGGCCAAAGAATATGAAGAGATAATTTTCAGATGAAGAAATTAAATCAATCTAATCAAATCTCTAATCAAATGAAAAAATGCACTAATTCACTATTGATTAGAGAAATGAAAATTAAAATAACTCTTAAGGTACCACCTCACACTTCTCAAATTGGCTAAGATGACAGGAAAAGATAATCATAAATGTTGCAGATGTGGGAAAACTGGGACACTAATGCATTGTTGGTGGAGATGTGAAATGATCCAACTATTCTGGAGAGCAATTTGGAACTATGCCCAAAGGGCTATCCATGTATATCCTTTGATCCAGCAGAGTCTCCACTGGGTCTGTATCCTAAAGAGATCATAAAAGAGAGAAAAGGATCCCCATGTCAAAAAATATTTGTAGCAGCCCTTTTTGTAGTGGCAAGGAACTAGAAACAAAGAGTGCCCATCAGTTGGGGGATGGCCAAAATAAATAATGAGATTGTTATTATTATTTTATAAGAAATGACAAGCAGGCTGATTTCAGAAAAGTCTGGAAGGACTTACATGAATTGATGTTAAGTGAAGTGAGTAGAACCAGGAGAACATTTTACATAATAACAAGAGTATGTGATTAGCAACTGTGAACCTTAGCAAAGTTGCAGGATACAAAATAAATCCACATAAATCATCATTTTTATACATCACTAACAAAATCCAACAGCAAGAGATACAAAGAGAAATTCCATTTAAAATAACTGTCGATAGTATACAATATTTGGGAATCTTATCTGCCAAGGGAAAGTCAGGAACTATATAAGCAAAACTACAAAACACTTTCCACACAAATAAAGTTAGATCTAAACAATTGGAAAAATATCAAGTACTCTTGGATAGTCAAGCGAATATAATAAAGATGACTATATTCCCTAAACTAATCTATGTATTTCGTGCTATAGCAATCAGACTCCCAAGAAACTATTTTAATGACCTAGAAAAAATAACAGCAAAATTCATCTAGAAGAACAAAAGATCAAGAATTTCAAGGGAATTAATGAAAATAAAAGCAAATAAAGGTGGTCCAGCTGTACCAGATCTAAAACTAATTATAAAGCAGTGGTCACCAAAACTATATATAATACTGGCTAAGAAGTAGAGCAGTTGATCAATGGAATAGGTTAGGTTCACAGAACAAAATAGTCAATGACTATAGTAATCTAGTGTCTGACAAACCCACAAACCCCAGCTTTTGGGATAAGAATTCACTATTTGACAGAAACTGCTGGGAAAATTGGAAACTAGTGTGGCAGAAACTAGGCATTGACCCACAATTAACACCGTATACCAAGATAAGGTCAAAATGGGTTCATGATCTAGACATAAGAATATTATAAACAAATTAGAAAAACATAAGATAGTGGAGGAGGAAGAAATTTGTGACCAAGGAAGAACTAGAGATCATTTTTGATCACAAAATAGATAATTATTTAATATATTAAGTTAAAAAAATTTTGTACAAACAAAATTAATGCAGACAAGATTAGAAGGAAAGCAATAAATTGAGAAAACAGTTTTACATTCAAATGTTCTGATAAAAAGCCTCATTTCCAAAATATAGAGAGAATTGACTGAAATTTCTAATAGTTCAAACCATTCTCCAATTGATAAATGGTCAAAGAATATGAATAGACAATTTTCATATGAAGAAATTGAAACTATTTGTAGTCATAAGAAAAGGTGCTCCAAATCATTATTGATCAGAGAAATGCAAATTAAGACAATTCTTAGATACTACTACACACCTGTCAGATTGGCTAAGATGACAGGAAAAGATAATGTTGGAGGGGATGTGGGAAAACTGGGACACTGATACATTGTTGGTGGAATTGTGAACGGATCCAGCCATTCTGGAGAATAATTTGGAATTATGCTCAAAAAGTTATCAAACTGTGCATACCCTTTGATCCAGCAGTGTTACTACTGGGTTTATATCCCAAAGAGATCTTTTTTTTTTTTTTTTTTTTTTTTTAATAGCCTTTTATTTACAGGTTATATGCA
This sequence comes from Sarcophilus harrisii, assembly GCF_902635505.1. Classification (NCBI taxonomy): domain Eukaryota; kingdom Metazoa; phylum Chordata; class Mammalia; order Dasyuromorphia; family Dasyuridae; genus Sarcophilus; species Sarcophilus harrisii. The sequence goes on from NC_045428.1 coordinate 476,614,669, forward strand.
TGGGTAACTTTACAGCATTAACAATTGCCAAACCTCTTGTTCCAATTTTTCACCTCTTACCCCTCACCCCCTCCCCTAGATGGCAGGATGACCACTAGATGTTAAATACATTAAAATATAAATTAGATACACAATAAGTATACATGACCAAAACGTTATTTTGCTGTATAAAAAGAATCAGACTCTGAAATATTGTACAATTAGCTTGTGAAGGAAATCAAAAATGCAGGTGGGCATAAATATAGGGATTGGGAATTCAATGTAATGGTTTTTAGTCATCTCCCAGAGTTCTTTCTCTGGGAATATCTGGTTCAGTTCATTACTGCTCCATTGGAAATGATTTGGTTGATCTCGTTGATGAGGATGGCCAGGTCCATCAGAACTGGTCATCATATAGTATTGTTGTTGAACTATATAATGATCTCCTGGTCCTGCTCATTTCACTCAGCATCAGTTCGTGTAAGTCTCTCCAGGCCTTTCTGAATTCATCCTGTTGGTCATTTCTTACAGAACAGTAATATTCCATAATATTCATATACCACAATTTATTCAGCCATTCTCCAACTGATGGGCATCCATTCAGTTTCCAGTTTCTAGCCACTCCAAAAAGGGCTGCCACAAACATTCATGCACATACAGGTCCCTTTCCCTTCTTTATAATCATCCCAAAGAGATCTTAAAGGAGAGAAAGAAACCCACATGTGCAAAAATGTTTGTTGTAGCCCTTTTGGTAGTGTCAAGAAACTGGAAAGTGAGTGGATGCCCATCAATTGGAGAATGTCTGAATACGTTATGGTATATGAATGTTATGGATTATTATTGTTCTGTAAGAAATGACCAGCAAGATGATTTCAGAATGCCCTGGAGAAAATTATATGAACTGATACCGAGTGAAATGAGCAGAACCAGAAGATCATTATACATGACAACAAGAAGACTATACAATGATCAATTCTGAAGGACGGGGCCCTCTTTAACACTGAGATGATTCAAACCAGTTCCACTTATTCAGTGATGAAGAGAGCCATCTACCCCCAGAAAGAGAACCTTGGGAACACAGCATAGCATTCTCACTCTGTTGTTGTTTGCTTGCATTTTTTTTTTCTTTCAGTTTTTTTTCTTCCTTCTTGATCTGATTTTTCTTGTGCAGCAAGATAACTGTATAAATATGTATACATATATTGGATCTAACATTTTTTTTTAACATATTTAACATGTATTGGACTACCTGCCATCTAGGGGAGGGGGTGGGAAGAGGAGAGGAAAATTTGTAAAAATGTGGAGGGTGTAGTGTTCAATGTGTACGACACAGATACAAATGTAATTCTTTATTTATTCTCTTTCCTGTTGATTTAGGATTAATAGACTCCAAATAAAGACTTCTAAGGTCTTCTGCAGGTCTATTTCTCTTGCTTCCACCTGCTTGTGTCTATGCTGAAGTACTCTTCACTAAGCCTTCGGTTTCCTCCTGCTTATTTTCTACTTAAAGACAGGTACTATGTGCCTTCCCTCCACCCCCCTCTCCAGCCAAAAGAATTAGGTTCCCAATTTTTTGAGTTTATAGTTCAGTGATATTTTAACTCTTTTGTTATTCAGACCTTTAGTCATTCATCTACCCAGAGAAATACTTAAGTATAGAATCTTCCTTGAAGTTACTTTTCTTCTGCTACAGCTGCAACAATAGAATTATCATTTCCACTGTCCTGGACACTGTCTCTCAATGTATTCTAAGGTTATATTTGCTTTTTGGAAAGCAAATTTTGGAAAGCAAGTTAATTACAGTAACTTGGCAGTGTTCAAAATCTCCCAGATCTTTTTTCAGATGAACTACTCTCAGGGCTTGCCTCACATTTTAGATTTGGGGAAATTGATTCTTTGAGCCTAAACATAAGACTTTACATTCATCTCTCTTCTATTTTAACTTTAGATTTAAGCTTATTGTTTTAGTTTGTCAAGATTTTGAGTATTAATTTTGAGTAACATCTTGGTTATCCTTCTAAGTTTTGTTTTGTTTATAATCTCTCTACTGGTGCTAATGTCTATCCTGTAATGCCAAAGTTCACTTTTAATGGGGTAACCAGTTCCTCCAATTATCCTATTTCATATTCTGCCTTAAAGTTATGACTGTCCCCTCTAAATGGTTGCGATAAAGGTTTTATAGATATTCCTTAATGTCATTAAAATATCAGTAACCTCCTTCTATGAGGTTATCCCCACCTAGGTCCCTCCATTGTTGTTATTCCATAAAACGCTCCCTGCCCAGAGACTCAGGGCTAGACTCTTTGAGAGGATAATCTCGTCTAGCCCTGGGATCAACATGGATACCAGTATTTCTCTCCATTTAATAAATTATCGAATTGGTCTCTAATCTCTGTCTTGCTCAGTTTCTTTGCCATTACAATCCAACATTCCCCTATCTTTTCCTTAAAATATGCAACTGTGAACTAGAGTGCTAAAATCTAGGTAAACTATATCTAAGGCCTTCTCATCTGTCTATCAGTCTAGGAGCATGGTCAGCAGAGGAAATGATGAGTCTGATGTGCTTTCTTTGTTGAAAATGTGCTATCTCTTTGTGACTACCACTTTCTTTTCTAGATGATCACTAGCTAATTCTTAAATAATAATACATTCTAGAATTTTTCTAGAAAACAAAGTCAAGTTTATTGACCAATAATTTTCAAATTATATACTTATGTTTATAACTTATTTAATATTAAACCAGTTTTGCATTTGGTCCTGGGGCTTTTTGTTTGAGAATTTATGTGTATGTATACTTATTGTGTATCTAAGTTATATTTTAATATATTTAACATCTACTGGTCATCCTGCCATCTAGGGGAGGGGGTGGGGGGGGGTAAGAGGTGAAAAATTGGAACAAGAGGTTTGGCAATTGTTAATCCTGTAAAGTTACCCATGTATATATCCTGTAAATAAAAGGCTATTAAATTAAAAAAAAAAAAAAAGAGAATTTATGTGTAGCTTGTATAATTTCTCCCCCCTCCCCCAAGATTGGGCAATTTTAGTTCTTTATTTCTTCTTGTTAATATAAACACATTATAATTTATTTATTTGTTTTTTTGCTGAGACAATTGGGGTTAAGTGACTTTGCCCAGGGTCACACAGCTAGGAAGTGTTAAATGTCTGAGGTCAAATTTGAACTCAGGTCCTCCTGATATGTTGATATTATAATTTAATAACAACTGTCTACTTTTCAAAAGTTTGGTATGTTATCTCATTGTCATTTTCATTGGTGAAATTATCTTTTGTTTCTATGGTTTGTTCTTTATCCACATTATTCTTTAAAGTTATATTATTTCGTCTCCTTTTAAGTTTGTGTTTTCTTCATATTAGCTCTATTTATAATAATTTTTCTTGTACTATGATCACTAAAGTACTTCTGTTTTCCTACATTTGTTTATGAAGCTTTTATACCGTTACATAGTCAATACAAAATTAAGAATTATTTTTACTCTATCCAATTCCCATTCGATAATCACTAGAATTTTGTAAAATTCTATTCAGGTTATTAATTGTTGCAGTTACAGAGGGCAGTCAGACTCTTCCCATACCAGACCACCAACAGATGGGGCAGGGACTGATACCCCAAAAGTATATTGGCCAGTATCATGGGTTGTCTTGAAAGAATTTGAAGGCTTAGACATATTCCAAATCAAGGGGCAAAGATTTTATTATGATGCTAAGAGAGGACTAAATCCATAAGGGTTCTTAGCAAGTAAAGGGGTTTTACTAATTAACAAGGAAGAAGACAAGTTTCTTAGCGGAGGAAGACTCCATTAAGGCAAGTAGGGAATTATGCCATTGGTAAACTAACCCTAAAAGGTAGATATTTATCACCCTAAAAAGACTTAGCTATACCAAGGAGAAAGATGTTATGAAATGCCATTGCCTGGCAGGGTTACCCTAAAGGAATTTGGTCCCTGAGGGAATAACAGTAGGAGTAGGTCTTCTACAGGAGAAATAGAATGGGAGGAGGAGAGGTTTGATCCCATAACTTGGCTTTCTGATTGAATACAATAACTGGGGAGTTATTAGGATTTTGTCCATGCAAGATATTAGGCCACGAATTCTATCAGGAACTTCTTCTTGGAGTGGGGCTGTAATAAAGGTACACTTAAACAAAAGGCCTAATCAAAATCAAAAAGGTTCATTTACAATCCAATCCTATCAGTCCTCTTCCTTTCTTTCCTCAAGGAGTAGTTAGACTTCTAGATTGTTATGTTCATTCAGGTTGCCTCTATCAAGACCCATCTATCTACCCTGGACCTCTTCATAAACATTGATTTGTTTTGTTAGATTCAAATCTAGTCCTAAATTTTGAGATTCCTAACTAGTGTAGTTTTATTATCTAATTCTCCCCATAATTTGATAAGCTTTTCCTATAAATATGTAAATAAAATGTCATTTGATGCATATAAATTAAGTATTGATATTGTTACAATATCTTATGTGCCTTTAAGTATAATGTAGTTTTCCTCATGATCTCTTTTAAGTCTTTTTTTTTTGCTCTTGCCTAGTCAGTATGTCCTACTCATACCTGGTGGATCTTTAAAAGTCAGTTTAGTCAAGGCAGACTGAAAGAACCCAGTTTTTGATGAAACTGAGGGGAGGCCATGAGAAGCCATAAGAGCTAAAAGGACATAAGTATCTAGCAAAGGCATCCAGAAAGAGAACATGGTTCAGGGATCCACGACTGAGCTAGTTGGCCTCAAGGAGTATTAAATTAGGTAGAGAGAAGTATAGATCCTTTGATACAACTTCCCAGAGCAGAGGGGCATATTTATACTGGGAAAGCCATATGGGTATTGAAGTCATAGTAGAATGGAGGGAAGGTAAAGCAAATGGGAGCAGCTGAATAACCCTGTTTACCTCCCCACTCAATTACAACTACAAAGACAATGACTATAATAACACAAGTGAAAAGAACATCACAGGAAAACCAAAGTCTGAATAATTATAATAACCAGTCTTAGTCTCCAGAGAACAGATAATGAAACATACCTTCCTTCTGTCAGTGGAGAAGCTGGCATTATTGAGCAGAATATTGTTTTTATTGTGAGAAAATCATTGTATTGGGTTTTTTGCTTAAATAATTTTCTTCGTTACAAGAGAGGGTTTACATGGGATTGGAGATAGGGAAGTATTGGTGTCATATACCAAAATGATTATAGAGTAAAAATTAAATATATTTTTAAAAAATTCATTTTCAGAAGTAATATATTGAATCCTTCATTCTACTTAGCTTTTACCCTCCTTGTCATTAATTCCAACCCTGAACAAATTTCCTAGACTCTGAGTACTGTCATTGATTTAATTAAAGCAGTTTACACTGTGGAAGAGACTTAACCCTCTCTGCAGTATTTATATTTGTCAGAAAAGAGATTTAGTGCAAATAAAGTTCTTATTGGTGGCAGCTGGTGATAGTGGTTGTGATAGAGGGGAAGAAAAAAGGAAGGTGAGATTTGAGGGGCAGTGGGCATTTTTAGTTCTGTTTGTCTAAACCCATTTTTTATTTCCACTCCTACCTACTATTGGTCTTTCCTTACATGGCCTAAGGAGTTCAATAAACATTACAGTTCTTTGCTATTTATTTTAAATCCCATCCCTAGCCTTTGCAAGTGGTTCTGAAATCCTCTAAGACCCCTTAAAACAAAGCATCTTTGCTTCTGGTGTCTGGGATGGGAAAGGAATGAAAGGAACATACATAGTAAGTCTTCAAAAGTATCTGATATTACAAATCAGTGGTTCTTGAAAGTGAAGGAGCCCCCATATTTAAATTTAAGAAGCCAGAAAAGTTGATTGTGTATAATTTCAGATCAAAATACGTTACTCAAGTTCTGAATATGTTTGGGGAATATTACTTTAATTCCTTCTAAGTAGGCTACAAAAGCCTATTGCTAATAAACTGTCTCCTTGTAGGTTTACATCTCAGCCATTGTCTAGTTTTCAAAATCTGCAGCAGCCAACTAGGGGTAAGTTTAATTACACACCCAGCCCTAGAGTAAGTTGATATTTGGGTAATACAAGATTAACCTTCTGTTTGCATTGGGTAGTAGAACATACTCTTAAAAGTATGAATGAACTCTTTCTTATTTGCCAATAAATACAGGCTGAGTGCTTGGGGATGTTTGTTTTACTTTTAATGGCATAACTGAAAACACTATTCATTTCAAGAGAAAAATGCATCCTTCCTACATTGATTGAATGCTGTGATGAACCATCAATTGTCAAAGAAAAAAGAGAAGAATTGTGAATTGGATAAATTGTGGGCTTGTGGGCAAGCAAGGAACCCAGCCAGGGTAAAACAGTTGGGACTGGTGGAATGACATGACCTGAAGAGTAATGATAAAAAGATTAATACCATTTGGTCTTAGACACTTACTGGGTAACCCTGAGCAATTATCTTAATTGCTCTTTGTATCAATTTCTGTAATTGCAAAGAGGAGATGATAATAGCACTATAATAGGGAATTTTAATGGGGATAATAATAGCACCCATCTCCCAAAATTGTGAGAATCAAATAAGATAACATTTATGAAGTATTTAGAACAGTGACAGGCACATAGTAGGCGCTATATAAATGCTAGTTATTATTAATATTGTCATCCTAAAAGGACCATGTTATTGGAGTATCCCATGGTTGCCCATGTTGTTGCTGAGTTGTTCCAGTTGTTGTGACTCCATTTGGGATCTTGGCAAAGATACGGGAGTGGTTTGACATTTCCTTCTCTAGCTCATTTTATAGATAAGAATGCTGAGGCAAATAGGTTAAATGTCTTGCCCAGAATCACACTGCTATTGTCTGAGGCCAGATTTGAACTCAGGAAGATGACTATAAGTTAATTCTGTGACCTGCCAGTCAAAGAATAAACTAATGAAATTTCAGGCTGCAATAAGAGAATTATAACTGAAGAATGAAGGAAATAGGAACCCCAATATTCTTTAAATATATAACATCTACATATTGTGGTTAGATCTGAGTGTCACATTTTACGAAGGATGCTGATAAGCAATATAAAGAAGGACAAATGAAGACAGTCAAGGGCCTCAAGATGATGCTAAATGAGTATCAATTGAAGGAACTGGGGACATTTAACTTGAAGAAGAGAAGGTTTTGAGAGGGAGATGGTAGTCATCTTCCACTATTTAATGGGCTATCCTGTGTAAGAACCATTCAGCTTTTTCAGCTTGAATACAGAGGTCATAATTAGAAATAATGAAGTAAAAATCCAGGAGAAGCAGATTTCAACTCAATAAAGAAAAGATTTTCTAACAATCAGAGCTATCTAAAGGTTTCTTCTAGCTCTAAATCTATAATCCTATTCTAACACTAATTAATCAATGCTAGGTCCAAGGAGCTGGGCCATTCAGTCTTCTCCTTTACTGTGTGTTCTTTGTATTGGATCCATGCACTTCATGGTTAGGTTCTTAAATGAGGAATCTGACCCTTTTCTTACTGTGTGGGACGGTGCCTTTCCCAAATTAACTAATCAGAAATATCTTCAGGTACTACGAGAAAGCATTTATTTAATCCCTTCAGGGAGAGGACCAAACACACCTGGGAGCCATCCCACTCTTGTCATATGCTCCTGAACCTGGCCAGCTTCCATCTTGTCCGGGACTTAGACCAGAGCCTTTTCATTTTATAGACTAAAAGGACATAACAATCCTTGACCAATGGTCACCAATGTTGTCTGCTTCCTGTGGGTCAGGTTGCTTCCTGCAACTTCACTAACTTCCTGTGTCCCAGGGTTCAAGACCTAAGAATAGGGATTATGTGACTCCCTAAAATCCAAGCCTCAACTGGGTACAGAAATCATGTGATTTAGGCCTACTCTCATAAACTTGAGAAAACTTCATCCAATCAGTTCCATTCATGACCATCTTAGGCTCATTACACTCTCATTCATGAACCCTGGAGAAAAATTACAAGTTTTTTAATTTCTAAGATTTCTTCTAAAAGGAAAGCAGAAAAGAATTCAGTGCTCAGTATGACTCAGAAATAGTGGAGTTATTTATTTCTGCTATACAAAGGAAATGATTTAACAAAAGGTTTTAACAAGGATTATTAAAGATTGGGATCCGGACATTGGGAATCGGACTCTGAAATATTGTACCATTAGCCCGTGAAGGAAATCAAAAAATGCAGGCAGGCAAAAATATAGGGATTGGGAATTCAATGTAATGGTTCTTAGTCATCTCCCAGAGTTCTTTTACTGGTTCAGTTCATTACTGCTCTATTAGAACTGATTTGGTTCATATGATGATCAATTCTGAAAAGTTCCAATAGAGCAGTAATGAACTGAACCAGCTACACCCAGCGAAAGAACTCTGGGAGATGACTATGAACCACTATATAGAATTCCCAATCCCTCTGTTTTTGTCTGCCTACATTTTTTATTTCCTTCATGGGCTAATTGTACACCATTTCAGAGTTTAATTCTTTTTGTACAGTAAAATAACTGTCTGGCATTGTGTATATATATTGTATTTAACTTACACTTTAACATATTTAACATGTATTGGTCAACCGGCCATCTGGGGGAAGGAAAGTGGGGGAAAGGAGAGAAAAAGTTGGAACAAAAAGTTTTGCCATTGTCAGTGCTGTAAAATTACCCATGCGTATATCTTGTAAATAAAAAGTTATAATAATTTAAAAAAAAAAAAAAAAAAAAAAAAAAAGATTGCATCCAAGTAGCAAGCCCTGAGTGATGAAGAACAACTACTAAAGTCAGAGCTGGATCCACGTGTTTTGGAGTAGCTGCAGTGAAGGGGGCACCGTGAAGCTGGTGTAGCTTTGCAATCAAAACTTCAAAACGAATCTCATAAACAAGTTTACATGCCTCCCAAAGTAGGGAACGACAGGCTCATGATGTGACTGTTACTTGCAGGAAAACACCATGTCACCATCCCCAGTGCATCTGTTCCCACTGGGACAAACCCTGGTGAGGTCAAAGAAAACTTTTATGAATACCTGGAGACCCTCATCATCAATGTGCCAAAAGCGTTTGGGCTTATAATTCTGGCTGACATTAATGCTAAAGGAGACTCAGACTACTAGCCATGGCAGGGAGTCCTTGGGAGGAAGAGAGTTGAAAATATCAATAGCCATGGTCACTTGTTACTGAAGACTTAGGAAGGTAGTAAAAGGAAAAAAAAAAAAATGATACAAGGACAAAAATGATTCAATCTCTCTTAAAAACTTTAGAATTGATTGTATGACATGGAAGATACTGGCACAGGACCAGTGTGCCCTTATCAGAGAAGGTGCTACACTCTGTGAACAAAACAGAATTGCAGTAGCTCAGAGGAAACATCAGAGATGTACAAAGTTAGAGAAGCTCCCCCAGATGTTCATAGGAACTATTGGTTACCCTTTGTAGCAGAGCATTCCAAGCTCACACTGATCTCATCAGCCAATGTCAGACTAACAGGGATATCATTTTGGTCCTTTTCAAGAATGAAGGATTATGGCAACAACAATAACTAGAATAAAAATAAATAAATTTACTACAATTAAAAATCATAATAACTACTGCTATAGTTTCCCAGAAGTCATCCTAAGGCAAGGTGTCTGGCAACACTGATTAGACATTCTACATTTCACTTCTATTGTGCAGGGTCTAAATAATTTTCTGTAGGTTCACAAGCCAGATCAGGGTTTGGACTCTTATTGTTGATTATCTTTTCTTAAAGCATTTTTTCATATGACTAGAAACAGTTTTAATTTCTTTGAAAATTGTTCATTCATAACCTTTGACAATTTATCAATTGGAGAATGGCTTGTATTCTTATAAATTTGAGTCAATTGCCTATACCTTTTAGAAATAAGGCCTTTATCATAATAATAATTATTACATCTTGTAATGTTCTTGGTGGGTTTTCTGAAGGTCTTTGGAGCAGCTTTCTTTTCAGAAGATTAAAGTCAAAAATCAAATCAAAAGTCAGGAGGACTGGTGATGGCTAAGGGAGTAGTGAATGACAGCTTCTTCAATGTTTGACCAAGCAGTCCCTGCTTCAGCCACCTTAATGGCCTTTGTAACAAATTCTTCTCATCAGCCTGTTCTGCTCTTCCCGTGCTTGGGGCACACATCTCCCTAACTTCCAGACCAGTTCAAAGCCTATCATTATCCTCAACCTGCTTTAGCCTATCTGCTGACATGGTTTTACCAGGAAATGGTTAAGCATGCTACAGCCTCTTGGAACCACTTGTTGGAGTTTGGGGGACAAGTGGACACAGATGGATAAGTAGCCACCTAAAAAAGACTTGGTAAGCCCTTACTCCGGAGTTCCCAGAACTCCCTAAACATCCCATGCACTCCGAGTCACCACCACTTTTGAAACATAGTAGTTGCTTGTTTGTCCCCTGAAGGACCGAGTCTCCCTGGTCAGATCAGGATAAACTGTAGGATTTCCAGGAATTTCTTGAAAGGGGTCCTATCAAAACAGCATTTCCATGGGTTGTTCTGGTATGTTTCGATCCTTCCAATGAGTGGTAGCAAGGATAAATGTGGGGCATATAATATGCTTTGGACCTTCACTTTTGGATGTTATCAATGAATGACTCTTTGCCCTCTGATTTTGAATCTCCCTAACACTAGCTCAATATTCAAGTCATATACTTAATAAATGTTTGTCAAATAAAGAAATTAACTTCTACCTAAAAATTTGAAAATTTATATAGAGCTGTACTGAGTTTTCAGGGAAATCGTTTCTATTTCCATAGCCCATTGGACCTTCTCCTTCCCTCAACATTTTCTTTGACCTCTATAAGCTTGGGTCAGTGGGAAGATTGTCAGATGAGGGCATAATCATGGGAAAGGCCTCCAACTTGAAGAAACTGCTTTTCACAAACCAGATGGATACATATGAACACCACCATATGAAGTCATTTTTATGACTCTTTTTATTTCTTTATTTCCAAATGTGACTTACCTAGGGCAATGCTCAAGGATATCAATGTAAACAGTACTATCTGTCCTCCTCAGCTCTCAAAGTCAGGAAGCCTCCCCTGAAGCAACCTCTGAATCTCCAATCTGTAAATAGATTTAGAACCAGAAGACCTTTGAGCCCAAAGCTCTTACTTAATTGATGAGGAAATAGAGATTCAGAGAAGTTAAATAAATTGATAGGGTCACATAGTTAATATATATTTTTCAGTTTTCAACATTTGATTTATTTTTCCTCAAAAGAAACCATGTCAACAGCTTCTCTGTGTAGACGATCCTGAGAATTCACTGTCATTTCGGGTATGAAGTCAAGTCAACAAGCATTTATTAAACCCTATTCTGTGTCACCTACTATATGGATAAAAGTAGCTCACCTTTTTATAACACTTTAAGGTTTACAAGAGACTTTCCTCACAACAACCCTGTGAAATAGGTACTATAAATGTTGTTATTCCCATTTTACAGATAAAGCCATTAAAGGTCAGCAAAGAAAAGTGAGTTGTCCAGATTTATCCTGTAGTAAGTGTCAGGAATGAGTATTTTAACAGAGTCTAAATCCAGTACTCTTTCCATTGCCTCATAGTTTCTGGATCCAGATGAAATTTGGGGACCTGAGGAGACATGCCAGCACTCCAGGGAATCTCTCCCACCTTTTTTCATTCTTGAAGAGCACCTAAAAATAAATTTTTTATGAGTTGGAGCCAAAAGCTACTGTTTAGATTTTAGAGAATGTTGAATAGTTTAAATTATGAAAAAAGTAGATAATTATAGGTTTTTGTCCTTGGTTTATTTTACGTCGTGATGACAAATGTTCCCTTTTCTAGACCCAAAGGTTTAGTTTTCTGGTCTTTGCCCTCCTTTTTACCTGCTTCTGCTTGGTTTTGTGTTTGTGTAATGGGGGGGCATCCCCCCCCCCTTTTTTTTTTTCACTAATCAGAACATTGTAATTTCCTGTCATTGCCAATTTCATAGGATTTTAAACTCATGGGTAGCTTCTATACTTACAGGCAGAAAGGAAGAGAAATTCTGAAGGATGAATATTGTGCCAAAATGGGAAAAAATGTAGAAAGTTTGATTAATAGAATTCATGTTTGTCAAATATATTCTGCTTTCTTTTCTTTCCTGATTTTGAAATAAACTAAGCATGGCACTCAAGGTCCCTCAACTTGTTAGCTTCCCATATATGACATCCATTAATCATGTGTTCATGTGTACTATGATCAACTAATGTTTTTGAACCTTCAAAACTAAACTGAAGGTAAAACTTTTGCTGCTAAGTTCTGTCGGTATGGGAATTTCCCTAATTAAAAATGAGCTGAGGTCCTAAATATCTAGAAATTGATTATTTGGGATTTAGATAATGATGTGCTAGATTCAGCCCATACTAACTCACAAGAGCTAATTGTTAAATTTTCAGGGTATTTATTTACATCTTGGAAATCTGCAAACATTACCAATCAGAGTTTAATTTATCGTATGGTTTATTGGCTAGGTTCATGAAAGTGATGGGGAAAAATCTCAGTAATGCAAATTAAATGTAAAAGTGTTTTGTGCACATTGCTTTTTTGGTTGTTGCTTGGAGAACTGATTGTTAAACATCTACTAGGAAAACACTAGATTTAGATCACATATTTCCAAAGATTGGATGGGAATTGGATCTATGATTTCATTTTTATAGAAAACTCCCAGATAAGGAAATTGCCTCTATCAAGGCAAGTTAGAACTTTTTCTGCAGTTTACCGTATTAGAAAGTTGCATAAATTATGAGACTGAGAGTGAAAGAAATGGTTATTTCTAACATATTAATAATCAATTGTAATTGGGGAGATCAAGGACTTTTTTTTCCCCTTCCTATTTCTTCCAATATCAGCCCCTGAAGAATAGAGCTGTTAATAAGATTGGATTTAACATTCTCCACAATCCAAAAGTGGAAGCCTATTGCATTTTACTCAGGCTTGGGAAAGGGGAGATCCTTTGTCTAGACTACCCTGGGCTGGGGGTGGTCTTGGAATAAGAATGACATAATCAAAGTCACAGTCCCCCTTCATCAGAAAAGGTTCACTTCTCATTATATTAATTGTTAACCAATCAGAGTTGATTGTTGTCTGATTGGAGCACCCACTCTTCTAAGGGCACTTAAGTGTCACTAAGCTGCATCTTTTGGTTTTGGACAGACAGTCAAATGATAATCCTTTCATTTGTTTTTCATTAGTCAAAATTAATAAAATGATTAAGTACACAGAAATTATGTCTTTCAAACTTTTTATACATCACAGGAGATATTTTCAAAAGAATCATGAGGATTGGAAGACACAAAGGTTTGCAGTTGATCTACCACATGGTTAGGAGTTTTTCCATGTATTGTAAAATCAACTCCAAAAAGTCCAAATTAACCCTGGCCATATCTTTGCCTGTATTCCCAGCTGAAAGAGTTTTGTCTTATTCAAGGTCAGTGAGAACATGCAATAAAGGGAAAGGTCCTTAGAACTTCTTTCTCCTGCATTTTTTCCCCTTGAGGTCATATATCTCCCAATAAATAGGTCTTTTTGCTTGGCTTTTTTGTACTTTCTTTTCATCTTATGTGCAGGGAATGTATTCTGTGATCTGTACCAGACATGTATTTTATCCAGCTTGCACTGATGCCCTGTAGAGTAAGGGTCTGTTTGTACATGGACTTGATTGGACCAATGCTAAATAAGAACTGAACTAAATTGTAAGCCCAATCCTTCCTTCAGAGATCACAAAATGTCTTGGGGGAGATTATGCCCCTGAGATGTTAGATACAGAGGGGAAATGTATATTTGTTCTTGCAATCTAAGCAAAGTAAATATCCCTTTGTAAAAGCCAATTGGTGTAAAGTAGTTAGATGGAACTGGATTCCTAAAAAAAATGAGAGGAAGCATAGCCAATGACATATTTGAGCCAATGGCAGAAAAAAAAGAGATACCCTAAACCCCATCTGGTACTTGAGAATCCTGACAGGGATGCTCCTGAGAGAGAAGGGCCAGAATAATATTTTATTTTTTCCTAATTACATGTAAAGATAATTTTCAACATTTATTTTTAAAAAATTTTGAATTCCAAATTCTTTTCCCTCCCTCCCTATTCCCTTTTCCCTGAAATGGTAATCAGTTTGATATAAGTATATATATGAGTCATACAAAACATTTCCATATCAGTCATGTTGTGCAAGAAGAACACAAACAAAAAACAAAACAAAACAAACCATACACACACACACACACACACACACACACACACACACACATGTGAAAAATAGTATCCTTAAATCTGCATTCAGACTCCATCAGCTCTTTCTTTGATTGTGAATAGCATTTTTTTTCATCAGAATTGTCTTGGATCATTGCATTGCTGAGAATACTTAAGTGATGTATAATTTATCAAAAAAAAAATTGCTGTTATAATGTCCTCTTGGATCTGCTCACCTCACTTTGTATCAGTTCATGTAAGTCTCTCTAGGTTTTTTTGAAAGCATCCTGCTCATCATTTCTTATAGTGCAACAGTGTTTCATTCCAAGCATATATCAGAACTTGTAGCCATTCCCTGATTGATAGGCCTCCCCTTAATTTCTAATTATTTACCACCATAAAAAAAAAAAAAGGACTATAAATGTTGTACAAATAGGTCTCTCTCCCACCTTTTTAAAAAAATCAAAGTTAATCATGTTACATTTTTATAACATCTAACATTTATAGAACTAGATACTGAAGGAGGCACAAAATCCAGATAAATCACCAATCTAATACATAAATGTCTGCATTATACAACAAAATGCATGAAAAAGGTCTTATGAGGTTCCTCTCTCAGTATGAACTGGAGTCAGGAGAAGCACCTAAGAGGAGGAAGATATATGAGTTGTGCTTTAAAGGATGGGCAAAATTCAGAAAGTGAAAGAGATTGTAGGGAAGGCATTCCAGGCATGAGAAATGCATAAATAAAGGCTTGGAATCAGGAAAGCATAGCATATGTTCAGAGAAGAGAAATTTGTTAAGATGGGCTATATCAGGGGCAGCTAGATGGGGCAGTGGATAGAGCACCAGCCCTGAAGTCAGGAGGACCCGAGTTCAAATCTGTTCTCAGACACTTAACACTTTCTAGCTGTGTGACCCTGGGCACGACTCTTAACCCCAATTGCCTCAGCAAAAAAAAGGAAAAAAAAAAAAGAAAGATGAGCTCTATCACAGAGTGTATAGATTGGAATGGTATTACTGAGGGTCCTGGGCAGCTAAGTGAGCATTGGCAGAGAAAGCCTGAATCACGGTATGCAATCTGGAAGCCCAGCTACTCCCAAGACAAGCGGGAGGAGTACTGCTTGGATCATCCTTTCACTGACTGTCAATGAGATTGTTTCCAGATTGTAGAAGGCCTTGAATGCTTAAGGGTGGGGGGTGGGAGGGGAAGAGTATTGATAGACTAGGAAAATAGAAAGATTTTTAGGCACATCAGATCTATGTATAAGAAAGGAAGATGTAGATGGAAGAAATTAGATGGAAACGTGGGGTCCTCTCCCACCTTTAGAGAGATGGCTGTGATTCGGATCCCTAAGGAATGAAAGTAAAAAGTTTCTATTAAAGAAAAAACCTCCTGTGGTGAAGGAAAAGGTACAATCAGAACTCTAACCCACAGAAAGAAGTCTGAGTCAATATAATCCCCTCCCCACCCCCAGGGTTCCATGAAAAGCTCTCAACTTGGTTTGATCTCCAGAGCAGAGGAGACTAAGAACTCCACTCTTGGAGGCCTCAGCCACAAATATAAGTAAACAAATAAATGAATGTAGAGAGAGAGCAGAGATAAAGGACTTTTAAGATGCAAAGGGAGACCAAGACACATACCTAAAACAGTAGAATATCTCAAAAATCCTTGCAACCCAAACCTAAAAAAGCAAAACAGCTTGCTCCAAGAACAATTAGAATTCTTCAAAGAAATGATAAAAATCCTTTAAAAAGTATTATCAGAGAAATGAAACAGAGGAAAGGCTGAGAAAAAGAATCAATAGCTTAACAGAAAATATATAAAATTTCATCCAGAATACAAACTCCTTAAAAATTAGATTGGGCCAAATAGAAATTAATGACTTCAGGAGATAACAAAAATTCTTTTTATTTATTATAGCTTTTTATTTACAAAACATATGAATGGGTAATTTTTCAACACTGACCCTTGCAAAACCTTCTGTTCCCACTTTTCCCCTCCTCCCCACCCCCTTTCCTAAGTGGCATATAGTCCAATACATGTTAAATATGACAACAAAAATTTTTAAGACAAAATCAAAATGAAGGAAAACAGACAAATGTGAGATATCTCATGTCAAAAACCAACTTATGCAGAAAACTTATCAAGGAAAAATAAGAATTACAATATTACCCCAAATCCATGACCAAAAAAAAAAAAGGACCTACACAACATATTTCAAAAAATCATTAATGAGAATTGTTCAGTCATATTAAAACAGGAAGACTATGTGAAAATAGAAAAAAAAAAATTTCACTGATCACCTCCTGAAAGAATTCTCAAAATGAATGTCATTACCAAAACCCAGAGCTTCCAGACAAAAGAAAAAAATACTACAAACAACCAGAAAGAAAGAATACAACATCAAGGAAACACAGTCAAGTTTCCACCCACTCCACACCCACACCTACAATCCTCCCACCCCAAACAAAAACAAAAGCAACAATAACAACAATAGTTGAGATATTCCAAAAGAAAAAAGATAGGGCAGCTAGGTGGTGCAGTGGATACAACACCAGCCCTGAAGTCAGGAGGACTTGAGTTCAAATCTACCTAGGTCACTAACACTTCCTAACAGTGTGGACTGGGCAAGTCACTTAACCCTAATTGCCTAAGAAAAAGAAAAGAAAAGGATAAAGGTCTGAGCCAAGAATAACTAACAAAGCAAAAATGAGTATAATCCTACAAGAAAAAAGTAGATTATTAAAATAGAGTACTTTCAAATATTCTTGTTTGGAAAAAAAAAAGCTGGAGCGAAAAAGTAACTTTGAAATACAAATAATACAAATCCAGATGTCAACAGGAAAAAAAAATATAAATACAAGTGAACAATTCAAAAGGGATTTTATCTCAGGATAAGCAATTTACATTCTAACAGAAAAGGGGTGGGGAAGGCGTGGAGAGAAGGATTTTTAAAAGATTCTTCTAAAATCATGATATTACAAGTGATCAATGGAAACAAAAGATGTATGAATTGTTTTGTTACATTTTGGTTTAAGTAATAAATAAAATGAGGAAAGATACATTAAGTTTGGAAAAGTGAAGAGAAAGTTGGGAAATGTGTTAGCAAATCTAATTAAAGTTGTGTAAGTAGAGCTGTATATAATAAAGATGGAAGGAATAAGGAAGAAAAGTATCACTTAAATTTCAATTTCATCTAAACTGACTAAAAGAAGGCAGCATACATATACATTCACACACACGCGCGCGCACACACACACATTTAAGATAAGAATACATTCAACTCAAGAGTATGATAGGAATAGGATGGGAGGCAAGAATGTATGAGAGAGAAGGTAAGTTTAAAGAGGAATCAATCATGAGCAAAACAAATCCAAAGTTTGGAGAGGGGATAGTGAAAAGAGATTTAAGAAGGGGGAAGGGACAAGATAACAACTAGGAATTCAACAAAAAGAAAGAAATTGATCTGAAAAGGATTTTAGGAAAACTAAATGATAGGCCTTCAGCAATTATTGAATAGAAATGGAAGTATACATATTTCTCAGTTTTGTATAGTGACTTTACCAAAATTTATCATGTCTTAGAGGATAAAAACTTCAAAAGCAGTACAGAAAAACGGAAATATTATACATATCCTTTATTGGCAGTGCAAAAAAAATTATTAAATGAAATTCACTAAATCAACTGGAAACGAAATAACTAAAATAATTGATGGGAATAGATATAGATATATGTTAGATATTTTCATTAATGATGATGACAATGAGAAAATATACCAAAATCTTTGGTATGCAATCAAAGCATTCCTTTATGTGCATTTATTAAGTAAAAAGAGAAAGATCAATGAAGTGCAATAAAACTAAAAACACTAGAAAACAATGAGTTTAAAACTCATTAGATGCCAAATTAAAATTCCTAAAAATCAAAGAGATGGTTAACAAAATTGAAAAAAAAATTGAATTAATAAATAAAACTAGGAGATTTGGGGGCTAAGGACAATGAAATAAACAAACCATAACTACGTTTTTTTTTTTTTTTAAAGCATTTATTTCAAAGATGAAAAAAAGAATTCACAACAAAAAAAGAAATAAAGGATGTTATTAATAACTTTTTTGCCTATGACAATAAGAAACTTAAATGAAATAATTTTATATGTATAAAAGTACAAAATATTCCACTTAACAGAACAAGAAAAAGAGAATTTGAATGATCCAACTTTTAAAAAAAAAGGACATTGAACAAACCATAAACTAAATTACAAAGGCAGGGTGGAACCCTCTGGGAACAGAGTCAAAAGTACAATTCAAAGTACAATTCATTCTAATATCACATAAACTGTTTGCAAAAATAGCAAAAGAAAAGATCGTATTAAATTTCTTCCATGTCACCAAAATTTAATTAACCAGATTAATAATAAAATGAATAAGATCCTATGATTATATCAATAAATGGAAGAAAAACTTGTGGCAAAATTCAACATTCATTTGTGACATAGAAAAAGATGATCCTTTAGTAGTAAAATCTAAAACTAAGAGCTACTACTATATGTAACAGAGATAAACTAGAATCTTTTCCAACAAAATCTGAAGCAAAACAAAAATCCATTGGTACCATTTCTGTTTGACATAGTACTAGAAATGGTCATTGTCATAATAAGACAAGAAAAACAAATTGAAAGAATGAACACAAATAAAGAAGCAAAATTATTACCTTTTGCAGATGATATGATGGTATACTTAAAGAATCCTGAAGGTTCAACTAAAAATTAATTAAAACAATTAATAACTTGTTAAACAGTTAATAATAGCAAACTTGCAGGATATAAAAGAAATCCATACAACTTTTTAGCAATTCTATATAATATCAGTAAAATCCAACAGGAAGAGATTTAAAAAAAGAAACTCCATTTAAAATAATCACAGAATTTATAAACTATTTGGGAATCTAGCTTCTTAGATACACACATGCATATAAATACAACTATAAGCCACTGTTTGCAGAAATACAAACCTAAGTAATTGGAAAAGTATTAATTGTTCATGTGTATTTTGGGGTTCAAAGATCACTGCAGGCAGTGACTGTAGCCATGAAATTAAAAGATGCTTCTTGGAAAATAATTATGGCAAATCTGGACAGCATATTAAAAAGAAATAAAGGCCCGTATAGTCAAAGCTCTTTTTAGTAGCAATATATGGCTGTAAGAATTGGACTATAAGGGAAGCTAAATGTCACAGAATAAAAGAAAAAGAGGCAGCAAAAAAGGCAGAGAAGAAAGTGTTAGAGAGAAGGAAAAAATAGGAATGTTGTATCACTGAAGTCAAGAGATGAACAAGTATCCTGGAAAGTGGATAAGGGATTTCATTCAAGAGTCAGAAGTGTCAGCTCCGGCAAGAAGATTAAAGTATGTGAAGATGAACTGAAATTTAGCAAATAGGTCTTTGATTACTTTTAAAGGAGGAGATAAATTTGAATGGGGAAAGGTATAAACTAGTTTCCAGCTTTTTAAAATGTCATTCACTACATGATAGGGATTATTGTTACTGAATGTGAGGGGGATTGTGAAAATATGACTTATCAGTAAATGTTTGATTTGCATACCTATTTTATATACTTATATACCTGGGGTCATGTAAAATTTTCTTGGACAAAAAGGGATCACAAGTTTAAAAGTTTATGAAGCCCTGAACTAGATTACAAAGTGTTGAAGGGACAGTATGTGGTGAAGAAGGGGAAATTTCCAAATAAAATTTC
The DNA here is from genome assembly GCF_902635505.1 of Sarcophilus harrisii. Taxonomy (NCBI): domain Eukaryota; kingdom Metazoa; phylum Chordata; class Mammalia; order Dasyuromorphia; family Dasyuridae; genus Sarcophilus; species Sarcophilus harrisii. Next base: position 476,634,602 of record NC_045428.1, read on the forward strand.
TTTTATTTATTAGACTCCATGAGACAAGAGCAAGACATTGAGAACATATAAAACTTTTCTCAGAATTGGGCAGTAAAGAGGAATATAGAAATGGGATAGAAGTTTGTTGGATAAGAAAGGTCAAAAAAGGTTCTTGTGTCTATAGGTAGGTAGGAAGAAGTCAATGGAAATAGACGCTAAAGATACATGAGATAGGGTGATTATTGAAGCAAATATTAGAGGGGGAGCTTTAGGATTTGAGAAGAGAGGGGAAACTTTGGAGGACTTGTTCTGGGAAATGAAATAATAAGTCAGCAAGAATAAAAAGGACTGCTGAGCAAGACTAGCTGAGATTATATACCATAAATTCAAAGTGGGAGAAAATACTTTGCTTTTGTGACTGATCTCTTCAATATTCAAAAACTTGTCAATAAGAGTAAAGAGAGCAGACTGTGGTGGTTACCCAGCATGAGAATTAGCAGGTGGTGATGGCAGAATGTCTTGGGATCACAGGATTGTAATATAAGGCTCAGAAACTTCAGCTGAATCAATCTATCAAATGCATTTAAGTTTTAAACAAACCTATAAACAAAATGGTTTGCACCCAATGATCCCTTTACAAAATGTAAATTTCTTTGATTGGGTCAAAAAGAGGAAGAAAAGAATGTTTGGTTAAAAGGATCAATTAGGCCTTTTGGGCCTAAATCATCCAAGACACTTAAGGGACAAATCAGTCTAATGAGGGAAGTGCTCTAGTTCAAACGATTTCAGTTGGAAGGAGTTGAGGTTTGAGCATTAGGTGAGAGAAGAGTTTCTTTCTTTCTTCCATCCCCACTCCTCCAACCACTGGCATTGGGGGAGTAAGAGACAATATAAGCAGCCAAGGGCAAAAAGAGACACAACATGGACAAAAATGGATGCGAAAAGATTGCCATTTGATGGAGGGAGTAATTTCAAGGAGCATCATCCCTTGACTCAAAAAGAAATACCAGCCGTAGGCCAAAACCCTCAGAGCTGAGCAGAAAGCTATACCTAAGGGAAACTTGAGAATTCTATGAATAAAAAATTAAGAACTCCCAGTTTCTCATTCATCATACATGTTTTCTACACCTGTACTTTGCTGTCATGGTACTCTAAAGTTGATTACGCGTCTTCCCATCAAGCTATTCATATTTACAGGAAAGTGTGCCTGTCTTGTGTGTGTGTGTGTGTGTGTGTGTGTGTGTGTGTGTGTATGTGTGAAGGGGGAATTATTTTTAATATACCTGCTTGGAAAATCAACTTTCTAAATGTTAGTAGTCTGGCTGATTAATGATCAATAGGAAGTCCATAAGCTTCAATTTATGAAACTAGAAACCTACCCTTGAGGGATACCCCTAAAATCTAGGAGAGGAGTTAACAGCAGCTCTCTGGGTACTCAGCCTAACAATGAGTATAGGAGTTGGGAAAATAGCCCACAGGGTGCTACCATAGGATCACAGATTTAGAATTGGACAGGACCACCTTAGTTACTTCTTCCCTCCACCCCCATTTTGGTGGCCAAAAATGGTTAAATGACTTGCCCAAGCTTGTACTAGTACTAAGTAATGAGCAGAATTTGAACCTAGAGTTGTGACTAATACTATTATTATTAGCTTTTTTATTTGTCAGTCTCATATGACTGCTGTGACTCCACCTCATGATTCAAGGTAGCGCTGAGGTAGGAACTTTTGCCTAGAGAAGTATGACGTTGTGATGGACCAGATCCTTGCATGAGACTGGAACCATTTGTTGTTTATTCCATGCTAAAACTACCCGTCAATCCCTGTTTGGATAGATTTTCTCCTACTGTATTAAGTGTAATATATTCTAACCCTTTTTACTTACACATTAAGAAGTAATGAGTTTTGTTTTGTTTTTAACATATGACTTCTAACTTTATAGCTTAATAGGGTTTCCCCTTTGTAACTTCTGTGAGAAATCCTACTATACTTCCATTCTTCCTTCCTGAACCCCTCCCTGACACACACACACACACACACACACACACACACACACACACACACTCACTTTAAGTTAATGATAGCTTCTTCCAAGGTCTTCTTTAAGATAATTACCAACATATCCAGGACATTCCCTATGAGATAACAGTTGCTTTCCAAGGTTACTAAATATGATTGTTCTTAAACTGATTATGAGAAAATCATCAGTATAGACATCCCATCTAGATAACAGTCACCTATTTCTGCAGTCCTGTGTTGGATGTATTCCAAATCCAAGTAGCCCAAGAGACTAAAATAAAAGTTAAAAAAAAAAAAACCTATCCATGAATTCAGCCTTGTGTACTCTGGCCAACCAATGCTTCCAAAACCTTTAAGGCTAAATTGGAGGTAAAACTTTTGATGATAAGTTATTTTAGAAGTAAACCTTTTAAGCTAAAACAACCTATTTGGTACTGGAGATGATGCTGTTGGCAATCTATTGTACCATTTAGAGAGCATTTACTCCTAAATATTAGGGCATGAGTGAGAGAGTTAATTATGTTTCCAGTTTTTGAAATTATGCCCTGAATCCAGGACATAAGACCTGAAAGCAGGTAATGCTGATTGTGGGCGAAATAGACAAGGGAGAATAGCAATAACTTAAGGAAATGGAGATCATGATAAAAATGAAGAGTAGTTTTGGTGCAAATGAGAGAGTGGAAGACATGGAGAGATGAAAAGCTTTTGGTAAAAGATTAGAATTTCAAAATTCAGCATCTTGGGGGTGTTAAAGTTCCAAGAGACCATGCTGGCCTATAACCAAAATAGAATTGAGGAGATTATTGTACAGGTGAGTTTAAGAAATTGGATGCCTGGATGTTGAATGAGTCATCACTTTGAACATTAAAATTTTTTTTTTTTAAATTTAATAGCCTTTTATTTACAGGATATATACATGGGTAATTTTACAGCATTAACAATTGCCAAACCTCTTGTTCCAATTTTTCACCTCTTACCCCCCCCACCCCCTCCCCTAGATGGCAGGATGACCAGTAGATGTTAAATATATTAAAAGATAAATTAGATACACAATAAGTATACCTGACCAAAACGTTATTTTGCTGTATAAAAAGAATCAGACTCTGAAATATTGTACAATTAGCTTGTGAAGGAAATCAAAAATGCAGGTGGGCATAAATATAGGGATTGGGAATTCAATGTAATGGTTTTTAGTCATCTCCCAGAGTTCTTTTTCTGGGCATAGCTAGTTCAGTTCATTACTGCTCCATTAGAAATGATTTGGTTGATCTCGTTGCTGAGAAGGGCCTGATCCATCAGAACTGGTCATCATATAGTATTGTTGTTGAAGTATATAATGATCTCCTGGTCCTGCTCATTTCACTCAGCAGCATGAACATTAAAATTTGAAGGATAAGGACAGGAAATAGAGTGCAGAAGAAAACTGTAAACAAGTTTTAAAGTTATTGAGAAATCTGGGAGAGGGACCTGAAGATCATTAAGTGACAACCAGCCTGGGGGAAAAATTGCATAAAAAAGCCTGGTTTGGTTCCAGGCCAACCCTATATATATATATAGTCCTATATGTTAATTATATTATGTTATATTATATATATTATTATATATTGTTATGATGGAGAGAGCCCAAACTCCCTCCTATAGAGACAGATTCTTGGAACTGGATTTAAGCGAGAACAGCAGTGGTACAGAAATTATTCCATCTAGAGTAGGAATTATAGCCACTGAACAGTTAAGGTTCCTGCAAAAATGGGGAGATTTCTTATGATGGCAGCTGTCTACATGGATAGGGCATTCAGAAATTCAGATATTCCTATCTCAAGGATATTGCCTCAACAATTCCACATTCTTCCTTTATATGTTCTCTACTTCTAGCTACAGAGGTTCCCTTACTAACAATTCCATATTCTTCTACTCTGTCCATCTATAGAGGGCGTCATCCTATGTCAAGAAATAGGAAATAATGCTTCGGGAACACAGTATAGTTCCTGAATGAGAAATATCCTGAAGGGGAAACATATCCACACTGACCCCCTAAAACCATTGCAGATAGGCAGAAATTAGGAGAGTGGGTTGCCCTGAGCTGTGTTCAAAGGCAACTCTTTGCCAGAGAAGAGCAGGGAGATTTTCTAGGCTCTGTGTAAGAAGTGGCCATTTCCCCATATCTCTACCCCCAGTGATTGTTTTCAGTGTCTCTGATTAGTTTTCATAGCAGACTGCCTTTGACAGAGTGACTTTTCTGCGGAATTCCTGTGGTTAACTGATTTCATCCTTTTTTGCTCTCCTTCTGTCTCCTTCACCCCCAAATTATTTAAGTATGTGATCTTATGTGCCTGGCCTGGGACCTTGAGAAGACTGCGTTCTCTGTGTGCCCTCCACACAGTGGGATTTCACCTTGAAGCCCTCATTGACAAGCCTAAAGCTGCAGCACATTGGTAGGATGAATTAGTTTAGGCAAATAATCTGTGACAAATTTTGGGGGAGAAAGCAGCAAGAACTTGGCCTTGGCTGTTGCAGAAGAATTAAACAGTTGTAAGCAGTTTTATGGATGGGAATAACTACAGACATCTAACGGCAATCACAGCTGGTTTGGGGGTACCTGCTGGGCTCAATGGAGTATTTCAGTACGGACATCTTGTCATGTCAAAAGAAACTGAGACAAAATAGAGATTAGAGACCAATTCAATAGTTTATTAAATGGAGAGAAATACTGGGACCAATGGATCCCAGGGCTAGACGAGACTATCATCTCAAAGAGTCTAGCCCCGAGTATCGGGGCAGCAAGCCTTTTATGAAATAACAACAACAATGACATAATGCAGAGACCTAGGTGGGGATAGCCTCATAGATGGAGGTTACTGATATTCTAATGACATTAAGGAATTTCTATAACTCCTTTATCTCAGCCATTAAGAGGGGATGGTCATAACCTTAAGGCAGAATACGAAATAGGACAAATGGAGGAACTGGTCCCCATTAAAAGTGACCTTTGGCATTACAATCTCTCTTTGGGAGAAGCCCCACTGGGAACGATGAAATCTGTTACTTTCCTAATCAGAACTTCCCAGGGAACAGGCTTGTGGGTACCACAATGACAAACGGTGAAAAGGAGGTGAATCCAAGTGAGCGGTGGCTGGGGAGAGATATATCTTTCAGGTCTTGAATTTCTGCAAATAATCACGTTTAGCTGTCCCTATCTTAATTATTAGGTTATATTTGATTACATCTTTGTAGACATTACTAACTTTTGTGTTCCTTGGACCAAGTTTTCTTTTCAAAATAGTTTTATTCGTCTACTGTACTTTCCGAGTTTTATTTATTTTTGCATTTCCCTCAGTGCCCGGTACCGTGTCTTGTACACATAGTATCAATCAACATATCAGTCAGCCGGCATTTATTAAGACCTACTCCGTGACAGACAGGGAGGATACAAGAAAAAGCTGAAACATTCTCCACCCTCCAGGAGCTTACAGTTGTAATGGAACGGGGTCTCCCTGGTGGCAGTTCCATAAATATTTATCGAACCAAATGGCGACAGGAATGGCTTATTTCTCAATCTCTAGCAAAATAAACCAGACTTATAAAACCTAAGTAAAGTCACGATCTCAACGAATTGTCTTCTTTAATCTTAAAGAATCTGGCAAAACAATGTCAGGAATGCCAAAGGTGGAAAAAACAATTCCCCTTATTTTTTTTATTGTCCCCATTCACCTTTGCCCATCTCTTTAAATCTCGCCGCCCCGCCCTCTCCTCCTCCCCTCCGCCTCCCCGCGCCCTCCGGAGCTCCCCAGGAGTCGGCCAGTTAATTGCAAACTTTCCAGCCGCGTTTTGCTCGCCTGACTTTGCAAGCGCGGAGTTCAGTTTTCCCCCTTGAACAATGACTGGCTTCTTTTAAACTGGGTGAAAGGTGGCGGGGGCGGGGAGGGCGGGGGAGAGCCAGGAGGGCTTCAGAGAGGTGTATTTTAAAGTTCGCCAAGCGCTTAGCGAAGGGTCACGCCAACTTCAAGGGTTGGAAAGCGAATGTAACGTGAGAACGCCGAGCTCCTGCGCCGCCTGCAAAGTTTCTCCTTCCCTCTAGAAGGGAGGAAGCTTCGGCAGCTTCAGAAAACTCGCCACCTGGCGGCGGACACCGCGAAACGGAAAACGGGAGCGGGGCAAAGAAGTGCAGGGAAATCGATGCTCTTGGTTATTTTTGGCTGGGTCCTTGGATAAGAAAGAGTTGTTTCTCAGTGTCAGGTAGCAGTTGGCACTCTTTGCAAAAGCAGAGAAATATCACAAAGACTAGGATGGGCGTATACAGAGCTTTAGTTTTCTGGTTTTTTGTTTGTTTGTTTGTTTGTTTTGCGGGGGCAGGGAGGGCTATTTTATATATTTTTTGTAACTCATATAAAAGAAGGCAATATAAGCGTTAATTGGGTTTTTTCCCCCCTCGCGGAAGTTGCCAGTCAGTCATTTCTGGCTTTTCAATTTATAGGTGATGCAACTAAAAAAATTAAGTACAGAAATTTTCCTGGGTAGGAAGCATTTCCTCTAAAAGTTATAGGAAAGCACCCTATTTTCTCTAAAATAGAGACCGACAAATTGGCGCTTAATGTGTTATGATAAATTACTGGTCTTGTTCTAGGGTTTCTACAGTGTAGTTCTGGAGCAAGGCTGGCAAAAATTATGTCTGGTATCAAGTCAATAAGTATTTATTTATGCCAGGTTTGGGAATTTTTTAATTTAAAAAAAGGATAAAAATGAAACTAATTACTCTCATCATCATCAAGGAATTTACAATCTACTGTTTCAAAAACTCCCTCACTGACTGCTTAGAATATTCTGAATGACCCAAGGGTAGGCGGAGTAAGGGATTGCCTCCATGATATGATTTCAATTCAGTGATTTTGCAAATAAGGAAATTGAGACCCAGAGAGGTTAAGTGACTTTCTTCTAGTCACACTGCTAGTAAATGTCTAAAGAAGGCTTTAAATTCTGCTATTCCTATCAGCCCAACACTCTATCCATTTAAGTTCCTGTTCCCGTCTTTCAAAAATATTTCTTTTACTTTATAGCTGATGATTGAAATTAAACCTTTATCTCTTAGGCATGGATCTCTGTTAAAAATGGAAACACCTCTGAAAAAGTAAAACCAAATTGTTATCAATATTTTAACCTTAATGTGAATGATTTTTAGATCCTTTTCTGAAAATGTTTTGATAAGGAAAGTAGAAAGGTGCATGAAGGTACAGGCATCTGAGGGGATAATGGGAGGAACAATCTACTATTAGGTGTGTAGGCTACCACCGGATGCAACAGAGTACCCACTGCCTTATTATTTTTTTCCCACTAGCAAGGCCAGGTGGGAGTTCCCTGGTGTTCCTTTAACATGTCCAAGGGACCTCATTATTAAAGATATCATATCCCTTGTATACAGCGTCTTCCTGTGTTTACCTAGAGCAGGTATTATACTACCTTGTTGTAGTTGGTCACGTGTCACAGAGTTAGCTGTGTTGCAATGGTTGGTCCCCATTGGATTATTCCCTGGTGCTATGACTAATTAATGTTTTTGTGCTGATTCATCATGCTTATTTGTACAAAGATTTGTACCCACAATCCCCCTGGGTCATCTTGGCCAGAGTTGGACCCAAAAGCAATTCTGCATTTCCCTACTGATAAATAATAGGTCAATGGCAGCTGGGTGACTTAGTGGATAGAGTACTGAGGGCGGAATCAGGAAGAGCTGAGTTCAAATCCAACTTTAGACACTTACTAGCTATGAGAAGTTGGACAAGTCACTTAACCTGTTTGTCTTAATCCACCGGAGAAGGAAATGGCAAACTCCAGTATTTTTGTCAAGAAAATCCCATATGGAGTCATGAAGAATTGGGTACAATTGAACGAGTGACCAATAACAAGGAGTCAGGTGACATTTGTGCAGCTGACTGTGTACACCAAGTTCAGCAGGACTAGGATCTGGAGGAAACTGTGGTATAAACAGCTCCTATTTCTGTATATAGACTTTGCCCAGTAACCAGTAACCAGAATCTCAGTTCCAGTTCTATAGCTACGGAATCAGCTGGCCAGAAGTAACCCTTGAAGCTCTCTGGAACATACTTTCCCTCCCTCACTTTAGCATACAGGACACTATGCCCAAGTAGGATATTTCACCAGCTTCTCCAACTGGGACAACTTTGCCTTGATCCCACTCCCCAAAGTGTGGGAAACCCTATCCTTTCCCCATCCTAAACCCAGGGAGAATGGATCAATCATCTAGCATATATTAAGAACCTTTGGTGTGCCATGCACTTCAGATAGAAAGATAAGAATGAAGGAGTTCCTGCCTTCATGGAAATGGGAAAATAAATGTAGCCATGTACAATAGAAAGTAAACACAGGATAATTTGGAGGGAAGTCCCTAGTTCTTAGCAATTGTGGGGGTGGGAGTTGCCAGTAGAGACCTTCTGTTGAAAGCAGCCACATGTTGGCTGCACTCTGAAGGAAGCTGGGGGGGAGGGGGGTCCTAGAGATAGAGGTGAGGAAAGAAGTGAGGTGGGAATATAGTCCAGGCACTTTTGGCTCAGCCCATACAAGTCTCAGACAAGACTGTCTGCTGGGCCCACAATGATGGGTAGGATGAAGGGGCAGAATCTATAATAAGCCTGGGAAAGTAGGGAAGCAACTTTTCTCCACCTGGGCTCCAAAGATACCTTTCCCTGGGTTCTACCCACCATTATCTTCCCTGCTGACCACACTTTGGCCCACTGGATGCTGCTCATCTTCTTGCTTGACCTCTTGTTCCGACTGGTCCTCTGAAGCAGATTCTAATACAGAAATTTGGGCAAGTCAGTCTTTACTTATATTTTATAATAAATATAGGTCCAAGTGGTTTAGGTTGCCCAGAGAATCTCACTCTCATTCTAAATTAATATTTCCAAATGTGGGTTTGTCCTCAAGTGAGATTTATTATTGCCTGAACCAAGCTGATGGATGCTCTCGAAGAGGACCAGTGGAGACTAGACAGATTTTCCTCATCCTCAGAGATATAATAACTTTCTCACATCAAGGTCATGAGTCACTGGCTGGCACCCACTTCCTCCCTGCTCCCCCAACATCCTTTAAACTATATGTTGTTAATTTAATTATAAGTAACAATCCACAGGCATGCGAAGATATCAGCTTATTCTAGCCTCTCCTGCCCAGTAATTAAATGGAATGATTTTACAATAGGATACTAAAAACTCTTAGCAATTTTATCCTAGGTTATTTCTGATTGGTTTAGTCCTAAAGAAAGAGAATGATATTAAGGAATCCTGTCATTACAATAAGAGCAGCAAGGTGGTGCAGTGGATAGAGTACCAGCCAGGCCTGAAGTCAGGAAGATTCATCTTCCCAAGTTCAAATCTGACTCACAAGTTGTGTGACCCTGGATAAGTCATTTAACCCAGTTTGCCTCTGTTTCCTCATCTGTAAGATGAGTTGGAAAAGGAAATCACTCTAGTATCTTTGACAGGAAAACCCCAAGTGGGGTCACAAAGAGTCAGACACAATTCAAAATGACTGAACAACAATGTCTTATAATAAGTGTACATCTGCCAATCTAGTTCAGTCAATGGGAGATTGACTTTAAGGACAAGCTCCCAGTTAGAGATACTTAGTTTAGAATAAGAGTGAGATTTTCTGGACATTTCGAACCACTTGGGTTGTAATTTATAAAATATAGGTGAAGACTAAATTAGCTAAAATAAGTAGAATATTTGCAAATATAGAGGATAAGAGTTATGATGGAACAGGAAAACATTCAAGTGCTCCCTATGTAACAAAAATTTCACTAAGAACTGAGGATCTGGGGCAACTAGATGGTGCAGTGGATAGAGCAGCAGCCCTGGAGACAAGAGGACCTGAGTTCCAAAACCCAGCCTCACACACTTAGTACTATCAGCAAGCCACTTAACCCCAATTGCCTAAATAAACAACCCCCCAAAAAAATAAAGCAAAAAAAAAACAAAAAAAAACTGAGGACCCAGGTAGAAAATTGAGGCAGTGTTTGTTCTTAAGAAACTCACATTCTAATTAAAGAAAAGAACAAATATAGAAGAATTTAATTTCAGAATGGGCAGAGAGCCATAGCAGTCCTTGGAATTTTTTGGCAGGATAAATGTAAAGGCTAAGTTATCTTTCATCTTCCAGGAAGGAAGGTGACTTTCTGCTCAGCCAAAATGTGATGAGTGCCTGTGTCATTCTACATTTCAGTACCTGGAAGCACCCAGGGTCAAGATTCCCAGAAAGGAAAGATACTAGTGAGATAAAAGCAGGCGACAGTTGGGGAAAAGCTCCAATGTAGCTTGGTTGGCTCTGCCATTTAGTTTTGGAGAGCCTGGGTCTGGCCTGCAGGGAGAAGATGAGGCCCTGGGAAATAGGTTCCCATGTGACTTGGACATTTGATCAGCTGGTAGGATGGGATGAGGGGGGCACATAGGCAGGGATGTTGGATGCAGGGTTTAGAAACCTTGTGCTCTCAATGAGGTGAGATAATCAAGTAGCCAACTATATAAATGGGGAGGAGTACAACAAGACTTTGGGCAAGACATAAAGTTTTTTCATACCTTAGTTTTCTCATTTATAAAGGAAAGGACTGGTCTACATAAGTCTAAGATCCCTTCAGTCTCCAAATTGTATGATGCTGTGATGATGTCACTCTTTGGTCTCTAAGAGATAAACTGAGGTACTTCTAGTAATGAGAATAGCCATCTCATACACATATGCACCCTTCTTGTGCACATGACTATATTATCACATAATTATATAATACATATAACTGTACAGGATTAGAACTATATAACACATAACTACCCCCATGACTTTGACCTTGCAGTAAGACAAGTAATTAATGGTTTCGAAGAAGGAGGAACTGGTCATCCTCCTGGACCAAAAGTATTTTTGGCATCATAGAGTCAGAGGAGTCAGAATAATGAACTGTGGCCAGCATCCTGACTCCCTAGTCACATATGGTAGCCACATTGAACAAGTAGGATGGCAGATGGGAATGGGGCACATGCATAATTAGCAATAAAGAATAAACTCCTCGAGGGAAGGCACTATTTCATTTTTGTCTTTGTGTCCTATTAAAGTGCCTTTTGCCCAGGCACTCCATAAATGTTTACTAAGTTGAATTGAAATTGGACTCCTTGTTTTCCCAGGGCAGGATGTGGTGTATGAGTAGAATACAGGCTGTCTCCATTGGTCTCTGCTTCCCAGCTTGAAATGTTGCCTATTAAAAACTTGGTCTTATTGTCTTTATCCATTCAGACAGTACTCTGTCTACTCTGTGCTAGGAACTGAACTAGGTATGGGTGCGGTACAAAGATGGAGGGTCTTTTTCATGGAAGAGGCAGGAGGCCAGTGTTTCTGGATCAAAGAGAACTTAGTGGGAAGTGGAACATAAGAAGACTGGAAAGGGTGGAAGGGACTAGGTTATGAAGAGCTTTGAATGCCAAACAGAGCATTTTATATTTGTTTCTGGAGGCAATGAGAAATCACTGGAGTTGGTTGAGTAGGATGGGGGTGTGACATAATTGGACCAGCATTTTAGTGAAATCACTTTAATGGCTGAATGGAGGATGGATTAGAGTGGGGAGAGACTAGAGGCAAACAGATCCAAGAGCAGATTATTGCAATAATTCTGGGTGGAAGTGATGAGGGCCTGCTTCAGAGTCAGAGAATAAACGGGAGCATGTTCCAAAGATAGTGCAAAGGTGAAATTCATAGTCCTTGGCAATAGCTTGGATATGGCAGGTGAAATACAGTGAGGAACATGCGCAAAAATGTTTGTGGCAGCCCTTTTTGTAATGGCAAGGAATTGGAAACTCTGTGGTGTTCATCAGTTGGAGAATGGCTGAATAAGTTATGGTATATGAATATTATGGAATGTTATTGTTCTGTAAGAAACAACCAGCAGGATGATATCAGAGAGACCTGGAGAGACTTACATGAACTGATGCTAAATGAAATAAGCAGAACCAGGAGATCATTGTACATAATAACAATAAGATGATGTGATGATCAATTGTGATGGACATGGCTCTTTTCAACAATGAAATGATTCAAAGTAATACCAATAGACTTGTGATGAAAAGAGCCATCAGGATCCAGAAGGAGGATTATGGAGACTGAATGTGGATCACAATATAGTATTTTCACCTTTATTGTTGCTGTTGTTTGTTTGTTTTCTTTCTCATTTCCCTCCCTTTTGATCTGATTTTTCTTGTATACCATGATAGATATGGAAATGTGTTTAGAAGAGTTGCACATGTGTAACCTCTATTACTTGCTCTTTAGGTTAGGGGGAAGGAGTGGAAGGAGGGAGAAAAATTTGGAACACAAGGTTTTGCAGGGGTGGATATTGAAAACTATCTGCATGTATTTTGAAAAATAAAAAGTTATTATTTTTTAAAAAAGAAATATAGTGAAAAATCCAGGATGACTCTCCAGTTGTGAACCTGAAGGACTGGGAGGATTTTGCTACTATCTACAGTAATAGGGAAGGTGGAGGGGTGGCAAAGATTTAGGGGAAAAGATAATTTTTTTTGGACATAATTGAATTTAAGATGTCTACTAGACATCCAGTTTGAGATTCTGAAAGGCAATTGGTGATGTGAGATTAGAGATCAGCAGAGATTGAGGCACATAAGTAGATTTGTCAATCATCAGCATAAAGATATGAAATATATGAGAGCTGATGAGATCAACAAGTGAAATAGTATCGAGGAAGAGAAGAGTACTTAGAATAGATAGATACCTGTGGTTAAAAGAGGGATCTGGAGAAGGATTAAGCAAAAGACACCATCTCTTTTCCCTCTTTCTCCTCCCCTAGGTTTAGAGTGCTTACACTAATAGCTGTCTTTTTTTTTTTTTTTTTTTTAAATGAACAAACAAAGAAGAAAGAACCCAACCATAGAAACTTACTATGAGAAGAGGGAAGACCAGGGTTCATCTTTAGAGGACTCTGAAGTTAAATAACCTTCTTCTATCCTAAAGAGTAATGTTAAATGGCTCCTTTCCCAGAAATAATTTATAGAAGAATTCAAAATAGATTTTAAAAATCAAGTGAGAAGAGGTTGAAAGTATAAAAAAAAAAAAAAAGAAAAGAAAAGAAAAAAAGAACCATTAAAGAAAAACAAGAAAATTATGAAAAAAAAAAGTTAACCAACTAGAAAAGGAGATATAGTTTTAAAGAAAAAATAATTCTTTGAAAATTAGAATTGAGCAAGGGGAAACCAGTGAAGCTCTAAGAAACCAAGAAATAACAAAACAAAATATAAAGAATGGAAGAATAAAGCAGAATATGAAACATCTTAAAAGAAAAACAGCAGATTTAAAGAGCAGATCAAGAAGAGAAAACTTAAGATTAATTGAACTACCTGAAAGCTGTGACTAAAAAAAGAACTTTGACACAATAATGCAAGAAATAATCCAAGAAAATTGTCCTGGAAATAGAGAATATTCATTAAGCACCACCTCAGAGAGATACTTTGTGGAAAACACATAAGAGTGTTATTACCAAATTTTGAAATCCCTAGATCAAAAAAAAAATTTTTTTCCCAAGAAACAAACAGACAAAAACTATTTAAGTATTCAACTACAACTAGAATTGTGCAGGATTTATCAGCAGCCACAATAAAAGATTGCAGGTCCCGGAATCACATATACTGGCAATCAAAAGAACTAGGATTGTGGCCAAAAATATCATATCCAGCAAAATTTATATAATATTGAATGTTTTGTTAAATACTTATCAATTATATTTTAATCTAATTTTTGTACATTTAGGAGGATTATAGACCACATGCTGTGCAAGCATAAATTTGAGAGAGGGGATATTTGGAGGAATAGAGAATCACTTACAAATCTATTGCAGTTGTCTATAGGAGATGTGATGAGAGCCTGGAGTAGGCTGGTGTTTGTGTGTGTGTGTATTTGTGTGTATAGAAGACTAAAGAAGTCAAATTCCCTTCTATATCATTGCACTGTACAAGTAGGTTTTTGAATGTCTGCCTACTTTGTACAAAGAAATGTTTATGAACAGTAAGATTGTAATATACTAGCAATACAGATCTTGCCTTTAAGATGGGAGTGTTCAAATTTGCCATTTATTTAAAAGTAGAAACCCTTTATACTAAAAACTCCTAAGAATTAGAATCAGAAAAATCATGGCATAACATCAAAACTTGTAGAGTGAGCACATTCTTAAGGTTTCTGGTCCTTGGGCTTCCTGAGAGGTCATATTAAGCTTTTTAAAAATAAAATAAATATATCTCAATTCAGTGTGACAAGAGCCAAATGGGTAGTTAATGTTCTTTAACAAAAGGCCAGGGTGAACAGTCAGTCCTTTTTAGATACACAACTACCCTGAAAATAATAAGCAAGATGCTTCAAAAGTAGGTTCCTTCTAGACCTCTTACGGTAATCAGAAATAATCTGTACTCATGTTGTTCCCTCTTTTAAATTACTTTCCTTTGAATTTAAGGGGGTCATGATTCAATAAGAAAGAAAATGGAACATTTGTCCGCATCCCTCACCGGGAGTGGGCTCTCAGAAGAAGTAGGAAATCATTTGACAGGATTGGGTTGGGAGAAAGAATTGTGCAGCGTGTGAGAAAGATGTGTAGATACAAGGTTGGCGTCCTCTTGCTTCTTTTCTTCTTTCTTTTTCTTCACAGAAGAGGGCAATTGGGTTCATCTGGCATCTCTTATCAGATTAGGACTGCCCGGCTTCCAGGAGGCTGAGTGGCTGATATTACAGTAATCTCATCCTGGCCATCAGATTTGGATCCTGGGACAAAGAGGATCCCATAGTGAGCAGGCAGGAAGGCTTGTTTTTCCTTCACTGCTTGTCACCTGCTTCCCCGTGGCGTCGTTCCTGATCTGGAGCTGGACTCTGGGAGACACCGTTTTGTGCTCCCCATCCCAACCCATTCTCTTTCCACAAGCAGGGAACATGGTGAAAGAATTCCCTAGCTAACACTGAAGGAACCGGGGCCCTCAGGACATAGCAAGAGATGATGGGAGATGCCCGAGGCTTAGTGCTCCAGACTCTAGGAGCCTTTTACCTTTTTCCTCCCATTTTTTGGCTATGTTTACTAAACTCTCTTTGAAGGGGAGCATCGTTAATGCTGGAGGGTAGATATTAGAATTGGGTTTAGACTCTATAGCTGTAGATTTCTTTCTTGTGTTGGAGCAATATTACAAATTCTGAATCCAGACACCTGCTTAGGACTGCCAACTTTAAACCCTGTACCTTGGTGGTGAGAAAACAATTTAGACATTTTCATGTTGATTGCCCTCTGGTGGCATAGTGGCTACTGCAGCCAGAAGGAAATTTACATTAGGTTATTGACCGGAAAGCCAAATACTGAAACTGACGTTTAAATACTTTGAGCACATTAAAAAAAAAAAAAAAAAAAAAAAGATAGAGCTCATCAGGAAAAAAAAAATTACAAACCCAAACAAATTAAAATCCTGTTGTTGGGAAAGATTAAAGGCAAGAGGAAAAGAGGATGGCAGAGGATGGCATGGAAACAATGAGCATGAACTTGGATGGACTTCAAGCGACTGGAGGATGATGGGGCTGGAGTGCCATGGTCCAGGGAGGCTCGAAGATCTGGCCAATGCTGAGCAGCAAACTGCATCAGAGAGGAGCCGAAGGGACGCGAGGCTGGAGTTTCACTGAGCCCACGTGGTGGGCAGCTCCTTTGCTGGAGGAGGACATGCAGGTATCGGTGAGATTAAGGAAGGCGGCCCACAAACTGGTTTTGACTATGCTGGAGTTTCCCAGATGTCTCGGGTGGGGTACACAGGAGTCATAGTGAGAAAAACCATGCTAGATGAGATGTTGCGAATAATGAAATTTGTACTCATTGGTGAGAAAATGTACGTCTGGAGAAATTAAATGACTCCTACCCCTAATTAGTAAGAAAAGTTGGACTCAAATTCTCGAATTTAATAACTTCTACATTACCCTTTGCTGTTGTCTTCATGTCTTAACAATCCCATGCATGTTTTACTAGAAAGTGAGTACATGTGGCTTTTATGCTCATTACAGAATGACAGATAGTATTTTTTCCCTCTGACAGCTGCAAAAAGAAATGGAGAGAACAGCTTCATGGTTGGCATGCCATGTTCATGGATTTCGTAAAGGGATTTGACTCTGTTCACTTAATTGCTCATGTGGAAAATTCTGTGAAATATTATCTTTTCAGAGACGTTTTGAAACATAGGGTTGTAGATTTAGAATTAGGAGGGACCGTAAAGGTCATGGAGGCCAATCTGTTAATTTTACAGATGAAGAAACTATGGCCCAGTGATCATATTTGGTAGGAGGCATGAAAATCTCTAAAATTCTACAAACCCTCAAAATACCTAAATTTCAGATAATTGACAGAATACTGGGGACATACAGGGTAGTAAACAGGCTACGGCATCTTACCAAAAATGACTTGGTTGTGAGAACTAACCAAAAAGGACATTCATTATCCTGAAGATACTTCATTCACACTCGTAGAGTTTAAATGGTGGTGATTGTAGTGGTAAGTGATTTTGGGGAAGTGAATGTAGTATAAAAAAGGAAATGTCAATAAAATGTATTTTAATAAACAATATTTTTTGGTCTAGAAAAGGGAAAACACAGCAGTAATTTCCCATATTCATATGGCAAATGGAACCAAAACAGTGACTTAGAAGTTGTTGAAGGAATTGTAGCAGGTACCCATCTTTGTAAATGGATGGTCCTATCATTTCTATTATCTGCTATTTAGGTTGAACATCTGGATATTGGAGACTATAGAACACAAAATCAAAAGATTGATTAAAGAGTGTTTATCTTAGAATGTAAACCAACCTGATTAAGATCTTCTCACTCTAAAAAGCAACAATAAAGCCTTATATTCGTTTATATAATTTTCTTTGCCAGTGGTTTTCAAATTTATTTTTTTCAATTACCAAAATATTTTTTCTTTTGCATACTTCTCTCCATCCAATTGAAAAAGTAAGAAAAAATAAAAAACAACAATGCATAGTTAAGAAAAACAATTTATTATTGGCCATGTCCAGATGTATATATTTCAATCTGCATTCTGAATCCTTAGTTCTCTATCAGGAAAACATAGCCTGTTTCAATATAAGGCTGCTGGAATTGAATGTGATTGGTCATTGTATTGATCAGTATTCTTGTCTTTTAAAGTTGTTTGTCTTTACAATGTTATTGTATTAATTTTTCTACTTTTGTTCATTTTGCTATGTATTTACTATGTATTAAGTCATCCAAAGATTCTCTGAAACCATCCCTTTAATTATCTCTTAAATAGTATTCCATTATATTAATATACCCTAATTTTTTCAAATACTCCCTAAATGATAGATATTCCTTAATTTCTGCCTTTTTTTTGCTCATACAAAAAAGAGATACTAAAAATGTTTGTGTATATATGGATCTTTTTCTTCTTTGATTCCTTTGGCATACCTAGTAGTGGGTAAAGGCTATACATAAGTTAGTGACTTTTAAAAATTTATATATATTTTTCTCTAATTGCACTTTTTTTTGAGAGGCAATTGGGATTAAGTGATTTGCCCAGGGTTACACAACTAGGAAGTATTAAGTTTATGAGAATGAATTTGAACTAAGGTCTTCCTGACTCTGAGGGCAGTGCTCTTTCCACCATGCCATCTAGCTGCTCCACATAATATCAATTTTTAAAATTTATTAAAAAATTTTTGAGTACCAAATTCACTCCCTTTGTCCTACCTTCCACTTTCTTTGAGAAGGCAAGCAATTTTTTATAGATTATATGTGACAGATGAGTAACTTTTTTTAACTTTTTTTTATATTATTATTACATTATAACTTTTTATTTACAAGATATATGCATGCTTTTCCTTAAAATAATCAGCAGCATCTATTTAAAACCATCAGTAAGCATCATATGTAATGGAGACAAACTGCAACCATTCCCAATAAGATCTGGAGTGAAACAAGGTTGCCCACTATCACCGTTACTATTTAATATTGTATTAGAAACGCTAGCTATAGCAATAAGAGCTGAGAAAGAGATTAAAGGAATAAGAATAGGCAATGAGGAAGCCAAATTATCACTCTTTGCCGATGACATGATGGTATACTTAGAGAACCCAGAGATTCTGCTAAAAAGTTATTAGAAATAATCCACAACTTTAGCAAAGTTGCTGGTTATAAAATAAACCCACATAAGTCATCAGCATTCTTATATATCACTAACAAAATCCAACAGTCAGAGTTACAAAGAGAAATTCCATTTAAAGTAACTACTGATAATATAAAATATTTAGGAATCTATCTGCCAAGGGAAAATCAGAAACTTTATGAGCAAAATTACAGACCACTTTTCACACAAATTAAGTCTGATCTAACCAATTGGAAAAATATTAAATGCTCTTGGATAGGCGAGCAAATATAATAAAGATGACAATATTACCTAAACTAATCTATTTATTTAGCCTATACCAATCAGACTCCCAAAAACTATTTTAATGACCTAGAAAAATAACAACAAAGTTCATATGGAAAACAAAAGGTCAAGAATTTCAAGGGAATTAATGAAAAAAAATCAAATGATGGTGGCTTAAGCTGTACCAGATCTAAAACTATACTATAGAGCAGCAGTTACCAAAACTATTTGGTATTGGCTAAGGAATAGATTAGTTGATCAGTGGAATAGATTAGGTTCAAGGGATAAAACAGTCAACAAATATAGCAACCTAGTCTTTGACAAACCCAAAGATCCCAGCTTTTGGGATAAGAACTTACTGTTTGATAAAAATTGCTGGGAAAATTGGAAACTAATATGGCAGAAACTAGGCATTGATCCATACTTAACACCGTATACCAAGATAAGGTCAAAATGGGTTCATGACCTAGGCATAAAGAATGAAATTATTAATAAATTAGAGGAACATAGGATAGTTTACCTCTCAGACCTGTGGAAGGGAAGGTTTTATGACCAAAGCAGAACTAGAGATCATTATTGATCACAAAATAGAAAATTTCGATTATACCAAACTGAAAAGTTTTGTACAAACAAAACTAATGCAGACAAGATTAGAAGGGAAGCAATAAACTGGGAAAATATTTTTACAGTCAAAGGTTCTGATAAAGGCCTCATTTCCAAAATATATAGAGAATTAACTCTAATTTATAAAAAATCAAGCCATTCTCCAATTGAAAAATGGTCAAAGGATATGAACAGACAATTCTCAGATGAAGAAATTGAAACTATTTCTAGTCATATGAAAAGATGCTCCAAGTCATTATTAATCAGAGAAATGCAAATTAAGACAACTCTAAGATACCACTACACACCTGTCAGATTGGCTAAGATGACAGGAAAAAATAATGATGATTGTTGGAGGGGATGTGGGAAAACTGGGACATTGATTCATTGTTGGTGGAGTTGTGAACAATCCAACCATTTTGGAGAGTAGTTTGGAACTATGCTCAAAAAGTTATCAAACTGTGCATACCCTTTGATCCAGCAGTGTTACTACTGGGATTATATCCCAAAGAGATTATAAAGAAGGAAAGGGACCTGTATGTGCACGAATGTTTGTGGCAGCCCTTTTGTAGTGGCTAGAAACTGGAAACTGAATGGATGTCCATCAGTTGGAGAATGGCTGAATAAATTGTGGTATATGAAAATTATGGAATATTACTGTTCTGTAAGAAATGACCAACAGGATGATTTCAGAAAGGCCTGGAGAGACTTACACGAACTGATGCTGAGTGAAATGAGCAGGACCAGGAGATCATTATATACTTCAACAACAATACTAGATGATGACTAGTCCTGATGGATCAGGCCATCCTCAGCAACAAGATCAACCAAATCATTTCTAATGGAGCAGTAATGAACTGAACTAACTATACCCAGAAAAAGAACTCTGGGAGATGACTAAAAACCATTACATTGAATTCCCAGTCCCTATATTTATGCACACCTGCATCTTTGATTTCCTTCACAAGCTAATTGTACAATAATTCAGAGTCTGATTCTTTTTGTACAGCAAAATAATGTTTTGGTCATGTATACTTATTGTGTATCTAAGTTATATTTTAATATTTTTAACATCTACTGGTCATCCTGCCATCTAGGGGAGGGGGTGGGGGGGGATAAGAGGTGAAAAATTGGAACAAGAGGTTTGGCAATTGTTAATGCTGTAAAGTTACCCATGTATATATCCTGTAAATTAAAGGCTATTAAATTAAAAAAAAAAAAACAAAAAAAAAAAAAACAAGATATATGCATGGGTATTTTTTCAGCATTGGCAATTGCAAAACTTTTTGTTCCAACTTTTCCCATCCTTCACCCCTTCCTTCCCCCAGATGTCAGTTGACCAATACATGTTAAATATGTTGAAGTATAAGTTAAATACAATATATGTATACATGTCTAAACAGTTATTTTGCTGTACAAAAAGAATTGGACTTTGAAATAGTGTACAATTAGCCTGTGAAGGAAATAAAAAAATGCAGGCAGACAAAAATAGAGGGATTGGGAATTCTATGTAGTGGTTCATAGTCATCTCCCAGAGTTCTTTCGCTGGGTGTAGCTGGTTCAGTTCATTACAGCTCTATTGGAACTGATTTGGTTCATCTCATTGTTGAAGAGGGCCTCGTCCATCAGAATTAATCATCATATAGTATTGTTGTTGAAGTATATAATGATTAATGAGTAACTTTTAAGGCAAGTTCCAAGTTGCTTTTCAAAATGATTGTATCTTATTCTTCCACAGACCTTCCAGCATTTGTCATTTTCCTTTTTTCTCAACTTGCCAATATGATGTGTGTGAAATGAGAATTCAGGAGTTACTTAATTTTCATTTGTCTAGTTATTGAATTGTACCATTTTTATATAGCTATTAATAGATTTCTAGAAATCTACAAGATTTTTTCCTCTGATGACTGTTTATATTCTTTGACTATTTATCCATTAGAAAATGGCCATTATTCTTATAACTTTGAATCCATTCCCTAAATATTCTTGAAATACAGGGGAAAACAGTGCTATGAAGTTTTCCCAGTTACTTGCTATTCCTCTAATTTTAGCTTCATGAGTTTTGTTTGTATAAAAACTTGTTAAGTTTATGTAATCATAATTTTATATCCCTGAATTTTCTATCATTTGTTTTGTCATGAACTCTTTCCTCTATGTATAGATCTAACAATATTTTCTTCCTTCCTTTTCTAATTTGTTTATAATGTCATCCTTTATGTTTGTCATGTACTGATTTAGAGCTTATCTCATTATACTATATGAGATAATGGCCTGTATGTGGTTTCTGCTGGACTGCCTTCTAGTTTTCCCTGGAATTTTCATTGAATTTTTAATCTCAATAGCTGAGATCTTTGAGCATAAAACTATGTTCATTTGCTTCAGTATATTGTGTACTGTTCTGTATCTATTCATAGCTCTCTTTCCCAACCAGTACTAAAGAATTTTGATGATTATCATTTTGTAGTTATAGTTGATTTTTGATACTCTGAAGCCTCTTTTCTTTCACTTAATTTTTTTTCTTTTGAATTTCTTGACCTTTTATTCCTCCTGATGACATCTGTTATTTTTTTTTCTTCTATGAAATAATTCTCTGGTAACTTGACTGGTATTCTATAAGATAGTATTGCTGCTATTTTTATCATATTGTTTCAACTGACCCATAAATAATGATTATTTCTCTAGCTATTTTTGTGTAAAGACTATTTTACAGATATATATTCATAGAGTTCACATTTGTGTTTTGGTAAGTAGAATCTAAAGTATTTTATAAATTCTGTAGTTAAAATGAGATTTTTTAAAAAAAGATTTAGATTTTCATCTTTTTCTGGCTTTACTTCTGTGTTCTGATTTGCTGAAATCATTTGGATATGATGTCATACTGATAAATATTAGATAAAAATAGAAAAGTTTAGTAAGAAATCTGTTTGTATTTATATGGGGGGGGGGGAGATCCATGGGAATGCCAACTTGAGGAAAAGAGGATAATGTATCTATATTTCTTTACCTGGGATAACTTTGAGAATGCATCTGCTAGATAAATCTGTTTTTGAGGCTGCCGGAATTAGTTATGGTAGTCAAACTTTCATAAAATGTATATATAAGATGTTAAGCCAACACTGGAATTCTTATATTTGAAAGTGTACTTTAGATATTAAAAAAAGATAGTGGAAATTACCTTCTTTCCTATTGGTAAAATTCTTCTTTCATCACTTAAAACTCAATTTCTTGTGCCCTTCTACTATGTATACATACATATATGTTCTAGTATTGATTTCAGTGGTAAGAAAAGAGCAAGAAAAACTTGTTTTTTTTTTATTATTTATTTATTTATTTTTTACTTATTTGGGTAAATAATATGATCTGTACTTGTAGGTTCT
Source organism: Sarcophilus harrisii (assembly GCF_902635505.1). Lineage (NCBI taxonomy): Eukaryota > Metazoa > Chordata > Mammalia > Dasyuromorphia > Dasyuridae > Sarcophilus > Sarcophilus harrisii. Next base: position 476,657,014 of record NC_045428.1, read on the forward strand.
TTCTCATTGAATTGAATAATGCAAATAAATGTGTGTGTGTATGTATATGCACATACTATTTCTGTCCATCTGGAAGATGGGAGGTACTTTGGGCCTGGACTCAAGAAGCCCTGAGTTCAAATGTAGCCTCAGATATTTACTAGCTGTGTGATCCTGGGTATTGGTCACTTCACCCTGCTTGCCTCAGTTTCCTCATCTGTAAAACTATCTGGAGAAGGAAATGACAAACCACACCAGTATTTATGCCAAGAAAGCCATAACTGGGGCCCCAAAGAGCCAGATGGGACCGGAATGACTGGACAACAATTATACACACATGGGTACGTAGGCATGTATATATGTGTGTGTGTATAGACACACGTGTGTATGTATGTTTGAGACCTACACTTGCTTACAGTCCTAACAAAGCCAAAGACAGAGGGAAAAGCACACGCCGGAGACTTATACTGACTGTGGACATTACAGCAGGCTCAGTTCAAACAGGCCAGCGATGCTGTGCCTCTACTGGTGAATTAAGCATTCCTCCTTTCAAAAGAATGGCAGTGTATTCACTTTATTTTTAGCCTTTTAGCCTTTTAAATGACTTTATGTGATTTAATTGCTTAAAACACACTTAGAGAAGCTCAAGTATTAACCACTCTGGGTCTTTGGACAGTACCTAGAGTTACCTCTGTAGCTAAAATCTGTCCGAGTTGTTTCAGTCTGGAAGTCCATAGAATAATAGGAGAAAAGATCTTTGAAACCATCTAGTTCAGCCTCCTCATTTCCTAGATGAGAAACATGAGGTCCGCCGGGTTAAATGACTTTTCCAGAGTCATAGTTTGGAGTTCAGGTACAATAGTGGCTGAGGTACAATTGTTAATTGGGAACTACAAAATAAACAGTTCTCAGAAAGATACGCTTCCTAAAAGAATACATGTAAATGAACTATTCCTTACTTATATATAAAATCCAAGATAGTATTTGAAACAAGATACACACACACACACACACACACACATATGTATGTATGTGAGCAATATATTCCTATCTATCTGTATATAGATGGGTAAATATATTAGTCTTTTTATATATTGTCCTGATCCCCTGTGATGTCATGAATGTAGTCCTGCAATCTTCAAAGCTGTGCCAAGCTTTGGTGTAGCCTATTAAGTTGAAAGGGTTTTGAGTATAGCCTATTCATAGACAGGCTTTTACTGTCAGAATTTTTGTGATGCTGTCATATCAAGTAATAGTGATAATAGCATGCATCTTTGCTTTGTCTTGATCTGAAAAAGCTTCAAGTTTTTATAGTATAGATACTAGCTTTAAAAATGTCTGTAATTGTATCATATAAAAGATAGTTCCTTTCATTATATATTTTTTCATTTTATATATTTTTAAATCAATTTTAGCATAAATGAGCACAGTAATTTAAAGGCATTTTCAGTATTTGTTGCTTCAATCAGTTTGTTGCTTTGTGTATGTATATATGTATACAAATATTTGGGTATGATTGATTGAATATATATGTACATATGTATATATTATTTGATTAGTTATTATAATTATTCTCCAAATATGAACCACTTTCATTGACCTGATATAAATGTAAGTTGGTCATAGTGAATACTTATTTTAGATATTGTGGTACAATGCTTACCTGTTTTTTACTTCAATATTTCATGAATATTCATTAAATATTGGTCTAGAGTAGAGCCCCCAAATTAAAAGTAGTATTTTAACTTCAAAGGTATCCTTTTTAAAACTTTTTTGAACAAATAGTGTTATTTTTTGTTTAGTTCTTTCTTTGTGACCCCATTTGGGTTTTCTTGGCAAAGATACTAGAGTGGTTAGCCATTTCCTTCTCCAGATAATTTTACAGATGAGGATCTGGGATAAATAGTTAAATGACTTGCCCAGGATCAAATAGTGTCTGAGGTCACAGTTCTGGCCCAGTCCTAGTATTCAACCTAGCTGCCCATTACTTTATCATGCAAAATATTTTTATTTTTATAAATAATAAAATTAACTTAGTTTGGATCATAATTTCTTCTGATTAATAAATGACTAACATTTACTTCTATTATGGAAATTCAAAAGTTATCATTTTATCATCTACTCTTTTGTAGCTTTGAGATATTTTGATCGATTCATTTTGAATTTATTTTGATACATATTGTAAAATATGAGCCTGTTATTTTTTCATCCAATTCTTTCACACTTTTCTCAAAAGTTTTTATTAAATAATGATTTCTTTCTCATTTCATTGTGATTTTGGACTTACTAGTCTAAACAGTAGATATTTGGTTCTAGATCATGTTTACTTCATCTACTTCACTCATCAATTTTCCTATTTTTATCTAGCACAAAATAGTTTTATTATTTTATGGTATAATTCAGTGTCAGACAATGCAAGTTTATCTTTCTCTTTTTCTCCCTTCATAATTCATAACAAATATTCTTGATCTTTTGTTTTTCTGTGAATTTTATTTTTATTATTCTTGAGCATTTTAGTATTTTATTATTTTGTCTAATTCTATTATGCATATATTAGTATTTTAATTAACGGGACATTAATTCTATAGGTACATTTTGATGATTTTGCTCACATTAACTCAAATTAACAGATATATTTTCTCAATTATTAAATTTCTTACTTCTATAAAAATAAGTTTATAATGCTCTTTAAACAGTTTCTATGTGGCTTTGCTTAATGGATTAATGATCAAATAGATCTGATAATCTTGTAGCCATTTATTATCTCTTCAGACTGGACCCCTCAGTTATCCTGGCTGGAAATGCAGTGGCCACTTACTGGCCAATATAACTAATGATTGGATCAGACTTTGGATCTATTTACAATTTGAATCAGTTCAACCCTCCTTCAGCAGCCTGCAAGTTCCTTGCTCTCAGGGTCTCACCACATCCATGCCAGACTTGTTCTGGACACCTTAATTGATTTGACTCCTAAGGCAGCTCAGAACTCCCAGGTTCAAGCAATTCACCAGCCTCAATGTTCCTAGAAACAGAGATCACAAATTTGTATTATTAGGTCTGCCTTGTTATTATTTTAAATAGTATTTCTCTTTCCATAAAATTTATTTCCTGGATTTTAATAGAAAAGGGGGTATTTGTGTGTGTGTGTTCATCTCAGAGCCCACTATTTTACTAAAGGCTATTAGTATCTCATTTTTGTTGTTGTTACTAAATCTCTTAGGTTTTTAAATAAATTATTGTATCATCAGTAAGTTGAGAAAGCTTTAAGTTTTCTTTATCAACATTTATTCCTTTCATTTCTTTTTCCTGACATTGCCATGGATAGAATTTCTAGTTATGCTTGGTGGTAATCATGAACAGGTATAGACTTGCTTTATCCCTGTTCTTTTGAGGAAAGCCTCTCTTTTTCTTATAATACTGGCTTTTTGGTTTCAAAAATGACTGTTTTTATTCATTACAGGAAAATCCATATATTCCTGTATCTTATGTTTTAAATGTAAATAGATGGTGTTATTAAAGGAGATTTTAGCATCCATGGATATATGATTTTCAACGTATTATTCTAATTGCTTTCCTAATATTAAATCATCATATATAAATCATTCGACTGTGAGTTCTGTGAGGGCAGAGACTGTTTTGTCCTTTTTCTATCCCCAGCAGTTAACACAATGTCTGCCAAGAAATAAATCACTTAATAAAAGCTACTTGTCTAACAGAAAAGGCCCCATTTGGGGCTCGAGCTGACTGCACTCTTCCAAAAGGCACCTTGACTCGAGAGGGAACCAGGTTTTTCTCAAACCCTCTGGCCCATTCCGCTCTCCTCGAGAGGTTCTGGGGGGAAATTTCTTCCAGGACACTTAGACATGGTTCCTGTTTTGGGGCAGCTGTACCGTGCGCTAGGCAGAGTGCTCGGCGATAGCGAGGTATCGGGTATTTCCACCACACACTTAGCACTTGGAACACTGACAAGTGCACATTTCCACCTACGCAAACCACAAAAATAGCTCATCACACCCATGACACGCTCCCCTTTACGGGAGCTGCCCAACGTGGATTTGATTTCACCTTTAGCCTACTTGGCCTTGCCCCACTCACAGGCCTGGCTCGCCTACAAGCCAGGGCACAGCTCTTCTTACGGCTTTTCTGGCTATTGCTTCTGGAAGTGGCCCCGGCGGTCCCCGGGGACGCGGAGCGGGGACTGGTCGGGCCAGGGAGCGGCCAGAGGCAGGCCCAGTCAGTGGGCGGTGCGCTCGCCATTCCGCAGAAGCAGGAACCGGACGCCGCGCTGTCCCTCCGAGCGGCTGCCCGTGGCCAGGGACTGTTTCTGGTCGGCCTACTGGGTGACGTGTGATGGAGAGCTTTCCCGCCGGCTGCTGACCGCACAGCAGTGTGCACAGAGGGGCACGAAGGCCCCGGTGGGCCAGAGCTCCCCACTTCCCCCTGGCTGCCCACCAGGCCCGTTATTCTCCTCCCTGGGATAGAAGGAGCGCAGGAATGGCCTCAGAGTCCGCGTCTGAGACGGGGCTTCCATTGAAGTCTTCTTTCCTCGGGTCAGAGCCTCCTCAGGAGGTTACAGGAGACCAGAAGGCGGCAGCCAAAGCCAGGAAGGACCAGCCCCAAAGGGGGATCTGTTTGACCCGGCCCACAGGATTAGGGTCAGCTGCACTCGGGCCGCGCCCTGATACCTTTATCAGATTGGAAATAATCAATCAGAGATGGGAAGTGGCATAAATAAAACCGAGATCGTCAACGAAGTATGAGCCGACATCTTGTTACCCCTAGTTGAAATGACTTTTGATTAATTGGTGTTCACGCCTAGAGTTTGAGATGGGCGGTATATGGTGATTTTTACTCTTACACAGGAAAAACTTCCCCCCGGGTTAAAGTCCGAGAAGATCCATCTCTCAGAGTTGTAGTTGGAGCATTCTGGGCTCTAGGATAGAAACTTAGTACAGGCAACCAAGCAGCATTTGAGGTCCAGTCTTGCCTAAGCAACCGTGGATTTTCAGTCTTGTGCTTGTAGCTAAGAGCTAGAGGAATCTCAGAAGTATTCAGAAGAGGAGGGGGGCTGTAGTGGGGGGTGAGGTGGTGGGGGTCGGGGAGAGAGAAGAAAGAGAGAGACACAGAGACAGACAGACAGGGAAAGACATTCAGATAGAGAGAGACAGAGAGATTAAGAGACAGAGAGCCCTTTTCTTTTATAGCTTATTTGGTGGGTTGTTCTTGCTGGCTCATCTGCTAATCATCTTTGACACACACGCATAGTGATAAGATAAATAGGGACAAATGAGAAATGCTCTTATCCCCAAATATACATTACACAGCACCGAAGAAGAAAACAGAGAACTAGAGTGCATGCTCTATGATCCCATTAAATGTTTTAAAGTTCTAAATGGAACAGTTGTTTTATTTTTTTCTCTTTGAAATAACAAAAAAAAAAAAAAAAAAAAAAAAGGTGGAAAAATTAAAATAGAAAAAGGGTACTGACTTTAAACCTTAATGTTGAGGCTCAGTTGTTGGACAAATCACTTAACTAACCTCTCTAAATTTCAAGCTCCCTGTTAGTAAAATGGGAGGGAGGGGTTAGAAAGGAGGGTTGTTTAAAAAAAAAAAAACCCAAACCTATTAAGTTTTCCACTCTATGGATATGGTTATTTTATAATATTTTGTTAATGTTTTATATTCTCACTGTCATGATAAATTATTAATTTCAGTTGTATTACCAGAAAAATACTATTATGTTATTATTAATGTAATAAAACTATTATGTATATAATTGATCATGGTGTCATATTTAATGCTACACAAAATTTAATGATTATGAACAAATGAAATTCCATCCCAATAAAGGTTTTGAAACCTGCTACACAAAAATAAACTAGCAAAATTCTGTCAAATCTAATCAGTGATCTATGAAAACACAAAAGTCATGAAAAAACCCACAATACCAAATGTACTAATACTACAATTAAACTATTGAGTATAGTATTATTTTTTTGTTGAGAATTATTCGTATTTTAATTTACCTTGCTTTATTTGTTTTATTCTTTTGTTTAGATTTTCAGGTTAATTAACTATCAGGATATTACTATCTTCACTTAAATAAAACGACATTACTTTTGCAGATGACTAAGATGAACTTAGTCCTATAAATTATATCATTTTAATTTACAATTCTGAAAAATGAAATTTGGATTCCTATTAGAAATCCATCACTAGACACTACCACTAATTTTTGCTTTCTTACCACATGAGGGCGCCAACATAACACTGTTAGCAGAAGCTTTTTTTTTTTAATAAATTTCAAATTAAGACCAAATCTGAAAATATAGTCAAAAGACTCTTGGCTAAAGAGAATAAATCTACCTTTTAGCATATATACCTGTGATTACAACTTGCATTTTTTAAATGTTAGTTTTATTTATGTGAAGAAAATATAAATTGAAAAAAGTTTGAAGTGAAGTCGCATTAGAAGATCATTTAAAAAACCAAAATAAATATTTGTATAATAGCAGTAACTATTTATTGTAGTTAAGGGAATTTCCCAGAGTTTCACAAAGCTTTTTAAAATTTGGGGAAATTTAAGTGATTTCCAATCTACAGGAATAGTAAACTATCCAAAAAACAGTCCATGTACTTTTTCATGTACTAAAAAAAAAAAAAAAAAAAAAAAGATAATGATCATGAGGGTACTAAAAGACCCTAAGGAGAACCACCATCCTTCCAGTTGATTCATAACTACACTACCATCCTTTTTACTCCTCTCTATTCCATCTATCAAAATCACCAAGTCTCGGTGAATGGACCTCCACATTTCCTATATGTTCACAAAACTAACACCTTAAATCAAGCCTTCACACATCTCTCCTGGACTATTATAATAGTCTTCTGATTGAGCTTCATGTTTCAAGAGTCTACTCTTTCCAATCCATACACTGAACAGCTTCTAAAATGATATTCCTAAAGCAGTCTTAATCGTATTATTCAATTGCTTAATAATACTCCACTCATTCCCTTTATATTTAGGATTAATTATAAACTTATTTTGACATTTAAAGCTTTCACATTCAGGATCCAAATAATTATCTCCAGCCTTCGTGCAGAGAGTAAGGAAGAGCTGAGTTCATATCCTGCTTTAGACACTAGTTTCAAGGGTTGTTTTTTTTTTTTTTTTTTTTTTTTTTTTTTACTTTCTCTACCTTTGTTTCCTCCACTGTAAATTGGGAGATAATAATAGTACTTACCTTATATGGTTGTATGGATCCAATGAGATAATATATGTAAAAGCACTTATAGAATTATGTAAATTTTAGCTATTTTATTATTGTTATTTCTCCCCTTGCACACTCCTGAATCCACCAACTGGCCTTGGGCTGTTCCTTCCATTCCATCTCCTCTCTTTGCCTAGGTGACACCCCCCTTCCCAGAATGTGCTACTGTCCTTGGTCCTGTTTTTGAAGAGGACCCGTGATGTCATGGGCTGATGCCTCGCCCTTTCTTCCAAAGTCATTCAGCTCTAACGGGAAGACCACCGAGAGGATGACGACACTAGCCTGGGATACAGGGATGCCCTCAACATCTCTGATGTCTAACCAAGCTCTAAATGCCTTCATGGTCTTTGGAATAGATTGCCTTTATCTGCCTATTCCACACAAAGAGTCTTCCCATGGCTTGAGGCACTCACCCCCTATCTCAGCACTGGGTTTGCAGATGACCCCCAGCCTGATTTGTGGGGCAGATGAGATGCTCACACATCTGGTGTGAGGACACCCTAAACCCTTTTCAGGGTTGCTTATCCACATTTGGGATCATAAAGTGTTGGACAAAACTGAAACAACTGAAAAACAGTCACACAATATGTAAAATTTGTGGTTGTAATTCTGTGAGAAATGCAATTAATTATATTTTAATGTGACAACTGTAGAATGTTAGTCAACTGATAACATTTTTGGAAACAGCTTTCTAATGGGAGAGTGAATTCTTTCTCAAACTCATTCAGAATTTCTTAAACTAAGAGGTGGTAGTAATGACTCTAATGAAATGGGCTTCTACAACTTCTTGAACCACACTGAGTGGTTTAGAACTTGGTCCCAAGTCTTAATTTTCTTTAGAAATGCCATTGAATTATTGTTCCCTTCTAGCGTTAAGATTTTTTAGTTTTTCTGTTCTTTTCTTTTCTCTTCAATGTTCATGCCCAAAGAAAATCAGGTTTAATTTGCTAAGAATAAGGAAGTGGATGGAGACTTTTGCAGAAATTTTGAAGGGGACTTCTGGACTTTTTGTTTTTGTCAGAATGTGTGATTTCTTTGATATTGGAAGCCCCCTGATGAAGAAAATCTCTGTACCAATGCAGATTGGCAACAGTCTGAATAATCAGGGAATCAAAATGGTTAAATGGCCACAAAGCCAGTCAGTATGTGTCAGAGGCAGCACTAGAGTCCAGTGTGCACAAATTCTTTTAAAAATTCTTTTAATTATTTTAAATTAATTTTTGCTTATACATGTAATTTTTTTTTACATATTTCCTTGTAAATTATATTGGGATAGAAAAACCAGCACAAAAGGGAAAAACCACAACAGAAAAATAAAACAGAAGAAAAAGAAAAAAAAAGTTGATTTACATTCAGTCTTCATAGATTTCTCTTTGGATGCCGATAGTGTTTTCCATCCAAAGTTAATTGAAATTCCCTTGAATTACTGAGCCACTGAGAAGAACCAAGTCTTTCATGGTTGATCATCACACATTCTTGCTGTTACTGTACAATGTATTCCTGATTCTGCTTGTTTCACTCAACAGCAGTTCATATAAATCTTTTCAGGCCTTTTCTAAAATTAGCTTATCATTTTTTATGTAGCAAAATTATTCTATTACTTTCATATACCATGACTTATTCGGCTATTCCCCAATTGATGGGCATCTACTCAATTTTCAATTCTTTGCCACCACAAAAAGATCTACTACAAACATTTTACACATATGATTTCTTTGGAATACAGATCCAGTGTGCCCAAATTCTGAGGCTAGTTCTTTCTCCACTGTCAAACCACCACTGATTTCTGGACATTTTCAAGAGCTTTGGAGACTGATGACACATGTTCAATTTCACTTCAAAACTTAGTTTTCCTTCCCCCTGCTACAGATTTATGAAAGCACTTCCTAAAAACTATAACTTTCAAAAATGGAATAGGAGTAATAAGTTCTTGTTAATAGAGGTTTTAAAGCAGAAGTTGGAAGAACATTGTCAGGAACATTGTAGTGGAGATTTATTAAGTGGGAGTAGAACGGCCTTCTAAAGTTCCTTCCAATGCTTAGATTCTATTCTTTGCTTTGATCTTACTTCCGAAGTCACATTAGTATATATAACCTGTGATTCAAGCTTGGGAGTTTGCATAAGACTCCTCATTGGTAAAGAGAATGTTTACTCAATATCCAGTGTTTGAGTGAGAGGCAGAGTGGGAAGGAACTTGGGGGGAGGAGAGTTCCTTCTGCTGACTTCTGGCTTTGAGAGATGACACATATATTTCCAGAATTTAGTCAGAAGGAGGTCCTGGAGGGTGGGAAAGACTGGGAAGAAGTTGCTAGGTAGAAGAACTGGTCCCTTGATATGTCCCTCATAATTTCCCTCACTAGAGACTTCAGGAAGTTTCTAATTGGCTCCTATGAGTTTGAGGACTCTCTTTTCTCTCCCTTGGTTGAGTTGAAATCTCTAACCCCAAATGAGAAAGTTTATTCACTTTCTTTATTGTCTGCTATTTTGTAATTTACATAATTTCTTTTAGTTCTCTTTTATATCATCTTGAATCAATGTGATTATTCGCTAGTCGGTATTTATTATGGTTTCTCTGTATATTATCTTGAATAAATGTGATTATTTGCTACTTGGTATTTATTATGGTCTCTATATTATCTTGAATAAATGTGATTATTTGCTAATTGGTATTTATTATGGTCTCTCTATATATTATCTTGAATAAATGTGATTATTTGCTAGTTAGTATTTATTATGGTCTATATATAACTAGCATTTGGTAGAAAGACAAGTTAAAACTTTCAATAAACTTGTGGTGTTCTCTCTTTATTAAGCAACAATGACTAGGAAAGAAATCTGAACTTAAAAAAATCATTTCTGCTAAAGTAGTAACATGGGGAGGGGGAGAAAACATAGATATTATTCTGTTCCAGTATCACCTCTATGAGGAGGACAGAGAGGGCTTAGCCCTATGACTCAACTGTCCTGCTTCCCTCTAGGCAAAAATCAATCTCCCTTGGAGAGAGATATATGAGATTTGAGTGATATTTAATTGTTGGAATACACGGGAGCCACCTGACAGTGGCTGCTGGAGATCCACCCAGAGTGGATGATACAAGGAGACTAAGAGGCAGTTGTTCTCTGACCTCTCTATCTGAGAGGCTGTTGTGTTGTTTGACCTCCCTCCTCTTCCCTCTGTCTCCAATTTATCTCATTCCCAGTCTGCAACACCTGTGTCAGCAAAGGCTGCTCTGTACCTCCTTCAGATACTATAACCCACAGCTGTGGAGGCTCTCAGAGAACTGACCTTAACATCTAATTATATATCTCTGTAAGCTCAATTTAAACAACCTTACGTGGATATACACACAACCAAGTTGCATTTACATGGGCAATATAGCAGCAAAATAATTGTGTGTACTTTTAAAATACCAAAGAAAGAAAATCTACAACCTTTTTTATAAATCTATTTCAGTCCTCCTGCTAAAATTTACTTTGTCTTGCCTTGACCATAATTTACATAATTATTCATTCATTCAATAAAATATTTTAAGACTATTGCTGACTATGAGAGGGAAGAAATAAGATGGCAGGGAGAATAGAAGGAAGTATGGCTGAATTTCAAAAAGCTCTAGAAAATGTTCCAGGCACCATGCCCAAAGGGCTATAAAACTGTATATACTCTTTGACCCAGCAGTGCCATTAGTGGATCTGTATCACAAAGAAATCATAAAGGAGGAAAAAGGACTCACATGTGCAAAATGCTTGTAGCCACTCTTTTTTGTGGTAGCAAAGAATTAGAAAAGGAGTGGATGCCCATCAGCTGGGGAATGGCTGAATAAATTGTGGTATATGAAGGTTATGGAATATTGTTGTTCTATAAAAGCTGATTTTAGAAAGGCCTGAAAAGATTTACATGAACTGATGCTGAGCAAAACAAGTAAAACCAGGAGTATAGTGTACATAATAGCAAGAATGTGTGTATATACATTTAACTGAAAAAAAAATTAAAAGAAAGAAAATGCTCCAGACCAAATCTAGAGGGAGAAATACAATAAAAAATCACATTGATTCATTTTTTCCAGCCCAGGTATATATAGACAAACAGAGCTTTACTGACAGTGGAGATGGGGTCTGGATGGTGTGTTTTCTATTCAGAGCACAAAGGAAAAGGCACATGACAAGCTGTGGTCTCCAATCCACCTGGGATACCTTGACCTTATGCAGGCTGGGGTGAACAGAGGTCATCAAGTTTGTCACCCATTACCTGGTTCTGGGTCACAGATGCGAATTTAGACTGAAAAGGGATCGGAGGTAGGTGGGAAGGTAGTGGTCTGACTTTGCCCTGAATCAGAATGCTTGGGAACACTGAAAACTTTCCAGTCTCTTGCCTGAGCTGTCCCTGGGATCGTGGAATAACCCCCAGTATGGGGCAGCAGAAGGAACAGTTCAGGAACAGACCTTCTCTTTAGAAGTAAAGAGTCTTGTTCTAACATAAAAGTCTAGAACCAGGAAGCAAATAAATGAACAGAACCCCACCATAGAAAGCTTTTAGGGTAGGAAAATGATGCAAAAACATCTATAGTCAGTCTCAAAGAAATTGGGCACAATTAGGTAGCTAGGTGATGAGTGGTGGGCCTGGAAACAGGAAGGTGTGAGTTCAAATATGATTTCAGAAACTTACTAGCTGTATGACTTTGGTGGTCAGTTGACTTCTATTTGCCTTTATTTTCCCAACTGTAAAATGGGGATAATAACAGCACCTGTCTCACAACCACGTTTCAAGAATTAAATAAGATATATTTGTAAAGTGTTTAGCATAGTGCCTTCCACATATTAAATGCTATATAAATGCAAGCTAATATTGTTATTGTTAAGTCCAGCTACAATTCCTTTGAGGCCAGAAGAATTAAAAAAAAATTTTTTTATTATAACTTTTTATTGACAGAACCCATGCCAGGGTAATTTTTTACAACATTATCCCTTGCACTCACTTCTGTTTCGATTTTTCTCCTCTCTCCCTCCACCCCCTCCTCCCCTAGATGACAAGCAGTCCTATACGTGTTAAATATGTCGCAGTATATCCTAGATACAATATATGTGTGCAGAACTGAACAGTTCTCTTGTTGCACAGGAAGAACTGGATTCAGAAGGTAGAAATAACCCAGGAAGAAAGACAAAAATGCAAACAGTTTACATTCATTTCCTTGTGTTCTTTCTTTGGGTGTAGCTGCTTCTGTCCATCATTGATAAATAGAAACTGAGTTAGGTCTCTTTGTCAAAGAAATCCACTTCCATCGGAATACATCTTCATACAGTATCGTTGTTGAAGTATATAATAATCTCCTGGTTCTGCTCATTTCACTTAGCATCAGTTCATGTAAGTCTCTCCAAGCCTCTCTGTATTCATCCTGCTGGTCATTTCTTACAGAACAATAATATTCCATAACATTTATATACCACAATTTACCCAACCATTCTCCAACTGATGGGCATCCATTCATTTTCCAGTTTCTAGCCACTACAAACAGGGCTGCCACAAACATTTTGGCACATACAGGTCCCTTTCCCTTCTTTAGTATCTCTTTGGCATATAAACCCAGTAGTAGCACTGCTGGATCAAAGGGTACTCACAGTTTGATAACTTTTTGGGCATAATTCCAGATTTCTCTCCAGAATGGTTGGATTCATTCACAACTCCACTAACAATGCATCAATGTCCCAGTTTTCCCGCATCCCCTCCAACATTCATCATTATTTTTTCCTGTCATCTTAGCCAATCTGACAGGTGTGTAGTGGTATTTCAGAGTTCTCTTAATTTGCATTTCTCTGATTAATAATGATTTGGAACACTCTTTCATATGAGTGATAATAGTTTCAATTTCATCATCCCAAAATTGTCTGTTCATATCCTTTGACCATTTATCAACTGGAGAATGGCTTGATTAAAATTTTTTTTTTTTATAAATGAGAGCACTACAAGAAAAAAAAATGAGAGCTATGGGAAAAAATAATTGTGAAGAGAATTAACAATAGCTTGACATAAAAGATACAAAACCTTTCCTAAGCAATAAACTCTCTGAAAAGAACAGAACAAGTAGAAGTCAATGTCTCTAAGACAAAAGTCAAAAGACTGGAAAAAATAGAAGAAAATGTAAAGTATCTTATAGCAAAAACAGTTGATTGGGAAATAGATTGAGGAGGAAGAAAGGTAATTTGGATTGAAATACCAGAACATTGTGACAAAAATAAAAAGAACCTAGGTATCATATTTCAAAAAAATCTTAGAAAAAAGCTGCCCAGATCCCTTATAATCAGAGGGAAAATAGAAAGAATTCATTGGTAATCTCCTGAAAAACGCCATAAGATGAAAACTTTAGAGTATATCCAAGTCAAAATCCAGGTTCCAGGAAAAAAGAAAAAATGCTGTAACTAGTCAGAATGAAAGAATTTAAGTCCTGAGAGGCCACAGTCAGGTTCACACAGAGTTTCAAAACCACCAGTTTAATGGAACAGAGAACTTGAAATACAATATTCCAGAAGGCCAATCACAAAGGCTTATAGGCAAGAATAACTTAGCTAACAAAACTGAAAATAAAATAATGTTGAGTAGGATATAAAAGGAAAAGTGGACTTATGCTGAAATAAAGGATTTGTATGCCGCCTTACCCCCCAAAAAGGACTGATCTGCATTTCTGATGAAAGGACTAGTGAGTGATACATACAAACTTGGAGCTTCAAACATATGAGTTATAAGAAACATAAAAAGGTAAACACATATTGTTGTGTCCAGACTAGCTCTTTGGAGGATCTCAAGACCAGCCCATATCCTTGGTCTTAGGAGAGGAGTAAAGAGGCGGGCCTCCCATGGGTGGTCAAACATGGAGTCCATTTATTCCAAATTCTCTCAGCCTTCTATACCCTAATACCTTTACATAACCACAGCACACTGTGTGCACATACACCTAGAGCTCTTAGAGGAGATGGGTTGCCGAACCAGACAGTCAGCAGGTTCCCTCTAGGCTGAAGGGTCTTATATCTCACCCAGAGTTTTCCCACTGACTGTGACCCTCTACATCTCACCCTTTCTTTTGTTTTAATTGAAGTAGGTATACATCAGTTGTTAAATCTATCAGCATGGGAGGAATCACTAAGCAAGTAGTAATATAACAAACAATAGAAATAAACAAGGTACTGTAAAAGACTTCCATGAGTCCCAGAAGAAAGATATAGAAAATAACTATTAATTCACAATCACCCATACACCTCCTTCAGCAGGTAAGAGATAATCCAAAGCCAATTTATTGTCCATCACTTCATGTGTCAGGGAATCCAATGATCCCTGCAGGTGGTGACATCCTGCATGTTGGTCTCAATAATTATTTTTGATATTCATGAGTCAATTGCCATACACATAGGGTTAACTTTCAGGCTCTTTCAGTGGTGCACACAGTCAGTGATGGGACCCTCCTGATATTTCTTGAATCTTCTCTGTTTCAAAGGACTTCTCTTTTTCTGTCTTTCTCTGATGGACAAAGTGGATATGGCTCATTGGCACCCATCTGATTCCTTCTCCATCTGTGAAGATACAAGCAAACCCTCTCCTCCAAGCAGTTAACCTATCTGGTCCCTTCCATTCACCACTTTCTGGGTCTCACCACATCACCTGGCGATTACCTAAAGATAGTGGAGCTCCTCGCACTGGACACTGCCCTTCTGGTGGGTTATAAAAACTGTCTGCCAGAGCCAGTGCATCTTTATAAAAAATCAAGAAGTTAATTGTATAAAGAGCTAAATTTAGAAGTTCTCTAGAGTTACCCCTTTCTTTTGTTTTTGGAGAATCATCTTAATGTCTCTGTTTCTCCTCTCTACTATTGCCTGTCCTTGAGGATTAAAGGGTATGCCAGTGGTGTGTAAAATCTTATACTGTGCACAAAAGTGTGCAAAATGTTTAGAAGTACATGCAGGTCCATTGTCTGTTTTTATTGCTTGTGGCACACCCATGATTGCAAATGCTTGAATAAGGAACTCAGTGACCACTTGGGCTATCTCTTTTGCTGCTGGTATTGCAAAAGTGAATCCTGAAAAAGTGAAAAATCCACAACGTGGATAAAAGACAGGCAACCAAAAGATTTATAATGGGTCACATCCATTTGCCAAATTTCATTGGGTCTCAAACCACAAGGGTTCCTCCCTGGAGGGAGCGTAGGAGCGTGGAAAGGAAGGCAAGCTGTACAGGCTTTTACTATGCTCCTAGCTTCCTCTCTTGTTATTCCAAATTGTAAACATAAAGCTCGAGCAGCCTGATGATATTTAGAATGAGATTCTTGGGCTACCTGAAATAAAAGAATATTGGCCAACATAGTTAGAAGGCTATCTGCCTTTGAATTACCATCAAAAATAGAACTTGGAAGTCCACTATGTGAGTGGACATGCAAGATATAAATCTTACTGGATGCTTTCTCACTTGCTCTTGAACTTCCTTAAAGAGCTGATATATATTAGAAGCTACACATTTTATTTGGGTTGTGGCAATTCTTTATACCACACCTACTGAATAAGCTGAAATCAGATATTATATTTACATCTCTCGAGTAATAAATAAGAGTTAGCATAATTGCATACAACTCATTCTGCTGAGTGGACTGAAAGGAAGCTTTTTTTTTTTTTTTAATAGCTAAGGCAGGAATATATACAGCACAAATGTTATGCTTGGACACATCTGTAAAGATAGTTGGTCCTTTAAAAGGAATCTTAGAAACCTTTTCTTCCAAAATCCATTATCAATTATGTAATAGCCAGGTTATCTTTAATGGCAACCTGTGTAAAATTTAGAGTTGTGGCCAATAAAATTTGCTATTCTGGGATGGTTTCACAGCATACATTAATTTGTGCATTGGTATAAAAGGTGTATAATTGTACTGCTCGCTTAATGGCCTTTAATAAAATTCTAGCCACAAGCACTGGGTAAGGAATAAGGCTTTGTTCTGGTTGTGCTGGGAGGTTCACCTACTCACACTGTCTCCTTGATGAAGGACTGCTGTGGATGCCTCTTGTGTAGCAAAAACTGATATTTCCAAGGGGTTTTGAGTGACTTTCAACCACATTGGATAAAGCCAATTCAACTTCTCTCAAAGCCTCTTGAGCTTCTTTTGTAAGCTGACGTGGTGAGTTTAAAGAACTGCTCCCCTTAAAATGTCATAAATGGTTGTAATTGCTAGGTAGATAGTCAAGCCTAACACTGGATGCAGCCACTGGATATCTCCTATCAGTTTCTGAAAGTCATTTAAGGTGTTCAACTTCTCTGTTCTTAAAGAGAGTTTTTAAACTTTAAGCACCTTAGGGTATACTTCATATCCTAAATATTGAAAAGGAGCATGTCTTTGAATTTTTTCAGGAGATATCTGCAATTTGTAGTTTTTAAAATTGTTTCTATGGTCTTTTGTAGACATGCTTCTAACATTTGCTCCTCAGGTGCAGACCCTAAGATATCATCCATATAATGTAACAACATAACTTTTGGAAATGCTTTTCATATTTTTTATAAGGCTCAGCTAAATTTTTTTTTAATTAGCATATCTTTTTTTTTTTTTATTTAATAGCCTTTTATTTACAGGATATATACATGGGTAACTTTACAGCATTAACAATTGCCAAACCTCTTGTTCCAATTTTTCACCTCTTACCCCCACCCCCACCCCCTCCCCTAAATGGCAGGATGACCAGTAGATGTTAAATATATTAAAATATAACTTAGATACACAATAAGTATACATGACCAAAACATTATTTTGCTGTACAAAAAGAATCAGACTCTGAATTATTGTACAATTAGCTTGTGAAGGAAATCAAAAATGCAGGTGTGCATAAATATAGGGATTGGGAATTCAATGTAATGGTTTTTAGTCATCTCCCAGAGTTCTTTTTCTGGGTATAGCTAGTTCAGTTCATTACTGCTCCATTAGAAATGATTTGGTTGATCTCGTTGCTGAGGATGGCCTGATCCATCAGAACTGGTCATCATCTAGTATTGTTGTTGAAGTATATAATGATCTCCTGGTCCTGCTCATTTCACTCAGCATCAGTTCGTGTAAGTCTCTCCAGGCCTTTCTGAAATCATCCTGTTGGTCATTTCTTACAGAACAGTAATATTCCATAATTTTCATATACCACAATTTATTCAGCCATTCTCCAACTGATGGACATCCATTCAGTTTCCAGTTTCTAGCCACTACAAAAAGGGCTGCCACAAACATTCGTGCACATACAGGTCCCTTTCCCTTCTTTATAATCTCTTTGGGATATAATCCCAGTAGTAACACTGCTGGATCAAAGGGTATGCACAGTTTGATAACTTTTTGAGCATAGTTCCAAACTACTCTCCAAAATGGTTGGATTCGTTCACAACTCCACCAACAATGAATCAATGTCCCAGTTTTCCCACATCCCCTCCAACAATCATCATTATTTTTTCCTGTCATCTTAGCCAATCTGACAGGTGTGTAGTGGTATCTTAGAGTTGTCTTAATTTGCATTTCTCTGATTAATAATGACTTGGAGCATCTTTTCATATGACTAGAAATAGTTTCACTTTCTTCATCTGAGAATTGTCTGTTCATATCCTTTGACCATTTTTCAATTGGAGAATGGCTTGATTTTTTATAAATTAGAGTTAATTCTCTATATATTTTGGAAATGAGAAGGCTCAGCTAAATTAACACTGGGCACTGAAAAGGCAAATCGTTTTGTATCCTCCTTATCCAGAGGGATAGAGTAGAAACAATCCTGAATCTCTATAACCCAAAGAATCCATTCTCTAGGCAATTGAGTAGAAGATGGAAGTCCAGGCTGAAGAGTTCCCATAGTTTCCATCTGTTCATATACTTTTCTCAAATCAATCAACATCCTCCATTTTCCAGATTTCTTTTTTACAACTAATACAGGGAAATTCAAGCACTTAGAGAAGGTTGTAAGTGTCCTTGGTCAAGTAGCTCCTGTACTATGTCTAATAAGGCCTGTATTTTTTCACTGGTTAAGGGCCACTCTTCCACCCATACCAGAGTATTAGTTTTCCATTGGATGAGGATAAGTATAAGGGCAGGCAGGACTTCAACTGGCCCTGCCTAAAAAGTTGAAATGCTCAATAGTAATTCAAACTGCTGTAAAATGTTTCATCTTTTGCCTTGCCTCGGGACACAGAAGGACAAAACTGTGCTGGAGAGGCTGATGGTGTCACCACCCCTCCTCCTCCTCCTCTTCCTGCCCTTGAAGATGAAGTTGAGGGAGAAAGATCAGAAGGTGGAGATTATCCCAAGAGCCCATGCTGAGGTTAGGGCAGAAGTGAAGGTAGGCTGGGAAATGGAGAAGTGTCAGACACCTCAAACCTTCTAGAGCAGTAACAAACAATATAAACAAAATACTAAAATAGACTTCCTTAGCTCTGTCCCACGTGCTGTACCCTCTTGGGCCATGGGCACCAATCCTCTGCTTATTTTTCTCCTGATACTTCTTGGTTTGACACCCTATGCTATAAGCTTTCTTTTTCTTTTTCTTGTATGTGGGATTCCTCAAAGCCGATTTTATCCTATTGTATTCAGTTAGTTATCTCCCACTCTACCTTCACATCTCTGGCTCCAAACTCTCTTCCTTAGAGGGCCAAGGAGACATGCATTCCAGAGCATCTGAGGACCCAGGGATCTGCTTCCAAGTCACCAACAAACTTCTCTTCTCTGCTAACCTAGCCAAGCATGCTTCATACTTCCCTGGGGGAGGCTCTGTTGTTAGCACTTGCCCCATTTTGGCAGAAAAATGAATGACTACATTAGCTCTTGCCAAATCTTTCCATTTGCCTTTCTTTATACTTACCCTATTCCTGGGTCACGGGTCTCCTCTGCTGAACTCGCTGATCTCGTCAGTTGAGCTGCCATGTACCCTATTTTTTAAGGCCCTGCACCTAGGGCCCCACGTTTAGGTGCCAAATGTTGTGTCCAGACCAGCTCTCTGGAGGACCTCAGTACCAGCCCAAGTCCTTCATCTTAGGAGAGGAGTGAAGAGGCGGGCCTCCCGTGGATGGCCAAACATAGAGTCCATTTATTCCAAATTCTCTCAGCCTTCTATGCCCTCATACCCTTACATAACCATAGCCCACTGCCATACACTAAGTATATACTGTGCACATGGGACCCATGAACAACTTGCTATTGTACTGCTATCACTCTGCCTCAATCACAACACAGGTTGTCACCGCCCCCTGACTCCTCAGGAAGGCCAAGAGCCCTTAGGGGAGATGGGAGCTGAATCAGACATTGTTAGCGGGTTCCCTCTGGGTTGAAGGGTCTTCTACCTCACCCAGTTTTCTCACTGCCTGTGACCCTCTACAATATATGAACTATTAACAAAGAAATAAGAACAAACTGCTTACATTCACATATGAGGAGATGACACATCATTAGGGGTCATAAAGGAATTTAATTAGACAAGGCCTGTGAGTGGTTCTGTTATGTCTTGATGATCTGGAAAGAAAGGGCACAGGAAAGGCGAAAGAAAAGGGAAGAGGACGACATTGGGAGGGGGGAAGGAATAAAGGAAGGGAAGGGAAGTTTAGCAAAATTATTTCATATCATCAGTGTGTACAAGTAGACATCTATACCAACAAGGCAGAAGGCAATGCAGTTGACACTTGAAATTTAACTCTCATCTGAACTGTTCAAAGGAAACAGTTGGGTACAGGAGTGTTTTTCACAAGAAATAAATGCTTTGGGGTCTCCAGTGAAAAAAGATATTTAAAGTACTTTGCAAACATTAAAGCACCAGATGTCCCTTGTGACAGAGATAGAGAGCAGTGTTGGGCCTGGAGCCAGGAAGATGTGGGTTCAAAATCTTCCCCAGTCTGATCCTTGCTCTCTCTGTGACCCTGACTACCTGACTGCTTCAGGCACCTCTCCAGGACTTAAAGAGTTTTCTCTCCTGACAAAATCAAAGAGCTTTGGTGTAGGCCTATTTTTAAAATTTTTTTTATTATAGCTTTTTATTTACAAGAAATATACAGGGGTAATTTTTCAGCTTTGACGATTGCAAAACTTTCTGTTCCAACTTTTCCCCTCCCTCTCCCCACCCCCTCCCCTAGATGACAGGTTGACCAATACATGTTAAATGTGTTAAAGTATATGTTAAATACAATATATGTATACATGTCCATAGTTATTTTGCTGTTCAAGAAGAATCGGAGTTTGAAATAGTGTACAATTAACCTGTAAAGGAAATCAAAAATACAGGTGGACAAAAACAGAGGGATTGGAAATGCTATGTAGTGGTTCACACTCATTTCCCAGTGTTCTTTCATTATTAAACAAATGGATTTGATTTATCTCATTGTTGAAGAGGCCATGTCCATCAGAATTGATCATCATATATTATTGAAGTATATAATGATCTCCTGGTCCTGCTCCTTTCACTCAACATCAGTTCATGTAAGTCTCTCCAGGCCTTTCTGAAATTATCCTGCTGGTCATTTCTTACAGAACAATAATAGTCCATAATATTCATAAACCACAATTTATTCAGCCATTCTCCAATTGATGGGCATCCACTCAGTTTCCAGTTTCTGGCCACTACAGAAAGGGCTGCCACAAACATTCTTGCACATACAGATCCCTTTCTCTAAGATTTCTTTGGGATATAATCCCAGTAGTAACACTGCTAGATCAAAGGGTATGCATAGTTTGATAACTTTTTGAGCATAGTTCCAAATTGCTCTCCAGAATGGCTGGATGTATTCACAATTCCATCAACAATGTATCTGTGTCCCAGTTTTCCCACATACTCTCCAGCATTCCGCATTATCTTTCCCTGTCATTCTAGCCAATGTGACAGAGTGGTATCTCAGAGTAGTCTTAATTTGCATTTCTCTGATTAATGACTGGGAGCATCTTTTCATATGGCTAGAAATAGTTTCAATTTCTTCATCTGAAAATTGTCTGTTCATATCCTTTGACCATTTATCACCTGGAGAATGGCTTGATTGCTTAAAGAGTCAATTCTCTATATATTTTGGAAATGAGGCCTTTATCAGAGCCTTTGACTGTAAAAATGTTTTCCCAGTTTATTGTTTCCCCTCTAATCTTGTCTGCATTGGTTTTGTTTGAACAAAAGCTTTTTTGATATATTTTTTTATTTTGTGATCAATAATGATCTCTAGTTCTTCTTTGGTCACAAATTGTTTCCTCCTCCACAGGTCTGAGAGGTAAACTATCCTATGTTCTTCTAATTTATTTATCTCATTCTTTATGCCTAGATCATGAACCCATTTTGACCTTATCAGTGTATGGTGTTAAGTATGGGTCAATGCCTAGTTTCTGCCATACTAATTTCCAATTTTCCTGGTAGTTTTTGTCAGTGAATTCTTATCCCAAAGCTGGGGTCTTTGGGTTTGTCAAACTAGATTATACTATTTTGTCCTGTGAACCTAACCTATTCCATTGATCAACTAGTCTATTTCTTAGCCAACACCAAATGCTTTTGGTGACTGCTGCTTTATAATATAATTTTAGATCTGGTACAGCTAGGTCACCTTCATTTGATTTTTTTTTTTTTTTTGTTAGTTCCCTTGAAAGTCTCGACCTTTTGTTCTTCCAGATGAATTTTATTTTTTCTAGGTCGTTAAAATAGATTTTGGGGAGTCTGATTGGTATAGCACTAAATAAATAGATTAGTTTGTACAGCACTTCATATTTTCCCAATTGGTTAGATCTGACTTTGTGTGGAAAATGTTTTGTAGTTTTGCTCATATAGTTCCTGACTTTCCCTTGACAGATAGATTCCCAAATATTTTATACTATTGGCAGTTACTTTAAATGGAATTTTTCTTTATATTTCTAACTGTTGGATTTTGTTAGTGATATATAAGAATGCTGATGATTTATGTGAGTTTATTTTATATCTTGCACCTTTGCTAAAGTTGTGGATTATTTCTAATAGCTTTTTAGTAGAATCTCTGGGATTCTCTAAATATATCATATCATCTGTAAAGAGTGATAATTTGGTTTCCTCATTACCTACTCTAATTCCTTTAATTTCTTTCTCAACTCTTATTGCCGAGGTTAGCATTTCTAATACAATATTGAATAGTAATGGTTGATAGTGGGCAACCTTGTTTCACTCCTGATCTTATTGGGAATAGTTCGTTTATCCCTTACATATGATGCTTACTGATGCTTTTAAGGAAAAGTCCATTTATTCCTATACTCTCAAGTGTTTTTAATAGGATGGATGTTGGATTTTTGAAATGCTTTTTCCTGAATCTATTGAGATGATCATATGGTTTTTGTTAATTTGGTTATTGATATAGTCAATTATGCTAATAGTTTTCCTAATATTGAACCAGCCCTGCATTCCTGGTATAAATTCTACTTGGTGTATTATCCTGGGGATGATTTTCTGTAATCTTTTTGCTAATATTTAAGATTTTTGCATCAATGTTCATTAGGGAGATTGGTCTATAATTTTTTTTCTCTGTTTTCAACCTACCTGGTTTAGGTATCAGCATTATGTCTATGTCATAAAAGGAATTTGGTAGGAGTTCTTTATTCCCTATTTTTTCAAATAGTTTATATAAACATTGGAGTTAATTGTTCTTTAAATGTTTGGTAGAATTCACACTAAATCCATCTGGTCCTGTGGATTTTTTCTTAGGGAGCTGATTAATATCTTGTTCTATTTCTTTTTCTAAAATGAGACTATTTAAGCAATTTACGTCCTCCTCTGTTAATCTGGGAAGCCTATATTTTTTTGAAGGTAGACATCCATTTCACTTAGGTTATCAAATTTATTGGCATAAAGTTGGGCAAAATAACTCCTAATTATTACTCTAATTGCCTCTTCATTAGGTGGTAAGTTCTCCCTTTTCATTTTTAAGACTAACAATTTGATTTTCCTCTTTCCTTTTTCTAATCAGATTTACCAAAGTTTTGTCTATTTTGTTGGGTTTTTCATAAAACCAACTCTTAGTTTTAATTTATTCAATACTTTTACTTTCAATTTTATCAATTTCTCTTTAATTTTAGAATTTCAAGTTTAGTATTTGGGGTTTTTTAATTTTTTCTTTTTCTAGCTTTTTAAGTTGCAAGACCAATTCATTGATCTTCTCTTTATTTTATTCAAGTAAGCCTCTAAAGATATAAAATTTCCCCTTATTACTGCTTTGGCCGCATCACACACATTTTGATACGTTGTGTCATTGTCCTTCTATTGGATGAAATTATTGTGTCTATGATTTGCTGTTTTACCCATTCATTCTTTAGGATGAGATTCTTTAGTTTCAAATTACTTTTTAGTCTATTTACCCCTAGCTTTTTGTTGAATGTACTTTTCATTGTATTGTGATCTGAAAAGAATGCATTTACTATTTCTGCCTTTCTGCATTTAATTTTGAGGTCTTTATGTCCTAATATAGGGTCAATATTTGTATAGGTTCCATGAATTGTTGTGAAGAAAAGTATACTTCTGTCTCCATTCAGTTTTCTCCAAAGATCTATCATACCTAACTTTCTAATATTCTATTTACCTCTTTGTTTTGTAGTTTGATTTATCTAATTCTGAGAGTACAAGATTGAGATCTCCCAGTATTATAGTTTTGCTGTCTATTTCTTCTTGCAACTCAAGTCTTAACTTCTTTAGGAAGTTAGATGCTATACCATTTGGTGCATATATGTTTAAGTCTTGATATTGCTTCATTGTCTGTTCTACCCTTTAGCAAGATATAGTTTCCTTCCTTCTCTTTTAATTAGATCAATTTTTGCTTTTGCTTGATCTGAGATCAGGATGGCTACCCCTGCTTTTTTTATTTCACCTGAAGCATATAATAGATTCTACCCTAGCCTTTTACCTTTACTCTGTATGTATCAACTCTGCTTTAAATGTGTTTCCTGTAAACATATTGTAGGATTCTGGCATTTGATCCAGTCTGCTATCCACCTCTGCTTTATGGGAGAGTTCATTCCATTCACATTTACAGTTAAAATTATTCTGTATTTCCTGCCATATTATCCCCATATTATGCTTTATTCTTTCTCCCCTTACCCCCTCCCCAGTATTAAACTTATGGGCACCACTTGCCTCACAGAGCTCTCCCTCTTTAGAATCCCTCCCACCCTCCTCTTTGAGTCCCTTCCCCTTGCTTATTGTTCCCTTATTACTCTTTTCCTTTTCTCTTTTCCTCTCCCACTTTTTAATGAGGTCAGAGAAGTTTCTCCATAAGCCAAATATGTCTATTTTCTCTTTGAGCCAAATATGATGAAAGTCAGATTCACACAATATTCCTCCTCCTCCCTAAATTCCTTCAGATATGATAGATTTCCTTTGCCTCTTCGTGAGATGTAATTTCCCTCTTTTTATCTCCCCTTTTCCCTTTTTCTGATACTATCCCGTTTCCATGTCTACTTCCCTTTATTATATCAGTAAAATCAAACTATACATGCACTCTTTATGTATGTCCATAACAGAAATACAATTCTCAAGAGTTTTTACCTTTTTTTGCTTGAGTCCTCTAGTTGGAGGTCAAATTTTTTGTTTAGCTTTTTTTTTTTTTTCATTAGAAACAAATGGAATTCACCTGTTTCACTAAATGTCCATCTTCTTCCCTGGAAGAAAATGATCAGCCTAGCTGAGTAGTTTATTCTTGGCTGCATACATTCCAGGCCCTTTGATCCTTAAATGTGGAAGCAACTAGATCCTGAGTGATCCTTATTGTGGCTTTTCGGTATTTGAATTGTTTTTTCTGGCTGCTTGTAATATTTTTTTCCCTAGTCTGATCTGAAATTTAGCCACAATATTCCTTGGAGGTTTTTTCTTTCAGAAAGTGTTCGATGAATTCTATCAATGCCTATTTTACCTTCTGATTCTATTACATCTAGGCAGTTCTCTTTGATTTCCTATAAAATAGTGTCTTAGGCTTTTTTTTTCCATAATTTTCAGGAAGTCCAATAATCCTCAGATTACTTCTCCTAGATCTATTTTTCAGATCTGTTGTTTTTCCAAGTAAATATTTTAACATTTTTTTCTATCTTTGTCATGTTTTTGGTTTTGCTTGACTGGTTCTTGATGTCTCAATGAATCATTCATTTCTATTTGTTCAGTTCTGATTTTTAATGAGTTAATTTTTTCTTCATTAGCTTTTTTTACTTTTTGTATATGTCCAGTTGAGTTTTTAAATGAGTTTTGCTCTGTGGAATTTTTTTCCATTTCATTTTTTTTTTTGTTATGGATATGCAAATCCACATCCCTGGAAAGTTCAAATATTACTAGTGATTAATTATAGGCAAGTCCCTTAACCCTGTTTGCCTCAGTTTCCCCATCTGTAAAATGAGCTGAAGAAGGAAAATGCAAACTCCTCCATTGTTTTTGCCAAGAAAACCTCAGATGGGTCACGAAGAGTTGGATATGATTGAAACAATCAAAAATAACAACAAAGTTCTAAGCAAATGTAGGAAAATATTTTGAGTTGAGTTTTTTTGAGGGCAAAGAATGAGAATCTGAAGGGGTTTCCATGTGTAAAGGGCTAAAACTCTGAATAGGTGCACTGGAATCAGACAACCGAGTACATAAGGCTAATTACCTATTGGACAATAACTCTATTAGCATGTTTAGAATTTCTCTTCTCACAGTTAATGCTAGCTCAATGCTTGGGGTTAAGAGAATTGTAGATAAGGATTAGAGAGTGGAGTGAGATGAGCCAGACTCACTATGGAGGTGGACAAAGAGAAGAGAGGTTGGTGGAGAGTTTGTGGCAGTTTTGTCCATCCCCTTCACTTCTCCCCCCTAAAGACCAAGGACTTTTGCTTATCCTGACTCTGGCTGATTCTGAGGCCTCTAGGGAGCTAGCCCAAAACTTATACCCATGAATTAGAGAAAGGCTGAACATGTTACCATAAATAAATGTGATAGCATATTGTACTCTAAGAAGTGTTGAAGGGGACAGTTTCTAAGGAAACTAGGAAGACTGATAAGAACTGATACAGTGAAGTGAAAAGAACCAGAACAATTTGTACACTGATAACAATATGGTAAAGACAAACAACTTTGATCAGCATTAACAACTCCAGAAGACTAATATGAAACATGTTACCCACCATCTGATAGATGAAGGACTCATAGTGCAGAATGAGATGTATATATATTTTTAAACATTTCTAATGTAGAAATTACTTTTGTTTAACTATAAATGTTTGTAACAGATTTATTGTTTTTTCTTTCATTTTCAATGGAGGTAGGGGACAAAGGGCTACAGATGGAGAGAAGGAAGGTTTTTGCTAATTGAAAATATAAATTTTTAAAAAGACATTAAAAAAAAGACTGTTACTAGTTTTAAATACCCACTCATTCTAATCTTCATGAAGCAAGCATGGTTATTTTAGTCTTTCCTCATAATAAGTAACTTTTCATATCTTTTACTCATGGCTTAGTTGGTCATTCTCTCTTTTATTTTCAAGTTCTTATCATAAGGTTTGTTATAGTATTATACTGCTGATTCATACTACATTTATACATCTGACTCACCTTGTAATATATTAATTTTCTTAATTTTTTTCTAGGCTTATGCAAAAACTAGACTTGCTTCAAATCTTCCTTTGTTTTAACTCATATATATTCATTTATTATACATGTTTAATGGAATTTTAATCCAGTTCTCAAAAGTGTTAGTTATCTCACTCAATTTGGGATCAAGAGAGTTAATGAGCATATATATCTGTTTTATTACAATTGAGACAGTCACTATAACACTAGTTATTATCAATATATATTACAATATTACTATTAAACATTTATATAGTACTTTATATAGCAAACAACTAGATGATACAGTGGAAATTCAGAATGCTGGGTTTGAAGTCAGGACTGCTCACCTTTCTAAAGTTCAAAACTGGCCTCAGACACACACTTACCCTAATCCTGGGCAAGTCATTTAATTACTTCTTTGCCTCAGTTTCCTTATCTGTAAAATGAGCTGGAGAAGGAATGGCAAAAACCCTCCAGTATCTCTGCCAAGAAAACTCCAAATGGGCTCAAGGAGAGTCAGATATGACTGACAAAAAACCAACAGCTTAACAAAACATTCTAAGATTTGCAATGTGCTATGTATGTCTTGTTATTAATTACCTTAAAAAATCAAATTCAAGCTTTTTCTGACTGATATTATAGTATATTTTGTATGTTATATATTATAGTATATTCTATCCCACTTTCCTCTCTATTTCCATTTCTTCTCCATCATTCTTTCTTATGTCTCTGCCAAAACCAATGTTGTTTATTCCTCATACTTTCTGCCTTGTTTGTCCCAAGTTTATTCATCATATTACCTTAAAATTTCCTAGGTATTTTCTAGAATTTTAAAATTATCTGCCTAAGATAAAATGTCAAAAAGTCCAAAAGTCAAGACCATTTAATTCTCTCCCTAATATTCTACAAATGGTTCCCTCCTTATGAGTTTTCTAAAGTCATTAATAAGGCTTTATAAATTGATTTTCTTTTGACATATTATACATTTCCTGAAGAAACATACAATTAAATCCTCCTCAAAATATATTTTCACAAGTGAAAGATTAAGAAATACAGCATGAAAAAATGTTTCAGGATTATAATTATGTTGCCTTATACAGTAAGAACTGGATCTATAATGTCACTGATGTAGGGAGCTACCAGATGAGGAAAATCCCTCCATTGATGCAAGTGAGCCAATTTCTCAGTAACTTCTGGTTTTAGATTACTACTTGAGACATTGAGAGGTTAAGTAACATGCAGCCAGTATGTTTCAGAGACCAGGTTTGAACCTCATCATCCTGTTTTGAAGCCAACTATTATAGTGTACATTTTTAAATATACTTTAGTTCATCGATTGTTAAAAGAAAGTATGTGTATTTTAATGTTATTTAGAATGAACGTTGTCAAATGAACAAGTTCTTTGTATTTATTTTCATTCTAGATTTTAACACCAAAAACTCTCCCTAATAAACCTGAAACATTTCAATATACATAGTAGAACACAAAAGAGAGACTGTGAAAAAAAACTCATATTGTTTACTATTTTAAAAGTCTATATAATGCATCAAGTATATTTTCAAAACTGTCTTACTTTATTCTACTCTTCCTTCTGAATCTTCTTCCAATCTCTTTTGTTCATTTAAAAATGTTCCAATTGCTTTCTTTTGAAAGATATAATTACTAATCTTCCTCCCTCAATAACCTATCTCAATTAAAAAAAGATACACAACCTTTATAACAGATCAGCATAATGGAGAAATGATTATTAAAAACCAATGATTTGCAGAGACCTGGAGTTTCCCCTCCCCCAATTTTTTTTTTCTAAAGTCCTAATTTTAAAAGTTCAATTCCTTGAAGGACATTACTGATAATAAAATTAAAAAAATAAATAAAAATAAAAATAAACTACCCCATCTAGATAGGGTAACTATGGTATTCATGCTTGGGCCAGTTTTAAATTCTTTGAATAGATTGCCCAAGGGCAAAGGGGAGTGAAAGTGGCAGATGGGGGAGGGGAAGATAAAGGAAGGCAATGGGAGGGAATCTTAAAATTTGATGACAATCAAAATTCAGGTCTAGCCCCTAATTGTAATATTTTCTCATTAATTCTAAACCATTCAGAGGTGATTGCCATGTTTTTGAACAATCCTCTTCCAAAAGTGCATGAGTCAGCATGCCATAATTGTTTTTGTTCTGAGAGAAACCAACTGATCATCCTTTTATTAAAATGTTGGCATTAATAAAATGATTAAAATATCCAGAAAATATGTCTCTTGAACCTTTTTAAACTCCACATTTATGGTGACCATGAAGGTCACTTTTTAAGAAATCTTTAGTCCTTAGATAGTTCTAATATTTCTTGCTATCTCATGAATTGTTGATTTCTTTTGTATTCTAGTTTTATTAAGAGTCTATTTCTTGGATAAATTATTGTCAGATTCTCTTCTAAGCTATTTATTCACTTTATAATTCTTTCCTCCAGAGCTTTTACTTAGTATACCTTTAGTTCTATACAATAATATAATCCTTTAAAAAATCAATTCAACCAATAAGTTCAAGATAAAATTTTTTTCTTGTTGCTTCTCATTTTTTAGTATCATCTTCCTGTTTTTGACACTGTCAGCTACTCCCTCTTCAAATTCTATGACTGATTTTTTAAAAAATGGCATTTTTCTATAAGTTCTCTCACTTTCCCCACCTTGTTTATTTCTCTACTACTCCTAATATTATGAATAGAACTATTCATAAAGAACTTGCTATATATAAATATATAATTTTCAAATCTCCTTTTCTAACTACAAACTCATTTGATGCATTATTTTCAAGTTGTTTAGAAGACAATATTGAGAGAATTCTGCTGAGTTGTTTTTACTGCTATCTTGGTTCCATTTGACCTCTGACCTTTTCTTTCAAATTCCATAGACCTTTGTCCTATTGTCTTGCCAAATTTCAACATTGAATTATCCTAATCATTCTTCTTTTGCTCTTAAGTATGTTCTGCTAAAAATAGACTAAGAATAACCTTGCTCAATGGATTGATTACATATTTAAATTGTGTGATCTCTGTTGGACCTTCACCTTAGCCAGGAAATCCTTCTACTACTTCCTAAACAATTCTCTATGACACTCCTCTCAGCTGCTGTTCCAAGCTTTCTCTTCTCTCTTCCCACAATACCCATCCCCTTGTTGAAGTCCTTGGTTCATTCCTTACTTAAAAAAAAAAAGACAATGCCTTTTGTCACAAACTTCCTTTTCCCCTGCCACTTCATCTTACACATATACTTGATCTCATTCCCCACTACATCCTCTTTTCTCTGTTCCCTTTTCAATGACAATCTCTATGTTCCACTGAAGCTATCCTCTATTTTCTTCTCTAGAATATTGTCCTATTATCATCCTCCTCATTAACCTTAATCTCTTCCTATTTGCTAATTCCTTTCTTGCTGTCTATACAAATTCTCAAGTTTTCCCCATTCTTAAAAAATGCTCACTAGATTTTGCCTCATGATAAATGCTTTTAAAATTCTCTAACCCCCTTTGATTCAGCAGTGTTACTACTGGACTTATATCCCAAAGAGATCTTAAAGGAGGGAGAGAGACCCACATGTGCAAAAATGTTTGTGGCAGCTCTTTTCGTAGTGGCTAGAAACTGGAAAATGAATGGATGCTCATCAGTTGGAGAATGGTTGGGTAAATTGTGGTATATGAATGTTATGGAATATTATTGTTCTGTAGGAAATGACCAGAAGGATGATTTCAGAAAGGCCTGGAGAGACTTAACATGAACTGATGCTGAGTGAAATGAACAGGACCAGGAGATCATTATATACTTCCAACAACAATACTAGATGAGGATGTATTCTGATGGACATGGCCATCTTCAATAATGAGATGATTCAAATCAGTTCCAATTGTTCAGTAATGAAGAGAATCAGCTACACCCAGAGAGAGGACAATGCGTACTGAGAGTACATCACAACATAGCATTTCCACTCTTTCTGTTATTGTTTACTTACATTTTTGTTTTCCTTCTCTGGTTTTTCTATCTTCTTTCTAGATCTGATTTTTCTTATGCAGCAAGATAACTGTATGGATATGTATACATATATTAAATTTAGCATATACTTTTAACATATTTAACATGTATTTGTTTACCTGCCTTCTGGGGTGGGAGGTTGGGGGAAGGAGGGGAACAGGTGGTTTTGCAAAGGTCAATGTTGAAAAATTACTCATGCATATGTTTTGCAAATAAAAAGCTATAACAACAAAAATAAAATAAAATTATCTATCCTACCATCTCCACTAATTATATAGTCTTATAGCTCTCATCTATTAGTCTCCTTTAAAAAGTGATCTCTAGTAAATGCATCTAAGTTTTCTCTCATCATTTGCTTCTAAACCTTGTGATTGGTTCCTGACCTCGAAAGGCCCAAGAATCCTGGGAATGATAGGGCCTCTCATCTGGTACTATTTCTGTCCACCCTTCACCATCATTAGCAGCAGTGGAGACCACATGTCCTTCCCAGAAAAGCTCTCCAGCATTGCTGAAGCCTCATGGCCTTCTGAAGAAGAGACAAAACCTTGTCTGCAGACTCAGGCAACCACCACATCTTTGCTGCTATCTCATTCTTCCAACTGATAGGCATCCATTCAGTTTCCAGTTTCTTGCCACAACAAAAAGGGCTGCCACAAATATTTCTGCATATGTGGGTCCCTTTCCTTCCTTTAAGATCTCTTTGGGATACAAGCCCAGCAGTAACACTTCTGTATCAAAGGGTATGCAGAGTTTGATAACTTTTTGAGCATAATTCCAAATTGCTCTCCAGAATGGTTGGATCAGTTCAGTTACACCAATATAATAGTATCCTAGTTTTCCCACATCCCCTCCAATATTTGTTATCTTTTCCTGTCATCTTAGCCAATCTGAGAAGTATTGAGGTGGTATGGTATCTTGTACTTTTCTGATCAATAGTGATTTGGAGCACCTTTTCATATGACTAGAAATGGTTTTAATTTCTTCATCAGAAAATTGTTCATATTCTTTTGACCATTTATCAGTTGGAGAATGGCTTGAATTCTTATAATTTAAGTCAATTCTCTATATATTTAAAAATGAGGCCTTTATCAGAACTCTTCAATGTAAACATTTTCCCAATTTATTGCTTCCCTTTTAATCTTGTCTGCATTAGTTTGTACTTTGTACAAACAAAATTATCTATATACCTATTCTACTGATCAACTGCTCTATTTCTTAGCCAGTACCAAATGATTTTGATGACTGCTGTTTTATAATATAGTTTTAGGTCAAGTACAGTTAGGTCACCCTCATTTGCATTTTTTTCATTAATTCCCTTGAATTTCTTGACCTTTTGTTCTTCCAGATGAAATATTTTTTCTAGATGTGTAAAATAATTTCTTGGGAATTTGATTGACATGGTACTAAAGTAGATTAATTTAGGTATTATTGTCATTTTTATTATATTCACTTGGCCTACCCATGAGCACTTGATCTATTTCCAACTTATTAGATCTAGCAGTTAAGAGTTAGCTATAACAAAGAGAATGAGATAGCATGAAATGGGGGGGGGGGGAAAGACATTAATAGTCAGGATACCATGGTGGGTTAACCCAAAAGTGATGTAGTAAAGATCTACACCATGAGCAGAAAGGGGCTTGACATCATAACTTGGCTTTCTGATTGGATAAGTAAAGGTCGACTTTCTGGAAACTTTCCACTTGGGGTAGGGCAGTAAAATGCCTCTAAGAATAAAAGGCTCACATCTGAGTTGATTCCATCAATGAATGCCTCTTCCTTCTTTCCCCAGTGTAATGTCCAGACTAGCTCTCTGGAGGAACTCGGGATCACCAGAGTCCTTGGTCTCAATGGAGGAGTAAAGGAGGCAGGAGGGCCATGAGGCTGGTCAAAGATGGAGTCTGGACCATTTAGTCTGGCATCTTCTCTTGTGTCTGTGGCTGAGAAGAGCCTTCTGTGGCTGAGACTTTAATACCTCAGTACGATTACATCACTACAACACACTGAGCTTGTGCCAACTGCCCATTACATCACCATCACATAAGTAGGGAACCATTATCTCACAATGAGTAGGTGTTTAACTATAAGTACCCTGTTGCCCTTGATTCAAGTACACCTTTTCAGAGTCCCTGTCCCACTATATCTCCCTCTTTCTTTTGTTTTAGAATATAGGTGGTCATGCACTCCCCAACTTCTCAGGAAGGGAGGTGAGAACCCCAAAAAGAGAGTTGATCATGCCCTCCCTGCCAAAAATAAATAGGGAGTCAAACCAGATAGTGTTAGCAAGTTTCCTCTGGGCTGAAATTGAAACAGGTATATATAAATCCATTAGCATAGGAGGTATTATACAAGCACATATAGTAACATAACACAGGCTAGTAGTGATGTAACAAACAACATGGATCAGATATATGAGGAATTATACAGTCCAGAAGTCTTAGAAGGAGGGTATATAATAACAACCACACATACACCTCCTTCAGCAGCCAAGAGATAGTCCAAAACCAATCTATTGTCCATTACTTCATGTGTCAGGGAATACAATGCTTCCTCCTGGTTTTAAAGTCCTGCAACTGTCTTATCAACAATTTTTCATGTTCATGAGTCAATTGCCATTAACTGCCATACTCTTTCAGTGGTGGGCACAGTCAGCGATGGAACCACCCGATGTTTTTTTGGGTCTTCTCCTTCATTTCAAGGGTCTGCTCCATCTCTCTCTGATGGACAAGGCGAATCTGGTTCGTTGGCACCCATCTGATTCCTTCCCCATCTGTAGAAATACAAGCAAACCCTCTCCCCCAACCAGTTAACCTATCTGGTCCCTTGCATTCACCACTTTCTGGATCTTTCCACATCACCTGGTGATTATCTCAAGATAGTGGAGCTGCTGTCACTGGACATGCCCTTCTGGTGGGTTATAAAACCTGTCTGCCAGAGCCCGTGCATCTTTGTCAAAAATCAAGTAGTTAATTGTTAAGGGATGGGTCAATTCTCTGAGAGCCTCTACAGCTGTGGATCATAGCATCTGAAGGAGTTGCAGGGCAGCCTTTGCTGACAGGTTTTGCTTGTGGACTGGTAATGAGATAAATTGAAGGCAGAGGGAAGAGGAAGGAGGCCAGACAACACAATGGCCTCTCAGGAAAGAGGTCAGAGAACAGCAACTGCCTCTCAGTCTCCTTGTATCATCCTCTCACAAGAGGAGATCCATTCTGCAGGTCTGAGTTGGATCTCCAGCAGCCACTGCCAGGTGGCTCCCATGTATTCCAACAATTAATGGTATAAAAAGCTAAATTTACAAGTTCTCTAGGGTTACCTGTGGCTCCCCTTTTTGTTTTTGGAGGAGCATCTTAATGTCTCTCTCTCTCTCCTCTCTACTATTGCCTGTCCTTGAGAATTAAAAGGTATGCCAGTGGTGTATAAAATCTTATACTGTTCACAAAAGTGTGCAAAATGTTTAGAAGTATATGCAGGTCCATTATCTGTTTTTAATTACTTATGGCACACCCATGATTGCAAAGCTTTTATAAGGAATTCAGTGACCATTTGAGCTCTTTTGCTGCTAGTATTGAAAAAGTAAATCCTGAGAAGGTGTCTACAACAACATGGATAAAAGAAAGACTAGACGACCAAAAGATTTATAATAGGTCACATCCATTTGCCAAATTTCATTGGGTCTCAAATGATGAGGGTTTTTCCTTGGAGGGAGCATAGGAGCTTGGAAAGGAAGCCAAGCTGTACAGGTTTTAACTATGCTTCTAGCTTCCTCTTTTTTTTATCCCAAATTGCAAACAAAAAGTTTGAACAGCCTGATATTTAGAATGAGATTCTTGGGCTGCGCCTGAAATAAAGGAGTATTGGCTAGCATGGTTAGAAGCCAATTTGCCTTTGAATTCAACCATAAAATATAAGACCTGGAAGTCCACTATGAGAGTGGACATGCAAGATATAAATCTTACTGGATGCTTTTTCACTTGCTCTTGAAGTTCCTTAAAGAGCTGATATATATCATAAGAAGCTACAAATTTTATTTGAACTGTGGCAATTCTTTGTACCACACCTACTGAATAGGCTGGCCAAATCAGATATTATATTTATATCTCCTGGATAATGAGAGCTAGCATGCTTGCAAACAATTCATTCTGCTGAGTGGATTGAAAAGGAGTTCTGAATATTCTCTTTATAGTTAAGTCACAAGAGTATACAGCACAAATATGTTTGGATGCATCTGTAAAGATAGTTGGTCCTTTAAAAGGAAATCTTAGAAACCTTTTCTTCCAAAATCCAATATCAATTATGTAATAGCTAGGTTATCTTCAATGGCAACCTGTGAAAAATTTAGAGTTGTGGCCAATAAAATTTGCCACTCTGGGATGGTTTCACAGCATACATTAATTTGTGCATTGGTATAAAAGGTGTATAATTGTACTACTTGCTTAATGGCCTTTAATAAAATCTAGCCACAAGCACTGGGTAAGGAGTAAGGCTTTGTTCTGGTTGTGCTACTCTATATCACATTGTCTCCTTGATGAAGGACTGCTGTGGGTGCCTCTTGTGTAGCAAAAACTGATATTTCCAAGGGGTTTTGAGTGACTTTCACCACATTGGATAAAGCCAGTTCAACTTCTCTCAAAAGTCTCTTGAGCTTCTTTTATAAGCTGGCGTGGTGAGTTTAGAGCACTGTCTCCACTTAAAATGTCATACAATGGTTGTAATTGATAGGTAGGGTAGTTAATTAAGCTTAACACTGGATGCAGCCATTGGATATCTCCTATCAATTTCTGAAAGTTATTTAAGGTGTTTTGTATTGTAAGCACCTTAGAATATACTTCATATCCTAAATATTGAAAAGGAGCGTGTTTGAATTTTTTCTAGGGCTATATGCAATTTGTAGTTCCTTAGTGTTTCAATGGTCTTTTGTAGACATGTTTCTAACATTTGCTCCTCAGGTGCACACCCCAAGATATCATCCATGTAATGTAATATTACTACTTTTGGAAATGCTTTTCTTACTGGAGTAAGAGTAGAGCAACATACATTTGATACACAATGGGGCTATTTTTCATTCCCTGTGGCAAAAATGTCCATTCCTATCTTTTATTAAGGTTCAGCTAAGTTAACACTAGGCACTGAAAAGGCAAATCTTTTTGTATCCTCCTTATCCAGAGGGATAGAGTAGAAACAATCCTGAATCTCTATAACCCAAAGAGGCCATTCTCTAGGCAATTGAGTAGGAGATGGAAGTCCAGCCTGAAGAGTTCCCACAGTTTCCATCTGTTCATTTGCTTTTCTTAAATCAGTCAACATCCTCCATTTTCCAGATTTCTTTCTTATAACAAATACTGGGGAATTCCAAGGACTTAGAGAAGGTTGTAAATGTCCTTGGTCAAGTTGCTCCTGTACTATATTTAATAAGGCCTGAATTTTATCGCTAGCTAAGGGCCACTCTTCTAACCACACTGGAGTATCAGTTTTCCACTGAATAGGAACAGGTGAAAGTGTTGGCAGGCCTTCAACAGCAGCCCTGCCTAAAAAACTGAAGTACTCATTGGTAATCCTAACTGTTGTAAGATGTCTCTTCCCTATAGATTGATGGGGATTTTTTCTACTACAAAAGGAGTAAAAATTCCTTTTTCACCTTCAAATGTCCATCTCAAAGGGATAGCACTAACTTCAGCTGCTATTGATCCCCCTACGCCAGACATGTAGGTGTCTGCTTTAATGACTGTATGATCTGCATCTGTCTACTAATCGTTCTAATGGTATACCATTTATATAGACAGGGAGCATAGGTTGGTCAGCTGTCACAGCTGCTGTCCAGTATATTCCTGGATTTTGTTGCTTGGAGTCAGAATCTGGGCGACTATCATCAGATTGCCTAATAGGGGTTATGTAACAGTAAACCTGATGCTACTACTTCTCCTGGGTGATAAGTCACATATTGTCTACCTGTATTAGTGACTGGGATATTATCTACACATTCCCCAGTTTTCCACATCAGTGTATGGATAAATTCTCTTTTGAAAGTACTTTCAGGAGGTGAAATGGGTCAAGCCTTCTGTGCTTGGAGGCAAAGGATCCATAGGCCAGACAGGGACAGATTTCACCTCTCTAGTGGGTATCTTAGTAGTCCCAGCTGCATACTGTAATCCCTTTCTCCCATCAGATGGCTTCCTGGCTGATTTGTCATGTCTGAGTACTGAACTTCTAAAGACGTTCTGGGTGTAGCATCGGCTGCCATCATGCCCCAAGTATTTTTTGCCTTGGGCCTGAAGGCTGGGCCCTGCATCCCGTTTCTTTGAGTCAATCTACATTCTGAGGCCCAGTGGAAGTCTCTGTTGCATTTTGGACATGGGGTTTTGGGTCCTAAGTTTTCCCACCCTTGTTTTTTATCTTAGGCTGTCTACATTGACCTTATTTTACCACATTGAAACCTCATCAAGACATGGAAAAGATTGACAGATTGATAGCTCTTTCTCAATTCTCAATTGAGTATTTTCCTTAGCAAGCTATCTTATCAGAATTTCTGTTGCTGCATTTTCACCAATTGTTTGTATGACAGCTGTCTGTAGACGTCCCATGAAATCAGCAAAAGGTTTATTTGAACCTTGTGCTATTTTCGTGAAGACTTTCCCTCTATCTTGCCTTTGTGGGGGGGTGCCCCATGCTTTGATAGCAGCAGCAATTTGCTCATATGCTGTCAAAGGATAATTAATCTGCGCTAAAGTGTCTACATAAGGATTTACACCTGTTAGTTGGTCAGAAGTGACTGGTATATTAACTCCTGGTTACCTGTTTCATTGGGCTTGTATTCTACAGAGTTTACTATACTCAGAAAGCTATAACAAGTTTTGTCCAGGTGTTATGGGCCAGAACTCTGAACTTGAAACAAGGATGCTTACAAGGTACTAAGCAGAATTGATTTAATCTTATAACAAATAATGGTTTCCTAGTGATATAATGATTGGTTTATACTCAGTGTGGAGCATATAAGCAGGGACTGAGAGCCACTCTTGCAGCCAAGGAGACAGAAATTCATTCATTTCATCTTCAATCAGGCTCCTGGTGGTTGGTGGCTGGCCTGGCCTCCTGCACTTCCCCCACTAAGATCAAGACTTGTCTGAAAGGCTCTCCAGAAAGATGCTCACCCCCAGGAAGAAGACAAAGGATTTGGACTTTAACACCTGGTTACTCTTGTGGTGATTACTGAACTGAAATAAAAGCTGCCCCAGAGACCCCAAGAAAACCAAATCAGAGAACTCTACATCCAGGTTCTAAACATGTCCTTGCTATAGATTTCCAATCATTAGGGGTTAAAAGTAAAATTCTCTAATAACATCTTAACTAACATAAGACCCATAAAGAGTGCAAGCCTTTTTCATATTTTTGAAAATTTCCAGATTAAAAGGAGTGTATTTTCTTTTTTCTTGATCAGTCAAACTCTTCAATCACAGGGTATATTTCTATTCTCAAATCAGATGTAATCTGCCCTTCCTCTTTAGCTTTAATTAGTGCCTTTTGTAATTGTGTCATATAGTGGGTGGACAAAGCTCCTGCATGGGTGGTGCTGATGGTGTCATTGCCCCTCCCATTCCTCCTCCTCCTTCCACACAAGGTCAAAATTGAGGGAGGAGAGTCAGGAGATGGGGAATGCCCTAAGGGAGCCTGCTCTGGTGTAACTGAGATGTGAAAGTGAGAAGCACCATACTCTTTAAGCTTATTTCTTGTTGTATAAGTATATCTCCTTGCTTCAGTTTCTTTGCTGGATTCTTAGAATTCAGTGTGCTCAGTAATGATATCACATTGCTTTTAATAAACTTTGCCCCTTGACTAGGAGATGGGTTCAAGCCTGCAAATTCTTTTGAGACACCTTGCAACACCGGTCTGGGACTTTTGGGGTTCCCCTGCTCAATCTCAACAAAATAACATGTTCTGAAACAACAGGAAAACACTGAATTTTCTAAGTGAGGGATCTGGACTTTTCCTGCCAGCAGGCGTTTAGAGAGAAATTCCATTCCATTACTTGCAGATCTCCTAATTTGGCCTATTGTTGCTTACAGGAGATTCTTTTCTACCTACAAGCCAGTAGTGAGAAGCATTCCATTCATACTAGTTTAGCAACTTAACCTTTTCCTGACCTCAGGAAATTTGTGTCATTCTAAGTCATGCTGGACTGCTGGGCTGGCCTCTTCCTGAGGTTTACTGGGGACCCTTCCTACCTGTAGAAGACTGAAAGACACCATTCCTCTGCTCCTTCTACTTATCTTATGGCCTACCTCACTTACTTGCAAGTAAGGATTCAGAAATGCTAGTCCATCGGTTTCCAGCACTGGTCCCCTTGGCTGAGCTGCCTAATTAATTGATAAGACATCTCCCTGAAGCCAAACTCCTAGTAATGTTAATAAATCTGTATTCATTCTACAAAGATTCTCTCACTCAGTCATACCCTATTCCATTGATCCTGGACCTTTAACTGTTTTTATTTTCATTTTGGTCTTTTTTAAAAATTCAATTTTATTTTCCATTCCATATTCTTTCCCTCTCATTTCTCCCTCCCTCCCTCACCAAGAAATACAAAATTCTTTATAAACACATATGGTCAAGCAAAACAAATTCTAGCATTAGCCATGTACCTTAACCTCCCAGAATACACTGCAATCTGTATTTTGAGTTTGTTACCTCTAAAAACAGATAACGTGTCATAATAAGCCTCTGGAATTGTGATTACTATTGTATTGATCAAAAATTGTTTCTTTTGGGAGGGTTATATATGTACATTCATTTTTTATATATTTCCTTATGAATCATATTAGGAAAGAAAAATAAGAGCAAAAGAAAAAAAA
Source organism: Sarcophilus harrisii (assembly GCF_902635505.1). Lineage (NCBI taxonomy): Eukaryota > Metazoa > Chordata > Mammalia > Dasyuromorphia > Dasyuridae > Sarcophilus > Sarcophilus harrisii. The sequence goes on from NC_045428.1 coordinate 476,696,649, forward strand.
ACCATGAGGAAAAACAAAGGAGGGGGGAAGTGAACATAGCATGTATTTATATTCAGTCTTCATAGTTCTCTCTGGATACAGATGGCACTTTCCATCATATGTTTATTGGGATTGCTTTAGATCACAACCTCTGAGAAGAACCGACTCTGTCATAGTTGATCTTTGTATATTCTTGCTGTTATTATGTACAATGTTTTCCTGGTTCTGCTTATTTAATTCAGTCTCAGTTCATGTAAATCAAGGTTTTTTTTTTTTTTTCTAAAATCAGCCTATTCAATTTTTTTTAGAACAATTACATTCCATAACTCATTCAGCCATTCACCAATAGATGGACATCTACTTATTTTTCAATTCTTTGCCACCACAAAAAAGAGCTGCTACAAAAATTTTTTACATACGTGGGTCCTTTTCCCTTTTTAATTTCTTTGGGATACAGACCCAGTGATGACACTGCTGGATCAAAGAGTATGCAGACTTTGATAACTCTTTGGAGATAGTTGCATATTGCTCTCCAGAATGCCTGGATCAGTTCACAACTCTACCAACAATGTATTAGTGTCCCAGTTTTCCCACATCCCCTCCAATATTAGCCTTTCCTCTTTGCCAATGTGAGAGATGTGTAGTGGTACCTCAGAATTGTCAATTTTCATTTCTTTAATCAATATTTAGAGAATTTTTTCATATGACTATAGATGGCTTTAATTTCTTCATTTGAAAATTATCTGTTCACATCTTTTGATCATTTATCAACTGGGTGAAAGACTTGTATTCTTATAAATTTGGTTCATTTATAAATTTTAGAAATGAGGCCTTTATCAGAAACACTGGCTGTAAATTCTGCTCTCTTTCTAATCTTGGCTATATTGGTTTTGTTTGTGCAAACCTTTTTAATGTAATGTAATCAAAGTTGTCCATTTTGCATTTCATAATGTTCTCTAGTTCTCTGGCCAAAAATTTCTCCAGACTCCAAAAATTTGATAGGTAATTTGATAGGTAAACTATCACTTGCTCTCCTCATTTTCATAGAGTATACTTTATACCTAAATCATGTACCCATTATGACAAATTTTGGTAAAGGGTGGGAGATGTAGATGTGTGTTGAGTTTGACATTATTTTCCAGTTTTCCTAACAATTTTTGTGAAATAGTAAGTTCTTATTCCAGAAGCTAGAGATTTGGGTTTATCAACACTAGATTACTATAGCCATTATGTCATGTGCATCTAACCTATTCCACTAATTGGTATATAGCTCATACCAAATAGTTTTGAGTACTACTGCTATGTTGAGTTTTAGTCCTGGTACTGGTTAGACACATCTTTTGAATTTTTTTTCATTAATTCCCTTATCTTCTTGATCTTTTGTTCTTCTAGATTGAATTTTATTTTTTTCTAGCTCTACAAAATAATTTTTTGGCAGTTGGGCATGGCACTGAACAAGTAGACAAATATTTTTGTTATTTTAGCTTGGCCTATCCATGTGCAACTGATAGTTTTCCAACTGTTCAGATGACTTTGTATGAAATGTTTTTGTTTTCAATAGTGTTATTGGATAAATTGTTCTAGTTTTAATCACTTTACTTTTTATCAGTTTATATCGTTTTCCCAAGTATCTTTGAAACCATCCTCTTCATCATTCCTTATAAATTAAAAATATTCCATTACATTCAAAAATCCTAATTTATTCAGCTCTTCCTCATCTGATAGATAACCCTTCAATTACCAATCTTTGACCTTAAGAGCTGTTATATTTTTGTACATGTGGATCCTTTTTAATTTTGATTTCTTGGGGCATAGATCTAGTAGAGTTCTGTTAGGACAAAGTTTACTTAGTTTAAATAGCTTTTGGGGCATATTTCCCAATTGATTTCCAGAATGGATAGACCATTTCAGAAGTCCACAACAACGCATTAACATACCCGTTTTCCCATAGCCCCTTCAGAAATTTTCCTTTTCTATCAAGTTTCCCAATCTGATGAATGAATCAGAGTAGTTTTAATTTGTATTTTCTAATTGGTGATTTAGATATTTTCATATATGACTATCAATAACTTGGATTTGTTTCTCTGAAAAAAACTGCCTATTTAAGCTTTGAACACTTATAAATTTGGTTTGGTTTCCCATGTAACTCATCCCAAAGCCTAATGGTATGAGACTCTTCATTGTTGAGAATCAATGTCCTGCACCTGCATGAAGGACAGGGAAGAGCTGGCTATCTATCACAGGAGAGGAGAGGTCTTCCTTCACTACCTAAGAGCTCAGGAGTTTCTGTCTACCATCTTCAAGAAATAAAATGGATGATGCCGACCCTATTTTGGTTGCTGAAGGAAAAGATTCTGGGAAGCAGCCAGCATGAGAGGAACCAGCGGATCCCTCGATCATATCCCTGTATATGGCTTGCTACCTTAGAGATTCCAGGAAACCCCACCCTTGGATGGGATCTAGGACTCTTTTAGTTGAGCTGTGTTTATATATAGAGCTGGAAAAATTCCTTCACAATGTATCATCTGGTATATATTCTCTTAATTCTTAGATTTTTATTTTCTTCCTATCTTGGATAAATAGGCATTTGGCTTCCTACTATTTGTAGTCACTGTGGAACTAGAATCTGGCGAGAAGAAAAGTCTATCCTTGGATATAAATCTTGAGTCCCATTTCCCTCATAATGAAAAATGATGAGAAGTTATTAGATTGAAGCTATCTGGGTATCCATCCATCTGTCCTTGGGATTTTCTCCTCAGGAGCTCATTTTGATCTTGCTCAATTTATTTTTCTAAGATAGGGTCATTTAAGTTTTCCATTCCCTATTCTGTTAATATGGGCAATTTATATTTTTGTACGTATTAATCTATTCCATTTACACAATTGGTTTTATTGGCATATATAGCTAGATGAAATAGCTCCTTATTTCTTAATTTTTGTGAACTTGTTCATTTTTGAAACTGGGTGCTTTTTAAAAATTTAATAGAGTTGGAGGTTTGCTTTTATCTTTGTGGGTTTTTTTTTTGTTTTGTTTTTTTTTTTTTGCTATTTGAATGATTTATCTAATTCTCAGGATTTCTATTTTGATGTTTAATTTGGGGTTTTTAATTTAGTTGGTTCTATTTAGTTACATGTTCAATTCATTGATTTTTTTAAAAATTAAAGCATTTAGAGATATATATTTCCCCTGATTTGGCTGCATATATAGCCAGTGTCCAAAAACCTCTTTTCTGTGTCCCGTTAAACCACTCTGAACCAGAAAAATGACTTCCTATTACTTTTCATTCTGGTGAATTTTCTACATCTTTGTAGAAAAGGGATGCTTAGAAAATTAATTTGTATTTCTGTTTTTGGCATCTTGATTCTGTCTTTCCCAACTTTTTATATAAACCCTGTTTTCTGTCTTCTATTGTCAAATCATTTTTATTCCCCTAAACCCAACCCCCTTTCCGTGTTGTCATCTAAACCTACCTACCCCTTTAATCAATCAATCAACATTAACTTCTATTACATGCCAGACACTGTGGCTGCAAAGATGTGCTAAGGATACAAATAAAGATCGTACCCTGCCCTCAAGAACCTTAAACTGTAATCTAAAGGGGCGCAAATAAATGCAAATAAATATGTTATATAGGAAAAATAAATATATATGATATATGCATGTGTCTATGTGAACCTATATATGTGCATGCAGAGAGAAAAGGAGGAGAGATAGAAACAGAACGAGATAGAAAGATTAAGAGCTATATACAGGAAAAATAGGAAATAATGATTAGAAAGGTTTCCTGTAAAAAGGGAGGCAAGTAATTGGAGTAGAGACATTAACACTTTGGGGACAGCCACAGAAAATGCCCAAAGGGAAGAGAGACTACCTTCTTTGAGAAACAGACTGGCAGCAGTTATTAAATCAAAGAATGCTTAGATAGGAGTAAAGTGTAAGAACATGGGAAATATCGGAAGGGTTTAGGTTATGAAGGGTTCTGAATTGGTAAACATTTTTGGTATTTTGCCCTTGGAAGCAAGAGGGAGCCACTAGGGTTTGCTAAGTAGGGGAGTGAACCTATGCCTTTTACCTGCCCTTTCATTGTACTCCTTGACGTTATACTATCCCTTTAGATCAAAACTTCTTAAACTGCATAATTGAATATGAGTCATGAAATTAGGATTTATCATCAGTAAATGTTTGATTTGTATGCCTATTTATACCTATTGTGTTGTATACCTATTTAACCTATATACCTGGCACATAAAATTTCTCTGGTGAAAAGGGGTTGTGAGTAGAAAAAGTTTAAGAGGCTCTGCTTTAGGTAACTAACTTGCTTTCATCTTAAATCTTTTCCTTTCTCATTCCTTTGATCTTCTGGCTTTCACTGAGACCTGCCTCCCCCTTGATGATCGACTAGCTAGCAATCTTCAAAGCACTGCTTTTACTTTCATTTACCCCAACTTTCTGGACCTGTTTCAGAAGTTGGAATACTCCTCACTCCTCCTCATACTTCTCTCATAACCTCTATCCCTCAGTAACCTCTTCTCTTTTGAAATTCACTCAGTTCATATTTACCACCCAGTTAAAATTCTGGTAGCTATTATTTTTTGTTTTATTTTTGGTAGCTATTGTTTACAGCCCTCCAGGACACTCTTCTTTCCTCTAGAGTTCAGCGTGGGACTCAAGTCTTTTCCTCCTCCTCAGATTCCTGTCCATACACTAGGGGACTTCAATATACATCTTGAGACTCTTTCAAAAACCTTGACTTCCCAGTTCCTCAACTTACTAATTTCCCATAACTTACTTCTCCACTCTGCCTTAGCTACACACAGAGATGGTCATAATCTTTTTAGCATCATTCACAAATGTTCTACTTCCATGTTTATGAAACTCTGAAGTTCCCTTACTTAATCACAATTTGTTGTAATTCCATCTCTCCCTTTGCCTCAAAATCACAGACCCTAGTCTTCCTCATCCTGACTTCTGATTTCATTCCCCACCCCAGTCTTGCCTAGACTATTGCTCTTGCTTCTGCTATACTCTTTCCCCCTTCTCCATCTTGACTTACTGAACCAGTTGAATCTACACTGTCCTAGTCTCTTAAATACTTTGCCTCCCTATTTTCACTGATCTTACCCTGCCGATCAAGCTTGGGATTTACTTGAGTAATACTTCTATTCTACCAGGTGCTGCCTTTGCTCCTACTCTGTCAAATGAAGCTGAAGAAAGTCATGAAGCTGGGCTAACTGGATCCAGTACAAATTTACATTATGTAACTTAATTGGGCCTTCACAGTAGCAAGGTAATTTTTTTATACCTCCTTAATCAACTCTATCCCACTTATCATTGCAATTTTTCTAAACCTTTTCATTCCTTCCCAAATTCTTCAAATGATTATTCCTTAAAGTTATGACAACTCTTTTGGGCTCATGTCATAGCCAAGTAGGGATGCAGGGGCCTTCATTTTGGACACCTCTTATCTACTCCAAAGGGAAAGCAGGTTTCTATTAGAGCATAAGCACCTAAATCAGGAATGTCATTCTACCAAAAATCCATCTAATCACGCACATCTATGACGGTAACATACATGTCCTTGGGACACATTTTGAGTAAGCTGCCCAGGGGATTTCTCAAGGGAAAGAATAATTGCTAACAGAAACACTATGATTTCACTAGGAAAGAACACTGGATTTGGGGTCAGGAACTGTAGGTTTCAATTCTATGTATGCTACTTAAGAATTGACATAGAGCAAATGACACAATATTTACTTTTCATTTTCCTTATTTGTAAAATAAGTGATGTGGCCAAATGATCCAGTCCAAAGATCCCTTACAACTCTGAATTCCAGGATTTTATGACTTATCATTGAGAGACATATGCTTAGGAGCAGATATAGTCCCCTAAGAAACATCTGTCACATCCACTTATGTAAGGAAAATAGTTAATGATTATAAACTAAGATCTCTCATTGTTCTCAAAGTCCAGCATAAAGATTTCATAACTGAAGGTTGGTCACCAGTCAATAATATTGGTAAGATAAAATTCTCTGATAATGAGTTTTTTGTTAGCTATTTCTTTGTAAATATTAAAATTTGATCATTCTCAGACCGTTGATATTTGAACAGAATTTAGTCGGGAATCATGTTTTAAAAATCCTACCCTCAGATTCTTACAGTTTGTTGAAAATTCTTATGTGTCTGTCAAAGCACTGGGAAATTCCCAGCAATCATTCACAATGACTGACTGGTATTTAGAAGTTAAAATGGTCTGTTCCCTCTCTTAAGTTTCACTTTCAATTCTGCTGTTAAGAGGAAAGAATTTCAGAAGACATGTAATTCAGCCTACATGTGACCAAAAATCTCCTCTGAAATATAACCAACAAGCATTCATCCAGTCTCTAGAAAACCTGTTACCACTTCAAGGAACCTAATTCCACTTTTGGATAGATCTGTTAGGAAGTTTTATATTCTATCCAGCCTAAATCTCTTCCTTTCTGCTTTCCTGAATGCTTACTTCCATGCTCCTGATTCGTCCTATGAGACTAAGCAGAATGAGTCTAATCCCATTTCTCTATATAACAGCCCTTCCAGTACTTGAAAAGACCAATACTTTCCAGATCTTCTCCAGGCGAAAGAAACATTCCCAATTCCTTTAGTTGGTCTTTTTTATGGTACAGTGTCTAATTCTCTCCCCCAGTCCTGCCATCCCAGTTGTTCATCTTACTATCTTGGTCATTTTCTTCAGGACATATACACCAGCCTGATGATGTACTTTCTAAAATGCCAACAGTCAAAAACTGATCAAAACACTTCAGATGTAGTTTCATAGGACAGAAGATTACAGGACTATTGCCACTCTTGTTCTGGACCCCATGCTTCTCTTAAGGTAGCCTAGCTTTTTTTGACTGCTGTTTTACACTTGACCCATGTTGAGTTTAGGGTTCACTAATTACATAAGTATATTATTGTCTTGCCATATATTCTTCCATCCTGTACTGGACATTTTTTAAACCTTGTGAAACTTTACATTAAACTTATCATTATAAGTTTACTCACATTTGATTTAATCCATCATTTTCTATTCTTATTCAAATCTTTTTGGATTCTGGCAATCATTCTATCTCAAGGTAACTTATCCTTCCCAGCTTTAAGTAATCTATAAATTTCACAAGTTTACCATCTATATCCTCATCAAAATCAGTGATACACATTTTGAACAGTTGAAAGGCAAAGACAGATATTCAGGATACTTCTCTAGAGCCATCTTTCCAAGCTGACAGTGACCCAAAATAATGTCCTTTGCTACAGTCATACAAGTCAGGCTATAATATCACTTATCCCTTATCTTGTTCACAAGTATAGCTCACAGCAGAACCAGGAGATCATTATATACCTCAACAATGATACAGTATGAGGATGTATTCTGATGGAAGTGGATTTCTTTGACAAAGAGAAGATCTAACTCAGTTTCAATTGATCAATGATGGACAGAAGCAGCTACACCCAAAGAAAGAACACTGGGAAATGAATGTAAACTGTTTGCATTTTTGTTTTTCTTCTCGGGTTATTTTTACCTTCTGAATCCAATTCTCCCTGTGCAACAAGAAAACTGTTTGGTTCTGCACACATATATTGTATCTAAGATATACTACGACATATTCAACATATATAGGACTGCTTGTCATCTAGAGGAGGGGGTGGAAGGAGAGAGGGGAAAAATCGGAACAGGAGTGAGTACAAGGGATAATGTAAAAACATTAATAATAAAAAGTTATTATAATAAAAATAAATTAAAAAAACAAATATAACTCAAAGAGTCTTTGCCAAATATTTTTTCTACAATCCTATTACGTCATGCTATGGCATTTCTCTTATCTGCCAGTATAGTTACTCAAATAAGGAAATGGGATTAATCTAAGTTATTTTTGATTAAGCAATGACACTTTTAGTGGTCATTTCTTTCCTTTCTATGTTCATAGATCTTTTAAACAATATTTTTTTAGATTTTTCCCCCCCCAAGAACAGAAGCCAAGTTTCCATTTGGGGAAAAAAAAAAAATGAGGATAATTTATGCTTTTTAAGCCCCAGCAGCACTCCTCCCATTCTCTATGATCTTTTCATGTTCACTAACATGGTTTCAGCAGTCACAATTTATAGGTCTTTTAATGCTCTCAGATGTAATTCTTCAGATCCTAGTAGATTAAATTTACCAAAGGAAGAAAACTGATCTCTTACCATCTCTTCCCCTATAATGCTTATTCTGACCATAACCTATTTTATTAATTTAATAACAATCATGAAGCTCACATTTATATAGATTAAGATCTGTGAAAAACTAGATAAAACATTATCATATTTGTCCTCATAACAAACCTCATAACAGTAATAATTATTAATCCCAATTTACAGATGAGAAAATTGACGCAGTTACACAATGTCTGTACTTTTAAGTATAACACTATCTACCATGTCACTTTGCTACCTTGGATTCAAGTGTGAAAAGTATTCTTTACCTAGAATAAGAAGTCTCTGGCATGAAAAACAAATTCAACATGAAATTCCTTTTTATTAGAATATGGTAATGAATTACTACCTCCAGCCCAATTTTTCTGACCTACATACAAATAAAAAAGAAAAAAAAGAAAAAAGTTTTAAATGAACTAAGGACAGCATTGCTAGAGTTCATCAAAATTTTATTATATATTAGTTTGGCATGCTTGGCTCTTGAGGGCTCTTCGTGGTCAGTGAAAGCCACTCCTTACCTTCCATTCTGCATGACCAATAGAAGAAAGGAAATGGTAAACCATAGCAATGTTGGTTTTAGAACAAGTGGAAGATACATGTGGAGAATTAAGTGGTGTCTATCTAATTTTCTAAAGACACTTTTCTTGTTTCCTAACTTTAGAAAGTTATCTGAAAAAAAAATTAGACAATAAGAGATGGAGAAAATAGCCTTTATAGGTGTTAGATGGTTATATGCAGAAAATTGAAAAGGTAAGAGGAAAAGAAAAAGGAGATGGCAAGAGAATGGGGAAAGGAATCAGCACTATCCCCAATCAAATAAAATTTCTGTTTTGTCGTTGTTGAACCACATTTAATTTTACATTAATCTGAAAGGTAGGTCAAAGTATGTAGAGAAGTACCATAACAGGCTGAAACAATTCTCTGAAAATTTTGATTCAACTCGAGATATCATAATAGTTCAGGGACTAATCTAGAAATTTGACTCCAGGGTGGGTAGAAAATGGTCCAGAGAGTAATAGACTAAACAAATCTAAAAGGGAAACTGAATCACGAAAAAATGATTTCATTGCTCCATAATTAAGTCATACAATATATTGACTGTGAAAAGTCATTTGGCACTCTGGGGACTGCTGTGGACCATTTGGCTTCACACTGACAGAGATCCACTTTATTGAAGTCAGTTTCTGAGTGTGTGTGTGTGTGTGTGTGTGTGTACATATATATATATATATATATATGTATATATATATATATATATAGTTTCTGCCTTGTAATAATTTCTATTGAACTATGAATTTCAAAAGAGTAGGAAGACCACAGGAGAAATGTAAATTTTGGGAGGTTTTTAACTTTCTAGGACTATCTTCCTTCTGGGCTGGGGGAGAATTGAAAGAAGAAAGATGTAACCATTACAACCATAGCTTACACTTAGAAGATTCCTTTGTCTACCACTGCCTAGATTGTCTGCTGCAAAAGCTTTCAACAGACTGGAAAGTTTAATTAAGGGAAGGGGGTGACATGTAGTCAAGATTTCTAGACTTTCTAAGCTTTATGTATAAAAAGTCAGTTCAAACAAAGTGCTTCCATTTGGGGTGACAATGCAAAATGGAGCAATTTTAACAACCATATCCTACTTAAAAAACAAACTATGTTTAGTGTGCAAAAAAATGGTCATTTTAATAAATTACAATCTGAAAGCATGAAGAAAATCAAGAGGAATGATTATAAATTGCCATAGTAACGTCTTAATATCAAAAAATTTTAAAAAATTATTGTAGCTTGTTGTGGTTATGTAAGTTTCAAATCTCCTCCACACCCTATGTTCAAAATCTTATCTTGATCGGGACCAGAGGTGAAAAAAAATTTCTTTTTAAAATCCCATAATTTAAAAGAAAATTATTCTGGGTTTTTTACACTAAAAATCTCAAAAAGTGGTGAGTTAAAATGGAAAACTAATGTCTAAACCAAAACTATATTTTTATAGAAGGGAAAAGAAAAGCGGGCTCTTCTAGTCATAGGAAGCAAGGGCCCGTCTCATCACAATACTTCTGCTACACTATTTATTACTGCTGAACCATTTTGGAGTCAGGAAATACTAAATGGTTCAGTGTCACGGAATTCCCCTCGTGGCCTGCTGAGTAAGGGGAAGTCTTCAGTGGTTTCTGCCCTAGGAGTTCCCCTAGAATGAGGAAAGCACCTCATTCAAAGGTCGGGGGGCGGGCTCAAAGGGGGAGGAACTGGGATGATTGAAAAAGTCTCCTTAGGGCGCAGCGCGCAGCCCTTGGCCGCAGTCGGCGGCTCTAACAGTCACCAGAGAAGACGTAACGGACGCTTCTAGCTCGGGAGGAGGAGCAGGTCTGTGCCCGTCTGCGTCCCTTAGGAGATTGCCACGCCGTTTAGCGGGGGTATCAGAGAGGGCGCCTGAGAAAGCGGACGTTTGCCAGGGAGCTCCCGCCCGCGCTGACTCATTCCTCACGGCCTCCGGGGGACCCGTAGCCGGGCTGCGGCCGTGGGAGGGGGCGGGGCGGGGGGGGGGCGCCGAGTCCTGCTAGCTGAACGTTACCTCGCCCCTAAGACTTCCTCAGCCTCTGAGTCTTCTCCCGCAGGGTGAGTGCTTGCTAGCAATAGGCGAAGAGAGGCTGAAGAGGTAACGATCCCAAAGCTCATTGCGCACGTGCCGCACCTGGTCCCGGCGGCTGTCGGGGACGCGAAGGGAGGGAGGAGCTTGACAACAGAATTCTGAAGGAGAGGGGCGCGTGTGGGGACAGCCCGGCTTTTCTGAAGGGAAGCGAGGGAAGGCCCGCGCGGCTCCGAGCCAGATGGGGAGGGCAGTGGGAACCCCAGGGCGCGCTCTCTGTGTTGGAGGCAGAAAGCCCCCGGAAGCCCGCCGGACTTTTGAGGAGAGCGGCGGTGGCGTGGGAGTTACAGCGCTAGCGAGGGGCTCTGAGACGGAGAGCCCTGCCCCGTCAGCCTGTGCACAGCCCGTGAGGGGGCTCGAGCCCGTGTCCCTGGCTCAGCGCTGCCCCCCGGGATACGCCCACTCTTGGGAAGGAGCCTGAACTTGTTTGCCTTTCGTTTTCTAGGCTTTGAGAAGCCATGGCCGAAGCTTAAATCAAGGGAATAAAGTGACCAAAGCAGAAAGGGTCTGTCACATGTAGGTAGAGTTAAAAGGAATTCGAGAGAAGCGAATTGGGGGTTTCAGCCTTCTAGGTGTGAATTTAGTGGCCGCACTGCCTTATTAGAAGGCGTTGTGGATGAGCGCACTGACAAGTCCTGGTCGTTGGGTACGGGGGCGAATTTTCAGTTTTATTTGCCAGATGCTGGTGCTATGAACATAGAAATGAGGACATCCAGTTTGGGGATAAAACTTCTTGGGCGCGCTGCGGATATCTAGACAAAACGATAGCAAGTAATGGTTGGACCCTAGAGTGGAGGCCAAGGATGGAAATGCCAACTTGGGGATCATTTTGCCGGCAGTGTTTATCCTCAAAGGAATGCATGAAATCAGAGAGAAAACACAGGCTTTTAGACCGATCTTGCTTAACGTACATAATACTATTTTATATTGGTTCTAAAAAACAGGCTATTCTCTCTCTGTGTGTGTGTGTGTGTGTGTGTGTGTGTGTGTGTGCAAAGCCACTGACTGATTTTCAGCAGGGTCTTTAAATTTTTGCCAATAAGGAAATATCTTTCCTTGTATTATTGATTACTCAACACACGGTTGTTTCCCTTGGAAGAGTAACATTTGGATAATGCATGTTAAAGTGAAGGGTCATCTTACATTGAGGCCTCATTGTGCAGGGGGTGTCTGCGTAACTGATGCTTACTTAGTGTGGGGAAGTTGCACAGCAGAGAGCAGAGGGAAGGAGAGGGTTATTCAAAAAGGAAATTAAACAATACTGTCTTTTAGTATTAAAAATCGATAGGGAGGAGGAAGTAGCATAGCTATGCAAGTACCTCTTTTTCTCCCATCTATAGGAAGGCTGCTGGATTGACATCACTGAGTAGTTTAACTTACCCAGGGTCATGTAACTAGTATTTGTCAGAGATAGGACTTGAATCTACTAAAATTTCGAGGCCTCTTTCAAGTATTTAATACTGAGACTGAATAAGGGAGTATATATATATAATAAGGAAATAAGGGAGTCTTCAGTAATGGTAATAAAGAACTGATCCACCTGTATATTTTCCCATTCTTATGATCAGTAATGCGTATCTTCATGATGGCCCCAAAAAAGCAAAATCAATTCATGTGAGATTAAATCTAGGATTTAGGTTATATAATGGAATTAATATTAAATCTATGCTGAAAAGGAATTTGCATAACATTTTTTTAAAAAATTAAGTTGTATTTATGCGTTTATAATATAAAAACTATATTTTATGTTATTAATCCCAATGAATACTTTGCATTCTAAAATTATTTCTTTTCCCAACAGATTTTGCAGGAAGAAGAAAGAACCTTCTCTTTTTTTCTCCCCATTTTTTTTTTCCTGTGGATCAAAAATACCAAAATGGAGACCTAAACCCTTACAAGGGACAAAGTCTAAACCTGGGGAGGTAGTTTTGTGCATAAGTAAATAATTAAAATTATTGGTACCTAATAATGATTGTAACAAAATTGATGATATCTCATTTTGGCATATAGAAAATATAAGTGGTCATTTTCAACAGTGTACAGCAATAATCCTTTTGAAGATTACCCAGTGCTATCAGCTAAAAATGAATTCCTTAGAGCAAGGGATTAATCTCAAATTTTTTGTGAAGTTAACTAAATCTTTAAGACAGACATGTGTCAATTTAAAAAAGATTTGTGACTGGAATGAAAAGTTAAAAGAAAGCAGGGAAGAAGAAGTCAGTGATGATACATGAAATAGTTGTCTAAACACCTGTAAGCCCTAATAGGAACACAGAATGAAGGAATTCTAGAATTGGAAAGGACCTCAGAGGTTGCTTAATCCAACTCCTGTACAGTAGATAAATTCTCAAAGAGTCACGTGACTTCTATTTGAAAGTATCTATTGACTCCAATAACTCACACAAAGCAACTGAACTCTGCTTCCTAGTAACATCTTTAAGATATTGTCTGATCAACATAGATTACACTAAGAGTAGGTAGGAGAAAGGTGCTGAAAGGGTCTGAGATTTTAGTTCACTCACATAGTCATAGGAAGAGTGATGGATGAAAAGTTAAATTAGATCAAGATGGATTTACTTTTGAAAAAAACAAAACAAAGAAGGCTGCTGGTAAATATGATGTATTTTGTAAATTTGGCATTTTTATTTTCAAGAAAAGTTTGACAAAATAGAAGTATTTCTTGACTATAGAGAGCTGTGTAAGCAAAACTTTAAATTGGGTTAACAATTTTAATTAAGGCTGGTGGTATGTTGTTGCCTCTGTAATCAGAAATAATGTTTCTCACTATCTGAGGGTCAGAAACACTACACACCTCCAAAGATAGCTTGGCTTTAACCATTAAGTTTCTATAATGGCACATATTATAATTTTAAAGTTAGATCCTTTTTGAAAGTATGTGAAAGTCTCTACCATAAAATTTAGAATATCTCTATTAAACAAGTATTTGGCATGGAAAATTACAAAGAATTTCATTTCCAGGTTTCTAGCTTCATATTAAAACCATATAGGATGCACAAAACTACCTCCCCAGAGAAAGACTTGTCCCGTTTTTGCTCCCAGAATCTCATGGACATTTTAGAAAATAGCATATTCTTATTGAATATGAATACTAGTAACCTATGTGAATTGAAATATGACTTTTCTTGTGAACTCTACAGAATGTCTACATATTCTACTTTCCCAGTCAATGTTCCAATCTCAGAAAGGAGTCTTGCTCGGGCTGGATTTTATTACACTGGTGTGAACGACAGAGTTAAATGTTTCTGTTGTGGCTTAATGCTGGATAATTGGAAACAAGGAGACAATGCTATTGACAAACATAAACAGCTTTATCCCAGCTGTGCATTTATTCAGAATTTGATAGCAGTTAACCTGGGATCTTCTCAGTCCACATTTTCTTCTTCAGTGAATAATGCCACACGTTCATTATCTTCCAGTTCAGGACAGAGTGGATATTTCAGTGGTTCTTATTGCAGTTTTCCACTGGAGCCAGTGACTTCCAGAGCAGTTGAGGACTTGTCCCCTTTGAATGCCAGCCCCTACAATTATTCAGTGAATACGGAGGATGCCAGAATTCTCACTTATCAGACATGGCCATTGACATTTCTGTCACCATTAGATCTGGCAAGAGCTGGTTTTTACTACATAGGACCTGGAGACATGGTAGCTTGCTTTGCTTGTGGTGGGAAACTGAGTAATTGGGAGCCAAAAGATGATGCCATGTCAGAACATCGAAGACATTTTCCTAACTGTCCTTTCCTGGAGAATCACATCCAAGAAACATCAAGGTTCAGTGTTTCTAATCTGAGCATGCAAACCCACGCAGCCCGTATGAAAACCTTTGTGACCTGGCCCCCTCAAATTCCAGTTCATCCAGAGCAGCTTGCAAGTGCTGGCTTTTATTATGTGGGTAAGAAACCTAAATCAGTAGAAGAAATACTCATCATAGCTCTTAGCCATTAAGTTTTCATTTAACTTGTACACATTCAATTTTTGGCTCACTTTTGTTGTTAGGTTGCAATGATGATGTCAAATGCTTTTGCTGTGATGGTGGATTGAGATGCTGGGAATCTGGAGATGATCCTTGGGTGGAGCATGCCAAATGGTTTCCAAGGTAATTATCTGAAGTTCTGCCTTGTAGAATTCTATGAGAATGGTTGTTTAAATTGGACAAATGCGGAGCGTTGTGTTTTCTAGTACAAACTGGCGCCTCTCTACTACATAGCTTTTTCCTTCAGTTTCTAATTATTGTCCTTTAAAGATTATGAGCTACTTGAGAACTTGAGGGACAGATTTTTGTCTTTCTTCATATCCCTAGCATTTCAAACTATGCCTAGCACATACATGGTGACTCACTGCTTAGCAGGCTTCCTAGTGTTGGTTGATCAGCTGATTCAATTTCTTTAGGTCCAAATTTCAAACTATTATGTCACTCTACCTTGGAGTAGATCTTATTTTCTGCTTTATTGACACCCTGTCATTTGTCATTAAGCTCCATCAACTCCCCTCCATGCTTCAAAACTTTTGTCTTCTCTCATTCCCTTATCTTCCCTCATTCCCTCTTTTCTTTGTGCTCTCAAGGACAAAACCCCCTTTGACAACTCTGACCCCTTCTACTTATGACTTTGATCATATTTCTTCTTGTTTCGATCATTTTTATATTCAATTTCAATTTCATTCCCTCTACTAATAGAATGTCGAGTGCTTTTTTTCTCTCCCAACCTCCTCTTATCTTCTTCTCCCTCTCAAACTATTATAGATACCATCACTGTTACCATGGCTATTCAGGCTCTAAACATCAATTGATTATCATTCTACTGTACAACCCTATCCAGCTGGTTGTCAAATTCTCCCACATGCTAACCCCCCTCATTCCTCACACTGTCACAATATTATACCCATCACTCATTATCACTCACTTAAGACTATTGTAGTTCAGAACTGATATTTTAAAATATTCTTAAGGATTCTACCGGTCAGGATATGATATATATACAAAATAAGTAGGAGCAGGATTTAGAGGTGGAAAGAATCTTGGAATCCATTTAGTTTAAATCCTTCATCTTAAAGATGAATAAATTGAGGACCATAGAAATAAATGTAGTAACTTATTTGATGTTACACAGGTAGTAAAGTGGCAGAAGCAGGATTCAAAATTCAGGTCCTCTGACTCCAGAGCTCTTTTTACTATACTGATACAAGCTCAAATGTGATGAGAGAGAGTTGAATCTGATAAGAAACTTTGAGGGGAGGAAAAAAAACCTTTCAGTTAGATGGTATCAATAGACTTGAACCTTGATAGAAAACAAGGGTTCTGAAAGGTAGAGATGGAGAGAATGTAGTTCAGGTTTGGGGGATAGATTGTGTGAAGTACTACTTCCTACATGGTCTACCTGCTTCTGTTACCTTAACTCAAACATTTATTAAATGCCTATAATCTACTAGGCACTACTAAGATTGCAAAGAGAGAAAAGATAGTCTCTACCCTTGAGCTATTCATAATCAAATTTCCCATCTACTTTTCATATAACTGCCAAAATATTCTTAATTTGAAAATCTGATTATATCACCTCTTTGTATTAAGTTTTTAAAGTTTTCTTGTTTGCTTTTGGTATAAAATTAATTTATGTCCCTTCACAAAGTAATTTCATCTTTAGTTAAGTGATCTCATTTTTCTTGTAACATATATTGATTGTTTGGTTCTTTTGCACCTACCACCTTTAACTCTATCATATTTGTAATAGGACAGGAATGTACTGTTTTTCATCTTTGAATCCCAGTGCCTTTTTAAACACAACGAGGAAAAGGAAAACCAACAGAGAAGAGATTTGGCACATAGGAAGTTACTACAGACTTTTGAGAAGGTTGTTTCATTAGGCAAAAGTAATATAAGAAAACTAATTCTCAGATTTAGGGATTTGGTTATTCATGTTATTACAAGTATAGTAAAAGGCCTAATGATTCTGAATACTCCTGGTTTGGACCATTGGGCTACTTGAAGTTAAGTAAGATGTGTGGATTCATGTTATTTTAAAAAGTTGCATAAAATTAATTCCCAGCTTCACTTATTCTTTAAGGCCTTGGGAAGTTTTAGGTTTCTCTACACTAGAGCATCTACCCCTCCCCTGATTGGTGACTTCCCTCTCTAGCCCACTTTTTCAGACAGGCCACAACCAGCTGTATTCTGTCCTAACAGTTCACTAAACCCAGTACTGCACACATGACATTACCTTCCACTTTATACCTCTTATAACTCTAGGATCAGGATCAAATTAATTCTGCCTTTGCTTCTGGAAAGATATCAATCAACTCTTGAAATTGTATTATCTCTCCTTACTAGAATATGAACTCCTTTGAGGAAAGAGATTCTTTTTGCTTTTTATCTGTATCCTCAGTGCTTAGCACAATATTTGGTATATAATAAGTGTGAATTGCTCCTTCATACATTGATTTATTCATTAATATTTTTAGGTGTGAGTACTTGATCGAAATAAAGGGACAACAATTCATCAATCAAATTCAAGCTAGTTATCCCCATCTTCTTGAACAGGTATAAATAAGTTTTTATAATTTTCACTAATGTCTTGGGTTTCCTCTAATTGATGATTTTAGGAAGTTCAATTTCAGCTATCTTAAGGAAAAAAATCCAAAAGGCAGCATCATGTGTGACTATATATATAGTATGCTGGTCTTGGGAGTCTGGAAGAACTAACTAGATTCACCTCTTTCCCTTTGATAATAGCCATTTAAACATGAGCAAAAATCAAGGCTCTCCACTTGTTACCTCAGGCAAAATTCTACTTATTGCTGGTTGTGTTCTGCATTATTTCCACACAAATGAAATAAAAAAATCTTTGACCTGAAGTAGATGATTCCTTTAATAATAGCTAGTGTGTGTGTATATTATATACATGGAAATATGTGTAACATACTTTACATGTGGATGTTATTCTATTTCTACCTCAATCCTACGAGATGGGTGCTCTTACTATTTTACAAATGAGAACATTGAGACCGAGAGGTTAAATGACTTGTCTGGAATCACATAGCTAAGTGTCGAGTTGGATTTCAATTTAGCTATTCCTTATTCTAGGAACAACAGACGATCTACTGTGTTACTTAGCTGGAAATATAGCAACTAATATTTATATAGTATTTGGAAGTCTGCAAAAGTAACATATTTCTGACAATGTAGTGAGATTAGCATTTTTCCCTATTATATGGATGAGAAAAACTGGTCATAAGGCTAAATGAAAACATAGCCAAAAAGTGTCAGATGAGACGTTTACCTATCTTCCGGCTATGATTCATGCTCTAGTTTGTCATGATCCTGGAAAAATAGTTTGTGGATATTTTTTTTTTTCTCCATTTTTGTGGGGGGAAAATATTTAGCAAAAGCAGACAAAATGAATAGACAAATTATGTAATAAACATTTTAAGATGGGATAAGAAACCTTAACTTTTTTTGAATAAGTGACATAGTTGTGCTTCTTATAAAGGCTGACCCCGGTGATTGTTTCTTACACTTATGTGGAAGGCATAAGATAAATATAAATATAAATATATATATATATATATATATATATAATAACTTTGGTTATAGCCACAAGGAGAAAATCTTAATACTTTTAAGGTCTGAAGTTGGATTATAAAATGTAAATGAAATATGTTAGTGTTTTATTTGTGGTTTAAAAAAAAATACATGTAATTTTGCTGATGTTAGCATGATAATATGTATCAAGCAATTATTTTTGCAATTGGAAGTATATTTAATATTTTTACTTACATTATCTTTTTATCCCACAGCTGCTATCTACATCAGATACTCCAGTGGATCAAAGTGCTGAGTTACCAAGTACGTACAATAATACTACTTAAAATTTAAATAGCATGATTTTATACCAACTGTCAAGAAAACACTTGTAAAGGGTTTACAAAATTATAAAAATAAGCTCATGAAAACACAAAATTGAAGGAAACTCAGTTCTGAATAAAAATAAAGTCTTGTTTTCCTTCTTCCATTTAATATTTTAAAAAATAAAACTATGCTGGTATTTGGGATTTGGGAAATGGGGCTTTTCAGTGTTCTTTTTTATTTATTAAACTTAATCATTTGTAATTATTTTATGTAATAAAAATGTGTAAAATAATTGTATATTAATTCTGATTTATATATTTTAAAACATTTTTATATTATTGCAAATTACAGCATTTAAAATTTATTCTAATTTTCATAAAATCCTCCTTTCTAAATAGTTTATTTTGGACCGGCAGAAAACCATTCAGAAGATGCAGTCATTATGAATACATTTGTTGTCAAAGCAGCTTTGGAAATGGGCTTTAATAGAAGACTAATAAAACAGACAGTTAAAAATAAAATCTTAACAAGTGGAGAAAACTACAAAACAATCAGTGATCTTGTATCAGATTTACTTAAGGGAGAAGATGAAACAAAGGAAGAGGAAAAAGAAATTAAAGAAATAGAATCAGGTATTGATTTTAGTTAAGCTCTATGTTCTTAACACGTAATGATTACTTTCTGGACTTGAAAACATTCCTCCCTCTCCTATGATATTCATGCTAAAATCAAGTACAAATGATGTTTTGATTATTTGGTATGTCATTGAACATTTAATTGAAAGTCAATTTACATATATACATATCTTGTTCCAATCCTATCTTTCTGGATAATCTTTCTTTCCCTTGTATTACTTTTTATTCCTAAAATATATATATACAAAAGCTGAAAGTTTAGCTTCCATATCTGTAAAATGTATAATTGGACCAGATCAGCAGTTCTCAAAGGACAGTCTGGTCTGTGGACTTATTAAGGTCCCCATGATCATTTATTCATTTTGTGGAAAATTACTTGCATTAGGTACTAAGAAAGATTTAGTTAACATAGGGCTCTATTCTAATGAGGCTCATTCTTTAATAGAGTCTATTAAATAAATGTA
Organism: Sarcophilus harrisii; assembly: GCF_902635505.1. Taxonomy (NCBI): domain Eukaryota; kingdom Metazoa; phylum Chordata; class Mammalia; order Dasyuromorphia; family Dasyuridae; genus Sarcophilus; species Sarcophilus harrisii. Next base: position 476,716,453 of record NC_045428.1, read on the forward strand.
ATGATAATACCTTGAATTTAAATAATTCATTACATCATAGATTTAATAGAAATTATTTTATTTCATACAATAGCCTTCTGTATCAGTTATTTATGTAGATCTCATCTTCTCAGGCTTTATGATACACTCACAGTGGTAGAAAGTAACATGAGATTAAAGGAGGACATAAGGACTATTACTGACATATTACTAGTTGAAATTTCAGAAGGGGAAAAATGAATTGCCAACTCAGATATGAGATAAATTTGAATGGATTTTAAAGGATGGATAAAAATTCTTAAGAATTGGGGCATATGGGAGATGACAAGCAAAGGGAGCAGTCTAAAGGTGTAGGAACAAGAAAATGAGATCGTATGGAAGGAATAGCTAAGGTGATTTTATTTTGCTGCATGCAATGTAAAATAATATTGAGGACAGGTTTAGTACAAGGTAGGGTTGAAAAGATAGGTCATCATCATATTGAAGAGGGCCTCAATTGCTAGGTTTAAGAATTTGAACTTTAGTTGGTGGTCTACAGCGAATCACAAAACGTTGTAAATATGTAAAAAAATAGATTGATATGACCAAAACTTTACATAAGATTAATATACTATAGTGGGGATAGGACACTGGAATCAGTCAGGAAGACTTATATTCAAAATTGTGTCAGACATTATTACTAGATATGTCACTGGGTAAGTCACAACCTTAACTTACCACATTCCTCATTTATAAAATGCTAACATTGGACTCAGGGTCCTCTTTAAGGTTTCCTCTAGCTCTAAATCTATGGTCCTATTAATATTGTTAGGGGACAGACCTAATATGAGGCTATTTAAGGAGCCAAGAAGATGACTTTATTAGTATGGTGTCAATGAGAATAGATAATTATCGAAGATGACTATGAATTAAATTGGGAAGGTAAAATTAAAAGAATTAGGAGTCCATGGAGATGGAATAGTTAACATCAAGGTTTAAACATCCCAGATTAGGGTAATAGTACTATTACTGAAGAAAAAGGTTTAAAAAAATGTTTAAATGAACTATATTAAGCTTTATTGTTTATATTATGGATTTCATGGTACTGCTGAAATATAATATGGTTGTCTATTATATTTGTTATTTTGTTCTATTCTTGAAATCTGAATTTCATTATATCCATGTACATTTATCAATTTTATCATGATACCTACTTTTGCTTATTTTATATTTTCATATGTAGACTACATTAAAAAACTTTATCTTGTCAGTTGTAATTCTTATGATGCAACAACTAAAAAATAGTTAAGAAATGAAACAACATTGAAGATCTGTGATTAGAGTTAATATGTTTAAATCTTATTTTTCTTTTTCAATAAAGATGACTTATCATTAATTCGGAAGAACAGAATGGCACTGTTTCAACATTTGACCTGTGTGCATCCCGTTCTGGATGGCCTATTGATTGCCACTGTGATCAATGAACAAGAATACGATGTTATTAAACAAAAAGCACAGATATCTTTGCAAGTCAGAGAACTGATTGATACCATTTTAGTTAAAGGAAATGTTGCGGCCAACATATTTAAAAAATGTCTCAGAGATGTTGATCCAGTCTTACATGAGAATTTGTTTGGTGAGTTTACTAGCAACGTATTTTTAAAAACATAGATCATTGGCCATATATATTATCTGTGATCAATTTAACCCAAATAATAGACAGTAGTTTAAGTATTTCACGTGTGGTAAGATTAAAAGATCTTATTCCCTTCATGGTTTATTTGAATATTAAATATTTATGATATATGATATTCAACCTGAATCTCAATTGTTACACTTTGGAGAAATGATGATTCCACTGTACCCTACCCATACCTGAATTATTCTATTAAGTTTTGGGTAGATACTACATTTTTAGGAAGGGCATAGATGAACCAGAGAATATTCAGATGATCACTTGGAGGAATACAAAGAATGTTTAGCTAGAAAATTTATATTATCTTTTCCTCCTTCCTTCCACAGAGTCACTCAGTCAACAAATATTTATTAAGCACCTACTATGTGCCAGGCACTGTGATAAGTTATGCTGGGGACAGCCAATCCTTATAACAAAGAATAAAAGAGAGGGGGAATACAGTTCAGCAAACCCAAACAATCCATCAAAAAAGGCTGACATATGTAGTGTTACACAATCCTAGTCCTCGACCTCTGCAAAGATAAGAGGAAGGGATGGTCCTTTGAAGAGATTTAAGAAAGACATGATATAGCTGCATTTGTTATTGAAAGATGATCTTGTGGAAAAGGGATTAGATTTGACCCCAGCAAAGCAAAACAAAAAATATAGGTAGAAGTTACACAGTGAGGAAGATTTAGGTTCAATGTAAAAAGACTCTAATAATTAGAATTATCCAAAAGTAGAATAGGATATAAATAGGATATTATACAATGGAGATACTGGGTACACCCTCATTTTTTCTTATAAGAAAAATCACTTTTCTACTATTTGTAGGTTAGGTTAGATGAACTCTTGAGGTTTCTTCCAGCTGGAATATTTTGTGAAGATCTGCTCTGTGGCTTCTATTTTTAAAAAGATTTTTAAGGTGATAACTTTTTTTTTTTCATTTTTTTTCCTCCCCCAGTGGAAAAGAACATAAAGTATATTCCAGCACCAGATGTTTCAGGTAAAATAATGTTAGTTAAAATGAACATTATTGGGTTTTTTTCTTATTTTAATGTGAAAAAAAACATTTCATTATTTTTTTCTTTGTAGACTTGTCAGTAGAAGAACAGTTGAGGCGATTACAAGAAGAAAGAACATGCAAAGTTTGTATGGACAAAGAAGTATCAGTTGTCTTTATTCCTTGTGGACACCTAGTAGTTTGCAAAGAATGTTCATCTTCTCTAAGAAAATGCCCTATTTGTAGAAGTACAATCAAGGGTACAATTCGTACATTTCTTTCATAAAGAAAAATAATCTTCCAAACTTTTATAGCTAAGGGATTTGAAATATCTTAAAACTTCAAAAGGAAAGATTGTTATTTGTACCTGATTAATGAATGTCTATTCCCTCTTTCCCACCAAAAATAAATTATCATATTGAATTTACTACTCTTTGTCATAAGAAATTTATTGGGAGAAAAGGCAGTTGGGGAAGATGGCAAGAGATATCACTGTTTACTCCTGAACAAAGAAATACAAAATATTAGAAGGGTTGTAATAATTTCATGCTTCACAGATATGCAATTTGTAAATAAACTTTTGAGAGTTTTTATAACTGAAAAATACAGTTTTTCATAAGTTTTTGCACTAACTTTTCTCTGTAAAATGGGAAATTTAAACATGGTATTGGTAAAAGTTTCATATGCAATGAATCTATGATGAGTAATGCAGTAATCTAAAAAGGCTATTTTGGTCTGAATGTTTTTTACTATATAAACTGTCAATATGATCAATATCCATGCTATGCTTTCTAGCCCTCAGTGCCATTTAATGTGATAGTTCTTCCCTTGGTTTGTGCAATCTAAAAATTGTATTGGAATGCCATATAAGACAATTCAAGTCACTGATAAAAATGTTGACAAGTGAGGAGAATTGATTGTTCAAGACTTATGAAACCCAGGAACTTCTTTTTTCAGGTTGACACTAAACCTTTAATGAATACTTTTTCAGAAAATTGACATTTAAGAGTATGCCAGACCCTCTACTAGGAGCTAATAATACAGAGAAAAAAATGGAAAGAAAATATTTCCAGCTTTCACCGAAGGAGGAAAAAAATATGTATTTAAATACAGGGTAATTGTAAAGGGAGAGGCATCCAATAACTAGGAGACTCAGGGAAGGATTTTTAATATAGGAGTGTAGCATTTAAATTGAGTTTTGAAGATGCTATGGAATTTGAAAAATGAAGGAGAGTTCAGGCTTAGTAGAGAAAGCCTTTGCAAAGGCTCAGAGACTTTGGACTTTGGGGTTGGGGTTTTCAATGAATAGATGTTGATAGCCCTCTCCTCCTAATCCATTCTAACTCTAGTGATGTTTTGACAAAAAGGAAATTAATTTAGTGTAATATGTTCTGTTCTTGAGGAATCCAGTATGGCTCTTGGAAGTCATTGCTTGTCTTCCTAAATCCTCACAAACTTTTAAAAAAAAATCACCTCAAATTTTGCCAACAACTGAAAGTGAGCTATCTTTTATATGAAGATCCAATCCTCTTTTTTTTGTCTTTTTTTAACTTTTAACTTAATATTTATTCAGATTTATTAAAAATTAAGGATATTGGTCTTCTCTGGTCCTTCAACAATTCTTCTATACAGCAACATAAAGAACTATCATTCCTATATTTTAAGCCATGAACTAGAAATCCAAATCTCAGTGCCAAATACCAACACCAATATCTTTACCCATTTAATCTCTTCCTAAATTCACCTTTCTAGAATTAATCTTCTACCTTCAATTGGCAGCAATGATGAATGTTTTGTCCAAATGATGTCTTCTGTACTCCAAAATCTATTAATTCAGCATCACCAGTAATTCAAGATATAATCTTGTTGTCACTCCTTGCTCACCATGATCTAAGTAAGCTAGCTCAGCCCTACCCATTTCTGCCCTCCTTTTCTATAGTTCTGGAGTCTTGTTCTGTTATCAACAAATTTCCCTTCATCCCAAACTTTGTGTTTTCACACTTTCATCTTATTCTCATGGAAATTCCTCTTTGGAAAACCCTTTCTCTGATCATCTACTCTGTGTCTGGGTACTCTGATATTCACTCCATCTACCTTTTCAGTTCACTTTTCTTTCATGTCTATTTCACTCAAACCTGCCATTATATTTAGGACTTTTATATGTTTATGTCTCCTAAAAAATGCTGACCTCCCATCCCAGTTCATCAATCTCAAGAATTCCAATGATACCATTACCTCAACCAGTCATAGGGACAACCATACTTTGTTTCTCAATCATAACCACTAACTTCCATATTCATGATATCCATATCCATTTCCCCCTTTGTCTCATTCTTTCTGTTAGCCTTTTCCCTCATCATTGTCTATAGCCCCTCTATACTTTCTTGATCTCCCAACCTCTGCTCCGCTCACTTTTAAAATTTTTGAATATAACCATCTTTCCTCTACAACCTGGCAAACTACTCTGCACAAAAATTATGAAAAAGAAAAAAATTTTCAGTATAATTCACATCCATCTTGGGCCTGTTAGCATATGCTATACATTAACCCTATTAACTCTTCTTCAGTTCATTTCAGTCTTGACCCTGTCAAGGCTCTTGAATATCTCCTCCTTTTATACTTTTGCTGCTTACACCTAGACAAATGGTTATTCTGGGTAATCCCCACTATCCATTTTCATTCCTATTTCTGTACTGCTGAATGCTACTGAGAAGAGTTATATGCAACCATATCAATTGCGTACAATAAAAACTAATGTTATCGAATCTTAACTGGATGTTCACTACTGTCCAGTATTCCTTTTATTTTATTTTTCTATTTATTACTGCATTCCTTTAATCAGCTGTTCCAGAATTTTTTTTCCTTAAGACCCCATGCTACTTTTGGTGGTGTAATTTACCGAAAATCAAAGTCATCTTAAACAATAAGGTAGTACTCCTCTGTGCCACACCTCAAAACCATTGTATATATTATCTTCTCCTGCCCTCTTCTCCTTTGAGCCAGTTGTTCAAACTTTTTTTCCTGCCAGGGTACCCCACCATCTTTCCTATGACTTAGGCTCACAATTGTCAATCATCCTTGATTCTTCCTTTTCCCCTCACCCCTAATAGCCATTTAGTTTCCAAATCTTGATCCTAAATCTTGATTCTAATCATCTCCCAATCTTTGGCAACTATAGCCTTTATATTTAGTGCGGACACCAATTTAGGCTCTCATTACTTCTAACAGCCTATTGGTTTCCATGCTTTCAATATTTCTCTCTCATCCTTCAAACAGTTGCCAAAAAATAACCTGATGAATATACTGTTCTGAGTATATTAGGTTAGGGTTAGGGTTTAAGGTTAAGAGTTGCAAAGATTAGAGTTAGCATTTTGGAACACTTTAAATGCCAAGCTGAGGGAATTGTGTCCTATCTTAGAGGTACTAAAGATTTGTCACCATAATTTTGTCACTATTTGTTACATAAGTAACCTACTCAGTACAATGTAACTTGTCAGATTTGGAGTTGAGAAAATCTGGGTTCAAAGCTCACTTTTTAAAAATGGCTCAAGGTAAGTTTCTTAGCTTCTCTGAGTCTTGGTTTCCTTACTAGCAGGATCCAAATATGTGTTTTTGAGGCTCCACACAATACATATAAAAGCACTCTGCAAAATTTGAAATATTCTAAAAAATATGATTTTAGGTAGATTCTTTCACCAAAGATTGAAATCCATCCATGTTTTCCATCTATAATGTGTATATGTATATATATATATATATATATATATATATATATATATATATATATATAAATGTATAATCCATGTATAATTCTTAACAATACTTATTCTGTGTGACTTTTATGCACCCAAAGAGAATCTACCCAACATGTTAGCAAATTCCATTCTTTTCTTTTGATATTGAGAGAATACATACTAGTAGAGAGTATACTTTTTCTAGGGAGTATTCTCTTCCCCTATATGCATATTCTATTGTTTTTTACGCATTGAGGGCAAAATTGAAAATGATTCCACTTAATTTTTGTTAGTTTACTTTTTTTGTCCTAATTAAATACTCAAGTATTTAATTTCTAATTTCTGCCTCTTCAGTTGATAGAGAATGTACTTAATGGGAATTAAGAGCTATATTTAATTACCCTAAATATCCCACATGAAACCAGAGGTAACACAAAGGGTAGCAAGGCCACCCATTTGTTATGTAGAACCAAATATGCCTCCTTGTATCTAAAATGAGATCAGGTTTATCTTTCCTATTACCTATACTTTGTACAATTTGTGTTTAAACAATCTGTAGTTACATGTTTATTGCTGCTTTTTCACTTTAGATTTTTGCCTCCTGTAAATTTTTACTGCTTTTTTCCTACAATACTCTCTATAGTGCAGATAAATTGGATATATGTTTTCTCTCGGCTTTTTTTTTTTTTTTTTTTTTTTTTAGTTTAAAGCCCTTTTTATTTCTAGAGGCAGCTTCTGGTTCAGTATGGGTTCGACTAGGTAACTTTCAAGGTCTCTTGAAAATGAGAGTCTATGATTTTGTTTTCAAAAACATTTGGAGGAAGACTTTTTCATTTGCAGTATTTCCATACTAAAACACAAGGGATATCCACCTTGCTAGTTAGTGAAGGTTTGTATAGTCAAAGCTATGTTTTTTTTCCAGTAGCAATGTATGGCTGTGAGAGTTAACTAAGGAAAACGAAACATAGCAGAATCAACACTTTTGAATTGTGGGGCTGTAGGAGATTTTTGAGTGTCCCTTGGTTAGCAAGATCAAATCACTCAATAGTTTTTTAATTGAGAACTATTAGAAATACAGAACTATTCAGAAATTAATTCAAACTGTTCCTGGAAGGTCAAATACTGTGGCTGGAGCTCAAATACTTTTGAAGGAGTGGTTTTGGGAGAGCAATAGATTTGGGAAAGTTTAATTATAAAATAATATTATATAAAAGTTCACAACATGGAGCAACCATGAAAAGACAATCCATCACAGGTTACTAAAATTTTGCTATTTTATTATGTGAATAGCACACAGGAGTTAGCAAGGAAAGGGGTTTTAACAATTAACAAAGGGAAAGACAAGTTCCCTAGTGGAACTCACAATTATTCAGGAGGAAAAAAACCCTTAAATGGGAAGATGTTAAAAGGTAGTACACCATTACATAGTTACATAAGTTTTAGAATAAGGAAAAAGAAGAGAACACCAACTGCCTCTCACAGTCTCCTTGTATCATCCTCTCACACGAGGAGATCCATTCTGCAGGTCTGGGTTGGATCTCCAGCAGCCATTGTCCGGTGGCTTCTGGTAGCACAACCACCATTGACTTATGATTATGAGCTAAATCCATTGAAAAATTTAGCAGACTAACCCCAAAAGGGGGTTAGTAAGGAAAGGAGATTGCGCCATTGACTGGTTGGCTAACCCTAAAAGGGAAGCTTTTTAAAAGACTTAGCTATAATAAGGGGAAAGATACTATGAGGCTGGAAATACCTCATAGAGGGCTAGTTCACAATTAATAGGAAAAAGAAACCATTAAAAGTGAGGTAGTTTCTCCAGATGCATAGGGCTGAAAGAGTTGGGGAAAAAGTTTTCTCTAGACCTTCACCTGGGGTAGGACTTTAGTCCACATGAACAAAAGACCTATTTAAGAATAAAAGGCTCTTTTAAAGCTGAGATGATTCCATCAGTGCCCTTTCCTATTAGCCTCTGAGAGTATTATAATCCTTAAAATTTTAAAAATAGCTTTTTGTTTTCAAAATACTTGTAAAGATAGTTTTCAACACCCACCCTTGCAAAACATTGTGTTCCATTTTTTTTTCCTCCCTTACCCTCACCACCCTCTCCCCCCAAACATCAAGTAATCCAATATAGGTTTAACATGTGCAATTCTTCTAAACACATTTGGGAGTATATAATTTTATCAGTGTTCTTCAGGTTTTCTGTAGCTAAGATCACATTAGTTGGCCACATAAAAGATAGGATTCATTAGAAAAGATATTAATTTGGGAAAGACTGAAGGCAAAAGGATAAAGGGATGACAGAGGATGAGATCAATAGTTGTGATGAAAGCAATGAACGTGAGCTTGTATAGACCCTGGGAGATAGTGGACAAGTATAACTCAATGAGGTCATGAAGAGTTGGATATGACTAAAAGACTGAACAACAACAAAAATGCTACTATGTATCTTCATACTGTATTTAAAGTTAGTGTTCTGATCCCTATAATAGTAGTCAAAGGGTTCTACTAGTTGTAGGGCTGGTGTAAATGTGTAGGCCTCTGCAAGAACCAAGTTTGGTTCCAATGGTGCCTCTGCCTAGAAAACATTTTCTCTCAGATATCCTTGAGTTTCCTACTATTTCAAGGGATTGGATAAGAAAGAATGGCTAGTATACTAGGGCCTTGCCAGGGTCTTTTCTCCTAAAAGTTTCAATCAGTAATCCAATAAGATGGGGCTTGAGGATGTATACCCATACTCTACTCTTAGCCTCTGAGTAGGGATAGATAGTTCTATGGGAGTTGTCTGGTAGCTGGAATGGGACAGGAGAGTTGTGCAGGTAAACTATAAGAACTAGTATACTGGAGTTGTAACAGAAAGAGTACACAAGATGGGGATGAAGAGAGGGTGGAAGCCTTAAAAAAAACTAATAATCCAAGTGGGAAATTCATAGTAGTGGAAAATTTTGGTTAAAGTGTCTGCTTTGACTATGAAGAATGCTCTATAACGAAAGACAAACACGTTTTCAAAGCCGCCCCTCAGCTGATCTGTTTAGGTTTAGTTTAGTTTAAACTAAAAAACTAAATGTGTCTAAAGCTATAAGACTGGGTACCCTTTAACAGCCCTTTGTCAGTCAATCAGTTAATTCTGCTTCTTCCAAGGTAGCTTAACATGGTAATGGAGCTATTAAGTGTAGGCCTGCTTCTCTTTTAAATAACTGCCAATTGTTCAGCAAATAATTACTTGGTTCTGATAGTAAAGTGGTTGCTAGGGATTGAAAGAAACACAACGATGAATAGACAGGTCCTAATCCCAAGGGCCTCACAGATACATCAGAGTAGATGATACGTATGTCAATAGATATAGTACACCCGGTATTCACTTTTGGCACATTTAACTTGAGGTGTCAGTTAGATACAGGACAGGTCTAGAGAAAGAGAAAAACTAGAGATATGGAGATAGCTGAAGCCAGGACAAATTTACGGTTGTGGAAGAACATGATTCAGGTCAGAAAACTACTTCTGGAACTTCAGAGAAATAATTTCAGGTACTGACAACAAAAATTCAGATCACTAATTTCATTTTTTTTCCATCTTTCAAACCAAAGTCCGTTTTCTCATCTATAAAATGAAAGGTAGTCTAGATGACCTGAGGTCCCTTTCCAGCATTATGATCCTAACATTCTCTTTCTATATGACTTCTCCCCATCTTGTGTTTGTGTCATTTACATCTGACACATGAAACTCCGAGCCAATTCTCAATAGACGTCGAGATTCTTGTTTTTGCTCACTAGGAGGATGTTTTTTTTCCCCTATTATAGATTGTGAAAGAGACTATCAGGGCAAGAAGACAAATATAGCAAACAGGAAATAGTTCAGGGTCCTGGAATTCCCCTGGCTGACTGGTTATTACTCCGAGCCTAAAGTTTGTGTCCTTCAGCACGTTTCCCCTAAAAAGGGATTATTTTCCTTCCCGTAAAGATGACGAGTTAGAAATTGGAGTAGACAAAGAAGCGCGAGGATTAAGTTTGATAAAACAAGAGACTCAACCACAAGCTTTCACAAACAAGCACGGCTCTAGGAAGACTCCGCGCACGCGCAGATGTCAGTAGTGCTGTCAGCCGTTGGTGCGTCACCACGGCTCTGCCCGGATATAGGCCCTCCCCTGCCGCAGCCGTTGGTGCGTCACCACGGCTCTGCCCGGACCTAGGCCCTCCCCTGCCGCAGCCGTTGGTGCGTCACCACGGCTCTGCCCGGACCTAGGCCCTCCCCTGCCGCAAGGCGGTTTCTGTTATCGTTTGAAACGGATTTATTCCTATTTTGGCCTCTCTGTGTTTAGGTCACGATGGTGAAAAAGCTCTGGCGGAAAAACTGCGAAGCGAACTGCTGTTAGGTTGGTGGTGAGAAATCCCCCACAGGAAAACGTGACATTTTTAACGGTTCCGGCCTAGCCTTTAACCTAGTTTCGCCACTCGCTCCGCCAGGACTCGCTACACCGCTCAGGAGTTCATCCCCGCCGAGTTCCCGAGCTCCGCGGCCCACTCCCGTCACACATCACCCCGCCTCCGGGGATGGCGGTTGGCGCAGCTAGTAACTATTCTATTGCCCACCGCAGGAGGCGTGATGACGTCAGCGCGGCGTCAGCCTCCGCCTGGAGAGGGCCAGGGGCGCCCGTGTCTGGGAGGGGTGCGGATCTGAGGCTCGCCCCTGGCCCTGGCTCCCAACAGCCTTAGTTTTCTGGGAAAGACTGGCGAAGGCCCGGAAGACGCCGCCCTCCGAGTCAGACCCGCGGCTCTTTCTCCCGTCGCCAGCCACGCCCCCCGGGGGCTGCGGCGAGTTCCGCCTTTTTTCCGTCCCGGGATCCCAGCGAAAGGTGGGTACTGCGGCCTGGGGGACGCGGGGCTAGGGCTGTGGCGGCGTGGCTCTAGAAGCAGAAGCCTTTTGGGGGGTCGGAGAGAACAGCCGGGAGAGGGGCGGGTCCCGAGGCCGAACCTCTTTGGAGCCTTAGGACTAGTGGGCTGTCCCAAGAAGGAAATTAACGAAATTTGTGGGCATTTCCCTGCTGCCTGGGATTTGTTTTTTTTTTTTTTTTTAATTTGTTTTTTAATTTTCTGTTTTTCCGCGTTCCCTGCTCGTTGATGGGAATACCTAACTACGCGGCTTTTTTTTTTTTTTTCCACGCTGTAGGCGCTTTGATAAGTGTTTATTCAACTTGACTACTTCTTTGCTTTCGTTCGGCGATTAGAGACTAGGATGAATATTTATTTAGTCCCCGTTCCTCCCGGTCCCCCGCCTCTCAACCTTTATCTGTAGTGGCAGCTCTTACCGTTAAGATTTTAGAGCCGGAAGGACCACCGGGAGATTATCTCCTTGTAGGTCATCTTGTTTAAGGTTAGTCTTCGTCCTTGTGCGTGTGTATCGTTTTTAAAGTAAAAAATAAAATAATTTTTATTATTAAAAAGTTATTATTTAAAAAAATAAAATAGTACGATAGAAGAAGTCAGGTTGAAATCGTTAATAAAGTTTTTGAAAGTTCATAGATCCCTGGTTAAAAACTTGAGACATTTTGTTGTTTTTTTAAAACAAGGTCTGGCAAGTAGTAGGTGCTTAATCATGGATTGATTGATTGGCCGGAAAGTGATGGCCAAAGGGGTGAAGTGACTTCTCTGTGGTCCCAAAAGGGGATCCGCCTTAGGTCTTGTGATTTCAAATGGAGGACTGTTGTCTCCCTGTCATTCAACTTCTTAGGATATACTTGCACTTATAATTTAAATTAAAGTTGTATTTTAGCATAGTTTAAAAAGTTGCCCCCAAGCATTTATTGTAAGTTTACTACAGACACTAATGATACTGGAATTGGACTCTAGAGACCTGTGTTTGAATCGTGATTTTGAAACTGTGACTGAGCACGCCTCACTTAGCCTCTCTAAATCTGTTTCTTCACCTGTAAAATGATGATGATGACTTGCACAGCCTACTTGATGGCTCTGTGAACCTTAACATACATAGCCGTGAGCTAATCTTATTTATTAAGTACTCAGTAAATCTGCAAGGCACTGCACTATTTCTGGAAGCATTTATGATTAAATTAGGGAAGCACAAATCAACCAATACATGGGAGACTGATAAATATACAGAGTCTGGGCAAAGTTCTGTGAGAAATATGAAGAGGAGGTGGCATCTGAATTGAGCTTGAAGGAGTGGGAAAATTTCAACAGATTTGGGGAGGGGGAAATTGGAGAAAACATTGAGAGTACCTATGGAAATGCACAGAAGTGAGAAAGGGCAGGATAGAGATGGGGGGCAGAAAGTAGTTCGGTTTGGTGGTGTGTACCGGCATATGTAAAGGGGAGGAATACACCGCAGTAACACCGGGGAAATAGAATGAACTAGATCCGGAACGTCTTGAATGCCAGGAGAAGGAAGTGTTACTCTGTAGAACGAAGTTCATTTTTTAGTGGAGGAATAGCGTGGCTCTTTGCCTTTTTGGCTTGATGATCCTTCCTAATAGGTAACGTTGATATGATAGTATTTATTAAGCACCGACTACGAGCCAGGCATTATACAAAAAAGGTAACATTCGGGCAGCTCGGTGGCCCACAGGATAGAACAGCCTTGAAGTCAGGAGGACCTGAGTTTAAATCTGGTCTCAGACACTTAACTCTTCCTGGCTGTGTGACCCTGGGCAAGTCACTTAACCCCAATTGCCTCAGCAGCAAAAAAAGCTAACAATCTCTGTAAGCAGCTTTTCAGTTCTAATGAAAAAAACCCAGTGCACATAATGAAATATAGAACAGAATCATACAGTTAACATATGCAAATATACACAGAGTAATTAAATGCAATTAGCATTTTATTGATTGAGGAAATACAAGACAAAAAGTTATTTTGAATTTAGTTTCATAGGCTCATAGGTTTAGAGTTGGTAGGATTTTAGTTGGGACTTGAAGAAAGCCAGAGAAACCAGAAATCAGAAGAGGAGGGAGAGCATTTCAGGTGTGGCACACAGCCAGAGTAGAAACAAGAGAGAGGAAAAGCAAGGAGGCCATTGTGACTGAATGACAAAGTATGGGGTGGAGGGAGTGGGATTTGGGCGGATGAAGATCAGAAATATTATGAAAGACACCAAGTGCTAAATAGAATTTTATATTTGATCCTGCAGGTGATGAGGACCCATTGGCATTTATTGAGAAGGGCATGGCATGGTCATGATACCAAAAAAATCACTTTGGCAGCTGGATGGTATATGTACTAGAGGAGGGAAAGACTTTTTGCAGATTAACAAACAGGCTGTTGTGGTAGTTCATGTGTGAGGAGATAAGGGCCTTCACCAAGTGGTGGGAGTATCTAAGGAGAGAATTGGTTGTATTTGAGATGTTGCAAAGGTGAAATCAGTGGTTATGGCAGGTGTTTGGATATATGTAATCAGAGAGAATGAGGTCAAGGATGACATATAGGTTTCAAGCCTGGGAAACTGAGAATGGTATTGCTGCTCTTTCCTACAAAGTGACTTTTAGAAATGAATGGCAGACCTGGATGTAGAGAGTGAAAGTGGACAAAAGTACTGAGTGAGAAATAAGAACTTGGGACATCATTCAGGAATAGTTTCTTTCCTGGATATGAAAATTTTTATTTGGTCTTTTTCTCTTAAATTAGAATTAATTTCTTTGTTACTACAATTATCTATGAAGGAACAGACAAAAGTCGGGTTTGGCTGGATTGCAGAGTGTGGGAGGGGAGTGGGAGCAATGAGACTAGAAAGCTAGGTTGTATACCATGTGGTAAAGGTCTTTAAAAGCTAAAAGGAGGAGTTTATATTTTATCATAGACAATTGGAAGCCAGTAGAGCTTGATGTAGAGGTGTAATAATAGTCATACCTGTTTTGCAAAGTAACCGGCACCTATTTGAAGGATAATATATAGTGCAAAAAAAATTAAGGTAAGACTAATTAGGCGTTCTGAATTGAGGGGAAAGAGAATAGGGCCTCAACTGAGGTTCTGAATGTCTAAGTGGAGAGATTGGAAGGGAGAGAGATACATAGAAACTGTCAGATTTGGCAAATGATTAGATATGTGGGGAGAATCAAGAATAATTTCAAGTTTACAAATTTAAAATGGCGTCTTTAACAGAAATACGAAAGGTTTTGAGGAAAATAATGTCCTCTTGTAGTAGACATGTTATATTTGGGGTCCTTAGAGGGTATTGAGTTGGAAATTACCAATAGACACTTCATGTAAGATTGGAGTGCTAGAAAGAAACTATTTGGAGCTGATAATGTAGATGTGTGTAATGATGATAAATCTATGGGAATAATTGGGAGACTTCAGGACAAAACCCTGGGTTAATCTTACAATTATTTACATAAGAGGTATGATGTGGATAACAAACCAACAAAAGAGACTGATAGGGAGGAAGAGAACAGGGAGAAAGTGTTTTTGTGAAAATCCAGGGAAGAGTTAGAATATGATGGAAATAAGTAGTATCATATACTGCAGAAGAGTCAATAAAAATCTACACCCTACCTGATAATAGTTAATCAAATCAGCCTTTATATGAAGACCTTCAGTGAAAGCCAGCTCCAGAAGTATATAATCTATTTTACTTTTAAAACATAAAGCCATAAGCTAGAAGGTATTTCCTTATTTCAACTTGGTTTGTTTCTGCAACTTCCATTCTTTGCTTCTTTTGAGACCAAAGTCTAGTAGACCCTTTATGTACGTGAAGATACCCAAATTTCCTCTTTTCCAGGCGAAAAACCCCTACCTCTAGGGTTACCTCTAACCATTTTTCATATGGCAAATTTAAAGCATTAAATCCTGTTTGCTTTCCTCTGTATTCTTTCCAGCTTATCAATGTCTTTAATAACTTGTGACCTTGTGACATCCAGAACTGAATGCAGTACTATAGATAAGGTGTAGTGGCAGAATTGAACAAAATTATAACTTTCATTTGAATACAAATGAAGTCTCCATCTTGATAAGAATCAGTTCCAGAATAAGTTAATCTTTGCTATTTCTTTCAGCCTTTTGAGAAAGTAAAATTATTATTAAGGCAAGCCAAGAAGGTTTTTGGACTTGTTTTGGGCAGAGAGAGAACTTGCAAATACTTAGAAATTTGAAGTCTCCTATCATATTCTCTAGACTTATGATCTCTTTTCTCTCTACTCTGATATTTCTTTCTCCTGTCCATGTAGTCACTAGTAAAGTTCTCAGTACTTTACTTTGTACTTAAATATTCTTTGCTCTTCTTTTTTTTCCAGGATTGCTCCACAATGAGCAATATAAATGAGTCTGTCTTCTAAATATATGCTACTCCACTTGTGCCTTTTGAATAAGATTCTGACCTCCATATTCCAGTTATGAACCACTTCCTGCAAAGTCTCAGTGATTAATCTTAAGCCAGAATTGGCTCTCTATATTAGCTTGTTCATTTTACTTGTTCTTTTTGCATTGATATAGAGGCATCTAAGATCATTAGTTTTATTGAAGATTGTTTTCTTGGCTATTTTCCTTTTGAATTACAGGCTCTCTCTACCTGTACTCTATCTTATGTTGTGGAAACTCTCCAGAAACTTGGTAGAAATATATATTTTTTCCCTCCTTCCCCCCCTTCCCCCCCCCCCCCCCCCCCAGGCAAGGATCAAGTGACTTGCCCCCAGGGTCACAAAGCTAGGAAATGTCAAGTGTCTGAAGTCAGATTTGAACTCAGGTGCTCCTGACTTAGGACTGGTGCTCTATCCGCTGCATCCAACTGCTTGTCCCCCTCTTCCCCCTCTCCCCCCCGCCCTTTAAGTTTACTCTTCCCACACCTTTAAGTTTAAAATCCTTTTTATTGAATTTTCAAGCTACATTTCTAGCAACATGTTATCTTCATGTTGTCCCTTGAAAGAAATTAATTTCTTTATTTTAAGGTGTGATTGAGAAATCCAAATACTGTTTGAAAATAGTATTTTACTGACCCATGTTTACTTCATTTGAAGCTCGTGCTTTCTTACAGCAATAGTGATGAAAATATCAAAAAGTCTTTAGTTTCTTGCTCTTGACTGTTCATAGTATTTAATGAAATGCTTTTGGAAATTCTTCTGTCGTTTGTTTTTTACACAGCCTGTAAGAGGTAGGATGAACGTATCTTATGAAGTTCTTTGTCATATCTTGAAAACTTGTTCATTGAAGATTACACATTTCTCTGTCTGATTGACTGATAGCTACCTTGTGGTCTTTCAGCAGGGAGTTAGTCACTAACCACTTACTTGTCTATCTTCTTCCAGATAATATCTGCCTTGATTTCTTTCTTTCTTTCTTTCTTTTTTAATTATAGCTTTTTATATACAAAACACATGCATGGATAATTTTTCAACATTGACCCTTGCAAAAACTTCTGTATCAACTTTTCACTTCCTTACTTCTCCCCTCTCCCCTAGATTCTGCCTTAATTTCAACTATGGATCCATTTTGTTCCTTGTGTGAGAAGCAGCTGCTGCTGCCCTTTTTTTTTTTTTTCCCCCCAAGGGATTCATCTCCCCTCATGGGAAAGCCTAATAACTGCCTAAATTGAAGTATGTAGTTTATCTTCTTCTGTGTCCTATTTTTCTCCCTTTTCCTTCCCTAAACAGACCAAGAATCCCTTCTACCTCATCATATCCTTTCATCTTTATTTTTATGTAAAGGCATTCTATCTGTTTTAAAGAAAACTTCTTTGTGATAACCTAGAAAGCAGGGAGATGACAGGATGCTAGATATAGAGCTGGAAGTCCATCTGATTCAAAATTCTCACTTTATTGGTTGTGAACTGAGATTGAGAGGTTTAAGTTGACTTGCCCAAGATCACACAGATAGTAAGAAGAATATGATGTACTTTATCCCTTTACCCTGTCTGCTAGGAGAGAGATCAGTGTACATTTTAAAAACCTTCACTTTTGTGTACTCAATGCTTAGCTCAGTATCTGGCACATGTAGAACATATTGACCAGATGGGCAGGATGATTCCTGTGAACAGGAAAATTTTGTGCCCAGTAGGAAGGACTGAAAGAAAAACATTTGTTAATCATATATTAATATCTATTATTATAATATACATTCATGTTAATATATTAACCATATATTAATAATATGTGTTAGCATATAAAAATATCTCATTTGATCCTCACAACAGTGCCTGAGACAAGCAAGTTAAATGATTTGCCCAGGGTTATGTAGGTAATAAATCTCCAAGTATGAATTTGAACTCGGGTGTTTCTGATTCAGGGCCAGTGCTCTGTCTACTGCTTCCCCCAACTGCCCCTCCTGTATGAGTTATTCAGTCAAATATCTTTTTTTTTTTTTAATAATAAAATGAATCTTTATTAACACTAACATCTAAGTGAAAGTTAGCATTTTCTTCTATCATGAATTTAATATAACATGAGAAGGGATTCATAAGTTTCATTAGATGGCCAGAGGAGTCTTTAATATAAAAGAGTGTTTAAGAACCTCTGTTTTATTTTATTTTATTTTTATTTAATAGCCTTTTATTTACAGGTATGTATGGGTAACTTTACAGCATTGACAATTGCCAAACCTCTTGTTCCAATTTTTCCCCTCTTACCCCCCACCCCCTCCCCCAGATGGCAGGATGACCACTAGATGTTAAATATATTAAAATATAAATTAGATACACAATAAATATACATGACCAAACCGTTATTTTGCTGTACAAATATAATCAGACTCTGAAATATTGTACAATTAGCTTGTGAAGGAAATCAAAAATGCAGGTGGGCATAAATATAGGGATTGGGAATTCAATGTAATGGTTTTTAGTCATCTCCCAGAGTTCTTTCGCTGGGCGTAGCTTGTTCAGTTCATTACTGCTCCATTGGAAATGATTTGGTTGATCTCATTGCTGAGGATGGCTAGGTCCATCAGAACTGGTCATCATCTAGTATTGTTGTTGAAGTATATAATGATCTCTTGGCCCTGCTCATTTCACTCAGCATCAGTTCGTGTAAGTCTCTCCAGGCCTTTCTGAAATCATCCTGTTGGTCATTTCTTACAGAACAATAATATTCCATAATATTCATAATACCACAATTTATTCAGCCATTCTCCAACTGATGGACATCCACTCAGGTTCCAGTTTCTAGCCACTACAAAGAGGGCTGCCACAAACATTCGTGCACATACAGGTCCCCTTCCCTTCTTTATGATGTCTTTGGGATATAAGCCCAGTAGTAACACTGCTGGTTCAAAGGGTATGCACAGTTTGATAACTTTTTGAGCATAGTTCCAAATTGCTCTCCAGAATGGTTGGATGTATTCACAGTTCCACCAACAATGTTTTCCCACATCCCCTCCAACATTCCGCATTATTCAGTCAAATATCTACCATGTATGTAGCAGACATTGTGCTAGATGCTGGGAGAAGAGGACAACAGTAAAATGATTCCTATTCACAATGATCTTTACATTCTAATGGAGGAGAAAACACATATGCAGCAATAAAAGTTTTTTAATACATACAGTCAGACACACACTTACAAGGACACACATGAGAACACAGATAAACATCCAAAGTTGTTTAATTCATGAGACCATGGAAAGGAGGGTAAAAGTAGAAGCAATCAGGAAAGGACTCAATTCATTTACTGTGTGAATCCATCTTAAAGAATTTATTAGGCATAGGGAACAGCAAGTGCACAAAGACTCTGGAACGAAGTGAATAAAAAATAAAAGACTATTTTTACTGGGATTGCAAAGTGAAGGAGAGATAATGATGTCCAGCAAGGCCAGAAAGGCAGGTTGAATCTAGATTTTGTAAGACTTTAAAATCTCAACAGAGGAGTTTGAGTGGTTAAGTCAAAGAGTCACATGAACAGTTGAAAGGCAGCAGTGTAGAATGCATTAGAATTATGAGAGGCTTTAATTTTAAATTTTATTTTTCTGAGGCAATTGGGGTCAAGTGACTTACCTGCCCAAGGTCACATAGCCCAGAAGTGTTAAGTGTCTGAGGCTAGATTTGAACTCGGGTCCTCCTGACTTCAAGGCTGGTACTCTATCCACTGTCCCATGAGAGGCTTTAAACAGAAAACCTTTTTGCACTGATCATAGTGAGAGATGAAGAGGGCCTGAAACAATGTGGTGGCTGTACAAGTAGAAGGATGGATCTAGTTCTGAAGGTAGAAAGCAAGGCTTGACAACTGACTGGCTCAGTGGAGTGCAGGAAAGTGAGGAATTGAGGATAATGCTGAAATTATGAACCTGGATCAGTGAAATGCTGATTTTTGAAGAGAGAAAGGTTTCAGGTGAAAGATAATTAGTTCAGTTTGTCATGTTCAGTTAAGCTCATGGGAGACTGAATATAGAATATAGATCTAGGAGTTATCTGTATAGAGTTGATAGTTTAAACTATGTGAGCTATTGAATTTAAAAAGTTGTAGAATAAAGAGAAAAGGTCCCAGGACAAAATCTTGAGAAATAACCTACAATTAGGCAGCATTATGTGGATGATAAACCTACAAAGGAAGTGTCAAGACAAGTAGAAAGGATTTCTCCTATTATTTTCCATGTTTTCTGGAAGCAAGCTATCCTCAGTTTCTTGTTTTTTGCCTAGAGTTACTAGTCATTTCCCATGGTGAAGTTAGTACATTTTGCTAATAAATTAATGAAATTGAAATCTTTTTTTCTATAAAGTTATTTCTGCAATTTTCTGTGCTTCAGGTTTTTTGTACTGTATTTTCTAATAGTGTTTTTTATGTGTTTTATTTTCAGATCTTGCATCGAAGAAGACTATTTTTGTAGACATTTTCATTTTCTTCAGAATAATAAATTCTAGTATGGAGACCTAGAATTCTTAAAGGGACATGGTCTAAACCCTGGGAGGTAGTTTTGTGCTTGAATATATATTTATATATATGAATAACAAAAGCTTATTTAGAAGGATTTTTTCAGAGTTAATGATGCATTACATACCTATATAAAACTTTTTTTTTGGTATGGCAACAATTTTTAAGTATATAGGAAAATACTGTAATATTTTTCTAATTGTTTGTGACCTGATATATATATATATCCTTTGGTAAAAGTGGTAGCTCTTCTATATATGTGGTCCCCAGATGAACATCCTGTAGTTTAGTTTTTTAAACGCAAAGAAAAGCTTCTGTTCTAGAAATTAAACACCTTTTTGAAGTCTGTAGAAAAATTTAATAGGTAGGAAAAGTGTAACATCAGGTAGTTCTAAATTGTAGAAAATTTGAGTACCAGTTATAGTGAAATAGAATACTTAACAAATATTGCAAAAACATTGAATGAATCGGCAACATTTTATTTCAAAACCGAAAAATCACTATTTGTATACAGTTTAGAAAGTGATAAGATATAGAAGGAAAGCAAAATTTGGTCATATGAAACCATATCCATCTTTATTTACTATACAAGTTTATGTATATTGAGCTTTGAAAGTAAAATTAAAGAATGCCAGATTTTAAAGCAATCCAATAACTTTTCAAGCACGGCTTCAATTTAGCAATATAGTTTAAAATGGATATTCTTGGTCTCTTGTAAAATGCCTCTAGGAAAATAAGAGTTAAATAGGATGTAAAGCATTTTTTTCCTCTTCTGTAATATAGTATACATATTGACATTTCTGTCATCATTAAATCAGGTTTAATTAATTCGAATTTTCTGTACTACTTAAAAGTTTTGAATATAGAAATGTTCATGTGTATATTTATATAAATGTGGGTTTAAGATATACATCCTTAAAAGTGCATCAGCAACAGGATGATGAAGTAGATCCTATAAGCTTGAAAGAGTTAATTAAATCTAAAATACAATACTAAATGTCATCCAGGTGATTTGGGAAAATTACTCTATTTTTAAAAAGTCATTTGATGTAATTTTAATGCTGGACATCCAATAACACAAAACTTACTCAAATTTTTTTTAGTGTAAAAAGATGAAAAAATTCATTTTTATGTTTTTAGCAAAATATCAAACTGTTATAAACTCACACACAAAACTACCTCCCAGAGAAAGACTTGTCCCATTTTGTTCCCAAAATACTCAATTATGAATGCGGTAGAGGATGGTGTGCTGTTAGCACGTTTGATGAATAGTGATGCAAATGAAATGAAATATGATTTGTCATGTGAACTCTACAGAATGTCTACATATTCTACTTTCCCAGTCAATGTTCCAATCTCAGAAAGGAGTCTTGCTCGGGCTGGATTTTATTACACTGGTGTGAACGACAGAGTTAAATGTTTCTGTTGTGGCTTAATGCTGGATAATTGGAAACAAGGAGACAATGCTATTGACAAACATAAACAGCTTTATCCCAGCTGTGCATTTATTCAGAATTTGATAGCAGTTAACCTGGGATCTTCTCAGTCCACATTTTCTTCTTCAGTGAATAATGCCACACGTTCATTATCTTCCAGTTCAGGACAGAGTGGATATTTCAGTGGTTCTTATTGCAGTTTTCCACTGGAGCCAGTGACTTCCAGAGCAGTTGAGGACTTGTCCCCTTTGAATGCCAGCCCCTATAGTTATTCAATGAGTACGGAGGATGCCAGAATTCTCACTTATCAGACATGGCCATTGACATTTCTGTCACCATTAGATCTGGCAAGAGCTGGTTTTTACTACATAGGACCTGGAGACATGGTAGCTTGCTTTGCTTGTGGTGGGAAACTGAGTAATTGGGAGCCAAAAGATGATGCCATGTCAGAACATCGAAGACATTTTCCTAACTGTCCTTTCCTGGAGAATCACATCCAAGAAACATCAAGGTTCAGTGTTTCTAATCTGAGCATGCAAACCCACACAGCCCGTATGAAAACCTTTGTGACCTGGCCCCCTCAAATTCCAGTTCATCCAGAGCAGCTTGCAAGTGCTGGCTTTTATTATGTGGGTAAGAAACCTAAATCAGTAGAAGAAATATTCATCATAGCTCTTAGCCATTGTTTTTATTTGTAAATTTCTTCACTTTTTTCTTAGGTCGAAATGATGATGTCAAATGCTTTTGCTGTGATGGTGGACTGAGGTGTTGGGAATCTGGAGATGATCCTTGGGTGGAACATGCCAAATGGTTTCCAAGGCAAGTACTCTGATGACTGCTTTACAAAAAGTCTGTTGTTAAGATAAGTAGGCTTACATGAATTATTGGATTCAATTTGTGTTACATTAAAGCTTCATACATATATTATGGTTGAAATAATCAGATTGATTATGATTTTTTTTTTTTAAGAATAGTCATTTATTCAATAGAAGGCAAAGGTAGGAATAATCAAAATATTTACTATATAGAAGATAAAAACAATAATCAAAATATGATATTCTAACCATAAACTTGAATCATATTCTCCTCCATCAAAGCATATAGTATGGATTAAGTAAAGCTGACACACACTCTTACAGAAGCCTGCCAAGGAGGGATACATATAAGAAAAGCACGTACCTAGGCAATTCACAATTCTGGATGGCAAGTTGTGAAGTTCTTGGTTTCTTTTGAGAAAAATCCAGCTAGGCAAAACCATTTTTCTTCTATCTGTTCCTTCTCTGCCCCTCATAATTCTGCTGTAGTAAGGTGATTTTTTGGTACTCTTGACCTTCTGAAGTAATAAATTCTCAGTACATAGCTATCCTTGGCAGGGTATGGAAATGTCATATGCTTTTAGTGACAAGCAATTCACTTTCAAACTTCTTAGATCTGCTCTGGGACTAAAGCAGTGATAGAGCCTCGAAGCCTTTTTCTAGACAGATCTTCAAACATGAGAGGCTGTGTCTTATTTAATTAGCCCTCAGTAAAAGAACACTTCTCATGGAAAAGCAGATTCAAGTTTCTTATTCTCAAACCAGAAAGAACAATAAAGGATAACAGGAAAACTACTGACCAAATTTCTCCTCCATCTAGTGTAGTTGGAGCAAAAGAACAAATTGTTTTCCTATAGTTAAGTTCTCAACAGAGTAATGGCTCTCTTTTGATCCATGCATTTATATGTTGGCTTTAAAAATTGATCCTATTTCCAATTAATTGATTTTCTTCTGTAATTGCCTAAGTCATGATTTGTTGGTTTTGAACTTAATTCAGAATTTCACCTGTCTTATAATAATGAATATTTATATTTTTTAGAAATCCACTTACCTTGTTACCTCTGAAGAATGATTATTTTGTTGTCCAAAGAAATGTGGTCCAATATCTCTAACCTCACAGTTAGACTTAAAACAGTGAACATTTCTTAGTCACGGATTGGCTGGCTTTTATTACCCAATTTCTATCCAATCATGTTTCCTTACATCTATGATTCTAGCTTCCCAAAAATATAAAAGAAAACTGTCCCCTTTATTTGGAGGCTTAGTTTAGCTGGGGAAGCTGAGCCTGTTTATTGCTAAATTTACATTTTACTTATAAATTGATCATGTTCAGTTCTTTGTGCTGCAGTCTAGTCTTAAGTTTCACTGTTATGTGGAGAAGGAATGACATTTTTCCAGATGATTAAATTTTACCAGGAAGTAATTATATTCCATCTAAATCATTCTCTTTTTAAAAAATTTATTTATCTATAAATTACAAACTTATTTTTAAAAATCAGAAAAAAAACAGATAAGGAATACAAGACAAATAAAAGAGAACATCAGGGAGAATTCAAAATATATAACAGCAAATTACCAGTTCATGAAAGTATATATATTAGTAGAAGAAATTATATTCATGGATGTCTATCTTTTCTTTACTTCCTTTTAAGTTGTTTTCTTTGTTGTTGTTCTCTGCTGCACACCTTTTTTATTCTTTTTTTCCCTTTTCATCCCCTCCTCCCTTCCTCAAACAGGCTATAAAGGACATATTTATGTATACATATGTAGATATATTCATACACATACACACATCCCCACACATCTTTCCTATTTCTGCTGACTCTTTGCTTAATTTTGCTCCTTAACTTGCCTTACTACTAATCTTCTCCCATCCATGGATCCCTTCCTTGTCTTCCCTCACCCCTTATTTCCTCATCTGCCTATCTTCCTCCCTTATTTCTTTATAGATTTTGGAGAGTGCTATATATATACTCTTCCTGCTTTATATGTAGTGTTGCCTATTTAAACCATTAGTTATGAGAATAGGTTTTCAGAACTACGAGCCCTCCTCCTGCCTCTAATGCCTCTATGTCTATTCTTACTTTTTAACTCATTTGTTTAACACAATGACTATTTTTGCCTTAACTTTGTGCCAATCTTTCTTTTGAACTATCTTGTTGATAGTATCAATCTTAAAACATGGTATACATTTCCCATATAAGAAAAGCATAAACAATTTGTTCATGTTGAGTTCCTTGAAATTGATCTTTGATATTGCCTCATATGTTAACTTTTCTAGTAAATTCAGGTTTGGTTGATAGAAAGTCTTGGAAATCTGAATGTTCGTTGAATGTCCATTTTTTCTAATTCAATGTTACAATTTTGCTGGGCATATTTTTGGCCACAGGCCTACTTCTTTTGATTATCATTATCAGTAAATAGGATTCCAGAACCTGAATTTCTTTTTGTGGATTCTGATAAGTCCTGTACGATTCTAATTGTAACTCCAGCATATTTGAATTTTTTTTTTCTTGTTTGTTGCAAAATTTTCTCTTAGATTTTGGGGTTTTCGAAATTTGGCAATAATGTTCCTATTTTCCACAAAGGATCTTGTTGAGGTAGTGATTGGTTGAATTTTTTCTGTTTCAAATTTCTCCTCATGTTGTTACTTCAGGACAGTTTTCTTGGATTTCTTTTTCTTGCAGTATTGTGTCAAAGGTTTTTTTTTTTTTTTTTTGGGGGGGGGGGTCACAACTTTCAAGCAGTCCAAATATTTTTATATTTTTTTCTTCTTGATCTGTTCTCCAGATCTGTAGTATTTCTTGTAAGATATTTCACATTCTGTTCATTTTTTCATTCTTTAAAATCTGTTCTGTTATTTCTTGGTGTCTCTTAGCTTCATTGACTTCCCCTTGCCCACTTTTAATTTTCAAAGAGTTATTATTATTATTTTTTTTTTTTTTTAGTTTTTCCTCAGTATCTCTCATTTAATTTTTAAATGCTTTTTTGAGTTCTTCTAAAAATTCTCTCTGGGCAGAGAATCATTTCATGTTACTTTTTTGGGATAGAAGCATTTTTAAAAATTATACTGTATTCCTCTGAAGATGAACTCCAGTTTTCCCTATTCCCATAGTAAGTGTCTATGATTGGGTTTGTTCTAAAAACCTGGAGTTCCAGGTCAGAAAAAAAAAAAATTTGAAAAATAGTATACTTCAGTGTGTCTGTCAGTTTTCTGACATTTGAGTGTTGATTGTCTGCTATAACTCAGGAATAACTGAATTAGTGGCCTTAATGGTGTGGTGGAGAACAGGGCTTGGTGCTGAGAGAACTGTATTCTCTGGGTTCTGCCATGAACTCGTTTTGTGATGTTAGGCAAAGCAGCCTCCCGGCCACACTTCCCTCCTCACTGAGATATGAACCTAGATTAAATTCTTTGTAGTAATGGCTTTTCCCTAGATTTTTCTTGAAGAACTTTTGTGGTTTTTATTTCACACAACCTGTAAATATCAAATTTATTCTTATACATGTGTCTGACTCTGTTATCTTACGGGCATTGAGTATACTAGTGCAGATCACAAACCATGTCTTATAGTATACACAATTGTAGTTTTCCTTTGAGGGAATCCCTCTCTGGTAGTGGTTGTGAAGAAAATGCTTTATAAATCTTAAAGCACTATTAAGTAAATGACTTAATTTTTTGTTTTATTGTTATTCACTTCAAACTATTGCTTCTTGGCCTGCATACAGGTTACCCAGGAGACAAAGTCAGATGATGTGGTACTCCCATCTCTTTGAGAACTTGGCACATTTTGTTGTGACCATGCAGTCAAAAGTTTTAGTGTAGTCAATGAAGCAGAAATAGATATTTTTCTAGAACTCCTTTGCTTTCTCCAAAATCCAGTGATTCTTGGCAATTTGGTCTTTAGTCCTTCTGCCTTTTGAAAACCAGCCTGCTCTGGTAATTCTCAGCATATTGAATGCTTCACTTTAACAGCATCATCTTTTAGGACTTTAAGTAGCTTTAAGTGTCTCCTCCACCAACTGATCTTGTGGTTATCAATGAATAGGCCCACTTGACTTCATACTATGTGATCTAAGACTGTAAATAACTAACTACATCATTGTGATTATTGGTGATGTTCTTTCCAGTATAGTTCTTTGTGTATTCTTACTACCACTGAATTTCTTCTACTTCTTTTAAATCTCTTCCATTTTTGAATGTTTCCTTGATATCTCTTAAATTTCTATTTTTTTAATAGCTTTTTTTCCTAAAAATAAAGATATAATAGTCATGTTGTAAAAAAGAAACTGACCAAAAGAAAAAAATAAAGTGAAAAACAGTATGTTTCAATCTGTATTCAGGCTCCCATAATTCTTTCTCTGGATATGAATAACATTTTTCATCGTGAGTCATTTTGTAGTTGTCCTGAATCATTGTACAGATAAAAAGAATTAAGTTTTTTAACAGTTGATCATCGTTCAGTATTGCTGTTGTTATATATGATGTTCTTCTGGCATTCCATGTTTACTTCACTTTGCATCAACTCATGTAAGTCTTTCTAGGTTTTTCTGAAATCAGCCTGCTCATAATTTCTTAGCAAAGTAATATTCCTTTTTTTTTTTTTTTTTTTGGCTGAGGCAATTGGGGTTAAGTGACTTGCCCAAGGTCACACAGTGTTAAGTGTCTGAGACCAGATTTGAACTCAGGTCCTCCTGACTTCAGGGCTGGTGCTCTATCCACTGTGCCACCTAGCTGCCCCAGCAAACTAATATTCCACTGCAGTCATATCCCAACTTGTTCAGACATTCCTCAATTGATCGTTATTCTTTCAGTTTCCAATTCTATTCTTTGTCCTCTGGGTCTTTTCCAGGTTAAATATTACCAGTTCCTTTAACCAGTTTTCATATGGCATGGATTCAAGATCCTTCACCATTTAAATTTTTTTGGAATCACTCCGATCCTAAATTGTTCTCATTTCTAAATTGTTGCCTGGGAGTAAATATAAGATTTTATTTTTTAAAGTGAAATATGCCTCATAATACATAATTATATATATTAGTGTTCCAAAACCCTAAGATCCAAATTAGACCTAAGTAAATTGTTTGGAACCATCTTTTTTTTTTTTCACCATATGAAACAAATTTTTTGAATATTCTTTTCTGTTAATCTTTTAGGTGTGAATACTTGATACGAATGAAAGGACAAGAGTTTGTTGATCAAGTTCAAGCTAGGTATCCTCATCTCCTTGAACAGGTAAAAAGTTATTTTAATTATCTTTACTGATATATGATTCTAAGTGTTAGAGAAAAATCAGCAATATTGTTTATATTTGTGTTTTGAACTCATAGAATATTATAAAGTTTCCTTCCTGAATCTATAAGAAATTGAGGGATTATTTTAACTTTGAGGAATAATAGTTTTTTCCTTTGAGTGACTAATTTTCATTTAATTGCCATTTTTTAAGTTTTAAAGGAGACAATTCAATAGACTTTTAAATTTTTGTGGCGATTATTTACCTCTTTTTTTTTTTTTTTTTTTTTTTGAAAAATCATTTTTAAAATGATAATTTGGTGGGTAAGGTTCAAAACTTTATCACAGTGTTGAAGTGTTGATCCAAATAAGTGAGAAAGAACACTTTGCTAGATGGATGATTTCATTAGCATGAGTATACTTCCTCATGAATACAATACAGACTTTAATAAGTTAGATAGCACATCAAAAATGTACATCCACCTGGTAGTAACTTTTTGCATACATTGTTAGTCCCTTGGTGACACAAACTCTTAACATTGGACAGAAATGAGAAGACTATCTTAACTTGGAACCTCTAGGGCTTTTGTTCTATTGATAAAGCTTTTGAGGATCCAAGGTCATGCATTACACTACCTGATGCATGAGCAAGAGTTTTTTGGAAGTTGTATAAAATAAGCCAATTAAATAAAATTTGTTAAGCTTAACATAAAATATTCTCATACTTTTTAATTTTAGCCATTTCCAAGCTTTTTTGAAACTATGAGGAGAATTCCATTCCCCCCAAACTCTTTTCTCTGCAGGTTATTTAGTCTTCCCTCATCTTGCCTATACTTGGCCTAGTTAAAGGCAGCTATAAATGGGATCATATGATAGAATTCAGTATTTATTACAACACACACGTATACATACACACAGTCTTATAAATACATAATTTCTCAAAAGTTTTAGTATGTTTTAAGTTTTTAAGCTCAAACTTTTGGGACGAAAACACATACACATTTGTATCATTCTTTTTACAAGTTTTGCCAAAATTTGATGATTGCTTAGGTACTGAATTCTTGTCATTTTTACTTTTTGCAGATAATTTGAAATTTATTTTATTTACTCTTCTGTCTTCTCTTTTGTAGCTGTTGTCAACTTCTGATGCTCCAGGGGATGAAAGTGCTGATCTACCAAGTATGTGAAATAATATTTTGAATTTATATAAGGAATGCCTAAGAAAAAAATAAGAATGAAAGTATGTAATGGAATTGTGAAGTAAATAAAAAATAAGACGGATCAGACTTACATTTTTGATTGCTAACTATTTTATGCATGTGGCACTAAGCTCTTAGGTAAAATAGACGCAGAGAAGTATGAAATGATGACTGGTTCTTTGTTGTAGTTGGACAGGCAGAACACAAAAACATGTAAAGATACCATATATTGTTTTGTATTGTTAGCTAAATGTCAGATTATGAAAAGGAACAAGGTATTTCAGAAGAGATAGTGACTGCAAAATTACTTTTCACATTTTTTTTTACCAAGTTATGTGAAGAATTGCATAAGATGTTATACTTTGTTTTGAATGTAAATATAGGAATTTTTCTTTGTAGTTATTTTTAATAATTTTCCTCTAGCCATGTCTTTTTTAAATAAAACATTGAAAATTAAATTTGAGACAGAGAGTATTTTCATACGTTTTTTACTTCCCTCAGATTCACCATGTCTAGATGACTTTGGCTTTTCTTTTACTGGGATGATCTAGGCCATTCAATGAGTTCTCCCTAAGACAATGTTTTATAGCAGAACAGTAGATTTGGAGTCAGAGGAACTGGGTTCAGAATCAGACTGTGATACATGTATGGCCTTGGGCAAGTCACTTAACCTATCAGTCACAATTTCATCTGTCAAATGGAGATATTAAGATTTGCCTCTTAGGGTTATTGTGAGAATCAAATGAGGTTATATTTATAAAGCACTTAGCACAGAACCTGGCACGTAATATTAATATAAATGCTGGCTACTGTTGTTTTTGTCATTATTGTTAGGTCATTATTATTATTAGTATTTGACTTGATAACTTATGAAATGGGGGCAGGTTTGCTCGGGCTTTTGAGAAAGTCCACGATGACAGAAGGAAGTAGTGCCACAGATATACTTTAATAGTAAGCACATATATAGGTAAAACAGCAAAAGGAATGTAGTGTGGGATTGGGATAAAATGGTGAAGATGATAGGCAGTGTGAGGGAGAAGAAATTGAGAGAGAAAAGGCCCATTTTCTCACATACTTATGAATTATAGGTGAGAGTATTTGGCAACATGGACTTCATGGACACTGGAAGAATGTTTGGGAAAGGAGGGGTTTGAGATCTCATTTTTGTAGGGTTTATTAAGGTAGGAAAAGCAGTCTCTTATAGGATTAATTCATTAATGTATCCAAATCATTTTAGAATTATCAGTAAAACTTTAAAGTTAACATGTCTACATCATCTTAAAATACCAGTACCTTTTGATATTCTGTAAGTGTCTAAAACTTGGCTGAGATTTATATTTCATCAGATCAAAAACTTTGACAGCAGTGTCAATGTCTTCTTGGCACATATTGCCAGGATGTGAATTTGGTTAATATACAATATGTAAATTTTCTTCCTTTCATCTTTAGGAACCTGACTTCCAGCTTCCTCACCTGCTATTGCCTAATTTCCTGCTATTGCCCTTTCCTATTGACTGCTTATAACACCATATTGACTAAAAGAGAACTGGGGTAGTTGGGGGAACAAGAGTAAGAAATTGTTTTTTAATTCAGTGACCTTGAACAAGTCACTACCTCTTTGGATCTTAATTTCCTTATCTATAAAATGAGATAAGACTAAATTTCTTTGTATTCTTTACTCTTCTATTCCTCTTTCCTTCCCATTTCTAAAATGATCCTCTCTTTTCTAAGACTAACTTTTCCACCTGTGCTTTTGGTCCTATTCTCTCTCTTCTTTATCAGAATTTTGCCATTTTTATTAACCCTCTCTCTTCCATTTTCAGTCTCTTCCTCTTCCATGGCTACTTTTACTTCTCCCTATAAGTTTTGCGGGTCTTAACTTGAACGCTTACCCCACAAAATATCCTTTCGTCAGCCCTACTTATTCTTTCTTTCAGTTATAATCCCATCTTCTGTCTTTTTTGCTCTTGTTATTTTTTAACTTTTGAACTTAAATACTAGACCATTTTCATATGCTGAAATACAAAGACGACACAAAAGAGTTCTTTATGAAACTCTGGTTTTCCATTTCATACTGCTTCCTTTTTTTTTTTTTTTTTTAATTACATTACTTTTCAAACTGCTCTGCTTCTTTGTTTTCTTCTGAGCTTCCTTTTCTTTTTTTGCATTTTACAGAGTTCCACTGGTTCCTCTTTTTTTTTTTTTTTTTTTTTTTTTTTTACTTTAAATTTTGTTTTTAGTTTTGGTTTTGGTTATCAGTGTTGCTTTCTGTCTCTTCCCTTATTAAAAGAAATAAAGTGGAGGGATAGGAATGGATGCTGTGTTTTGTCAAAGACCTTTTCTGCATCTGTTGGGATAATCATATGATTTCTATTAGTTTTGTTAATGATGTGGTCAATTATGCTGATAGTTTTCCTAGTATTGAACCACCTCTGCATTCCTGGTTATAAATGCCACTTGTATGATCCTTTGATATACTGCCGTAATCTTTGCTAATATTTTATTTAAAAATTTTGCATTAATATTCATTAGAGAAATTAAAGTATTTTCTTTCTCTGTTTTGATTCTTCCTGGTTTGGATATCTGCATCATATTTTTGTCCTAAAAGGAATTTGTTAGGACTCCTCCATCTTTTCTCAAATAGTTTATATAATATTGAGATTAATTGTTCTTAAATGTTTGGTAGAATTCATTTGTAAATCCATCTATTCCTGGGGATTTTTTTCTTGCCTTTTTTTCCCCCTATGGCAGATAATTTATACCATTTCACTTCTCCCTTTTCCTTTCTCCCAGTATATTCCTCTCTCCTTAATTTCATAATTTTTTTTAGAAAGATATTATCCCTTTATATTCCACTCACATCCATGCCCTCTGTCTATAAAAACTCCTAACCACCCTAACAATGAGAAAATTCTGAGTTTCAAGTATTATTCTTTCATGTAGGAATGTTAACCGATAAACCTTATTAAAGTCCTTTATGATGCCACTTTCCTGATTACCTACTTATGCTTCTCTAGAGTCCTGTATTTGAAAATCAGATTTTCCATTCAGTTTTCTGGTCTTTTCATCATGAATGCTTGAAAATCCTGTTTCATTGAATGAAGGATTATACTCAGCTTTGCTGGATAGGTGATTCTTGGTTGCAATTCTAACGCCATTGCTCTCTGGAACATCATATTCCAAGTCCTCTGGTTCTTTAATGTAGAAACTGCTAAATCTTATGTTATCCTGACTGTGGCTCCACTATTTTTTTCTCTTTTTCTAGGTTGTAAGATGATTGAGCAGAGAGATCTTTTACATTTATAACCTTTATAGCTCCTAATACATAGCTTACTCATAATAGATGTTAGATATATGTTAAATGAATAAGGTAAGAAACATATTCTGAAGTAATACTTTACTAGTTTTTATAGTTCACTAAGTACCTTCATATAAATGATTTCTTCTCATCCTCAAAATAATTATGTGAGTTAAGTAAGTCATTTGATATTCCTATTTTGAAGATGAGGGTCTTATAATCAAAAAGGATTGTGACTTATACAAGGTCAAATGGCAGAGCTGAGACTCAAATCCAGGTCATTTGACTTCGAGTCAAATGTTCTTTACTTTTTATCACTTTGCCTGTTGTGGTTTGTATTTCATAGTAATTTAATTTATTCTATGAATCTATTGCTGTAGCTATAATTAATCTAAATTAATTAATTAAAATTTATTGCTATATATATGTTGTTTTCAAACAGTTATTCATTTTGGACCTGGAGAAAATAATTCTGACGATACAGTCATGATGAACACTCCAGTGATTAAAGCTGCTTTGGAAATGGGCTTTAGTAGAAGTCTAGTAAAGCAGATTGTCCAGAGTAAAATCTTAACAACTGGAGAAAACTATAAAACAGTCAATGAAGTTGTATCAGATCTCCTCAATGCAGAAGATGAAAAAAGGAAAGAGGAGAAAGAGAGACAAGCTGAAGAAATGGCATCAGGTGTGTATTTGATTTTTAGTCACACGCAGTCAATCTGTATATAGTTCATAAAATTAATGTAGAATTTAATCTTTTAATGTTTGGAAAAGTAGTTTTCTTGAACTTTATAGCATTTATTTCCCTCCTGATACTTGTAGATGACTTTTCTTGAAAAATAAGATTCTAAATAATGAGATGAGGTTCTTATTCTTTTTTCCCTATTTCCCCCAAATAATATCACCATTTGCTTTATTCAGCATAATTCCATTTTGCTCCTTTGGTAGTGTTGTTCATTACATTGCCACAGTTGTGTTAGAGAAATTGTAATTGGCTTTGACCCTTGAATTTATTTTAAAAAGATTTGTGTATAGCAGTGGTGTTGAACTCAATAGGAATGGAATAGAAATGGATCCTGGAGAGTAACTTGCTGACTTAGAAAACTACAAATTAACATTGCTTTATTGTATTTTTATTTATTTTATTAAACATTTCCCAGTTACATTTTAATATGATTCTTGCTGCACTTAAGAGGTCATGCTTTTGACACTTCTGGTGTAGAGTACTATATTTATCAGGAATTACAGGATTTATAGCCAGATGGGACCTTGGAGGGTATATAAATACATTAAATGTTTACTTTGTGCTATGTTCCAGAGATACTTAAAAAAAAACAAAAACAACAACCCCATTTTCATGAGTATAAAAACTTATGGAGATTATATCTTAATGGGTGAAAATATCACATAAAAGGGGTGCTGAAAAGTGGGCGAGAGTAAGAGGTGACATAGTGATGAGACTGCAGGAAGTGATAGTAAAATGGAAGTCTGGTTCTTTGCAAGATAAAGGAGAAAGCTTATCAGAATAGGAAGGAATAATGATGATGGTGGTGTGTGCATGCATGAAAAAAAATGTTTACTATGTGCCAGGCACTGTGCTAATTGCTTTACAATTATATCTCATTTGAGCCTTACAATAACTCGGGGAGGGTGTGAGGTGGGGGGGGGGGAGTAGTTGCTGTTATTATTCACATTTTGCAAATGAAACTGAGGGAACAGGTTAAATGATTTGCCCAGGATCACATAACTAGAAAGAGTCCGAGATAAGATTTGAAATTAGAGAAAGAAATATTACACATATGCAAATATTTTTTAGTGGAGTAGAGTGCAGAATGGGATCATAAACTGGAGATACTGTCATTCAGCTTTCTTTATTTTACAGATAAAGAAACCAAGGGTTAGAAAGTTTTAATTGACTTAGTTAAGATTATACATTAGTCATAAGTAGCAGGGCTGACTTATCTTCTGCTATCCTGACCTAATGGCTTTTTCCAGGTCTGTAATACAACATTTGTAGATCTGACCAAGGCCAAGCTTTTGATATTGTCAGTCATGAGGGCTTATGGAAAATTATATTAAAATTCAGTTGCCCAGAGAAGTTCATTAGTGTGATACAACAGTTTCATGATGGCAAGCTTGCCTGGGTTCTGCACAATGAATGGGCCACGCTCTGGAGCTTTCCCATTCACCAGTGGAATGACATAAGTATGTGCTTGCCTCGATGCTTTTTTGCATGATGTTTTTTGCCATGTTGTCAAATGCCTTGAGTGAGGACAAACATGAGATCAAAGTCAGCTGCTGGACTGATGATGAATTCTTCAACTTGAAAAGGCCAAAATGGAAGGAGTGTTGGTACATAATTTTTTGTTTGCAGATGATTGTGCACTCAACACAGCCTCCGAAGCTGAGATGAAACAGTGTGTGGATCAATTCTCTGCTGCTTCTGCTAATTTTGGCCTACAATTAACACCAAGAAAATACAGCTCCTCTATTAGCTGACAGTACAACATCCATATGTGGAACTATTATAATTAAAGTAAAGTGGGGTTTTGAATGCCTTAGATAAATTCAGCTATCTACACTGTCTGTAAAGATATGAGATCATAAAAATGAAATATCTGTGTTTAAGAGCCTACAACATGGTTGTGGAGAAAAAATGTACAGATAAAAAAGAAAAATACAAAAAAGTGTTAAAGCAAACAC
The DNA here is from genome assembly GCF_902635505.1 of Sarcophilus harrisii. Taxonomy (NCBI): domain Eukaryota; kingdom Metazoa; phylum Chordata; class Mammalia; order Dasyuromorphia; family Dasyuridae; genus Sarcophilus; species Sarcophilus harrisii. The sequence goes on from NC_045428.1 coordinate 476,751,306, forward strand.
AAAGTAAAACAAGAAATATTACGTAGAAAATTTATAGTGATATAGATATTAGAATATAATATAGGGTAAGGATTTGCACATACACACACACATAGTGTTAATGGAGGGGAGGGGGGGCTTTTTAAGCAACACCTTGAATGATTTAAGGATGTAGGTTATTTATTGCCATTCTGCTTTTCATGTTAAAGTTGTATGTATTATCTTATTTCCTCATTCTATACCCATAAAGTAATTTAAATTCGAATAGGCATAATTTCAAAGAATTGGTTAATGTCATTTAGCATTTTTACCCTTGGAAGTATTAAGTGAAAAAATAATAACTTCTGCCTAACTTGAGAACCAAAAAAAAAAAACCACACCTTAAAGTGACATGAATATATAATACTTCCTTTAAAGAAAAATAGAAATTATTTTAACTTTTCCAGAATTAGATGTTTCCTCTTAGAATAGATCATATATAATCTTGGTTCAAATATCTGCTTTTATTGCTTAATGCTCTGTATAATTCTTTGTTAGGCCTCAAGAGAGAGGTATCATGTTCCAAAACTAAAGAAGTGATAGTCATGCTATAATTTGCCTTGGTCAGACTACATTTTTGAAGTTATGTTCATTTCTGGTAACTACTTTTCAGGAATGATGTTGATAAACAGGAGAACATGCTGAGAACAACAAAGATAATGAGTTTATTCATATAACAAATAGCTGAAGTATTTAGCCCAGAGAAAAGAAGTCTTTTTAAGAAGTGATAGTGGTCTTCCAAGTATTCGAAAGGCTGTTCTGCAAAGACATAGACTTATTTTGTTTAACCCTAGAGAACAGAATTGGGAACAATGAACAAAAGTTGAGGAGAGAGAAAGTTAAATTTGATAGGAAAAACTTTTATTACAAGTTTAGACTGAAGTCTGCAGGAGCAGGTACTATCTTTTGCCTTTCTTTGTATTCTTAACGCTTAGCACAATGCATGGGACATATTAGGCACTTAATAAATGTTTATTGACTAATAATTAAAGCAGTTCTTGAGTAGTATGGGTTGTCTTGACAGGGTACTGTTTTCTTCATAAAGATTTTCAAGCAGAAGTGAAATGACCATTTGAGCTTGTTATAGAGGGAATTATGGTTCAGATATGGGTTGGACAAGCTAAGTTCTGAAATTCTGCCCAACTTTTGATATTCTGTGACTTACTTTTTGTTAAATTATAATATTAAATGTACTTTTTATTAAATTCTGAGCACCATTTTTCATATGACATTACTGTAATGTGAAGCTTTTTTTTTCTTATGATGTTGAACTCTTCATGATTTTCATTTCTTAAAATTTTTCCTAAATATTTATCACTAAAAATGAGATTGGGGAGGATAGGCTTCTTTAAGAAATGGATGCAGTTTGGAAATTGAATGTGATAGATATTGTGAAGGTAAGAGTAGAAATTTCAATTAAATATAAGTGATGGATTGTTATAATTTCATACCCTTACCACATAAAAACAGAAATTCCAAATGAATGTTTTTGTAATGGCTTTGAAGATAGTGAAAAAGGATTTCCTTTTCCTGTCAAATTTGACTATTATGTAACATTATAAGAAATTTTTTTAGCAATTGAAAGGAAATATGAAAATAGAAAATAGCATTAGCAGACAAAATAGTATAGTAACAGTAGCAAGATGTAAAAAAACAGAATACTTTTTAAGTTTAAAGTCAGGTCTGTCACCTTCTTAAATTGTCAAAGATATATAGTAGAGACATTAAAATCATAACATCTTTTTTTTGAGTGCCTCTTATATTTGTACTTAAATTACAGATGAGTGCTACTTTGTAAATTGAGAGTTTCTACAAGAATTTTTTATATTAATGGTATCATAAGTTTAGACTAAAAAAAGGTACGTATAGGGAAATAAAGGCAGCGGAGTAGAGCTCAAGGTTCTAATCTACCACTTGATGCAAGTTTTGTAACACTGGACAAGTCATTTAATTTTTTCATGTCTCAGGTCACAGGTTGTGACTATCTTGGTGGAAAGAATCCCCACACTGGGAGTTCCACACTTTGGAATCATCATTTGTGTGGTTTAAGTCTGATGTAATTTTTTTCTCTTTTCAATAAAGATGACCTGACATTAATTCGGAAGAATAGAATGGCTCTGTTTCAGCATTTGACCTGTGTACTTCCTATCCTGGATAGTCTTTTAACATCGGGTGTGATTAATGAGCAGGAACATGATGTTATTAAACAAAAAACACAGACGTCTCTACAAGCAAGAGAACTGATTGATACCATTTTAGTCAAAGGAAATGCTGCAGCCAATATTTTTAAAAACTGTCTCAAAGAAATTGATTCTGTGTTGTATAACAATTTATTTGGTAAGTTTGTAGGAAAAATATTTTAGGAACAAAGTGGATCAGTTGACAGGTTTTTACTGCATTGATCTCTATCAATTAATACAAATAATGTAAGAAAAATTTCATTCTTTTTGCCCAACATTGAATAACTTTGTTGTTGTGGCAGTACTTTTATCCCCTCTCTATTCTTTATTTGCTAGTGCTTTCTTACTTTGTCCTTGAAACTCCTATTTTATTAGTTAAGTTGCCTGTCATCCATAATCAATCTTTCTGTGCTGGCTGCTTTTTTTACTGCTCTATCTCATAGTCCCTACAGGTAACATTAATGTATTCCTTGTTTTAAACTGCCACTTCTAGATTGTTATTCTGTCACCATTATGCAGCATTTTCTCCTTTCAAAGTGTGCTATCTGATGAACCCATGCTCTTCTGATTCTTGATTTCCTGAATAATTTTCCACCATATTTATTATTGTTTCTCTTCATCTTGACTTTTGGTGTCTTGATTTTTTGCTGTTCTTGCAGTCCTTCAGTTTGCTTGTGGCCTTACTTTTTTCCTATGATTGATTAATTATTTCAATAAAGTCTTCCTTTTCTACTTTTGATTATCCTGTCTTTTAATCATTATCCCTTCCTAGCACCCATTTCCTGTTTTTAATTCCCATACAGATGAACACTATTTGAAAAAAAATCATGAAATTCTATTGATTGGGATGGGATAAAGAAATGATGTGATAAGTAAAAGAACTATCATGTAGCATTGAGGGCATAAATGGTGATAAAGAATATAATTTCTGATAGACCCAGTCAGTAGAATTTTGTGATTTCTTCTAATAGTGTACTTTTCAGATTTTATGAATTCTCCAATTCTCCAAGTCTTTTTTTTTTTTTTTTTTTTTTTTTTTTTTTACTGAGGTAGTTGGGGTTTAAGTGACTTGCCCAGGGTCACACACACTTAGGAAGTATTAAGTGTTCGAGGTCAAATTTGAACTCAGGTCCTCCTGACTTCAGGGCTGGTGCTCTACATACTACACTACCTAGCTGCTCCTCTCCCTGAGTCTTAAGAAATGTCCTTACACTTGGAAAGATTGAAGGTATCCAAAATATATTCCTTCAGTGGTGGTTCTCTTTTAAACCTTGTTATCTATATCATTTCTTTCCTTTCAATATTAGAAGAAAAGATAATTTTGTTCCTTGACTTTTTTTAAAAATAAAGTTTTATTGACATATTTTGGATTTTCTTTTATATCATCAATATTTTCCCTAGTATTTCTCATCTTTCTTCTCTGAGAATCATCCCATATAATTTATCTCAAAGATGAAGAAAAAAAATTGGTACTTTATTAGAGCTAGTTCTTGTTTTATTTAAGCCCTTCATCATTTGCCTTCATGTATTTTGTGCTTTTCAATCTTTCCCCTCTACTGGCATTCTCAAACAGAATACATGCTTACATTTTCCATATTCGAAAATAAGAAGTTTTCCTTCTTCTGAATTTAAAATTTTAAAAATTATATATTGATATGCTTATTTCTCCAAGTTTTTCTTCCCTTCATTGCTGAATTTTAATGCATCCTTACTATCTATATTTCCTCACTTTTCACTCATCAAACTCTTAAAATTTAGCTGCTTCTTCTCAATTCAGATGGCTTTTTTTTCTTAAGTTACTAATGATCACCTTATTTTAAGTTTTCATCTGCCTTATCTCTATAGCCTGTTGATTTCTTCACCCTCCCCCCCTTCTTTTTGTAATACTTTTTTTTTTTCTGTTGGCTTCTGATTTTGTTCTCATAAAGTTTTTGACCTGTCTCATTTTCTTTCAAAATTTGATGCTTTCCAGTTTTGACTTTGTCCCAATTCTTTTTTTCTACACTTCAGCTTTGGATAGTCTTAGCTATTCTGACTGTTCAGGAGACATTTCTTGCAGCTTCCTGTAAGATATTTCCAATTGGGCAACCTCCAGGTATTGAAAATTTAACTTGTCCAAAATCCTTGCCCCTTCTCTCTCTCTTTTTTTATTTGATACTCTCACCTGGATTATTCTGATGGTTTTCATTTTCCCTATGACTAGAATCTCCCACATCTCTACTTTGTCCTTCATAAAACTGAAAATCATCTGTTTGCACAGTTCTGATCCCTTAACTCCCCTACATTAACGTTTAGTGTCTCCTTATTGCTTATTGGATTCAATTTAAATTCCTTAGTCTAATATTTAAGGTCCTCATCAACCTGGTTCCAGTCTTTCTTATTTTCCCATCCTAATTTTACATTACCACCATTCAGATACTCTCTGTTCCAGGTAAATTTAATTACTAGCTATTCCTTGACCTTGCCCTCTAATCTCTTTTAGGTCTCTATTCATAGGAGCATCCTGAATGCCTAGAATGCCTCCTCCCTCTTTACCTTCAAGAGCCTAGCTCACCTGATGTCACTGTATTAAGGTCTTTTCTTATTTATTCTGGCCCCAATTAAAATTTTAAAAATTGTCCTAGAATATTTTGGCTAAGTCTTTCCTTTGCCCCCAACATTCTACATTCTAGTATATTTGTATATCTCTTACATCAACTCGTGGACACTATAAAATCTTTGAAGGCAAGTATTATTAGTTTTTTTTTCTTCCATCTTTGTATTCATAGCACACTGTAGGTAATAGTAGGCTCTTAGTATTTATTGAATTATTTTGGATTTTTGTTGACACTGTAGGATCCTACTTTTGATTTGGAAAGGACTTTTTAAAAGAGGCCATCAAGTCCAGTTGCCTCATTTGTAGTTTAGAAAACAAAAGCTCTATCAGTCACTTTAATCTTGAACTTTAACTCACAGAATCTCAGGAGTTGGAAATAACCTTGGGAGTTTATCTAGTCCAATAAGAATTCCACTACAACATACCGATAAGGAAATTTTTGATTTAGTATACCTTTATTTAAAGGGAGCTTTATCTCAAGGAGACAAGTTCCACTTCTGGAGAGCCTTAATTGTTCAGAAATATCAAGATTCAATTTTCCCTTTTCTTTATTATTTACTCTTTGGGACTAAGTAGAATTGAGTCTAATATTTCTTCCATGTGACAGTGTTTTGAATTAGAATTTTGAATTAGACAGCATTATTTAGTATTAGATTCAGCCCAGGGTCCTAGTCTCCAAGAGCTGTTTGAATCCTGTTGTGAATCTTTTCTATCTCAAGGTCATACAGATCATTGCTAAAAATGTTCAATTTATCAGCACATGATTAAGCTCAAGGTTGTCCTTGAAACTATTAATGATTATGAATTTGGCCATTTAGCCATATCCAAATCCATCTCATTGTAATATCATCTAGCCCATATCTCTCCAAAATAAATAATTTGAGATTTGGCTAAAGTCTAGGTCAGCTTTATTTCTCACATATTTATGTGTGTGCAAGCATACGCACAATCTCCTTTACCCTATCTACCACTAATTAGTGCTAGCTTTTGATATCACTATTTACCTAGATACTCATTAAATGTTCCTTTAGTAATATATTCTAGATTTTGTTTTATTTTTTTAGAATTGAAGTCAGGCTCACTAGTCTTAAAATCTGTAGGCTCCATTTACTCTTTGACTCTTTTCTTTAGCCATACCTCAGCTGCCAGGTTTTGTCTGTTGTATCTTGGTACTGTTTCCAGCTATCCTTGTTCCTCTAGAATGGACTATTTTAATATTTCTTAACTAGTCTTTCTTTGTCTGGTTTATTCCTTTATTCTACTTGTCATGCGATCTTAATACTATGCTCTTTCCTATTCTCAAAAATTTTCACTTAGTATCTCTTGGAAGTATAAACTTAACCTGTTTTTAATGGTGATTCTCTACAATCTGGTGCCCTATATATCGTCCTCTTATATTTTTCATTCTAGTTGATTTTTGATTACCCCATCTCATATTGCCATCCTGCCCGTGCTTTCCATGCTTTCCATTCCTGGATAATGTGAAGAATAAAATCCATTCTCTTTTCCATCTTTTAAAGCCTTTACTATTCCTTATCCAAGAGTTGAAAGTGATTTTCACCACCCTCATATGTAACACTGCATTTTGTACAGATCTGTCCTATGCATACATAACATTTCCCTTTGTATCACACTTATTTCCCAATGGATGGCAAGCTCCTTGAGATGAGGGTATGTGCCATACTTTTGCCTGTGTCCTCCATAACCTAGTATAGTTCATTACTTATAGAACATATTTAAATCATTTTAAAAATTGAGTATAACTGATTATAATATAATATTTCCTCAGTCTAAATTATTCCAGTTGTTATATATTACTCTGACAAAATATTCTCATTTTGAGGAAAAGACATATTTTGTATGGTGATGTTTGTATATTTTTTTCTAGTGGAAAAGAACATGAAGTATATTCCAACAGAAGATGTTTCAGGTAAAGCTGTTATGATCGATCAAGCTTCTATTTTAATACTTAAAAGGGACTCTAGGTGCTGTTCATTTTCTTTATTCTTTATTCTTTATTCTTCATGGCTCACTTATACCAGAATTTAGAATTATATGAAGAGAAAAAGAACTGTTATTAGTTTAAAATTATCTCTTTTCTTTGTAGGTCTTCCTATGGAAGAACAGCTTAGGAGATTACAGGAAGAAAGAACATGTAAAGTTTGTATGGACAAAGAAGTTTCTATTGTATTTATTCCTTGTGGTCATCTGGTAGTATGTAAAGAATGTGCACCTTCTCTAAGAAAATGCCCAATTTGCAGGGGTATAATCAAAGGTACAGTTCGTACTTTTCTTTCATGAAAAGAATCCATATATGCAAATTTGTGTGAAGCAGACTTCAAAAATGATCGCTCTGAAACCTTTGGAAGAAAGAAGTGTTTCAAGGCTTTTTTGTAGTAAATTAACATATATAACTCTGCCTTGGTATCAGTATCTGGTATTCTTAAAGTATCTGGTATTCATATACTATTGTCATAATTCCTTGAAAGTTTGTGTGTGTTGTGTATGTTTATGTGCATGATTTCATGTTGGAAAAGCAGGATAAAGCTTAAGTGCTTGAAAGTATAAGAATAACATAGACATATTGCTTTTATGCAGCATTTTTGGATTATTGAACTTGATTAGCTTACTAGAACATTTGAATACTTCATAAGTGTAGTCATAGATATGGGAACCATGAGCCCCCAAATTTGTCATAATTCCAGTGCTATTTTGTTGTAAAATAGAGACTATCTAATTAGCTGGGGTAAAAATTTTTCCAACTATGACGAACGGATTAATAGCAAAATGTTTAAGAGAGAGACTTAATCTAAATGTTTGGCTCAGTTGAATATATATGTATGTATGTATATATACACATATTTACACATGTGTACATATACATATGTGTGTATGTTGAGTAATGTATTGTTGTCTTTAAAGAGATTTCAGATTAAATCTCATTATCTCAAAATTTTTTTAACAAATGAATCTCAATTTAGGACAGATAAAATTAAAATCAGCTTTTTGCATTATAATAATGTGATTTACAAAAGGGTTTCTTTAGTGATCTGTATTATGTGTAAAGCGATTCTGTTTCAGGAGCATAGCTGTTATATGTTTGTTTGTTGTAAAAAATGAATAATGCCAATGTGGTAGGATGATAATACCATATTCTTTATAAGCTAATTATATTGTTTTGTAAAACTTAAGTAATATGTCTCTTTTTGTAATGTGTATCTACTGTAATTATTTGTTTTTATGAATTCTTTGTGTTGTGTTAGTAGTTTTAATAAATGTTTGATATGCACTTAGTGTGGAGTTATCTAAAACTATCTGGTTGTCATCTTTGTTTCCTACAATGCTTTGCATGTTGTAGTCAATAAATATTTGTTAATTAAAGAATAAATAAATGCAGCGAAACAGGTAGTCCTGTGCTTTGATTGTGGAATTGTCAGTGTAGAAGTGTTCTTATGTATCTGGGTTCTCTCTGATAGTTCTTTTCATATTGTAAGAAAATTACAATTAAATAATATAATTAATCTTGAAGCCTTATTGTGGTTTTTTTCCCTGACTTTTTTGGAATACTTTAAAAAAATATTAGGAACTTAATATTTATCAACAAATAGCAGGCATTTCAATTTACAAAGAAAAAAGATTACATAAGAAAAATTCTGTTACAATGTTAGAACTTAATATGTCTTTATGTGCATTCAAAAAATATATATATATATATATTATTTTTTATAGGAGGAAAAAGGAAGGACAAGGACTTTTTCTTTGTTTTCCTAGCACTTAGCACAAGGCTTTGCACATCAGAAGTGCTCATTAGGTGCTTGTTGAACAAATGGAGTAATATATATTTATTTCTTACATACTGCATAAATGATATCACAGGCCTTGCCTCATGGAATTTGATTCTTTAGTGCTAAGAATCAACTGGCTAATTACGGAAAAGAATACATGTGGCAGAGCAAACAGTTTTTTATGTGGTTCCATTTTAGGTTAATTTTGTTAATTTCCATTTATTCCATAGAAAAAAGGACAGCTGTTTATTATCTTTGGATGGAACATTAGAGGTCTAATCTGATTCTCTCACTTTTTGTTATTTAGTTGTTTTAGTTTTATTTGATTCTTTGTGACCCAATTTGGAGTTTTCTTGGCAAAGGTACTGGAATAGTTTGCCATTTGTGACTTGGGCCAGGGTCCCACAGCTAGTAAGTGTCTGAGGTCATATTTAAATTAGGGAAGATAAGTCTTCCTGACTTCAGGCCTCGCACACTAACCAACCACTGTACTACACTGAAGTAATTTGCTCAGTCATAGAGGTACTATCAGTGGTGTAGTTTGAATCTAGAGTGAGTGTACTTTCTATTATAATCTATGTGTAGAAGTTATTAATAATGTCTTGAAAACTAGTCAGGTCCGAATTGCCTAAGAGATATCTCTGTGATTGTGACTGATTTGTATGTCATTTCAGGGATCTTATGTCTTAAGTCTTAATTAGTTGTTAATGTTCAGAGATTCTAAAACGAAGATTTTATAAAACAATAACATTTTGGGAATTGGGAATTACCTCAGTGGTCATAGTCTAATTTATACATGAAAAGAATTCCCACATAACATGCTTTGGGAAGCTTTTTACAGCTCTTGATAACTGAATGGAGGATAAACTGGAGTGGGGAGAAACTTAGGGCTGGGGAAGTAACCAGAAGGCTCCTGTAGATGAGATGATGAGGTCCTGCACCAGGGTTGGCTAAGTGAATGGATAGGAGGATGCACTCGAAGAGATGTTAAGAAGATAGAAACAATAGGATTTGTCCATAGATTGGGTGAGATTGCAAGCTTGGGGGGGGGGGGAAGGGGGGCGAGTTTGAGGGAAAGAGAATTCATTTGGGAGCATGGAATAGCCAATTCACATCGTCCAGCATATGATGAGAGCCTGAAGGTGAGGAGAGGTTAGGACTGGATAAATAAGTCTGAGAATCACTTACATATAAATATTAGTGGAATCCACAAGAACTGATGAGATCTCACAGTGCAAGATACTGTAGAGGGAGAAAAGGGCCAAGGATAGACCTTTGGAGGATGCCCAGTGGAAGATCAAGGAAAACTGAAATAGTCAGACAAGCATGATGAGTACTGGGGAAAATTAGAAGAACCTGGAGAAGAGAAAAGTGTATCCAAGAGGTGACTTAATTGCCAGAGTTAAAAGGCTGCGGGGTCAAAAAAGCAAAGAAAAAACCATTAGAAGTGGCAATAATATCAACTTGGAAGGGAGGCAATTTGAAAATTTCTCTTGAAAGATAACTTTTAAGAAAGCTCTGCCTTGGTTTTCAGCAAATTTAACATTCTAATGGGAAGACACATGTAGGATAATGGTGGCCAAGGAGGGGCACTTTGATCTGGAAAGTTAATTATGGTGAGTGGTATTGTAGGGTACTTAGTCTGATATACTCCGATGAAGTAGATTTGATCAAGGTTGTAGAATAAGAGATCAGGAAGCTTTGGCAGAGATGTCCAGAGAAGAATAATGAATTAGTAAGTTTTAATAGGGAGACAGTGTTAACAACTTGAGAGGATCAGAAAAGGATAGTATTTTTAGTATCATAACTAGTTAGTTCATTTGATTAGATGATGGTTCTAAACCTAGAATCCATGAACTTTTAAAAATATATTTACTTTTAAATTATTTTCCTGTAATTGTCTTCCTTGGTAATCCTTTAAGATCCATAGGCTTCTTTAGACTGCCAAAGGATCTGTGGCACACACAAAAGTTAGGAACCCCCAATTTAAGCATTGTTATGAGACAATTGCTCAGTGCCCAGCACACGATAGGCACTTAAAAACTTTTGTGATTGATAGACTGGACCACATTTTATAAGATATAACAACTTGCAATACAAGAACCATCAGGTGAATAATTGATTTTGGATCAGCAAAGACCCAATACTACTTGGAAAAAATAGCTCAAGACACTGTTCACAGGTGTCTTGAATATAAACACAGGGACAGTACAAAATAAATATTTGCTTACATGCCTACTAGCATTGTACTAGGAGTACAAGATTTACCTTAAAAAATTAGAAAACCAGGTACCATATAATTCTGTGCATTTTTTTTTTTAAAATAGCCTTTTATTTACAGGATATATGCATGGGTAACTTTACAACATTAACAATTGCCAAACCTCTTGTTCCAATTTTTTACCTCTTACCCCCCCACGCCCTCCCCCAGATGACAGGATGACCAGTAGATGTTAAATACATTAAAATACAAATTAGATACACAATAAGTATACATGACCAAAACGTTATTTTGCTGTACAAAAAGAATCAGACTCTGAAATATTGTACAATTAGCTTGTGAAGGAAATCAAAAATGCAGGTGTGCATAAATATAGGGATTGGGAGTTCAATGTAATGGTTTTTAGTCATCTCCCAGAGTTCTTTCTCTGGGCGTAGCTGGTTCAGTTCATTACTGCTCCATCGGAAATGATTTGGTTGATCTCGTTGCTGAGGATGGCCAGGTCCATCAGAACTGGTCATCATATAGTATTGTTGTTGAAGTATATAATGATCTCCTGGTCCTGCTCATTTCACTCAGCATCAGTTCGTGTAAGTCTCTCCAGGCCTTTCTGAAATCATCCTGTTGGTCATTTCTTACAGAACAGTAATATTCCATAATATTCATATACCACAATTTATTCAGCCATTCTCCAACTGATGGACATCCATTCAGTTTCCAGTTTTTACACTACAAAGAGGGCTGCCACAAACATTCGTGCACATACAGGTCCCTTTCCCTTCTTTATAATCTCTTTGGGATATAATCCCAGTAGTAACACTGCTGGATCAAAGGGTATTGTGCATTTCAATTTGAAGGACAGCACTCTAGCAACTATTCCATTTCTTCTGATTAGATATTCTGGCTATTCAGGTATGCTTTTATTTAGGTAGGTGGTGACCTAGAATCTTATTTTCTGAGTAACCAGGTTTGCAACAAAGGTCTTAAGGAAGCAGCTTATTTGAGTGGAAACATGTATTTTCTAAAGTTTTGTGAATATGGCTAATATAACATTTTTAATGGGTGATCCCTAATTTAAATGCATACAAATGCCTAGGTACAACTTGGCACTTCAGAATATTTTGGAGTGACAGTGTCATCTAAGGATTCAGTCAACCAGTCTTCCTATGTATGGTTCAACAATATGACCATGTGATCCTGGGAAAACTTCCTGCTGCCTGAGGCAACTCAAGAATAAGTTGCAAAGCAAGTGCCTATCTATATTGCCAAAAGGAAGTTTCTTGTACTAATTAAATCATAGGTTAGTACTTTAAAAAAACTAGTCAGTCTTTGCTTAGTGTATCCAGCTTTCAGCAAATCACATTGATCTGACCCCAATAGTTTAACTTGAAGATGATAGAAGTTGTTACAGGATTAAGATTTATTTTTACAATTTTACAAAATGTCAAATATTCCCAACTTTTTTTGCATAATTTCCTTTTTAATGCATGTCATGTGACCACTAGCACAGAGCCGCCATGTATCTTTTTTTTTCAAATAATTACAATTGTATTTTATTTTCCAAATGAATGTAAAGATAATTTTCAGCATTTACCCTTGCAAAATCTTGTGTTCCAAATTTTTTTCTCTCCCTTCCTCCCACCCCCTTCCCACAGATAGCATGTAATCCTATATAAGCTAAAAATCAATGTTTTTTATACTGTTGACTAAACAACTCTTTCAGGTATTTGAATGTGTTGAAGGCAAGGTGAAAGACATCGCAAAGTCTCAGAGTTGGAAAGAACTTGAGGTAGTTTTGTTTAACCCTTACTTGGACAGAAATCCCTCTTTAGCATACCTGTAGTCATCCAGCTTGTGTCTGAAGACTATTACTGAAAAGGAAAGTGCTATTAATCAGTATTTATTAAGTACCCAGCATGTGCTTTCAGGCACTTTATCTTAAGCATCCCATTCCAGTTTTTTGGACAATTCTAATCATTAGTGAAAGGTAGGTAGGGTTGCTCCGTGGATAAAACACTGGGCTAGGAATCAGGAAGAGCATATGATAAAATGGATAATATCTTGGAAGCAACGCATAAACTCAGACTGTGAAACAGAGGGGATAACTACACACCTGTCAGATTGGTTAAGATGACAGGAAAAGATAATGTTAGAGGGAAGGTGGGAAAACTGGGACACTGATAACATTGTTGGTGGAACTGTGAATGGATCCAACTATTCTGGAGAACAATTTGGTCAAAAAGTTATCAAAACTGCATATCCTTTGATCCAGCAGTGTCTCTACTGGGCTTATATCCCAGAGAGATCTTAAAGGAGGGAAAGGGACCCACATGTGCAAAAATATTTGTGGCAGCCCTTTTAGTAGTGGCTAGAAACTGGAAACTGAGTGGATGCCCATCAACTGGAGAATGGCTGAATAAATTGTGGTATATGAATGTCATGGAATATTATTGTTCTGTAAGAAATGACCAGCAGGATGAATACAGAGAGGCCTGGAGAGACTTACATGAACTGATGCTAAGTGAAATGAGCAGAACCAAGAGATTACTGTACATGGCGGCAAGATTATACGATGATCAATTCTGATGGATGTGGCTTTCTTCAACAATGAGATGATTCAAACCAGTTCCAATTGTTCACTGATGAAGAGAGTCATCTATACCCACAGAGGGAACTATGGGAATTGAGTGTGGACCACAACATAGCATTCCATCCTTTTTTGTATCTTGTATTTTTGTTTTCCTTCTCAGGTTTTTTTTTTTTTTTCTTTCTAAATCCGATTTTTCTTGTGCAGCAAGATAACTGTATAAAAATGTATACATATATTGGATTTAACATATGCTTTAACATATTTAACATATATTGGACTACCTGCCATCTAGGAGAGGGCGTAGGAGGAAGGTGGGGATAATTTGGAACAGAAGGCTTTGCAAGGGTCAATGTTGAAAAATTACTCATCTATATGTTTTGTAAATAAAAAGTTTAAATTTAAAAAAAGAAAGAAAGAGGGGATTAGAAGGACCTTTCCAGCATGCTATGGGTCACAAAGAAGTAGATGATGATGAAACAAAAAGAGATTTTTTTTCCTTACATCAAGCTTACATTTTTCTCTTCACATTCCAGTCACTGATCCCACTTCTGTTTCCTAGGACCAAGCATTGACTTTGTTTCTAGTTTTGCTTTTACAAAAAGTGCCACTTTTTAATATGGTGGCAGGTATGGAACTTTTCTGACTTTGACATTCCTGGTGTATGTAATGTTAAAAATGAGATTTCTGGGTCAAAGGGCACGAGCATTTTGATCCCCTTTTAAAAAGTGTTGTTTCAAATCGCTTTCTATTATTTGGTTCCTCTGCTGTCAAAGATATCTTCCTAAAGTGTGGATTTGACCAGGCCATCTTCAGCCCCCCAAAGAAATGTTTTTTAAGAGGCAAATCATTTCCTTGTTTAAGGGTGAGAGTTAATATTCTATTTCCCACAACCCACTCCATCCCCACCTTTCTTTTTATCCAGGTCTATAATGCTTCATTATTCTTGTGAAAAGACTAAAGTATAAAGTACTATTTCTTTTCACCTGTGGAATTGGTGTAGGCATATTTTCAGTACCTTTTTGTTTTTTGCCTTTCATCTCCCCATTCATAGATCTACTATTCCTGCCTCCCAAAGATATATCCTCCTCCTCCTTGGAGGAGATCAGGATTTAGTCCATGTGTTAAGTCATCTAATTCTATAAGGTTTTTTTAAATTTTTAGTCCCCTGGGGCATTTATATCCATTTTGTTTGTATCTTATTGAGACAAGACTATATACTTGCCTTTTATATACATGCCTTTTTACTTATACTATATACATGCCTTTTCCATGTTGTCACCTGTAATGTTTACAATTCAAATATTTGCTCACTTTTTTTTTTTTTAAGTAATGACCTCAATCTACCCCTTTTTAGATAAAGATTCAATTTTTTTTTTCACCTGATGATTTACATTTAACTTTACAGAATATCATTTGGGGTTAAAAATTGAACAGTTTTGCTATTTGTAATATCTCATTCCATTCTTTGATTTCTTGTGACTCGTAAAATCCTGAGTAATTCAAATTGATGTTCCTTTACAGTTGATGGTATTTCACTTGAATACTTACAAAATTTGTTACTGGTATTATTACAATTTACCATCATTATATCTATTTTCAAGCATCATTGTTTTTTTCCATTGGGGATATGTTCAGTATTTTTTTGTTGTTGATACTCAGTTTTGGGCAGTTATCTTATATTTTCTTAAGTAGGATATTCAGGTTGTTGTTGTTGTTGTTGTTTTACATCATCTTTTGGAAAACTTAAAAAATTTAAATTACTTTTATGTGATCCATCTTCAAATTTTGTCATTCTGATTTGTGTAGAATTAATGTGTTCCTTAAAGTTGTTACCTTTTCTTTCTCTACTACCAAATTTTGTTCTGCTTCTATATTTCTCTAAGTCTGTCTCTTTCTAAGAGCTTTTTACCACCTGGCCCCAACTTTTGTAGGTTTTTAATCAGTTCTCTTTAGTGCAACTGTAGTGGCATTCATTTTTCTCTATTTGTATTCCTATTGCCTAGCACACACTAGGCACTTAAAAATGCTCACAGATTACTTCACAATTTATTATTGAAGAGCCTCCATTATGAAATCTATTTTCTGTATCTTGTTCTTCATCTTTTTTTTTCCCCTAATAAATGTTTACTTCCTCTTTATACATTTTCATTTCATTTTTTGGGGGAGAGTGAGTCCTTCAGTTTTAAAAAAATATTTAAAACTTAAAAGATAGGGAAAAAAATTACCACGTGCACAGCAGAAAATTAGAGCATATTCAAAATATGTAACAAGTTTCCATTTCAAGAAAGCATATATAAAACACCTTGTATTGAGAACTGTCCAT
This sequence comes from Sarcophilus harrisii, assembly GCF_902635505.1. Taxonomy (NCBI): domain Eukaryota; kingdom Metazoa; phylum Chordata; class Mammalia; order Dasyuromorphia; family Dasyuridae; genus Sarcophilus; species Sarcophilus harrisii. The sequence continues at coordinate 476,767,019 of NC_045428.1, forward strand.
CTTTTCTGTTTTCTTGTAGGTTTTCTTTTGTTCTCTGCTGAATATTTTTTACTTTATTCTTTTTTTCCCCTTTCATCCTCCCCACTTCCTCCAAATAGGCTACAGTTAAGCACAGATATATACATTCATAAACATTTGCATATATGCACACGTGCACACACACACACACACACACATAGATACCCTATTATACACATTTATATGTAGACAAATTCATATACTTCTATGGGAGGTTATACTATGTTTGGCAAGTTTCTCTGAAGGTAGATAACATCTTCCTTAGGTCTAAATATTTCCATATTTTTCTAAATCCACTAACTAATTTCCTATGCCACAACAGTACTATTTGTTTTGAATAGATTAAAACAATATTAACATGGTTGACAAATAATCTGGTGTTCCTCTTTTCTTTTGAGTGAGATCAATGATTACTATCCCTGCATTTTTTCTTAATAAATTCTATTCCTGATTATTATTGTGTTAGTTGTTTCTTATCCCTGAAGACCATTGTACTTTACTCCTACCCAATAGCTTCCCTACTCTTACTGAACTTCCCCCCTCCAAGGTTCCCTCCTTTATCCTTTTTCCTCACCTTTTCCCTTTCTTTTCATCCCATTCCATTAAACTACACACCATATTACCTTCCTGTTAATTTACACACCCTTCCTTGCCCCACTCATTTCTTTTTAAATTTTGAAGTTTTACACTATTCTCTCTCTCTGCACACACACACAAATACACATGTATACTACATATATGAATATGTATGTACTGTTCCCTCTTTAATCCATTCCTCCCTCATATGAATAGGATTTCAGAACTACCAGCCCTCATCCCCCATCAAATTTTTGTGTGTCAGTTCTTGCTTTCCCCTCATTTTTTTTTTCTTTTTAAAAATAATAGCTTTTTATTTTCAAAATACATGCAAGGAGAGTTTTCAGCATTCACTCTTGCAAAACCTTTTGTTCCAAATTTCTCTCCCTCTCTTTTCCCCACCTCCTTTCCTAGAAAGCAAGTAATCCAATATAGGTTAAACATGTGCAATTCTTTTATACATATTTCTAAAAATATGCTGCACAAGAAAAAATAGACCAAAAGGAAAAAAAATGAAAAAGAAAAAAAAACAAAAAAGGAGAAAATACTATATTGTGATCCACATTCAGTCCCCATAGTCCCCCATTTACAGATGGCTCTCTCCAGAGCTACATCCATCAGAATTGATCATCCTATAATCTTGCTGTTGTGTATAATGATCTGGCTGTGCTCACTTCACTTAGCATCAGTTCGTGTAAATCTCTCCAGGACTCTCTGCAATCATCCTGCTGATCGTTTCTTATAGAACAATAATATTCCATAATATTCATATACCATAACTTAATTCAGTCATTCTCCAACTGATCTACTCAGTTTCTAGTTCCTTGCCACTACAAAAAGGGCTGCTACCAACATTTTTTGCACATGTGGGTCCTTTTCCCTCCTTTATGTTTTCTTTGGGATACAGGTCCAGTAGAGACACTGCTAGCTGAAAGGCTGTGTGCTGTGTACAGTTTTAAAGCTCTTTGGGCATAGTTCCAGATTGCTCCCCAGAAGGGTTGGATCATTTCATGACTCCACCAACAAGGCTTTAGTGTCCCAGTTTTTCCACATCCCCTCCCACATTTATCCTCTTTTCCTGTCATTTCAGCCAATCTGAGAGGTGTGAAATGGTACCTCAGAGTTGTCTTAACTTCCATTTCTCTAAATCAACAGTAATTCAGAGCAGTTTTTCATATAACTAGAAAATTTCATTTTTACAATTATTGTTTTTATATTTTCCTACATGGTTTTGCTTTTTAGAATCATTATATTTAGCTACCTCTACTCTTCTTTTGAGCTACCCAATTACTAATTAGAATTTTAGAGATGGTTTACATTTCACATTTCCATATATAAAAGCACAAACCATTTGTTCTTATTAAGTCCCTTGAAATTAGTTTTTGACATTTCATATTTCTCGTGTAATTTTCTATTAGGTATTTTTTTCCCAACCAAATCCTGAAAAAGTGGCAATTTGTTGAATGTCCATTTTTACTCATACAGGATATGATTAACTTTGCTGGATATAATATTTTTTGGTCACAATCCTACTTCTTGTGATCTTTGATACATAGTATTCTAAGACTTGTGTCTTTTATTGTAGCCACTGATAGGTCTTGTGTGATTCTAATTGTATAGCTCCAGCATATTTGAATTGTTTTTGTTTTTTCTTGTTAAATTTTCTCTTTATCTGGAGATTTTAAAATTTAGCAATGATTTTTCTGTAGATTTTTCTCAAATCTCTTTCAGATGGATTTTTTCCTCTTTCTACTTTCCCCTTTTGTTCCAACATTTTAGGACAATTTTCTTTAATCATTTCTCATATTATCGTATCAAGATTATTTTTTTATTTTTGATCATAGCTTTCAGGTAGTCCAATTATCTCATTTTCTCTTCTTGATCTATTTTCCATATCAGGTTATTTTTCTTATGAGATGTCTCACTTCGATTTTTTCATTCTTTATATTTTATTATTTCTTGGTCTCTTATGACTGCTGGCCTCCCCCTGCTCAATTCTAATTTTCAAAGAATCCTATTCTTAAGACTGGTCTCCTTTTCTAGTTGGTTGGCTTTTTATAATCTTGCTTTTCTTGGATTGTTCTTATTTTATTTTTTCCTCAGTATCATTTGATTTTTAAAGTCTTTTTTTGAGTTCTTCTATAAATTATGTTGGGGCAGGTGACCATTTGGTATTACTCCTTAAGGTAGAAGTGGCTTTCTTTACTTGTTTTCTCTGAAGATGAACTCCTGTCTTCCCTATTCCCACAGTAACATTTCATAGTTGAGTTCTTTATCAATTGCCTGCTCATTTTTTTTAAGTGCTTGTTAGTTTAATCACCTCTAGTCCTGGAGTGATGAGGGAATGGTGCCTCTAGTCTCAGGTTTTCCTTCAGTTCTCCCCTCTGGCCTGGGACCTCAAACTACAAACTTCCGAGTCAGTTTCCACCACAGTATTCCCGCCGCACTGGTTCTGCACTTGCCATGTGCTGGTTCCTTCTCACCCAGGGCCATCTCTGCAGCACAGCTGGGCTCACCATTTCTTCTCAATAGAGATTCCTTCAACCTTCCCAACCTTACATGTCTGACGTCCCACATTGTCTGGGAAATGAAAATTCCGGTCTTTGGGGCAGGCTACCTCTTAATCCAGCTAACCTGAGGGCTCCCGACTTGTTTCAGAGGAACGAGCTTGTTCAAATTTTTTTCTAAAATGGGACTATTTAAGTAACTTTCCTCTTCTGTTAATCCGAGCAATTTCTATTTTTGTAAATATTCGTCCATTTTGATTAGATCAGAATTGATACCATACAGTTGGGCAAAATAGCTCCTAATTATTGCTTTAATTTCTTTGTCATTGATGTTAAGTTCACCCTTTTTGTTTCTGACACTTAAATTAACCAAAGGTTTATTTTGTGTTTTTTCACAAAATTAACTCTTTTATTAGTTCAATAGTTTTCTTAGTTTCAATTTTATTGATCTCTCCTTTGACTTATAGAATTTCTAATTTAGTATTTAATTAGGGGTTTCTAATTTGTTCTTTTTCTAGCTTTTTTAGTTGCATGCCCAATATATTGATCTCTTTATTTTATTCATGTAGTTTAGAGATATAAAATTTCCCTTAAGAACTGCTTTGACTGCACCCCACAGGTTTTGGTATGTAGTCTCATTATTGTCATTCTCTTGGATGATATTATGGATTGTTTCTGTGATTTGTTTGACACTCATTTTTTTGAATTAGATTATTTAATTTCCAATTGATTTTTAGTCTTATCTTTTCCTGTCCCTTTATTGAATATAATTTTTGGTTGCATCATGATCTGAAAAGGAAGCATTTACTATTCGTCTTTCTGCATTTGATTGTGAGGTTTGTATGCCATAAATGGTCAGTTTTTGTGAAGGTACCATGTACTGCGGAGAAAAAGGTCCCCATTTGGTTTTCTCAAGAGGCCTATCATACCTAGTTTATTATTAACCTCCCTAGTTTCTTTCTGGTTTATTTTGTGGTTAGATTTGACTGACTCTGAGAGGAGAAGGTTGAGGTCCCCCACTATTATAGTCTTGCTGTCTACTTCTTCCTGTAACTGGCTTAAAATCCCCTCTAGGGATTTGCCTACTTTACCTCTTGGTACATACAGATTTAGGATCATTACTACTTCATTATTTATAGTACCCTTTATCAAGATGTACTTTCCTTCCTTATCTCTTTTACTAAGATCTATTTTTACTTTTGCTTTATCTGAGATCAGAATTGCTACCGCTTTTTTTTTTTTTTTTTTAAACTTCAGCTGAAGCCTAATAAATTTTGTACCAGCCAGCGGGGAGGGTCACAGGTATGACAAGGGGAGAAGAGAGCTTCCTTGGCATGATTAGGTCCTCTGCAAGGAGTTGAGCTGAAGGAAGCTTGTTATATAGGCAGCTCTTGGTGGGGGCTGGGAGTAATTTGATCTGGAATCAGAATAGAGAATCTTGGAATTGAATGAGTGTCCCTGGACATTATAATCTCCAACTCATTAGAGGTCAAAATCTAGATCTCCAGCTCGGGCTAAGTAGGAGTGGTCATGGACTCAACTAATCCCATCCAGATAACAGAATGAAACCACTTTATCTTGATTCCTTGGGGCAGGTCTCTTAGGGGAGAGCTTCTCTGAGGGAGTTTCTCAAGCTTTCCCCCCAAAGTCCAAGAAAGAGGAGAGTTTTGGGTCTCCCCTCATCATTTTGAGCCTCTTCATGTTAACTAATTGTCCCATTATACCTCCCCTTTTCTTTTTTCAGTACAGACCTTTTCCCACCCCTTAATGAATTTTTCTTTGTCATCACATCAAGAGACCATAGACAACCCTAGCTTCAGTCCATATGATGCCCCCCCTCTGTCAGCTTCCAGTGACAGACACAGTTCTCAAGAGTTACACTGTTTTCCCATCTAGGGATATAAAGAGTTTTAACCTTTGAATAATATATATTTTCCTGTTACCTTTCTATGCTTCTTCTGAGTCCTGTGTTTTTGTAGATTAATTTTTGTTTAGTTCTGGTTTTTCAAAAGAAATGATTGAAACTCTCTTACTTCATTGAAGCTCTATCGCCCTGTGTTTCAGAGGAACTAGCTTGGAGGTGTATACATCTCACAGGAGCCAAACTCTTTCCAGGCATCTTTCTTCAGATCTTCTCTGATTGTCCCAGAAAGACCACTGTTCTGTCCCAACTCCTATTTGTTTTTAACTGCTTTGTATTTGCCCTGAGGCATAGTTTTGTCTTGTTTGGGGGAGGAGTGGAAATCTAGAGAACTCAATTTTCTGACCTATCCATAGCCCCACCATCCCAGAATCTTCTTGTTCTTTGTCTTTAATCCTTTATTGGTAACTGATTTCAGATCCCAATTTCCATTCTTTTAAGTGTTTTCACTTTTGAACCATTAAAAAATTTCTAATAATGTTTTTGATTTCTGGGGAGTCCACAAAATTCTTTTTTTCCTTTGATTTTTGATTAATTTCCCTTTATAACAACACAATAAAATGTTGAATGTGTTTTGACCTTAAATTTATTTTTAATTTTCCTTTTTGTCTTTTCTACTCTTTTTGACGATTTATCTACTCATGAACTCATTTATATTTAGGCTTTCTCCCTTTGACTTTTGGTTTTTCTCTTATTTGCATTGATTCTCTCTGTTTTCCCTTTAACTCCTATTTCTTCCATTTCCAATGTATTAGGAATGTCTGTTTTCCTTTCCACTGCAAACTGTGGGTGAAAAAGGACTGACCCCAGAAAGGTTTCTTACCTCTTTTCCCCTCTATAGCCAACTTTCTCTAAGCTGTCTTGTTTTCCTGTTCTCCATTATCTTTTCCTTTCTTTCAGGGGGCTAAGCAGGTACTTTGTATGCTTCCTCTTGAGGAATGTGAGTGCTAGGATTCAAACTGAAATCACTGCTCTGGGGGCTAGAAAGGGATCTGTGAAACAGTCTGCACTGACATCACCCAGAAAGATGCTGAAATGGGAGTGAGAAAGTTTAGTAAAACTTGGTGTCTTTACACATTTTCAAGGAAGAGCAATACTGTACAGTGATTTAAAGAGTCAGGAAAACTTGTGTTCAAGTCTTGACTCTGATCCATACTGTGTGAACAAGGACAAGTCAATCTCTTAATGATGCAAGCAATTCTAAATATCATAAAATGAAGAATCATTAAATAAAACTACTCTGGAAGAAATTCCCTACACTATTAAAATCACAAGAGTGGATTAAAAAAAATTTAATTTTCTTATTTTAGTCATTCAATGCACATTAAACACTGACCTTGCAGGGTGAAACAAGAACAGAAAAAATGATATCCTTGTCTTCAAGAAGTTTGTTTTAATGAGGAAAACATTATATAGGTGACTAAATGTTTCCCCAAAATGCAATTATAATAAATTTAGATGGCTTACTCTTCAAAAGTTCTATAAAAGGTTGGGAATATTATTTTTATTGGACTAAAAACTCAGAAGATAGCATCCTTTCATGCAGGCTGTCTCAGTACTGTGAGGCATGTTTTAACTTCAGAAGTACACTACTACATCTAGCCACAGAACACAGAGCAGAAATGGTTAAAAACAAAATAAAACAAATTCCCCCAAAAAACACATTAAAAAAACCCCAGACTATAAATTATTTTATTATTGTTAATTCCCCAAGGAATATTAAGTGTGATTTTTAACAGGAAGGTGGTCTATAAATGTTTGCTGAATGAATTATTGTGTTTTACTTCATTTGCAAATTCAGTTTATGAAGGCACTTAAAATTTTGAATTATGAGGTGATCTTTGCTATCCCTCTTTTGCACACACAGGAAAAAAAAACAAAACAGATTTCCATGTCAAAATACTTTATAGTGTCTGTTTAGCACCTGACAGCTGCTTCTTGTTTTTCAGGCTTTTCTGTTGATTGCTCTGCTGCTTAAATCAAATCAAATAAATCAAAACACTGGAACCATTTGTTGATGAAGTGCAAATTTTCATTTTATTACTTATCTAAAAATAGACCTCAGCAACAACAACAATATACCCAAATGCTGGTTTACTAATAACAAAAGAAAAAGAAAAACAAAAAGGAAATAAGAATTTACTTTAAAAATATTTTTGAAAAGACAAAATTAAAGTTGCTTTAATATGTTGCCAACTCTCAATTACCTATGTTTGACTTATTATACCATCCGTGTATTATTATCTATGGACTATTTTAAAGCTTGGGTTCGTTTGTGCCCATCATCCAACTGTGCACCTGGATTATCTTCATCTGTTGTCAAGTCAGCCAAATGCAAGCTAATTTTAATAAATGCCTAAGTCAACATAATTAAGAAAATAAATACACAACCAAAAAACCCAGAATGTAATCCGAAATCAAATAAAAATTACTTCTCATTATCTGTATTAGTTCCCCTAATTTGGGAGGGAGGAGCAATGGGAACAAACAATTAAGAGCTGGCTTTTGTAAATAATGGCATTTTCATATTAACAAATTATATCGCCATGTAAAGAACAAGAGAAAAGCATTATCTAAGTTATGTAAAAACACAAGACAAAGTAGAACATTTCAAAGCAAATATTGATATTCAGAATTTCAGGAGCTTGCCATCTTCAAAGTGCGAAACAAGTACTTTAGAAAAACTTAGGAGGCCTGTTTTACACAAGTTCCTGCAGACTTCAAACAACAAGCTCACAGGATGGGCATTAACAGAATACAGTCCCATTCCTGCATCAGACCTGGGAAAAAGCAGGCTTTACTATTCTCTCATCTTATTTTATAGAGAAGAAACAAAAGCAGTGAGTGGTTGAATGACCTACACTGGGTCTGAGAAGTCAGTAGCATAAAACCCAGAGGCTCCTGTTTGGCTATCTGGCCATATTGTTCCTCAAAGTATGCACATGTGGTGCTATACAAAATCTTTTTTTTTTTTAAAAAAAACCAATGCAGCATCAGACGGACTCTTAACTTGCACAGCTTGGTCTTTGGGATCAGTGGTTACCAGTCCCTACATTAATCATATCCCTTGGCCACTGTGTACAGTAAGAAGGCATAGTAATTTAATGTCCATTTGATAGCTAGGATTTGCTGCAGATAAGAACTGGTTAGAAAAATATTCCTTATGCTCCTGTTAATGGTTAATTCCAGGTGTACCTAAGGAAGTCTTCATTGCATCCTAGATAATATGGATTTTTCGGTGGTTTACTTTGGTTGCTTGTTAGGAATTTCTTTTCATCCTGACTAGATACCCCACCCCAATCTTGACTTGCCCTGAGATTCACATGCTGGGCTACACACTGGGTCAAACAGAGAGCTCTGGGCACTTACTCCTAATAATACAAGTGTCCCAGGAATGCACTGTGCTTTCATTAGTATAGTATCTCTACTATATACACTGCCCTAAAAGAGGCCAAGAATCACAAAAAGAGTTAAGTTGTTTGTTTTAAATGAAGGTGGGAGAGACTTCCTTAGACATTTCTGAATGTAGCTGATAGTATCAGAAGAAATTTCCAGTGGCAGTCTATATTTTCACAGTATTTAAAAAAAAAAAATCCACAGTGTAAGCTCTTTCCTGTCATGTCAATCTGATTTGTTTGTTCCTAACAGCTAGTCCGTAATTACAGCATGTAAAACATAATTCATCAAAACTAAGACAAAGAAAAGTAAAAATAAGATTGCCTCTCAACTATGATTAAAAGCCCAAATGAAGTTAAAAAATAAAAATCCAAACTCTCCAGCTGGCATCCCTAATGGAACACAGCTCAGGTAAAACTCTCTAAAGCAAAAATTCTGAAAGTTTGGGGTTTTGAGATGAGGGGGAGTTAGAGAAGAATTTTTAAAAAACTGCACTGAACATTGTGTGTGCTGTCTGAAGAAAAAAGGGCCACATTTTAAGCCTGATTCTAATTCAGCACCCCCAATCTTTGCTAGCTGGTAGGGTAGTTTCTGTTGCATCTATACCACTGACAAACTGGAAGGTTTCTATATTTTGGGGGTATACCCCGCTGCTGGAAATTATGTGCTCATGAAGTAAGGGCACTTCCAAAGAGTGAGAGTCATGATCAGCCAAGGCATCAGTGGTCCCTCCCCCATCCCCGGTGGATGGATGCCCAGATGATATCCCTGCCTTTCCATGTGGATGCCTTCCAATTGCTGACTCTATGGAGTCAATTTCACAGCACCACAAATGGCTTTCACTGTGTCAAAACTCATTTGTTTTTAAGTGTATTTGTGGGAAGAGGATACAAGCTTTGTGTTAATTTGTGATCTTGAAACTGTCTAGCCTTGTCGTTAAAAAACAAATAACATGAAAACAAATGCAACAACCCTTTTTTACCTTTAGTGACCATGGAGAAGTTTTACACATTCATAGAATATATTTTACTTGGTAGGTAGGGTTGGTTTTTATGCTTTTCAAGAGGGAAAGATTTTCTGAAATTAACGATGAGGGTCGAATTGTCTTCTTCCTCTGCTTTGGTTTTTGGACGATTTTCTTTAAATGATAGCATCATGTTCATCACTGTAACAACATAAAATATTGAAAATTTCATATTGAAATATGAAAATTATACAGAAATAGTGAACAAAATCAAACAAGTTCATGTACAAAAAATTAAACAGGCCATGGCACTTTCAATTCAATTAACTTTTAGTATTTGTGATTCTCAATCTTAAAAACTCTAATATTTTCTGCTTTAAGAATTAGAAAATTGTGCATATTTATAATTCTGATAAATTATAAATAGCATATAGAAACATGGGTCTATATGAATATAAACTATTTGGTTACATTTAATACTCTGTTTTGTAGTGGTACTAAGAATACCCAACTATTCACATGCATCTGGAAAGTTGCCATGCAGAATAGTTTTTAAGTCCTAGATTCATTTCTATTGCTCTGCTTCATTTTTTTTTTTTTAATAGAAAGGTATCCTTGAATATAAGAAACAGGCAGCTAAAAATGTTAGTCAGAATTTTCATATTTTAGATTTAATTCAAGGAATTGGGTCTATAGTCTTTCTTGGATGCCTCCTCATGAAGGTAAATGTGGTTCTAAGTTCTTAGAGATTACAATAGTTCTAACCCTATCAACTTAGAAGGGCTCCACGTACTTAGCTCTGGTGCCAGACTTTATGTAACCCAAAGACCACCTTACTAAGTTTAGAGAGATTTATCATTGTGCAGATACCATATGATTTTACTTTTGTTGAGAAAAACTCATGAGAAAAGTCTACACTAGCATAGATGGGAAGAAATCTCCACTGTTGTAAGGAGTACCTATATGGATGAAATTGTCCATGCTTCAATATAACTCCAAAATTTTAAAAACCTCTAATTCTAACTTGGTAGTACCCTGGGAGGTTGGTGCTATCACTGTCCCCACTTTACAGATAAGAAAACTGAAGCAAGCAGAAGTTAAGTGAATTGCCAAGGTTTATAATAAGTGTTTTGAGGCCAGATCTTCTGATTCTAAGCCCAGATTGATTTTACAGTTAGAATTTAGTAGAATAAAATTCCTTTTTTCTTTATGGATTTTATTTCACTAAATATTGACTATGAAAATCAAGCTTCCTTTACAGAACAAGGGGTGTCAGCAGAGATTCATTGCTGTGAGGGCTATCAAGGACCTCATGGCAATTCATAAGCAGGTAGGCAATCAAGACAGTTGTGAAGAAAGACCACTTCTTTAAAAGTTAAAATTTTATATATTCCACTGAAAATGGTTTCAAGAAGAAAAGCAGAGTTGGGACTAAATTACTACACCAGTTACTTTACAAATTTTATCTTACAAAAATGAGTGGCATTTAAATAAGACAAATATAATCAAGTCATGGCTTTTAGGTTTGTGGGTGAGATTTGAGAAGGAGGCCACAAAAATTCTGGGCATATTTTTAAAATATTCAATATTCAAAAGTATTTTTGGGTGGATTGGGTTTGGGTTACAGCAAACATTTTCTTGAATCTGAATTGGGCAAGCAAACACACACCCATGCATTTGTCTAAATCTGCACTTATTTGATGAAGTAAAAGCTACAAATATATATATCATGTAAAATAATAAAATAAACAAATATAACCTATATTTGACATTTTTATCAAATTAAGTACAAATTTGGATAAATGCAGTGATATAGCATATATTACATATATATAAATAATTAAGTATCTGTATATATACCATGTGATAATACATCAGAAAGTCCTTAGCCTTAGTGTTGTGGACTTGCTATTCTGGGAAAGCTTATGGACTTGCTTTTAGAATGTTTTTAAATGTATAAAATAAAATAGGACTACAATAAAACACAAAATTATACAGAAATAGTTAAAAATCTTTTTTTTTTAAAAAACAAGTTCATGGACCTTAGGTTATGAACCTCTCCTGCTACAGAAAATTAAAGAACATGCCATGGCACTTCCAATTCAATTAACTTTTGGAATATTTGTGATTCTTAATATTAAGAACTCTAGTGTTTCTATTTAAGAATTAGAAAATTACACACATTTATTATTCTGATAAATTATAAATGGCATACAGAAACGTGTCTATATGTATATAAACTATTTGGTAACATTTAGCATTTTAAAATTTAGTTTGTATTTTTTGATAATTGAAAGCATAAGACTATAAATCCTTTAACACAAATACATTTACGGAAGTAGAATATTGATGTAAAAATTTAGAGATTTTAATGTGTGATTACTGACCAAAAGACAATGAATGTTCAAACAGGAAAGAACAGATAATTGATTAAACTTATATTTACAATTTATGCCTAAGTGTAAACATGTTTTATGTTATTTATTTAAAGAATAAATATTATTCTTGTTCAAACTGAAATCAATCTGAACTTGAAAACGGGTATGAAGTTAGGTAACCTTGGGTAATAACAGGAGAGGTTGACATTTATTTAGTGCTTTAAAGCATATGCAAGACACTCTAAATACTTAATGTCATATTAGTTTCATGGGAATTTCATGAGGAAAGTACAGGGTATCCCAAAGGTTAGAACAAACTGAAGCTTTAATTAAAACAAGGTGGATTCCCATTGGTCTCTTCTTCTACCTTTGGCTGAAGAAGGAAAAGCAAAGGGGACACTTTGCAAAACCTTTGATAGCATTAAATTGTCTTGATTTGTCTGCTTGGTTTAAAGAGTCAATTTGTATATAATGCTGTAGGTGAAGTTCTGATTGGGTGAGAGAGCACTAGACTGGTCTATATAACCAAAGATCATGGATTCTATGAACTTTTCAGTTTCTTAAACAAAATTGGCATGCATATTAAGAAATAACACATTCTTTTAAGATGGATGGTAAATTGAGAGCTTCAAGAATGATGGGCTTAAACCGACAATGAATAGAGAAGCAGTTTCTTATGGTGATGGCTTGGCAGTATGTGTGGTACATAGTAGGGGCTTAATAAACGATTAGTGACCAACTGATGTTTCCGAATGATTCAAAGATGTCAAAATCTGATGACCCAAGTTGTGAATTACTTTAAGCACACAGATTTTCCCATCTCATGTGCTTCTCTGACAGGTTCCTATGCAAGTACACCCACTCTTCAACCCAAACACTGAATATATTGGTAAAAGAATGATCCAAATTTAGATATGTATACTGCAATGTAAAAAAATTATTATTAAAGCACTGACTTTAACATTAGTACTTATATGTTATTATTTATATCTTGCCTTTAAGGAAAGATATTATAATTTAGAAACTAATTACATATTTAAAATTATGATGTTTCATATCTAAAAGTGCCATTATTGTAAATGATTGCGTGTGTAACTATCATATACAGTGTAGATGAGTTATCTGGTGTACAAATGGCTGTGTTGACAAAGAATTCATTGTATGGGGGCTCAAGAGTTAAATTACTGAGTAAAGAGAGTATGTCTTCCTTCAACAGGTTTATCCATAGGTCCTTGAAAGAGTGTTTGTAACTATGTGGTATTTGGCCCATTGCTGAGAACTCAGAATTGTTAATGTAAGGGCAGGCTGGAATGACTGAGCCAACTTAAGAGTGGTGTATCAACATATTCTGTGAGAAGGATCACATGTTTATACTGAAAGACATTAGTGACAGACTTTTTCACGCATATATCACTTCCTATATTATGACCCCTGTTAAATTGGGGGACCCAATTAAATTAAATTAACAAATTAAATTGGAAGTATTGTCTATACCTCTGCTGGGGTGACTCTACCACCTTTGGAATATATACAGACATAATTTTGCTCATGGTTTTTCTTCTATTTTGTACCATTATTAGACAGACTTCAGCCTTTAGCCTTAAAATAGAAGTTTAAAAAAAGACAGGAAAAGATACAATGTCCTAATATGTTCAGACTTACATGGTTCTGTATCGAATGCCTCTTGAATAATACGTTTTGCATCCAATGTAGAGGATAGATAAAACTCCTAGAGTTAATACGATGCCACCAACAAAGCTGCCAATGTCAAATTTTGATCCTTTACTTATTTGGGCATTGATGTTGGCTGTGGCTAAAACAAAATGCGGAAAAAATGAGGTTTAGCATTTGGTTTTTAAATAGCACATTAGCCAAAAATCCTTCTGAATCTTAGTGCAAGAAAATCTGGTACCATGGTATTGGGATAATATGGGTGACAGAAGTGCTTCCTCGCTCTTGTGGCTCACAATGATTGTCTATCTCTTGTCCTATTCTTGTTTCTTTTACCTTTATCTATATATACCCTTCACTTAACTGAAATCTCTAAGAACTCTAATTTTAAGCAGACCTTCAGAAAAAGTGCTATTTCATTTCAGGTGCTAATAATCTTGTATCTTGGGGTCATTCTTGAAAGTCTCATATTCTACTAAGAATTAGAAGGCAGGTGATTTGATTTTCTATTTAATAATTTATATGTACTCAACAATAATAATAACAGCTAACATTTACATAATGCTTATTATATGCCAGGTACTGTTCTTAAGTGCTTTACAGTTATTGTTTTATTTGATCCTCACAAGAACCCTGGGAATTAAGTACTATTATTATCCCCATTTTAAAGATGAAGAACCAGAGGAACAAAAGTTAAGTCATTTGTCTCGGATTATATAGCTATTATGGGTACCAATCTGGATCTGAATTTAAGTTTTCTTGGCTCAAGGCCAGGAGCTCTGTCCACTCTGCCACCCAGCTGCCTCAAAAATACATCTACTTACTTCTCCACTGATGAGCTTAAGACTAAATATATTTCAATTGCTCTAAGCAGAAAAGTAATCATTTTAAGAATCAGAACAAACTAAGCATCTCAGGATTTGGAGCTGGATAAACCTTCGTGAATCAGTGCACAGAAGCGTCACACGCAAGGAACTACTATAGAGTACAGTCTGAATCAGATTAAAATGTAATTAAGAAATATTTAACAAAATACAAAAATAAAAATATTGTTAATGCTAATCTGTGGTTTGTCTCAGGGAGCTTTCCATAAGATTTAGTAGTCCCGGTTTCATTTTGAATTTGACATCCCTGCTCTAGTCCAAGCCCTTCATTTTACAAAGGAGGAAAAAGAGGCTTATGAGGGATTCAGTGAAAAAGTCATTTGAGTAGTGAACAGCAGTCAGAGTTTGAACTCACATCCCATGACTCTAAATCCAAAATTCTTTCCATTACACAGCAGCATCTGATGCTTACTGAATATGGACCTCTAAATTCTATTGATTTTCATTAAAATGGGGTTTTTTTTGTGTGTAAAATTTGGAAACTTTATCCTAAATTTGCTATTTGATAGCAACTGTGACATCAGAGTTAAGTGAATTTCATAACATGCTTTAAAGTTTGTAAAGTTGCTTTAAAAAACAAAAACAAAAAAGATCCAACTTCATGAGGGAGATTGTATTTGTGCACGCCTTATCATCCACCACTTTCCTTATATAGATGAGGAAGGAGAAGCTCATCAAGGTGATATTTTTCTATAAACAATGTATTCATTAAGATTCATAGCATAAATGAGAATATCACAGATTCCAGGCTGGTGGGGTCCTGGGACTATCAAATCCAAACTCTTCATCTTAAAAATGAAGAAATTTCAAGACCCAAGAGATGTCTGTAGTATAGAGTCACTCATATAGCTAGTAAGTAGGAAAGTCAAGATTTGGACCCAGGTATTCTAGGCTTCAAGTCAAAAACAGCTTCCATTATTCCACACAACCTCAAATAAGAGCAGGAATTTAGGGCACCTTAAGAATGTCTGGTATAAAGTTCCAATGATCTTATGATAAATAGTCCACAGAGAAGACTGTGGGAACTGAGTATGAACCACAACATAGTATTTTTGTTTGCATTTTGTTTTCTTTCTCATTTTTTCCCTTTTTGATCTAATATTTCTTGTGTAGCACAATAATTGTGGAAATATGTATAGAAGAATTGCACATGTTTAACATAATATTTTATATTACTTGCATTTAAGGAAGAGGGTGGGGGGAAAGGAGGGAAAAGATTTGAAACAAAATTATGCAAGATTGAATGCTGAAAATTATCTATGCAGAAGGATAAAAATAAAAAGCCTTAATAAAAAAAAAAAAAAAGAATGTCTGGCATACATGATTCTGATGCAGAAGCAAACTAAAATGAAGCAATTGCTTAAGGTTAGGATTTGATTTTTGTTCTTTTTTTTTTTTTTCTGATAGTTTTCCCTAGCTTGTCCATAGTGCTGTGGATAAAAGTACCAGGCCTTTAACACTTGCTAGTTGGCCAGTTACCTATTTTAACCTTGTTTGCCTCAGTTATCTCATCTGCAAAATGAGCTGGAGGGGTGAAAAAAAAAGGCAGACTACTCCAGCATTTTTGCTGAGAAAATCTCTAATGAGAGACCCTACCAGCCTGGAATCTGCGATATTCTCATTTATGCTGTGAATCTTATTGAATAAACTGTTTATGGAAAAACGTCACTTAATGAGCTTCTCCTTCCTCATCTATATAAAGAAAGTGGTGGATGATAAGGCGTGCACAAATACAAACTCCCTCATGAAGACCCATCAAGAGTCAGAAATGACTGAAAATGGCAAAAAACAAAAATCTTGCCCAAGATGGGATGTGTCGCAGCCACTCAGGACTCGAAACTTCCCTGTTTTACCTCACTGTGTTTTTCCAATCTGGAGCTTCCATTTCCCCTCAGAGAGCTTTGAGCCCTGTTGCAATTCTGAACCCATGAGTTCAACTGACCTAGCAGCCTCAGCCTCCCCGGCCCGTGCCCTTCTGTCCTGGGCAGGCCAGACTGTGAGGTCCTACCTGTGGTCAGTGCAGCAGTGGTTGTCACTGTACTGTTGCTGGTGGTAGAAGCTGACGACTTTGAGGCACTGTGGGCTGTTGTGGTCTGAGGTGCGCTCCTTGTTGTTGTCGAAGGTATTGCGGTGCTGTTCGTCACAGGGGTGGACGACCTGGTTGTTACCTGAGGGGCTTCAGTCGTTTTGTTGGCAGGGGCTAACGTCTTGGCAGGTGGCGGCACAGTCACAGGTTTGAAGGTAGAAGAGGTCAGGTTTAGCTGCCCCATCGTGTCATTGGCAGTATTTCCATTTTCAGTCTGGTTGGTGCCTTTCATTAATAGGAAACAAAAAAAAGTTATTAAAAAGGAGTTAGGAAAACGAGTGCTCATTTCATTTGAAAATTCCATCATTTTCCTACTAGATGAGAGTTATAATTCGCATAATTGAGAAAGGGGCATTCAATAAAATGAAATACACCTGTCTATAAAATCAGAAAGCTGAGGGTCTAGTCCTGGCTCCTAACTTTGGATCACTCACAACTTCTCTAAACCTTACTCTTCTCATTCTCAGCTATACAATGTTAATATTTGTACCATATAGCTCTCAGAAGTATGAAGACGAGAACATGCATCATAAAAGCACTTTTGGAAATAAGCAACATATATCTTATTATCATTATTATTCACCATTTACTGAAACTAAGTTTAAGAGAGAATAAGCAAAGTGAAGCAGATTCATATCTCTAAAGAGAAAGCTAGGCTTGAGTTCAAATCCAGCCTCAGATGCTTACTAATTGTATAACCCAGGGCAAGTCATTTAACCCTGTTTCATCATCTGTAAAATGGGGAGAATGATAGCCCCTACCTCCCAGGGTTGTTTTGAGGATTAAATGAAATACTAATGAGATAACAAAATGCTTAATGCAGGGCCTACCACATAGTAAATGCTATATGATGTTACCTATTCTTATTGACTATGGAATACTTATCAAAGTGCATCAGCAAAGGAGGTACTAAAGGCTTTACTTCCAGTTACAGTTAGTATGTGGCTTTTCATCTTAAAAAATAAATAAATAAAAGAGGTTAATCCTGCCCTATACTTAAAATGAAGAGCAAATTGTCCATAAAAGAAATGGCGTTTAATTTAATGTGCAAGCTTTTTGTCGTTGTTTTTCCTTATATGTGCAAATGCCCATTCTATTTCTTTGTTAAGTTCAGGATAAAAACAAAAATTAATTTTAAAAAGTTATGTGCACTTGTAAGACCCAGAATTAGGAAGATCTGAGTTAAAATCCAGCCTCAAGATACTTACTAGCTGTTGTCCTAGGAAATCAACTTGTCTGGCTCAGTTTTCACAACTATAAAATGAAGATAATCAGAGCATCTACCTCCCAGGGTTGTTGATACAATCAAAGTATTTGTAAAGTGCTTAACTGGATAAATTGTTTGTTTTGTTCTTCCTTCCACTGTCTTCCTTTACTCTTGTCTTACACAGGAAGCAGTAAAACTGCCAAGACAACCTTTCTACAATCCTATGATCCCATTCCTTCTGAGATTTTTTCAGCAAATTGCCCCTTCTATCATCTACCCTCTACTCTCCCACTAATCTTCAATCTCTCCCTGAACACTAACTGTTTCCTTGTTGACTACAAACAAGTCTATGTCTTCCCCATCCTCATAAAAGCTTCACTTGATCCGTTTATCCCTAAAAGTTATCATCCTAGATATCTTCTATCTAGATATCTACCCTAAAGGGGTAAACTCCTTGGGATAATCAATGCTTCCACTTTCTCAACTCTGTGTGTCTGGCTCCCATCCCCTTTATTCAAATGAAACTATTCTCTCCAATGGCCTTTGATGGTCAAATTGATCTTTATCCTTCTTGACATCTCTGCAAGATTTGACATTTTAAGTAATCTTCTCCTTAATAGTCTCTTCTTTCCAGGTTTCTACACAGAGTTCTTATTTTCCTTCTACCTATGTGACCACTTCTCAGTCTACTTTTTTAGATTCTCGTCCAGGCCATTTGTGCTGTCCCCTTAGGCTCCACTCTAGACCCTTTTCTATTCTTCTTTTTACTATTTCATTTAGTGATTTCATCAATCCCTATGGATCCAACTAACACCTCTATGCTGATGATTTTCATTTTTATTTGTACAATCCTAAATTTTGTACTGATTCTGAAATATTTTATAGTATCTAAACTTATTTTAAATAGGACTTATCTTTCTATCTCTTGCTAAGTTTTTTTTTGGTAACCTCTAAAAATGCTGATTATTTATGTAGGTTTATTTTATGTCCTGCAACTTTGCTAAAGGTGTTTTTAAGTAGTTTTTAAGTAGTTTTAGTAGTTTTAGTAGTTTTTAAGTTGATTCTCTAAGTATACACATTATACCATCTGCAAAAGTCATAGTTTTATTTCCTCATTACCTACTCTAATTCCTTCAATTTCTTTTTCTTCTTTTATTGCTAAAGCTAATATATCTAGTATGATACTGAGTAACAGTGGGAACAATGAGTAACCTTGTTTTATCCTTGATGTTATTGGAAATGCTTCTAGCTTTTCCCTATTACATATAATGCTTGCTGATGGTTTTAGATAGATGCTACTTATTTTAAGGACAACTCCATTTATACTTAGGCTCTCTGGCGTTTTTTTAAACTAGGAATGGGTGTTGTATTTTGTCCAATGCCTTTTCTGTATCTATTAAGATAATCATGTGATTTCTGTTAGTTTGGTTATTAATGTGGTCACTTATGTTGATAGTTTTCCTGATACTGAAACAGCCCTGCATTCCTGTTATAAATCCCACTTGGTAAGCTGATGATAAATTACTGTAATCTCTTTGCTAATATTTTATTTAAGCTTTTCACATTAATATTCATTAGGGGAATTGTTCTATAATTTTCTTTCAGTCTTTCCTGGTTTAAGTATCAGCATCATATCTGTGTCATAAAATGAATTTGATAGGATTCCTTCCCCTGTTTTTCTAGATAGTTTATATAGTATTGGAATTAATTATTCTTTAAATATTTGTAAATCCATCTGGCCTTGGAGTTTTTTCTTGGGGAGTTCATTAATGGTTTGTTCAGTTTCCTTTTCTAAAATGGAACTATGTGAATAATTTATTTCCTCATCTGTTAATCTGGGCAAACTATATTTTTGAATATATATTCATCCATTTCACTTAGATTATCAGACTTATGGGCTTACAGTTGGGCAAAATAGTTCCTAATTATTGTTTAATTTCATCTTCATTGGTGTTAAGTTCACTTGTTTCCTTTTTTTAACCAAATTAACCAAAGTTTTATCTATTTTTAAAAAAATAAAACCAACTCTTATTTTTGTTTACTAGTAGTTCAATAGTTTCCTTACTTTCAATTTTATTAATCTCTCCTTCAATTTTCAGAATTTCTAATTTGGTATTTAATTGGAGCTTTTTAAGTTACATCCCCAGCTCACTGATTTTCTTTTTCTTTATTTTATTAATCAACATGTCCAAAACTGAACTCATTATCTTTCCCCTGGTTAAACCCTCCCCCTTTCCTAACTTCTTTATTACTGTTCAGGGCACCATTATCCTTGATTACTCATTCTCTTTCACCCTGCTCCTTCCAATAATTTGCTATTCTATTTGCTAATCATTTCCGGTCTATTCTATCTTTACACTATCAAACTACATGGCCCCTTCTCTTCTTTGAGACTGCTACCATTCTAGGCCAGGCCCTCATCAATTCAAACCTGAACTATTGAAACAGCTTTCTGGTTGGTCTCTTTGTCTGAAGTCTCCTTCCAGGCCATCCTCTGCTTAGCTGCCAAATTAATATTCTTAAGGCACAAATCTAAACATGTTAACCTTCATCCCCAATACTCCAATGAATTTCAATGGCTGCCTCTTGCCTCCAGATTAAATATAAAATCATTGGTTTGGCTTTTAAAGCCTGTCATAACAACTATAATTTCCTCTTACCTTTACATGCTTACAACTTTACCCTCCTCTTCTATGACCTAGTGATTCTGGCCTTGTTGCTGTTTCTTGCACAAGACAATCTATATCCTGTTATTCATTTTCATTGGCTTTCCCCCATGTCTGGAATGTCCTTCCTCCTCATCTCTACCATCTGGCTTCCTTTAAGTCAAAGATAAAATCCCACTTTTTTTTTTTCCTTTTTTTTAATTGAAATTTTTTATTTTCAAAACATATGCAAGGACAATTTTTTCAACATTGATCCTTGAAAAACATTGTGTTCCAATCCCCCTCCTCCCCCTTTTCACCTAGATGGCATGGAATTCAACATATGTTTTAGCATATAACATATAACATGGTAAAAATGTTAAATCCAAAATAGACATACATATTTATATAATTATCTTGCTGCACAAGAAAAATCAGATCCAAAAAAAAGGAGAAAGAAAATAAAATTCAAGCAAACCACAACCAGAAAGAGTGAGAATGTTATGTTGTGATCCATCCTCAGTTCTCCCAGTTCTCTCTCTGGGTGCAGATAGCTCTCTTCATCACAAGATCATTGGAACTGGTCCAAATCATCTTATTATTGAAAAGAGCCACACCCATCAGAATTGATCATTGTATAATCTTGCTATTGCTGTGTATAATGTTCTCCTGATTCTTCTCACTTCAGTTAGCATCAGTTCATGTAAGTTTCTCCAGGCCTCTCTAAAATCATCCTGCTGATCAATTTTTATAGAACAATAATCCATAACATTCACATACTATAATTTATTGAGCCATTCTCCAACTGATGGGCATCCTCTCAGTTTCCAGTTTCTTGCCACTACAAAAACATTTTTGCACATGTGGGTCCCTTTCCCTCCTTTAAGACCTCTTTGGGATATAAACCCAATACACATTGCTGGATCAAAGGGTATGCACAGTTTGATAACTTTTTGATCATAGTTCCAAATTGCTCTCCGGAATGGTTGGAGCTGTTCACAGTTCCACCAACAATGTATCAGCGTCCCAGTCTTTCCACATCCCCTCCAACATTTATTATCTTTTCCTGTAACCTCAGCCAATCTGACAGGTATATAGTGGTATCTTAGAATTGTCTTAATTTGCATTTCTCTGCTCAATAGTGCAAAATCTCACTTTTTTGCCAGAGACCTATCCTAATTCCTTTTATTGCCTGGTCATTATTATCTGATATATTGTCTCCAATTTATCCAGCTTACAGACTGGATTTATACATAGTTGGGTGTTTTGGGGTTTTTTTTTTTTGAGAGGCAGTTGGTCTCAAGTGACTTTCCCAGGGTCACACAACTATGTAGAGTTATTTGCATGCTGTCATCGATATTACAACTAAGAGCTCCTTGCAAACGGGGACTATTTTTATATTTCTCTTTATAACCTCCCCTTATCACCCCCTCCCTCCCCCACTACCCATTTAGTACAGCGCCTGACACCTAAATGCTCGAGGACTTGACTGTTGTTAAGGAATGTCTCCTGAACTTTTCTTTTTGAATTGACATATTTTCCAAAAATACTGGACATAGAGCATGCAGGAGGCCCTGACTCTGTCAAGGATGAAACTCATCTGAACTGGCACCCCAAGCTGGTCTTCCTGGGTGTTCCTGAGAGGCAAGAGAAGCGCCAGCCAGTCTGTGCCAGGTTAGAATAATGCTTGTGAAGTTGGGGCCCTTTGCAAATAAATATCCCTCCTATCTCCGTAGTCTAGCAGTTCCCAAGAAAAGAATACTTTTGCCTTTGCCTTGCTCCTCCCCTTTGGGAAAGGTTCCTGCCCCTTTCACCCTCCATGCCATGTCTATTCCTATTTTCTCCTCCTCCTCTTGCTGTATTACCATAAATATACAAACTTCAGTGAGAACTATGAACTCTTTGGTTTCCACGTGCATATTAATTTCTATTTTAATAAACCTGGTTTTCACATAAGTCTTATGATGCTGTGATTGACTTGATAGAATATAGTGAGTGTCTCTGTGACCTCATTTGGGATAAATTTCTTGGTGAAAATACTGGAATGGTTTGCCATTTCTTTCTCCAGTTCATTTTACAGGTAAGGAAATGCATCTTTATATTATCAACTAAAATTATCAGTAAGAGATTAAAAAGAGAAAATCCATTTAAATTATATTTGGGAATCCACTTCCCAAGACCTAGACAAAAGGACTATCTTCAGGTAAAAAAAAAAAAAGGACTAATCACATTAGGTAAATAGGGTTAAAAGGCTTGCCCAGGGTCAGATAGCAATTAAATGTCTGAGGTCAGATTTATATTCAGGAAAATGAGTCTTTCTGACTCCAGACTTGATAATAACCCTGTTCTTTTCTTTAGGACTCTGGTACTCTCCTCCTAATAAAGTCTGTTTTTCTCAAAGGATCTGCCAACTATGAGTACCTGTGTGCCCTTCCTTATGAATGTTTGCAATGCAAGCTTTCTTTCTCATTAAAGATTCTATGGCCTGTGAAAGGAATTTCAGGCAGTAGGGAGCATGTGAGTTTGGTATTTCTTTGGCTGAGGGTTGCTTTTTACCAAGTATTTCCTGAAATGGAACCTTAGGTGGAGAGAGAAGCAATAGAGTACTGTAGAACAAACAAAACAAAAAAATGAATGGACCAAAAGTCAGAAGACTTTCTCCTTCTGTTTCTACTAAATACCTATGAAATCTGGTCAAATCACATCCACATAATCCAGGTCTCATTTTCTTTACTTGTAAAAATGAGGACGGTGGTGTTTAAATAAATGATCTTCAAAATTCCTTTCAGATCTGACACACTGTGTGAAAAAATTATTTTAACATCAGAAGTAGATGTTGGGTAATTTTATCATTGGTCTCATTCTTTTTCTCTCTTTTTAATTATAGTCATTTTATAGCAAGAATAGTCATTTGCTGTAAAATAAGTGTGGCAGGTTTGGACACCATTGTTAACAATTACTCACATTTATATAGCATTTTATTGGCTTTACAAAAGGATTTCCTCTATGCTGCTCATTTAAAATTATAAGGCACTTTGTCAACTGACAGCAGGCAAGGATACAACATTCCTTGTTACCCTCTCCAAAACTAACTATTCCTATCATAACCCCAGGTTCACCAAATCAAGATGTGGTATATATTCTTTTCTTCTCAGTCCTAGTTCCCTGACTCAGTTTTGTGTAGAATCTTTTTCAAGAAGCTTAGCAATGGAGAGATGGGAAATAACTAGATAGAATAAATGGGTATGAGAATTTTTTTTTTTTTTAAAGATTGGAGGGATCTTCCTTTACATATTATGTAGATAGAAAAGAAAGGGGCTAGTAGAAAGGGAGAAGATGGATCAAAGTCCTGGAAAATGGCAGCAAAAAAGATATTCTTATAACTGAAGCCAGAGTATGTGTGGGAAGGAAATGTTAATGAATGGAAAAGCATTAGAAGCATCACAAGTATGAATACAGAAGCCTTTGCTCAGCTACTGTAATTCAACAATTTTTTTTTCATTTAAAATTCATCTTGTATTTTCTTTGAAACAAATTACAATCAACAACTATTTGTTTATGATATTTTATGTATAAGTCTGTATCCATTTGAAACTTGGTCTATGATGTAAGATGTTGACATATCTAAATTCTGCCAGGCTGCTTTCTAGTTTTCCCAACATTTTATTTTACTTCATTTTTTTGACCAAATAATGAGTTTTTGATCCAACATCTGTGATCTATAGGTTTTTCCATCACTAGGCTATTGTGTCTATTTGCTTCTATTATATACTTTAATCTGTTCCACTGATTACCTTCTCTATCTTAACCTGCTTTGAGGTTTATTTGCTTTGTAGTAGAATGATGAGATCTAATACTGCTAGCTCCTCTAGCTTTCCATTTCTTTTTATTGTATCCCTTGATACTGTTGACTTTTTGTTCCTCCAGCTGAATTTTGGTATTTTTCAAGCTCTAAAAAGTAGTTGGCATGGAATAACTCAATTAATTTGAGTTGTATTATTATGTTTATTATACTGGTTTGGCTTACACATGAGCTTCTAACTATTTTTCCAGTTTAGATGTCTTTATTTGAGCAAATAATGTTTTATTATTGAATTCATATAGTCGCTTTGTCTATGTCTTGGGAAGCAGACCCCCAAATATAATTTAAACGTATTTTCTCTTTTTAATCTCTTCTTGCTAATTTTAATTGGTGATATAAAGAAATGCTGATGATTTGTGTAGATTTATTTTATATTCTGCAACTGTTGAAGTTGTAAATTGTTAAGACTAGTTTTTTAGTTGAATAGCCATTTCTAAATGAGATTCTGTGTGAGCCATCCTATCCTATGCAAAAAAGGATTAATTTTGTTTCCTTTGTCTATGTTTATTTCCTTAATTTCTTTTTCTTGTCTTACTGCTATAACTAGCATTTTAGCATTATACTGAATAATAATGGTGATGATAGACACCCTTGCTTTATTCCTGATCTTCTTGAACAGATTTCTAGTATTTCTCTATTTCGGATAAAGTTGCTTCTTGGTTATATAGATATTA
Organism: Sarcophilus harrisii; assembly: GCF_902635505.1. Classification (NCBI taxonomy): domain Eukaryota; kingdom Metazoa; phylum Chordata; class Mammalia; order Dasyuromorphia; family Dasyuridae; genus Sarcophilus; species Sarcophilus harrisii. The sequence continues at coordinate 476,791,808 of NC_045428.1, forward strand.
TTTAAATTAATATTCCAGTTTTATGTATTAAAAAAAAAGATACTGAGTACGTATTTTGTCAAAAACCTTTTCTGAATCTCCTGATCAAATAATGATTTGTTATTATTAATACTGTTGTTTTTTTACATTTTCCTTAATATTGAATTAGCTCTTCATTCCTGGTATAAATAAATTCCTGGTATAAAAAACTCATAATAAATAGTTTTTGTGATATGTTGCAGTAGTCTCCTTGTTAATCTTAAAAACTGTGCATCAATATTCACTAGGGATATTTATGGCTCATTATTTTCTTTCTCTGCTTTGAGACCATATTTGTATTATAAAAGGAATGCCATGTGATGCGTTCTATTTTTTTTCCAAATAGTTTACATAATGTTGGAATTGCTTTTTAAATGTTTGATAAAACTTGCTTTGTAAATACATCTAGTTCTGTATCTTTTCTCTTTAGTTTCTCTTATAGTTTGTTTGATGTCTTTTTTTTTTCCTTCTATTTTTACTGAGTCCTCTATTTCTTGTTCTGTTAATTTGTACTTTTTTTTTTATTTTTGTAGATTATATATACATAAAATTAATGTCAATTTTATTATCATATAATGAGAAAAAAGTTTCTGATAATTAAAAAAATTCTTCATTTGTTGTTAATTTACCTTTTTTGATACTGACAATCTGGGGTTCTTCTTTAAAAAAGTTGACTAATGGTTTATCTATTTTATAAAAAAAAAAAACTCACTACCACCCCCATCCCAGGTCTGCCCCTCCACCCATATTTATACCAGAATTTTTTTTTTTTAAGTAGCAAAGAATTGTAAACAAAGCAGATGCCCATTGAATGGGGAATGGCTAAAGAAACTGTGGTGCATCAATGTACTGGAATAGTACTGTGTTGAGAGAAAAAGGAATATTGAATGAAACACAGGAAGACTTATGTGAACTGATACAAAGCAAAGTAACTACAACTGAAAATGATACATACAATGACTACAAAAATATACATGTAAAGAATTATAATCAATACTGGTAAAGAACTCTAAGTATAATAATACACAACATGAAAAGAACTATAAACAATAAAAACTGAATGATGTTAAATTATAAATGGCCAAGCCTGGATCCAAAAAGGAGATATGAGACTGTCTCCCATCCTCTTTTGCAGCAGCAGAAAACTGTAGGCATGGAACACTATGTATATAAAATCAAATTTGGTTATTTTTGACTAGTCCTGCTAATGGATGTTTTTCCTTTTTTGATTTTTTATTATGAGGGATCATTGTCAGTGGAAAAGGGAGAATTTACAGAGATCATGAGCATGGATGTTTTCATCCAAACAAGTGGTTAAAAAAATAATGAAAGTCACAAGAACAAGATTATACCCCAAAGTTCTACTAATGGATAGATATTCCTTTAAGGTAAGTTCCTTTAAAGTTCCTCAATTACTACCTAGCCTTAATCACAAATGTCAGTCAAACAAAGTTGAAGACCTTAGCTTAAAAAGGCCAAGGTCTCTTATTGCATCCAGAGCCATCTCCAGTGGTCCTGATCGCTATCTGGCCACTGGACCCAGATGCTCTGGGGGGAGAGGGAGGAGGGTGAGGGAGACAGGTGACCTTGCCCAGCCTCCCTCACTTAAATACAATTCACTGGCATGTCATGGCATCTCTCCCTGATATCATGGTCCTGTTTGAGAATGAAGGACGAACAACAACAAAGTGATCATGAAATGCTGTCAAATAAACCTGCTAACTTGTGTCCTCTTCTCTCTATGGCCCATCCCTACTCTGCCAGTATTTCTGCACTATTACCACCTCTACCCCAAAGGAATTAGGATGAATAGCTAATGTTTATATTGTACTTACTATGTGCTGGGCATTGTGCTAAGTGCCTTACAATTAATATTTCATTTGAGAGCTAGTGAGGTAAAACAAACTAAGGTCTTTCTTATTTCAGACCCAGTGCTATACCCACTGGGCCATCTAGCTGCACAGTTAGCGTTATTCTGGTATGATTAAATGGTTTTAAAATGTTTTAATGATACTTGTTTTTATACTTCCCAATTTGCTCCTTCCCCAACTTCCCCTCTCCCACCAAAAATTCCCTTATATCAAAGATTTTAAGGGGGAGGAAGGAGAAGGGAGAGGAAGAAAGTATCTCAGAAACAGCAAGCTTTTGAGTTCAAGGACCACATTGTTTTTCAGTCTTTAACTTAGCACCTAGGTACACATATAATTAATATTTGTTGAAATACATTGAACATTAAAGTTGAAAGGAGAGCAGACAGCACTGCTCCTATTGCCTATAAGGACAAAGGCTGTGGAGACTACTTTTATTTGCCAGTTTAACAAGAGGAATCTGATTCTCTGAATTCAGCTGCTAGAATATATGAAAACTATAGGCACTCAAACCTACTCCATCCTAAAATGCAAAGGTTTCCAAATAAATTCAACTCCTCACAATGTTCTTGATACCCTGGAGAAAAGAATACCTATCACTCCATCCATATGCATTGATATTAGAAATTTTACAAACACGTTGGGAATCTCCAATTGTTACAAACTCATCAGGGTTTTTAAGTGTAATAATATCTGCCAAATTACCTCAGTGCCACACATCCCTCTAAACAATCTGGGTGAGTGGGCAAACAAGATAAAATTAGCTGTCTGTCTCTGGCATGATGGTTGGCAGGACATATATGTAGGTGTATAAATAGAAAGATTATTTTTATAGGTTTCACCCACATCCTGATATCTGAGGAAGTGAAATACTTTGTCAACAGGCAGCTCCATGGGGATTTCATAATATACTACTTTTGACATTGGAGAGTTTTTTACTTGTAAAATCACCTTTGACTACAACAGGCTGTGAATTTCTCCAAATCAGAAATTCTCCATGTGGAAGAATAGTTACGATTTTTAAAAAATGAACAATGCCTGGGGAAACCACCATTTTTAAACTTACACATTTAGATGAAAATCTAGTTCAATCTTCTTATTTTAGATATGGGGAAGCTGAGGCCAAAACAGGTAAGTCAGGTTAAAAACAAACAAAAAAACAGCAGAATGTGAACTTAGGGTTTCTAACTCCCAAACCAGGACATATCCTGCTGTATGACATTGATTCTTTGCTACTTCTATTTAGAGGAAAAATGATTTTCTTCCTGATCAAAAGTATGCTACCTAACAAAACAAAAATTTCAAGGATATTATAATACTTTATATTTGAAGTTGCTTGCACAATCGGGGGCAGGAGGGTCGGTAGGGAGGTTATGGCTTCAGACTATTCAACTGGTTTTGCCATTTATATGGGGCAGAATTTTCAGGAACTGAGAATTTTTTTTTCTTGCCCTTTTTGCGGAATTGCTTCCTGTAGAAAGCATCTGTCATTCAAAGGTTGATTGAAATTTTTCATTCATATTTATGTTCTATGTGTATTCCTATCTTATTATTTAGTTCTCTGTGAATGCTTTGAAGGGATTTATAAATGGGTCTAGTTTTTTCTGTGGGCATACTTGGGAACAATATTAATGCCTTTTTACCACTTGTACCACATAACTGCCAGACCTTCAAAAAGATCATTTCATTTGTAAGGTTAATCCCTTGCTTGTTATTCTGAGCTTTGTTTACTTTACACTAGTATTTCCAAATTTATTTTTAATCGACTTCAACTATGTAAAATTTCAATAGATAGGCTTCCTGTTCAAATCAGTTTTTCCCATCTTAAAAAACAAATTATGAATCTGTCAGTTTTCACTCTTGTTCCATTTCTTCTCTATTCAGAAATATCCTAATATAAATACAGGGCTAAAATATGTTATGGAGACAACTGTCACTTAAGGCTAGAGAATAATAGATGATCCTTATCAAGTTGCTAGTACTAAACCATGTAATTATGTGTTAATCATATTTATTCAACTACCAACTTGGGAAAGTTAGTGTCTCCTTTTTTTTCCCCTTTTTAAATGAATTTCTTTGTTACATAATAAATGATAGCCATGAGAAGACACAATTCTTTGTAACTTATTCAAAGTACAGGAAGATCTTTGCAGAGCAAGAGAAGGAATTTAATGCTACTTTTCAGTATTCCCAAGGAACACAAATTCATTTCTCCTTCAGTAAGAAAAAAATTACTTCTGAGATGTTATAGAAATTTACAATGAGGAAAAATGAGAGTTTGTAATAGACTAATATTAGGTGATGCAAATGAAAGTGATCAAAACATGTTAATTGTTTAATTAAGAGATGGGTGGATGCTGGTAGTTTCCTGCTAGATTGAGAGTGCAAAAATGATAGGAACCACTAACTGCCTTGGTAATAAACTCTTACTGCTTCCCCAGATTAGAGCCATACCTTCATCTCCCACCACAAAACAGCAGGAAATCAAGAGTTAACTTCCCAGCCTCAGCAGCCGAAGGCAGGCTGGGTGGGGCTCTCCCAAGCACAGAGCAATTGTCAGATGATCCAGAGAGGGAAGAGAGCTGGAAGAAAGGCCAAAGAGAGACAGAGATAGGATATGGAAAGCACACAGAATTTTGCAATCTGTTTTTGAAGATGTTTGAGGGAACTGGTCAGGGGTACAGATGATTGGGACACAGAGTTGCAAATTACCTCAGACATCTTATCATTCAACTGGTACCTGCACAAATAATCCTCTGCAACAACTGAGAGGTAGTGATCTACTTCTGCTTGAAGACTTTTAGTAACAGAGAATTCATTACCTCAGGAGACAGCCAATTATACCTTGGAAAAGCTCTAATTGTGAAGAAATTTTTCATTTTGTGGAACCAAAATCTACCTATCTGAAATTTCCAGTGTTCCTAGATTATGCTTTTTGGGTTCAAGTAAAGCAAAACTTGACCCACCTGCCAACTGATATGATAGCCCTTCAAATATTCAAAGACAGATAACAGGTTTTTTTCTTCCCCTCAATCTTTTCTTCTCTAAGAGAACACTTCCAGTTCCATCAACTAATCATGGAATGGTAGCTGATCTTGCTCTAAAAACTCTCTATCTTACTAATGATATTAGAGAATTAGAGATATATTTTCAGAGATGATCACTGAATTGATTTGTTTTACTTAACTGTACTTATTTGTTACAATGGAAGGTTTATTGTAAGAAGGGACAAAGCGTGGGAAATGTGATATAAAAAGAAAAAGAGTGTTAATCTTTTTTTTTTTTTTTAAGAACCAAATAATTTAATAGTGCATTCCAGAATTTTGGTAGGAACTGAAACTGATCTCTCCCTTTTAGAAAAGTAATTTATTTGCAATCTCTATAAAGTCTTGTGTCATTTTTCCAGTTTTCTAGAAAATTAATCACAGCAGGTCAGCCATCATGTCTGCACGTTCTGTCATTTTCCTGGGATATAAAAAAAACTAGGCCTGGTAAAAGACACTAACTGAAGATAGCAAAGTTTTCTGACCACAGAAAATGATATGAAGAATCAAGAATGAAAGCCCTACTGAGTACAGGGGAAAAGACTGAACATAGACAAGTGCTTATAAATACAAGGGGAAATGAGAAAACTGCCATTTACTGATACTTTTTAATGGCAAGTGGCACATTCTGGTCATGTTCTCTCTTACCTCTTAAAATCTCAACTTGCCAGAAATCAGGACCCAGATATTCAATAAGTGACTTGTACCTCTGTTTACATAGCCAACTGTGCCATTACACAGCCAAAATGGATAGGACCACCAGAGTATGTCATGAGCCTTCAAAAAAAGCATCACAACCTCCATGCTGGAAGTAGCTTCATGGGTATTGCAGTCAATGGGCCACTGGTCACTCAGCTGGAATACCAGGTAATTACCAATGAGCAATGGAAGCCTGCTGACCAGGAAAATGAGGATGGTACAGAAAACTCCACAACAGATGATCTGTGACAATTAACTCAAGTCGTTAGATTAGAATGGGAGTTGGGGAGGAGGTATATGGTGGTTATCTGTAGCCACTTTTGGGTTTCATCATTGTTTCCTGTTGGAATCTCTATCAACTCTAATGACTTAACAGTTTGTAAAGATTCCAACTATACTGGCAATGCTAGTGATTTGTGTTGGTCATATGGGTCTTGAAAGTAAGACAAATCTACAGACATTTGATAAAAAGCCCTTTATTTTATGGATACATTTTGAATAAAATTTGAGATCCTTTTATACTTCCTAATAGAATGAGTTCCTTAAAAGTAGAGTGTTTCATGTTTATTTTTGTATCCCATAGAACTCAAGGAATGATTGCTGATTGGTTCAATATTTCTAGGATTTGGGATTTTTGTCAATAATTCTTTCTCCTGATAGAGATCATAACTTCTCTTGAATTTAGTCTGATTCAAAAGTTGATATAGCTAGAGAACTCATCATCCCCTGGGGCCAACCTGGTGATGTCCTTGGATAGTAAATCTATTACCAGATACTAAGGTGTTTATATATAGCACTCAAATAATTAAGATTTCTTAGTCTTAACTCATCAATTGAAGATTCATATTATAATATGAATTATTATTCATAAATTCATCTTCATAAAGGGACTCAGAAGTTTACCTAATGTCAAATAATTATTTCAGATAGTAACATATCAAACTTTGCTTTTAGAGTCATCAGTTAGGACTACCTTGACTAAATATTTACCTTATGGCAATCATAGTGACTAGGCCCTTGTGGAAGCATATATAAAAAAATACATACATACATACATACATACACACACACACATATAAATATATTTTTTTGTGTGAGGCATTTGGGTTTTGCCCAGGTTCACATAGCTAGTAAGAGCTAAGTATCTGAGGCCACAAATTTAACTAAATGCTGCTCTATCCACTGTGCCATCTAGCTGCTCCTATGAATATAAAATATATCAAGAAAGACAGAAATAGAATGACATCATGGGTCGCTGGCTGAAGAGTTGGCTCAGAAAGACCTAGTTTCATGTCCTGCTGCTGATACTGACTTTGTAATCTTGAATAACCTCATGTCCAAGCAGCTTTCTAAGTTAGAGATACATTGCTGGCCTGCATTAGTAAAGATGTGACTAGTATACCAGCAATTCTCTGCACCTTATGAAATCACATACACAAGACCACCCTCTCTCTCCCAGCCTCCAAAAAATACTCTCCCCTAGAGTATTTCTGTGATCTCTTCATTATGTGTCCAGGTGGTACAAGGCTACCAAAGGTTATTTCAGCAAAGGACCAACTCTAGAAGGTCTTACCAAATAGCAATAGTCCCAGAGGTGGATTGGGCATCTTTCTTCCAAAGACCAAAATTGCTAAGTGGGGACAGGTTAATCACCATGTAAATGAGTACCAACTAAATAGGAATTTTTGTTTTATTGGTGAAGGGACTAATCACAAGGATGTTTTTTTCTGCTATTAAATTAGTCAGCTTTAAAAGAATTTCCTTAGTTAAGTCACTATCACTGCAAAAAAAAAAAAAAAAAAAAGAAAGAAAAGAAGAATGAAGGCAGGCAAAAAAGAAAGAATGCAGAAAGGAAAGAAGAAAGCAATCACAAATTCTTGCTGTATATAGAAATAATCAGGAAATTCTGATCAGGTTAGAATAACATATTTCTGAATTTTCTTAAGTTTCTTCCTATTTATTACAAAGTAATTCTTTGGACATCTAAGTAGTGTAGTGGATAGATCGCAGGACCTAGAGTTAAGAAATCTCGTTTTCCTGTATTTAAATCTGGCCTCAAATACTTACTAGCTGTGTCACCCTGGGCAAGTCACTTCACTGTTTGCCTTGGTTTCCTCATCTATAAAATGAGCTGGAAAATGAAAAGGCAAACTCCAATGTATTTGCCAAGAAAACACTACATGGGATCACACAAAGGAATTCATACATGATTGAAATAACTAGACAATAAGTTTTGCTCTTGATACTCTATTATAAAGAGTAGAGGCAATAAAAATATAACTGAAAATCCTACTACTTCTAGGTAGGTTAAAAATATAAATACAGGGGCAGTTAGCTGGTGCATTGGATAGAGCACCAGCCCTTCAGTCAGGAGGACCTGAGTTCAAATCTGACCTCAGACATTTTACACTGCTTAGCTGTGTGACCCCAAATGCCTCAACAACAAAATTATATAAATATATACGTATATATACATATACATGTATTTTTCATTCTCTACTGTTGTTATTAATATCATATCAACAAAATCACTTTAAAGGATCACAGTCAGAAAACCAATATTCTATGGATTGGGGGGATTACTTCCTCCTGTGTGCATAGCTGAATAGTCAAATGTGGATAAAACTGCTTTGCACACACCTTGTATAAATGTATATGAATATTTTGTCTCAAAGAATGCAAACTCCTTGAAGTAGGTTTATTTCATTTTTCTTTGTACCCTAGTGGCTAGTAGAGTACCTGGCACATAGCATAGCTTGTTCAATCAATAAACATTTATTTAAGCACCCCATATGCACTACGCACTATGCAAAGTACTTGTGATACAAAAAGAGGCAAAAGATAGTCACTATTCTCAAAGAGCTTACAATTTAATGGGAGAGACAATATGCAAACAAATATAAGCAAAGCAAACTATAGGATAAATAGGAAATAATTAACATTGGGAAAGCTTTCATCATTGTATTTCATCTAACATGATCTACCACACAAACTCCATTCATCCCCATTTATTCTATGTGTGTCCATTCATACTTATATATTCTCAAGGCCTTCCTTGTTTTTTCTTGAGATCACAAGAATACCAAAAAAAAAAAAAAAAAAAAAAAAAAAAAAAAAATCACATGGGCTATACCAACTGGCTAAATTTTACTATTTCAAAGTTCATCTCAGGAATCAATGTTGTTCTGCTAAAAATAAGTTTCCTACAAGAAGAGAATTCTAATTCCAAAAATATTCTAAAACATGGCAGGGCTTTTCCAAAACTCTCTTTTCAATTTCACTTAAGCATTTCAACATTTAAGGTTATATTCATTTTGTTCTTGCCATTCTTAAATCTAAAGAAAGTCCAAAACTTTCTTTAGAAAAGAAAGCTGCAACAAACACCTAATATTGCTTAATCTTGTATTTCTTTTAAAAATGGGATCATATTTTTTTTATCCTATAATTTTTTGCTTAAGTCAAAATCACTCAACTAGGAAGGAAATAATTTCCAAAATTAAGATTTTGTCACTATCACTTTACAAGAAGAAAAAAGCAAGAAAATAAAAACAAAGTCTAAATATCATTATAACTCAAGACTTATCCACAATTCAGATGAAAAGATCTATTTGTATTACAATAGATTCTGTTGACATGCTCCAAAGGGATTTGTCTTCAAGTCATATCCTTTTAAATATAAGACTCTAAAGGCATGAAAAAGGACAGAAAGAGGAATAGATACAATTTTGAATAAAATTGTTTATCCTCAATTTTCTATCCATTGTGAGGTCATCATTTTAAAGTACAATCTTGGGTCTTTTTACAAAAATTTCAAAATAGAAAAAATACTACTTACATACACACACACATAAATATATGAAAAGACACACACACATATACATATATATATATATATATATATATTCTAAATCACCAAATCTGACAGTCTTTTCTGTTGTACCCACTTGACCTACTTGTTATTGACATTGCTGACCACCTTTCTCTTACATACTTTCTCTTTCCTGGGTTTCTATGACACTACTCTTCAGAGTACAGTTAGATGGAGCAGCACATAATATCTGTGTCTAATGTCAAGAAGGATGGAATTCACATTTAGCCTCAGACTGTGTAACCCTGGACAAATCCCTTAGCCTCTGTCTGCCTCAGTTTCCTTGGCTGAAAAGGGGGGATAATATTACTAATATTTGTAAAGCATTGACAGTTTCTAGCATGTAAAGCCTTCTTTTCTTCTCCTATTTGGTTGACTATTCCTTAAAAGTCTCTTGCTGATTCATTAGCTGTTATTATATCCCCTAACTGTGGATAGTTTCCTAGGGCTCTCTTTTCTATTACCTTCACACTCTCTTAGTGACCTCATCAGTTCCCATGGGCTTCATTATTATCTCCATGTAAATGACACACAAAGCTAAATATCCAGCCCCCATTTCTTCCAAGTTTCAGTTCCATATCAATTGCCTACTGAACATTTCAAAATGAATATCCAATAGACATGTTTAACTCAACACACCCATAAGAGAACTCATTTGTCCTTCACCAAAAACTTAGCCCCTTTCCAAATTTTCCTATTTCTGTTAAAGCATCATCATCATCTTCCCAGTCTTCCAAGTTTATTGTCATTTTCCAATTCCTTCTCACTCTCCCTCACAATACATATTTCCAACCAGTTATTGAGTTCTTGCTTTTATTGTTGTTGCTTAGCCTTTATAAATGCTTGTATCCAGTCCCTTCTCTTGATTCAGCCAGCCATCACCTTGCTTCAGGCATTCAATATCTCTTGCCATCCTTTACTTGCGGGCTCTCTGAATTACTTTTTTGTTCTCAAATCTCTTCCTACTATAATCCATTCTCCAAATGTTGTCAAAGTGGTTTTCCTTAAGCATCAAGTGAACCACATCATTCACTTATCTCAATAATCTCCAGGAGGCTCCATATTGTCTCTCCAAACATAACTCCTCTTTGTCTTTTAATATTCTTTATAAACTGGCTCCAATCTACATTTCAATTATTCCTTCCTTTTCAGAGATGTCTCAGGGTAGGTTGAACTGGTTGGTGGTTCAGTTTGAAGAAAAGAGTATAAAATATGACAGATAAGTAGTGTTAAACTCAAATAGAAATGGTTCCCCATAGGTTGCATGTGATTTCTAAAAATCCACAAATTAGTATTACCTATGTTGTATTATATATATTTTTTATTTTATTCAACATTTCCCAATTACATTGATCTGGTTCTGTGGCACCGAGAATTTAGCAGGAATAACTGCAAGGGCCTTGAATTTGATACCTAAGTTGCAGATCATCTAACAGTTAACAGAGGAAGTTTACTTAACCAAGCCATGGAAAGGTTATTTATCAAAGATAATAGCATTGATTCAACTGGGCAAAGCTTCCCTCCCTCTGAATTGGCCACAGTAGGACATTTCACAAGCCTGAGGCAAGTGACCTTCACTCCTAGTGTGTGAAAGCTTTCTACCCAGGCCATCAGGGAATAAGACAATTAAGCTTTAGTTCCCTGGACCAATTAAGAATTCAGATTTTAATTCCCTCTCCAGCCTCTTACAAATCCACACCTGTTGGCTCTCTGCAGTACTATAATATCCTGAGGACTCTTCCTTTGTCCCCTCTCACACCTGGAAACGACTCCATCCTATCTGGAATTGACTCCATCCTGTCTGGAACCTGTATATCATGTGAAGACCCAGTCTCACTGCTCATTCTCCATTAACTGCATGGTCCACGTTCACAAAGATTGCCTTAGCCTCCTTGCAAGAGATGATAATAACCTACGAGACCTCATTCCTCAATGAGTAAAATGCTCCCATCTCCTTATACCCTCTTCATCTCAGTAATTCTGAACCTTCTGCATTATACAAAACCTGCTCTTCTTTCTTCACTGGCTCCCACCTTTTTCCCATCCTCCTCAATCTGACCCTGACAACATCCCTTTCTAAAAATACCTACCTTCCACTGTGTTAACTAGAAGTGTCTGCTCCAGAGGTTAACAAAACTTTCCTTCCTCCTTCTACTTTTTTGCACTCACTACGATAGGAAGGGATATGGTTGGAAATATAAAATATAAAAATAAAATGTGTCAATTAAAAAAAACAAATCCTTTCTCAAACCTCCCCTGGCTATCCCTCTCCCCTCTCAGCTGAGAATCTTGGTTCCTCCTTCTCCCCATCCACCTCATCTCATATCACTTAGATGCTTTACCCACTATCTCCTCCATTCCTGTCTCACCTTAAGAAGTGGTCCTTCTCACCAAGACAAACCTCTTTACATGAACGATGATCACATCCCCTCTCCAACAGAGTGCCTTCTCTATCAGTTCTACTCATTCATTTAGACTATTGGCTGCTTCCTAGATGCCTATAAGAATGTGCCTGTGCCTTTCCCATCCTCAAAAAAACTTCCCTTGATTCATCCATCTTCACCAGTTATTGTTCTATGTCTCTTTGGGGCTAAAATTCTTGAGAAAACCATAATAACTGGCATCCCACTTCTTTTCCTTTCCTTTTCTTAGTAACTCTATAGTCTGCCTCATTACTCAATTCAAAGTTACCAGTGACTTGAAATGACAAATCTAATCTTAATTTTCATCTTTCTCTGATATTGGCTATCATCTTTTTCATGATACTCTCATCTCTAATTTCCCCTGATACTGGTCTCTTCTGGTTCTCTTCCTACTACTCTGACTGTTCCTTCTTAGTTTTCTTTGTTTTCCTTCAGCTCTTTCCCAATAACAGTGGGTACTCTTTAAGGTTTCTCTTCTCCTTCTATACTATTTTATTTGGTGATCTCATCAGCTCTCAAGCATACAATTATCGTCTTTGAAGATGATTTTGCATTTCATAATGCACTCTAGTTCTTCTCTTCTGAAATCATGTCTTTTATCTCCAACTGTCTAATGGGACATCTTAAATTTGATATCTTAAAACTCAACATGTTCAAAACAGGACTCAGTGTCTTTCACCCCAAATCTCCCCTCTTCCTAACTATTCTGTCATGGACAGCAGCAACATCCTCCTAATTACCAAGGCTTGCCACTTAGTTGTCATTTCTTGATCCCTTTAATTCTATCACCTCCCTCCCCATATTAATCAGTTGCCAAGTCCTGTCTCTTTTACCTTTGCAACATCTTTCATATACAGTTCTTTTTCTCCTTTGACAATTCTACCACTATGAGGCAGGCTCGCAACAAATCCAATCTGAATATTGAAATTTTAACTAATGTCCCTGCTCCAAACTCCCAATTCCAGTTTATCTTCCATTCAGCAAATAAATGGTATTCTTAAAACACAGGTTTGATTATTCCATTTCCCTATTCAATAATCTCCAGTGGTTCCTTATTATCTCCAGAATCAAACATAAAATTCTCCATCTGGCTTTCAGAGCCTTTCATACTCTGGCCCCTTCCTACCTTTTCGGGATTCTAATAACTTATTCCCTTCCACATGATCCACTATGATCCAGAGACACTGGCCTTTCCTTGCACATCAGTCCATCTACTGACATTTCCAATGGCTGTTTCCCTCTTTACATTTTTCTCCTGGTTTTCCTGGCTTCCTCAAGGCCAAGCTAAAATATTCCCTTCTGCAAAAGGACTTTCCTAGTCCATCTAATGATTAGTATTAATCCCTTTAATACTATCTCCATTTCATCCTATATATCTTGTTTGTACATAGGTTCTTTTATGTTATCTCCACACCATTATACTATAAGCTCCTCTAGGAAGAGGACTGTCTTTCGCCTTTCTTTGTATACTTAGAATTTAGCATGGTGCTTAGCAAATAGCATACAAATACAAATTCACATATATATATATATATATATATATGTCTAATAATAGCTGGGGGGGAGGAGGAAAAAAGTTACATGATAACTTTATTATACATTTAAAAGGAATAGCAAATTGTACATAAAATTATGTACAATCATCTGTTTTTTCCTTTTCTTCTAGGTTATGGGAATATTTGTTTTATTTCTTAAATTCAAAATAAAATAAATAAAAATGTAAAAATATGCCTGCTTGCTTGGGAAGATACTGCTCCCATAACATTCTCCTTCCTGCCCTCTAAAATCCAACAAAGTGGTCTTCTCTTTGTTCTTCACACTCAGCACTTTATCCAATTCCATTTACCTGGGGCATTTCCAGTAACTGGAATGTGTGTCTTCCCTATCTCTATCTCATTACATCCTTACTTCCTTCTAATTGCAGCTTAAGTATCATCTTCCAAGAATCCCTCCAAGTACTTACTGTCTTCCCTCACTACCTTGTCTTTATGTTTCTCCTTCCACACAATATACCTCTCTCTATAGTATCCTTGGATAGAATGTAAGCTTCTTGAGAAGGATTGGTAGGCATTAAAAATGCTTGTTGATTTATATAAATACAAGTTTGTCATTATCAAGGACAGATTAAACAAATTATAGTTTGTATTGGACACAACTCTACCTAAAGGGTTTAGTTTCACAGACTTTTGTCTTTTCCTCTCTCTCCATCTCTGCTTCTTTCTGGTACTAACTGGATTGAACCTTCTTAGTTCTTTAAACATAAGGTTTAGGGACTTAGCCTCAGGGAATAGCATAGGGCTTGAGAAACCAGAAATTGGAAAGAGATTTTATTTTGCCTCTAACTCTCAACAGAAACAGAGGAGCAAGGTGTAAAGATTGAACCACAGTGACTTGACCAGATGTGGTGAAAATAGTTTGTGGTAAAACTATATATCAAATTTCCATCCTCTTTGGTGCTTCTTTTTTCTCACGGGCTAGTCACAAACTTCATCATCTCTTTTTTCCTCTTCTTCTTGGCAATAAGTTACTCCAGTTATCCTCTCACTCCTTTCTGCTGTTCTGCCCATAAGACTCTCTATCAAGTTACGTGCAATGGAGTCCTAGGGTAGTGATCTATAAAAATTGAATTCCATCCTCTTTGGAGGGGAGCAAGTGGGCATCTGCATCTTTATAGGTACTGGTAAACGATTATATTTTGAATTTACAGTAGTGAAAGCTGAAGAGGCACTTTATTTGCTGTTGGTGAACTAGGATGCAAATCCCAGATCTGTTATTTCCACTTTGTGGGATGTTAGCCAAGACAAACTCCTCCGGGCCTTGGGTTCTGTCTGTAAAATGAAGCTTTGGATTAGATACTCTTCCAGATGTAAATCTAATTTTAGGGACCTTTGTGCTGGTCAGTGAGAAAGTAGAATCTCTACACCTCTCATCTATAATTTAATAATAGTGAGGGGATGAGGGGAGAGAGAGATCAGACCAGGAAAGGTAGGTGACACAGACTTTAAGGTTTACAAAATGCCTTACATCCGTTTTCTCAATGGACCTTCATAACAATCTTGTGAGGTACAGAATAAAAGTACTCTAGAATCACAAGAGCTGGAAGAGACCTGAGATTTAGAGTCATAAGAACAGACTTCAGAGGGGGAAAATATATGTGAATTACCATCACTGAACAACCACATGGTATCCATAAGCTGGAATATTGTAATATAAGAAAGAGTGATTATGTCGGCACAAAATCCCCTCTGAAATAACCAGCTTCTCAAGTTCAGAACAAAAGAAATCCCCTAAGAGGTGGAGATAGATAGAATTTTATTAAAAAAAAAATCACTACCCCCAAATCCCTGAATACTGAAATGTTTATTCACTGTGTGACAGCATAAAAAACTTTAAGGACTTAGTATGAAATACATAAAAGAAAAAAATCAACTTTTGTAGTTACTAAAAACAAATGTTTTTTTGCCATGTTAAAGATAGGGTCTCATAAAGAAATCAAAATGAAAGCAGTTTGTGTAGTCAGAAGCAACTTATCTTTTAATTTTTTTATCACAAACTCCTGGAAATTCTGTGTTTTCTGCAGCAGAACATAGAAAACATAATTACCATAGTAACAAAGTGTAACTTTTGTTTGAAATCACTTACTACTCAAATGGGAAAACACCAGAAAATTGGGAAGTAAGCAAACTAGATCTGCATCATGTGAAACCTACCCTAAAATGTTCTTGCACTAAAGATTCTAAGTCTTTACTCATAGGTGAGTTATTCAGACTCTCATTCAGAGACTTACAACTCTTGCTGTGGTAGATTGTCTTATTTTCCTAGCCAATATCAGTAAATTAGAATGAGGTTTAGTACAAGATCTGTGAACAGTGACATCTGACAATCCTTAAGAGAAGAAAGAGCCAAAAACTTGAAAAACAATAAAATGTAGTCACAATAATTCAAAATTTATAGCAGCCCAGATCACTTGTTAGAGGAACAAGCAAATCTTAATAGGTTCTGAGGATGTGCTAATTTTAGAGTATACTTTACAAATAATATTCATAATGACTCCAAGACATCAAGAAAAGGTTTAATTATGCTTCAAGGTATTGTTTAGAATGGCAAGGGAGTATATATTTACGTTTTAGAAATGTTTCTGGCAAAGCTAGATGAAACAAAATTGAGATCATTTAAATTTAGAAATAAGTTTTAATTATTTATGTGGAAGTATTTCATTCTTCCAATAATTCAGGATAAATTAGGCATTAAATATTTAATGGCAAATGCAGTTGGAGTCTAATATTGGTAAAACTTCATACATTTCTTTAAATGTGTAATACCATATATGCTACTAGCTATAGGATAGAGACTAATGGTTTCACTAATATAGGGAACTCCTTGGTAAGGAAATTCCCCTTACTTCTACTGCATGTGATGTAGTCAAAGGAAATTTTAAAAAGTTATTTTGAGGAAAACAAAAAGTACTGATAAGTAACCATATCAACTTTCTGGTATTATTTTTCTTTGTAAAAACTGTCCTTTTCATGTTTTTAGAATTCTTTTGTTTTTACATGACACTAATTTCCAGATATATCATTTTCTCACCCTATTCATTTACCATCTATTACACATTTACCAAATACAAGGCATTGTACCAAACAAATAACTATAAATAAGGCCATGTCTGGCCTCAAGGAGATTTTAATTTGGTAGGGATTGGTTTAAGCAAAAATACAGCTGTATAAGTATACAACAGATCCTGAATATAAGTCTTTGCCCTCACTAAGCTTACAATCCTAATGTAATAAGGAATGAAATATATATATAAAGGGAGAACTGGAAAGGTAGAGTAAGGAGTTACCTTCTTGAGGAGGGAATAGAGTCCCATACCTCAGCAAAAAAAGGAAAAAGCTAATCTTTTAGAGCCAAAAAATGGAGGGGGTACAAACCAGGTTGGGAGGCAAGGGGAAGAAAGAAAGAGTTGGAATAAAAGCTGCATTGCTATCATTCTAGGAAGGATGAATGCACATATTTTGTACCTACAATTCTTTCCTCTCAATTTGCAAGAAAGAGCAGAGGAATAAAGGAAAATATTTTCCTAGTATAATTAATTCCCTCCCACTGTTTTCTACTTTGAAATAGCAACCACTTTTCTAGAAGAAGCTCCTTTAAAACAAAACACAGCTTGCTGAGAGCTGATAAAGGATTAACTCAAAGAACAGTTAGTGGCTTGATCCACACAGAGAACTGGGGGTAGATAATGAAAAGGAAGGCAGAATTATCCTTCTAACCCTCACCTTTTTCTTTTGGATCTGGAAGCTAGAATAGCTATAATAAACCCAAGCAAGTGATTTCATTTGCAGTACCTGTCAGGTCCTCCAGGATCCAAGGTGTGTAAGCCAAATACACTGACAGGAAAATCCTGGTAAAACATCACTTTCCCTCTAATAAAACAAAAATAAAAACAAATCCAAAAGAACAAAAATAAAAAACTCAAGACTGTAATGTAGGATAGTGTTCTGAGTCTCAAACTTTACTTATATATCATTAATCGACTATCCTCTAAACCTTGGTTTTTGGGACAAAAAGACTTGTTAATACATTTGTACATTTCTCTGAAAAAAGGTGAACCAAGGAAGCAGGATATACTTTAAGGCATAGGGATAATGAAGAAGGAGGTGAAAATGATCAGTTTAGGATTCTTGCTTTAAGGGACACTAACAAATGTTAACTGATCACAACTATAATTAACTTTTTGGAAGTGAAAAAAACTTGTTCTTAGTAAAAAGGGAGTTACTTCTCTAGAGAATGGTAATAATGTTAAAGGTCTATGAACATTAGAGCCTAGATACACATTCTTCTGTATTTCCATTCCATTACAATGTTTGGGGGTAATATTGTCAGAAAAAAGGACTTCTTTGAGTTATGATGATTTGAGATTGAGTTTTATTTAATGTTTCCATGGACAAAGTGGAATGATAAGCTTAGAAACCAAATTAATCACATTTGTAGATGCCACAAGGAGGAATAGAGAGATACTTTAGGAAAAAAAAGGAAAATGAAAAACAACCCTGATAAGTTAAAAAATTTACCTGAAATGAAAAAAAAAATTTAGGAGAGCAATTTGGAACTATGCCCAAAGGCTATATATAAAGGTGCATACCCTTTGATTCATCAATACCACGTCTAGGTCTATAAACCAAAGACATAAAAAAGGGGGGAGGAAGAGACCTATTTATACAAAATATATTTATAGCAGTTTTTTTGTGGTGCCTAAGAATAGAAAATGGAGGGGATGCCCATCAACTGGAGAACAGATATAAACAAGCAGTGGTACATGATTGTGATGTAAAATAATTGGGCTATAATAAATGACAATTAGGATGATTTCAGGAAAAACCTGGAAAGACTTACATGAAACGATGCAAAGTGAAATGATAGAACCAGGAGAATGTTATACATAGTAGCAGCACTGTACAATGAGGAACTGTGAACGACAGCTATTCTCAGCTATACAATGATCCAAAAAAATCCCAAAGGACTAATGATGAAGCACACTATCCGACTCCACAGCAAGAATTGACATTGTCTGAAAACAGATTTCAGTATGCTATTTTTTGTTTTAATTCTTTTTCTTTTATTTGAATATTCTTATATAAAATGCTTGATATGGAAGTATTTTATATGATTGCACATATATAACCTATATCTGCTTATCATTTCAGGGAGAGAGGAAAAGAGGGAGGGAGAAAGGGATAGAATTTGGAACTCAAAAAGAAAAACTGTTTTAACATGTAACTGAGGGGAATAAAATGTATTAAAATTGTTTTAAAAGGATGTAATTAAAATTATCCAGTTTAAGAGATATGTTCAGTATGGACAAAAATAAAGCAACGGAGTAAGGGAAGTTGCACTTTTCACAAATAAAAGGGTAGGGATCTATGCTGATATAATTTAAAAATTATTTTAAACTTAAATGCAGCATGAAGACTAAAACCAAAGAATTTCAAGAAAAGTAAGAAAGGATAAGCTTTGGTCTCTCCTTAGTGCCTACCCAAGGTTCTTCTCAAAGACAGTGAGTGGGGGGTTAAAAGCCCCATTAGATTAAAAAAAAAAAAAAAACACTAAAAACCTTGCTTACAGTGAGAAATCACTATATTCAAAGGACTCAACTTTTCCTCACTGAACAATTCCAGGCATGTTTAAGAAAGATCAGAAGCTTCTCTCCTCAAACAAAACCTGTATTTCAAAGATATTTTGTGACTCATGCTTCCTAAATTTGCGGAAGAGAACACTATTGTTGATTAGCTGCTGGCAATGAGAGGATATAATTTGACAAGATAAGCAAACTCTCTTCACAGGCCTCCTGCCCTGATAATCTGATAGCAGGGTCTTCTGCGTGTGAACTCATTTATCTGAAAACATTTATTAAACATCTTTTAGTTATTTCTTGGTTTCAAATACCCCAATTTCATTGTGAATATTTATACCTCGGAAATCAGCAGAGGCTACAAATCGGGTCTTGATTTCTTGTTTTGTTAATTGTTTAGACTTGAGAAAGTGATAAAATGGGTATTTTTAAAAAATCAACCTCAGAGAGCTGGTTGATACATATTTACCAGCATATCCTTGGCATTGTCTTCTGGCAACAAATTTATAATGTATGTACTAGGCAAAATGGAAGGCTGTGGGACTATGGAGAATGGGTGAAATTTGCTGGGTTTTTTTTGGGGGGGCATAGTTCTGTGATTTTTTCAGTATATGGAGTTCCCCAAGTAGGAAAACTCCCTCTATCAAGGCGAATGGGTATCTGCTCTGAAATTTAAGAGTTACCTGGGCACTGAGATGTTATGGTGAGATGGGTGAGCTGGAGCTGAATCTAGATTATCTTGAATCAACAAACATTTAAATTCCTATAATGTGCCAAGAATTGAACTAAGTACTAATGTACTAAGATATAAAAAAAGAGGGAAAAAAAAAAACAAAACCTGCTTTCAAAGACCTTAAAGTCTAATGGAGTCACATGACCATTCTTCCTAGGAATATGCTTTGGAAGTGTAAGTTATTGTTATGTCTAGAACTGTCTGGAAGCTGGAGCTAAGACCACAATGGGCTAACTGAGAGAAGAGCTGGAGAAAGATCCAAGATAAAAAAGCTGAAGGTTACAACCATTCTGCCATCCTCATGTGGGTTGATCTTAGGGCTACCAGAATCAAAACTTGTAAAAAACAACCCCCAAACTGCAACATGGCCCATAACTGAGAATGAGAAGCAGTGTGGCACAATGGAGAGTACTAAAGTAGAAATAAGGAAGGCTTACTGGCTGTAGGGTACTGGCAAGTCACTTCACATCTCAATGATATAGATCAATTTCTAGAATAAGAAAGTGCTGACCCTTTTTGGCAGAAGTTTTCTCATTGGAGTTCTGTATATCAATGAAATCACAAGCCAGTTTCCTATTCTTTTTTAAAATTAATTGTTTTATTTTTTTCTGGTTATGCATGTATATTAACTTTTAAAACACATTTCTTTAGGAATCATGTTGGGAGAGAAAAATCAGAACAAAAGGGAAAAACCACAAAAAAGAAAAAAAAAACAAAAAAGAAGTGAACAAAGTATGTGTTAATTTACATTCAATCTCATAGTTCTCTTTCTGGAACAAATGGTGTTTTCCATCCAAAGTTAATTGGGATTTTCTTGGAGCCAGTTCCTATTCCCATAACTTAAGTATAAAACACAAATGGTGTTAGAGCATCCTGCACTCTTGTGATAAACTACTGACCTAGCTACCAGTCAGTTAGCACCTCAAGCTTCTCTCCCTTTTCCAATATTTTTTCCTCTTATACTTTTCTCTTCCTCCTTCCATCTCTCTCTCCTGAATATGCAAAATCATCTTTCTTCCCTCTTTTCTTCTTCCTTGTAGCCTTCTCTCTCTTATTCTCCCAATCAATCCTTTCTTCTCTCTTATCTGCATTCTTTTCTTTTTCTCTTTTCTATTCTGTGCTTAACCATCTCTTATCTTCTTCCTCCTCTTCCTCCTCCATAATAATAATAATTTTAAACAAAGGAAGAAGACAAAGGGAGAAACCAGGTTCATTCAATTACAAAGAGCTAATTTGTACTACTACTAATAATTATTCTTGCCATTTCCTTATGGGACACCATAATGCCCAGCCCAGACACCAAGCTCTGCAGGACTCGATCCATTTGTGCCAAAAGCTTCCCTCTAGGCCATCTCTCCATACCCTGCCCCTTTTTCAAGCGCTGGAACCATAATCTAACCAATTCTCTCACTGCTCCTTCCACAGATCTATCGGTTTAGATCCCTATAAGCCCATCCACCATCTGTGCTACTTCCCACATCAAAACATCATTCTCTGGAATCCACTCTAATATGTGTGTTGTGTCTCTCTAAGCAGCTACTTGAGATCAAAAACTATCTTCTCTTTTTGTTTTTTGTACTCCCTCAGTGATTAGCTCATGGCTTGGCACACAATGCTTTTTCACTCATTCAAAAATTGAATAAATAAAATGAATGACTCAAAAATCATTTGTATTCCATGCCTCAGCTTATTCACCATTCATTCTTTCTTCGACCCCTTGTGATTGGTTGCTTCTTCCTGATACTCAGATTAAAATGATTTTGTCAATCTACACAAAATATATATATAATAATGTTTAAAACTCTGGAAACAAAGAACAAATATGAAATGGAAAGCAAAAATCTTGTCTATTGTTAAATGTGACAATTTGTATGGCAATAATGAAGATTAAATTTCAAATCTGAAATCATAGATCTTTACTACTGCTTACTCTTATTTTCTTTTCAAAATCATCCCTATAGTTTCTTTAAAAATAACTTTTTTTCAAGATAGAACAAGAGACACATGGTAGAATACAACCAACACTCAACATAGACAATTTCAAGCTGATACTAATTCTATTTACAGAAAAGTTTTATGTGAAAAGCTTCTCAAACTGGACTGTTCAAAAGTCTCATGAGAAAGATCCCTCTCATCTTCTCTGAAATTTAAATACTTGCCCTGGATAATGTTATTTTACAGTTAGTAAACATGAAAATATAAAATATAGTGGTTAGTTTTAATTTAAAATAAAATGTTATCATACTACCCTAACATTTTAAACATTTTCTCCCTTCTTATGTGTAATAGAATGTTTTATTTAAAAACTACTGAGAGACTTCCATTCACTAATAGCTTGGCTCAAACTACTAGGGCTTCATCTACTATTACCCAATGGTGGAAAGGAGATTTATATAAGGATTAAATACAAATTTGAGTTAAACAGCACTGGAGCCTAAAGTTAAAAACAAACCTATTTCCTCTTCAGTCTGTTTTCTTTCAAACTGGCTCTAATTCCTTGAACTGTGTCTTTTAAAGTTTTTCAAGGAAAGAACAATAAGTAGTTTTTTTTGGAGGGTGGAAGAGTGGGGTGGTGCTAACCTGTGAATTTATTAGTAGAGAGAACTCTAGGTAAAAAAGCTACCAGCTAAGATGGGCAACCTTTACAATAGCAGATTGGTGCCCTGAAAGCATTAAGTGAGTTGCTCAAGGTTACTACACAGCCTAGATTTTCTCAGTCTGGGGAACTCCAGTTGTGGAAACTGCCTTCTCCAATCCTACTACAATCCTTAGAGGAGGCAGGATTTATAATCCAGATCTTCTAGACTCAGAGGTTACCCTTTGATTATTATTGGCCATATACTGAATAAAAACTCTGACAACTCAGGAGAACTAGATTGCCAGGATTAAAAGGGTGAAAGGACGACAAAATTTGATTCAGGCATTAAGTCCCATTGACAATATTAATAGCCTGTTCACTTTGGTCAAGTCCCATTACAACAAATGCCAAAATGTATGATGTGGTTGTAAGCAGCAGAAAGAAGAAAATAGCTCAAAGTAACTCTTTTCTGATAAGCTCTTTATTGAGCTGAGTCTAAGTGCTGCTTTAGAAAATTAAGTTTCTCTGAAAAAAATAAAAAATTTCCAAGTTCCAGTAAATGGCTTGCTGCCTTCAAATACTGGCCAGAACAAAATTAAAATATAATCCAAGATTCTTAGAGTCTCTCAGAATTGGCTCATATTTCTTATTAACATATTGATCTAGTTACAGATAGCTCTATTTTCCCCATATTTGACTTATGCAAAACCTGATTGTGGTTTATAAATCACATTCTAGTTGATCCTCCTCCTCCCAATATGCTTGTCTCTCTCTTTGACTTTGTCTCAAAAATTAAAAGGGGTTGAGTGTGAAACAGCTGTCTCAGCTAGGTCTCTCCCCCTCTCCATCCCATCCCCACCCCAATCTTTCCTTCTCTTCTACTAAGGGTCTGTGAATTTCCTGGCAATGTCTACCAGACTTTTTCCCAGGTCCCAGGGCACTCCAACCATGTAAGCATCCAATTTTCATAGTAAATTTATTTTATGCTAAATTTTGTCTATACTTTACTCAACAAATTATATAAAGAAAGGCAATATTGGGTTAGTAGATAAAGAGCCAATCTACAAATCAGTAAGAAGTGGGTTTAAAGTGCTATTTTGATTTTACTAGGACTACTGAAAACTTGCTCATTAACCTTCCAGGGTCCTACACAACTAAGGGTGATGAACTGCAGATTGGAGAAGGCAGTTTCCACAACTGGAGTTCCCCAGACTGAGAAAATTACATGTCCAAAGCTTACTCACATATATACTCACTTACTTCAATGTATATACTTAAGTATGTTTCTTTCCTAGGAGGTCTATATTATAATAGTGGCCTATAACAGTGATTTCTTATATTTGCTTCAATAGGATAGCTTCTTTCATTATTTATTTATGTATTCAGTCATTTATTTGCAAACTAATTGGGGTTTAAGTGACTTGCCCAGGGCCACACAGTCAAAAACTGTTAAGTGTCTGAGGCCAAATTTGAACTCCGGTCCTCCTGACTTCAGGGTGGGTACTCCATCCAGTTTTCCATCTAACTGTCCCTCCAATATGGTACTTTCTTAGCCATACTATTGGACATATACCTCAGGGTGATAAAGACAGAAACAAAAACTTCATATATGGCTAAAATATTTATATCACTCATTATGGGCACACACACACACACAAAAAAAAAAAAACTGGAAAAGAAATGGGGGCCTATTAAGAATGATTGAATGAATTTTGGTCCATGAATGTAAAGGGCATAAGAAAGGATGACTAGGAAGAAGGTAGAGAAACAGAAGAAGACATATATGAAATGATGCAGGGAGAAGTAAGCAGAATCATGAAAGAAGAGTATTATAATGATTGCAATAAAGTAAAGGAAAAGATCATTAAAAAAAATGAAATATGAGTAATTTTAACTAATCTAGGCTCTGTGGCATCTACTATCCTATAAAATATACCTCCTTCCTTTCAGCAGTATGGTAGGGGACTCTGGATACAGAACATCATCTACTCTATCGGATGCTTCATTTGGTCTTGTTTAACTTTTTTTTTTTATTTTTAAATCAAGGGAAGGTCTCATTGGTTATGGGGATTTGCTTCTGAAAGTGATTATAACAATGAAAGCAATCAATAAAACATTATTTTTATAAGACACAAATATAGTCACTAATTTCTTCTTCTGAAAATGAAAGCACATACTTCACAGAAAATCAAAATTTTTTCAAGTGATAAACAGGAAAAAAAGTCACTAGGATCCAGAAAACTTCCTGTCATAACCTTGTCTCCTCCCCCAACTCTTGCAAGTAGTGCCTTCGTTAAGTAAGTTAGGCAGGAAAGGTGTAGTCTGCTTGACTTTAGTGCTTTATTTCCTGGCTGTTTGTGACCCCATTCCCTTGACCTCTATTTCTCTCATGTTTTCTTTACTGTTTCTTTGCCTTTCCCTTTTTGATTAAAAATAGGTAAGCAGATAGGAAAAGAAAGTTCTCTCTCCTTCGCTGTTTTTATTTCTCTATTTCCCTTTACTGATCAGTTTCACTGTTTCTCCCAAATTTGCTATCATGTATTTTTTCTTTCTCAGTTGTTTTCTTAACAACTTTCACCCTCTAGGACCTGAGAAGTTTTGAAATCCTGCTGTGAATCATCTTTCTTGTCCTAATTAATACCATTATCCTCTGGATACTTCTAAATTCCTTTAGCAATGCTTCACTCTTATTTATACAGCATCACTACAGTGCTTGTACATTCTATTAAAAAACTTGGCCCTTCAAATGATGTCAATTTAAGATAATCCAAAGGTTTAACCCTCCCAAATATATTAAATTTGTTTTTTAAAAAATCTAAACAATAAGCCAGTGTGGTACAGGGAAAGAACATTCAGTGCCTCAGTGCCTGGGCTTAATTAAAATCCCACTTCTGATGCTTATGACCTGTGTAACAAGAGGCAAATCCCTTAACTTTCTTAAGTCTGTTTTCTCAACTAGAAAATGAGTGGGCTAGAGTAGATAGCTTATGAAATCCCTTCTAACTCTCTAGTTAGGATCCTAGGATCTCCGTGCAGAGAGCAAGGAGCTCTCTTTAGGGATAAATTAAAACTACTAGTGGTTCTTAGTTATGAAAAGAACACAGGGTTACAAGTTGCAGAAACAGAGAATCCATGAAAAGTCATTCTGTTCAATCTCTCCTGGGAATGACAAGTCCTTCAGCAGGCAACCTGGGATCTACTCTTGACCTTCTATTTGCTAAGGGGGCCTTTGGCAAGCCACCTCATTTCTTTCAACCCCAGTTTCCAATATGGTAAAACCAAGGTGTTGAATTAAGTTAACTTTAAGCATTCTACTCCATTTCCTCATCTTATTTGCAACACAGGGCAAATTACCTGTATGTCTAAGAAGCTGCCTAGCAACTAGGAACTACTTATACAAACCATAACTGTCTCCGTGGGAAAAGTCTAGCATTCAAACAATGGGAAAAAAAGTGATCCCACTCATCTGATTTTTCAGTTCACGATGGGGGAGTTCTGACCTGCCAAGTGACATGCGGCTGGTCTGCCAAGGGCACCAGGTTACTAACACTTTGGCACGGCTACAGAAACAATAATAAGGCCACAACACCCATTTCAGATTTCAACATCGTGTGGCTAAAGGGCACCAAAGGAGGCAACAAAACTGGACACACAACATGGTCATAGTGCCCTAACTGCACGAATAGGGTAAACTCCCAGTAAAAGATGGTGAAGAAAGAAAAAGATTGCTGTTGGAAGCTGCCTCCAGCACCTTCCTGCTCCCATTTCATTTCAATGGAACTTACAACCCCTTTTTCCATTTCCTTCTGGGTCAGCACTTCCAATTTTTCCAACCCCTTTCCCCAATTTATATTCTAGAACAAAGCTTCTTAAACGGTAGGCTGCGACCCCATAAAGGGTCTTGTAACTGACTGTAGAAGTTTGATCTGTATATCTATTATATCTATTTTATACACCTGCATCCAAGATTTTATAAAAATTTCTTAACTGAAAACGAGTGGGGAAAACTTTAACAGCAGTGTCAAGAAGGAAGTGGTGAGGTGTTTGAAAGCTATGATATGGAGCACTTAAGACAAGTGGCCATCACTATCACTACTGCAGCAACTCTCCCTTGACTGCTCATATTTTTCATTTGACCAATTCCATTGCAATGGTTTACAGGATTCGGTGCCTCCCAGGGCTTCTTTCTGTCTTATTTACCAGCTCCTTTCCCTGTAATTAAGGATTTTTAATTTTTTTTTTGACCATTTGGCAATCTGGAAAAAACCTAGGGAATCCTTTCTCAGGAGTATGTATAAGTCTGGTACCATCTGGGAAGAGAATCTGAGCTTGAGTTGGTCATTTGAATTGGGAGTGATCTGCTTAGAGGTTATAGGTTACAAAGAAAACCAATTATATTGAAATAAAGATGTAATTTCCCCCCATCCAAAGTCATAGGTTCCCTAAACTCTATCCATGGACCCCCTTGAACATCTGCAGATCCTGGTTAAAAACTCCTGATTGAATATATGAGCTCCTTCAAAATCCTCAAATCTCAGGTTCTGAGTCAATGTCATGTAGTCTGACCAGCACTGTGCCAGGGAACTGAATTGTCGTGGGCAGATTCTGAAGATCACCTGGCAGGGGAAGGTACCAGACCCTGAGGTCCTTTCTAGAACCAACCTGCCAAGCATTCCAACTCTGCTGCAGAGAGCCCGGCTCTGTGGGGCTGATTACATTGTTCAAATGTCAAATGTAGGCTTGCCAAAAAGAAACAAATATGGAGAACTCGCACAGGGCAAGTGCTCATAAGGTAGTGAGAAAAAGCAATACAAGGATTCTCTCAGAACTTTAGAACCAACTGGATGACTTACTGGCACAGGACTGCCCAGCATGGCGTGCCCTCATCCGAGAAGGAGCTGTGCTCTATGAGCAAAGCAGAAGTGAACTAGCCCAAAGGAAACATGAGAGGTGCAAAATCACCCCAGATGTTCACAGGAATGACTTATACCCGACCGGTGGCAGAGCCTTCTGAGCTTATATAGGTCTGATCAGCCACAATTGGACGCATGGTAACTTGACTACAATACAGCGATGTCATTTTGGTCCTTTGACCAAAGGTCCTTTTAGGAAGGACAACTACTAACCAACCAAAAGCAATCTGACCTTTAGCTAAACAAGAATTCCTTTTACAACACTGCAACAGTCAGCCAGCTACTCTCTATTTGAAAACCTCCAAGTGAGGGGGAATTCATTACCTCAGGTAGAAACTGGTGCACATTTTGGGGAAAAGTTATCTTTTTAACTATTAGGAATCGCTCCCCACTATCCTACTCCCTTAGATTAGGCTTAAATTGGCTTTATACTTTTTTTTGCTCTTTTCCTCTTCTTTCTTTACTTTCTCTCCTGGAAATCTCATCTACTTCCAAATTAAACTATAACCTCTAAGCAGATCACTTTCAATATAAATAATGAACTCAGCTTAGATTCTCTTCCAAATTGATATCCCAACTACTGATGGACTTTTCCCCTTGGATATCCTGCTGGCACCTAAAACTAAACATACATCTAACACTAAATTCATCATCTTTCTCAACAACTATATTCTTCCCTTCATTTCCTTATTCCTTTTAAGAGCCCTGTTGCTGTAGCAATTTCACAAAATCTTTT
The DNA here is from genome assembly GCF_902635505.1 of Sarcophilus harrisii. Classification (NCBI taxonomy): domain Eukaryota; kingdom Metazoa; phylum Chordata; class Mammalia; order Dasyuromorphia; family Dasyuridae; genus Sarcophilus; species Sarcophilus harrisii. The sequence goes on from NC_045428.1 coordinate 476,819,820, forward strand.
AGTCAGCCTTTAACTCCTTCCTTTTTCTCCTTCAATCTTCATATCCAAATGGTTGCTAGGTACTGAGATTCCACCTCTGTATACTTTCACATCTGTCTCTTCCCACTGCTATCACTCTAGATGAGGCTCTTATTACCACTTAACCTAAATTACTGCAACATCCTTCTAACTGATCTCCCATCCTGGAACTTTATGAGTTTTATTAATATGCTAGGTAGAGGGTAGGCTCTCAATAAATATCTGATATTGTTAGCATAGAGAACACTAGATTTGGAGTGTAGTAATCTGGGCTCTACTCTTTCTTCTGACAAATCATCCTTAAGGAGTCACTTAAACTGTTAGTCTCAGTTTCCTCAAATGAAAAATGGAAATAATAATACATTACCCACTTTAGGGATTATATATGAATACAATTGTTATAAAGTATTTATATATAAAACATGCAAATGAGAGCTGTCCAAACATCATGAACCTCTAAAATAATCAAAGAATCAGACTCAGTTTAATCTACAATAAGACCTAGGAACTCCAATATTGGAGTTTTCCCATTTCCAAAGTTTCCTCTGATGACAATAATAATATAAGATATACTTGAATTCATCAAGGAATAGGATTAGAGTTGCCATCTCTCATCATACTGCCTACTCTTTTCTTTTTTCCCCTCTAAGCCCTTTCATATTTCATTTTTTAACAGCTTGAGGCACAAGCAACATTAAAAGATTTATCTTTTTAAGTCTGGAAGTTCTGCATAGTGCTTGTGTAATCAAGCAACATTCTTGGAATTTCTATGACATTTTATATTCTGGGAAGCCCTATTCCTCAAACTGGATTTATAACATGCTGCCTAAACTCTTGCTCTCATCTTCCATCTTCCCTCATAAAAAATTTGGACTCTAGGTCTCCCAACTCCATACAAGAGCTGTCATCTCTTTTGCTCAGAAACAGATCTCCAAACCACTTCCCAGTCATCTCCACACCATACTCCTTCCCTTCCATTTTATATGTTGTCTTCTCCCCTTAGAATTAGAAAGGGAGCACTAAGGTGGGAAGTGGATAAAGTGTTTTGCCTAAAGTCAGAAAGACCCAAGTTCAAATACAGGTTTAGATACTAACTGGGTGATTTTGGACAAATCACTTAATTCCCATCTGCCTCAGTTTCCTCAACTATAAAATAGGGATTTATAATAGGATCTATCTTTCAAGATTATTGTGAGATTCAAATGAGATAGTACTTTTAAAAGCAGTCAACACAGTGCCTGGCACACAGTAGGCACTTTATAAATGCTAATAATGATGATGATGTAACAGCTAGTATCTATTACTAGTATCTACAACCTCAATGCTAAGCACCATTTTTGCATCTAGTAAATACTTAAAAATGTTCTCCATATAAATTAATTAATCTAAGAACTCCTGCCAATGAAATGACCAAGTGAATGCTAAAATTCATCCCACTTAGGGGTAGGCCAGGTATTTTCTAAGGCCAACAAAATGATTAAATATTTACTTCAATATTTCAATAATGGTATCACATCCCTGTCAGTCTTTTTCAGGACCAGAGGGAAAACAAACAACAATAGAAAAAAGACATTCTTTCTATTAATGCAGATGTCAAATCCTCAACATTATGATCCTGAGGGGCTGCCTAGTGCAACTTTCTAGACCAGTAGGACTTGTGATTGATTTCACTTCGTTGGCTTGGATTTTTTGGTGGGTCACTTCTGTGCACTAATCAGATTAGATGGGGGCTAACTAAAACTCAGTTCCTCCAGAATATCTTTTAGGACTGGAAGGGTTCTCTCTCCTCTCTCAATAAATCTCTCTCCACCCCCTGCCCTGGGGGCTCCTAACTCTCATTCCCAGTTTTCTCCATCCCAATCCACATCATCCAGATTTTATTGATCTTGATGTCACCACCTATAGCACATAGGAAACAAGAGCTTCTTGCTAACAGAAACATCTGTGAACAATATTAAATTCCAGTTAGCTTTCAGACAGCTTTCCCCATCTTTTCTCACCCCAGGTCTTAGGGTTCTTGCCTTGTTTTTCTTTTCACTGCTACCATCTGTTGCTTCCAATCTTGGTTTTTATCCTTCCCCTCTCCTTTATCCCTATCCCCAAATTAGAATGGAACAAAAGGTCTCTGATTTTCTTTCTGATCTCTTCCCAGAAGGAGACAGGCATACAGTATGTTTGCATTTCTGATAGGTTTTAATTGCTAATGGCAACAAATTCATAAACTTAGTCGAGTTATCCTGTGTGAAAATGAGAAGAATATGAGTATGCTTTCATAAATGATTCCCTATAGCAGATCACATCTTTATAGTCACACAGTTGAAAGGTAAAGATAAGCTCCCATAGTATTTGACTCAGTATAGCAAAGGGGGGAGTATCTCATACAATTTGTTAAGATTATAAAAAATTTCTGGAAAAAGGCAAAAAAAATAATCACTCCATGAAAAGATCTTTTGATTTTTAACCTGAAGTGAAGCATAAAATAGAGATGTATACTCACCAAAGATGTTTACCATTAACATGGATGATGTCTTAATTAAAATCCAAAAGGAACTAGGTTTTCCTATTGATTAAAGAACTTTTTGTCTATCACTGAATCCTTCTCAGAAAGATTTTTAAATGAAAAAACAAAACAAAACAAAAAACACCATGTAGAATTTCAAAAGAAAACAAATTATACTGAAATAGATATCAAAATTTAGGTGTACCTTAACTTTTATCTCTCTTTGCAGATATTGCATTTTTAACACATTTGTGGCAACTCTGCCTCGAGCAAGTCTATCAATGCCATTTTTCCAACAGCATGTGTTTACCAGTAATCTTTGATTTTACGATTGTAATTTTTTTTTGGGGGGGGCACACTAACTGTGCCCATATCAAATGCCAATCATAATCTATAAATAGTTTATGTATTCTGATTGCTCCACCAACCAGCCATTCCAAGCTCTTTTCCTTTCCTTGAGCCTCCTTATTCCCTGGAACACAACAATACTGAAATAAAGCCAATGAAATAGACTCAATCAATAAGGCAAATTCCATTGCTTGTCTTAGTTTAATAAATGGCCACCACCACCCTAGTCTTTAGCAACCACCCCTTGATTATCAGTCAGCAATCATCAAGCCAAGATATCCCACCAGCAAAAAGATTATGACTTGCTTAAGGCTCATATAATGGTTAGCATTTTTAGCAATACAGTATTTTTAATTACCATATGTAGATTGAGGTTTTTTTTGTTTTTTTTTTTACACATACTATTGCATGTTTAATAGACTATTACACAGTGTAACCATAACTTTTATGTACTGGGAAATCAAAAAATTAGTGTGACTCACTATATTGCATTATTTGTTTTTAGAAGTGATCTAGAATCTAATCCTCAATATCTCAGAGATATGCCTATATTTATTTTTAAAAAACAAATCCACAAACTTGAGCAAGATTTGTAGAAAGAATGAATACCCACAGACGTAAAATTAAATAGTTTTTCCAAAACAAATCTAGTAAAGTTAAAATTAAAAGGGAAACTGGAGAAAAATATATATGCTGTTACTTTCTCTGATAAAGAGATATTTCCTAAATAGTTAAGATGGAAATGATTCAATTTAAAAAACAGCTACTCCTCAGTTAGTAACTGGTCTAAGGATATGAACAAATTCTCAAGAGAAGAAACCCAAGCTATAGGATATTCAATATAAAATATAAATATTGCATATTATAATATGATACATATTATATAGAATATAAAATCAATATAAACATTTATTTGATCTTTCTACGATCAGACTGTTATTTAAAGTCATCAAGGCGTAAAGATAAAACAAAACAACTCCATCTCCCCCCCCCCCCATAGGGGTTTATATTATATAAAACAGGGGAAATACAACCTACAGACAAGGAAGCAAATATAGAACCTTTCCAAAATAATGCAAAGTTATTTCAAAAAGGAGAGATTATTAGTAATGGAAGCAGTAGGTTAGGAATATGAGATACAAGGATAAATTACTTAATATTTAAGGGGAGGTGGGAATGGAGGGAAATTAGGCATGGCATGTTTTTAAGTTTAATCTCCATCATTAACATTTTTTTCTATCACTTTCTTAAGTCTAGATAATCAACAAAACAAACTCAAAGTTGTAGCAATGATTTCTGAGGTGTGAGTGTTCACACTTAAAATTTAACAGTTGGATTCTTCCAAGTTGTTTGAGTTGCTCTAGCACCCCTGACGAGGTAGCACTTAAAATGTAATTAAAAATGTTGAAGACATTATAGATGCACTGAATCATTTAAGTATAATAAACATATGTCAAGAGAGAAGGGGGAAGAAAAAGAATTCTTCCCATGACTGCCACACTGCCCCATTCTCTTTTCATACTTAATTTCTATAAAAAAATAACTAAGTGAAAGATGCTAATGGTAGATCTTTTTACACAGATGATTGAACTAAAAAATAAACCTACATTTCAGAAGAAAACCAGACTCAGGCTATTCTAGGCATTTGGGGGTGGGGCAATGCCGAGGCTCTCCGAAGAAAGCAGAATGGGGCCTCTGAATGGGGAGTGAGAGGTGATGATATGGAACAGGGGGCTTCCAAGTTAGTTCTGAAGCTGGGGTAGCCAACATACCAGTTAAGAAACCCACTGCTCCTTTTCGTTTTCTACTGCCCTACAATGATGCAAGAACAGAACAGGGCAGGGACATGTGGAAATTCTCAGGCCATTAGCTGCGGGAGGGAGGAGGTCAGTAATCCCAAGCAGCTGCAGAAAAAGGTGAGGGAGTCTCAGTTTCTATTGCCCCAGAAAGAGTCAATATTTTGGTAGGAACCACCTGTGGAGGCAACACTGCACCTTCCCCTGCCAGTCACTCCATGGTGGGATAAGTGAGAAACACAGAACCTGGCAACTCCTGGATTCTGGATCCTGAGACAGGGCAATAGCATTTAAATTTGTTACTGATTAGCCAGAACAGATGTTGGTGCACAGAATTATGCAAAGACCATTTGTGGACTAAAACACCCTTGAAAAGTCAAATCAGTTAAGAAGCTACTTTAAGATTAAGAACAGATCATTATATACCTTCAACAACAATACTATATGAGGATCAATTCTAATGCACGTGGCCCTCTTCAACAATGAGATGAACCAAATCAGCTCCAATAAAGCAGTAATGAATTGAACCAGCTACACCCACCAAAAGAACTCTGGGAGATGACTGTAAACCCCTACATAGAATTCCCAATCCCTCTATTTTTGTCCATCTGCATTTTTGATTTCCTTCACAGATAATTGTATTCTATTTCAAACTAATTCTTTTTGTAGAGCAAAATAACTGTTAGGACATGTATGCTTATATTGTATCTAATTTATACTTTAACATATTTAACATGTATTGGTCATCCTGCCATCTAGGGGAGGGGGTGGGGGTAAGGATGGGAAAAATTGGAACAAAAGGTTTGGTAATTGTCAATGCTGTAAAATTACCCATGCTTGTAAATAAAAAGCTATAATAAAGGAAAAAAAAAGATTAAGAACAGATCTCATTAATGTTAATAGCTAGAGTCAACAATAAGACTCATTCATATTTCAAGGTTTTTGAGGGTCTGGGAGTGATGGAAAATAAATTGGCATGATATTTTGAGTTCTCTGCTTTAGTTTCAAGATGTTTCCTTAGCCAGATTTGTAAATTTCTGTGAAAAGAGAACTAATTTTAGTAATTTCTGGTAAAACAGAAAGAATGACAGAACTGCGATTCAGATGATGCTCTTCTAGGGAACTACAGAGATAGGCAGAATAATCAGATTTTTGCCTGCTGACATACATTTTTTTTCTCTATACAATCTTTTCATTCAAAAAACATTTATTAAGCATCTAATATGTGCCAGGCACTGTGCCAAATTCATTCCCCCTACATTGCTTTTAATTTGGGTTTTACTGCATTTGAAAGATTCCCCCACAGAATTTCAATTTTCTATTTTTCTACTTCTATATTCCTTCCCTTTAATCTGTTTTCACCCCTTTGTTTCTTTGACTGTCAAACAACAGGATATCATTAAGTTTATTTGTTCCTTTTGCTTCAGTGCTACCTTTTTGGAAACTCCTTCTCACGATCCCATCCCATCTTTAATTCCTCTCCCCCTTTCTAATTCGAAGAGAACTCTACCACTGGAATGCCCCACTTACTCATTCTATCTACCACTAGACATACTACCTGGAATTCCCAGAATATTAGTGTGAGTCTTTAAGACCATACAACAGAGGAACTTCAAAAATTTCTCTTTTAGAATGCTAAACCAAGGATAAAAATTACTCATGTGGCATGCAAGTTTCAACTTCCTTGTTGGTTGGAAAACAGAACTAAGGAAAAAATCTGAAGAAACGGAGTATAATTACTAATCAGGCAGCACAGAATAAATAAGAAATTAATAAAGATGCTGAATAAAGGAAAAGCCTATTTAGCAAAGTTGTCTGGTATATATTTGATGCTTAATGCTTGTTAACTGCTTATAATTACCTCTTCCAACATCTCTCCTTAATTCAACTGTCAAGAATAAAAGTGGATAGAGTGCTAGGCTTGGGAGGACTCATCTTCTTGAGTTCAAATCTAGCTTGACACTAGCTATGTGATAGTGGGCAAGTCACCTCAGTTTTCTCATTTGTACAATGATCTGGAGAAAGAAATAGCAAACCACTCTAGTATCTCTGCCAAGGAAATCCCACATGGGGTCAGTTGGACAGTACTGAAAAACTACTAAAACAATAATAAGAATTATTATAAATCTATAAATAAGTAGACCACTTGGAATCTTATGAAAAATGTGTTTCATTCTTGTCATTGTCTTCCTAATCTCTCAATTCTCTGCAAACTAATGAAAACAGAGGAGACTCAAGGAAGAACCAGTTTCTAAGATATCTCCAAATCACTAAAAGAGCAGAAGCAGCAGAATGGGTTCCATTTAATTTCTTTTGTCAGGGGGCAGCAACGTGGATTTTGCTTCATGGGCTCAAATGTGACCTTTGGTAACTATTACATATGAGACCTTCAGTTTCCTCTTCTGTAAAAGCTGGACTAGATAGCCTCTAAAGTCTCTTTTTACTCTAAGATATAGCTATGATTTTTAGAAAGGGGGAATAATAGCTGAATTTTATATGAAAACCAAGAAAACCTTCCCAGTCATCTAAGTTTGTCCTGACTTTCCATAATTCTCTGGCTTGAATGCTCTGATACCTTTTGGAGAAAAGAAAGTTTAAACAACCATGGATATTTTACATAGTTGGACAAAGGGCTGCCGTTGCAGCTATAGAAAAACACACAAAACCCCTCACCCAGAAAACAAACAAACAAAAACCTTGTGGATATAAAAGTATTTCATTTTATATTTTGGTTTCCACACATTCTAAATTGTTCATAGCTCTCCTACTTTCAGAAAGAATATTAATTAGGTCAATATACTGGTTAGCTTGCTTATATTTCCCCAGAGTGTGGCTTTAACACAGAGTGACTATAATTATTTTTAACTGTACCAAGAATATCAGTCTCCTTGGGAATTTTAAAATTTACCTATGGAGGTGGTATCAAAGGATCTCACCTGAACAGAAAGGCTTTGCTGAAAAATAATCCTTACCAAAATAAATAAATGAATAAAATTTTTAAAAAGGAAAAGAAAAAGAAAAGCAAGGAAACTTCCTATGGTGACAACCCTTGACAAAGAAGGGCATTATAAGTTTAACTCATACTGCCTTGCTAGCAGGGTGATCCTTTCAAACACAGCCCTATCTTAATAGAAGCTCAGCTAAATACTGGCCTAATGTGGAAGTCACCTACATAAAGTTCCTTATGGGACCAATTGGACCATAAGCTGTTTCTCACCAAGCTGGTGACTATGTGACCACAGTATGGAAGTCACTTAAGGTTTTTAGGTCTCAATTCCAAATCTGCAGAATGAGAGGGCTGGGCCAAATGACCTCCTCTAAAATCCCCTCCAGCTCTAAATCTATGAACCTATCTGCCTATTTTCAATTCTCTAGATTTCTCTAGATTCTCTAATGTCCACAGAATTCTAATTCTGCCATTGGAACTGCTGGGTTAAGAGTCAAATTCTGAGTTTACTATCAAAAGCTCCAGAACAGACATTTTAGGTCAGGTTCTCACACTCAGAGAATCATGGAATTAGTTAATTAACTTAAGATATTCAAATAATTTAAGAAAAAAAATAATAGAGGGACAGGAGGGCTATAATAAATTCAAGGCCACTTTTTTCTGTAGCATTTGTGATCCTTGAAACTTTGTATAGTTGGGGGTAGGATACTGATTTGGAATCAAAGGACTTGAAGATCAAATTCTGTCACATCACATAGCAGATGTGGGAGAATCACAACTTCTGTGAACCTCAATTTTCTCATCTGTAAAATGAGAGTGATGGAGTCAGAGGTGTAAGATAGATCAGACATGAGATCAGCTATCCCAAATGGGGTTCAAACCAGATTAAAATGAAATTGGAAAATATTTAACAAAATAAAAATCCAATAAAACTAAGACAATGTTCATATGTGGTTTTCTAAATCAATATTTGGCTGCAAATATCCTTATGCACAATTTAGTGGCCCAATTACTATTTGTGTTCGATACTACTGGACTAGATGACCTTCCAGTTCTAAAATCAATGTTCCCATGATTCATATTGGCCATACAAACCAGTTCCTGAATTTTAATTGCTTTTTCTTGTTAGTGTTATCCTTGGCAAATGTAAGACAATCAACTCAGTTATTCTGAATTATAACTGTCCTGAGGCAAGGCAGAAAATGAAAATTTAAAAGACTCTTGTTTTAGAATTCATTAGAAAAAAACCTGTAGACCTTAAAAAGCACTACCAAACATCTTTGTTAGTTAAGAACACTTATTAGTATCTACTGCATCATTACCAAAAAGAAGGTCCAAAGAAAGAACTGACCTGAAGGAGCTTATGTAAGTGTAACACATCAACAAGTGATGAAACCAGTCATCTGCTGTGACCTGGATAGGGCATAATGGCCAGATTCAGCATAAAAAGTGGTTTGTGGCAATGCTGCATGCTAATAGGACACTTCTGATTAGCCTCCATCTTTCATTTTTAGTTGCAGAAATTTTGCCAAGGAAGCTAGATTATGGAGAGCATAAAAATAATAATTCACAACCCCACTCTAGGGCTTACATAGAACTTTTTTTCACAAAATCTTTCTAGATTTGGGTGTGCACATCTTTTCATCCTAAGGTCCATACCACATCATTTCTGGCCCTCTTCTGAACTTTCTCAGTGTCTGAAGACATTACAAAAGAATGCTGTGATCGAGTGCAGAAAGGATTCTCTTCACCAAGAAGAAAGTAATAATCCCTTCTTTTGGATTCCTCTTACAGGAATTTATATCACACAGGACTCGTAGTTACTGTTGTTTTTCCAGTGGTGTCTGATTCTCGTTTGGGTTTTCTTGGTAAAAAATACTGGAGTGGTCTTTCATATCCTTTTTATCTTACAGTTGAGAAAACTAAGGCAAACAAGGATAAGTGATTTGCCCAGGGTCACACAGCTGGTAAGTATCTGAGGCCCAATTTGAAATCAGATCTTTCTCACTCCAGGCCTAAAGCTCTATCCACTGAGCCACCTAGTTGCCTATAAAGAGCTTACTGGACTTATAAAGTGTGACAGAGACATCTCTTAAGAAAATTTACAGCCCATAAGCTCCACCCCAAGTATTTGCTTAATTTGAAACAAAGTAAGAATACAATTGCAGTATAATATTTTTTATATATTGGTTAGCCTATCTGCTGACCATCATCCTCTGACATTTACAGTTTTGCTGAATTTTATTCTCCTTCTATGTTTATCTTTTGAAGTGTTACTATATTAGCAAGTTAAAATATAAGTGAATTTAGAAAAAAATGTATTAAACCACATTTTTAACACTACTCTAACCACATCCTAACACATATTGGACATGCCTGACTTAGGTGCATTTAAAAGACTCAAGAAATATTTATTTTTGCATATGGTCTTTACCTATCAAAAGTCACTTGGAAATGCTGGGGTCACACAGAAACCCAGAAATTTCTGGTCCCTTTGAGGGACATTTGGAATTTCCCTTTCCTATTTGCTACTGCAGAGGCCTGAGGAGAATGGAAAAGGGTAGCAACAGTCAAGGAAACAGTAATAATAATTTATATATATATATATATATACATACATACACAGATATCTATATACCTATATGTATGTTTATCTATAGCTCTTCAAGGTTTGGGAAGATAACTTATTTGAACCTCATAATAATACTTTGAGGCAGGTATCATTATTACCCCTATTTTATAAAAGAGGAAAAAGGCAGGAAGAAATTAAATGACTTCCCAAGGTCATGTAGTATGTAATTCTTACTGCATCTAATATGTAAGGCAAGATTAAAATTCAGATCTTTTTCCCTAAGTCCAAGTCTAGAACTCTGTCCACTATGCTATTTAACTCAAGTGATAGAGCAGTTAACAAATAATAATGATGATGATTTTGAATATAAAAAAATAAAATATTTTGTTTGGATGAAATCAGCACAACTAGAAGAACAGAGTAATTTTAGGGACAAAAATTTCTGCATAAAGCTTTTTTGATAAAATTCTGATAACCAAGAAATAGGAAAGATAGACATATTGTAGATCATGGTTGTAGAAAATTACATAAATTGTCAGATTTGTTAGCTACATTGGGTTGTTTTACTTAACATTTTTTTCTTGTCCTAAAAGAAAATTCTATAGGGGGAATGTATATTGGTATATAACTTTGGTATAAAATATTTAAAAAAAAAAAAAAAGTATAATAGGGAATTGATCAAAAGCATACTGCATTGATCAGTTGAAGGGGTCACAGCCCATTTGATAAAATTACGAACTACAAGGGGCGAACAAGAGACAATGAAATATTTAGATTTTTGCTACTTTATGATTTACAGAGTAAATCTTATAAAGTATTCATCCTTTCCAGTTTGGGGTGGATTATTTTGTTGGTTGTTCATTCTCAAAGAGAATCAAAATGACATCACTATGTTAGTTAGCTGTGATTGATCAGACCAATGTGAGCTTGAAATGCTCTACCACAGGTTGGACACAGATAGTCCAAGTGACCATTTGGAGTGAAATCATCGAAAACATTGAAAACTTTTGATTTCTTTTGAGCTACTTCCATTCTACTTTGCTCATAGAGCACAATACCTTCTCTGAGAAGGGCACACCATGCAGAGTGATCCTGAGCCAGTGTCTTCGATGTCATGCATTCAATTCTCAAGTTCTTCCGAGAGATCTTAGAAGTGTCCTTATACTGCTTTTTCTGACCACCATGTGAACACTTTCCTGAGTGAATTCTCCATAAAATGGTCTTTTTTGAGAAATATATATTTGATATTTGAACACTGTGGGCAGCCCAACAGAGTTGCACTCTACAGTGGAATTGGAATGCTCGGCAGTTCAGTTTGAGAAGGGACCCCAGTGCCTGGTACTTTCTCCTGCCAGGTGATCTTCAGAATCTTAAGACAATTCAAATGGAAGTGATTCATTTTCCTGGCACGGCACTGGTAAATGGTCCAGGTTTCAGAGTCATACGGCAATAGGTCAGCACAGTGGCTCTGTAAGACCTTCCACTTAGTGGTCCGTCTAATACCTCTTTTCTCCCACATTTTCCTTTGGAGCCTCCCAAGCAATGAACCAGCTCTGGCAATATGTGTGCATCAACCTCATTATCAAAGCGTACATTCCAGGAAACATACTGCCAAGGTAAGTGAACGTACCCACAAAATTCAGATCTGTATTCGCTGTAACTGATGGTTTCCCATATGGGTGATTTGGTGCTAACTGATGGAGTACCTGTGTTTTCTTGGTGTTAATTGGTAGACTAAAATTAGCACAAGCAGCACAAATATACTTTGTTGCATCTCAGCTTTGCAGACTGCATTGAGCACAATCATTTTCAAATAAAAAATCATGCATCCACACTCCCCCCAGTTTAGTTTTAGCTTATAGGCTTTTCAAGTTGGAGAATTTACCAGCAGCGCAATAGCTGACTTTAATGGCATATTTGTCCTCATGTAAGATATGTGACAACATGGCTGAAAACATCATGCTAGAGAGCCATCAGACAACTTTGGTGTGGCAAAGCACTTGGTGCTCATTCTATTCCAATTGAAATTTTAAAGGTGGGGGGGGAAGGTGGTCATTGAGTTATACAAAATGATACAAAAAAAATGCAAGATGCCTCTGTGGTCCTTTGCTATAAAGTTAAAGAGAATAGATTGTCCTGGATAATCACAAAGGGTCTCTCTCTTAGTCATTGGGCAAGATTCTTGTCAGAATCCCCCTTAACAGGTTGGTCCTTCACCTGAAGAAAGTCATCTACCTGAAAGCTAGAATGGCTTCTGAAGGGGCTAATAGTCAATATGATGTTTAACTACCTGGCAACTCCAGGAAAAAATGCCAGGAGCAGAACAAAGGTCTGTAAACAACATTTGTAGACTTGACCTTAGCTTTTGATACTCTTAGTCGTGAGAACTTATGGAGAATCATGTCAAAATTTGGTTTCCCACAGAAGCTCATCACTATAGCACATGATGGCTTGCTTGCCCAGGTCCTAGACAACTGACAATGGATTATTTTGTACCTTATAAAGGATGTGCCACTTCAAGAAGCTCAAACCTCTAGTGGATTATTCAGAAAACGTTATTGCAGATGTAAAAAAAGGCTACCCTTCATTGTTCCCTTAGGAAGAACGAAAAGGTTCTTACATAAGTTTGATGAAATTATAGGGAAGTTAGCTATTGGTTGGTTGGAAGAATCTCATCCATAGTGACCTTTTATGGCAAGTTAGCCAGATCTGCTGACACACTCCCTAAGGAATCGTCTCTTCTAGCTGAGAGACATTTCTGGCAGTTGAGAAGAATGACACAATCTTGCAGAATAAAAACTCAGTTCTTGAGAAGGAAATGCCCTTTAATCTTTGCCTTTGCACTTCTAGCTGAGGGAAGGGGATGGAGCTAAGAGGGTAGTGGGGTTTTCTTTAATCCCCTACTCATTTCAAATGGTATCTTGCAGTGGAGCAACTCACTCACTAAGATATTCCTCACTCAGTAGAAAGCAGAATCTCCAGAATACAGTTGGGAATATTATGCCTGGTAAGAAAAAGGGCCAGAGAGCCCAGTGGGGTGACCTGCTCAGTAGAGACCAGAAGAAAAATCATGAGGACACTAGAAGAAGAGAAAGGATATCAACTTGGCCACATATGTCCTGTGTATACCTCTCTACTGTTCTTCCTAGTGTTAATTTTTTTTTGATTGTTGTTTAAATGCATGCTACAGGTTTATGGGAGGAATATTTTGTAGCTACTGTTGCTATTGTACCATTACAGGAAATACCTTTGCTTTGAGCCAATTGTATCAATTGGCTGACTATTCTAAGTGCAAATACCAGTAGGGGCTTGTATTCTATAGTTTTAGGATAGCTAGGGTGGTTAGCCCCAAGGGACTCAACTTGAGTGTAAATTGGGGAGTAATCCAGAGACAGTACCATAAAAATATTTTTAAAAATTCTAAAAGTGACTGTTACGTAGATTGTTACCAAAATAAAACAAAAACAATTAGCATCCTTTTTGTGGGTTTCTTTTATTAATTCATTTTTTAGGACCATGGAGTTCTTCAAATACCAGAAAGAAACTTTTAAGAGCTCACATTTCATCTCTGGTATTACTGTCTGTTATATTAACTCAGGGCTAACAAAACCATGAAACTTAGTACAGGAAAATTAAAGAACTACCTTGTCATATCATTCAAATGGTAGGCTTATTTTTCTCAAGAATATTAAAACAGTGCCATCTTTAAGTCTGCAGCAAATGAAAAAGTAACTGCCAAATCCACAAGTCATCTCTGCTATAGAATTATACATAGTACAAACCCACACTTTGCTTAACTATTAAAAAAAGGAGGGGGGAAGCATGTTAGGGTAATTTAAAATTATCCATCCTAGAAACATTAGATAAATTAGTTGAACAGGCCAGTCAACACTTAGAAACACTGAGGTGTCAGAGTTTTCTGAAATTTAAAAAGGAAATGTAAGATAGTGAATATTTTCCAAGCTTAGTTACTAAGGTGACCCTCTTCTTTTTCATTTAAAAAAAAAGTAAAATCTTATTTTTAGTACTCTAAGGAAAGCCACCAACAGATTTTTCTTAAGACTTTTTTTTTAAGGGTTTATTTACTTTCCAATTGAACAGAATAAACCCAAGATAGAAGAATTCTTCTGGCACAGGGGAATGTATAAATAAAAGCATGTCATTTTTCTGAAATATGAAATTTTGAGAAATGATATTGCAACATGAAATGTATTCACCAACAATGTTTTTCTTACTTTGAAAGGTAATTTCTGAAATGAAAACCATCCAAATACCATTCAAAACTCTCAATAAGCTGACTCTTAGCCTACCCTTCCTCCTACTATAGCCTACCTATCTCCCACTACTTCCTGGCTTCAAAAACATTTATGTTTTCCAGAGATGTCATAAGGCCCTGAGACTCCATGAATTTGCTCCTTTTATTCCCTCCCTACTTAGAATATTTTTTTCCCTACCATCTCCATCTGTTGAAATCCTACCCATCTTTACAGACCTAGATCAAATATGACATCTTCCTTGAACCCTTTAGCACTATTTTATCTCCTCTTAGAATTTACAGGTTTTAACCCTATAATAGTGATTTGTGTAGATCACAATGAAATATTAGACTTGGGCTTGAATGTCTCTGACATTCCCTACTTGTAAAACCCTGGGCCAAGTCACAAGTTCTCTGAGACGGTTTCCCTGTTATGTAAAATGAGAATCATGGGACCACAGATTAAAAGTTGGAAGGGACCAGAAACAGAGTCCTTAAATTCACAGTATGAGTACCTGGGATCTTTTTCATTTGGCAGAAATGGGGTATAGAAGGAAGGTTGTTGTTGGTCATGCTTAATCTATATTCTTGTTAAAGCTTTTTATTTTCAAAACATATGTATGGATAATTTTAAACATTCACCCTTGCAAAACCTTGTGTTCCAAATTTTTTCTCTCCCTTTCTTTCACCACCCCCAATCTGGATGGAAAGTAATCCAATATATGTTAAATGTGTGTAATTCTTCTACACATATTTCCACAATTATGCTGCATAAGAAAAATCAGATCAAAAAGAAAAAAAGGAGAAAGAAAATAAAATGCAAGCAAACAACAATAATAAAAAGAGTAAAAATACCATATTGTGATCCACACTCAGTTCCCATAGTTCTCTTTCTGGGTCAAGATGGCTCTCTTCAACACAAGAACATCAGAACTGGCCTGAATAATCTCATTGTTGAAAAGAGCCACATCCATCAGAAATGATCATGGAATAATCATATGTGTATGATTACATACACATTCCTTAGTACTCTAAGGAAAGCCACCAACAGATTTTTCTTAAGACTTTTTTTTAAAGGGGTTTATTTACTTTCCAATTGAACAGAATAAACCCAAGATAGAAGAATTCTTCTGGCACAGGGGACTATAAGTACAGTACTAAGCCTGTGTATAATGATCTCCTGGTTCTGCTCATTTCACTTAGTATCAGTTCATGTAAGTCTCTTCAGGCCTCTCTGAAATCATCCTGCTGATTGTTTCTTACAGAACAATAATATTCCATAACTTTCATATCCATAGCTTATTCAGCCTTTTCCCAACTGATGGGCATCCACTCAGTTTGCAGTTTCTTGCCACTACAAAAAAGGGCTGCCACAAACATTTTTGCTCATTTTGCTCTTTGGGATACAAGCACAGTAGAAACAGATCTGTTGGATCAAGAGGTAAGCACAGTTTGGTAACTTTTTGAGCATAGTTCCAAATTGCTCTCCAGAATGGCTCAATCAATTCACAACTCCACCACCAATGTATGTGTGTCCCAGTTTTCTCATGTGCCCTCCAACATTCAACATTATTCTTTCCTGTTATCTTAACTAATCTGAGAAGTGTGTAGTGGTACCTCAGAGTTGTCTTAATTTGCATTTCTCTGATCAATAGTGATTTAGAGTATTTTTTCACATGACTAGAAATGGTTTCCATTTCTTCATCTGAAATTTGTCTGTTCATATCCTTTGACCATTTATCAATTGGAGAATGGCTTGAATTCTTATAAATTTGAGTTAATTCTCTATATTTTAGAAATGAGGTCTTTATCAGAACCCTTGAATGTAAAATTTTTTCCCAACTTATTGCTTCTCTTGTAATCTTGTCTACATTGGTTTTGTCTGTACAAAAACTTTTAAACTCAATATAATTGAAATTATCTATTTTGTATTCAATAATGTACTCCAGTTTTTCTTTGGCCATAAATTCCTTCCTTTTCCACAGATCTGAAAGTTAACTATCCTTTGTTCTACTAATTGCTTATAACATCACTTTTTACATCTAAATCATGAACCCATTTTGACCTTATCTTGATATAGAGTGTTAGATGTGGGTCAATGTATAGTTTCTACCATAGTAATTTCCAATTTTCCCAGCAGTTTTTGTCAAATAGTGAATTCTTATCCCAGAGCTAGGTTCTTTGGGTTTGTCAAACACTAGATTACTATAGTCATCGACTATTTTGTCCTATGAGCCTAACCTATTCCATTGATTCTATTTCCTATTCTATTTCTTAGCCAGTACCAAATGGTTTTGATGTTAATCTATACTCTTGATCCAGACTTTGCCTCCTACCAATAAGGTCAAGCACCTCAAGGTGATCCAGTACTAGAGGACAAGTTGTCCAACGTGAAAATGTTTCTACAAGAGCTTCCCAAACATGATCCACCAGAAGTGGGAAGAGAAATAGGAGAAAGAGTACCCAGGAGAAGCCACAGGACATTGACACTCAGGCCAGGTGATTAAGTGTTATTTGAGAGAAAAGATTCCCATGCTGTAAAATGATTTTTAAAAAATCCTTTCCTAGTTTATTCTTTTTAAAAAAAAATACTCTTGCAAGAATGGGTACCTAAGTGTCCTAGTTTATTCTTAATCAGGCTTATTTCTTGGGGAGATATCCAACAACTTCTGTGGGACTCATACCCCTATCCTTATAGGGCTTAACTGAGTCTGTATAAATTCCTCACTCTTCAGCTCCTATCATGTCTCACGGATTGTGGGCAAAATAGTCTGCAAATCTTTTACAGATTAAATTGATTGCTCTCTCTCTCTAGATAAGATCTGTCTACTTTGCAAATTTCAGAGAAATGCTAGATCTAATCTAGTTATCTGAGTTATATGATTTTAACCTATTTGAGGGTAGAAACCAGATCTTATTCATTAACTCCGCCCCCCAATATCCTCAAGCTCTTAGTGTCTTGCACACCGAATCAATAAATATACATTTATTAAGTACATACTTTATACCAGGCAATAGGGACACAATAACAAAAATTGGAAACTCCATACCCTCAAAAAGCTTAGATTTTGACAAAAAACAACATAGAATTGCACAAATACATACAATGTATGCAACATGAATACAAAGGAAATGTGATAGTAGATAGAGAACGCCACCCCCCACTCTCCACCCCCCAATCCAGCCTTTTCTGACTTCAAGTCATTCCTCTGACACAACAATGGCTAAAGGACTTTGTAAAAGTTCTTAGTGCCCTCTGAAAAACAACTATTCATCTTGCATCAGTGAAAGGAAGTTCCTTTTCAGAAATTTCAAAAGAAGTCAAAGGTCTAAATTTAAAAAGAACAACAAACACAATTGGGAGAAAGGCCGAGTACTTAGCAATTGGGGAGATGCAGAAAGAGCTCCTATAAGAGACAACAACAGAATTGAGTTTTAAAAGAGACAAGACTAGACTAGGGACAACTAGATGGCACAGTGGAGAGAGCACTGGCCCTGGATTCAGAAGGATCTGATTTCAAATCTGGCAGCAAACACTTACTAGCTGTGTGATCCTGAGCAAGTTACTTAACTCTAATTGCCTCAGAGAGAGAGGCAGACAGACACAAAAACTGGAGACAGACCAGGAACATCAAGAAGGTCAGTGTGAATGGAGTATAAAATGCATTAAGAAAAATGATATATAAAAATCCTGGCAAGGTAGGTTAGCGCCAAACTGTTTTCAATGTTAAACAAAATGCTAAAACAAAGGTTTTCAATGCTAAATAGTGGGATCTGTATATGATCTTAGAGGCAGGAGAAAACCAATGGAGTTTACTGCCCAGAAAATAATATATTCAAGATCTATACTTTAGAATATCAATTTAGCAGCTGTTCAGAAAGTAGACTTCTGGGAGAGGGGTGAGATTTTTGAGATAGAGAGACCAATTAGAAGACTACCAAAATCATTCAGATGGAAATTGGCTCAGAAGGAAGGGAATGAATTTAAGAAATGTGAAGATAGACTTGTTGAGTCTTAAAGAATGCAGTGAGCTAGGTACAGCAGTGGATAGAGCACTAGGCTTGGAACTGAGAACATTTCATCTTCCTGAGTTTGAATCTGGCTTCAGATATGGATGAGCCGTGTGACCCTGAGTAAGTCACTTTGTCCTGTCTGCCTCAGTTTCCTCATCTGTAAAATATGCCAGAGAAAGAAATAGCAAACTGATCTACTCTTTGCCAAGGAAACCCCAAATGGGGCCATTAAGAGTTGGACACAATTGAAACAACCTGAGGTGGTAAATTTGGGTTAGAACTAGAAGTATAGTTGTGCCCTCAAAAGAAATGGGAAAGTTAAGTAAAGGAATGAACTTGGGTATGGAGGGAGGTGGTACATAATGAAGTCTGTTTTGGACATGTTAAGTATAGTACCTATAAGACATCCAGTTGGAAATGTTCAACAAAGAGTAGATAATGTGAGATTACACATGTCTAGAGATGAAATTGTTGAGAAAAAAGAGAAGGTACGGTACAAAAGACAGAACCCTAAGGGTAAATCTCAAAGGTGAAGGACATAATTAACCAATAAAAGAGAGCAAAGACTGACCAGTTTGAGAAAGACAGTCAGACAGAAGGAGAATGAAGAGAGCAATTCCATGAAAAACCAATGAAAAGGCAGTATATAGAAGAAAAGAGTGGTCAGCAATGTCAAAAGACATAGATTAAAAAAAGGATGAGGACTGAGTAAAGGCTATGAAATAGGACAATCAAGAGATCACAGATTATGGAGCTTTAGAACTGGAAGGAATCATGGATGTCACTAAAGCTAAACCCTTCATTTTACAGAAGATGAAAATGAGGCATTGAGAGGTTAAGGAAAATGGAATTGCAACACAGGTCTTTCTGATCCCAAGTCCAGAGTCTTATCTATTACACCATGCTACATCATAGGTACTAAATATTTGCTGAATGACAGAGGAAGTTTTAGATTAGACAATCTAGTATCTTCACAGAAATGCACTTACACCCATCAACAATAGAGTGAATCATGGCACTCAAACCCCCTGACAGCCTGTTAGTACAGGATGAAACATCCTGATAGAATACCTTTGTGACCCAGTTTTCCACAACCTACCTCCCCTCTCCCTATTCTATTAAAGTTTTGCAAAACAAACAGATACTTTGACTTCAAATTAGGTGAAAAGCCCAGGCCTAAGAAAGGAAAAGGAAGGTCTGACTGCATGGGCTTTTAAGTTTTCTTTACAAATTTGTGCTTCTCTTCATTCTTTTAAAATGATACCATGCATGAAAGTTAGCTCCAAAAAATGAAGTTTTTGAGGGAGCGTGACTTACTTAATTACTGGTAACGGAATCTTTATTTAATCTTTATGTAAATTGTGTAGGAAAAAAGGGACCATTATGTTTTTTTCTACTTTTGGAAAAGTTTAAACAGAATCATCAAAAATGCAAAATTATGGGATAAAAACATTATTCAAACTATCGTGATTTCTCACAGATAGAACTGTAATCTACTCACTAGATAAGGATGTTATAAGGTTAGAGTTTACAACCAGAAGGTGACTGGTCACACATTTATGACTGATCATTGATCAAAATAAATGGATTTTTGCATGACAAAATGACACTCTCAAATCTCAAATTATACCCACAAACAGACCTGGGAATGGGTAAGATGGGAAAGGTGTAACACTAAAAAAAATTTCCCCATAAATTCTCTTCAGATAACTAACTATAAGAATAACTCTCATACTTAGCATTTCATTGCAGAAATTTCAAAGGTTTCCATGATGTTATTATTTTTATAGCTAATACTAATATGGTATAATGTTTACAAAATGCTTTCCTTGCAATAACCCTGTGAGATAGGTAGCACACATTATTATCCACATTTTACAGATGAGAAAATCAAGGTAGAGAAATTGATTTGCCTAAAATCATATAGCGAGCTACCCAGCACTCACTCATGAGGTAAGGTCTTATGTGGATTTATTTTGCATCCTGAAACTATGCTAAAGTTATTGTTTCTAGTAGTTTTTTAGTTGATTCTCTAGGACTCACTCTCTAAGTATACCATCATATCATCTGCAAATAGTGATCATTTCATGAAGGTCTGGGACTTGATTTCACTAAATTTTGTAAGCCCTTTCAGTTTGGAAGAAAAAAGGAGCATTTCCTGAAGGGCACCTATCATAGTTCCTTGCACATAATAGGCATTTAAAGATTATTTGTTTTATTAAATGTATGAAATGTGACTTCCAAAAAGAGGTGTTACCTATCTGCACATCACCCTTGGAAGATACATACATATTCTGATGATGCAGCCATTCCCCCAAACATTTATGGAACTCTCCTTATGAAACTGCCTTCAAAGATATCATATGGACCATAAGAGAATGCTGGTCTTGTAACCTAATACATAGTTACCTAATTCAATGTTTTTGATCAAAGACAATATCGTGTAGCTTATTTATCAAACCACAGCTGAATGAATAGAATGTTTCCAAAAACTAACTTTACCCTCAAAGAACAAAGATTTGGCAGAACAACAAAGTACTCTTTATTTTGCAAGTGAAGAAATTAAGGCTCAGAGAAGTAAAACCCAAGGTCACTACTCAGCAAGTCTGGTTGTGCATCCAGGTTCTCCAACCCCAAATCTCCTGAGACCTCAAAAGAATGTAACCAACTCTTAGGTAATTCTAAAAAAAAATTTTGTTTTTAATGAATCAGTAAACATTTATTAAGCACTTACTGTGTTCTGGGCACTCCACTGATTATTAGAATAGGAAGGGACCTTAGTGATTATTTTATCCCAATCCCATTATTTGGATGAGGACAATCAGGTGTAGAAAGAAGGGTTCTGCTCAAGATCACACAGTGACACAGTGCCAAAACTCATTTTCAGAATCAAATCTCCTGATTTTAAGTCCAGGGCTCAAAAAGACCATCCATTTGCAGATGAGGTCCACAAAGGACCTATTCAATCCTACTCATCTGCTAAAGATAGTCTCTGGATGAAGTCAAACAACAGGATGTGATCAACCACAAATCTGCTCTGCACAATCTCTCTGATTCCTAAGTTCTATGCAGAATTCCAAAATTCTTTTACCTTCAGGGTTTACTCCTTGTGACATTCCCTGCCATTACCACTACAAAATCTCTCAATCCACCTGCACCATCCATTTCCAACTCCCTCTTAGCAGGGAGGGAAGCTTTTTATTTCAAGAAAACTGAGCTCATACATTGTGGAGGAAGAAAGGAAATAGAGTGGCAGAATGTGGCCACTTCCACATTCTCTTTCCCCAATGTCAAACGCCTGTGTCCTCAGCAGAAGGGAAAGCATGAAACTTTTGTAACCAGTCTCAAACTTGTATGACTGCAATATCAAGGGTCAAGTTCTACTATCTTCTTCTGGTTACATTGGAAAAACCAATCAGATCAAGAAACCGCAACACCCATAAAACCATGACTTTCTGCTACTCTTGCCAAGCTGTCCTGTAGGGAGGAAATAAAGGACTCAAGTGTCCTACACATTCACTAGGAAGAGAGGGGGAAAGGTTGGTGAAATCTCCGTGCACCAAATTCAAGAGCAGTCTTTCAGAAGCACCATAAATGACCATCTCTTTCTGATGTGGCTTACAGTTGGTTCTATCAGGGACCCGAAGGCTTCAAGGACTGAGTCTCCTGAAATTCCTTTGCTTTCCATTCATCTTATCTTGCCCTGTTTCCCCAAGTCCTAGGAGCTTATAAGAGTTAAAATGTGATATGATATAGGCCCATTACCTGAAAAATTAGCTTGTCTGGCATTTTTGTGAAAACTTATTTAAGTCCCCAAACTCATTATCACATACTAGGATTGGATCTCACATTCCTTAACTGGAGAATGACAGGATTGGATCAGATGATTTCTAAGGTTCTTTCCACCTGTAAAATACTTATGGACTCCTAAGCTTTGGGTCTAACTGCTCTGCATAAGGAATCTCCACAAACCTATTCACTGCCCTCTAAGTTTAAAATAAATCCATTGATACAAATATAACCATATACGAATGATAGACAGCAAAATAAAAATGTAGAAGGGAGGGAGAGAAGAAAGTAAGTTAACCTGAAGGAAGTAAAGAAGGAAGAAAACAGTAGCAACTGAATCTGGAAGGAAAGGAAGGATTTCTGCAGTCACAGATATGAAAGACGACCTTGTCAGACATTGGAGGGATTGTAGTATAGATAAATGTAGAGAAGCAGAAGTAAGCTGGATAATGATCAAGGAAATATAGCTCAATTAAGCTGGAACATATAATGTGTAAAAAGTAACATTATAAACTAAGACTAGAAATGTAGACCTGAGAGGAAGGACCTTGAATGCCAGAGGTAGATGTTGCTTATCAATTAGAACAAATTTATGTAAAAGTCTTAAAAGAATCCAAATAACTATAATAACTATATATATATCTCCAACATTTCCCTGGATTTCTGTTGTATTTATTAAATTGACCAAACCATTTTAGCCTCCTAGAATGAGTCTACAGATATATAACTGCTAAAAGTTAAGTAATTATAGTAGAATTTTAAAAAAAATCAATAAACAAGGATCTGAGAGATGAATATTCCGTATTATACCACTTTGCAGTTCTTATCTGGATTGAGATATTCAGGACTGACCAGAGCTCTCAATGTGATTTACCATGATTGTTTTTGTTTGTCCTCCTTTCTTTCTCAAAGAAGATCATGATATCAAAAGGATAACACAATAAAATTAAAGTGAATTGGATTTAGGTGAGGGAAGGGAAGGGTGTGCACAGTCACTTTCTCCTCCATAGCCAATTGGATTGATGGCAAGATATAGATCAGAATGACTGGAGATGGCCCTGAATGCAGTGGGAGACTTTAGCCTTTTTAGGTTAAGATCTTTCCCAGGTCTCAATTTGACTAAGGCTGACTACCAAGGTTGTGCTTTTGGGAATAGGATCTTAATAGTGCTGTTTGGAAGTTTATGTTAATTTCGTGGTGGAACATGAATGCCAGTATTCAGAAAGAACAAAAAGTATACGCTATGAGGCCAAATGAATGGAGAGAAGAAGCCTTTACTTGGAAGATTAAGAGCATGACTACAGAAATGGCATGAGTTTATTTATGTATTAAGAAGACAGGTCTTGAGATTTCAGAAGTCTTGATTCTAGGCAATGTTACACAACAGATGTAGCAATTTTCTTTATGATTAAGTGCTTGATGAGTTAAAGGAAAGTATGAAGGGCCCAGCCAGGGCTGAGAATAAACCACATCCCTACTTTAGATAATCCAGGTCTACCAATTTACAGTTATCTGCCAAATGCAGACAAAATGTCCATTTTGTCTGATTCACTGAGATTATTTGAGCAAAGGCAGGTGTTTTGCCTAAACCGTCTTGGCAATTTTGCAGATTCTCTCTCCACTTAACTTTGGCTGGGTAGAATGAACATAAAATACAAACAATTCTTTTTGGAAGAATGGCTAGGACTAGCATTTATGACAAAGAAATACCCGAGTTCACTTATTTTAAAGTAGTTTTTGTTGGTTGGCTGATCAGAGCACTGCATCTGGGTTAGATGACTCATTCCCCAGTAACCAGAAGTCCTATACCAGTTGACGAAAAGTAGACAAAATGTGCAGTTAGGATTGGACTGTAATACCCCCAAAACATCAAAAAGGAAATAGGTAAAAATAGCAAAGAAACATTAAAAATTACACCACAAAAAGTGGAGAAATATTAAAATGAATTGGGTTTTAATTTCCGCCCAGATCCAGAGATATTTTTCATTATCTCAGTGTTGTTGTCACAGGACTGAAAGAATTCACAACAACAAATGCCCCCTAAGACAAGATGTCTCTTGCACATAGGAGCAGGAAGCAACTTACTTTACTTAACTATGCTGATGAAAAGGTATCTGGGCATATTATTGAACTCAAGAACAGCAGTTTTTCAGACTCCTAAAATCTCACTTTTAAAGTGAATTATTTTTCTTAACACTTAGCCTTATGATTCCTTAAAACTGTAAATGACTTGGCTCGTTATTACTTACTAAGAAAAAAAGCGTAGAGATGGAGAGCCTAATCCCTCCTCGCACATCATAAAACTAGGCAAGCAACACGTTTAGCTTTTCCAACCTATTTCATCATCTCGTTTCCAAACGTGAGCCTCAGACAAATCCTCCAGCAAACACTAACCAGGATCAAATGCTACAAAGGTTTCTTTTCCTTCTCAAGTGAAGTCATAACTTTGATCACATACATCTGCTCCCCAAACCTCGAATCTAGTCGGTAAGAATCCACGCCACCACATCATTAGGCAGGATGAGCCATGTAGCTGAGTTCGGTACAATTCCTCAACAACTGGCTAAAGCTGAAGGTCCAACTGATGCTTTCGGAACCCCAATTTCCATCCTCTCTACAACACTCCCCCGATTCCCAGTTTTGCTCTCTGAGTTCAGGAACTGGCAACCTCAGCACCCAGGAACACTGCCAGATGCTGAACTTGCTCGAACAACGGAGGTCTCAACTTTAGGCTGGGGGGTGCCCCTCCGGGAGGGCTTTAGCTGTCCAGGTGTTCCCAGAGCTCCCCATTTTAGGGTTCGCTCTACTTACTGGGTTTTGAGTTGTGCGCAGCTCCCAAGAGGAACAGCACCTGCAGCGCAGCCACGAGTAAGGGAGCTGAAGTCGCTACGGCGGGGAGTCTCATTGTTCCGAAGGAGACAGGCCACCGGCTAGTCGGTGGGACAGAGTGGCGCGAGCTCTGCGCGGAGGCTGCGGCCAACGCCAGTCCTCGCTCCCCAAGCGCTGAGCGGAGCCCGCAACGTGGTCCTTTCCGTTCCTCCTGCGCGCAGCGCTGGCTCCGCGCAGGCTGCCTGGCTCGCTCGCTCGTTCCGCGCTCTCTCCGGATGACCAAATAGGGTTCGGGAGCCCCCGAGCAGCGAAGAGGGCGGGCAACTAGAGCAGCCCGAGAACCTGCGCAGGGCGGGCGGGGAGGGAAGAGCCGGGGAGGGCGAGATGGACGCGAGGCGGGGCGGAGCGCAGCGCTGCGGGGGCCCAGCGCGCAATACTGGGCGTGGTGAAGGCTGGCTCCTCCGCTTCCCGGCGGAGGCAAGCTTAGAGCAAGGGAACGGGGACGGACGAGTGTGGAGTCACCCCGTCTTGCAAACTTGCCTACTAGTGCGTGCGTGTGAACGTTTTCCTTTCTTTTCGGAAATGGAAATTTTTTCTAGTTTAGATAAAATCGATCTAGGTTTGTTGTTTGTGGACCTTGTCGGTCGGTTCGGAGCGCTCCGATAAAGAGGAAGTCTTTGAAAAGTAGTTTTCACTAGGGCTGACTTTGAGGTTGTTTGCGTAGACTGCAACGGAAAATGAGAAGACAAAAGTGGCTGGAATGGCTGGGGGAAAAAAAAAGGAGTTGGTGCAGTTGCCCACCCCTACTCCGAGGGGCCGGTGCGGGTGGGTCTCCGTTATTTCGTCCAGGTGACACATAGCGCTTCATTTATTACAGAAAGAACTTTGATTTGAAGACATTCATTTTCATTAGTTTGCATGATGACCCTTGAAGTTAAAGTCCCCAGTGGAGGTGGGGAGTGACCTTAACTTACTTTAGCCCCTTGGAGTTCTCTTGACTTCCAAGAAAACAGACTTCTTCCTTTTACCTTTGATTAAGGACCAAACTGTATATCGTATATAGATAGTATAATCCAATGTACATACTGTAGTGGTCTAATTTGGAGTAGGGGAAATAAGCTACAAAACAAAGGAGAATGGTTGTTTTAAGGCAGAACCTAATCTCGGCCCCTTGCTGTTCCTTTCTTTTCTCTTTCTGTGGGATCATATAAACTGGCCCAGACTGGTTCTGTTAGGCTAGATCAGGGATTTTTAAACTTTTTCCACTCCTGACTCCTTT
This sequence comes from Sarcophilus harrisii, assembly GCF_902635505.1. Classification (NCBI taxonomy): domain Eukaryota; kingdom Metazoa; phylum Chordata; class Mammalia; order Dasyuromorphia; family Dasyuridae; genus Sarcophilus; species Sarcophilus harrisii. The sequence goes on from NC_045428.1 coordinate 476,846,167, forward strand.
TTGTGAAGCACTTTTTATGTGACTCTGGGTATATAAGATACCCAGTGTACAAATCTCTACTTACTAGGTGTACAAATCAAACAATAACTTATAATAAATCATAATTTTGCACCTCCACATTCAGTTATGAGACTCGTGGGATCTTGAACCACAGTTTAAGAAGTTGAAGGCTAGATATAGGAAGCTTACTTACTACTAATTCCAATTGATTTTTATAGAGCACTTTCCATGTTCAAAAAAACCTGTCGCATATTTTATTTGAATGTATCTCAAAACCTTGTGAAGCAGGAAGCACATGTATTATTATTATAATACCCATTTTATAGATGAATAAAATGGTTCTGCACAACAGAAGCCAGGTCTTCTGACTCCAAGTATTCTCCCGTGTTGCCCTGTCTAGGCAATTTATTTGCCTTACACATTTTCTCCCACCAAAATCTACATTTTATTTCCATATGCAGAAGTTGAGATGATCTATGGTGACTACTAACCAAAGCTGGACAAGATCCCAGCTCCAGTTCCAATTTTGGGTTGGCAAGGAAAAAAGATCTGAAAATATGCATACATCTGCAGCTGGGGTAGGAGGTGGGGGAGGAGAGGAGCCAGTGCCTTTATAATTATTAAGCCCCTTGAATTTGTAAATTAGTGAGCTGGAATACAGTTTTGTTACCATGTCAGAGATGAGAAGTACAATGATATGCTATGGAGGACATGGGAAAATAACTGCTAGACTTCTTTGAAGGCAGTGTTGATGTGGAAATTCAATCAGGATCCAATGTCATTCTCAGACAGAATTTTCCTGAACTTCCTCAAGCAAGGAACATATTTTTTGCTGTTCTCTGTGCAGTCCTTGTCTTAAAACCTGTTTGTGATGATGTTTTTGATGTGACCTATGATTTCATCAATGCAGAGAGCTCACCCAGAGGAGCTTTCTCTAGCAATGAAAATCTCCACCTAGAAATTTCTCCAGTTTAGAATGGGGCACTAAGAGATTAAAAAAACTTATTCAGAGACACACAGGTAGGCTGCGTCAAAAACTTCACCTCTTGAGTCCTAGTCTTTTTTTTGGACTCCAAGATTATTATCTATACATTATATGTCATTCTACCTTTCTTAAAACCCTGATAATTAATAAATTACCCTTGCTAAAATCCTCAGATACTTAATTGTGCGGGTGACCCTGGGGGCTAGAAGGCTATGTCAGCAGAAGACAAGCTCTGGCAGGTTTTCCCAAACAGGTTTCCCTTCTGATGTGGATTGGGAGATGGAATATCTTGTGGGAAGAAGGTCATGGAAACCAGGGTCATTGCATCACAGAGTACCTTACCTGGAGGGGAATGAAGTATAAGAAGACTGGAAAGGTAAGAGGGAGCTGGGTTAGGAGGACTTTATCATTTTATCCTTAAGGTGATGGAGATTCACTGAAATTTACTGATAGGATAACCGGGTCAAAAGTGTATTTAAAAATCTCTCTCTCTCTCTCTCTCTCTCTCTCTCTCTCTCTCTCTCTCTCTCTCTCTCTCTCTCTCTCTCTCTCTCTCTCTCTCTCTCTCTCTTTTTTCCTGAGGCAATTGGGGTTAAGTGGCTTGCCTAGGTTCACACAGCCAAGAAGTATTAAGTGTCTGAGGCTGAATTTGAATTCAGTCCTTCTGACTTCAGGGCTGGTAGTCTCTCTATCCACTACACCAACTAGCTGCCCCATTTAAAGATCATTTTGACAGTTTAGCAGAAGATAGATGGGAATGGGAAGAGACTTGTGTCAGTCCAACCAGCAGACTTGTAATTCATGGTGCTATGTGGAGGAGAAAGTGGGTGTATGAGAGAGATGATAGGAAGGTAGAAATGACAATATGATAATTGATTAGTTATGGGGGGGGGGAGTTGGAGAGAGCTTGGAGATGATACATTGAAAATCTGGGTGTCTGGGGTAACTGGTCTTCATTCCTCTGCAGGCTACATTTATGCTTCTCTTGACTTTTCCAAGTGTTATAGACACCTCTGCAATCCGGAAGTACATTTTACTCTTGTATTTCTCACTTTGGAAGTATCCTCCACCATTGCAGCTCCTTCCTCTGATTGGATAATTCCTTCCAGGCCTCCAGAATAGCCACTTCTGTATTCCTTCCCAGACTGCACTCTTAAATGGTTAGTTTTTGTCATTTCTCAGGAAAAGCACTCACTCTATTTCTCTTCTTTCCTACCCTTTTCAGCTGCCCTTTCTTGCTCTCCTTTCCCCATTAAAATGTAAGCTTTTTCTGGGCTGTCTCTGTGTTTCTTTCTTCTTGTGTTTGTATTCCTAGCACATAGTTCATTTTCTGGTACATAGTAAGCACTTAATAAATAAATGCTTGTTGGCTTGACTCAATGGCTAAAAAAATATTAGGTAAATTATTAGGAAGGAAGTGTTTGGGAAAATAATGAATTCATTTGTGGAAATGTTCGGTTTAAGATGTCAATGTGACATCCATCCAGTTTAAGGTGTCTAGTAATTGGAGATTTGAGACTAGAAATTGAGAAAGTTGTTAGGACTGGACAAAAAGATCAGAGTTTCATATGCAGAGATGATAATTGGTAAAGCAGAACTCATCTTTTTTTAATAGTTAATTGCAGAAAATTGTTTCTTCCTAGTATTTCCATAGATGCTGAGCAACATGTGCTATGAAATGTTCTATGTTTAAGGTTTTATCGAGTGCAGACTCTCCTGTTGGAGAAAGCAATCTGAATATGTGAAGGGAGTTGGAAGAAAGAATGGGACAATAGTATTGGAGGCAGAAAGAAAAAAGGGCACTGTTGGTCATCTTCTCTGAAATCTTTACTTTCTATGTTTTTTTCTTCAGAAATCCCTCCACTAATTCCAATTGACTATTTATTTTCTGCTCAGAGTTTGCCCAAGCAGATATTCACATGGGAGCTAGGAACCAGAAGTGTGCACAAGAGAAAACTTAGAAGTATAGTTTAGATCTCAGTTTCCTCATCTGTAAAATGAGCAAAAGAAAGAAATGGCAAACCACTCTAGTATCTTTGCCAAGAAAGCCCCAGATGGAGTCATGAAGAATCAGACATGGCTAAGTGACTAATCAACAACAAAATAGATCTGAAAGTCTGTCTTACAAAAGGGAGACCAGATTTGCTCTTTTTGGCTTTAGTTGACAAAATTGGGAGATGGGTAGAAGTTCAAAAGAGTTATATTTAAACTTAGTTTTGAGAAAAACTTGCTAACAAAGCTATTCAAAAGTAGATTTCCAGGTAGTTGCTTTTCCCCTTTTTGAGTATTTTCAAGAAAAAGTTAGGTGACTACCTATCCTATATGTCATAGCATGGATTATAAATAGAGGTAAAAATGACATCTTTCCATCTTATTTTACATATTGATTAGGAAGGAAGAAAAGAAAAGAAAGGAATTAAGGAAAAAGGAAGAAAAGACCCCTTATTACATAAGCATAGTTAAGCAAAACATTCCTACAATGGTTACATCTAAAAATGAATTTCTTATTCTACATATTAATACATTATTTCTCTTTCAGGAGATGGATAGTTTTCTATAAGTCTTCTGAAATTATGGTTGATCACTTAGTTGATCAGTTGTTAAGTCTTTCAAAATTATTAATTTAAAAATATTTCTGAATAATATAAATTATTTTGCTTTGGCTCATTTCATTCTGCATGTTCATATATCTTTCTAGATCTCTTTCAAAGCATCTCTTCCCCCTCTTATTTTTTATAGAACAATAGTATTCTGTAACATGTCTATACTAATTTGTTCCTCGTCATTTCTAATTGATGGACAAAACCTTATTTTCCATTTTTTTTCTACCACAAAAAAGCTTCTATAAATATTTTTATCCATATAGGACTGAATTTCCTCATTCTTTGATCTCTTTGGGGTGTAGGTCTAGAAGTGGCACAGCTGGGTCAAAGGACATGTAATATTTAGTGACTTTTGTGCCATTCCAAATTGCTTTACAAAATGATTTGACCCTTTCACAATTCCACCAGTGATGGAGATTTTGACAGATTTCTTTATATTGTTTGATATACTAGGAGACAAGAGTCCCAGAGAAGTGACTTGCTTGATGTCATGACTCTTTGACATGATTTGAAAGTGGATCAGTTTCTAGACAATATTATAGTAGAAGCCTGTCTCGTGTTTTTATTTGAGGTTAGAGGTTAAAAAAAATGGAGCACTAGAGCCTTCAGTTTGTAATACTGCATGTCATTTAGAATCCATAGTAATTTCCACACATATTGAATGAAACGGGGCAGAGAGGAGAGGACTGGGCCTTTTTGTTGTTCATAGATAATTATACCTCAGCTGTTATAAATCAGTCTCAGGGATATTTTCATGAGTAAAAATTCAAAGTCAGCTCAGCCATGGAGGTTTTAAGCAGCAAATGGCCCGAGGCAGCTGAAAGATATAAGAATGTATGTTTGGCATGGAGCCATTTCCTCATTTGTGCCAAATTTTAGTCAGAATTCTTATTACAACAGGTTGAAAACATGTTATAAGTGGTGTTAGGGTCTTTCCAGGAAAAACAGATCATTGACATTTAGAAAGTGGCTTTTACAGATAGCTTTTGTTCATGGAATGTTTGAGAGAGAATGGAATCTATTCCTTCCTTGGGGGAAACTTTCTTTTGCAGTTTTGCCCATGTAAGTCCAAATATATAACTTCCATTGATGACTTCCATTCTATTCCCTCATTCTCTTTTTTAACTAATTTTTTTTCTAAATTGAAATTACCAAGCATCTATTTTCTCTTTCTTCTATCCACTCCACTCTCAATTTAAAAGGAAAAGAGAAAAGCAGAACTCTTGTAACAATTATGCATTTCAAGCAAAAGTAATTCTGGCAATGGTAATGTCCAAAAATGTTTGTCCTTCTGCATCTTGAATTCATAACTTCTCTCAGGAAATGGTTGTTTGTGTCAACTTCAGCACTTAGGGTTTTTTGTTGCATTGGTCAAATACCCTAAGTTTGTCAGTTTTTTTTTTTTTTTTTTTTTTTTTTACAATGTTGTTTTCACGGTTTGAAAACTGTTTTGATTGTACTCAGTCTTTCTGCATCAGTTCATTAAGACTTACCAGGTTTTTCTGAAACTATCCTTTTCATCATTTCTTGCGGTATAATATTATTCTGTTACTTACATTCATGTATGATATTTTGTTCACCCCTTTCTCAGTTGATGTGTAACACCTCAGTCTCCAGTTATTTGCCACTATAAAAAGATCTGTCAAAAATGTTTTTGTGTAATCGAATCCTTTCCCTCTTTCCTTGTTCTTTTTAGAATATAGGCTTTGAGGGGAGCATTACTGTGTCAGAGGGTGTGCACAAGAACATCAATTCGCAGTTTTATCCTTTTGTCAACCAGGCTGGAATGAGCCTCTACCCAGTGGGTATCTGGAGCTGCATAAAGCAGGCTGGAGGCAGGAGAGTCAGGATACAAACAGAAGTTTAATTAATTTCAGAGTGAGAAAAATGGCATTTGTAAATGGAAGCCTTGCTTCCTGAGAAGGACAGCCTGTTGGAGCAAAGGCAGGTCTTGTATACCACGAGTAAGCTGAATTATTACATAGTCATTTTTAGGTCTTTAGTTACTCATCCCACAGACACTGTGGGAATGATATTGTCTCAAATCTTGAGGGTTGTGATTATCCTTCGGGCCATAGACCAAAGTTCTATGATGGGATCAGGAGTGCAGTACCTGTCAAAAACAAGGAACAGTGATTGCCCTGGGAAATAGAGGGAGCTAAATCTCTCAGTGAACACCTGGTACTGGTCCAAACAATACACTTTGTTAGAAGGTGATCTCATCCTGAGTACAAAGTATTATTGTTATGCCAAATTCAGGACACAGACTGCTTGCTGGGCCTTAGCTCTGGAAAACAGGATATCTCCAAAATATTTTGACACTTCCTACATTTATCATTTTCATTTGTGTTACTGTTGCCCATCTGATGAGTGTGAGGTAAAATCTCATAGTAGCTTTAATTTTGCATTTCTCTAATAATTTAGAGTATTATTTTTTCATATGGTTATTTAGCCTGTATTTCTTCCTTTAAAAACTCTATGTAGTCTTTTTTCTTTTATCAGTTGGGGAATGGCTCCACAAATATGAAAATGAAACTTTTATAAGAAAAAGTTATTACATTTACTTCCCCCCACTTATCTGCTTTTTTCTTAAGTTTAGGTGAATTGTTTTTATTTATGAAAAAAAAATCAAAAAATCAAAAGCATCCAATATTATTTTTTGTGATCCTCTTAATCCCTTATTTGGTCTTGACTTCTTTCCCTACCACAGATCTGAAAGGTAATTTCTTCATTGTTCCTCTAATTTGTTTATGATGTGATCTTTTATGTCTAGGTCACATATTTATTTGGAGCTTATCTTGAGTATATTATTTTGTGTTAGTCTGCACCTAATTCCTGCCAGATTTGCTGTCCAGTTTTCCTAGCACTTTTTGTCAAGAAATGAGTTCTTTCCCAAGCTAGAGTTTTTGGGTTTATCAAACCATTATTTTGCTAAAGTCATGGTTTCAATAAATTTTTAGTTAGCTCCCTAGGATTTTAAAAATAAACTATTATATCATCTGCAAAACTATTCCCTCATTCTTTAACCACTAAATATAGTTCGTTAGCCATCCTCTCACCTAGTATTTAAGGTTCCCTCCTTATTTTTCCTCTTATGCCCGTTCCTCTTTCTCACTTCTCATGAAAGTCCTAAATATGGTTTCCAAACTAATAATGTTGTAATCTCTCTCCCACATCGCCCATATTCAATCAGTGTAAAGTCCTGAAATTTTCAGCTCTGAAATATATATCGTTTCTTAAATTTCCCCTCACACTGCAATTTATCTAATTCTGGCACTTTTCTTCCAATAGAATATAAAATCCTTTAGGATAGGGACTATTTTAATTTTTTGGCCTTCATTTATCTAGTACCTTGTACAAAATAATGCTTGACATGTTTCAAATAAATCCTTGCCTACATTATTATAAAGGATTCCCAAATGATCTTCCTGTCTTTTATCTTTTTTTTTCAATCTTTCCTCCACAATACTTTCACTACAATCTTCCTAATGTACTACTATGAGTTTGTTACTCTTACATTTAAAAAAAAAAACATCAATAGCTTCTCATTTAATTAAGTGTAAATTATAAGGACAAAGAAATGGATTTGAATAAGTCAGATAAACTCTCTGGTTTCTTTTAGTCTTTTCATCTAAATTAGGAAGTTAGACTAGATGACCTTTAAGTTCTCTCCCAAGTCTAAATTCTATTCGAATATAAACTTGTAATACTAGCATAAGGCATGTTCTACAAGGTGACTTTAACTTTAAGTGCAGCCTCACTCCTCCCTTGACATTTTATATTCTTCACTTCTCCCTTTGACATTGCATATTCTAGTCAAACTGGATTTTCCATGTTGTGTGCTTGTCATTTCTTATCTCCATGACTTGATACATGCTATTCTTTATCCCTACCTAAATTTCTGTCCGATTCCTTCCTAATTCAATCAACAAATATATATTAAGCATCTGTTTTGTGCCAGACACTGTGCTAAGTGTAGAAACCATCTCTATGAAGTCTTACTATCCTCTACACAAAAGAGTGCTTTCTCCCTTAAAATTTCTTAGAGCACTGTGCTTTAACCTGTCCTTTGCACTCATCTTACTCTCTTTTGTTTCATATTTTTTGTTATGTTCTTGTACTTTCCCCCTTCCCTTTAGATTGTAAGCTTCTTGAGAGGACTTGTATCATATTGGTCTTTTTACCCCCAGTGCCTAACATAGCATTTTGTACATAGCAATAAGTCAGATTTGTTAATAGAAAGGAAATGTAATGACTTCATAAGTATTTATTGTACACTTACCATGTGCTCCCAAAGTAGACTAGGCACTAGGGACAATAAAAAAGAGGTATGAGAACTTACTCCAGTTGTGACAAAAATAATGTGAATGATGTGAACAAATACAATCTATGATTGACTTTATCTGGAACAGGAATTCAAAGAAAAAAGAAATCAGAGTAGGCTTAATACTCAGGAAAAGTTCTCTGGAAGAGATGAGAGTTTAAATAAACTTTGAAAGATGGGTAAAATTTGGAGAGATCCAGAGAAGGTATAAGATCATTCTAAGAAGGGAGAACATTATAGGTATAGTTTGGAGGCAAAAAATGAGTATAGTGACTATTGAAGATTCCTAAGTGATGATAGTCACTTGGGCTTCAGTTTTCCCATCTGCAACTTATTATTTGGTGTGTCTGTACTTCCATTCTCTCCAAGGTCAGTTTATTGGATGAGAGTTTCACTTGAATGTTAATTCTTTATTTTTGATTTTTCTTCACCCAGCAAGAAATAACCCACTAATAAGATGAGAATTTCCCGTTTTCCTCTCTTGAGAGACTTTAAAAATTTTTCTTAGTGGTAATTTCTGAAATATACTTCCTCCTCTCCCAATCCACTCTCCATTCCTGAAGTTCTTAATGATGCTAATATTTTGATGATCCTGAAATAACTTTTATTTATTTAATAATTACATTTATTGAGTTATCACATTGGCCTTTACCCTGAAACTACTTATGAAAAGTTAAATAATAATACAAGACCATAGTAGAACAGCTGAAAACATGCTACTATCTTCCAGTAGTAGGAATACTGGAATCAAGAGATTTTAGAGCTGAAAGCAACCTCAAAGATCCATAACAGTATAAAATAGTGGTAAACATTAAGTTATATAGATTATAGCCAGTAGGAATTAATAGGAAAGATAGATTACAATAGGTGGATGTAAGATTTCATGGAAATTCCTGTCTCCAGACAGACGGATAGTAGACTATAATTGCAGAATAAGGCATACATTTGATGGCCAGTGTGTTGATTTATTTTCCTTGATTATACTTTTTGTTACAAGATAGCATTATTGGATGAAAAGAGGCATTGCAAAGTGAAAGCGATGTTTAAAAAATGTTATTGTTCAGTGTTCTACTCTTTGTGACCCAATTTAGGGTTTTCTTAGTAAAGATATTTGAGTGTTTTGCCATTTCCTTCTCCAGCTTATTTTACAGATGAGGAACTGAGGTAAATAAGGTTAAATTGTCCACATAGCTAGTAAGTATTTGAGGCCATAATTGAGTTTCGAAAGAATGAATTTTTTTGAGTCCAGACCTGGCATTTTATCCACTTGGCCACCTAGCTGCTCCCTAAAAAATAGAATAAAAGATATTAAAAGAAAACAAAAGGAAATTGAACTGGATCTTGAAAAACAAGCAAAAATTACCATTATTTTTAAAAACATTTTTCAAAGTGCTATCATATATATAATTTCATTCTACTGTCAGCTTTAGGAATAAAAATGCCAACAAACAAACATCAAGCTGACAAAATTAAAGGATCAAATACTAATTATTCCAGACCAAAAATTGACATAAGTAAACACTTTCTAAGTCAGAGAGTAGATAGTAGATGGTTAAGGAGACAACCTTAGTGAAATCCTCATAGTAAGAGGAGGGGAACAATATCTTTGAAAGAGATAAGATGTACTTATTAGAGGAGAATTAAGGGACTGAGAGGTCTCTGAACCTAAAGGAAGAGAAGAGATGAATCAGTTGTGTCAAAAATAGCAAAAAGGTCAAAGAGTCTGGAAAAAATATCATTGATTTAACAATCAGGAGGTGAACCTTTGACAATGCAGTTTTTGTAGTATGATGGGTGCCAAAGACTTATTTTAAGGGGTTGAGAGAGTGAGAGCATGGAATTAAAAGCAACAAATATTAACAATGTGATCAAGAAATTTAATGGTGAAAGGGAAGGTATAAATGGGAAGGAAGAAATAAACAAAGAACTAGAGAATATAAGGAGAGCATCATCATAACATAGTTCAAATGACTTGAATTGAATATTGAAGAAGAAAATCTTTATCAAGATATCCCAGTTAGATAAGATTATTTACCCATCACAAGAAACAAAGAGAAATATGCAATACTTCAAAATGATAGAGTACTTCCAAGATTTATTCTCAGTCCAGTTTAATGTTGTTGTTCTGTATTGTTGTTTATGAATAATTTAGATGAAACAGTAAATGACATGTTTATTAAGCTTGCAGATGATACAATGAGGAGTGATAGCAAACACAATGAAGATCCAAACTGAGATTTACTCATTCCTCCCAGGATAGAATATCAGGTCAAATTTTGAAAGACTGGATTTAAAAAGGATAAAAAAAAAATAAAGGTTGAAAAAAGTTCAAGCTTTAAAGTTCAAGATTGGGAGACTCAGTGTATATTTCAAAAAGACTCAGAGGTTCTAGTGGATTGAAAAATCATTACAAGGAGAAGCAATGTGGTATAGTAAATGGTGAGCCAGCTTCAGAGTCAGGAAGTCCTGGGTACAGATTCTTAGATACATATTAACTATATGACCCTATGTAAAAAGTTGCAAAACATGTATCAATGATCACTGGTAGATAGTTTGCTCACAAGATTTCCTTCCACCAAAGAAACAAACCATTAAGTTCAAAGGGGATCGTGGAGGATTGATAATGAATTTAGCAGTGATATGGTGGAAAATAGATTGAATGCAATTTAGATTTCATTAGAGAAACATTCTGTTCAAGACTAGGGAAGTGATTATCCCATTGTATTCTGTATATCTGTTCTTCTGATTGTATTCCATTCTGGTTATCACCTTTAGAGAGGATTTTCATAGGAGGAAGAGCTTCATTCATACCTTATAAATGTCATTTAAAAAATCCAGGATGTTTAGTTTGAAGAAGAGAAATTTTAGGGGAGATTTATTAGCTGTTTTCAAGACTTTGAAGGGCAATCATATGGTAGAAAGAGACTTTGTTCTGCTTAGTCACATAAAATACAACTGAGTTCAAAGAGGGGGATTGTATGGAGGAAAATTTAGCCAAGTTTTATGGATAAACTCCTTAACTAGTAGAGTTGTTCAAAGATGCTCCTCACTGATTGTTTTCAAACCTTCTTTAGGCGTGTTGTAGAAAAGATTCTCCTTCAACAATGAGATGGTGTGATTTTTTTTTTAAAAAAGAGAGATAGAATCAATGCAAAAATTGACCGCTTTTTTAATCTTAATGAAAAAATAGGTAAAAATGCCAAAAATTAGGTAGGCTATACATATAAATAATAATACTTTGAGCAAAATATGGAGGTCCATGTGGAAACTAAAAAATAATATATTAAGTCATATCGGAGTAAATGAACAGATTATTTCAAAAAGTATATTAAAAAAGGTAATGGAACAAATCTCATTAAAAAGATGAAAATCCAAATTGTGGTAATAGTTGTTATTGCTGCTGTTCAATTTTTTCAATTGTATCCAATTCTTTGTGATCCCATTTGGAACTTTTTTTTTTTTTTTTTTAAGCAAAGATGTTGGAGTAGTTTGCCATTTCCTGTTATTTTACAGATAAGGAAACTGAGGCAAACAGGGTGAAATGACTTGCTCAGGATTATATAGATCCTAAATGTCTGAGGCTAGCCTTGAACTCAGGAAGATGAGTCTTCCTGACTGTAGGGCCTGAACTTTATCTATTGACTACCACTTAGCTACGCTCAAGACCCAAAGTACCAAAACTATAAATGACCAAAATAAAGATCGTTAAAAAAAACAAAACCCTCAATAAATCTAGAGTTTTGAATTAGAAGAACCAACTAGGTTCACATTCTAGTTTTGTTATTTATTGCCTGCATGACTTTGGATAGGTCTCCCTCAGTCTCAGTTTCTTCATCTATAAAAAGAGAAGGCTCAATTAGGTGATTTTTGCAGTCTTGTTATGTCACAGTTCTCTTTTATTGTCCTGACTCAATTTCCCTAATTATCCTGACCCAGTCTTGACTCAGTTTCTCTAATTGTTCTGCTTCAGTTTATAATTATCAGCTCAAAGCTCAGTCCTGCAAAACCTCCCCTCCCTCTTTACCTGAATATTTGATTAGGATAAAAGATCTTATGTTTTAGAATATCAGAATGCCTCTCCCCATTCCAAGCTATCTATCTATGTCAGACACCCTTTTATCAAGATGCTTCCCCCCATCTCTGGAGGCTCACCCCACCCTGTTAGAGCCCCATTACTACTCTCAGCTCTGGGACTCTGCCCCGCCTCATTTACCTCCCTGAGTATGAGTCATGTGTATGTAGGTCATTGAGAACTCATACCATGGATCCATTTGATCCCAGTAAATCTCTCCCTTTTAAATGAATTATTAAATACTCTCTAATCTCTATTTTGCCTCAGTTTCTCCAGCATTACAGTCTTAACTCTAAAATCTATAATTCTATGAGCAAAACAAGGATATAACAAAGGTGCCCAGTCTTGCCACTTCTAAATGATGTAATATTACAAATGTTAAGTATGGGGCATGAAAATAAAACTAGAAGAATAAGCCTTGGCATTAAAGAAGTTAAAATATCAGTTTTTGCATTATATTGATTATCTATTTATATCTATATCTAGAAAACCCAAGTAACTAGGCTATTTTTGCCTTCTGCCTATTAGAACTTTTGACTTCTTTTAGAAAAAATTTAATAGTATTTTATTTTTCCAAATATATACAAGGATAGTTTTCAACATTCACCTTTGCAAAATCTTATGTTTCAAAAATTTCTCCCTCTTTTCCTCCATCATCTTCCCAAGATATCAAGCAATTTGATATAGGTTAAACATGTGCAGTTCTTCTAAATATATTCCAGGCTGTGCAAAAAAAAAAAAAAAAAAAAAAAATCAGATCAAAAGGAGAAAAAAACAATGAGAAAGGAAAAAATCAACAAGAACAACAAAACGTGAAAATACTATACTTTTGATGAGGTTTGGATTTGGGAAACCCAAATAAAATTAGGGTTTCTGGTGGTCAGGGAGTTAAATGAGATTTAGTGGCAGGTTTGGGGTTCAGGGAATCAAATAGAGGGGTCTGGCTCCCCTGCAATCCCTCAGGATTCGGCGCAAGGGTAGGGAGTTTTGGAGAACTCCCTTCTGGAGGCACAGAGGTTTCCTGTAAAGGAATTTACAGGCTCCAAAACCTAGATTGATAAAAGAAGTTTATTATGGGGATTGGAAGTAAGATTAAAGTCTGGTTAGGGAAATAGGTGAGGGTAAAGAGAGGATAGCACTGGAAAGAGTATTCCGGTGGATAGAGGCTCCTTGGGCTGCCAAGCATGGTATAGCTAGCATGTTTGGAACCTTTGCAAAGAGAGGATTTTAGTTTGGCTCTTTTTATATGAGAGATTTAGCTAAAAGGGGGCCCCTGGGTAGAGTCCCAAGTTGGTTCCTGGCTGGGTTTCAGCTAGGGCTAGAATTTGAATTGAATTCAGTGAATTTCAGGACTGAGGGACCCCACCCAGATAACAAAGATGAAATTGTTTGTCCTTGAGGTGGGGGTCCCTCACTGAGGCAGAGTTGAAGGAGATTTTCTTCTTTAAGGATTTTCAGAGTTTTGGGGTCCCCTCTTCATTCCCCCCTCAAACAGTCAAAATTTAAATTCATTTAAAGGAAAAAGGAGTTGGGGCAGGGTCTCTTATTGAGGCAGAATTGAAGGATCTTTTCTCCTTCAAGGATTTTCAGAATTTTGGGTAACCCTCTTCATTTTGATCCACATTCAATTTCCATAGTTTTCTCTCTGGTTGCAGATTGCACTTTACATCATAAGTCTATCGAAATTGCTTTAAATCACCTAATTGTTGAAAAGAGCCAAGTCACAGTTGATCATTGCATAATCTTGTTTTTCAGTATCAATTTATTTAAGTCTTTTCATGCATTTCTGAATGCTCATCATTTCTTATAGAACAATAATATTCTATTATATTCATACATCATAATTTATTCAGCTATTCCCCAACTCAAAGGCAACCACTCAATTTCCAGTTCCTTGCCACTACACAAAGGGCTGCTACAAACATTTTTGATTTTTTTGGGATACAGACCCAGTAGAAGCACTGCTGGATCAAAGGGTGTGCACAATTTGCTAGCCCTTTGGGCATAGTTCCAAATTGCTTTCTAGAACGGTTGGATCATTTCACAACTCTACCAACAATGCATTATTGTCCCAGTTTTCCCACATCCCCTTCAACATTCATCATTATCTTTTTTTGTTATCTTAGCCAATCTGAGAGGTAAGAAGTGGTACCTTAGAGTTGTCTTAATTTTCATTTCTCTAATTAATGAACTACTAACTTCTTTCCAGCCTCAGCTCAAGCATTATTTTCTGTAACAAGTCTTCCCCTGCTCCCTAGCTGGTAGAACTGTCCCCTCTAGAGTTACCTTGTTATTTTGCATGTATCTTGTTTGTACTTATGCAAATATACATTTTCTTCTTTCCTAGAATGTAAACTCCTTTAGGATAAGAACTGCTTTTTGTTTTTATTCATATTCCTAGTGTTTGGCATAGTAGATACTATGGGCACTTATTAAATGTTTTTGCTTATTTGATTAGCAAAAAGAAATATTTGGAAATAATCTCTACTCTCAAGGAGTTTACATTCTATTGAATAGATATTATACATATGCAGATAATTAAGTACAATATAATTCGCTGAAGAAAAGAATGCTAAAATCGTTGAAGAAAAGTCGTAATCTTAAGAGTTTTGTGGTGATTTTGTTTTCCTATTTGTATCTATTTTTATTCCTAGTATTTGTAACTTGATAAGCATTTATTGAATATTTGTTTTTCAGATATCAGACATGGAACACAACTTGTGCAAAAATATGGAGGTAGGAAAAAGAATATTCCTTTGGAGAACAGTGTATTGGACAATTTGGCTATAACAGACATGAGTATGTTATAAGAAATAGAAAAGAATGAGGATAGATAGGTGTCGCAGTGATTAGAGCACTAGCCCTGAAGTCAGGAGGACCCCAGTTCAAATCTGACCTCAGACACTTAAACGAGTTCTAACTGTGTGACCTTGGGCAAGTCATTTAACCCCAATTGCTTCAGGGGGAAAAGAAGAAATAGAAAAGAATGAAAAATAATTCCAAAGTTTGAACCTGATGGTGTCTTTCATGAAAATAATGAAGTTTAGAGGAAGAATGAGTTTTTTGGGAAACATGATGTTTTGGGGCATATTGTATTTGAGTTTGTATATTAGATAGAGCACTGACCCTGGACTCAGGAGGACCTGAATTCTAATCCAAGCTCAGACACTTGACACTTACTAGCTGTATGACCATGGGCAGATCATTTAACCTTGCCAAAAAAAAAAAAAAAAAAAGATCAGATAGTTATATGGTAATGGAGTTCAAGGGAGAGATTAGGTTTTGGAATCATCTTTAAAGACTTATTAATTGAACCCAAGGGAGCTCATAAAATTACCAGGAAAGATGAGATAGAGATAGAAGCCCCAGGACAGAGCCTTTGGGGATAGCAACATTTAATTGGTGTGGAAGATAAATAATGATACAGCATGGAAAAAAAGAAATATCATTTATAACAATTAGAAATAGGTATCAAATATTTGCTCTGGCTCTTTACATATATGAATATCTTCAATGATCTGATCTTCAGTTTTCTTATCCATAAAAGATATATAATAATACCTGTTATACTTACCTCATAAAAGGTTATTTTGAAGATTAAATAAGATAATAGATATACAGTATTTTATAAACCTTTAAGCATTATAAAGGCCAGTTGTCATATTAAAAAAACAATTTCACAAGAATATCAAGAAAAGTTATAAAAAAGAGAATAGTTGAATGGGATCTTGCTTACTAAGTTTCAAAAAGTGCATTATAAAGCAACAGTTATAAATATCACTCTGGCACTGGGGGCAGCAGGGAAGAGAAAAAAAGATCAATAGAACAAAATAGAAAAAGCAGAACTGAAACCCTAATGTATATAAGACATTAGCATTTGCTATCTCATGACTAAAAACATTGGGGAATCATTATTCAATGAAAACTGTTGGGAAGATGGGATAGTTGTGTAGCGAAAAATTAGTTTAGATCCATACCTCACGCTATCTGCTACAATAAATTCCAACTGGATCAATTAAATTCAAAAACAATCATATAAAATCAGAAGAAAAAAGAAATAAGATATTTGTATCTTTGTAGAGAGGACACTTATTTATCATTCAAACAAATGGGGGAAAAAAAGCCATTGGAAATAGTCTGTGAGCTATAAGATAAAAGGATTTTATAAGAAAAAGAGATATCTAAAAGACTAAAAAGAAAAGATGTAGTAGGAAATATATTTTTAATAAATGAATCAGAAAAAGGACTGGCTTTTACAATCTATTAGGAACTGATAAATGAGTGAAATGCATTCATTCCCTAATGGAGAAATTGTCAAAGTTTGTGAAGGCAGTTTTTGAAAAAGGAAATATAAATTTGATAATGACATGAATATTCAGATTTCCTAAACAGACCTCCTTCCCCCCTTACCCCTATTAAGTTTGAATGAGATGAGGTGAGATCTTTCAAGACAGTTGTGAAAATCAAGTAAGGCTTCATCTACTTCAGAGTTTGAGTAGGCCTGAAGGACTTTGAAGATTTAATCAAGGGCATGATGTCATGGGAGGCTAGCAGGAAGGGGACTTAAGGGGATTTAACATGGGAAGACTTGTATGAACTGATACAGAGTGAGTGAAGAAATCATAAATTAGAGAAAAAGCACACAATGGCCAAATAGCAAAAAGAATATTCAAACATGGCTGAACCTTGATAGATTACAATGACTGTTTTTGATGTAATGAAACAGACAATGAAATAAATTTTCCTTTTTTGTAGTAGAGAGATCCAGGGACCATTGGTATGGAATATATTCAGACATGAGTGCTTGATTGAATTGTTTTGCTGAACTATTTTGCTTTGTTAGAGTTTAGTGGGAGGCCTATGTATAAATCTTTCTATCGCTGCATGTGTGTGTATATAAATTTTTAAATTTTTCAAAAGGTCAAAGATAAGAAATGTTCTTTTATATTTAATTATATAACTATAAATTATATTTTGTAATATATATAATAATAATATGTAGGGGAATGGTAAATTATGGTCTGTATAATATATATATATATATAATATAAATTGTGGCATATATATTATATATGTATAATTATAAAAGCTCTGGTAGACCTATTTACAAAATGAACAAAAAAAAAGAACATAGAGTATAGATTTTGCCCCAAAAGGTTGTAATAATCATTATGGGTTCAAAAGAACCTTGAAAGTGTTTCAGTCAGCAAACATTTGATTTCTTAATCAAATGGAGACACGTGAAAGTCAAAGACAATACCAATTTAGAATATAAACTCATTTGTAAAATGAATCATCTTTAAGGAACCTTTTATCTTATTAACAAACCCGTCCCTTATCCTGTAGCTTTAAACTTCACATTCAGATTTTGTAGGCTCTGGATTGTCTCCAAAAGATTCTTCATCCTCTTCAGAATTCCTTCTCTCATGACTCTCTGAACCCTAGGTCAGAAGGAGGCATAAATCTTGTTCCTTGTTCATCACTCTTGCTTCTAGGCTATTCCTTTGCCATTATCACTCCAGTATTCTGTTCTCCACTACTACCTCCAAATAATGCCATCTCTATGTCTCCAAGTCATTCTCCCTCCTTTTTCAAGGAGTTTACTACTTGGCTCAATCTTCTTTTTCAACCCACCTCCCACTCTTTCTTATCTTTGGATATACATGCTGACATCCTCTTGAACTCCCTGGATTCCTAGTTCATCAACCTCTGCAGTTTCTATGACCTAAATCTTCCAGTGATCTTTTATGTATCCTCATTTTACTTGCTATTTCTTCAACTTCTAGCTCTGCTAATCACTCCCTGCTGCTACATGCTTTGTTCTTTTGACTCCAATGACACTGCTTTCTGATCCCTCCACTCCACCCCCAATTGTAAGTTCATCAGCTTTCCTTGAAATTACTTAGTATATACTTTTTATTTGTCTGTGAACATATTCTTTCTCTCTAGTAAAATGTAAGCTTCTTCACAGTAGAAACTTTAAAATATATTCTTTATATTCTCAGAATCTCGTGTAATGCTTTACACATCAGATATTTAATAAATGTTTGTTGAATTGGATGTTACATGGAAGATTGGTGAAAGATTATGAGTAGCAGCACAAAAACAGTATCTCATGAAAACAGTGAGATAAAGTGGAGGGGAAAATAAATTTGTAGAAAACTCAATTTGAGACCCAGTTAAGCCAGACAATCTCCAAAGCATTTACATACAAAACTGGAAGGTCAATAGACATGTCACTAACAGATTGAGAGAAATTGACAGAAACAGAAATACCATTCATTTATAATAACAAAAGAATCAAATTCTTGGGAATTAAATGACCAAGAATTAAATAAATACCAATATAAAGACAATTAAAAATTCAGTTCACTGAACTGAATAATTACATGGATATTCAATATATAAAACGAGGATGAGCTGATAGTTTTTAAAAAGTTATACTACTTAAATTAATTTTTAGATTGAATGCAGAATTGGTTAAAATGTCAATGTGCTATTTCATAGAAGTAGATGAATTGATTGTTTATATGAAAGTACAGTTAAGAATCTCAACTAGAATTATGAACAAAAAAATTAGTAAGGGAGAATTGCACTGATAGATTTCAAATTATACTGTAAAAGGGATAATTATGAAAACTATCTCACACTGAATAAAAATTAGCAAAATAGATAAATGTAATAGAATAGATAATTCATAATTAGAATCAGAGGCAAATAAATAACTATAGAATTCAGCGTGAGAAGGGAAGTTAGAAGCCACTCAATTCAACTTTTATACCTGAAAGATAATTCCCTCTATAACATATCTTTTTAAGTATTCACCAGTCTTTGCTTAAAGACTTTCAATCAGGGGAAATACAATATCATCTGAGGCAGGCCATTTCACTTTTAGATAGCTTTTATTGTTAGGAAGTGTTTCTTGGCACCTACTTTAAAAGCCCCTCATTAATTTCTATTCAGTTCCCAGGAGCAAGCAAAATTCTAAACCCGCTTCTACTTTCATATACTTGAAGACCCCTACCCATATTTACTCTGAGTTGTAGTCTTTTTCTCAGACTTTTTACTCAAGTCCAGCCGCAGATCTTTATCCTACATTTTTCGCCATCCTAGTTGCCTACTACTTTCTGAATACTTACAATTTATTATTTTCCTCTTTTCCTTTTTTTCTCTTTTGTGTAATGGTCAGTGAGGGCCAGGAAGACATGTAGATGTTTAATGAGCCAATTTCTTGAAATGTGTAATTGAATATCCTGCTTTCCACTTTAGAATTTTTTTGAGATAGGAAAAGTACACATACATGTACATATATTTATATATTTCCAATTGCACAAAGAAACAATTTCAACTTAAATCCACTCTAATTTTGAGTTCCAATTCTTTCCCTCCCTTCCCTTCCCCTCTCATCAAGAAAGCAGATAGTTTGATAAAGGTTATACATGTTCAGCCATGCAAAAATATTTTCATTTTAGTCATGTTTTGAAAGAAAATACAAGCCAAAAAAATCTATTGAAAAATGAGGAAAATTAAAAAGCAGTATTTTTCTTTTTCTTTTCTTTTCTTTTTTTAATTTAATAGCCTTTTATTTACAGGTTATATGCATGGGTAACTTTACAGCATTAACAATTGCCAAACCTCTTGTTCCAATTTTTCACCTCTTACTCTCCACCCCCTCCCCCAGATGGCAGGATGACCAGTAGATGTTAAATATATTAAAATATAAATTAGATACACAATAAGTATACATGACTAAACCGTTATTTTGCTGTACAAAAAGAATCAGACTCTGAAATATTGTACAATTAGCTTGTGAAGGAAATAAAAAAATGCAGGTGGGCATAAATATAGGGATTGGGAATTCAATGTAATGGTTTTTAGTCATCTCCCAGAGTTCTTTCTCTGGGCGTAGCTGGTTCAGTTTCATTACTGCTCCATTAGAAATGATTTGGTTGATCTCGTTGCTGAGGATGGCCTGATCCATCAGAACTGGTCATCATCTAGTATTGTTGTTGAAGTATATAATGATCTCCTGGTCCTGCTCATTTCACTCAGCATCAGTTCGTGTAAGTCTCTCCAGGCCTTTCTGAAATCATCCTGTTGGTCATTTCTTACAGAACAGTAATATTCCATAATTTTCATATACCACAATTTATTCAGCCATTCTCCAACTGATGGACATCCATTCAGTTTCCAGTTTCTAGCCACTACAAAAAGGGCTGCCACAAACATTCGTGCACATACAGGTCCCTTTCCCTTCTTTATAATCTCTTTGGGATATAATCCCAGTAGTAACACTGCTGGATCAAAGGGTATGCACAGTTTGATAACTTTTTGAGCATAGTTCCAAACTACTCTCCAAAATGGTTGGATTCGTTCACAACTCCACCAACAATGCATCAATGTCCCAGTTTTCCCGCATCCCCTCCAACAATCATCATTATTTTTTCCTGTCATCTTAGCCAATCTGACAGGTGTGTAGTGGTATCTTAGAGTTGTCTTAATTTGCATTTCTCTGATTAATAATGACTTGGAGCATCTTTTCATATGACTAGAAATAGTTTCAATTTCTTCATCTGAGAATTGTCTGTTCATATCCTTTGACCATTTTTCAATTGGAGAATGGCTTGATTTTTTATAAATTAGAGTTAATTCTCTATATATTTTGGAAATGAGGCCTTTATCAGAACCTTTGACTGTAAAAATATTTTCCCAGTTTATTGCTTCCCTTCTAATCTTGTCTGCATTAGTTTTGTTTGTACAAAAACTTTTCAGTTTGGTATAATCGAAATTTTCTATTTTGTGATCAGTAATGATCTCTAGTTCTGCTTTGGTCATAAAGACCTTCCCCTTCCACAGGTCTGAGAGGTAAACTATCCTATGTTCCTCTAATTTATTAATAATTTCATTCTTTATGCCTAGGTCATGAACCCATTTTGACCTTATCTTGGTGTACGGCGTTAAGTATGGATCAATGCCTAGTTTCTGCCATATTAGTTTCCAATTTTCCCAGCAATTTTTATCAAACAGTAAGTTCTTATCCCAAAAGCTGGGATCTTTGGGTTTGTCAAAGACTAGGTTGCTATATTTGTTGACTGTTGAACCTAACCTATTCCACTGATCAACTAATCTATTCCTTAGCCAATACCAAATGGTTTTGGTAACTGCTGCTCTATAATATAATTTTAGATCTGGTACAGCTAAGCCACCTTCATTTGATTTTTTTTTCATTAATTCCCTTGAAATTCTTGACCTTTTTTTTTCCATATGAATTTTGTTGTTATTTTTTCTAGGTCATTAAAATAGTTTTTTGGGAGTCTGATTGGTATAGTGCTAAATAAATAGATTAGTTTAGAATATTGTCATCTTTATTATATTTGCTCGCCCTATCCAAGAGCATTTAATATTTTTCCAATTGGTTAGATCAGACTTAATTTGTGTGAAAAGTGGTCTGTAATTTTGCTCATAAAGACAAACAGTATTTTTCAATCTGCATTCGAATTCCATCAGTTCTTTCTTTGGAGGTGGTTAGCATTTTTTATCATAGGTCCTTCATAATTGTCTCAGATTTTTGTATTGTCAAGAAAAGCTAAGTCTTTCACAATTGTTCCTTATATAATATTTCTGATACTATGGACAATGTTCTCCTGGTTCTGTTCACTTCACTTTGCATCAATTTATTTAAGTCATTCCAAATTATTCTTCAGTTTGATTAGATCAGTTCACAACTCCACCAACAATGCATTAGTGTTCCAGTTTCCTAATTCCTCCAACATTTGTCATTTTCCTTTTATGTCATGTTAGCCAATTTCTTGGGTGTGAGGTTGAAGAGGGGACCCCAAAACTCTAAAAATCCTTAAAGGAGAAAGTCTCCTTCAACTCTGCTTCAGTGAGGTACCCTGCCCTGAGGACAAACAGTTTCATCCTTGGGGGTCTGCTCAGTCCTGAAACTCATCCAATTCAATTCAAATTCCAGTTCATGCTGAAACCCAGCAATGAGCCAATTTGGGACTCTGCCCACGAGTTTCCTTCAGCTTGTAGCCAAAGCTCCCATTATAAAAGAGCCAAACTAAAACCCTCTCTTTGCAGAGGTTCTAAACATGCCATGCTATGCTAAGGAGCCTCTGTCCACTGGAATACTCTTTCCAGTGTCATCCTCCTCTCTTTATCCTCACCCTAACGAGACTTTATGCCTTTCTGTCAGGATTTCTAACCTTACTTCCAATCCCCATAATAAACCTCTTTTATCAATCTAGGTTTTTGGGTCTGTAAATTCCTTTACAGGGAACCTCTGTGCCACCAGAAGGGAGTCCCCAAAACTCCCTATCCTTGCACTAAATTCTAAGGGGTTGCAGGGGAGCCAAATCTTTCCATTTGGTTCCCTGAACCCCCAATCTGCCACTAGACCTTATCATTTAACTCCCTGACCACCAGAAACCCTAATCTAATTTTGGTTCCCTAAATCTAAACCTTATCAAGGTGATACCTCAGAAATGTTTTACTTTGTATTTCTGTAGTCAATTTCTAATAGGATTATAGATAGTTTTGGTTTTGTCATCTGAAAACTGATTATTCATATCCTTTGACTATTAATCATTTGGGGAAATGACTCCTACTGTCTATATATGTCTATATATCTGAGAAATGAGGAGTTTATGAGAGAAGTTTGCTGTAAATCTACCCCAATGTTTCATTTGTACAAAACATTTTTACTTTAATATAATCAGTTATCCATTTTATATCTTGTAACATTCTCTGTCTCTTGTTTGGTAATAAATTCTTCCCTTATTTATAGGTATGAGAGGTAAACTATTCCATATTTCTTTAGTTTACTTATAATGTTACCCTTTATTTCTAAATCTGGTATCTATTTTGGCCTTATTTTGGCATACAGTATGAGGCATTATTATCTATATCTAGTTTCTGCAAAACTGTTCTTTAGTTTTCCCAGTTTTTGTCAAATAGTGAGTTCTTGTCTCAAAAGTTTGGATCTTTGTATTTGTCAAATACAAGATTATCATGATCATTTCTTTCTGTGTATTATGTACTTAATTTGTTCCACTGATTTACCATGTTATTTCTTATCTAGTACCAGATTGTTTTGAGGATTACTATTTTGTAATAGAGTTTGAGATTTGGTATGATTAAGTTGCCTTCCTTTACACTTTTGAAAAATCAATTCCCTTGATTTTCTTGATCTTTTGTTCTTTTAAATGAATTTTTAAAATTCCCACAAAAAATTCTTATTTTTCTGATTACTTAGATCTGACTTTATTTGTGTGAAAAGTATTTTGTAATTATGTACATGTAGTTCCTAGGTTTGTCTTAGCAGGTAGGTAGACTCCTACATATTTTATATTGTACACAGTCATTTTATAAACTTCAAAAGGTTGGAAAAGACCAAGTATTGATGAACTAGAATACAAATCAGAGTCTCGGAGCAGTCAAGATCAGTGAGAAGTGAACTTACTAGTACTTGACCTGCCCTACCAGCGAATAGAAACTAAGAAGAAATAATGCTTTCTCAAAAATAAGAAAACAATATAGTGGAAAGGATATGCTGAGTTTGGAAATGAGTTTAATGGAATGAATTCTTTGTAGCAACCATTTAAATTTGAGCTCCTTATTTTTAGGGACTGAGGTGATAGAAGAAACAGTATGCCCTTAGGACCTGATGGGAATGTTTTGTTTTTCTGTCCTTCATCTCAGTAATTAACTTTTAGGAAAGCTAATTGATGTGAATTGTTAAGTGATACTAGGTGCTGATCAAAATTATTGATGACATTAAAGAAATATTTCTACTAATTAGATGATGTTGAAGAGATAACTGGTGAATGGGAATGGAGGGCATGCTGGAATAGGACTTAAATCAATAGCCTTAGAAAGATACCACCAGCTCCACAGGATTACTTCTAGAGCCCTAAGGGAAAGATGTAGACTTTCTTTCAGAGGGAAAATAGCATTGTGAATGTGAGTGTGAATTGGGAAAAAGGACTTCCTTATTCAGTTTGCCAATGAGATTTGTCTTGCTGTGGGACCTGATTTGCCAGTGACAGAGTTTGGGTAAGATTCCTTGGAGCGTATAAACATTATATTTACACATGGCACTCAAAATGGATTCATGATTTGGGCATAAAGGATGATACCATAAACAAATTAGGACACCAAAGAATAATTTACTTATCAGATCTTTGGAGAATGGAGGAATTTATGGCCAAAAAAGAACTAGAGAACACTTTGAAAGGTAAAATGGACAATTTTGATTACATTAAACTTAAAAGTTTTTGCGCAAACAAAACCAACAAAAATATATTAAAGGGAAGTACAAAGCTGGGAAAAATCTTTACAATCAGTATTTCTGATAAAGGTCTCATTTCTAAAATATATAAAGGACTTATGTCAAATTTATAAGAATACAAGTCATTCTGAAGCGGGTTGGGGTCCCTTTAAGAAACTATATTTCCTATTGATCTGTGATTCCTTTCAGATTCTCAGCACCTCCTGGCTGAAGCATATCCTCCCCAGACAAAGTTGTCTTTCCTGGATGCCCAAACCTTTGATTCAATTACAAATCCTGGTCAAAAGCATCCCTTTGAATTCCAATAGGAGATCCGGGCTTGTCCCAGCCCCAAGTGGATCTGAGCCAACTTGGGCTCTCCCAACCCCCACTGATTCTGATCTGTTCCATTTGTCCCAGCCCCCATTCTGACTTGCTTGGGTTGCCCAGCCCCTCCACTGGTTCTGATCTGCTCAGGTTTCCCAATCCCCACCAAGACAATATAATGAGCTTCTATCAACTAAGGTCTTTGCAGCTCCCTTTTCTGCCAGGACCTTCTGCCCATTGAGAATTGCATTCTCAGTGCAAAATTCCATTTTCCATACATCTGCCTGCTGCAATAATATTCTTTTCAGTGCCATCCTCTCTTTATCTTCACCTATTTCCCTAAATAGACTTTATGCCTCTCTGTCAGGATTTCTAACTTTACTTCCAATTCCTATAATAAACCTCTTTAATCAATCTAGGTTTTCTGGTCTGTAAATTCCTTTACAGAGAACCTCTGCACTGCCAGAAGGGAGTCCCCCAAACTCCCTATCCTTGTGCCGAATCCCAAGGGGCTGCAGGGGAGCCAAATCTCTCTATTTGGTTCCCTGAACCTGCCTCTAGACCTTATCATTTAACTCCCTGACCACCAGAAACTCTAATATCATTTTGGTTCCCTAAATCTAAACCTCATCAATTCCCCAAATGATAAATAATTAAAGGATATGAACAATTTTCAGATAATGAAATTAAAGCCATCTCTAATCACATGAAGAAATCCTCTAAATCACTATTGATTAAAGAAATTCAAATTAAAATAACTCTGAGATACTACCTCACATCTCTCAGATTGGCTAAGATGACAGGAAAAGATAATGATAAATGTTTGAGAGAATGTGGGAAAACTGGGACACTAATGTATTGTTGGTGGAGTTGTGAAATGATCCAACCATTCTGGAAAGCAATACGGAGCTATGTCCAAAGATCTATAAAACTGTGAGTATTCTTTGACCCAGAAGTGCCATTACTGGGTCTGTATCCTAAGGAAATCATAAAGGAGGGAAAAGGATCCACATGTGCAAAAATGTTTGTAGCAGCTATTTTTGAGGTAGCAAATAATTGGAAAATGAGCAAATGCCCATCAATTAAGGAATGGCTGAACAAGTTGTGGCACAGGAAGATAATGGAATATTATTATTCTATTAAAAAATGATGAACAAGCTGATTTCAGAAAGGCCTGGAAAGATTTATGTGAACTGATGCTGAGCAAAACAAACAGAACCAGAAATGCATTGTACATAATGACAGCAAGAATATGTAATGATCAACTATGAAATACTTAGCTCTTCTCTGTAGTTCAGTGATTCAAAGCTATCCCAATAGACAGAAAATACTATCTGAATCCAGAAAAAGAACTAAGGAGACTGAATGTAAATCAACACATGTTATGGTCACTTCTTTTTTCTATTTTTAAAAAATCTCTACCATGGCTTTTCCCCTTTGCTCTGATTTTTCTCTCCCAACATGATTCATAAAGCAATGAGTGTTAAAAAATTAATTAAAAAACCTAATAAAAACCCCCATTTATACTTTGCATCCAGAAGTAAAAATCAGATCTGATGAATACAATGAGACTATTATCACTTTGTTCCTGGAAGATGCATTTCTCTTCCTGTACCACATTTACTTTCTTGGTTGCCATATCAATCCATGGATTTTAATTGAACCAGTAAATCTCTCAAAATACCTAGTTCATTTTCAGATAATCTTCTGAATGCTTCTCCCCAAATTGTACTAGTGAAGCTGATTATTAAAAACTCAAGAGTAAGCCTTAAAATTTAACATTTAAAAATTTTATTTTATTGGATTAATCCTGGTTCTGTCATCCAGTGTGTTGGTTATCTTTCTCAAGCTTTGTCTCAGCTGAAAATTTGATAAGTAGTCTATATTTGTGTTTATTCAAATTATGTTAAACAGCTTGGGGCCAAGTGAAGAATTGTGGGACACTCAATTAGAGAACTCCTGTGACGGGAGCCACCTGCTAGTGGCTGCTGAGTGTTACAGGAGCCACCTGTTAGTGGCTGCTGGGGATCTAATTCTGACCAGCAGAATAGATCCCTTCATGGGAGAGGATGATACCGATACAAGGAGACTGAGAGGCAATTTCATTCCCTGACCTCTCTCCTCTCCTCTCTGACCTCTGATTTATTTCATTCCCAATTCACAAGCAACATCTGAATCAATAAAGGATGATTTGCAATTCCTTCAAGGGTGTTATGAATCACAGCTGTGGGGACACTTGGGCGTGGTCCTTAACATTCTCCCAAATTGATAGGGACTTGATTTCATCTAATTGTATTATTGCCTGGCTCATATTTCTATATGTAGAATAGTAGAACAAATATTTTTTCTGATATCCAGATAAAGTAGACTAACATCCAGGGCATTACTTTGCCCTTCAAGTTTAATAACGCTGTCCAAAAAGGAACTATGGTTAGTCTAGCATGATATAATCTTAATGTCATATTAACTCTTGCTGATCATGGCTTTCTTTTCTAAATGGTCACTAACTATTCTTTTAATAATTCATTTAGAATTTTGTCAGAAATTCAAATCAAGTTTATCATCCTATAATTTACAGGTTCTCTTCTCTTCTATTTTTGAAAATTGGTAATATTTCCCCCTATTCTAATCTGTTCATCATAGTTTTAAAAAAAACACTGAGAATGACTGAACATTCTTATCTGTCATTCCTCGCCTAAGTACATGGGCCCAGTGACTTGAATCCTCCCCACCTTGTTTAACCAAATAGTTTTTTTTTTTTTTGTTTTGTTTTTTTTAAGGAACATAGCCACATTTATTTTACACGGGTTGGCCAAGAAAGTTCTACTTAAACGCCTATTATATGCTATAAACTATCATACATTACACTTTATAAAATGAGTTAAAAGTTGTCTCCCATAAATACTTGTTCCTTCACAAATCTATTCTGGGATTCTCTTTGCTTTGATTCCCAGGTGAATTCTGGAAGAGATGTGTTGCCCATTTCTGAAATGATTTTAATGCCTTTTCAAATATAGAGCCCTCACATAACAGAAATAGTCTCTGTGTATAATTGTCATGAAGTTGCACATTTTAGAGGGTTATTGTAGTTATAAAATTGATGTAAGTAGGGATGTTGAGTGACAGCAAGACAATTATTTTGTGGAATAATTTGTCACACAATTCTAACTCCCTCTGATAAGGTCCTGAAGTGCATTGTAAAATACAACCAAAGTAAAGCCTGAATTACATCCTGGATATAATGTGAGCCAGAAAAGCTCACATATGTTGTCTTGATCACTAAGAGTTTTCCTTTTCATATTACTTTAAATGAAGTTTTAACTTTAATACATGTAATTCATTTAACTAATGAATATGAATTGTTTTGAAGAACTATGATACAAACCAGCAAACTGATGAACTATCATCATTTACTAGTGAGCTTGTTTTGTTTTGTTTTGTTTTGTTGCTGCTGTCATCATTGCTGAGGTATTTGTGCATGTTATTTGCAGCATTTTCACTCTCATTTTTTCCGAGTATAGGGTTTTATCCCCAAAAGTATTGGCTTAAATAGCACCATGCTGGCCACATTTTCCACAAAGACAGTGGAACATTGACTTCACCTCTGCCATAATAAAATCAGGGCACAATGAAATTTATTATTTTTCAAATCTTGACCTTTCTCAGGTCAGGTTGCCCTCTGGTGGATATCAATGGCAGCAGCTGTTTATTTGTTCTACTATCTATCACCTGATGTGTAGGTGTTGTTAACTATCTTCCTTCTTTTCCTTCCAGTCCAAAGATACTTCTTGATTGAGAAAACAGAAGCAAAATAAAAATTAAACATCTCTATTCTCTCCGCCTTCAGTATTATTGTTTTACTCTATTCAATTATCTCTTTTCCTTCTTTGACCATTTTTTACTCCAAGATAGATTAAAAAATACTCACTTCAAGGTTTGTGGCCAGGTCCTTTGGAACTGACTGAAGCATCATGTTTGATGTGTTGTCACTGAACTAAAAAGTAATTAAAGGCTTCATAAGAAACTACCAGAGAAGAAATCCAAATGTAGATTGTTATCTTTAGAATGCATATTTATTGAAACAAATTCTTTTCCTTGTGTATAGCTTCCGCTATTCGTAATTCTTTCTTTTCTTTTTTCTTTCTTTTCTTTTCTTTCTTTTTTTTTCTTCTTCTTTTCTTTCTTTCTTTCTTTCTTCTTTTCTTTCTTTCTTCTTTCTTCTTCTTCTTTCTCTTCTTCTTCTCTCTTCTCTTCTCTCTTCTCTCTTCTCTCTTCTCTTCTTCTTCTCTTCTTTCTTCTTATAATACCTTTTTATTGACAGAACCCATGCCAGAGTAATTTTTTACAACATTATCCCTTTCACTCATTTCTGTTCCAATTTTTCCCCTCTCTCCCTCCACCCCCTCCCCTAGATGGCAAGCAGTCCTATACGTTACATATGTCACAGTATATCCTAGATACAATATATTGTATCCTAGATACAATATATGCAGAACCAAACAGTTCTTTTGTTGCACAGGGAGAATTGGATTCAGAAGGTAAAAATAACCCGGGAAGAAAAACAAAAATGCAAACAGTTTACATTCATTTCCCAATGTTTGTTCTTTGAGTGTAGCTGCTTCTGTCCATCATTGATCAATTGAAGCTGAATTAGGTCTCTTTGTCAAAGAAATCCACTTCCATCAGAATATATCATACAGTATCGTTGTTAAAGTGTATAATGATCTCCTGGTTCTGCTCATTTCACTTAGCATCAGTTCATGTAAGTCTCTCCAAGCCTCTCTGTATTCATCCTGCTGGTCATTTCTTACGGAACAATAATATTCCATAACATTCATATACCACAATTTACCCAACCATTCTCCAATTGATGGGCATTGGATATAATTTCTACAAAGAAATGATGGTACCAACAAAATTTGGAAAAAATAAGTACAATAAAAATCAGAAATGATCGCAAAAACAAAAACTTGTTTTTTTTGTTTGTTTGTTTAAGTTTACATATTGAAAATATAAACTGTGAATAGGTTGGAATCTGGGGACTTTCCATTTGAATAAATGAAATTATATAAAATGTGTAATGGGCTGAAGCTCGAGTTGATGCACTGAGGTCCCAAGCACGTGAGGCTAAATAGTAATTGGACCATACTCTATTAATTAATATATATGCTTGGAGAAAGAATGGCTCCCACCCACTCTTTGTGCAAGTCCTGATATGTTGTATAGGAAATGACGAGTTTGGTGGGTGGAGGCAGAGGAGAAAGAAGGGGGGGGGGCGGCGGGGAACTGCTGACTGACTTCTTGTCACAGCTGTTCACATTGCGATCTTGATCCCCTTTTGCCTCCACTAAGAATAAAGATCGAAGATTTTCCCCTAACCTGAATTCCTGACTCCAGCTGATTTTAAATACGTGGTCATCACAAAAATGTCTTGCAGATTTTGAAGATCTATATAAATGGGTGTTATTACTATTGTTATATAATCATTTTTTATTTTATTTCTTTAATTGAATATTCAGAGGAGAAGTAATGAATAGAGAATTGGCCTTAGATTCAGCAAGACCTGGTTCATATTATAGCTCTGATTATATTATAGCTCATATTATAGCTATAATATAGCTCTGATTCATACTGTATGACTATGAGCAAATCACTTAAACCTTGGAGTATTCTAGGTAAATTGTAAATTGCAGAGCAATTTGCTAATCTTCACTGGTAGAAGTAGTTTCCTATGATAATGAATCATAGCCTGGTCCAAAAATATTTAAATGTTTATTTCTGTTAATAATTACTAAATTTAGATTTATAAAATCATGAAAAATATAGTTTATTTTAAAAAATCTACCAGGATTGAGTATTTTTTACCCCAAAGATAAAAGAGCAATTCTTTGGTCACTCAGTGTTGAGGAAACTGTAACTCAGATCCTCAGCTGCTGTTGATATAGTCAATCCTAGTAGTATAACATTAGCAGTACTTGTTTAACGGCTTTGTATTATACTAGAAGGAAATAAGGGAAACAAGAACAGGATATATTTACTCCCTTACTTCACCCCTGCATTATGCAAAGAAGTTGGATTCTGCATAACTTGTTTGGAATAAGTATGTTATATTATCTACTTATTATTTCAATTGACAGTAAACCATCTAATTCATCAGTTTAAATTAATATGTATTAAGTATTTACATGTACTATGTGTAAGATACTTTACAACATCTAAACACTTCAAAATATACTCAGAAATCCTGCTCTCCAGGAATTTAAAATCTAATAGCAGATGTGACTGAAGATAATTCTTTCTACTTAGTTTTCTCTAAAAAATAAAAAACAAAACCTAGATAATCTCTAAGATCTTTTCCATCTCTAAAATATAGGATCCTATGATTTTATATGTATGTAGAATATAATACTAGCCTAAGAATGATTAATTCTAAGGATATTCAAAATTTAATGGTAAATTTTAGGGCATAAAATGCTCTTGGTGAGGATGTAGGATGGGTGATAGTTAATGAAAATTTCACAAAGGGAGATCACAAAATCATAGATTTAGAAATGGATGAGCTCCCTATGAAGGCTTTTTTATTATTTATTATTTTTATTATTATTTTTTCATTTCAGTCAGATCTGACTCTATGACCATATTTATAGTTTTCTTAGCAAAGATATTAGAGTGATTTGCCATTTCCCTCAGCTCTATTTGAAGATGAGGAACTGAGACAAACAGGATTAAGTGACTTGCTCAGATCACACAGCTAGTAAATGTCTGTCAAATGTAGATTTGAAGTCAGGAAGATGAATCTATCCAATGAGTCACCAAACTACCCCATGAAGGACTCTTCCCCCTTATTTTAATGTTGGGGAACGGATCTAGTGAGACCAATTGATTTGTTCAAATTCCAATAGGTTATATAGTAGATTTAGATTTGAAAGAGACATGAGAAGTTTTCTAGTTCAATGGACCAGTTGACTCAGGGATATTTGAAGTTACCCTGGGACATCTCCAACCTCAGATTGGTTCTCCAGGTGAATGGGTCCGAGGATGCTAAGGGTTTTGAGTTTACAAGTCATGGCAGAAATACCAGTACCATTTGGCCAATGACCATGTTGACTTGGGAGTCAGATGTATTGGGGAAGGCCTGACACACTTGTGCAGATGACATCTGTTGATGGAGCTCATGTAATATGAACTACTTTGGATATAATATGTACAACATATGTTCAGCAGAGAGGAACACAGCAGAGCACTCCATTTCACTGGAGAAAGGAGCTTGCCCTAGGGTATCACCAGAGATACTTGGCAATTCTTTGAAGGGACAAGTAACAGCACTGCAGACATTTTCCCTTGATCATGTGTGCCCTTCTTTGTGTGTGTGTGTGTGTGAAAGTGTATCTATAATGTTAGAGATTACAAACAAATGTATGAAAAATACCTCTTGCCACATATTGCTTTGCTCTTCTACAAACAAGATACTGGCCTGATTGCTGATTGCTCACATGCCTAGAATGTTTTCTTTCTTTATCTCTGTCTACTGCCTTCCTTTAAGTTCCAATTTAAACCCATCTTCTATAGAAGGGGTAGAAACGTCTGGCCTGCAGGCCATATAAGACCTATGCAATCATTTGCTAAGGCAATCCCAGGTGATGATGAGCTGAAAGCTAGGTACGATAATACCCCACTACTTGAGTTCTATAAATTCATAATTTTGTACAGCCCATGAATAATATTATAAATATCCAAATAGCCCTGGGCAGGAAAAAAAGGTTCTCCACTCCTGTTCTAAAGGATGCTTTTCTAAATGCTTCTTGATTCTATTGCTTTCCTTCTTTTAATCATTTCCTATTTATTTTGGGTATATTTTGCTAATGCTTATTTATTTGCTTGTTGTCTTCCCCATTTAATTGTAGACTCCTTGAGGACAGGAACTGTCTTTTACCCTTTTGCATCTTCAGTGCTGAGTGGAGTATTTAGCATGTATTAGACACTTAATAAATATTTATTGATTTATGGACTATTAAGAGTTCACTGTGTGTCATGCACTATACCAAGTACTGGGTGTACAAATAAGCTAAAGTAAAGAGCTCATACTCTGATTGGGGGAGGCAAAAACTTCAGCTGCAAAGCATATAGAAAAGCCTGGAAACCTTAAATGTGTAGTGATGATGTTGATGATAAAATCCAGAGGTCCTTAAGTTAAGATGACAATCCTGGAGGATTGTCAGGGAGGATCTTAGGAGATAATAAATAGTAGGGCATCAATATGGTGAAGGTCGGTGGTCTTTTGTGGTATTAGAAGGAATGGAGTTATTGACTCCAGTCTCAGTCCCTCGTCAAGGGGCAGAACAAGGAGAAGAACAAGGAGATAGGGGGTCCCTAGTGGTAAATGCTCTGATTATCCCAGAATGGATCTGCTGTGCTGGAAGGCATCCTTTTTGCCTTTATAGAACTAAGCTCTTTAATTAATTATCTTTTATATTTCCTTAATGCTTTCTTTTGTTGGTCTAGTAAACACAAATATACCAGTAGAATCTTGTAAACAATGGTTTGATCCCTAAAGTGCTCCAA
The DNA here is from genome assembly GCF_902635505.1 of Sarcophilus harrisii. Taxonomy (NCBI): domain Eukaryota; kingdom Metazoa; phylum Chordata; class Mammalia; order Dasyuromorphia; family Dasyuridae; genus Sarcophilus; species Sarcophilus harrisii. The sequence continues at coordinate 476,879,314 of NC_045428.1, forward strand.
ATGAGAGGAAGCTTTGAGAGCCCTGTATGGGGATAGTTCTGGGTTCATCCTATAGACAAAGGAACTGAGACTCCAAAAGATGACTTATTCATAGTTGTGCAAGCAATAAATACAATGAATAGCTGAGTTGGGTTCTGAACCCAAATTCTCTGACTCCAAATCCAATATCCTCCATGTTCCATGTCTTGGGTGGTGCCCGTATTGGATCTTGCAGTCCATTCCAGTCATAAGTGATGGTGCTAGTACAGAGATAGAAGAAGAATAAAAATGGGAAATGGAAAAGAATCCATTTTGGCAAGAACATAATACTAATAAATAGCCAGACTTTATAAGAACTTTAGAACAGCTTTACAACTTTATAAGAACTTTACAAATTTAATGTTATCTTCATAATAATCCTAAAACTAAATGCTAGTGTATTATCCCTATTTTATAGATGAGACAACTAAGGTAGAGAGAAGTTAAATGAACTGCTCACTACTAAATAGCTAGTAAGTGAGGCAGGATTTGAACTCAGATCTTTCTGGCTCCAGGTCCAGGGTCTTATCCACAGATCCATTTAAGTGCATCATTCACAAAAACATGAAGAGAATATTCCTTCAATATGCTAAATTCAAGTGCTCTCCAAACATTTATTAAGCAAATGTGAAGTAGTATAGTAAGTATAATTTGATTCTCCTGCTGAAATAGTTATTTCATCTCTCTGTAGATAACTACATTTGACTTGGAGAAAGCTGACAACTGGCAATTGATCATTCTTCTTCCCACCAACCATTCTTCATCAAAGTAAATATATAAATGGACTATATCCTGTCAGAATTTTTGTCTTCTCTATCTTTGTTTCCCCATATGTAAAATTAGCTAGTAGTAAATAATTCCAAGCTCTCTTTTAGTTCTAACAGTTTGAGTCCACGATTCTAAACTTGAAGTTGTCTGTTTAAATAATAGTTATTCTATCTCCACCCCCATTCCATAATTAGTCAGAAATACTGTAATCAATTCTGGGTACCCCACAAGGACATTGGTAATACTACTAATACTAATACTTTCTAGGATACCACTGTCCTAGAAATAATGTTGATAATAATACATGCTAGCATTTATATAGTACTTACTGTGTATCAAGCCCTGTGCTAAGCACATTACAAACATTATTCTGTTTGATCCTCATAACAACCCTGTGAAGTAAGTATTATTATTATCTCCATTTTACAGTTGAGGAAACTGAAGAAGAAGATGTTAAATGACTTGTCCAAGCTAGTTAGTATATGAGATTAAATTTGAATTTAGGTCTTCTTGACTATATGCACAGTACTCTCTATTGTACCACCTAGCTGCCTCTAGTTATTCAGGCTTGCAACCTTGGTTTTCAACTTCTCATTCTCAGTCACCCCATATATTCTACTCATTACCAAATCTTGTTATTTCTAGTTTCCCCAAAACACTCTCTCTCTCTCTCTCTCTCTCTCTCTCTCTCTCTCTCTCTCTCTCTCTCTATATATATATATATATATACACACACACATATATATATATCTCCTCTTGACTCACACGGGCACAGCCTTAGTTCAAGCCCTCATCTCCTCTCCTATTGAAATAGCCTTCTAATTGTTCCTTGCCTTAAGTGTCTCCCAGTCTCTTCTCTCCTTCACTCAGCTGTCAAGGTGATTTTTCTAAAGCAGAGGTATGACCCTGCCACCCTTGCTCCTTAATGAACTTCAGGGTACCTTATTATTTCCAAGATCAAATATGAACTCCTGTTTGGCATTTAAAGCTCTACAAAACCCATCCTTTCTTACATTTCCAGACTTCTTATGCTTCACTTCTGTTCCTCTGGGGAGCCAATCTGAAAATACCCCAGAGACGTGCAGTTGGCATTGGGCCACTTCATCTTTTTTATCACTGGCTTGGATAGAGGCATAGGTGACATGCTTGTCAAATTTGCAGATGACACCCAGCTGGGAGAAAATAGCTAATAATTTGACAATGGAACCAGGATGCATAAAGTACTTGACAGATTAAAATGAACCAGAGTGATTTAATCAGAGGACTAGGTTGAAATAAGAACTACTTCACCTTCCAGTCAGTCAGTCACCTAGATTTATCAAGCATTTACTATGCGCCAAGCACTGTGTTAGGTGCTGGCAATACAAATATGAATAGAAAAAAAGACAATCCCAGCTTAGAAAGAGCCTACATTCTGATGGGGAGGAGGATAGTGCATAAAATGATGCAGGAGAGGAGAGAGATAGTGTAAGATGAAGAATTGGGGAAGGTAGTAAAGGTCCAGAGTACATCCTAGAAAATGATGCTTTCATCCAAAGCTCTTTATGAAACTTGATTTCCTTTTATGCAAATGAGTAGGTCTAACTAGATAATTTTAAAAGGCCTAGAAACATATTAGGTTGAATTGAATAAGAATGAATTTAGTGATAATATTTGTGGTGCCTTTCATAGGGCCAGTGGAATTATGTTCAGATCCCAGTGAAACTCACCCTGTATCCCCTCCCCAGAATAGGCAAACAATAAGGCTGAGGAAAAGAGAGGAGAAAATTGAAGGGAGTTAAATTAATTGGATTACAGAGGAGGGGAGGATGAAAGGGGAAGGGTCTTTCTTTTCTCATGACTCAGCTAAAAAATCTTTACATGAGATTTGTGTTGATGTACAAAAAATCCCAAATATGCGCTGTCTGGCATACAAGTGAAACATGAAATAGAAAAAATATATATTGTTAAAGAACACATATAAATTTAAAAAAACCACAAAAACCTATTTCATAATCACATATATTACATTATTATAAGTCACATTATAGTACTCACAAATTACAAATTGCAACTTTTATCAAATTGTGAAATATATAATGTAACACTTAATTACTTCCAAAATGTAACTGATGGTTTTTCACTAGAATGTTATAGTTTTGTAATTTTGATATATGATCTTACATATTTGAAAACTGAGGAAAACTGAGAAAACAATCAGAAGTTTTATAGAATATGTATGTAAGTAATTTAGATTTTTATAATTAAAGAGTAAGCATTAAAAATGAATATTTTCTCATAATAAGAAAATTATATCTACATTTCTCAAAATGGAACTTGATTTATAGAAACTCCTACATTTGAAAATAATCAATTAAAGAAAGTTGTGAGTATGCATAAGATGAGATGACACTCTCATACTGTTAGAGTGCAAAAGGAAATATTCATATAAATTCAGAAATAATTGGAAATGTTTGAATCACACTATAAATTCACAGACCATTATTTAGAAATGTAGGTCCTAAACATGATACATATGTATATATATACATGTTTTTATACATTTGAGTATTTCATACCTATAGGTGTCTAACATTTCATTATATTCTGTTTTTAGAATATTATCAGTAGTTCTACATTGATAGTTATATGACAGAATTTTCTATATCATAATATTTTTTGAAATTCACAAATTTTTATAATAGAAATAAAAGGAAATCAACAAATAATATTATCAAGAATGACAAAACATATGCAAAATGTGGTAGGGTATATTTTTTTAAACCATGATACACTGATAACATGAGAGAATAAAGATGGATAATATTTATGTTAGAAATAATATGTTTCTTTTGTTAGCACCTTGTTTAGATTCTTTCACTAATTCCTTTTTGCCTCCCCACATAGTACAAATTGAAATCTAGGACCACTTTCAAGATCTATGATTTTAATAGTATGAATACACTCTTTGTTTAATACAGATCATAACATTTTATACCTTGGGAAAAAATATTTATGATCGGCTATAGCTAAAAATAATCCTTAGTTGGTAGCCAAGATTGTGGAAATGAATTTACCTGCTGGTTCTCAGATGATAGCTGTGCACATTTCTACCCCTAATTCCATATTTGAAGAAACTGCCTTCTCCAAGGTTACTAATGATCTTTTATTTGCCAAATCCAATGGCCTTTTCTCACTTCTCACTTTTTGACCTCTCTGCAGTCCATAACATTGCTGATCACTCTCTCTCTCCTCATTGATATTGTCTTCATTCTAGGTTTTTGGGACACTACCACTCTCCCTTGGTTTTCCTCCTTCCTCTTTGAAAGCTCCTACTCCAAGATCCTCATCTAGATCATATTTTTTAATTGTAGATCCCTCAAGTTTTGTCCCAAGTTCTCTTATTTTCTTACTTCTTGATTGGTGATCTCATCAGCTCCCATAAATTTAATTACTATCTATGCTGAACTATCTATCTTGCTCCATTCCCTATGTTGACCTACAATTGTATATCTTTGATTGCCTTTTATGCATCTCAAATTGGATGTCCACTATGTATGTGTGTTCAGTTGTTTAAATTTTGTCTAACTTTTTGTGACCACATTTGGGGGTTTCTTGGCAAAAAAACTGGAATAATTTACCATTTCTTCCTCCAGGTCATTTTTTTATAAATGATGAAACTGAGGCAAACAGAGTTAAGTGGCTTGCCTAGAGTCACATTGCTAATAAATGTCTGAGGTCACATTTGAACTCAAGGCTTCCTCACTCTAGACCTGGTATTCTACCCACTGTACTACCTAGTTGCCCCTTGGCAATTAAATTGGTACTTAATAAATGTTTGCTTTCTCTGGATAGTGGAAAGTAGACCAGATTTTGATTGTGATATAATTGCATCTACATTTATATCTATATTTAAATTGCTCTTTACATGCATATAGATATATATATGTACCCATATATACATATATAATCAATTATATAAAGATGAGTGTTAGATTAAACATCTTCAACAAATCAGTTTGACCTAAGCATGTTTATATCTTTTTCTTCTTTCTTTTTGAATCCTCAATTTCCATTGTAACTTTTGAAGTATAATTGAAAGATTTGTAGCTAAATCAGAAATCTCAGACATATATTCTATTTTTAGTGAGTTAAAAGTGTCTCTAATATGTTGCCAAGTATTACAAGGGAAATGCTGCTTTAGATTATCAGTCCCTTCTAATCATATGATTTAGTGATTCTGTACCCATAATCCAAATACATATATAATTGGCACAATATTGTGCAATGAAAAGATGAGACATGAAAAGAGGGATTCTTAATTTTTTTGGCTATGTCATACATCCCTTTAAGCAGTTGGTGAAGCCTATGAAACACCCAGAATAATGTTTGTAAATGAATACAATGAAATATACAGGATTATAAGGGAAATCAAATATATTGAAATACAATAATCAAAATATGAAAATTTTTTTTGATGGATCCAGTTTAAGGACCTCTACCTTAGGAAACCTGAAGAGTTATTCTTTTTAAAAGACCTTCAAAATGGAAGCTGAATTTTTCACAAGAAGAATGAATTAGTTACAAATTTCCTCTTATCGTTAAAATACTTCCTCTATCATGATTACCACATAAATAAAAAGCCTTGTCTGCAAAGAAGTCCATTGAGACTATATATAAAGTAACACATTCATCAAAATTTTTGGTAATAATAAGATTTGATCGTCAATCATCAATGAATAAATATTGAATACCTTTTCTGATCAAGGCATTGGAAAAGGAGTTATGCTTTCTAAGTAGAAAAAATGCAACAAGTTCATCTTAATCTATTTAATTTTGGGGGAATGATATTTAAAATGTGCCACTAGATGGAGGCAGGATCCTTTTTCAGGTTCACATTTGTTTCCATTTAAAAACTATGATAAAAGTTGAAGACTTAATTCATTGTTCTATCAGATAGTTCAATCGAGTATTGGTTGAATCTTAGGAGACTTGATTTCTGTTTATAAGGATACTTCATATTCTACTGTGATGAAGACTGACATGGAAGCTGTGTGACTTTTGGCAGGTCCCTTACTGTCTCTGAGATTTAGTTTCTTTATAAAATGAGTTGAGCTAAATAATCTTTAAACTTCCTTTTAACTTTGTAGCCTATGGGTCTCTTTCCTGTGAGAGAGAGAGAGAAGAAGAAGAAGAAAAAGAGAGGAGGCAGGAGGGAGGGAAGAGGAAGAGGAGGAGGAGGAGGAGGAGGAGAAGAAAGAGACAGACAAAGAGAAAAGAAAGACAAAGAGAGACAAAAAAGAAGGGGTAGGAGAGAGTGGTGCTTCCATTTTGATGGGTTTTGATTCTTGAATTTATTCTTTTTGAGGAATTTATATTTCTGATTGAATCACTGTTGAGGATAGATTACATTAGGATTGAGTGGAGGAGTGAAGACTCTTGGTAGTTGTCCAATTCCGAGTTAATGTCTTTTTTTTTTTGACAAGGCAATTAGAGTTAATTGACTTGCTCAGGGTCACACAGTTTATAAGTGGTAAGTGTTTGAGGTCAAATTTGGACACAAATTTGGTGCTTGACTCACTGTTTCACCTTGCCATTCAAGACTTTCAAACTTCCTTGGAGTAGCTACTATATATATGGATTATAGTTGGAGTAGCTATTATAGTCACTAAAGCTAATAGCATGGAAATAGGTACAGGAGGCACATGAGACTAATTGTGAAGCTTTTTATGTCACTGTTATTATTATTATTTTAAATTTTCTCTGGGGATTCTCTTGCTGAATTTTGTTTTCTTTTGATGGGTGTTCTTTTGCTCTCTTTGACACATTTCTTGCTTGTTTTAAGATAGAAGTGTAGAGAAGTAGGTTTGATCAGAAACTTTAATTGATTATTTTCTTTGTAAGTTTTCTCTTAGGGAAAATCCCTAGCATTTTACTTGAGTCAAGAAAGACAAATCTGTCTTATTTCAATATACAAGATTGCTAGGTAGAGCAGTGGATAAAATTTTAGACCTGGAGTCAGGAAAACTGGAGTATAAATTTGATCTCAGACACTTAACTAACTAGATTAAGTCACTTATACTTTGTAATCTCAGTTTTTGCATCTGTGCAATGGGAAGAATTATAAAATCCCTTGCTTCTCTGGGAGAATATGAGAATAAAATAAACCAATATTTTTAAAGCACTTTGAAAACCTTAAAATCATTTATAAATGCTTATTACATAATATTGTAATTATCATAATTATTATAGCTTTAAGTGAGATAAAATCTGGACTGACTGAACCATAGTATTTAGTTTAGAAATTATTTTGACTTTATCCTATTTCTGATAATTTCTAACTGCATAGCCATAGGAAATTTTTGGGATTCTATTTTAAATGCGGAAAATAATATCTGGACACCTTTCTCACAGGATAGTTGTGAAGCTCAAAGTGAGATAATGTACATGCTTTGTAAATATAAAGTGCTACACAAATGGTACTGTACTGCTAGATGGGACAGTGTTAGCCTGAGTTGGGAACTCATCTTACTGAGTTCAAGTCCAGCTTTAAACTCTTACTAGCTGTGTGACCTTGGGCTAGTCACTTTATCCTGTTGGCCTCATTCTTTATCTGTAAAATGATTAGTTATTGTCCTTTGTTCTTGAAGAGGACCAAAAAGACATCTCTATGTTAGAGCTGATCTGATCAATATGAGCTTGGAATGCTCGCCATAGGTCAGACACAAATACAAATGGTAGAGACATTGCTAAAAAAGAACCTTAAACTGAAACTGTAAGTATGGTGAAATCTTTTATGAACATTTGAGGTGGACATGAACCCAGGAAGGAGATTGCAAACCATTCCAGTATCTTTAGGAAAAAAACCCTAAATAAGGTCATGGAGAGTCAGATATGACCAAACCACAAAAATAGGAATGTCAGTTATTAATATTACATCCAATTTTTGATTCTGGATATATTATTTCTTCTTTATTTTGAAAGTATCTATGATAAAATAGATAGAATGCGCTTTTTACTTAATGTTTATTATGTACTACTTGTGGGGTTTCTGAATATTAAAGGACCAAATAAAACAGAGGGAGAAGGAGAGGGGAAGAGAGGAAGAGAGGGAAAGGGAGAGAGAAGGGAAATGACAAAGAAGGGGGGGGAAAGTAGGAGAAAGAGAAGGGGAGAGGCCGTGTGGTGGAGAGGACAGAAGACCAGCCTTGGATTCCAGACACCATGAATTCAAATCCTGCCTCTGACTCATACAGACCATGTGATTTAGGGCATGTTGCTTAACTTCTGAATTAACAATATGCTGTGACATCCAGAAAGCATTTTACGTTTAGTTTAGAAACATTGAGTGACCAGAAAGACAAAGGAAGTAATCAAAAATTTCTGGAGGGGATTTAGAGGTCATTCAATTCAATCCTTACATTTTATAGAAGAAGAAACTGGAAATTACTTCATTTTTCCTGTGCAGAAAATTAGATTGAATTATTTTGAGTGATTATGGATCTCATTTATCATACTGCAGTTTTCTAGAATTTGAGGCAATCCACCTTGTTGTCCACAAACAAGATTATCTGGAGAAACTCACTATCTACAAAGAATACTTTTTTGACTTGGGATCTCTGTTGACCATTCTAAGTAGTCATGACAAATACCTTTGAAAGGAACTCTTTCCTTATTTTATGGCTCATGTGATATTAATAATAATTTAAAAAGCATCTTTAAGCAAACAAATGTATAAGATTGGTCTCCCTATCTTGCTCTGGCTGGAAGTGCAGATGTTACTCACAGGTCCAGTCTCACTATCGATCAGCATAAGAGCTTTGCCCTATTCTATTGGCAATGTGAACTGGTTTTCCTCTCCTCAGGAAACTCTGATCCTGGGGAATCATCATATTAATGTCAAATTTACTTCAGACACCAGATTGATTGAGCCCAATGCAGCTTAGAACTTTTGAGCTCAAAAGATTATTCAGCTTCAGCTTCTTGGTAGCAGGGTTACAGGAATGTGCCATCATTCCAAGTATGAATTTGATACATACATGGTAGAGAATGAACGTTAAAATAGAATTGTAATTATGGTGAGATATTTCATTATAGATACCTTTCTGTCAATTAGTAAAGATATCTTTAGAGAAATTTGACACACAGAATTTCCCTCCATTTGACTGCTTCTCTTTTTATTCTAGTACATTAATTTTGTCTGTGCAGACACTTTTCAGTTTCAAGTAGTCAAAGTTATACATTTTATCATTTATAATTGCTTTTTTTCCATTTTTGGTTAAGGATACATCTCCTGTACATAGCAATGAAAGGTATATAAACGGTTTCTCTTGTAATTTTTTTTAATAGTATGATCTGTAATATTAAGTTCATGTGTTCATTTAGACTATATTATGGAATATGTTGTAAGGTGTTAGTCCAAACCTAATTTTTGCCAAATTATGTGATAACCTATTAGCACCCTGGATACTTTAGAATCAGCTGGAGTCAGGATCAGCAAAAGTCCTTGATCTTTATTCTTTGTGGATGTGAATGGAATGGTGATACAAAGTGAGAGGAATGGCGATATAAAGTGAGAGGAATTGTGACTCTGGCTTTCTCACTCCACCCTCTAAATCCTCCACCCAATTTCTCTATACAACAGATCATGCCTGCACAGAATAGTGAGCAGGGCCATTCTTTCTCCAAGCATATGCTAATAGAGTATTGTCCAATTGGTAATTAGCCTTAAGTGCTCAGGGCCTTAGTGCACCAACTCAGTTTCAGCCCATTACAAAACTGCTTTCCAGTTTTCCCAGAAGTTTTTATCAAATAGAATTCTTAGTTTAGTAATTTGTTTTCTGATTTTAAACATTGGTTGTTTGATCCTTCCTTGTTTAGTCTTTCCATTTTCCATTGATCTACCTCTATTTTTTAACAAATGCCAAATGGTTTTGATGACTAATCTTTTTAATAAAGTTGGATGCCTAGAAATGATATTTTCTCCTTCATAATTATCTCTTCATTATTTCTCTTGACATTCAAATCATTTTTTCTAATGAATTTTGTTATTATTATATCTAATTCTACAAATTAAAAAAAAAGTCAGCATATTTCTCTTAATAAGAGGATTTAACCCATTAACTTTTAGTATCATAGTTATTTTATTTGAGTGGCATAAAGGATATCATCAGAAAATGTATGACTGAACATAAAAATGAGCCATCAGAGAATGAGGGTAGTGTAACCAGCCAATAGACAGTCTACATATTCCATTTATATTCACACAATATCAAGAAAATGGGAAAAAAAAAGACCTCCAGTAGTTTTAGTGGGTAATTTGGTGGATTTATAGGAAATTGTGAATAGAAATCATATAGAATAGACAGTTATGCATGGGTTGTGATGTACATGATTGAAGCTCATTGTGATAGGACCACAGTTTCCCTGATACAGCTTCTTTTCATATCTACAATGTGGGGAGGCTTTACTTAAAAGAAGACAAAACTGTTCTTGGAATCTGATTGATTCCAGCTTCAACCTGAACCCCATGAAGATTTGATGGGTACCTAAAATCACATATATATCCTGATGATCTGGTAAATCAATTGTATTTTTGTGAGTTGGTGAAGGAAGCTGCATCTACCAAAGCCGAACATAAGTGTTATCATATCTCTCCTTTTTCTGCTGAGGCAAAATAACCCTCCTTTTGTTAAATGTTTAATGACTTACAGGTACCTCATTTTGTCTCCAGATCAAACTTAAAGTAGGAGTGCTAGGGTTAGAGCCATGCCTCAAACATGGATACAAACATTGTTAGATCACAGATATGTAATATTGGACTATGGAAGTATATTTTGCTTTCTTCTACCATTTACTACTGCTATACTCCTGTTGCTGCTGCTTTTAGGAAGAGAATATCTTTTATTGATCTACTTATCCTATTAACTTTCCTAAATCTATCTTATTTAAAATATATCATATTCCCATAATTGATTCTTTAAAATTATATATGCATACTTTAACTTTATATTACCTTTTACTAGCTTATAACTGTGCTTTGAGATTTGTTTAATTATTCCAATTTTTCACATTTCTTTATTGCTATATCTCACTTGTCTAAAACATGTTTTTATATGTTTACCTACTGGCTTTCCTTGCTTCTTTTAAGATACTCAAACCTTACCTCATGGAAGAAGCCTTTTCTGGTCTTACCCCATTTCTACTGCTTTTCCTCTGAGTTTAACTCTTATTTATTCTGAATGTATCTTGTAGATATATACATATAGAGAGTTAGAGAGTTTGTTAGTATGTTGTCTCCTCTTTCTATTCATAGAATGCAGAGATATGTTTTTGCTTTATGTGTGTATTTGTGTGTGTGTCCTTAGCATTTAACAGTGCCTGGACTGGGCTGAGTACTTAAATGCTGGTGAATAGCCTGTGTTTGATAGGTGGTATATATATGTGTACTTTTATTTTCTTCCTTTGTTTCCCCTCCCTTTTTAATTAGGTCTAGGCCATATTTTTAGCCATAAATATTTTGATTTATTTTCCTTTTCCTTGCTTTTGTGATTTTAATTAGTGCATGTAGGTATATCAATTTCTTTGTTTTTCATTGCTTAAAGAATCCTTCATTTATATTTATTGTTCAGGAGTATGACTAATATGGTTGGGTTCTTCCATTGTAGATACTCTGTGAATCTATTGAAGATTACTGTTTATTCTTTTCAACTTTGAAAGTGGTTTCTCAATTATTTCTTCAAAATGTATTGTGCCTAATTCTTTTGGAAAACCTATTATTTTGAGGTTTGATTATTTTGGGTTATTTTTCTGCTTGGTTGTGTCAATGCTATTTTTTGTTGTTGCTGATACTTCAGATGATGTTTTAAAGTTATATCATGGTGTTTACCAGTCTCTTAGTTTTTTCTTTCAACTCTTTCTGTGTTTGTTTGTCTCCTTTTATTTCTTTGAGGATACCTAGTATTCATTGAAATTTATCCTTTAGAGTTTCTCTCATCTTAGTACTTGGCACAGCATCTATTTCTTCCTTAGTCTGATTGTCTAGTATTTTTAATCTGCAGAGTTTTTTATGTTAGGTTTTCTTTTATTTGTTTTTTTAAGGTTTATTTATCTTGCTTGTGCTGTGGCTTTGAAAAATGTTCTTTGTAGCATTTCTGGAATTAGTTTTGTAGGGCTTATTTGGAGTAAGTACTCATGATGCCCCTGTGCAGTCATCTCCCTAAAAGTTTTATACTATGGTCATTTTAAGGTATTCTTATGGAAGAGAAGTCTTACCAGTTTTTCTCTGCCTCTACTTATATAATTATACTTATATATACCCCATCTGAGAAATTCCATACTTTCTATATTGTTTTGTTTTGTTTTAGTTGCCCTTAAGACTTCTCTTCCATAAGAATACCTTAAATGACCATAGTACAAAACTTTCAGACACATCCATACTTGAACATACTTGCAAATTCAAACAATAACTTGAGAGTATGTTCAAGTATGAATGTGTCTAAAAGTCTCTGCATTCTGTTCTGCTCAAGAACCTTTTCTAGGAATTCATTTAAGCACACAGAACAATTGTGGAATGTTATAGAAAACAACGAAACACAACTGGTAGAATCTCAGTATTTATTCATTTTCTCCTTTCTTCTCCTTTTTCTTTATTTCATCCCTTTCTTCTTCACTTCCTCTCTCCGTTTTTTTCCTCCCTTCCTGCATCCTTCTCTGGTTTTCTCTTATCAATCAATCAAAAAGCATTTATTAGGTTCCCACTAAGTGCCAATCATGGTGTTAACTACTAATAATACAAAAAGAGGCAAAACCAAAAATAATCTCTGCCTCCAATGAAGTAACATTTAATGAAGAGGCAAAACACAAATAACTGAGTATGTAAATGATATGTACAGAGTAAATAGGAATTTGAGAATGAATGGCAGTAACAGGAGTTCATACTCTGAAGTCCATAAACTTATTTTAAATAATATTTTAATAATTGTCCTTCAATAAAATTTGTTTCCTTTTAATTCTATGCATCTTATTTTGTGCATTTACAAACATTCTGAGAAGGCATCCTTAGACTTTATCAGATTGGGGAAGGGGTTCATGACATAAAAAATGAAGAACACTTTTCATAGGAGCTGGGAATAGATGTAAGGACCAGAAAATTCTCCAGCAGATGGTAGAATTTAAGGTGAGACTTGAGGGAGTCAGGGAAATTAAGAAGTGGATATAAAGTTGAGAACATTTCAGTCATGGGGGACAGCCAGTCAGTCAATCTCTGTGCTAAGTGTTGAGGATACAAAGAAAGGCTAAATATGGTTTCTGCTTTCAAAGAGCTCACAGCCTAATGGAGGAAACCATATGCAAATACCTTATATTATAAACAGGAGATAATCTCAAAGGGAAGACACTAGCATTGGAGAAGAGGAGGGACAAGAAAAGCTTTCTTTAGAAGGTGGGATTTTAGCCAAGACTTGAAAGAATCTAGAGAAATCAGAGGAGAGAGAGAGATGAGGGAGGAGAGCATTGTGGAAATAGGAAACAACCAGTGAAAATGTCTGGTGTCAGGAAATGAAGTGTCATATTTCAGGAATGGCAAGGATGCCAGAAACATTGGATCACAAAATGGAGGTAAGAGAGACTTTGAATGCCCAACAGAAAATTTTATATTTGATCATGAAGGTAATAGGAATCACCGGGGATTATTAAAAGTGTTCTCTTACTGTCTGTTTCTCCTTCCCTCTTTTTCCCTTCCCCTCCCTCCCTTCCTTCTTTTCTTGCTTCTCTCCTTCTTTCCACCTTCCTCTATCTCTGTCTTCCTCTCTCTCTCTCTGTCTCCTCTAATTCTCTCTGTCTCTGTCTGTCTGTCTGTCTCTCCTTCCCTCTTTCTCTCTTCCCCTCCCTCCCTTCCTTCTTTTCTTGCTTCCCTCCTTCTTTCCACCTTCCTCTCTCTCTCTTTCTCTCTCTCTCTCTCTCTCTCTCTCTCTCTCTCTCTCTCTCTTACTCTTTCTCTGTCTCTTTCTCTGTCTCTCTCTCTCTCTGTCTATCTGTCTCCCTTTTTTTCCCTTCCTCCCTCCTTCCCTCCCCCTCAGACATGATGAGATCTGTGCTTCAGGAAGAACTCTTTGATAACTGAATAGAAGATGGACATAATAGTAATTAAACTTAGTTATTATTAACTAATATTAGCTATTATTATTATGTTATCATTATCAGCTATTATTTTTCTGAACTCTGAAACTTCTTTAAAACCATACTGCCGCTAAAGTTTTTATAAATTTCTCCCTTGAAAAGATGTTTTTTTTTGATGCAGCACAGGGATTTCCTGGGACATACTTTCTCCTGCTCCTGTTGCATGCAGTCTTTTCTTCCAATACAAGTGCACAGACAAAATTTGACTCAACTGCTTCAAAAGAAACTAGGTTATTTAGCTTGGAGGAGAGAAGGATTAGAGGGAAGCATACTCTCTATCTTTAAGCATTTGAAGTGTTTCATATGTAAGATGGATCAGCCTTATTTTGCTTGGCTCCAGAAGAAAGAATTAGAAGCTATGATGGAACTTGAAAATTTAGACTTACTATTAGAAAATCTTCCTGAAGCCCTCAGAGTGATGGAATAGTAGAATAGGCTAACTCTGTGGGTAAATGAATTAGATATCAAGTGGCCAGGGAGATATCTGAAAGAGGCCACATGTTGACTTTACTGAGATTTTTATTCTAGTTTTATTCCTTAGTTCTTCATTAGTTGGCAGCTAAAATGTAAAGGAGGAGCATAAAGTGTTATTATACACTTGCTGATGTGAGCTGAAGTTCACAATTCTTTGAACTGTGTGTTTTCAAAGTCAGTTCCTTAATCTGGATAGATTATTTTGTTTCTTGTTGTTGAATCACTTTTTCAATTGTGGTCAATCTTTGTGACTCCCTTTTGAACTTTCTTGGCAAAGATACTGGAGTGGTCTACCATTTTCTTCTCCAGATTTGAATTCAGATTTTCTTGTTTCCGGGTCAATACTCTATCCTGAAATAGATCGTCACATGCAATTTATGTACTAAAAATACTTCCTTCACAATATTTTAGTAACTATGGAAAATTTCTGGTTTCTGATTAAGTGTGACTATGTATATTTTGTGAAGTGGTTAGTTACCACCAATCTATGAATGTATATACCACTAGTAAAATAAGTCATAGAAATAAAATATGATATATGTCATATAATAAAACATGTCATTCATGCACACATATATGTATACTGATGCATCAGTATACGCACATATACACATGTGTGTGTATATATATATATATATATTTGTTTGTATATGACATTCTTTCTATCTCCTAAAGATAAAATTCAAAGCACACAAATTCCAAAGGTTTTCTGGTACTTGTATTAATCAAGTAAGTAATGAAAATTTGTAGTATATTTCTTTGCATACAATGAACATGTTTCACATTTCTTTGACCAATAAAATTTATTTCTTACTAGCTCTAGTATCCTGTCCTAAATCTTATGTCCAAATTTATCATGTAGAGCTTTCCTGGTCCTAGAATGAATGCTATGTTTTGAGTAGCAACAAATACTTTCTGTGGTAGGGGATTTATGGGATCATTTATGGGATCAGTGACAGTCTTATACATATCTTGATGCATATCATCTTCTGCCATTCTATCAATAATAAAGTGTTTTGAAGGAATTGGGACCTGAATCAACACTGGCAACTTGCTTTTTGACTTGTTTTCAATGGCTATCCATTTTCTTCTCTATTCATCAACAAGGCAACTTAAGCAAAGATTCAATGAAGTGAAATTCATGTATGTTGCTAGCATGTAATCGTATCAAAGTATAAACTTTCAACTGTATTTCCATTTGTGGGTATTATAGACAGATTTCATTCCTTCTGCAAATACAATGATTGTCATAAGACCTTTTGGATTAAATATCTATACTTGTATCTCTTTTCTCTGACTAGTTATTTATGTGAAATTTATAGCTGACTTATGCTGTCATCTGTCTCTGGCAAATAGGAATCAACTTGTCACTAGTCTAATGTAGCCCACCAAGAAGCACAAATATGAGAATATTGCTTTTATTACATGAAAAAAACCTGTACTGTTTTGTAGTAATGATTATTTCATTTTCAAAGTTTATGCAAGCCATTCTTTCAATAAGACATTCTGAGATTTTATCAGGAATCAGTTCTAACCCAGTTGGAAGAATTCACCTTCATTACCTTTTGAAAAATCAGGACAACAATTATTTCTAACCGGCCCTTTAGAACCTTTCCTATTATACATAATTTCAAAAAGCAATTTGCAGTAATTTTGCAATAATGCTGGTAATTTCTTTTAGTAACTTGAGATATATTTTATTAGAGATGAATAATTTAAACTCATTCTCTTCATTGAGGTAATTTTATACCATTTTCCCACATTTCTTGTGTTTCAATTTCTTACTAACCAATTTTTTTTGTTCTGTATTTCCTTGTGGCTCTAAGATAAAATATAAAATCTCCTGTTTGGCATTGAAAGCTTTCATTCTTTGGCCAGTTCCTATATTTCCAGTCTTCTTAAACTTTATTCTCTTTTATATCCTCTATGATCCAGTAAAAATAATTTTCTTGCTGTTCCTAGCACATGGCATTCAATATTCTAACTTTCCTCTAGATCTTGTCCATGCCTGGAATGCTCCACCCCCTCACCTCGGCCTCTAGACTCTTTTGGATTCTTTCAATCACATTAAACTTTCCCTTCTGCAGAAAGCAGAGTGAGGTTCATATGCTTCAGATCTATTTCCTTTGCACTGGGTTTGTTGGGAAATGATATCACCATTAAATAGTAATGCTTTAAAAACCATAAATAATACAATATAATATACATATACAAACCCATAAAAACTTATTTAGTCTAAATCATAACTAACCTATAATACTAATTTTAATCTAAAGCCTGAGCACCCACGAGGGCAGCAGTTTAACAATTGTGTGTCATTTGTAATGTGTATATTCATAAATTAGGGAATTTCTACATATTCTTATCCTGTAAAATGGAAATAAAATACCCACGTAAAAACCTCACGGAGTTGTAGTGAAGCTCAAATGGGTTAATGGGATGGTAAGTGGGACCTGACCAACAGGGGCCCAATCTTTTAAGCAGATGCAGCCTGTTATACCTGATGTCACCCAATGTAGATGCTTGGGTACCTGATTTCAGAAATGCATTATTGTGTGTAATGGAGTCCCTGCCTTTTTCACAGTATATACTGCAAACTGGTGACTGTTTCTCATATGTTTGCTATGTGGTGAAGAGTAGCTTTTCAATGGCCTTTGGAGAGAACAGAGAGAGGCTTATAAAGGCTCCAGTGGAGAAACTTTAGCTGTTTCTCTTCCTGGCAGTTTTTGAGTGAATTAGAACAGCAATAAGCCCTGAGGTATATGGGAAGAAAAGTTGGCTATCCTGTCTCCTCTTGGCTGCTTTGTAGCTGGGAATGCATGACCCTGCTGTTTCTTTTGTGTATCTTGTGTTTATTTTTCTTTTTAATCATAAATTAAAGAGTATTGGAGATAAAATGACCTTGTGAGCTTTGAAACTTTGGAAAAGCCAAATAAGTTTGCCTCTAGCTGTCCATTTCTGTTCTAAATGGTGGCCTTCTCTAATGTAGGGTAGGGAGGAAGGGAGAAAAACAGTATACTCCAGAGAAAAAAATAAAACTCAGAAGAAAGCACAGAAAAGTAGTATAGTTTTAAAAACAATGTGAAGTATTTATTATATAGTTTTTTAAAAAAAAGTAAACAGTGTGAATGGATATTCATGGTTTCATATTGAATCCTTTTTTGTGTTGTGTCATGTACATGGGAATTTTTTTCATCTTTTTGTATTTAAGTTCAAACTGAATTTAAATTTTAAAAAGTTAATTGATGTTAATTGCTTGTTGAAGAGCAATCTACTGGTTACATGAAACAAAAGTGATATTAACTGGCACTGACAAATGATACTGAAATATTTAATTACTAGTGATTAATATTGGGGGAATATACCAGAATCAAGAATGTCACTGTCTATTTTATGAATAAATCTTATCCTGCTCCTTCCCTTCTTGTTTTTAGGCAAGTTAAATAGCTTAAAAATGTTTATGTAGCACCTAGAATTCTGTTATTTTTAATGCTCAAAGTGTATTCCCACTTTTATATCCCTATTTATTATAGCCTTGGTATTATAGAGCTTCCAATCATAGAACTTTCATAGTACCTTGGCACTGGAAGCAGAAAAGAACTTTAGAGATAATCTAATTGATCTCTAGAGTGCTTCTGTGATAAACTACAAAGAACTCTCCATACCTGTCAGTCTACATAGAACTTTTGTCAGATTCCCAAGGACAATGGCTATAAAATGAAAGAACTTGATTTTCTTTTCTCTTGTTTGTTAAAAGCTATTATATATACATATGCCTATAATTGGTGATTACTTCCAAAGTGGATCTAGATTTTTTTCTGGGAGGAGCAGAAGAAAAATTTGGAATTCCGGCATATGCAGAGTTTAATATCACCACTTGGCAGTTACAAATGTGGCAGAGAATTGGGATGCCTTTTCAAGAAAGTGAGGTGAGGGAATAGTGTGGTAGAAAGAACGCAGGCTAGGGTTTGGGACCCTCAAAGTGCATTACTAGTTCTGTAATCAGATTGCTGTGTGATTGGAGCAAGTCACTTATCTAGCCAAGGCCTCGTTTGTGGGATTCTCTTCTGTAAGAGAAACCTACCCTTGTTCTGGGTAACTGCCAGCTCAATTTTGATCGTGTTGCTTCTACTTTGGCTATGAAAAGGATCTGAGGATCTGAAGCTCTGGTATCGGTACCAATCGCAGGACTTTATGAACATGAATAAACATTAAGAGATCAGTCATCCTTAATGTTGTGGGCAGGCTGTGGTTCAAGTTCTTAGAGCTCTTTGTTCCTAGTAGGCCTTTGACAAATGTTTGTTGGAAAAAAAAATCAGTGAATTAATGAAATAAAACATTGTACTTTCATGTTTTAGCCTTTGATTTCTATGAAAAGCCATTCATTTAAAAGCATTTAAGTATAGGATTTCAAGACAAAATAAAAACATTTTGAAATAACAGAAATGTAGTAGAGTGTTGAATGTATATTTTTCTGTTGTTTGTAATTGTTCTGAAATTATCTTTTCTTTCCTGTTGAGAGAACAGAAGAGAATATTATGACATCATATAAAACAAAACAAAACAAAAAATCACAGACAAAACAAAGACCAAATATGCCTGTGCTTTATCTAGCCCAGTGTTATGAATTTGGTAACAGCATAAATACATTTTTTGAAAGGCCTAACCATATACCAGGTTATCACTCTCAATGTATTCAGTCATCCTATTCCTGTACATTTAGGTCCCCCCAGAAAATTGGCAATTTGGCCATTTCTAACAATTTAGGACAGATCCTTGAGAGTAGGTAGTGGAAAGAAATGTGCTGGCTTGAAACTCTTAAATATCTTTCCTTCTTCAACTCATTTTACAGAAGAAAAAAATGATATAAACAGGATTAAGTGACTTTGCCAGTGGTCCCATAGCTAGTAAGTGTTTGAGGCTGGATTTGAGCTCAGAAAGATTAATCTTCCTGCACCACCTAGCTGCCCTTTGCTTGAATATCTCATCCTTATTCAGTAAAATCAGTGACTCTCCATTGCCTCTAGAAACAAATATAAAACCTTTATTTGATTATTAAAACCATTAATAACGTCCTCCCTTCCTCCCTTCCCTTTTAAGCCTCCTGTATCTTGCTCTCGTCTATATATTCTGCACTTCAGGAACATTGGTTTCCTCATTGTTCTCCCCATGACATTTCATCTCCTAACTATGGATATTATTGACAAGGGGAGCCACGAAACTCTCTCTAAAATTCCTTGATGGAGAGATTCTCCTTGAATCCTAGCAATATCCCGCCCAAGGGAAACAGGACAAACAGCTTCATTTTGTTATCTAGATGAGCTAGTTGAGTCCAGAGCTGGAGAATTCCAACCCTATTCAATTGAAGATTAGCCCAGAGATTCATTCAATTCCAAAATTTTCTCTAATTCTAGCTCGAAACCACTCCCAGTAAATGAGCTCATCTAGACCTGGGGGCTAGACAGCATTGAAGGAATCTCATTTGCTTGAAACTTCTGTCTCAGATTTTCTTATAAAAATGGCAATTTAAAACTAAGTTCTTGCAGAGGACCTAACATACCATGCCATGCATAGCAGCAATCTCTGCCCCCTGAAATGATATTCTCTTTCAGCATCACCTTCTCTTTATCTTCCTCACCTATTTCCTTAACAAGACTTTATACCTCTCTGTCAGGATTTCTTTATTAGGAACTTTACCTTGCCATGAGGGAATTCAGTCTTTCTATTCATGCATAGCAAAGGCTGACTTTCCAATGCTAATAATAAACTTCTTTTTGCCACTCTAACTTTTCGGGCTCATAAATTCCTTTACAAAGGACTTCTGCACCTCCTGAAGGGAGTTCCCACAACTTCTTACCCTGCACTGTATCTTAAGGGGACTTAGGGAGCCAAACTCTTCATTTGGTTCCCTGAACCCCGAACCTGCCACTAACCTCATCACCCAACTTCTTGACCACCAGGAACCCTAATCTCATCGTTATTACTGTCTGTCCCTTACGCCAGGACTCTCTTCCTTCTCATCTCTACCTCTTATTTTCTAGGCTTTCTTCAAGTCTCATATAGAGTATCATCTGCTGCTAGAAATTTTTCCCCATTCTCTTACTCTTAATGCCTTCTCTCTGAGAACATTCCCAATTTATTCTGTCTCTGTCTTTTTATACCTAGTTGTATGCAAGTTGTCTCATTATCCTTCTGAGATCTTGAGTTTACAAGCTGTTTTTAGAGCTTTCTTTGTTTGGTACAATGTTTAGGGTATAGTAGGCACTTAATAATTGTTGTTTTCTTCCTTAAAAGTTGTCTCAAAGGTTAGTTGAGGAATATATGTCTGCTGTAAACACAATGCAAGGTGAGGCAATGGGGTATAATGGAAAGACACCCGGATTGAGAATCAGAAAGTCTGGTTCAAGTCACAGCTCTAATACTTTCCAGTTCTATGGTTTTGAGTAAAACTTAATCTTTAAGTCACAGTTTCCTTATTTGCAAAGAGAGTTTTCCTGTCTTCATTTCCTAGCAAAATTCTAGAATGTCTGTATTTTTTTTTTTTTTTGCTACTGCTGCCATTGGGGTGGTGGTGGTTGTTATTATCATTAGCATCTAGAAAGGGAAGGGCTGATCATTAACAGACAGAATGATTTTATCTAGGAAAATTCATGCCAGACTAAACCCAGACCTTTTATTGATAGAATAATCAGACTGGTAAATCTAAAGAGGCAGCTAGGTGACTCAGTGATGAACCTGAAACCAGGAAGGCCTGAATTTATGATTTGCACATCTATTTTATATACTTATATACCTGGGGTCATGTAACAATTTCTCAGGGGTTGTGAGTAGAAAAAAGTTTAAGAAGCCCAGGGCTATCATAAAATCAAGGGACAGTTAAGTTAGTAATAGATAGAGTGCCAGACCTGGAGTCAAGAAGCCTTATTTTCCTGAGTTTGAATTTGACCTCAGACACTTAACTAGCTATGATCCTGGGCAATTCATTTAACTTTGTTTGCCTTAGTTTTTTCATTTGTAAAATCCACTGGAAAAAGAAATGACAATCAACTCCAGTATCTTTGCCAAGAAAAACCCAATAGGATCACGAAGAGTTGGACTCAATTGAAAAATAACCAAATACCAACATGGTCAATATAATTCAATGGGGGCAACAGAGCTGTTGGAAGAGATACTATATTAGGCTAATTGACAGGCACAGTGTTTAGTATGAAGGAAGTTAAATTCTGTCTATCCTGCTTTGGTTAGAACATAGTGAAACTGGATTTAGTTTTGGATGCTATAGTTTAGAGAAAACATTGTCATGTTGAAGAACAGAAGTGGGTGATCGGGATGGAAAGTGACCTCCAGACCATGCCATGTGAGGATTGGTGGAAAGAGCTAGGGATATTGAACATGAAGGAAAGAATAATTGATGGCTATATTTGAAGGATTATCAAATGGAAGAGTGGCTAAGCTTGTTTACTTTAGCTTCAGATGGCCAAAGAGTAGGAAAAATAGGTGAAAGATTATAGCCAAACAGATTGAAGTTTGATGTAATGAAAGCTTCCTAATACTTAAGCTATTCATAATGGAATGGGCTGCCATAGGAGGCCTAGGAACTTTCTGGTAGAGGATAAAAGAGCACTTGTTTGGAAGGATATCTTCTGCAGGTATGGGTGGGACTAGGTGCCTTTTAGGTCCTTTGTCAGCTACCATTTATTAAGTGCCTATTATCTGACACTGTGCTAAGTATAGAGGCTTTAAAAAATAGACAAAAACTAGTGCCAGTACTCAAAGAGCCCACAGTTTAATAGGGCATGGAAACAGTAATATATAAACAATTTATTCACTATAAATTAGAAATAATATGTGATGGAAAGCATTCAAATTAAGGAGGACTGAGGGAAAAAAGTGGGATTTTGGCAGAGATTTGAATAAAGCCAAGGATGAGAAGAAGAGCATTATAGGCTGGAGAATAGCCAATGAAAATACTTGGAATCAGCAGAAGGAGTATTGTGTGTGAAGAAGAAGAAGAAGAAGAAAGCCTTGTTCTTGGATCATAGATTATGCAAAGAAAAATAAAGTGTAAGAGGACTAGAAAGGTAGGAAGTTTTCCTGAGTTTTGATGAAAATTACATAATTTATAGTGTTGTGAACAACATTCTACCTAATGATGAACTATTATTGATTTCATCAATAAGATGTTTTAATCTTCTTAAATGACCAACCATTCATCTATTAAACATTCTGTATCAATCTGTTGAGGTAAAAGAAAATGGCTTTGTTAGATTGTAAATATTTGTGATCTCAGTGATTAAAAAAGAAAAAAAAATCCCAGGTTGTAAAACTTCTTTCCAAGTTCATGCCCATTTCACAGCTTTTCCTGTTCAAGTTTGTCATGGAAATTGCTCTAAAATTCTGACAATTGTGAAATTTTATGTCAAAATTCCTGAACCTTACCATAAAGTTTCTGAATCCCTCTAATATCATCTGGTGACAGACCAAAGTCCTTTGGGTTTTTATAGCTATAGGTAGGATACATCACAGCATCAGGGTCAGAAGAATGACCTAGCCCCAATGAATGTCCAAGTTCATGAGTAGCAGCAAATAAAAAGTTAATTCCTACAATAAAAGAAGATAGATTTAATTATTACAAAATTATTATTATTATAATTACAACATGACATTAAATTATTACAACTCAAGAATTTCCTAAAATATAATTCTCAATTATTTGCAGGATGGATATTTACATTTTTAACAGAGTTTTAGGGTGGATTTAGAGGAAGAGTGGTTTAGACTGGGAACTGCAACAAATATTATTTGGATTTTTTTGCCTGTTTATCTCAGTTTCCTTATATGTAAAATGAACTTTCACCTCTTGGTAAGGGGTGAGCTAGTTAGATTTCAAGGTTAAAGGGAGACATCAGAATTTGAACTGCCTTGCATTTGTCTGAGTTAATTACTCTGATATACAGGGACATCTGAACAGAGGAGCAGCTCTATATTTTCTCTTGCTCTGGGAAGACACAGTGAAATTCCATTGGCTCTCACTATTTTGAAGTGCCATGGCTTCCTTAGAACATGTCAAACCCAAAGCTCCGCTCTGAAGTCTCTTCTTATTTGCTACAAGTTAGAGTCCTCTCCTGCCCCTTTAGTAGAGGTAAACACCTTGAGGATAAGACATATATTCTTTTTTTGCCTTTGTATAACCCATTGCCCATTTCCTATTACACTGAAGGCATTTAAATGATTGTAGAATTGAATAGGATGTATTATATCTCTGCTCCATCTCTTTAGTAGTCAAAGTGTAAATGTCAAACAAAGTTTAACATATTTATTAGTATCATAACTTTCCCATTTTCATATTTAAATGGCATATTCTAGGTACCCAGTGAGACATTTTGCCTTCAGGTTTTCTACTTTAGGTAGAAAAGAACATGAAAATCATTACCTAATTTGCTGCCATCAGTCCATTGTTCATCATTATCAAAGTGAGCATCTCCTCCTAAGTCTATTCCTGGTGCAAATGCATGAGCCAGGATTCCTCCTGCTCCATCAAATGGATTGAAGTCCCCATGAGCTAAGGAAAAAGAACAACAGTCATTGGCCTGCCTAAGAAAATGGGAATTAGGGTTAAACTGTTTTTTTTTAAACTTGTGGAAATATTTGAATGATTGAATTTATATAGCTAGAGACTATATTGTAGGCATTGAGCTTAAAACCTGGAGGCAGCTTGGTAGAACTGGAAGTTCCCTATATTTGACTCACCGTTCCTTCATCTGTGAAATAAGGCACCTAGATGAGATGACTTTTTGGGCTTCATCCTTCTTTAAATCTAAAGTTCCCTAATTCTATGCTCTGACTATGATTCCTCGGTTCAGCCATTTACTAGCTGTATGAACCTAAGCAAATCGTTTCATATTTGGAAGTCTTTATCCTTCTCATCTGTGAAGTGCAAATACTACCTATCTACCCTTTCTAAGAAGAAGTAAGACTACCTATTTATCTTACTTCCCTCCAGGAGTGATCTTGTGTTTTTGCTCTGGACTTGTTATTTCCTTAGTTGGGGAGTTCCTTCCCCATACAGACTAGCAACCACACTGTAATTTATAGTTTTAGAATGGTATTAGGCACTCCCTAAAGGTTAAGTGGTTTGCCTTGCTCACATAGTTAGTATATGTCAATCAGTCAATCAGTCAATTAACAGACCTTCAATAAGCACTTATTATGTGCCAGGCACTGTGCCAAGGGCTAGCAAAACAAAGAAAAAGCAAGATTGCACTTAAAACAAGGTTATCCTGACTTTGAGACCAACTCCAATCTACTATACCATGCTGGTTCTTCATAGGTTAAGTATATTTATATCTGTCTTTCCATATTTTTATCTGTATCTGTCTCCATATCTACCCACATTCATATCCATAATCTGTATCTCTAACTCCTCTACATCACTGATAGATACATATATTTCACATGTTTAATAATAATAATGTTAACTAGCATTTCTATAGTCCTGAGTGCTTTATGATTATTAACTCATCTGATCCTCATAGCAACCCCGGGAGGTAGGTGCTTTTATTCTCTATTTTACTGATGAGGAAACTGAGGCAAATAAAAATTAAGATATGTTATATATATATATATATATGTATATATATATATTTATTTATAGCAGCTAAGTGACATATATTTATGTGTGCATAGTTATGTGAACATAAATAGTTATTACCATTGATAGTCCATGGGTAGAAAAAGGTATTTTGTTTTAAGCAGTTAGAGTTAAAAGAAATCTAATGCTTAAATGGCTAGTTATACATATCAGGTTTTATGACAAGCTATGTGTGTTATCAAGAAGGGATGAAGAAAATAAACATTTATTAAACACTAATTATGTTCCATTTATTTTAATAACCACTTAGCAAATACTATCTCATTTAATCTTTACTGCAATTTGATCTAGCCCTATGAAGTGGGTACTGTCATTAATCTCCCCCCTCCCATTTTACAGGTGAAGAAACTGAGGCAGATAGGTTTTAGTGTTTTTGGAGAAGACAACCAAAAAGAGGATCGATCCAAATTTGTCCTATTTTGTTAGAAGTCATGTACCAGGAATTTGGACAGTACAGAGTAAAAAAGCTTTAATAGTCCCATAAACGACTTTAGTTTTAGATGATTTTAAGTAATGTAAAAGCTTTAATCAGTAGTTCCATGAATTGTCTAGTTTTAGATGGTTTTAAGTATCAACTTTTTGATTGGATTTGGTATGCTGTTACCAGTCTAGTTTAAGTCTTATTGTTTGTTTTAGCATGACTTTTGTATGAAGGAAATGAATACTTATTGCATGCCTGAATTTTATTGAATATTGAATACCTTTCTCTTCCTGTCATGGGAAACCCTAGATTTAAGGCTAATCCTAAACCATATGTTGGGGTTACTTACCCCATTTGATGTGGTCCCATGTGTTGGGGTTAAAAAAAAAGCACAAAACAATGTAAAAAAAGAAAGTATATATATTTTCTTTCTCCTTTGAAATTAGACTATTACAGGTCTGATATTGTTTTTGACTATGTTCCTGGGTTTAGGGCATAATGATTCCTTAGGTAGGTAGAGTAAGTTTTGTATTTTAGCCCATATTGACTCAAGCAATGGTTTCTCAATGTTATACTAACATTTAGGAAAATAACTTAAAAATGTTTAAAATATTGATCTGTTGCATATTTCAGGATGGTATTAAAATTATGAGAAGGAAGAATAGTAATGACAAAAAAAAGAAAAATAAATCTCCATGAAAATTGAGAAAATGTATACAGGAAAAGGAATGTTCAGGAAAAAAAATAACAGACAAGAATGACAGCATTTTAATTGATGTTAAATTTATGATAAGTTTAAAAAATAGCCAAATGTAATTGAATTCATTGTTTCATAAGAGATTTTCTTCTATTCTTTACATATTAAAATGATTGTATTTATTCAAGTTCACTATAAAAATGAAAAAAAAAAAAAAGAATGTATTTAAAAGCCTTACCTCCTCTGGCAAAACCAATGAGAATATCTGCATTTCCTCTCCTCACTTTCTTGAAGGTCAGTGTTGAAGCTTTACTCCACATGTCAAGAGCCTTCTCTACTAAATGATCCACTGTTGATCGTGGCAGGTCTTGAGTATAAGAGAGAATCCTGATAGCCAGACAAGAAAGCAATATTTGACATACCTTACAAAATTATTGTCATTGTTATTTCTTTGCCAGAATGAAATAAAGTAAAACTAACCTGTAGGTTACTACGTTAGAAGGCCATTTAGGTCTCCCAGGAAACAAAGTGAATTCTCCAATATCAGGTACCCCACATCTAGGTTTCTGAATTATTTCCATGGTGTTGGTGTTTAAAATTCCTGTTTGTGGGAGGCCAAAGAACTTTTGCATTTCTTTTATTTTGTCTTCTAAATTGTTTAGTCGTGCTTCAGGATCATATAAATAGAAGTTTTTGAGGTATTCCTGTTATGGAGAATAAAATGGTTTTTTAAGTATTTCTTGTCTTTTTAAAACTGAGCTGCTCAGCTGTCATTGACCCCAAATCCTACTTTAGCAAGAGGAGCAAGGAAAATTATTTGCTTAAAAATTCAAGATTTGATTAAAATTATCATGCTTTTCCTTTACATTGGGAGTTGCTTATTAGTCAATGAATAAATCATTGATTGAAAGCCAACCAACAAAATAGTTTATTTTACCCCTTTGGTATGCATAGGATAGCATGGCTTTTAGAGGGAAAACCCAAACCAAAATTTTTCCCCAATCCCTCTTGAGATTTATTCATTTGTTTTGTAAAGTTACACTGAAAAACAAACAAACAAACAAATGTGTGTAGCTACATTTGTATATATAGACACACAGAATACATTGTTGATTCATTTCTCTATTTTACAAGTGACTGAAAAATATTTGGCTACTTTATGGTTAACAACAGTTAAACTTGCATTTATTTAGCACCTTCCATTTTTTAAGTAGGGATTAAATTTATTCTGCTTTGCCCCAGAGAGTAAAAGTAAGAAGAATGGATAGAAACTGTTGGGAGGCAGATTTAGGTTTAATGTAAGAAAAACCTTCCTAATTAGTAGTGACTTAAAAAAGGAATTGGCTACTTAGGCAAATAGGGGATTATGCTTTGCTACCAGGCCTTCACACAAAGTCTGGATATCAGAGAGGATGCCTTCTGAGGTTTTATGATTTTTTGCTGGGGTATTGAGGTATGACCATCTCAAAGTATCTGTTAACTTTCCTTAACCAGGACAGTTAAGAGATATTTGCTACAATTCATAGATCCCTTGAGATGAAATTGATCTTGATCCCCAACTAGTACTAGGTTTCCAGAGTACCCTTAGAGAAATACCTTGATTTCAGGGTTTGTCCACAGGTTCAGAGCATATTCTATTTAATCCAAACTGGGATCCCCTCCACCCCCCAGCATTTCTCAGTCCTTATCTCTTCTCCCACCTAGAGCATTTAAAATGATATCAGTGTTTTACAAAAGCTTATTTGCTGATATGCTTCGCTAATTATATCTTATATTTATATAGCAATTTTCAATTTTAAAAATATTCTCCCATATATAATCTCATTTGATCTTCATAACAATTCTATGAAATAAGCATTTTATTGTACCCATTAAATTTCAAAAGTGATTTTGATGTGGACTTTGGGTTTAATCTCTTCCCTTGTGAGGAAGAAACCCAACCAGCTAGTATCAGTCATAACCAAGTCCCAGACTATCCTGTTTGTATATTATAAGCCTGGAACTCTTTATCAGCCTTCATAATCTATCTTTCCAACTTCTGGGCATCTTTAAACAATCTTTGAGATATTGATTTGCTTTATCCTTAGACAGATCTGATTCCTGGTCTGCTAGACGCATTCATGTGGCTCTTCCTTGATCCCTCCTCTGAGCTACCAAATTTTTCCCTGGTGCTTTCCCTTCCTCCTCTGAGAGACCTCCAAGGTTGCATTTCCCCTTTTAAAGATGTGCTCATGGACCTACATGAACTGATGCTAAGTGAAATGAGCAGAACTAGGAGATCATTATACATGGCAACAACAAGATTATACGATGATCAATTCTGATGGACATGGCTCTTTTTAACAATGAGATGGTTCAGGCCAGTTCCAATGATATTGTGATGAAGAAAGTCAGCTGCACCCATAGAGAGGATTGTGGGAACTAAGTGTAAATCACAACATAGTATTTTCATTCTTTTTTTTGTTGTTTGCTTGCATTTTATTTTCTTTTTCATTTTTTCCCTTTTGATTTGATCTTTCTTGTGCAGCATGATAATTGTATAAATATGTATGCATATATTGGATTTAACATATATTTTAACAATGTTTAACATGTACTGAATTGCTTGCTATCTAGGGAAGGGGGTAGGGGGAAAGGGGGAAATTGGAATACAAGGTTTTGCTAGGGTTAGTGCTAAAAATTATTTAGGCATATCTTTTGAAAATTAAAAACCTTTAATAAAAAAAAAGATGAGCTCATGATGAAGATCTTTGATAAGTTATTTTTTTAGGAGGAAGTCTGCTATGAGGTACTCTATCTTCTCCTCATAATCCTTTTAATGGCATCTTTCTCCTTACTATAGTTAACTGTGATTAATCTGCTAAATTTCTTTATGGATTTAACCTGCTAGACAATGGCATATTCAAGCCTCATGGAATATTCCTTTAATGGATTCTTCCAAGCTCCTTTCTTTGGTAACCATATTTCTCTCCCAAATCTATTTCATAATGACCACTTATTTTATTCTTCATTTTGTCTGTAATCACTTCTCCTTAATAAATGTTCTTTTTGGCAAAGAGAATAGCCATTGTGGATTTATCATATGTTTATTTCAAAGTAGGAATTGTTACCCTAACCTCAACAGTATGACTTTTCTAAGATCATACAGCAAATACATGATGGGGCTGGACTTGAACCTAGATCTTCTGTCTCCAGATCTAGTACTCATTCCATTATGCTATAAGAAAATTGAGGGATGAAAGTTTTTGTTCATTAAATCAGATATTAATAGTTTATTAGTAATTTGGTATTAATGCATTCAACCTGGAGTAAGGCAGATTGTAATTCAGATCTGGCCTTAAATACTTCTCAGTCAATCAGCTAATAAGATTTATTAAGATAAAACATCTATTATGTGCTAGGCATTGTGCTAAACATTAGGATAACAAAGAAAGGCAAAAGATAGTCCCTGATCTGAAGGAGAGAGACAACATGCAAACAACTATAAACACACACACATGCTCATACACATATATGGGCATATACACATACATGTGTATATATATATATATACACATGTATGTGAGTGTAATCATCATAAGTAAGGCATTAACAGAGATTGGGAAAAACTTTTTGTAGAAGTGAAATTTTATCTGGGACTGGCAGGAAATCAGGAAAGTCAGCAATGAGAGATGAAAAGAGAGAGCAAGAGCAAGACAGAGAGAAGGGAAAAAGGGAGAGGAGGGAGGATGGGAAGAAGGGGGTGATGGGGAGAGGGATAAAGGGAGAGAGGAGGGATGGGGAAGAGGAGAGAGAAGAGAAGATGGGGAAAAGGAGAGAGAGGGTGGGGGGATGGGGAGGAGAAGAGGAAGAGAGGGGAGGAAGGGCAGGGGAGAGGAAGGGGGAGGAAGAAGAGTTAGTTCCAGGTATGGGGGCAGTGAAAATGCTTGAGGTCAGAAGATGGAATCTTGTGTTTGAGAAAAAAACAAGGGGCCCATTGTCACTGAATCTTAGAGCAAAGGGAGGGGAATTTAATTATTATTGAATAGGAAATAGTCTGGACCTATGATTTCACAGGAGAAAACTCCTGGATAAGGAGTTGGCTCCTCCTTCTTTTTTGGGGGAAAGTAATTTCATCATTTTATTAATAAGACCAGCAATTTATTAATAAAAGGACAGTTATTTGGCTTTCTTAGACTAAAGGCAATCACACCAAAAGGTAATTGTGGACAAACATATCCACTAAACACTTCATCAAGAGTTTCTAACTATGGAACTCATAAGGGGAGACAATGTGAGAGGGAAAAGAAAAAGATGGATGGTGCTTTGTCAAAAATCAGAGTGGGGTGGGGGGGATCCTCTTTGATAACATTGACAAAATCAAAGAAGTAAATTCCCTTTGATAAGTAGACATTACATAAAAATGCAGAGGGTGGAGGAAGTAGATGCTTCTCTTCTTCTAGAAATATCTGGTATGGTCTCAGTTCTTCTTCAGCTCAGGTGACTTGTAGAAATTTCCTACAAAATTGATCTTAACAAACTTAAATTTACTTTGTAAACTTAAACTTACTTGGCCATTAACCAGATAAAATAATGAAAGTTAGTATAAACCTCATATATCTATTAGAAATCAAATTTGGACCAGGGAATTCACAATTTTAGGTTGGCCAATTTTCATGTTGATATACTATCTATATCATGTATATCTAAGATCTATCTGTCTATATCTATATAATTTATCTCTACATATCTATATGAAAAAACAGAAAGCAGTAGTCATTTTTATAAGATGGAATCTAATACAAAAATGAATTCATTTAAAAGTTGCCAGTTTTAACAAAAGGTTCTGGAATGGATACACTGACTAACCAATTTTAAATAATCCCATTTTAAAACACTGCATATCAAATAAATTATTTACAATAAATCATTTTCAACCTCTAGCTCTGTTCAAATGAATGATTCTATAAAAATAGTTGATGTTAAAAGATAGAACATAAGCCATTTTCCTAAAAATTGCATTTATATTCCTCTCCTTAACACAGGCAGTTCTTTATATTAACTAAATAACAGAATATCTTGGATTCACAAATCTATGCATCATTTACCTAATTATTCCCAAAGAATTGAGAAATTAAAGGATCTTAACCAGGAATATATAGCTAGTAACAGATGTCAAAGCTAAACACATAATTACTTGTTTGGAATACATAAAGGGCTAAAATTCTAGACAAAATAACTCAGATTTTATACCTGCACCTTGATATATATATATGTGTGTGTGTGTGTGTGTGTGTATATATATATATAATGACTCAGTTTATTTCCCAAAATTAGTTTATATAAGATAAAGTTTTAATGTTGCCTTCATACTTGTCATCTGACATATTATGAAAATTTACAATAAGAGTAGAGATATAAAGGAAAGTGTTCCCTTATTTTGATGTCAATTCTAGATAAAATATATTGACTCAACTCTCATCTCATATGTAGATGGCTAATTAATATTGAACCATATATGATATTTTCTTTTCAAGAAATGTCATGTTGGGGAAACTGAATCAGGAAAATCCTACTTCAGTTCATGCCAATAGTCATTCTCCCATTCTTTCCCATGAAAATTCCACCTACAATTTATGCATGTAAAACCCCATAGGGTTGCCATCATCATCGATTATTGACTCAGTAGCATTCCTTGATAATCATACCTGACATAATCAGTTAACAGTCCCACAAGGTCTTAAATAACAATTTTCAAAAATCAGACTTTCAGATGGGTTCAACTCTCAAGGATTAGACACCCTAATATTGACCATGATTTCACATTGTTAATAGTAAGAAATTCACAGAAAAAAAAAAACAAAACAACCAAGTTATCTTGATCAACTAAGTAAATGGTTCTCTCCTACCCCCTGCCCCTGTTCCTCAGTTCAATACATTACACATTAAGTTAAACAATTATATACTTTTAGATAATAGAAATAGACTTTGGATGTATAAATACAGTAATCCCAAATTGGAAATAAACAGATTTTATGAAAATTATTTATAATATATAAATGGTTAGGTATTAATCATGTTCAAATGGACATAACATTAGATTTCTTTGTATAGTGACACAAAATAGCTTATAAATTCTCACTTAAGAAGAGTCAACCTTAGTCTTCAAGGTAACTTCCCTAGTTTATTCCCAGACACAGATATTCACTAGCCTTAGATCTCAGATATTACTTTCATTGATCTGCTGACTCTGAAGTATATAATCTTGCTTAGAATTGCACGGAACATTAAGAAGTTAAATGACTTGCTAAAAGTCACATACAACCATTGTGTGTTAGATGAAACTTGAGTTAAGTTCTTCATGGTTCTGAGACTGGCTTTTTACTTACTATATTATGCTGGTTCCGTAAGGAATACTTTTTCTTTGACATTAAAATTATCCTTAAATTAATATAGATTCTATTCTCCTAAGCTACAAAACTGGCTTCCCTTAATAGTTTTATGACAACCCAACTCCTGAGGCATGGGAAGGTTTAAAGAGGGGTCTGAATAACTTTTAACCCATTCTGGACAAGCCACATCAATCTATTTTCTAAAGAGGTAGCTATGATAAAATAAGTTTCTGTTTATTCATCATTAAAATTATAGTTTTGTGGACTTTAGTTTTAAAAGAAACAAACAGTACTGTTAAATGGGCCTGGAGCAAATATGCCTAATAATGTCTCCTTTGAATTAATAAGGGTTCAGGAAAAAACAATGTAAGTACATACCCGTGCTTTTCCCCATTGTTGGTCATTCATTTTTCCTGCTTCTCGGGGCAGTGGAAAAGCAAGGCAGCTTGTCAAAAGACTCAGAGTGTACAACGCAGAGTAGTACATGATTGCTGTCAAGAAACTATTGTTCACAGCCCTATGGTTGGTACAGTAATTGCTGATCTAGCCTGGGATGTTTATATAGTTTCTCATCCTAATTGTGTCAATAGGTGACTCATTTTTTTTAATGTCTTCTAGCTCATCTGTTTCTTTAGATTTCTCAATTTTTTTTCCCTAATGAAAATGAGGAAGTATTAGGTTGTATCAGCCGGGAGTTCAGTCTATATTTGTTTTTTAAAAGTTTTTTTTCTTTCCTCCATGTCAGCTTTACAGCTTCAGCCAATCACCACATGAATCATATTGGCTCAGGTTTGTTTCTTCTAATTAAATGAACAGGTACATTCTTTGGGACAATCTTCTCCCCTCCCACTCATAAGCATTTAGAAAAGGAAGGTTAGGTTTGGGAAACTGGTATAGTACGAATTAATTCTTTTTGTCAGTGAAGATTATTCATCATGAGCTAGACTTTATGTCTATCCCTTTTGGGTTTCCTTATTCAAGAGAAAGAAAACTATTTCCCTCCACTGTCATTGTGATTATGTTATTCCTTTTCTGAGAAGCCTACAATGGCTCCCAAGTATCTCTTGAATTAAATGAACAGTCAGTCACAAATTTGAATACACTTCTCTAACTGGTTCTTTTTTACTCAACAGACCTCATCTAGAACCTCAAGACTTCCTGAAATTCTTCCTCTTATGAGACAAAGCCTTCCTCCTCTTCATTGCCAGAATATGAGTATCTCCCTCTTTCAAGTCTATTTTGAAGGCTTTGCTTCTCTCTCTTTCTTTTATTATAATAACTTTTTATTGACAGAACCCATGCCAGGGTAATTTTTTTACAATGTTATCCCTTGTACTCACTTCTGTTCCAATTTTTCCCCTCTCTCCCTCCACTCCCTCCCCTAGATGGCAAGCAGTCCTATATATGTTAAATATGTTGCAGTATATCCTAGATACAATATATGTGTGCAGAACTGAACAGTTCTCTTGTTGCATAGGGAGAACTGGATTTAGAAGGTAGAAATAACCCAGGAAGAAAAACAAAAATGCAAATAGTTTACATTCATTTCCCAGTGTTCTTTCTTTGGGTGTAACTGCTTCTATCCATCATTGATCAGTTGGAACTGAGTTAGGTCTCTTTGTCAAAGAAATCCACTTCTATCAGAATACATCTTCATACAGTATTGTTGTTGAAGTATATAATGATCTCCTGGTTCTGCTCATTTCACTTAGCATCAGTTCATGTAATTCTCTCCAAGCCTCTCTGTATTCATCCTGCTGGTCATTTCTTACAGAACAATAATATTCTACAACATTCATATACCACAATTTACCCAACCATTCTCCAATTGATGGGCATCCATTCATTTTCCAGTAGCTAGCCATACAAAAAGGGCTGCCACAAACATTTTGGCACATATAGGTCCCTTTCCCTTCTTTAGTATCTCTTTGGGGTATAAGCCCAGTAGAAACACTGCTGGATCAAAGGGTATGCACAATTTGATAACTTTTTGGGCATAATTCCAGATTGCTCTCCAGAATGGTTGGATTCGTTCACAACTCCACCAACAATGCATCAGTGTCCCAGTTTTCCCGCATCCCCTCCAACATTCATCATTATTTTTTCCTGTCATCTTAGCCAATCTGACAGGTGTGTAGTGGTATCTCAGAGTTGTCTTAATTTGCATTTCTCTGGTCAATAGTGATTTGGAACACTCTTTCATATGAGTGGTAATAGTTTCAATTTCATCATCTGAAAATTGTCTGTTTATATCCTTTGACCATTTATCAATTGGAGAATGGCTTGATTTCTTATAAATTAGAGCCAATTCTCTATATATTTTGGAAATGAGACCTTTATCAGAACCTTTAACTGTGAAGATGTTTTCCCAGTTTGTTGCTTCACTTCTAATCTTGTTTGCATTAGTTTTATTTGTACAAAGGCTTTTTAATTTGATGTAATCAAAATTTTCTATTTTGTGATCAGTAATGGTCTGTAGTTCATCTTTGGTAACAAATTTCTTCCTCCTCCATAAGTCTGAGAGATAAACTATCCTATGTTCCTCTAATTTATTTATAATCTGGTTCTTTATACCTAAATCATGGACCCATTTTGATCTTATCTTGGTATACAGTGTTAAGTGTGGGTCCATGGAAGGCTTTGCTTCTCAATGGACACTTCCTGTTTAGCTTCAATCAGTCTAGTCCCTCTATGTCTTATGAACCTGGTCACAACCCTTGCTGTATATAATATTTGGATCATGTTTTGTTTGTCCTCCCTCCTCCCCTGGTCTGTAAATTCCTTCTTCTTTTCTGGTCTATACATTCCATTCTTCTTTCCTGGTCTATAAATTCCTGTTGCATATATTTATGACCATGTAAAGCTACAGTCCATTAAAAATATAGCAAAATAGAATTGTGACATCATTTATATGTCTCCAAATGTAGTTGGTTCCTGCCATAGAGATGATTAGATGAATATGATCTTTTTATAGAAACAGCAGCAAAATACAATGGCAACTTAATATTAAAAAAGGGAGAAAGAAGAAAGAGATAAGCATTTATATATCATCTACTATGTGCTAGGTATTATGCTAATTACTTTATTAATATTATCTCATTTTATGCTCACAACTGTATGAGGGAAGTATTATTATCTCTATTTTACAATTGAGAAAATCAAGGCAGACAGAGATTAAGTTATTTGTTTATAGTTACACAAGTAGCCAAGTGTCTAATACTGGATTTGAACTCAGCTCTTCCTGACTCTAGACTCAGCATTTTATCTATTGGGCTATCTAATTGCCATTAGAAGACCTAGGCATGAGTCCCAAATCCACAGCTGAGAGCTTCATGACTTGAATAAGTCATTTAATCTTTTGATTTCCTCAGCAGTCAATCTGAATTAATATTCCAATGGTTTTCCCTTTATCCAGAGTTGTTCTGGTGGAGCATTTGCCCCACTAATTAAATGATCAGGTACATTCTTTAGGTCAGTCAGAGGACCTGACTTTAAATAATGGATTTGTTACTCTGTAAGCTCAGGGCAAGTTACTTTGGGCTTCCCTTTTCTCTATAAAGAAAGGAAGGAAGGAAACAAGAATTTACTAAATGACACTATCTTAAACACTTTATAGATATTACCTTTTTTTGATCCTTACAACCCTTAAAGAGAAGAGTTGTTATGGCTTCTACTTTTTAGTTGGGAAAACTGAAATTAAGTGACTTGCCCAGAGTCACATAGTAAGTGTCTGAAGCTGATTTTGAACTCAAATCTATCTTGATTTCAGTCTCAGCACTCTAGCCACTGAGTCAACTTGCTGCCTCAGCTAAATAGGAGAAATAGGAAAGGTTTTCTTTGGCTCTAAGTTTTCTGTTGAGCTTGTTACTATAAAACATTAGGTAGATATAAGTTGTTCTTCAATTCATCAACCATCCACTGAGGGATGCCCTGAAGACATAATATAAATATTTACTTTCTGAAATTCTAATTTTTCCATAGTGAATTGACAAAAATGATAGTGGACCTGTGATTTCATTGATATAGGGGTCTCCTGGAAGAAGAAACTCCCTCTACAAAAGCAGGTGGGTGCCTTTTCTCTAAAACTCTTAAAAGAGTTGCTAAGTGATTTGTTCAGGGTCCCTCTGATAGTATGTATCAGAGTTGGGACTTTCTGGTCTCACCCAGTCTTACTGACTTTGAGGGAAACTCTCACTAGATTAATACAAACAAAAAATCAACTTAATTTAACAAAGTTTCCTAAGTAGAAGGGGCTAGAGATACATTGTATTCTTAGTCTGCAAAGAATTCACATTATACTGGTGGAATACAATGTAGAAAAATATAATGGGCTGAAGCTCGAGTTGAAGCACTGAGGTCCCAAGCACATGAGGCTAAACAGTAATTGGACTATACTCTATTAATATATATGCTTGGAGAAAGAATGGCCCCGCCCACTCTTTGTGCAAGTCCTGATGTGTTGTATGGGAAATGACGATTTTGGTAGGTGGAGGCAGAGGGGCAGAAAGAGAAGGCTGGCTGGCTTCTGCACACATTGCTATCATGATCCCCCTTTCACCTCCAATCCCCTTCACCTCCAATCCTTCTTCACCTCTACTGAGAATAAAAATTGAAGATTTTCCCTTAACCTGAATTCCTGACTCCGGCTGATTTTAAAATACACGGTCATCACAAAGTACCAAGTAATTTGGAAAAGAAGAGAATAATAACAACTAGGAGGATCAGGTAAAGCTTCAGGGAAAAAAGTTGGTTCTTAGTTTAAGTCTTGAAGAAAACCAAGGTTTTTAAGAGGCAGCCAGGAAGGTGGAGGGTATTCCAGGCCTGGGAGATGACTTGGAGACAGGAAGTTGAATGTCAAGTTCGGAGAACAATTAGTATCTTGTTTCACAAAAGGAAATATATAAAATAGGTATAGAAAAGAAGGTTGCAGTTGGATTATAGTGCAATTTAAGTTTGTCCGGATGAGGAGTCTATATTTGAGGCAATAGGGAGTGACTGAAGATTCTTGAACAAGATAGTAGCATGATCAGACTTATGTCTTAAGACAATTTGGCAACTATGCCAAAAGGATTGTAGAAAAATAGATAGATTAAACATTTATTAAACATTACATGTTAGGAACTATGTTAGGAAGACAAATAATGAAGTGCTTGGTTTAGTCTTCCTCTTCCCCCCAGACCCTTTATTATAGAGGATTTATAGGGGACTTCAATATCAGTATCTATATGTGTATCTTCAATTATTCTAACTCAGTTTCTATGACCTAATCCTTCACTTTATTTCAGCTATATTTAAGTGTGGTTGTACTCTTAATCTTTCCATAATCTATAAGTATTCTGTTTCCAGGTTCGAGGATTTTGTTTCCTTTCTCTGATCATAATCTCTTATCTTTCTGTTTTCTCTGGTTAACTTAACCTAAACCTACTCTTTGTTTTCACTATAACTTTCAAGCTTTCCATCCCTCAGTATAGTATACCAGTCTCTAATCTCTTTTTCTGGTTACTTTTCCCTCCTTTTTCAATAATGACTTCTTGATGAATCACTTTAACTTTACACTGTCCTCTACTCTAGAATCTTGCTTCTTTGTCTTACTACTGATTTTGCACTATCCACTTCTATGGTGTTCTCTTCTTTTGTATAATATATGATGGTTCTCTGGGAGCAGGTTTCTTGGGGAGGTTTTCTGGAGCAGCCTTAGTTTCAGTTCAGAGTAATAATCACTTCAAATGCAGCCAGCCGATAAAATCCAAACGTTTATTTTCTCCTTCCAAGTCTTATCTCTTTCCTTGGACCCAGTTAGCTTTCTTAGAGGCCTCTCACCCTTCTTAGTTCCAAGAGCTCTTGCAGCTTGTCTTTTAGATCTTCTAACTTCTACATCTAGCTCAACTCCAATTTGTGACTTCTCAATCTCCAACTGATGCTCCCCTCTCAATCTTTTCAACTGAACTGTCCTGACTGAGCTCAGCTGTTTTTATGCTCTTTTAGAGGTGTAAACTCAAAGGTTGACTCCTCCTCCAACAGTGGGACTATGGGAAGTGTGAATTTGGATATCTCATACTGAACCCTGAAATCTCCCAAACATGTGAACTAATGTGTGAACTCTCAAATGTGTTAACTTAAGCATTGTTTCTATCAACTCTAATGAGTTAACACCTTGTTTCAAGTTCTAGCCCATAACACACTTCTTTTACTCACGTGCACATGATACTAAATGAAATAGTAGGAAATCACCAAATCAAATTGATTAGATTCACAGTAAATTTATGTTAGCTAATTTCAATCGGATCCTTTCTATAATAAGGCAAATCTACTATGCCTCTCTAATTTTTTAAAATTTATTTTATAGCCTTTTATTTACAGGTTATATGCATGGGTAACTTTACAGCATTAACAATTGCCAAACCTCTTGTTCCAATTTTTCACCTCTTACCCCCCACCCCCTCCCCCAGATGGCAGGATGAGCAGTAGATTTTAAATATATTAAAATATAAATTAGATACACAATAAGTATACATGACCAAACCGTTACTTTGCCGTACAAAAAGAATCAGACTCTGAAATATTGTACAATTAGCTTGTGAAGGAAATCAAAAATGCAGGTGGGCATAAATATAGGGATTGGGAGTTCAATGTAAAGGTTTTTAGTCATCTCCTAGAGTTCTTTCTCTGGGTATAGCTAGTTCAGTTCATTACTGCTCCATTGGAAATGATTTGGTTGATTTTGTTGCTGAGGATGGCCAGGTCCATCAGAACTGGCCATCATATAGTATTGTTGTTGAAGTATATAATGATCTCCTGGTCCTGCTCATTTCACTCAGCATCATCTGAAATCATCCTCTCCAGGCCTTTCTGAAATCATCCTGTTGGTCATTTCTTACAGAACAATAATATTCCATAATATTCATATACCACAATTTATTCAGCCATTCTCCAACTGAAGGACATCCATTCAGTTTCCAGTTTCTAGCCATTACAAAGAGGGCTGCCACAAACATTCGTGCACATACAGGTCCCTTTCCCTTCTTTATAATCTCTTTGGGATATAAGCCCAGTAGTAACACTGCTGTATCAAAGGTTATGCACAGTTTGATAACTTTTTGAGCATAGTTCCAAACTACTCTCCAAAATGGTTGGATTCGTTCACAACTCCACCAACAATGCATCAATGTCCCAGTTTTCCCACATCCCCTCCAACAATCATCATTATTTTTTCCTGTCATCTTAGCCAATCTGACAGGTGTGTAGTGGTATCTTAGAGTTGTCTTAATTTGCATTTCTCTGATTAATAATGACTTGGAGCATCTTTTCATATGACTAGAAATAGTTTCAATTTCTTCATCTGAGAATTGTCTGTTCATATCCTTTGACCATTTTTCAATTGGAGAATGGCTTGATTTTTTATAAATTAGAGTTAATTCTCTATATATTTTGGAAATGAGGCCTTTATCAGAACCTTTGACTGTAAAAATATTTTCCCAGTTTATTGCTTCCCTTCTAATCTTGTCTGCATTAGTTTTGGTTGTACAAAAACTTTTCAGTTTGGTGTAATCGAAATTTTCTATTTTGTGATCAGTAATGAGCTCTAGTTCTGCTTTGGTCATAAAGACCTTCCCCTTCCACAGGTCTGAGAGGTAAACTATCCTATGTTCCTCTAATTTATTAATAATTTCATTCTTTATGCCTAGGTCATGAACCCATTTTGACCTTATCTTGGTGTACGGCGTTAAGTATGGATCAATGCCTAGTTTCTGCCATATTAGTTTCCAATTTTCCCAGCAATTTTTATCAAACAGTAAGTTCTTATCCCAAAAGCTGGGATCTTTGGGTTTGTCAAAGACT
The DNA here is from genome assembly GCF_902635505.1 of Sarcophilus harrisii. Classification (NCBI taxonomy): domain Eukaryota; kingdom Metazoa; phylum Chordata; class Mammalia; order Dasyuromorphia; family Dasyuridae; genus Sarcophilus; species Sarcophilus harrisii. Next base: position 476,919,711 of record NC_045428.1, read on the forward strand.
AGGTTGCTATATTTGTTGACTGTTTTATCCCTTGAACCTAATCTATTCCACTGATCAACTAATCTATTCCTTAGCCAATACCAAATAGTTTTGGTAACTGCTGCTCTATAATATAATTTTAGATCTGGTACAGCTAAGCCACCATCATTTGATTTTTTTTTCATTAATTCCCTTGAAATTCTTGACCTTTTGTTTTTCCATATGAACTTTGTTGTTATTTTTTCTAGGTCATTAAAATAGTTTTTTGGGAGTCTGATTGGTATAGCGCTAAATAAATAGATTAGTTTAGGTAATATTGTCATCTTTATTATATTTGCTCGCCCTCCAAGAGCATTTAATATTTTTCCAATTGGTTAGATCAGACTTAATTTGTGTGAAAAGTGGTCTGTAATTTTGCTCATAAAGTTTCTGATTTTCCCTTGGCAGATAGATTCCTAAATATTTTATATTATAAATTAAAAGAGAAAACAAATTACGGTTATACAAATGTAATGGAATAGTTACTTTAAATGGAATTTCTCTTTGTAACTCTGACTGTTGGATTTTGTTAGTGATATATAAGAATGCTGATGACTTATGTGGGTTTATTTTATAACCAGCAACTTTGCTAAAGTTGTGGATTATTTCTAATAACTTTTTAGTAGAATCTCTGGGGTTCTCTAAGTATACCATCATGTCGTCGTATGCCTCTCTAATTAATCATCTTTTCTTACCACAGCAACTTTTCTAAGTCTTTTCTTCTCTCTTGAAGCTTCCCATAACACCTTACCTTATGGGTTTCTCTTGAGGACTTTGGCACATACTTAACTGAAAAAATTGAGACCATTCTCCAAGAGCTCTGTTTTATCTACTCTTCCTTATTTCATATCCATGTGACATTATTTCTAAATATCTGCTACTTCACTTTAGTCTTAATGGTAAGGTGATCCTTATGTTTGCCAAGATTAAATTCTATATGTATCTTATATTCCATATTCCCTCATCTTATCTAGAAGATGACCCTCACCATTATCCCCTGCCACAATCTCCAATCTTTCCCTTTCTACTAGCTCCTTCCCTGTTGGCTACAAACATTATGTTTTCTCCTATGCTTTAAAACACACTCATTGGATCCTACCATTCTTTCTATCCTCATCCTATATTCTTCCACAATTTTTGGCTAAATCCTTGAATAAGCTGTTTACAATCAGTGTCTCCACTGGTGAAACTATATGTAGGAATTAATATGGTCAGGAGAATTGGATCAATCATCCTTTTTTTCAATTGTGTCCCATGAACCTTAAAAGAAACACTTGAAAAATTATAGAAGGGCTTTAAAAGAGTTTTTTTACTATTGCTTCTAGCTCACCTTTCCAGGTTTATTGTACATAATTGTTCTTCACAAATCTATATTCTAGGTATGTTGGCCTACTTTCTGTTTTCTCCTATTTCTTTCTGGAATGCATTTCCTCTTCATCTTTGCCTCATGAAACTCCAGGCTTCCTTCAAGGATCAGCTCAAGTGCCACTTCCTGGAAGGAAGCCTATCTTGATCCCCATAGTTGATATTCTTTCTTCATTCCAATCAAAAATTGCTTCAGATTTACTTTGCATGTATTTTATATTTAATTTTCTATTTATTTTTTTTCATGATATAGTGTAAGCTCTTTGAAGGAAGAGATTACTTCATTTGTTTGGTCTGTATCCCAATATCCAGGGCAGTGCCTGGTACATAGCAAATGCTTCTTTATAAAAATTATACACATGTGTGCATGAATTTTCCTTCAGTAACTCTGTTTAATCTTAATTTCCTGGAACATTGTGTCTCACCCAAGAGATACTGATCAGCTGAAATTTTACCTTCATACTGATGAACTCAGCTTTTGATAGTTCCCTTTATGTCATGATTGCCTCTCCCCTTCCATTGAGGCCTGGAATACTCTTGCAACTATGTTTTTCATTAGCAGGTGTTCTTGGTTTTAACTATGGAAGAACATGCTTCCTGGTGCATTCCTCTCCTGACCTCCCTGGAGTCAGGGAGACATCTTCCTGAGTTTAAATCTGGCCTTATGTTCTTAATAGCTTTGTGGTCCTGGGCAAGTGACTTAATCCCATTTGCCTCAGTTCCTCATCTGTAAAATGAGCTTGAGAAGGAAATGCCAGATCATTCTAAGACCATTGCCAAGAAAACCCCAAATGGTCTCATGAAGAGTAAGACATGATTGAAATGAATGAATAAGTAACTTCCTGGTCTATACACAGATGTCTCCTCAATCTTTAAAGCTATTGCCTTTTTAAACAAAGGAAACATTTATGATTTTTAACATTTCATAATCATTTTCATTTCTTAAATAGCTCCCTGATCGGTTATCTTTATATTGTTCCTATTGCTGATCTCTGAATAGAGAAAGCATTTAAAAAGTGCTTTTTGAGTGGTTTCAAATTAATTGAATTGCCACTTATTTTATCTTCATTCCGAGGATGTTAGCAACTTAATGGTTGGTTTAAGAATGCCTCTCAAAAACTGAAGGATAACACAGATTACAGAAAGAACTCTTCATATGAGCATTGTGAATGGCTTTTGAGTCCAGGAAAGGTTATTATGAACTGAATAGGAGCAGATGAATGATTATAATTGGTAACATATTATGAAGCTAATGATTAAACTTTACCATTAGATATGTGCAAATATTTATTTCCAGAAAGCAGAACCAGGAACAATGAGCAGAAACAAGGTGGGTGGGAGAGAGCACCTTTAGGTTTCATGTCAGGAAAAACTTCCTAATAGTTAGAGCCTTGATAAAGTGGAAAAAAACACTAAGGGAGTGATCATCAATTGAAAATGGCTAAACAAATTACGGTTATACAAATGTAATGGAATATTACTGTGCTGTGAGAAATGATGAGAATACAGGGCAGAACTGTATTAACTGGTGTAGGATGAAGCAAATAGAATCAGTGCAACTTATACACTAAAACACTAAAGAAAAACAACTTTGGAAGATGAAAGAACCTGATCAATGCAATGATCAATCACTGTTCCAAAGGACTGATGATAGATTTATAGATTTTATACTTTCATATCTGTAAATATGATGGCCCAAGTCATAGTACAATTTCAAGTTCTCTCTCTCTCTCTCTCTCTCTCTGTTTGATAAGATCAGTGTAGGACATTGTTTTACTTGAATGCATATTTGTTACAATGGCTCTCCTTCATGCATAGTGTGAATGAAGAAGTGGGAGGCTAAGAAAATCAATTTTTGCTAAATTAAAAGAGAAAATTTTGTTTAATAATAATAACTAGCATTAATAAAGTACTTTAATGATTGCAGACTACTCCACATTTTGATCCTCACAACATCCCTGTTAAAGTAGTGATTATTATTATCCCCATTTTATAGATGAGGAAACTGGGACACAGACTGGTTAAATGATTTGTCCCTGGTCACATGGCTGGTAAGTATGTGCAGCAGAATTTGAACTTAAATCTGTCTGAGTCCAAGCCCAGTACTTTTCTATTGTGCTGTCTTGCTGCCTGAAATTTGAAAACAAAAATTTTAAGGTAAAGTTTATCTGGCAGTCTGTCCCCACTTTCATCTCTGACATTCTGTTAATTGGCTATTTAAACTTAAATGGGTTCAATAAGTTCCTGTCTCTTTACACTAGAAAGGATAGAAGAAAAACTATTAATTAGGAAGTGACGCTCAAGCTAAGTAGGGAGATAATATAGTAGCAGCACTTGACAAATTCAAGTCACCAAACCTAGAAAAAAATTGTATCTGAGGATACCAGAAAGCCTGGTACATGTAATTGCTGACTTACTCTTAGTGAAAGACAGTGGAGAACAATAGAATTGATGCAAGGTTGGAGAAGGTCAAATGTCTAAATTTTCTAAAACAGGAGAAGAAAAATAGAATCTGCAAAATCTTAGTTAATGATATTTGGCAAAATTCTAGAATATAGTGGTTTTTTTATTTAATTTTTTTCATTCTGAATTTAAAAACAAACAAACAAAAACCAGATCACTTCCACACACAGCACAAAATAAGAGGATTCTATAGAAAACTATGAATCTCCACTTCAAACAGCTTGCTTTTTAAAAAAAAAAAGTATTTTATTTCAAGACTGTCTTCTTTGTCTGTGCTTTTTTGAATTTTCTTTTGTTCTGTGTGCATATTAAAACCATTAAAATGGCCTTCTTTTTTTGAGTATCACTATTGCTAATCTTCCTTTCCCCCAATAGTCCTGTCCCCATAAATCTTGAGTAAGAAAGGAAAAAATAATAATCCTTATAACAAATAAGCATAGTCAAGCAAAATTAATAGAAATAATTGCCATGTTCCAAATTTGCTTCTGTATCTTGTCTATTCCTTTTCTGTCAGTAGCTGATTAATATACTTCATCATAGGTTCTCTGGTTACTAGTTGGCCTTTGTTCCGAGCAGAGTCCTTCAACCTTTCAAAGTTATTTATCTTAATGATATTGTTTTTGTATAATTTGTCTCTTAAGTCTGTTGCACATCATTTCAGTTAGATTACTCGGAATTTTCTAAAGCTGTTTTAAAAAAATTATTCTGCACCATGTAATAATATTTTATTATATTCATATATTACAATTTGTTTAGTCATTCTCTAGTCGGCTAAGAGATTATTTAAGATACTTTGATTCTAGTTGTATTCTTTTTTGCCTTTTAATTCCCTCTTCAGGACAAGGAAACTTATTTTGCTTGTGACTATTCCCTCTACAGTGTTAACTTCCCTTTTATCCTCTATCCCAATTCTCTGTAGTTTCCTGACTAAATCTGATGTATTTTTATACCAAGCCCTCTTTCTCCTCTCTCTCTCTTTGTCTCTGTCTCTCTCTGTGTGTGATTCCCTGTCTCTGTTTCTCTCTCTCACCTTTGTTCATTTCAGATGAGTAATATTTATCTAAAGCACTCTTTTCCTACTACTTCCTCTATGATTTTATACTCTTCTAATGAATTCCAATCATGAAAAACAGCAAGTTTCATCCCCTTATCCTTCCTTCCTTTCTTCCTTCCTTCCTTCCTTCCTTCCTTCCTTCCTTCCTTCCTTCCTTCCTTCCTTCCTTCCTTCTCACCTTTCTTTCTTCCTCATGATAGATACATTCTTTCTATCTGTACTTTGCTCTCTCATTCAAATTGTCAGGGGTAATTTTCATTCATGATTCCTTGAAATTTAAAGCTCAACATTTTTATAAGTTATAGTTTTAAGGGAGTCTAGTGATTTTTGAATTATTCTTCTTTGATTTCTTTTCCAGATTAGGTATTTTTTATGTCACATATCAATCAATCAATAGTATCAATAATATATGGTCAATTGATATCAAATTATATATTATATATACACAATATAGATAATCAATTATATATAATCAATCAATCAATTGTATATATAATCAATTATATCAAAAGATGGTAATCCTTTGAGTTTGTTCTGATATTCTTTGCTGTTTCACAAAGTTATTGATTTCTGCTTATTCCATTTTAGTTTTCAGGGAGTGTTCTCATCTATTTTTGGTTGTACTTGAGGTCACACTGATCTAACAATGACATTTGGTTTGTTGTGAATTAAAGGATTTTGCTGGAATGCATGTGTAGGAGAGAGGCAGAAGTTCTGCCTCCTGTTCAAGGTAGCCATCTTGATTAAAAGTGTATTATACATTATTATTATTATTATTGAAAGGAATCAGGATTAAGATTCTCCTGACTCCAGAGTCCGCACTGTATCCATTGTGCAATTTAGCTTTCCTATAGTTAGCTACTCCTTTAAAAAAAAAAAAAACACACTGTGTTTCTGGTATATTTTTGGAGTTATTTACTAGTACCTCTCTAATACAGTATAAAATTTCTGAGCACATGGGGACATGGAAAGTACAATCTTATACAACATAGTCTGATATTACAAATTTCATTATGTCATTTATTCAGGTTCTTAGCTTGACCCCAAAAGTAAGAGCAATGGACACAAGGGATAGAGATAAAGATTTTTAGCTCAATCTAAAGAAAATTCCCCAGTAATGAGAGCTGCCCCAAAATGTGATAATCTGTCTTGAGTAGAACAAATGAATATTCTATAACTAAAGAGGAGTGATCTTTAAGTGATAGTTGGATGACCACTTGTCTAAGATACCATAGATCAAATTCTTGTTCATGTACATACTGGACTATGAATTCTAGATGAGGTTGTGTGGTTTGGAATGATCCTGATGCATCGTTTTGCTGAAATTACATTAAAACACAATGCTATCTATAGAAATATATGTACCATGGCTTTATCTTAGTATCCTTTGCTTACCACAACCTAAGTTTGGGGAATACTTAAAAGGGATACGCTTTTATCCCAATTTTTGCTCCCAAAGTTGTCCTTGAAATCCAATAATTTCCTACAGAAATTTGAATATTCCTTCCTACAACTGCGTATTCTGTGTTTCTAGGGGTATGTTGATGGGAGAGATGAGGTTCTTTTTTTTTGAATACTCATCTGAACTTTTCCTTCAACCAAGTATATATAATTTAATTCACTATGAATTTGTTAAATGTTTCTGAGTCAGGTGCAGTTAACAGTATAAAGAATGGTTTGTTTTCATTCTATGTCTCTGCTTTGGAGCCTTTGAAAATGGTATTAGAAAGTCCCTATCAGTGAATGTGGTAGTGGACCTACCAATCTAGGCCAGCACAGGACAGCTTTGCCTCCTTAAAGGACTGTGTACCAAGGAGAGGGAACATGATGTAGAGAAAAGAAAACTGGATTGAAATCTTGAAAATGGAATCAAGTCCTGTTTTGCCACAGAATAACTATAATTTTAGAAAGGTAACTTTTCACCTCCTTTATATCTCACTTTCTTCTCTAAAATGAGGAGGGTTGTGTAGACATACTCTAAGGTCCCTTACAGCTACAGTAATATACCACTTTTACATGGTACATAACCAGAGGTATGCTTGTGCTGAGTCAAGCTGTATGTTTATTTTCTTGTATTGTATTTTTACTTATTTTGTTAAATATTTCCTAATTATTTTTAAAAATTATTTAAAACAAATAGGAAATAGAAAAAAATGTTATGTGAATAGCAGAACATAATAGAGGAGTCAAAATATAAAGGAATATATTTCTATTTCAAGAAAGCCTATATAATAAATACCTCATTGTATTAAGAGATGTCTATGTTTTCTATGTTTCCTTATAGGTTTTCTTTTGTTTTCTACTGTGCAATTTTTACTTTATTTTTTTTTTGCCCTTCCCCCTCTCATTTCCCCAAGAAAGCTAAAATTAAATACAGATACAGACACATACACACATACAGAGATAATTTAAAACCACATATATATATATATATATATATATATATATATACATAGACGTCTATATACATGCTTCTTTTCCTCTGTTTCTCTGCAGATGGCTAACATCTTTCTTCAAAGTCCAAATCTTTTTCTAACTCCATCAATTCATCATTTTCTACACTACAGTAATATTCCAACCTCATACTGTCTAATTATTTTAAATAATCTGAAACAATATTGATTAATATGACTGACATATGGTGTAGTTTTCCTATTTTTATCTTTTGATTAAATCTATTTTAGCTTTAACTTTGTTTGAAATCATAATTATTACTCCTGCTTTTTTAAAAACTGTATTTATTTATTTTTTATTATTTTTAAAATTATAACTTTTTATTGATAGAACATATCCCTGGGTAATTTTTTTACAACATTATCCCTTGCACTCACTTCTGTTCCAACTTTTCTCTTCCCTCCCTCTACCCTTTCCGCTAGATGGCAAGCAGTCTGATATATGTTAAATATGTTATAGTATATCCTAGATACTATATATATGCAGAACCGAACAGTTCTCTTGTTGCACAGGGAGAATTGGATTCAAAAGGTAAAAATAACCTGGGAAGAAAAACAAAAATGCAAACAGTTTACACTCATTTTCCAGTGTTCCTTCTCTGGGTGTAGCTGCTTCTGTCCATCATTGATCAACTGGAACTGAGTTAGATTTCTCTTTGTCAAAGAAACCCACTTCCATCAGAATACATCCTCATACAGTATCATTGTTGAAATATATAATGATCTCCTGGTTCTGTTCATTTCACTTAGCATCAGTTCATATAAGTCCCTCCAAGCCTCTCTGTATTCATCCTGTGGTGATTTCTTACAGAACAAAATACAGAATTTCATAATATTCATATGCCACAATTTACCCAACCATTCTCCAATTGATGGGCATCCATTCATTTTCCAGTTTCTAGTCACCACAAAAAAGGCTGCCACAAACATTTTGGCACATACAGGTCCCTTTCCCTTCTTTAGTATTTCTTTGGGGGATAAGCCCAGTAGTAACACTGCTGGATCAAAGGGTATGCACAATTTGATAACTTTTTGGGCATAATTCCAGATTGCTTTCCAGAATGGTTAGTTTTGTTCACAACTCCACCAACAATGCATCAATGTCCCAGTTTTCCCGCATCCCCTCCAACATTCATCATTATTTTTTCCTGTCATCTTAGCCAATCTGACAGGTGTGTAGTGGTATCTCAGAGTTGTCTTAACTTGCATTTCTCTGATCAATAGTGATTTGGAACACTCTTTCATATGAGTGGTAATAGTTTCAATTTCATCATCTGAAAATTGTCTGTTCATATCCTTTTACCATTTATCAATTGGAGAATGGCTTGATTTCTTATAAATTAGAGTCAATTCTCTATATATTTTGGAAATGAGGTCTTTATCAGAACCTTTAATTGTAAAAATGTTTTCCCAGTTTGTTGCTTCCCTTCTAATTTTGTTTGTATCAGTTTTGTTTGTACAAAGGCTTTTTAATTTGATGTAATGAAAATTTTCTATTTTGTGATCAATAATGATCTCTAGTTTTTCTTTGGTCACAAATTCCTTCCTCCTCCAGAAGTCTGAGAGGTAAACTATCCTATGTTCCTCTAAATTATTTATGATCTCATTCTTTATGCCTAAATCATGGACCCATTTTGATCTTATCTTGGTATATGGTGTTAAGTGTGGGTCCATGCCTAATTTCTGCCATATTAATTTCCAGTTTTCCCAGCAGTTTTTGTCAAATAATAAATTCTTATCACAAAAGTTGGGGTCTTTGGGTTTGTCAAACACTAGATTGCTATAATTATTGACTATTTTGTCTTGTGAACCTAACCTATTCCACTGATTCCACTAATCTATTTCTTAGCCAATACCAAATGGTTTTGTGGAATACTTTATAATATAGTTTTAGATCAAGTACAGCTTATTCCTGCTTTTTTTTAAAGCTAATAAATTCTACTCCTGATCTTTATGTTTGTGTGTATCTCTTGTTTTACATTCTTCATGACTCTTGCGCTTTACCTCTACCTGCTACCTTGCCTTCCTGTTACTTAACTCTCTTCCTCCAAGGATTCCTTCCTTAACCTCTCATTCCTCCCTTATTCCTTCCCTGTGAATCTACATATCCTTCCATATCCCCCCATTCTATTCCCTCATGCTCTTGTTTCTTTATGAATTTAGATAACTTTTATTCCCTTTCAAATGTATGTTATTCTTTCTTTAACTCCGCTCTCTCCTTATCCTCTCCCATTCCTTATCTCTTTACATTCATTTATTTCTGAATTTAAAAAGCATATATGTATGGGTGTGTGTATATATACCATATATATATACATACATATATATATATATATATATAATGTGAATAAGTTAAAGAAGGAACTACATATGTGTATAAAAATATATATAACTTATTTTCAATGAGAATGGAGTTTCACAACAACCAGCCTTTCTTCCCTATCTATTACTCTGTGTTTCCTACATGGTTTTGATTTTTAAAATCACATACTGAACTCTATCTCAATTTTTCTTTCAAACTACCCAATTTCTTTTTTTATTGTTATTATAGCTTTTTATTACAAGTTATATGCATGGGTAATTTTACAGCATTGACAATTGCCAAACCTTTTGTTCCAATTTTTCCCCTCCTTCCCCCCATCCCCTCTCCCAGATAGTAGGTTAAACAATGCATGTTAAATATGTTAAAGTATAAATTAAATACAATATAAATATATATGTCCAAACAGTTATTTTGCTGTACAAAAAGAATTGGAGTTTGAAATAGTATACTATTAGCCTGTGAAGAAAATAAAAAATGCAGGCAGATAAAAATATAGGGATTGGAATTCTATGTAATGGTTCATAGTCATCTCCCAGAGTTCTTTCCCTGTGTGTAGCTGGTTCAGTTCATTACTGCCCTATTGGAACTGATTTGGTTCATCTCATTGCTGAAGATGGCCAGGTCTATCAGAATTGATCATCATATAGTATTGTTGTTAAAGTATATAATGACCTTCTGGTCCTGCTCATTTCACTCAGCATCAGTTCATGTAAGCCTCTCCAGGCCTTTCTGAAATCATCCTTATGGTCATTTCTTATTGAACAGTAATATTCCATAAGATTCATATACCACAGTTTATTCAACCATTCTCCAATTGATGGGCATCCACATAGTTTCCAGTTTCTGGCTACTACAAAGAGACCTGCCACAAACATTCTTGCACATACAGGTCCCTTTCCCTTCTTTATGATCTCTTTGGGATATAAGCCCAGTAGAAATACTGCTGGATCAAAGAGTATGCACAGTTTGATAACTTTTTGAGCATAATTCCAAATTGCTCTCCAGAATGGCATAGAGTTTTTCTATGACTTTTTTTTTGTACAGGTGACCATTTGACATTACTCTTTGGGCAAGACAGGCTATTTTTTACTTTATTTTATCCCATCAAATCCAGGTTTCTCTATTCCCATGGTAACTTTCTATGGTTGGATCTTTCTCCTTTGCCTGATCATTTTTTACCTTTAAAAGTATTTTATTTCTCTCCCCCAAATACATGTAAAGATAGTTGTCAACATTCCTTTTTGTAAGATTTTGAGTTCCAAAGTTTTTGACTCTCTCCCTCTCTTACCTCTCCTTCCCCAAGCCAGAAGCCATCTGACGTAGGTTATACATGTGCAATCATTTTCCTCCCAAAATTTCCTCCCTAAGACAGCAATCAATCTGATATAAGTTAAATGTGCAATTATTCTAAACATTTCCATATCTGTCATGTTGCTCAAGAAAAATCAGATCAAAAGCGGAAAAAACCATAAGAAAGAAAAAAAAGAAATAAATAAGCAAATAAACAAAAGCAACAAAAAGATGAAAATACTATGTTTTAATGCACATTCAATTTCCATAGTTCTCTCTCTGAATGTGGATGGCACTTTCCATTACAAGTCTACTGGAACTGCCTTTAGTTATCTCATTTTTGAAAAGAGCCATGTCTATCACAAATGATCATCACAAAATATTGTTGCTTCTGTGTACAATGTTCTCTTGGTTCTGCTTACTTCACTTAGCTTCATTCAGTTCATGTAAGTCTTTGAAAGAAAGACTTTTCAACAAAGTGAATTCTTAAGATGGATATAGACAATATGAGAGGTTTCCAAGGTGTGCTTCTTAAGTTGGATCTTTACCACTTATTCATGAATTCACAGTGAATGACCCAAAAATTTTATTTTAATTTTTAAAAAAATATGAGCTTGTTCTGGGCATGGGGGATGGTGCCTCTGGCCTCAGGTCATCCTTCAGTTCTCCCTTCTGGCCAGGAACACCATGCTCCTATAAGTGACCACAGCCAGTGGGTTCTCTGCCCCATTGCTTTTGCACTTACTGGGCATCTTCTGGTTCGTTATTGCCTAAGGCCATGCCTCAGTACCACCATTGGGTCTGGTATCCTTTATCAGTAGAGCCCTCTTCCCTGCTTCAGATACCAGACTCCCCACTCTGACTAATAGGTAAAGATTCCTGTGGCTGGTAGTGGGGCTACCTCCCAACCCAGCCATCCCTGGCACGTGCATTTAGCTCATTCAGCTTAACTAGCCTAGAGATGTTTACACTTCATATGGACCAAACTTCAGACCTGTTATCTTTCTTCTGATCTTCTCCAGTTATCCCCAGAAGACCAGTGTTTTGCCCCAGCTCTTGATAGATTTTGCTGCTCTACGTTTGCACAGAAGGTGCTAATTTGTCCTGTATCTGGGGGACATCTGGAGAGTTTGGAATTTTCTAATCTATTTTGCCATCTTCCCAAAATCCTGTCTATATATTTGAGTATGAATACTGTCCCTGCAGAGTTGCATACTGCTCTTTCTCACAAAAACAGCATTGGCTTTTATATAACCATATGAACTCATTTACCTCTCAGTGCTGATTAAAGGGAAGAAAGAAAAACAGGAATTAGGCTAGTGGACTCTTCCAGCATCTTGTCATTTCTATTCCACTCCATTCATTTCAGGTTAATGAAATTGATACTTTTAAAGTATCAATCAGATGCAATATAGCACAGTAATGTGCTGAAATATTCAATATGTGCTGAAATTAATTAATGTTAGAGAACCAAGTTCAAATTGTCTTATTTATTAGCTGTATAGTTTTGGGCACTCAATTTCTTCTATAAAATGAGGTAACTGACTTAGATGGTCTCTACATTTTTCCAACTCTGAATTTATGATACAATGATGCTACCATATGCAAAGTTAGAGATACAAAAATTAAATAATCCCTATCTTTAAGGGTTTATATTCTTCTGCATTGGGCATATATGTATGTAATACATAATATTCTAAGATAAAGAAAATTGTGGTGGGGATCTGATAGCTGGAATATAAGCTGAGGCTTGGAGGATTTGGACAGGTAAAGATGAATGAATGAATTTCAGTCCTGGGGGATAATTTGTTCAGATATAAAAATAAGGGAGGTGAAATGTTGAAGTGTGGGGGGGGGGGAACAGTTTGGTTCAAAAGTATACTGTGGAAAAGGGCATGATATGGACTAAATTTGGAAAGTCCTTTTTTATTTCTAGTGAAACATGCTTCCTCTCTTAAAAAGATGTTCATCAAATATTTACAAATACAGTGGAAAATAGTATAAAACGTACATATAAGTTTATTTAGTTTTAATTTACACATTTCAATAATGTTTTCTTCCTCGAAGTTGTATTTTGTGGTAGCTTGGTATAGTGGAAAGTTTACTGAATTTGGAATCAAGACATTCGAGTTTCATTTTGCCTTGGTTGCTTATTAGCTCTATAATCACTTAACATTTCTGGACCTTAATTTCCCTCATTCATAAAACAGTGATTAATATTTTACTACCTACCTCTTATGGTTGTGGTAAAGAAAATGCTTTGTAAGCTGTCAACACAGCAAGAACACTGATAGTGGCTAAGTGACTGCCCAGGGTCACACAACAAATAAGTCTGAGGCAGGAATCAAACTTGGGTTTTTCTGACTGAAGTTGCAACATTCTGCCTACTCCCAGATAGTTGCTGTTTGAAAGTACTAGAGGAAGATCACTGAAGGTAAGTAAAGTCAGAAAAAACCTGGAGTTGAGCCTTGATACAAGATGTATGACTATGTATAAATCATTTCATTTTTCTGAGCCTCAATTTCTTCATTTGCATAATAAGAATCGTAATGCTATTATTAACTATATTTTATAATTAACTATATTAACTACTGTTAAGGAAAGTGGTCTATTAACATTAAAATTTATATAAGTATGAGATATTATTATTCTTCCAGTTTATTATTTATTATTAACTAATTATCACAAGAGTAGGTAGGTAGCACGGATAGAATGTTAAACCTAAAGTTAGGAATACTCATCTTTGTAAGTTCAAATCAGGCTTTAGACACTTAATAGCTGTGTGACCCTACTTGGCAAGTCACTTAGCATGTTTACCTCAGTTTCTTTTGCTGTGAAATACTAAAGAAGAAACTATCAAATTACTCCAATATCTTTGCCAAGAAAACCCCAAAAGGCATCACAAAGTATTGGTCATAACTGAAATGACTGAACAATAGTGATCATAGTGTATTGCACAAAAATAGGTGCTTAATAAATGTTGAATGAATGAAATCAGTTTGCTGATATTCTTTTTTTTTTTGGTGAATATTCATTTAACTGGACAATAGAATCTTATAAAAAAAATGCCCAACATTGAAATGATCTCAGCTTTCATCCTTTAAAAGTTTTCATTGAATTAATTTAAAATTACTCATCTGAACTTTCAGGTTGACAAAAATAACCATGTTTGTGTCAGGATTCTCTCATTTTTCTGACCCATTCAATTACTGGAAAGCAGCCAGAAGATCAATTTGTTTGATTCTGAATAGAGCTAAGTTCAAACACTGATGTGAAAGATAAACCTGACACTTAGAAAATATTTCAACTTCAGGAGACCACATTTGCTAATAATATGCAATGCTCAAAATAAGGTCAGAATTTTTTCGTCTTGCTCTCATTTGATTCAGATGTCTGTTAAAAAGAGAATATTGAACCTCTTATGCCTGTCATTCACTCAATCATTTAAATGCATCCTCACCCACACTCCAATAACCTTGGAATACAAATACAATTATTTTAAATAAAGTATCTCTAACTCCTGATTTTCTGTAATAATGAGAGCAAGAAAGATCACAAGAATTGAAAAATTATAGATAATTGCTAAAATTGCATTTTACTTGATACTTAGGTTTTTTTTCCTGTTTATAATTTTTCTCCCCATAGACACCTATTATAACAAGTAGCAAAATTTATCATCAGCTTTAGTTTGATCTCTCAGCCTAATTGTCTGGTGGCGGAATTGATGAAAGAGACTGTTGAAATTACCCAGAAGTGGGAAGAATAATAAGAAGGAAAATTTATGCTTCAAGTAATTAATCACTTACCTAAACAATGTTTAACCCAGAAGTTGAAAGAAATAGAAAACAAAATACACTTTCATGTCCAAATGTTACCAACATAGGCAAGCTTGATAGCTTATCACATCACATTAATCTTATTGGATTAGCCATGCCAGACATGTAACTAGCATTTTATTTTTGCTTTGATTTATTTATTATTTCTTCATCCCTTCATTTATTCATTGTGTCTAGGGCTAGTGAAAATATCTTGCTGCCTAAGGTTGGGGGAGAAAGGTAGAGCAAAGCTGGTAAAGAGATTACTTGGTGTCGTTCCCTCTTGCTAAGCTTATTTATTTCTTAATCAGGAAGAACATCAAGTACTTTCAGAATTCTCTAAATTCTGGTTGTTCTGTTTTTGTTTGTCTCTGAATCTAACTTTATTTGCATTCTCTCAACATATATGTGTTCCATTTTATTCCATTCAATGCTTTAAATGTATGACATACTTTCAGAAAAAACAGTTTACATCTATTTAGCACTTCTTGTCAAGTCCATAGTGTAAAAATTCCCATTTTACCAATGAAGAAACTGAAACTCAGTTACTTATTGTAATTTGCCAAGGTCATAGAAATAGTTAAGCTTGGGCCTGGTGCTTGATCTGAAGTTCTATTACTCCAAGTCCAATGATCTTTACACTCTATCATATTGCTTCTTTGTTTTGCTGCCATTTTGGTGTTCTAGATCAAAGTTTTTTAAACTGTGGGTCTCAATCCCATGAGAGAATCTCATATGAATGTGCTGGTTGGGAAAAATATGGCAACAGTAAAAGGCTTCTGAATGCTTGTGCCCCGCAGTATCAAATATTCTCTAAGATTTAATTATTTATGTAAAAATAAACACGCAATCCATTTCATTAGTATGCAAATTTGTTTTTATCTTTAATAAAGGTAAAATTATATGTATAGCAAAGAATTGTTTTAAAATAAATTTCCTTACGATTTATTATCAGCAAATGTTTTATTTGTTGACCTATATATTTGGGGCTGTTTAAAAATTTCTCAAACAAAATGGGGTTTGAGGAAAAAAAGTTTGAGAATCCCTGTTCTAGGTTATTAAGAATAAGTAGTTAACACCATCAATTTTTATGCTTAATGACTCTCCACCTTAGGCCAGACTAAGATTAGCAGAAGGTATTATTGGATATGCAGGCCAGAAGTTGTAGTGCTTGTGGAGATTCCAGAAGTGGTTTAACCAAACAGTTGCAACTGGTAAAATTACAGAACAAATAAATTCTTTTGGACATATGAGACCCTCTCTCTCTAGTACACTTGGATGGGAGGTAGGTGCATCTGTCCCTGCCAAAGATGGAAACAGATTAAAACCATATATTCTATGAAAATAACCACTAGGGGGCAAAGTGTATGGAATGCAGATCTAGGAATTCAGACTACTGAATTTCAAATTAAGCCTCAGATACTGCCAGTGTGACAGTGGGCAAGTCACTTACCTCCTGTCTATATCAGTTTCCTTATCTGTTAAGTGAAGATAATGATAATACCTACCTAACAGGATTGTTGTAAGGATAAAATGAGATTATATTTGTAAAGTGTTTTCTGTTATCTATAGTACTCTTGTTATAGTATTCACTCTCAAATTCTGATATCACTGCTGGAGTCTCATAGGTTATTATTTCATTCTTTCTAGACCAAACAAATCTTGCATTTTATTTTAAAATATCTTTAAATGATCTGTATGATAGAAAAATCTAATATTCCAAGTACTTGAATTCCTAGTGTAAATTTTATTGAATCACAATATTGCTACTGTTGCTAGAGTGAAGAAAAGGGAAATTGTCAGGTTCAGAACAGAAATTGAGATAGAATATAAAATAACAATTGAAGGGGCAAATAAAGCAAGAGTTATTTTAAAATAATTACAATAAAATCAGCAAATAATTATCCCTCCAAAAGATCTATAATTCAAATAATCAAATAAATAATTAATTAACATGAGAAATGAGAAAAAAATTACAAAAAAGGCAAAATAAATTAAAATTATTCAAAAAATACTAAGCATTGTTTGATAATAATAAAATTGAAAATTGAAAAAAACTTGATGAGTATTTATAAAAATACAAAATAATGTGAGAAAACCAGAAATGGAGGAATTTGAAGAAGAATCAGATAATTTACTGGAAAAAATGTTATGTAAAAAGTTATTGGAACCATATGGATTCTTCCAAACTTTAAAATAATAGATAATCCTTATTTTACAGAAGCTGTACACAGAGAAAAAATTGTTTTCATATTTAACAAATGGTTAAATTAGATGTATACCACCAGAAAAATAAATTTGCAAATAGACAGTTGTATTTAAACTATGTACTTGGAAAAATCATATCACTACCAGGTAAATTTTTTATTCTCTGGACTTTGTTAGCATGCCTCTACTACCACCTCATTGTGAAGCTTTTTTTAACGCCCTGACACCTTCTGAACCTGGAACAATCAATTGCCATGCCAAATCCCTTTTCCCATTGGTGTTACTCCTATGGCTTCAATTTTTAGGAATGGGTCCAGACTCTACTTCTGATTTTCTGGACCTTTGACATCATGGAGGTATCTTTCCTTCCTTTCCTCTCCCTTTCAGCTGCCTTTTGTGTGTGATGTTCTCCATTAGAATATGAGCTCCTTGAAGGCATAAGCTGTCTTTTTGTTTGCATTTGTATACCTAGTATTTAGCAAAGTACCTGGAAAATATTAAACATTTAATAAATGTTATAATATTAAATAACATGGCAAAACATTAATAAAACAAGCTAAATTGAACATAATTAAGTTATATTTATACCAGAAATTCAGTGATGTTTCTATATTGGGAAAATTGTTAGTAGAATAAATCAATAATAAAACAATATTGAAACTCATATCAATATAAGAACAAAATAGAAAAGAGGGTTGATTTAAAAAAATACAGGATCTATAATTTCACTGGATCCTTATGCCAATAGAGTCCAGCACCTCTCTGCCTTAGCTAACAATTTTTATGAATTGCTGTGTCTTAAAAAAAAATCACCAGATGATCTTGCTATATCTCAAAATATATGAGTAAACAATTATTTCAAAAATATTTCACATAGGATATAAAAAATAGAAAACTATGTCAATAGAGTAGAATGAAGAATTTAGAATTAGAATCAAAGATAAGTAATAGATTAATATTTATTAAAGCCAAGATTACAAATATTAGGAAAAACATTTTTTAAAAATAATAATTGTTCTAACAGTATTCCTTTTTCCCACAGGATAGGTTAGGGAAAGGGAAGAAAGTAAGTTTACTATATATCAGATGCTATACAAAGTGTTTTACAATTATATTCTCACATTAACATTGTGAAGTATTTACTATTATGATCCTTTTACAATTGAGGGAACTGAGGCAGACTAAGATTAAGTGATTTGTCCAGGATCACACTATGAGTATCTAAATTCAGATATGAACTCTCATTTTCCTGACTCCAGACCCAGCATTCTATCCACTATACTACCTAGCTTAAAACTTTTTGTCTTTAATTTTCCTTTTCAGTTCTCTTATTTTCAGTTGTGACCCATTCATCATAATTTGATTTGTGGTTTTCTTGGCACAGATACTGCAGTAGTTTTGTCATTTCCCTTTCCAGCTGATTTTATAGATAAAGAACAGAGGCAAATAGGATTAAGTGATTTGCCCAGGCCTCTAAACTTTAGCTTTACTACCATATTTTACTAGTCTTACTAGATGAGCTATAATTTTGTATTCATTCTCCATTAACTGACCTTGTTTCCATCTTGGTGACATGTCCTTAAAATCTTAAATTGATGGATTAGTCTCTGTCACTACTTGACACATCTCTTTTAGGCAACTTGAAGGTATTCATACTCACAGGAATGATCTCTTTAGAAATTTCATTTTTTAAAAATGCTTCTTCCTCCTGGGCTAACTTACCTCTCCCCCATTTCCCCTCCCCCCCCCCAAAAAAAAGTTGAATCCTAAGAGAACAAGGGAAAAAGAGGGAGAGGGAGAGGGAGAGGGAGAGAGAGGGAAGGAAACATAACACTACATATTGCTAATTATCCTCTCCTCCTCTTACAAAAAGCATTTTAGAATTTTCAAAGTCCTTTTGAAACCACACAATAAGACAGTGATTCTCAAGCTTTTTAGTCTCAGCACTGCACTCAAAAATTATTGAAGACCTCAAAGAGTTTTTGTTTGTATGAGTTAAATCTAAGGATTTTATTGTATTAGAAATTAAAATGATGAATAAAAATATTTGTAAGTAAAGTGGATATTCTTGGACACATATCACAACTTGACAAGCCATGGTTTTCTAATAATTATTTACAATATGGAATCTGAAACTCTGACAATGAACTTTTTGTTCTCTGTTAAAATTAAAATCCATTAGTTTATTATATTCTGAATGGATCTTTTACCAGTGAACGATCAGTATCTTGCATTGGTCATTTGGAAATTATTGTTTTCTTTAAAAAATTGACATTATATTGTGCAATATTTTAAAAATCACATTAATATTGCAATTGAACTCATCAGAAAAATCTTTAAGTATTGGAAAACTGTCATTCTCAAAGTAGCTGGTAAAACTTTTCCAAAATTCTAATTTTCTCTTGAAAACTACAATATATCATATTGGATAGAATATCATATTGGCAATAAATATTATAATTTGTTTTCTTTGATGTAAGAAGTTCACTTCCTTAATTTTTGAGGATATGTTTGCCAGATTTAAGTCTCAATAATCATCATTTTTCAGTGATTCTTTTAATTAAAAGTTATATTCTTTGGGAGGGAAATGTCTACTTCAGGTAATTACAAAAATGATTTTCCTTGAAATAACCATCATACTTCAGTATGCAGTAGACATACTTTGAAATTTTGAATTTTAAGTATTAATATTTGAATATCAAAATATTATAATATATAATATAAGAATTATAAAATAAACAAGAATATTATGAAATATTTAAATATAATATAAAAAATTTGAATATTAAAAATATAAGAATATTAAAAAGATGAGCACCCAAGAGGCAAAATTTAATACAATTATTTATTTTTGTTGCTATTTTGAGGTTATACATACATAAAGCTAGTATTTAAAAAAATTTCAATAGCATTTTATTTTTCTAGTTACATATATAGTTTTCAACATTCATTTTTGTAAAATTTTGAGTTCCAATTTCTTTCTCCCTTATCTATCTCCTATCCAAAACAGCAAACACTCTGATATATCTTATACATCTACAATCACTTAAATACATTTCTATACTAGTCATGTTATAGAAAAATAAAATCAGAATGAAGGGGAAAATCACAAGAAAAAGCAAACAAAAAAGTGAAAATAGTATTCTTTGATCTGCATTCAGTCTCCATAGTTTTTTTCTCTATAGGTGGATGACATTTATATTCAAAGCTCTTAGAATCGTCATGCATCAATGTACTGCTTAGAAGAGGTTAGTTGATTATAGTTTGGTCATCACTCAGTCTTGCTGTCATTATGTACAATGTTCTCCTGTTTCTGTTCACTTCACTCAGCATCAGATCATGTAAATGATAAGACTTTAAAAATAACATGTTTGTACATAGGCATTTCTTTTCTTACTTTTCTTGCTCTTAGTAGTTAGATCACCATGATGATGACCAACTGTCCAAGACTCAGTTTCTTTATCTGGAAAATGGGAGTAATATCTGTAGTACTTTAACACAGTATTATTATTATTATTATTATTATTATTATAGCTTTTTATTTACAAAACATATGCATGAGTAATTTTTCAACATTGATCCTTACAAAACCTTCTGTTCTAATTTTTCCCCTCCTTCCCCCCACCCTCTCCCCTAGATGGCAGGTAGTCCAATACATGCTAAATATGTTAAAGTATATGTTAACTGTATAAATATGTATGTATGTATGTGTGTGTATATACATACATACACACATACATATATATATATATATATAATTTTCTTGCTGTCCAAGAAAAATCAGATCTAGAAAGAAAGAAAAAAATCTGAGAAGAAAAACAAAAATGCAAGTAACCAATAACAGAGAGTGGAAATGCTATGCTGTGGGCCACACTTATTTCCCATAGTTCTTTCTCTGAGTATAGCTGATTCTCTTTTTTACTGAATTGGAACTGGTTTGAATCATCTCATTGTTGAAGAGAGCCACGTCTATCAGAATTGATCATCATATAATCTTGTTGCTGAAGTGTATAATGATCTCCTGGTTCTGCTCATTTCACTCAGCATCAGTTTATGTAAGTCTCTCCAAGCCTCTCTGTATTCATCCTGCTGGTTATTTCTTATAGAACAAAAATATTCCATAATATTCATATACCACAGTTTACTCAGTCATTCTCCAATCGATGGGCATCCATTCATTTTCTAGTTTCTGGCCACTACAAAAAGGGCTGCCACAAACATTTTGGCACATACAGGTCCCTTTCCCTTCTTTAAGATCTCTTTGGGATCTAAGCATATTAGTAACACTGCTGGATCGAAGAGTATGCACAGTTTGATAACTTTTTGAGCATAGTTCCAAATTGCTCTCCAGAATGGTTGGATTTGTTCACAGTTTCACCAACAATGTATCAATGTCCTAGTTTTCCCACATCTCCTCCAACATTCGTCATTATCTTTTCCTGTCATCTTAGTCAATCTGAGATGTATGTAGTGGTATCTCAGTTGTCTTAATTTGCATTTCTCTGATCAATAATGATTTGGATCACCTTTTCATATGACTAGAAATAGTTTCAATTTTTTCATCTGAAAATTGTCTGTTCATATCCTTTGGCCATTTATCAATTGGAGAATGGTTTGAATTCTTATAATTTTGAGTCAATTCTCTATATATTTTGGAAATGAGACCTTTATCAGAACCTTTGAATGTAAAAATGTTTCCCCAGTTTATTGCTTCCCTTCTAATCTTGTCTGCATTAGTTTTGTTTGTACAAAAACTTTTTAACATAATCAGAATTTTCTATTTTATAATTAATAATGATCTCTAATTCTTTGGTCACAAATTTCTTCCTCCTACACAGGTCTGAGAGGTAAGCTATCCTATGTTCTTCTAGTTTATTTATAATCTCATTCTTTATGTCTAGATCATGAACCCATTTTGATCTTATCTTGGTATACTGTGTTAAGTGTGGGTCAATCTGACTTTTTTTTTTTTTTAACTGTGAATGAAAGGTGGTTTAGAATGCAATAAACACTGGTAAGTTTGATATCACTGCCTTGAACTGTGTTAAGAGGCTAGGAAGTTCACTCACCATCGTTTTTGTACCAGTAAAAAGGTCCTCACAGTTGTTCCTGGATAAACCATGAGATTTAATAAAGATAGCCAACATTTTGAATATTTTAGCAGTATAAGTAAGCTGCATAGTATTTACATAAAATTTCTTTTTAGATGAATGTTAGCAAAAAGCAAGTCCAGTCATGTTTGTAGATTCATCCATTTCTATAACAAAAATGTATTTCTTTGGATGAGTTATTAACTCAGTTTGTAGTTAAATCTTTAATTCACAGGTCATTTAGCTTCTGAAAAACTCCACTTACACTCACAAGATAATGAGAGTGAAAAATGCAAACAAAGCCTTAGTATTATTATTAAAATATTTTTGACCTTGCAGATCCCCTGAAAAGATCTTGGGGATCCCCAAAGCTGTGAGGGCCAGACCTTGAGTATCATTACTAGCAAGATATTTCTGTTAAGGGATATTTCCAAGGCTAGAAGGGTAGTAAATGTTCATTTGACAACTAAAACTAAAACTCAGGGTTTCTTTATTCCAGTCCAGTGAGTTTACCATCACAGCATTCAAATCTATTGTCACAGATAACTGAGCAGCAGGTTTGCTAAGTTTTCTTGGCCTTGCCAAAGGTCAAACCTTTTTTTTTTCAGCATTTTCTTTAATTTTTTCCCTACTTCTCTTCCTCTTTAAACATACTTCAAATATTTGCCTCAGGTATCAGAATTTATGGTTATATCTTGTTTATACAAGTTGTGAATAAGTGATTGGTGAAGATGTACTGAAGATTATCCAACTTGTACATAAATCTTCCTTGTGGATCAGTTAGATGGTATACTAGATAGAACACTGAACATGAAATAAGAAACACTTTAAGTTCAAATGTGACATCATACACTTAAAACTTTTGTGGACCTAGACAAATCATTTAAATTCTTTCTGCCTCAGTGTCTTCATCTGTAAATTTGGGACTATAATGTCACCTACATCCACTGTTGTGAAAAAAATGAGATGCTATTTGAAAAGTGCTTTGGAAACCATAAAACTCTGCAAGCAATGTCACCAGTAAAACTGTTTCTCATATCACAAAGAATACATTGCTGTATTTTATGTTCATATTTATATTGTCTTAATATATGTATACATATATTTGCACATATATGTTGTATATATACATTTATATATGTACACGTATATATTGTATAATCTCACAGAATTGTTCAATTCTTTGGAGAGTTATTTGTAATAAAATCAAAGTTTCCAGAAGTGCCTAATAATTCCATTTCATGGTACTAGAAAATGCTTTAGGGGAAGCTTTGCTAGAAGCAAAGAAAGACTAGTGATGCATTCTTCACATTTTCCTTCCTTTTCAATTTGACTGCTAAAAACTGTCATTTAGTGATAGCAATAGATCTTTTCTTAAAATTTCCCCTTCATATGAGTCATAACCAAATTAGGAAATGTGCTAGTGAAGAATCTTCTGCTTCATTCCTCAGAGCACACTGCATCTTCTCAATTGGTTTTTTATATAGTCAGAATCACAAAATGTCATTTGGAGCAACTTGAGTGATCATCTAGTCCATCCAGCTTGTATCTGAATAAGAAGGTCCTTGACCTCATGTCCAATAATCATTCAACTCTTCCCTAAAGACCTCCAGGGAGGGTCTACCTACTGCCTTCTAAGGTAATCCATTCATTCAAGCTCCCTCTTCTGGGACCAAAGAATATTGTGTCATTTCCTTGTCTACTTAAAAGATATTTGCAGATAGCAATCAGATGTTCTCAAATCCTTGTTTCTCCAGGCTAAACAGTACCAATGTCTTCAACCAGTCACCACATAAAATGTATTTAATATCCTTCACCATTCAGATTGCTTCCCTCTGTTTGTTCTTCAGTATATATCTTCAGTATATGTCAGTATATACATTGTTACTCCTTCCACAGAAATGGGAGGCATTTAAATGAGCTAAAATTCTAAAGCTCAGCATATACCTATGTGTGAGTGTGTGTATGTAAGCCGAATGTAATTGCACACACATACATATATAATTCTAACCTGACAAATTTTTTAAAACAAAGTTTAGTTTTTTGTTTTTTTTTTTTTTTTGTAAAAGTTAACCTTCATTTGTGGTGAATGAAACAGTTCTATATTCCGCTATATAGAAATCTTTAGAAGACACTAACTTTCAGATCACAGGATCATAGGGTTTAGAGTTGCAAGGGAACCTTGAGATCATCCAGAAAAGAGAAGTCAATATGTGCTGACATTGTAGGGAGAGAATATGGGCATAAGCTGCATGGAATATGAAGACAAGGATGGGTTCAGATCTGTATCATTACAATTATCTCTTCAACACAGAGTGGGGCAGGGGCATGGTGTCTTGGCAATCTGGAAAATCTGCATGAAATGTTTTAGCTCTCCATATTGAAGAAGAAGTCAGAAGTTTTTCTTTTTCCTTAAAGGGCTCTTTATAGTACTTTATCATAAAATTGGGTTGATATTATATAATATTGTACATATCTTATTTCTGAGTTTCTAATTTTTTTCTGTGGCATCTGCTGACCTTTGAATGTTGTCTGTGGCTTCTTCAAAACTCCCCCAAAATTCCTTTTTAATTTCTTATGCTGACCCATGATATATCGAAACTGTAATGAGGAAAGTGACAATGTGGGAAAGAATAACTGTAAAAACAAAGCATACAACAATGAGAACACAGTTGTAATGGAGTAAAAAAAAAAAAAAAAACAACAACTATTTTTTAGCCATAGCTGCTACATCCTATACATATATGACTGATTTTTTAAAAAATAAAGGGTATCAATTAACATTAATTATATTAATATTATCTATTAATTAATCCCTATTTCCTTTTCCCTTTTATCTCATCATTTTAAAATGGGTGTTCTTTTAAAATTTTTCATTTATTTATTTATTTTTGGGAGGGAGAGTCAATCAGCATTAAGTGACTTGCTTAGAGTCACATAGCTAGTGTCTACAATTGTATTTGAACTCACTCCTGACTCCATGGTCAGTACTGTATCCACTCTTAATAGTTACCACTAAACCAGGGGTTCTTAACATAGGGTCCACAAATTTTAAAGAAATAATTTAGTTCAATAAACTGGTTTTATAGTTCAATATAATTGGTTTCCTTTATAATTATTCATGAGTATATTTTGTGCATTTAAAAATATTATTTTAAGAAAGGGTCCATCAGCTTCACCACAAAGCCAAAGGAATCCATGACACAAAAAATCAGTTAAAAAAAACCCCTGTTCTGGGTTTTGGGAATATTATGGGAACCTTCCTCTGTTATCCAATGATCTTGGCCAACTATTCCAACTTTGTGTCATCCTCAAATCTCATTAATATTCCACCTAGACTTTATTTACATTACTAGTAAAAGTGCTGAACACCATGCTCATTTTAATTACTTCCTTGATTCTACTATTCATCCTCCCTCCAATGATCAGTATCATTTATTTTTTTAAAGCTCCAGACAAAGTTGCAAAAGTCAAAGAGAAGGAAACAATAATTGGTGCCAGCACTTTTTTTTTTTTTTTTTTTTTTTTTTTTTTTTTAAAGGATGCTCTTAAAGCAGCATAGAGAAGCAGGAGCCCGAGTTGTATTGCTACTATATACTGGAATGACAAGGAAAGCACATTGCTTAGTTCTCTCCTCACCTTATTTTCTAGACAAGTTTAAGGACTAGAAACATTTAAGAGTGTAGAGATAAAGGTAGGCAAAGCTGCCCTGTGGAGTCATGGATTGAAGGCTGTAGCCAAAAATGGACTGATTTATCTTTCAGAACAGAAAATAGTATCTGTCAATGAATCTTTTGGTCTCTTCTAAAGGGATTCTTATTCTCACTGTGATAAGGATATAAGTAGAGTCAGCAAGAATGAGTAAGAACAGAATTTTAAAAACAGAATTAAAAACAGACAAAAGAACTTTTTACTTACTAAATATATTCTTTCATTTTGAGTTCATAAGTCTGTACTTTGCTGGGAAAAAGGCTAACTCTATATTCTTTCATTTTGAGTTCATAAGTCTGTACTTTGCTGGGAAAAAGGCTAACTCCAAAGGGAAGAATTTGGCACAACCAAGTATGGAACCTATGCTTAGGGCTGTAAAGGTAGACAACAGTTTGGGTTCAAATACATAAAAGTTCTTGACTTTACATGGAATCTTCTCTATGTTCACAGCCACACCATATACTTCTCCATTCCAAAGCTCTGAATTCACTTTGTGAAATCTCCTGAAGCAATCCCACCTGCCTCTATTATGCTAAATTTTCTTTAAATTCAGGTCTTTATTTATATATGTATCCTCTCTTCTCTACATTATCTTGAGGATCTTGAAAGTAAGGACTATGTCTCATACCATACTTTATTATCCTGTATTGTAGAGAGCCACAGATAGTGGGGGAGCTCTGGGTAAGGTATTAGACCCTTCAACCCAGAGGGAACCTGCTGACAAAGTCTGGTTTGGCTCCTCATTTCCCCTAAGGGCTCTCACTCTTCCTGAGAAGTCAAGGAGGGTGTGACCATCTGTGTTCTACAAGAAGCAACGGATACTTACTGTAAAGATGCATTTACATATCTATAGCAAGGTGCTTATAGTTAGCACTTATGCAGTGTGCTGTAGTGATGTAATAGTACTGTAGTTAGCACTTGCTCAGAGTGCTATTGTGATGTAATTGTACAAAGGTATTTAGGGGCTTGAGAGGACTTGAAATAAATAGACTCCATCTTTGACCAGCCTGTGGGTCTCCTGCCTTCTTCACTCCTCCACTAAGACCCAGGACTCCGGCTGGTCCCGAGATCCTCCAGAGAGCTAGTCCAGACAGTATTTTGGCACCCATTATGGAGACTCTAGAAAGCATAGTACATTTTGGCACTCCAATTTGGGGGCCAAATTAAAAGGCATTTAGAAAGCACACTACATATAGTGACTTATAAATAGTGGATCCTTTAGAAATGCTTTTTGATTGAATAGATGCATGTTGATCCATTTGACAAATATTTCAGCAATTTCCTATATTGAAAATTTTTAGTCACTGTTTCTTCCACCTTCTCACCTTAACCAAAATTTAGGGATTTCCTGAAAACAATATATTGTAATGCCAAAGAAACTGAGCAAGACAGAGATTAGAGACCAATTCAATAATTTATTAAATGGAAAGAAATATGGGACCAATGCATCCATGTTGATCCCAGGGCTAGACGAGACTATCATCTCAAAAAGTCTAGCCCCGAATATCAGGGCAGCAAGCTTTTTATGGAATAACAAGAACAATGACATTACTGATATTCTGACATCTGAAATGGATAAACCTTTATCTTGTCAAACATTAAGGAATGTCTATAAAGCCTTTATCTCAAACATTAAGAGGGGATGGTTATAACCTAAGGCAGAATTACAAAATAGGACAATTGGAGGAACTGGTCACCCCATTAAAAGGGAACTTTGGCATAACAATATTTCTTGCAATACTCTCCATTTGAGGAAATTCCTTGTATGTACTCTTGCATTTCACAAGAGGAGATGGTGTGCATAATTGAGAAATGTGAATATTCCCCGTTTTACATTGCTGTTACTGGATCATTGTTCTACCATTATTCCTCAATGACTTTTTATCTTTTGAGGTCCATGTGATACATATATCACCCCTTGCCACCAACTCACTCCATTCACAGTCAAGTCATCTACCAACTTCTAGGTTTCTTTTCCTATATTTTAGACAATTTGTTTTAGGTCAGGTTTAACTTGCATCAATCCAATGGGTTCAGAGTCAGGTTAAAGTGTAATTGGACACAAATAGGCAATACAGTATTTAACAAAGAGGAGTTTTACTCAATTATAAGAAGGATAAATAGGGATAAAATATTGATTCATATAGAAGAGGTTCTTTTCTCTCTTCCCATCTATCACAGGGGCAAATCCAATCGGAGAGGAATATTGGTTAATGCTGCAGTAGGGATTTTAAGGAGGGGGAGACTTGACTGTGATTCAAACAGTTGAGAAGAAACCAGGTGTGGAGAAGATGGATGGGAATGGGATCAAGAGGGGTTGGTTTTAGCACTTTCAAAGACTGAAAGAAAAGAGAGAGCGATAATGTCCAGGGATTTTCACATGAAGAGAGACAGGGGGAAGAGCAAACTTATGTGAAATGGTCTCTATTTGCTAAGTAAACAAGCAGTGAAGCGTGAAGTCCAGGCTAGCTCCGTGGAGGCCTCAGAATCAGCTGGAGTCAGGATAAGCAAAAGTCCTTGGTCTTTAGGGGAAGAAGTGAAAGGTATGGACAAAACTGCCACACGCTCTCCAACTGACCGAACTCCCTTCTCCTCATCTTCCTCCAAAGTGATTCTGGCTTGTCTCACTCCACCCCCTAATCCCTCCTACAATCCTCTGTATACACCAAAAGATGGAGCCAGCACAGAATAGTGGGAAGGGCCATTTTTCCAAGTCTATGCTAATAGAGTATTGTCCAATAGGTAATTAGCCTAAGTGCTCGGTTATCTGATTCCAGTGTACCTATTCAGAGTTTCAGCCCTTTACAATGAGGCATTTAGCTTAGAGAGACCAAGTACCACAAGATGTGTCCTTATCTTGGGCAAATCAGGATAATTTTTTTTTTTGTGGGGGGGGGAGGTCAGGATACTGATGGGCCAGGGAAGAGTTTATTTGAGATGTGGCTACCACAAGATTTCTGGTAACTTCTTTTTTTTAATGAATTGTTTCTTTTAAGTAGGCATTAAACTCAATTGCTTTTAAGTTCCTTAGGAATGGTCAAGTGCTATCAATATCCTTTGAACTTAACCCCCCTGGCTCAGTGCTTTGATTGCCCTATTTTACTTGTTAAGGTTGTACCTTTGTTTCTCCTATTGAATCAGTAACCAAATCCTATTGATTCCATCACTGCAAAGTATCTTGCATGTGACTTTTTAATCACTATTCCTACAGCAAACAATCTGGCATAGGCTCTTGTTACCACCTGCCTGTACTAACAAAAAGATCCTCTAGTTGCCTTGGAGATAGCAATATAATGGAAAAGAATACTTGTTCTGAAATCTGAGGTCCATTCAAATCTCATCTCCAATGAAATATGACCTTCAACATTAGGCCTGTTTCTTATCTGTAAAATGAAAAGTTTGTTCCAGGTACCCTGTCAGCAATAAAATGGATAATCCTAATCTCCTAATGCCTTTTAATATTTTTTACTCTTTTCTTGTCTCAAACCAGCTTTAATACTGCCACCAGAATTTCATTCTGATGTAAATCATGCCATTCCTCAGCTGCAAAATCCTCAGTGTTCTCTACTGACCACTTAGATATATTTCAGATTTCTCTGCTGGTCAGTGAAGGCACTTAACAAGTCCATGGCAAGTGATGGACATTCTACCTTCTTTCTTGTTACTCCCTCCACCGCAGCTTCTCTTCCTTGAATCCTTCCTTAGCTCTCACAACTTTGTGCCAGGACTTGACCCTGGAGCTCCCTGCTGCTGAGTCCCAAACTATTTCCCATGACATGATGCTGAGAAAGCCTGTCTATGGTAGCTACATACATGCATTATGCTCATGTATTATTGTTTTTCTCTTGAACTGAATTTAACATTTAAGTGATACATATAACTGTTAACAAACTGGGTCAGACTGTTTAACTCAATGAAGCCAGTGAACCCCATGAAAAGGTGGTACTAGGAAGCCTATAACATGTAGAAAAGGAGTGCAATATAGATAGTTTTGGAACATTACAATTAGCTATATTAGGAAAAGTGGGTTCAGGGATGGTTAAATCCACTCTTACAGTTAAGGAATGTTCATTGTTTTGTGGGTCAGTTTACCTTTATTGAATACATCTACAACAGTTTAATATAATGCCTACAAGGAGCTAGGTGGTATGGTGGGTAGAATATTGGATTTAGATGCAGGAAAACTTAAATTCATATGCTGCCTTGGATGCTTGCTATCTGTGTGATAATGGACTAGCCATTTAACTTCTGTCTGCCTCAGTTTCCTCCCCTGTAAAATCAAGATAATAAGAGTACCTGTTTCCCAGGGTTGCTGTTGTGTTATGCCTCAGTTTCCCTGGCCATTAGGACTGAGATAATTAGGGCTGTGGAGCCTGGCCACTCTAGAACTCTAAGAGTCATAAAACTCCAGATGACTTATCTCAAATGTTTGGGCATCTTTCTGGCTCAGACATCCTGTCTCTTAGCTTCTTCACTCCCAACCTGCCAGAATTAAAAAGTTATGGTCTGGGGGCAGCTAGGTGGTACAGTGGATACAGCACCAGCCCTGAAGTCCGGAGGACCTGAGTTCAAATCTGACCTCAGACACTTAACACTTCCTGGCTGTGTGACCCTGGGCAAGTCACTTAATCCCGATTGCCTCAGCAAAAAAAAGAAAAAAATTATAGTCCTCCATGGAGTTTCCACTCAGCAGTGCTCTGTCCCCCACCTTGACTTTTTTTCCCTGATCATCGAAGCCCTGTAACAGTCTCTGGAATCCCTTGCTCTTTATCGGATACTTTGAGACAAGAGTCTCATCTAGCTGTCTGGTTCTGGTTATGGCTAGTATGACTGCCAGTCCTACTGTCCACTAATAAAATATTAAAAACCCTGTAATTTCTGTCTTGCCTCAGTTTCTCCGCATTACATTTTGAGGAAAAAGTGATGTAATATTTGTAAAGTACATTGACATTTTAAAGCATATAAAAGCTATCTATTATTATTTTAAACATAGTCAAATAATAAAAATGCTCACATTGGCCAAGTAGGAAAATGTTTAACATTTCATTACTCTCTTTTTTCTTCTAGAACTCTTGTTTCACTTATAAAAATATTTTAAACTCTATTTTTAAAAAGTCTTACTTCTAGGAACTCTAGTTGAATTTTTGCCCAATCTATATTTTTTTCTTTGGGGTTTTTCTTGTAGATTTTTTGGAGTCATTCATTTCTTTTGGATTTGTGTTTTAAGTGTCCCTATCACCATAATAGCTTTTTATGGTCGGATACTTTTACTCGTGGTTTATTCTTTCAGCCTGTTTTCTGACTTTAGATTTTGTTAGGATGAACCCTGTGCACTTTTTGGAAGGAATGTCTAGCATTTTCCTGCTGTTGCTTTCTTAGGTTTTGACATTTGTGTTAATCTTGCACTCTGGGACAGTTCAAACTGGAGATTTGAAAGATTTTAGAGATCTCAAAGTGGTCTGATCA
The DNA here is from genome assembly GCF_902635505.1 of Sarcophilus harrisii. NCBI lineage: Eukaryota > Metazoa > Chordata > Mammalia > Dasyuromorphia > Dasyuridae > Sarcophilus > Sarcophilus harrisii. The sequence continues at coordinate 476,950,967 of NC_045428.1, forward strand.
AGGGCTGAGTCTGATCACTGTTCCTCTATTTTGACTTTTGCAAGTTTCTGACTTAGATTTGGGATTGAGCAGCATATCTGTGGGCATTCCCTAGTTGGACTTCAAGAAAACTGATACTTGTACACAGCCATCACATAGAAAAGCTGGAAAGCTCTGCTCATTCAGAGTGACAGAATTGCAGAGTCCCCTCTCTGATTATTCCCTATAAGTCTTCTGATTGAACTGGTTCTATAACTGCAGGTTGAAGAGAAATAAGACTGAAGAAAAAAAATAACATTGTATTTGACAATTAAGAGATCATTGGTAACTTTGAAGAGAATAATTTTGGTGGAATGATGAAGTTGGAAATCAGATATTAAGGGGTTAAGAAAACAATAAGAAGGGAGAAATTGGAGGAGAGAAAAGAAGAAAATTTTCCTTTTTAAGTAGAAGGAGCTTAAGGCAAATTATCTTTTTTTTTCCCCTGTAGATTATAGAAATTTATAGATGTAAAGATTGTTTTCAGTGGTGGTGTTCATATGAAATAGAAATAGAAATTCTAATAATTCCTGGCTTCCATCAAGTTTTAGTTCAAATTCTACCTTTTAAAGGAAGCATTGCCAGGACCTTCTTTCTTTTTTTCACTAAACTCCAGTGCCTTCCCACTGAGGTTATCTTACAATTACACTATGCATATTTTGAAGACATTTTTTCCCATGTTGTCTCCTCCATTAGAATGGGTGCTTCTTCATCACAACATTTAATCTTTTGCCTTTCTTTGTATCTCCAATGCTTGCACAATGTATAGTAAACACTTCTGAAATGGTTATTGATTAACTGACTAACTGGTTGGTCCTCAAGAGAGTTGGGAATTTATTGAATAGGGTATAATATGAAAAGATTTATACTTTAGAAAAATTCATTTAGCAGATGAGTGGAGGATTTCTTGGAGAAAGGAGAGACCTGAAGTAGGAAGACTAATTAGAGGTTAATATAACAGTTCAGGTGAGAAGTAATGTGGGCCTACAATAGAGTGTAGCTGTTTGAATAGAGAGAAGGAAATGTGTAGAAGATGTGCTATGAAAATGAAAACAAGATTTAGCAATGTGCTAGATAACTGGGAATAAAGAGTAAAAGGATGACACTGATTTACTTGCTATTCCTTACACATAAGCTTCATCTCCAATCTTCTTACCTTTGCAAACATAGCTGTCTCTCATGTTTGGAATTCACTTCCTTCCCACCTCCACTTATTAGAATCCTTACCTTTCAAGATTTGCCTTAAGTATCATCTGTAAGGAAGTTATTCCTGGTCCTCCCAATTGAAAATCCTTTCTCTTTAAGGTTACCTTCCATTTACTTTGTATGTGTCTTTTATGGACCTACTTATGTTTATGTTGTCTCCTTCACTGAAGTTTAATTTCCTTCAGGTCAGGGACAGCTTTTTCTTTTTATTGACACCTCCATGTTTATCACAGTGTTTGTCATCTACTAAGTTCATAATAAATGATTGCTGATATTTTATTTAAGCTATTAATTATTTTGACTAAATTTTCATTGAACTTCTAAGGTTCTTTAAATAAAATATTTTATTTACACCTTCAATAATCACTTAAAAGTATTTCTGATTGATTGTTTTCTAACATTATTAGAAATTATGTCAATTTACATTTTGTAATGAAAGTTATCTTTTTCAGGATTAATCATTTATTCTGTTTGGACTGGTTATTTTATTAAAATGAGACATAGAAATATGAATTTTTTACTTCAATTTGAATCCAGATAAAATTCTTGTTCTTCTAAATGAAATAAATCTCCATTTTAATTTCTTCAGCATAGTTTTTCTCTTTTATGCACTTTTAAAAAATTTAGTTTTGTTCTCTCACTCATGTGAACCTGTATTCTCTCCTTTCCCCCTTTCCAGTAGCTATGCTTACACCCACAGATAGCTCAATGATTTTGACTAGTGTAGTTAGTCATTTCTGTCAAACAATAGGCCATTTTAATTAAATTATTCAGTTAAATGAGTTGCATAAACAGCTCGGTTTAGATGTCCCTTCTATACAGGTCTTTTTTCTAAAATTCCATAGTGAATAAATGTGGATGACAGTTTTTTTTCACCATGTTCAGAGTTCTACCTCCTTTTGTGTAAGATAAGAGAAAATACTGTGCAATAAAAACATTTAAAGTAAAATATTATCTAACTCAATTCTAAGCTCTAGAGTAGATTAAGATTAAACAATTATTTGTTTTATGTTTATTATGTGCTGGGTATGTCAAGGAGTACAAAGAAGAATGAGACATGATCCCTGACTTCGTGATTTACTGTTGCTAACATAAGGTAAAATGTGAAAGTGAAATTTAAAAAAGTAGATAATGCTATGGCAATTCAGAGAATATATTTGTTTTTTGGCTATGAGGAAAAGTAATGGAAGCTGAATAGATTAGATCAATTTTTCCTAAATAAACTTCTTAAATTTCTACTTTCTCATATTGCACAATAGAAGTTGAATCATAGAGTCTAAATGTGGTGTGTGAGCCAGCAATATTATTCTGTATTCCAAAGAGATCAAAGAAAAAGAAAAAGGACCTACATGTACAAAAATATTTATAAGAAATTTATCTTGTGGTAAAGACATGGAAATTGATAGGATGCCAATCAACTGGGAAATTTCTGAATAAATTTTGTTGCATGATTGTGATGAAATACTGAAATACTATGTGCTATAAGAAATGATGAGGGATATGGTTTCAGAAAAAAAAAAAACCCAACAACCCAAGAAGACTATATGAACTGATGCAGTGAAGTAAGCAGAATTAGAATACTAGATACAATAACAGCAATATTATAATGATGGTCAAACGTGAAAGACTTAGCTACTCTGACCAATACATTACAATACAATACAATGCAAAGGATTCCTGGATGATGAAAAATGTTATCTACCTCCAGAGAGAGAATTGATGAATTCTGAGTGCAGAGAGAATGATTTTTTTTAACTTTAAAAATTTTTCTTTTCCTTTAAAAAAGCATGGTTAATATAGAAATGTTTTAAATAACTTCATGCATGGTGAGTATCATATTATTTGCCTTCTCAATTAGAGGAAGAAAGACTGGAGGAAAGGAGAAAATTTAAAACTCAAAATTAAAAAAAGTGAAAAAAATAGAAAATTCCTTTTTTCTCCTTATTTCCTCCATTTATCATTCTTTCCTATAGTTTTGGATTTTATTTATTATTTCCTTTTTCATTCTTCCTTCTACTTAGTCATTTAATTCCCCTTCTCCTTTTTCTTTCCCCATTACTTGATTAAAATCTTTCCTTCCTCTTTCCCCCTTTAACTCATTGTTAGTTTTTAGAATATTCTGTGCATTTTTCTAAAAAGGATTTCTTTATTTTGTTCTCTTTATTAATTCTCTTTTCTTGCTTATCTAAACTTGTATTCTTTGCTTCATGGTTTTTATACATCTTTGTTTTTTCTTCAGTCTATGTTCATTATAGAAATAAAGCTTTTTTCTCTTTTGCCTTTTTGGAGGGACTTGCTAATGGAGATCCAAGTTTTTCACTTTTATCAATCATTTCTCCAGTATAGGTCATACATTCTGTTTAAAAGATTCTCATATCTTTCTTATACCATTTAGGAATATCCTGCTGTGATTCCATACTCTCCTGAGAATACAAAAGTTTTACTTCCTCAGAATGTATTGCTTCATTTTTCATAGTCTTGTTATATTTACTCAGAGGGTATTGGGCTTATTTAGATGCTCCGGAAGTCCTCTTTCCTTCTGTTCTTAATAAGTAGTCTGTTGATTTATCTGTTTGTATTCAATGTTTTCAACTGAATTTACTTCTACTGAGATTTTTATAATTTGATAATTTTGATAATGACAATTTCTATTTTTATTCTTCTTTCAATTTCTGATTCCCTTTCAATTGCAGATCTCTTGAAGGCCAGAATTCAAAGGTACTAAGGCCTAATGTCTGTCTGTGGCGTAGCTTCCCTTGTCTCAGTCCTTTAGGGATGCACTGGGTCCCTTTGGGGTGACTTATAAGAAGTAGGAAGCCCCCATCAGAGGTTTTAATCTGTATATATTACTTATTGCTGAGCCAAGCCTGACTACCTGGATATAGCTATAGTCATTATCAGGGCCCAAGATGCACTGCATATTTTACCATTTAGGGGACACTGGAGAGCTTTCTGGAACATTTAATGAAAGCAAACTTAATGCCAATAGAAGGAAGATTTATGATAAAAGAAAAAAAATATATTGGAAAAGATGTATTAGCATCTTGAAATACAAGGTGAGTAACTTAAGCTAAATTCTACTGGTACAAAACACAATATGTTGTATCTTAAGATAGAGGGAAACAATGTGAGGAATATCTTGATGGTTTCTTTTCTACCAAATATATCACATTGTACCTCCATAAAACAACACAAGAAATCCTTGCCCATAATATGCCTTTACATTATAAGTAAATTCTTTTCACATTGGATATTTCCAAGAACAACTTTGTGTCTGATCCCTCTACAATTTCCCATGTCTAGTTTTGGGGAAATGAAACTAGGCTCTATGTTAGGTGGTTTTCTCTTACTATCCTATAGTTGTCTATTCTTATGGACTTTGGGACTATAAAGAGCATTTGGATATTCCTCCCATCTTTGACTTCCTGGACATAGACCTTCAGATGGCTCTTTCTTTTCTTTCTATCTCTCTCACCAAATATACACATAGAAAATTCCCAGCAAACTGGCACAAGAAAACTACTTATTTCTCTGTTTTTGCCCCAGGAATTCTTCCTTTTAAATATCAGGCAGTGTGCCTTATTTGGCATGTGCTTTCTCGTTTCTTTGTTCTCTGGAATCTGGTTTTTGGAAGTTCTGTCTTTTTCACTCAACCTGGCCTCTTTATTCAAACTGCAATTAAATGATTCTGAATTTCTGATCTCCTGTTGAAATTAGTTTTTTTTTTCATCCTGTACAGTTATGCAGAATTTTAGATCCTTTTTTCCCCATTGTTACATTAAGTGCCAATAAAAAGTGACTAGCTTTTTTTGTCTTTCCTCGTGTTAATTCTTATTATGCTTATTCTTTCTTTTCCAACTTAGAGATGAGGAAACTGAGGCCTCATAAAGGAAAACTCTTTTTCAAGATGCCCTAGTTAGTAAATAGCAAAGTCAGAACTCGGACTCTAAGTCCAGTGCTCTTTCCAGTATTCTGATTTGTCTAGTTTAGGTTCTTTCCTAGGAAGTTGCAAATTCATAACCTCCAATTTTCACAGTACCTAACAGTGATAGACATATAGTATGTGCTACCAACATATTCTATCTCTATCCCACCCAATAATCAGACTGTATGTTTCAGGCATTTATTTATTCCTTAGTGTACAAAAGTTCAAGGCTATTCTTTTTTGGGATTAGGCAGTCTTTAAATAAAAGAGTGTATGTTATAAAAGGATAAATAGAAGTAATGATATGTTTGGTGAAAGCTATTGATTGAATGAATAAATGAATGAAAAAGCATTAAGTACTTTTTGTGTATCAGACATTGTACCAAGCCAAGGAGATAGAAATATACAATTAAAAGCAGTTTCTGTGCTCAAGGAGTTTACACACATAGTGTTTTAGTCACTAACTAGGATGGTGAATGAAACAATATGATAGTCTACTGACATGTCTTTTAATTTTTTAAAAATTAAATTTTATTTTTTAAATTAACATTTAATTTTCTATTTACCATTCATTCCAATTTAGAATAAAAAAGATAAACAGAATCTGTCTAGTAAATATACATAGTTGGGGAAAAGAAATTTCTACATTGATCATAACCAAATATGTGTCTCATTCAAATGGTAGATCTATCTCCTTTCTGACTTGCTGTAGATGTGGAGCAAACTTCATTATCAAATCTTTAGAATCAATTGAAATTGGTTTTTGTGTTCATCAGAGATCAACACAAAAGTCTTTCAAAGTTCCTCTGTTTTAAACAAATTTTGTTGTTATATATGTATATAGTAAATGTTTTCCCATAAACAATGGTAATGTTGATTTGCTTATAATTCCTAAACTGAAAGGCATACATATGTGCATGTGTTTTTTCAAGATGGTGGTAGATGAAAATTATAGAGAGAGAGCAGAGATTTAGATGCCAACTTGTTACCTCAGTTGTCTAAGGTGGGTATGTATTTTTTCTTCTCTATAGTTATACAGACTGAATATATTTATTTTTTCCCCCACTATGTATAACAAATTTGGATGGAAGAGAGAATAATGACTTGGGAAAGAGGTGAGATCCACTTTCACTCAGATCAGGTAAAAGCATTATAGAATTTTGCTGAATCCAAGTGGGGAGAATAGACTATTTCAATGATCTTTTAAAAAAAGATATTAAAATATTTAAATTTTAAAATGTTAAATTTTAAAGGTCTATTAGCTTGGTAAATGAAAATAATTTCTAATAAAATATTTTATTAAAAATTCTATTTTAGGCAGAACTCTGATTTTGGTAATCATACTGTAAGAAAGATGACAAATGTGAGAAAGAGTTAGATTTAATTTATGACAAATAGTCACTGCCAAGTCCTTCTTGTTTGAGCAAGGCTAAGAGTTTAGTCTACAAGTTTCACAGGCATAACAGAAATCAAGAGGGGAAGCTAATGAATGCTTATTGGAACATTTGAGATTATGTCAAGGTTATAATAATTTTAAGAAAGCTTATTTACTACAGACTAAATGATAGTGACTTAGAGTTCCATAGTAAAAGCAACCCATGTAATCAGTTACAGGTACTATCAGTCTTGTACCATAGTTCTGAACCCACATAGTAAAGACTGAACACTGAAAGTTTTTCAACAATAACTATTGCCTTGTGTCCCCAACCAGGAGTTGCTTGTTTAGGAACTCCTCCTTTTAGTACTGAGTCTTCCAGCTATATATTATTATTATTTCTGGTGGGTTCTATGTGCTTCTCTGGAGTTTCCCATGATTTACTAGAGGGACCATACCAATGTAGGTGTCCTTCCAGGAAACATATTCCATACCTACATTTAGTCTCTCTCCTCTCTGGAGGCTATGTGTAGGTACTTCCCCATCACCACCTTATAGAGATCAAGCCCAAAGGCATATACAGTTTAAATATATAAACTAGTTATGAATTTCATCACCAGCGTAGTGTCAGATTTGACGTCTTGTCTAAGAGTTCTCTCCTTATCAGGAAGCTATCATCAAATGGTCACGTTAACATAATAGCAAGAATCCTGGAAATGCCTGCATTTTCACATGCCAAAGAGCTTGTGGGAAGTTATCAAAAACCATCTACAGCCACATCAAAAGCAGAGCTTCCCTCCTCCATTCAGATGTAGGCCCTGGATTTCCCTGAATTATGAATATTTGTATGTCCTTTTGGGCCAGTGTCCTTTGGAATAAGTGAAAAAGATCCAGATCCCATTTTTCATGTCTTAGTTAGCAAAAAAAACAAAAACAAAAAACAAAAAACAAAAACAAAAAAACAAACAAACAACCCCCCCCCCCCAACATTTATTAAGTCAGGCAATGCCTTAACTTCTGAAGATACAAATGTGAAAAACAACAATCTAGTGGAGGGAGGAGGACAGCACCAAAAAAAGAAGCTGAAAAGCAAGGTTGGATTTAGTGGAGAGGAGGGGAAGGAAACATATCTGGAATTGGGGAATAATGGAGAAGTTTGGAGTAGTGCAAGTCATATGAGAGTTGAAGAAATGGCTGCCCTGATAAACTATCATTATATGGAGAGGAATTCTTGGCTCTACTCTGCAAATAGAGAGGCTCCAAAAGCAGAGAGTATGAGATGTGAGTTTCACTTGGTTAAAGATTTTCCTGAAAAATGATGGAGAATTTTAGAAGACTGCAGATGGTTGAGAAATGAAGTTTTTAGTAGAGTGAAGATCACTTTTGGAAACTTGCTACTTTCTATATATCTAAGAAAGTTTGAAGGGAAAGGAATATAGATTCAGGGATGCTAAGAGTAAGCCTTAGCTTAGTTTGAATTTGTCTGTGTCTCAGAATATGATTCTGAGAACCCATCTGTATTTCACAACAGAAGGACCTTATAGGGAAGACGATTTACTCTTATACACTTTCAACTGAAACTCATCCCATCTTCTAAATAAATAATTTCAAATAAGCTGAGAATTCTGTTTCCTAAAGGGCCAGAGAGATCAGACTTAAGACTCAAGTATCTTCCCAATTAAAATGTGTAGTCAGAGCATTACTTCATATGATAGGATTGCTGTTGATCATAAAGTGATTATGAGTCAGTAAGTTGGAACTGTTGCAAAAAAAAAAATCTCAGCAATCTAAAAATAGAGTGCATTAATGTGTAAGAGCTGTATAGACATTCTTTCATATTACTGTATTTTTAGTTACCACTCTGCCCAATTAAAAAAAAAAAAAGCTGACACTTGAAGATGCTATAACATTTTAAAGTGTTCATAGATATGGGCCAAAATAATTAATGTAGGTCTCTTAAAAGGTAAAGTAAGAGCAAACAATTTGGTCCAATTTAAAGAGTACTATTAAGAAAGAAACTGTTAAAGACATGTTAAGAAGCCTGGGTTCTAGTCCTTGCTGTTGTGATCTTGGGCATATATCTTAACCTTTCTGGTTATTCATAAGAATAATGGACTAAATGTTTTATAAGGTTCTTTGCAGCTCTAAGTGAGATGGCTAGTGGTTTGCCTTGGGACCAATGCCAGTAATTAATGATGTGTTAGATTGGGTTCTGAGTTCCTAAGAATTAGAGATATGCAAAAGTGAAATGCTCTTTCTCAGGAAATAGTGGTTCCCTGTTTGGAAATTTTCAAATGGAGACTGGATGAGTCATTATTAGAAAGAATTCATGTTCAGATATTGGTGAACTACAGAGCCTTGAAGTTCTTTTCAATTGAGAGATTTTATGATTTTAAGGAACTTCAAGAACAACAATTCAACAAACTTTTCTAAAGTACCTTCTGTGTGCAAAGCATTATAAAGAGACAAAAGCAAGGCAAGACACAGTTACTGTTCTTCTGGAACTTAGGGTCTAGTGCATGCATTTAACATATACAGAAACAGTCATAAAACAAACAAGAAAAGCATAAGTTCATAAAAGAAGTATGAGCATACTATGTAAGAGAAAAGGCACTAAAGGGAAGATAAACAGTAAGTGTGAATATGTGAATTAGGTTTTATAGGATGGGTGGGGTTAGAATTCCAAAATTAAGTAGGAGTTTGATTTCCTTCACAGGCTAATTGTACACTATTTCAAAGTCCGACTCTTTTTATACAGCAAAATAACTGTTTGGACATGTATACATATATTATATTTAATTTATAGTTTAACATACATATTTAGCATGTATTGGTCAACCTGCCATCTGGGGGAAGGGGTAGAAGGAAGAAGGGAAAAAGTTGGAACAAAAGAATTTGCAGTTGTCAATGCTGAAAAATTACCTATGCATATATCTTGCTAATAAAAAGCTATAATAAAAAAAAAAAAACAACAAAAAAATTAAGTAGGGGGAGAGGAGTCTGGGAAGTTGGCAGAATAGGTTGGTAAATTTTAAGCTCTCTTGATTTCCCCCACAAATAGAGCAAATTGGGCAAATGTAGACTAATGAAAAGTTAAGAAGATTTGGGGCAGAACAGGGGTCTTCCTGATAGAACTCAAGAAGATCCGAAGAAAGATTCTGGGCTGGGGATTAATACGTATGAAGTACAAACACCTCTGGATTAGCTCTGCAGAAACTTCAAGTGATCACTTGAAGTTTCTCTCTTCTCTTTCCCTCACTCTAGCTAGTGGCTGTGGTGGCTGGAGTCTCTGCAGGAACCACAGAGACTTTCAGTTCCTGGATTGTTGGTTGAATTGGGGTTTGAGTCTGAAAAGACAAAGTGAATATTGGCTGATTGGGAATCTTAGCTGATTGGGAATGCCAAGCCCAGCTGAGCTGTTGAGGGATGGCCCTTGAGTGAGAAGGAACCAGCAGCGTGAATGCTATGCAACAAGTGCCTGCTGGCTGTGGGCACTTGCAGGGGGGTGGAACTCTTGGCTTGGGGTTTCTGGTCAGAGTGGAGAGCTGAAGGGAAGCTTGAGGCACCATCCTCCTACCTCATGATTAGAGGCACTTACACTAATACTATTATTTTTTTTTAAAAAATTAACTGGCAAAGAAGAAAGAATCCCACCATTGAAACATATTACGGGAACAGGGAAGACAGGGATTTATCTTAGGACACCTTAGTAAAAAAAAGCTTCTACCCCAAAGAGTAACATGAAATGGCTCTCTGCCCAGAGAGAATTTTTAAAACTCAAAAGAGAATTGAAAAATCAAATGAGAGACATTGAGGAAAAACTAAAGAAAAAATTAAAACCATCCAAGAAAAACAAGATTATGAAAAAAATTAACCAATTAGAAAAGGAAATAGGGAAGAGTGTGTGTACAGGAATGGAGGCAGGAAAAATCATCAAGAAGTACTAATATGCTAATAAAAAATTAGGTGTGTAAGGACATGTGATAAGATGATAGAAACTGAAAAGTACTATAACTATTCTATGCTTCCAGTAAAAATGTTAAAGGACTGATGATCTCATTTCTAGCAAATTTGAAGAGGAAGGAGAAATTTGAAGTAACCAGAACATTGTGTATACTATTTGCATTCCAGTCACACCCAACTGACTATCAACTATGCCAAAGATAAAGATTAGGTTCCTTAGTAGAAAGAAAATTAAGGGATTGTGAGAAACTACTCAGGTTACCAGGAAGATTGAAGTATTTCTTCAGAAAATGGGAAAAAAAGGCTTCAATGTGAAAACTAAAAAGAAAAAGTGACCTGAAAAAGCAGAGAACTCTTTGACCTGTGTTGAAAGGTTAAAGATTGGAAAACTATGATCAAAGGAGATGGACTATTGAGAATTTGGATCTTTAAGCAAAAGATCTAAGGTTCTTTTGGAAGTGGTGGTAGCTGGACCCTCTGATGGAGAAGCAGGTCATTATCCTCTGAAAATTAATGATGCCAATCTATAGATTAGAGATCATTTAGAAAGCATCAAAGCAAGAAGAAATGCATAGGGGTGGTTGGTGACTGATTGCCTGCTGTAGGTCACTGAGGCAATCCTTTGTCAATTTAGTAATAAGAATTTCACCTTTCCAGTTCAAGTAGTCACTGGCCAGAAAATAAACTACAGTGGTCAGAAGAGGGAGAAGACCTCCAAAGACCCATCAAACCAGAGGACTGGTACCCATTTCTAATGATTTACATGGACACAAATAATTTTTGCTAGAAAGAACCTAGAAAGCATTGCTAAAGATTATGAAATTTGGAGCAAGAGACTGAAGACTTTAAGACCACAAATAGTGTTTTGGCTTTCCTATATGTAAAAGGCAAGAACTTCTGAAGAAAGAGGTAGATTTAGGAAGTGTATAAGATGGAATTAGAGAATAGTAATGAGCCATGGCGAAAAAATAAAAGCCAGCGATAAAGTGTCTTGAAAAAAGAATTGGTAAGAATTTATTAGCTTGGAATATTAAAAATACAACTAAAAGAGACTTTAAATTGAAAGTTAAAGAGAGAGGACAAAACTGCTGATATAATATACATATACAGTGTTATATATATATATATATATAAATATCTATATTTATCTACCTATACCTATATATCCACTAAACCAGATAAAAAATTGTTGTTCATTTATCAATCATGTTCAACTTTTTGTGATCCCATTTGAGGTTTTCTTGTCAAAGACACTTGAGTGGTTTGCCATTTTCTTCTCCAGCTCATTTTACAAATGAGAAAATTGAAGAAAACATTGTGATTTGCCTAAGATCATACAACTAGTAAATGTCTGAGGGAAAATTTGAACTCAAGACTTCCTGACTCTAGGCCCAGTTATTGACTGAACCATCTCTTTGCTTCCTCCCTACAACTATTCCACTGGTGTTGTATTTACTTGGAAAATTTATCGTTTTTCCAAGGCTGATTTTCTTTCTAGTTGGTCAAAACATTTATTAGGTAGGACTACAAGATGTGTACTGTGCTAAACTCAGAATTCTAGAATTTCAACACATGAGATCCTACCTAACCTTTTCTTACAATTTCAGTTAATTTCATCCATGCAATCTCTTTTTATTATTTCTCCTTTAACCTACTCCACTCCTTTTTCTTTCTTTTTCAACTTTTTCTTTGTTCCCTTCAGGAAAAAATCCATTCTTCCCCCCCTTCCTTCTTTTTATGAGCAAAATATACTCTAGTTATGGCTGATGGGTCCACATATGGTACTAGTGATACCACTCTAAAGGAGAACCATAAATTTAGAGTGAAATTAGATAAAATAAATCCTTGGGATTAATTGTAGGGTCAAAGATCTGGTACTGGAAGGGAACTCAAAGACCAACCTCTCACTTTACAAAGGAAAAAATGGAGGGACATGAAGCTAAATGATTTATGTCCAAGATCATAAGATACTATCAGAGGTGAAATATGAAACTAAGTCCCCATGACTCCAAATCCAAGGTTCTCTCAGTTTTATATAATGTTGTCAATTTTTTATGTATCTTGGATAATAGAATCTTATCAGAAACATTCAATGCAAATAATATTTTCTCTGTGCAATTTCTTTTCTTATATTTGTTTCATTGATTTTGTTCATTTAAAATTTTGAAATCTATGTAATAAAATGACTGATATTCTTTTTTATTTTATTATTTATTATAGCTTCTATTTGTTTGAAAAATCTATTTCTAGTTATAGCTGTGACACTCTCATCAATCCTTTTTTTTTTTTATATAATCATTAAAAAAGAATGTGATCTTTTCAATTTAGGTAGAATATTCATTTGGAACATATTATACTTTATAATAAAATTGAATGAAATGTGGTTTGTGCCTACTAGCAGACCCTGAGAAACATTCCTATTGGCCTTTGCCTTCAGAGTGAAGAATAATTTAAATAAAAAAAGAAATAGAAGGTGTAGGGCAGCTAGGTGACACAATAGATAGTGCACCCAACTTGGAGTCAGGAGGACTGACTTAAAATCTAGCATTAGACTTGTTAACTGTATGATCATGGACAAGTCACTTAACCCTATTTGCCTCAGTTTCCCCATCTGTAAAATGAGCTGGAGAATGAAATTATCTATGCCAAGAAAACCTCAAATGCGTTCACAAAGAGTTGTACAGGATTGAAATGACTGAACAATAACAACAAAAAGAAGCTGTAAGCAAGATCACATAACAGGATAAAGATGAGTGTGGCATAGTTCCATAATAATAATAATAATGTCAGAAATGTCAGAATGCTAAGGCTCAAAATGAATTGGGAAAGCTAAGGACAAGGAAAAAAAATGACCATTGTCTGGAGTGGATTGAACAATAATAACTGATGAGAGAAAAACAGAGAACTTCTCAGTTCTGATTTTGCTTCTGTTTTCTTTGCCAAGGTGAATGACCTTTGAGAATAAAAATGGTCAATAAGATATTGATTCTCAAAACTTAGATAAGTAAGGGAATGGTAAGAAAGAACCTGTTGAATCTTATGAATTCAAGTAATCTATCATAGATGACTATATTTTCTAGTACCAAAAGACCTAGTAGACATGATTGCTAAATAACTAGGAATCTTCTCTGAGTGTATCGCATGTTTGGACCTTTCTCCCTTTTTATTTATGTTTCCAAGCTTCTCTGGTTCCATCAAGTCTCAGGTAAGGTTTCAACTTCTGCAAGAAGCTTTTCTAGTCCTTCTTAATTTTAGTGCTTCTCCTCTGAGATAGCTTTCAATTCATTATTCAAGTATCTGGTACAGAATTGTTTTACATGTTCCTCTCCTTGCTGTTAGACTTGCTGGAACAAAGTAGTTATTTATTTAAATTCTTGTTGACTTGTCAGAAATTGAGGTAACTTTCACATCTATAACTGGAAATAGATTTTTAAAAACAGATTATAATAAATAACAAAATAAAAAGAATATTAGTCATTTTTATTACATAAGTTTTTTTAAACTTTTAAATGAATAAAAACAATGAAATGAATATAAGAAAAGAAATTGTATGCTCAGAGAAAAATATTATTTGCATTGAATGTCTCTGATAACATTCTGTTATCCAAGATATAGAAATTTGACACAACTGTATAAACCAAACATGGTGAAATAGGCGAGGTACTACAAAGTTAGAGAAAAATAAATGTTCCAATTTTCACAATTAACATAAAGAACAGAGATTTTACTCTATAGACCAGTGAACTTGATCATGGGAAAATTCTAGAAGAGATCATTAAAAAGATAATTGGTGAACAATAGAAAGGAAAGAGATGATTACAAATAGATATTCTGGTTTCATCAAAAGCATGTCACTTCAAAGAATAACCTTTATTTCCTTTTTTTTTTGGACAGAATTTCTAAATTAGTAGACCATTTATCTTGGATTAAACAAATTTTTGATAAATTATCTCCCATTATCCTATGGAGAAGATGGAGAGATATGGATTGAATCCTAGAAGAATTCAAAGCTCCTTGAATGACTGAACTCAAAGAGTGCAGGAAGTTCCCAGTGAAGTAATCCACGGATTTGTGCTTAGCCCTGTGCCACATCAAATTTTTATCAGTGATTTGAATAAAAGCATAGATCATCTTATTTGCAGATAGTACAAATCTGGGAAGGATAGCTAACATACTGCACGATAGACTTCAAATCTAAAAGCATCTTTACAGATTAGAGTACTGGATTGAATCTAAAAAGAGGAAATTCTTAGGGAGTCAATGTAAAGTTTTGAACTTGAGTGAATAAAATTCATATCCTGGGTACAAAATAGAGTGATATGGTTAGACAACAATTTGTTCTGAAAATGATACTGAGTTTTTAGTGGATTGAAAGCCAGTTGTGAGCCAGGAATGTGATGTGGAAGCCAAAAAGCTAATTTGATCTTGAACTAGAGGCATAGAGAGGAGATGGACTTATTGTACTCTGACCTTGTCAGACCCCTTCTGGAGTAACATGTTCAATTCTCATGTTACAGTTTAAGAAGAGCATTGGTAAGCTATAGAATATCCAAAGGAAGACTGATAGTGAATGGTGAATGAACTTTAAGTCCATGTTATATATGGATAGATTGAAAAACTTGGTATGTTTAACCTGGAAGAAAAAAAGATTCATTGAGTTTATGGGATCATAAAAACTAAAGCATTTGAATAGTTGATATGTGGAAAAAGGACTAAACTAGTTCTGTTTGTTCACAGAGAGAAAAATAGGAGCAACGATTAGAGTTGCAAAGGTGCCACATGATGTTACAAAAATTTTTTTTATTGAAACTGTGGATTCCTTCAAAAGGTACTGGAAGGCCACTGAGGGCCTTCAAGATGAGTCTGGATAACTATTTGTCTGATATGTTGCAGAGGAATTTCCTTTTATGCATAGATTAAATTAGAGCCGAGCTTTCTTCTAACTTTCATATTCTGTGAGTCTCACATCTAGAGTGTCCATTTTCTTGGATATATTCCTTATTGCATTTTCTATTTTTTCCTACTTTATTATTTTTCCTCTTTAATTCTTTGTTGAGAGCTTTGAATTCTGACCTAATTTCATTCCTATTTTATTTAAAAAGTTTTATTTGTCTTTTAAAATATTCTCGAGTCTCTATTGTTCTACAATATCTTTGTAGTCTACACAATTCTCTTTTATCCAAGAGTTTTGGGTTCATTTTTCTATAATAATTGCTCAATGTGTTCTGGCCTTTCTCTGTCTCTAATTTTTTTTCTCACTGATATTGTTTTGTTTTTATGAACCTTTCTCTGTTGGCTTATTTTCTAATTTATTCTCAAGTTTTCTTCTCAAAACTTGTGGTTTTCTACCTTTTCTCATCTATTTTCCAAATTACTTTTTAAATCTTGACTTCTCCTTCCTTTCTAGCTGGATGGATCTTCAATATATCTTCATTCTTTGGCATCCTGGACTGTGGGGCATCAGGTTATAGCCTAGGATCCTTCCTAGGTCCTTGCCCAGAGCAAATGATTCAGGAAGAGGATTGATTTCAGGTGGGTTCCTAGTCCCCTTTTCTTTATATTAAGAAGTTCTAGGCACCTCTGTACTTCCCTGTCCTCTGTCATTTCAAGAGGTTTCTCTTTACTTCAAGTGGTTGGGTGAATTAGGATCTGTTGTTTAAGGACCAAGAAGTAACCTTTTAGTCAGAAGTAACCTGTCAGTCAGACCCTGAAGCAAAAACTTGCAAGTTTGATTACATGGCTGTTCCCATTGTGGTTGAAGGCTAGGAATGTTAAATGGTAAATATTATTACATTGTGAGGTTTTTGCCTCATGAGGATTTTCTTTCTCCCTAACTTTTAGATTCTGCTTCAGTAAGTCTATTCTGCATTTTTTCCTAAGTATTCACTTTTGGGGAAGTTTGTGGAAAACAACTATTTGATCATCATGTGATCTGTAAATCAGTTTTTAGATCACAACCTGTTTGTATCTTGGATACTGATTAAATTTGATTTAATTAACATAGTTGTGGTCTGGTGTTCTTTGTCTCTTAAGGTCTATTGAGTTTTAATTGCCTCAAGCATCTTGGCACAATAAAATGGAAGTTAGTCATAAGGTTATGTTGTGAAACTTCAGACACATTCTGAAGGGGGTGATTCTGTCTTTGGCAGGGTTGTACAAAAACATATAAGAATAGAGAGAACTTCCTATGATGCCAGGTGATTAGGCAGAATTCTTGATACAATAATATATCACAAAAATGGTTAACAATTATTTAAGAAGGAAAGTTTGACTTAAGTTTAATCTAACTTCATAAATTAAACAATTTATTTATTTTCCTTTTCTGTCCCTAGGAGAATTTTTCAGTCCCTCACATTTAAAATACACACACACACACACACACACACACACACTACACCACACCACACACTTCCCCCAATTATATGTTAAAATATGTTTAAAAAACTTTTTTTTTTAACATTGTGAGTTCCTTATATATGCAATCATGTAAAACATTTCCATATTATTTATTTAGTCTAAAAAGATTTGAAAAAAAGAAAAATAACGAAAGGAAGAAAGTGAAAACTAGCAGGCTTTTGTCTGTTTTCAAATGATATCATTTGTCCTTTGGTATTGTCTTGGATTGTTGTATTGCTGA
This sequence comes from Sarcophilus harrisii, assembly GCF_902635505.1. Classification (NCBI taxonomy): domain Eukaryota; kingdom Metazoa; phylum Chordata; class Mammalia; order Dasyuromorphia; family Dasyuridae; genus Sarcophilus; species Sarcophilus harrisii. Next base: position 476,968,091 of record NC_045428.1, read on the forward strand.
GATAAGCCAAGTCATTCATAGTTCTTCAATGAATAATATTATTTTTAGTGTGTACAATATTCTACTGGTTCTGTTAACTTCACTTTCCATCAGTTCATGTGAATATTTCCAGGTTTTTCTGAAATCATCCTGCTTGTCATTTGGTATAGCACAATAATATTCCATTACAATCATACACCACAACTTGTTTAGGCATTCCTTAATTGATGGACATTCCTTTGATGTCCAATTCTTAGTCATCACAAAAAGAGCTGCTATAAATATTTTTGTACAAATAAGTCCTTTTCTTTCTTTTTCCTCCCACCTTCCTCCCTCTTTCCCATCTCCTTCCTTCCCTTCTTCCCTTCCCTCCCTCCATCTCTCTCTCTGTATCTCTGTCTCTGTCTTTCTCTCCCCTCTTATTTTGATGTCTTTGGGATATAGATCTAGGATTTATATTCCTTGATCAAAGGATACACACAGTTTTATAATCCTTTGCACATAGTTCTAGGGAGCATATCGCTCCCCAGAAAGATTAGTTTAGTTTACAGCTTTATCAATAGCACATTAATGTCTCAGTTTTCCCAAATCCCCTCTTACATCCATCATCTTCTTTTGTTGGTTAAACCAATGTGATATTTGTGAGATGGTACCTCAGAGTTGTTTTAATTTGCCTTTCTCTAATCAATTGTGATTTAGGACATTTTTTTAATATATTATGGATATCTTTGTTTTTTTTGTCTAAAAACTTTCTGTTCATATCCTTTGACCATCCTAGTTGAAGAATGAATTATATTTTTATAAATTTGATTCAGTCTCTAATATTTGAGAAAAGTGGCTTTTATTTTAGATACTTATTGAAAAAAAAAATTCCCCTCCCCAGTTTTCTGCAAAAACTTTTAAATTTTACACAATCAAATTAATGTCTTACATTTTGTAATGCTCTCTCTATTTTCTTCTGTTTTGAATTCTCCCCTTTCTAATTTATCTGATAAGTAAACTATTTTATGCTTTCCTAATTGGTTTATGGTGTTATTCTTTATATGTAATGCATGTATTCATCTTGACCTTATTTTGGTATATAGTGTGAGATGTTGTTCTATAGATTCTGCTATACTGTTTTCCAGTTTTCCCAGTAGTTTTTGTCAAATAAAGAGTTTTTGTTCCAAAGCTTGGATATTTGGGTTATCATATATTAGTTATTATAGCCATTTACTATAATATAATGTATACCTAATCTACTCTACCATTCCACCACTCTGTTTCTTAGCTAATACCAGATTTTTTTCCGGTAAGAATCTTTTCATTATATAGTTTGAAATTTGGTATGGCTGGACCATTTTTATTCACATTCTCCTCCCCCCATTAATTCCCCTAATATCCTTGATTTTATTCTTCCTGATGAATTTTGTTACTATTTTTTCTAGCCCTATACAATTTTTTTTGATAGTTTGTTATGGCACTAAATTAATAGATTAATTTAGATAGAATGGTATTTTTATTTTATTGGCTTGGCCTATCCATGAGTAATTCATATTTTTCCAGTTGTAGTCTGACTTTATTTGTATAAAAATTGTTTTTTAGTTGTATTCATATGGTTCCTGAATTTGTCTTGGCAGGTAGACTTGCAAATATTTTATATTATCTACAGTTATTTTAAATAAAATTTTTCTGTATCTTTTTGCTGGAACTCACATTTATTTTTATCAGGCTTTTTTTTTTTTTTTTAAATAATCTGGAGATGATACAGAGAAGAATTATCAGGGTAGCAAAAAGCCTTCAGATCATGCCATATGAGAATCAGTGGAAAGAACTAGACATATTTATCTTAGATATGAGAAGAAATATGAGTGCTGTAGTGAAATGTACAAAAGGGTGTCATCCCCTTCTGGATCATTGCCTTATTGTAACAGAGGGTCTTTCATAGCTCAATGAAACTATGAGCTATGTCATGCAGGGTTAGCCAAGATAGGTCATATTAGAGAGTTCAGAGAAATAGTCTGGAAAAAGAAATGGCAAACCACTCTAATATCTTTGCCAAGAAAACTCCATGTACAGTGTTAAAATGTTAAAACATATGATACCAGAAGATGACCCTCTCACATTAGAAGATATCCAACATGCTACTGAGAATGGAGGATAACTACAAGTAGCTTCAGAAAGAATGAAGACTGGACCTAAAGTAAATGGAAGCTCAGTTGTAGATGTATCTGATTATGAAAAGGAAGTCTGATACTGTATATCAGAATTGCATAGGAACCTGGAATACAGTATCCATGAGCCAAGATAAGCTGCTATTGTTAAATAGGCCATGGAAAGATTAAATATTGTCATCTTGGGTCTCAGTGAATTTAAATTGATAGAAATTGATGAATTTAATTCATCTGTTACCATGGGCAAGAATTACTTAGAAAAAAATGGAGCAGCTCTTCTAGTCAATAAAATGGTGAGAAAAGCAATCCTGGAGTATTTTCTCAAAAATGACAGCATAATATTTGGTTGATTCAAGGCAAACCACAGAGATACAAATCTATCCTCCAACCACTGATGCCAAAGAGGCCAGAGTTGATCAGTTCTATGAAGATCTACAACATCTAGAAATAATACCTGTTATGGACCAGAACTCTGTACTTGAAACAAGGATTCTTACAAGGTGCTAATTCAGTGGAATTGATAAGACAATGGTTATCTAGTTTAGAATGGTGATTAATAGTTCTCTAGTTCAGTATGACTGATTTAATCTCACAACAAATAATGGTTCCCTAGTGATATAATAATTGGTTTATACTAAGTATACTGTAAATGATCTAATTATAATAGAGCATATTAATTGGGACAAACTCAGAGACACATTCATTCCATTTCCCCCCTCTGTGGTGGCTGGAGACTGGAGCACAAGCCCTCGGACTCAGAGACAGATTCACTCCATCTCACACCACCAGGGTGACCGGCCTGTCCTCTTCCATTTCCTCCACTGAGACCAAGCTAGCCTGGGCCTTAGTCAAGGAGACAATAAAGAATTTGGACTTTAACACCTGGCTATTGACCTCCAAAAAACCACCAAGAACACTACAAACACCAAAAAAAAAAAAAAAAAAAAAAAAAAAAAAAAAAAAAAAAGTCATATTCATCATAGGGGACTGGAGTACTAAAGTAGGTAATCAAAAGATAATTGGAATAACAGGCAATTTTGGCCTTGGAGTACAAAATGAAGCACAGCTAAGATGAATAGAGTTTTATTAAAATAAATCACTTGTTATGGAATAATTTAGATCCATACAGCACAATAATCAAGGCCTATAGCAATCTAGTATTCGATAAACCCCCAAACTCCAGCTTTTGAAATAAGAATTCACTATTTCACAAAAATTGTTGGCAAAACTGGAAAATAGTATGTCAGAAACATGGCATAGACCTGCATCTCATACTCCATACCAAAATAAGATCAAAAGGGATATATGATTTGAGCATAAAAGATGATACCATAAACAAATTAGTGAACAAGGGATAATTTACCTATCAGATCTTTGGAGAAGGGAGGAATTTATGACCAAAGAAGAACTAGAGAATATTATGAAATGCAAAATGGGTAACTTTGATTATATTAAATTAAAAAGTTTTTGCACAAACAAACCCAACAGAAACAAGATTAAAAGAGAAATACAAAGCTGGGAAAAAATCTTTACAGCCAGTATTTCTGATAAAGGTCTCATTTCTAAAATATATAAAGAACTGTTTCAAATTCATAAGAATACAAGTCATTCCACAACTGATATATGGTCAAAAGGTATGAACAGACAATTTTCAGATGATAAAATTAAAGGCCTTTATATATATATGAAAAAATGTTCTAAATCACTATTGATGAAAGAAATGCTAAATAAAACAACTCTGAGGCACCACTTCACATCTCTCAGATTACCTAAAATGACAGGAAAAGATAATGATAAATGAGGGAGGGGATGTGGGAAAACTGGGACACTAATGCATTGTTGTGAAGTTGTAAAATGATTTAATCATTCTGGAGAGCAGTTTGGAACAATGTCCAAAGGGTTATGTGCATACTCTTTGACCTAAGTGCCATTACTGAATCTGTATACCAAGGAAATCATAAAGGAGGGAAAAGAATCCACATGTGCAAAAAATGTTTGTAGTAGTAATTTTTGTGATAGCAAAGAATTGGAAAATGAGTAGATGCTCATCAATTGGAGAATGGCTGCACAAATTGTGGTATATGAAGACAATGCAATATTATTGTTCTATAAAAAATAATGAACAAACTGATTTTAGAAAGGCCTGGAAAATTTACATGAGCTGATGCTGAGTGAAACAAGCAGAACCAGGAATACAATGAATTCATTCAGCAATGAATTTGCAATGATCAATTATGAAAGACTCCGTTCCAATGGTTCAGTGATCCAAAGCTATTTCAGTAAACTGGACAGAAAATGCCATCTGCATTCAGAAATAGAACTAAGAAGACTGAATGTAAATCAACACATGCTATGTTCACTTTTTTTTTTTCTGTTTTTTTCATCTCTCTCATGGTTTTTGACTTTTGCTTCAATTTTTTTCTCCTAACATGATTCATATAGCAAAATGTATTAAAAATGAATAAATTTACTAGAGAACGAAAAAAAAAGATAAATCACTGCTCATAGTAAATATTCTTTTTCAATAATCCAAAAGGCAACTCTACTGATGCTTAATATCAAATCATAATCAGATTGATTATGAGCTTTTCAGCCAAAGGTGAAAAAGTTCTACACACTCAGTTAAAATAAGACCTAGAATTAAAGAGAGCTAAGATCATGAGCTTCTTACTGCAAAAATTAGACTTAAATTGAAGAAAGGAAAAACCGTCAGATCACATAGGTATGACCTAAATAACATCCCTTAAGAATATGAAATGGAAGTAGGATGAATAGATTTAAAGGATTAGACCTGGTAAAGAGAGAGCTGAAGAACCATAGGTAGAAGATAAAAAATATTATACAGTTGACAGCAAACAAAAAGAACAAAAAACCAAAATGACTATTTGATGAAGTCTTTTTCTTTTTATTTGTTTTAAAATTAAATACATTTTTTCAATTACTTATATACAATTAATTTTTTAAAAAAGTTAGCCTGTCACATTGTCAATTCATATTAAGGGTATAGGCCACTAAAGTACGCAGATCATTTTTCATATAAACCTTACTTAACTATAGATTTCTTTTCTTTGCTCACACAGTTGAGAGTTTAAACTCAACTATAAGGCTATATATTTATTCCTTTAAATGTTATTTCAATCATTTCCATGTTCTATCTTAAGATTATGTTGCATTCTGAGGCTATCATTCAATAACTATACCATCTATGCCTTATCTAGATCATTGATGAATATTCTAAATAGCACAGAGGACTGTATGAATCAGTCTTCTATTATATTTTCTGAACCTTCTATTATATTTTACATGAACATTAAGGGAGACCTAGCTGTATTTTTTATATATTTTTTCATGCCTGGAATGAACTCTTTCTTCATCTGAGGATAGATGACCTCCTGTAAGAGATAATAGACTCCTAAATTTAGAACTGAAGAAAAAAAAACCTTGGAGGCTACTTAATTCAACTCTTATTTTGTAGCTGAGGAAACTGAGACTTAGAGTAGTTAAGTGACTTATCCTCAGCTACATGGGTAGTGTCCGAGGTGACAACTAAATGCAGGCATTCCATGCGTTAATTTCAACACTTTATGTCACTAAAATGCCCTATTTCTCTGTTGTGAAAGGCATTTCTAATTAGAAATGGGATGTTTTGTTAAACTGAGGACCTTGGAGCTTCCCTTTAATCCTAAATGTATATAATTCTATCATTTTTTAGAAAGGAGATGAGAAAGATAAGAAAAAAAAAGGAAAGAGTGGAAATAAAAGTGGGATGTATGTCCCAAAGTAGTTTATACATGTGTATTCATTGTCTGTTTTGCGTCAGGAGACAAGGAAGAATAAGCAGAGTTTTTGCCCATGATAAATTTCCTAGAAGTGCAACAGGGAAGACAATGAACAGTGATGGAGCAGCAGAAAAAATAAGAATGTCATTTTCCTTCTTCCTTGCTATTCCCCATCTGCCCATTTACATTTAGCTCCATTTCAAGCACTGCTCCAAACCTTTCCCATTCTTCATTCCATATAGAGTCACTTAGGTTCCCACTGAATAATACCAGACAATCTAAAGAAGGATTCAGATAAAGAAACTGAAAGGCTTGGTGTCTGGTACTGGGGGCTGTATGCTGATAATATGCTGATAAGGCTGAAATAAAGGAATAAAAAGAACCTGATCCCCGATCTTATCTAAGTCAAAGTAGATTGTTTAAAAAACAAAAACAAACAAACAAACAACAACAAAATTTTGCAGCTAAATAGATTTGAGTTCAAATCTAGCCTCAAGCACTTATTTATTGTGTAACCCTGAGCAAGTTACTTAGCCTCTAATTACCATAGTTTCCTCCGGTATAAAATATAGTATCAACTTCTCAGGGTTGTTGTGAGAATCAAATAAGATAACTGTAAAGCTCTTAGGACAGTGCCTGGCACATATCATGTTCTATATAAATATTAGTTATATTATATTATAGCTGTTTGAGACATCCTAAAAAGATTACAGTTCAGCTGCATAGTTGGATTAAGCCTGGGGATAAAGGAATTACACTGGTTGGGCAAGAAGAAGGGTCAGGGAAGGGATTTCAGGAATAGAATTTCACTGAGCTCTTGAGCCTAGAAATCGAGGGCACGGTTCCTCCCTTGGGAAAACAACGCCTGCTGAGATTTGCGATGAGTTTGTTTTTTTTTGTTTTGTTTTGTTTTGTTTTAAAGCTTTTTATTTACAAAATATAAGTATGGGTAATTTTTCAACATTGACCCTTGCAAAACCTTGTGTTCCAAATTTTCCTCTCCTTCCCCCCACTCCCTCCCCTAGATGGCAGGTAGTCCAATATATGTTAAATATGTTACAATATATGTTAAATTCAATATATGCATACATAGTTATACAGTGATCTTGCTGCACAAGAAAAATCGGATCAAGAAGGAAAAAAAACTGAGGAAAAAAAATGCAAGCAAACAACAACAGAAAGAGTGAAAATGCTTTGTTGTGATCCATATTCAGTTCTCACAGTCCTCTCTTTGGGTATAGATGGCTTTCTGAACAATTGGAACTGGTTTGAATCATCTCACTGTTGAAGAGCATCATGTCCATCAGAATTGATCATCATATAGTCTTGTTGTTGCTGTGTATAATGAACTCCTGGTTCTGCTCATTTCACTCAGCGCGAATTTATGAACTAATGTTCATGTAAGTCTCTCCAGGCCTCTCTGAAATCATCCTGCTGGTCATTTCTTAAAGAACAATAATATTCCATAACATTCATATATCATTCTCCAAATGATGGGCATCCATTCAATTTCCAGTTTCTTGCCACTACAAAAAGGGCTGGCATAAACACTTTTGCACATGTGGGTCCCTTTCCCTCCTTTAAGATCTTTTTGGGATATAGGCCCAGTAGAAACAGTGCTAGCTCAAAAGGTATGCAGTTTGTTAACTTTTTGAGCAGAGTTTCAAATTATGAGCTTTTTTCTTATAGCCCTTAGATGGTTTTTCACTCATCTGTCATGTTACAGAAAAAGAAAGAGATAAACAAGTATGGAATGGTGAAAAGAGTAAAGGACTTGGATACAGACTTCAAGTTCTGTCCCTTTCTGGTAATGTAGCAATAGGCAGGTTCTTTATCTTTTAGCTTGGGACAATTATACTTATACTTCCTTTACTTCTGGTCCATACAAGTTCTTATTCTCCTTTAAAGTCTAGGTCTAGAAAATTTGCAAGCTTGTCTGAAAGTAGTTATACAAAAATCACTTTGTAATCTTTAAAGATCTGCATAAAAATTTATGACAATTTATCATAATTATTTACTAATAAAATTATAAATCACTTGCTTAAAATGTAATCTATTTCCTCACTCAGTAGCCTTTAATGGCTACTCAGTGACCAAAGCCCAAAATATTTGGCTTGGCATTCAGTGTTCTCCAAGTTGTTTGTCATTTGTTCTTGAAGAGTACCAAGACATCAGGGAGGTAATGCTATGATATGCAAGTGAATTGGATTTAAGTGAGGGAGGGCTATGCTAGGTCACCTGCTTCACATTCCCCTCTAGAACTCTCCAGGTTCAGTGACAAGATAAAGATCCCAACAACTGGATATGGCCCTGGATGCAATGGGGGACCTTGGCGTTTTTAAGCTAAGGCCTTCAAAAGGTGTTTGACTGAGATTGTGATGGGGGGACCCTGAAACTATCCTGATTTTGGGGTAAATTCTTGAGAAACTCTCCTGTGAGAGGCCTGCCTCAGGAAACCATAATAAAGTGGTTTCATTCTGTTATCTTGGTGGGACTAGTTGAGTTCAGGACCACTCTTACTTAGTTCAAATGTAAGTAATCTCATTTAGCTGGAGATCTAGATTTCTATCTATCCCTATTAAACTGAAGATTGCTTCAGGATCACTCCCAGTAAATGGTTCCATTCTACTGGAAATCTAGGCCTGGGGGCAGTAATCTTATTCAATTGAAACTTCAGTCTCAAATCTCTTTTAAAAGAGCATTTTTGGGGTTCATTTCTTTGCAGAGGGCCAAAAGCAGGAATCATGCCATGCCAAGGAACCTCAATCTCAATCTCTCAATCTCTCTCTCTCTCTCTCACACACACACACACACACACACACACACACACACCCCTTGGTATAGCTGCCTGTCAGGACCCCCTGCCCACTGAAAAAACATCCTTTTCTCAGAGTTAATCCCTCTTTATCTCTCTGCCTGGATTTCTCTGCTAGACCTTTATTTTTCTGTCAGGACCTTGCCATTGAGGAAATCAGTCTCCTAGCAAAAGCTGATTTCTCAGTGCCAATAAACTTCTTTTTCCAGTCTAAGTTTTTGGGTGCATAAATTCTTTTTCAAAGGGCCTGCGCTGACCAGAAGGGGTTCCCACAACTCTCTGCTCTGTGCCAAACCTCATCATTTGGTTCCTTGACCAGGAATCAAAGGGATCCGAATCTCATCAGTCATACCCATTCAGTGATTAAAGCTAGGTAGTAATTGAGGCAAAGAATCTCCTCTCTCACCTAGTTTAAAATCAGTCAATCAATTTGGGAGAGGAAGACTTTCTAGATTTCTGACCAAAGGAGAAATAATCACTATTTACATTCAATCTGACTCAATCAGGACCCAAACAATGACTAAATGGGGTTTGTCCTGAGTCCTTTTGGCAATCAATCAATGAGAATCAGAGTAGTTTTGGTTTATAGTCTAACCTATTTGTCCAACTTTTAGGTGCTATTACATTTCCTTCCTATCAACTCAGTTGGCTCAGGGTCAACAATTACTAAACAAACCATCTTCATTCTTTCCTTCATACCCTTGCTGTTCCTGCATGTTCCTCCTAAGGTTTTCCCTACCTCTTAGCCTAATCTTCAATGCCCAAGTCAAGACCCACTTCTTCTACAGGGTCTTTTCCAATCCTTTCAATTAAAATCAACCTCTTTCTGTAGCATTTGAGGCTTTCTGGTACCCAACAGGTTGGTCAGGAGTCTATATTATATGAAGAATTATTAAAGGAAATAGGGATTTTTATCCTAGATTAAAAAAAAAAAGTTAAAGGTGGTGCATTATAGCTGTCTTCAAGTGTATTAAGGCCTAAAATGTGAAAGAAGGGTCAAACTTAGTCTGTTTTTGTTCTAAAGGGTAAAGTCAGGAAAAAAAGTGTAGAAGGTACAAAGAGATAAGTTTAGGCTTTTTGTCAGGAGGGATTTTCGAACAATCAGAACTATCTCAAAGTAGAATAATATGATTTGAGAGATGAAATATTCCTCCTGGTTGGAGGTCTCAAGGCAAAAGATGGATGTCTGCTTGTTGGATTTGTTAGAATGGCGATTCTCTTTTGAATATAAATTGGACTAGATGGATGACATCCATTCCAACTTCCAAATTCTGTGATTCTGTTGTCATATAAGTGTTTATCTAATTTTTTATTTCTATAAATTTCTTTTGAAGTAGGAAATGCCCTCTCTCTTTCTCTTCCAAGGTGAGAACATATAATAGTCAGTAAGAACAAAATAAAATAAAACTTCAATTAAAGTGATGGGAGAGATAGGAATAGGGTGGATTTCCACTTGTCCCTTGATTGCTTTGGAATTGTCTAGTCACAGATCAGACAAATTGATCTCCCATTCTCTATTTGCCCTGGGTGGGAGTTTAAGGTTTTAAGATTGAGAACCTAGTACCTAATACCGGACAAAGAGCAGCATAACAAATATTCATTGAGTTGAATTGAGAGTTCTGTTTGGTAACCAGGTAAAAGTCAATAGGTCAGTGAGGAGCTGGGGAGTAAGCCCCTTGCCCTGAAGCCTAGTAGAAGGCTGGGGAAATAACCTGCCTCTTTGTAACCAGAGTCGGTAACATACTTTCACAGGACTACTGGAATAGTAGCTGCCAGCTGCCAAATTTCATCCATAGTTGACCCTAACCCTTTTTCCTAGTAATATACCAGAAGATATTACTTATCCTCAAGAATCCCAGTTCTGGAAAACCTTACACTTCCCTGATGTCTTTACTCTAGAAACAATTCAGCAAGCACCTGGCACTATGAAAATGGGCTTCACCTGCTTGACTGGATACTCCTATTTGAAAGGGCTAGGTTTTCAGCTTATTCTTACTAATAGGCAAAGTACAGATTCAGAATCCTAGATCTAGAGTTGGAAGGGAATTAGGAAGCATCTATATTATTTTACAAATGAGAAAACTGAGACCCAGAGAGATTGCCATTTATTTTCTCTTTGATGTTATCTTCAATCTGTCCTACACACCCATACACCCCCAATGCCTCCCCCATGAAATTTGTAGAGTTGTTTACACATTTTCTCTCTAATTAAATGGCAAATTTCTTGAAAGCAGGGGATACTTTTTGTTTTCCTTGTATCCCTACTGCTTAGCACACTGTCTGGCACATAGTAGGCATTTTAATAAATGTTTGTTATTATTGACTTACTGAAATATCACATATGTGGTAAGTAGCACTGGAAGCCCTTTTATCTCTGTGGGAAAGAATTCTTCAGCCAGTCTCTTTGGCTTCTTCACTTTTCAGAGACTTTTATAACCTCTCACACATTTATAGCCCCAAAGGTGAGCACTGATTTTCTTGTTTGCACTAGGATATTAGAGCTCTCTCCATGGAAGTAATTGTTAGATATTCTAAGCACTGAGATGCTGGGAGTATCCCTAAAATGAGAACTCAAACAGAAGAGAATCAGAGGAAAGAAAGAGAAATGAAGCAGCAGGTGAAAATTAAAAATATCAGAAATGAATATTTTCCACATTAAACTTTTTTCTGATTTAGAACTTGAGTATAGTACTGGAGAAACTGAGTCAAGATAGAGATTAGAGAGGATTTTTAATATTTTAATAGTGGATAGAAGGACTGGCAAACCGTATTAGTCAGCCGGGTGGATTGGACTCTTGTTGCAAAACATCTAATGACAAGCAAGGGATTCCAGAGACTCTTATAGGGCTCCAGTGATCAGGGAAACAAAGGCAAGGCAGGATAGAGTACTGGTGACCATAACTTTTCAGTTCTGACGGGTTGGAGGTGAAGAAGGAAGGATCATAAATTCTAATAAGTGAAGAAGCTAGAGACAGGATATCTGAATCAGAAAGTAACCAAGTGTTTGAGATAAGCCACCTGGAGTTTTATGACTCTTTGGAATGTTAGAGTGGCTAGGATTCCCAGCCCTAATTATCTCAGTCCTAATAGTCAGGAAGTGGGGTGGGATTACCACCAGGGAAATTGAGGCAGGGAAACTGAGACATAAAAAGAGGACCTTAGAGATCCTCTAGTTCAATGCTTCCATTTTACAAATGAGGGCATTGAAGCCCAGAGAAATTATTTTGTTTGATCAAAGTCAGATAAGATAAAAGTGGCAGAAATGGTATTTGAACCCGAAGTCTTCTGATGTAGCACACTTAGATCTGTTTTCTCTACTGGACTAAGCCTTGTTTCAAGATCTTAGTGAAACTTTGATTAAGAAACATGAAACTACATGCAACTTATTTTGTTTTAGTTTGCATGCAAAATTTGAGCCAAATGGATGTTATCCCAAATCTTCTGGGAATTATGTGATCAAAATGGAAAGCCTTTTATATAGCATGTGAACATAGTACATGGAAAAGTTGAAATTTTTAGGCAAATTTTTACCATTTCTTTGTTTTAGAGATACCTTTTCAGGAAAGGGTCAGAGTTGTGGTTACCTTAAGACAGTAGTTTCCAATGTTTATATAGCAATGTCCCCTCTTCTTTTAAATTTAATTAATTAATTAATTTATTAACAAAATATAATTTTGTACTTTCTTCCACCATTTTTCCTAAGGCAATTTATGCAACTAACTTTCTTAGCTCATATTTTTTTCCAAATATATGTTTACTTTGGTTTTTGTAATAACATAAAAAGGAACCTAAAATAGACATCAAAACAAGCATTCTTATTGTCCTTTTGTGTGTTGTATCTATACTCTTTTGGAAATCTGATGAAGCTTATGGATGCCTTCTCAGAATAATGTTTTTAAATGGAGAAAATATATAGAATTACAAAGGAAACCTGCAAATCAGTGTTTGAGTTATTCTGGAGTGTATATTTCCCTGGGGAAGATTTCTACTATAGGCTATGTTGAGTGCTTTGGTAGATAGATCTTGGGAACAAAAACCCCAAGGGATTTGAGCAATAATGACTCACCAGGTCAGTGTCAACTGCATTCTTAACAATACTTTTTGTGTTCTTCCCCATTCTTTTGGGAGTGCCAGGGTCATGGGACCATGGTAGTTAGAGGTTGTGGATCTCATAGATCTTGTGCCTGAGTTTATGGGAGTGGGAGAGGTAGTTGTTAGATTAGATAAGAATATTATTCCCTCATCTGTGTCAAATGTTTGACTGGAAAAGGGCACTAGTTTCTAGTGGCCATTTGTATGGATTTTATAATCACTGTAACGCTGTGAGAAATAGTTGGAGCAGGTGTAATTTTCATTTTACAAAAGAGGAAAATGAGACACATAGACTAAATAATTTGCCCATAATTTTACATAAAATTAGTTACAGAATCAAGACTAGGATTATGGCTTTAGTATTCTTGCAATAGTGTTCTGGCATTCTAGGAAGGATCCAGTTCGCTTCAGTCTTGCTGACTGGTCATTATTGAAGGAATTTGTCTCATTTTTGATCTGATCCAGGGGCCTTTATTTTTGGCATCAGGGCTTTTGCCTTTCACCACTTTCTAAACTTTGTCTGAGGTTTAAAACCCAAAGTAGAAGTACAAAACCTCTTTTACTCCATCTTCTTGAATCTAAACACCTCTTTACTATTAGAAAACTTTCACCCAATTGCTCCTTGTTTTCTCTCTCTCTTCATGTCACTGTCACCACATTTAGATGCTTTATTTTAGCCTATTATGGCATCTTCAATTTTTTGTCTTTTCATCCCTGCCACCAGGCACAAGAGAATATTTCCTAGAATTTACATACAGATTGAGAAATAATACATTATGGTACGGCAGTTAGAAGTGTATAGAAAGAAATCAACTTAATCTATTTAGCAAAGGTATTCTCGAACTATACTGGCTTTTTTCTTTTCTTTGCAAGAGAATGGAGAATTCTAGTCTTCTTTCTAATACATAGTGTTTGATAACTAGAATATTCTAGATTAAATTCAGTAGGCTATTCTATAATCTATACCACATTTTCATATAATTAGGAAGTTGAAGGGAGGACAGTTTTGAGTAACAGGCTGAGTAAAGATCTTCCTTTACTCCTACTTAATCATTGACCCATTTTCCTTATCATTCAAGAAAGTTAAGGAAATAGTTAAAATGAAATCTCAATAAGTCAAAGTAAGATAGCACCAGTCATCTGGAACTCTCCAAAGACAATTCCTTTTCTTTGTGTAATAGTCAGCAGACTATTTGTGGCTTATTTGTTACTTACTGTATATTGAAACCACTAATGCAACCTCCACTTTGGGGCTATTCCTATCTTAAGAAGAAACATTTGCGTTAAATAAAGTGTATTTTAACTTTGCTACATTTGCTCATTTTTTTTTTTTATTTAATAGTTTCTTTTGAAGTTAGGCAACTAAGTGGGTTAGTGAATAGATTGCAGCATATGTAGTCAAGTTCAAATATAGCTTTAGATACTTAATAGCTGTGTAAAACTGGGCAAGTATTTATCCTCTCTTGGATTTAGTTTCCTCATCTCTAAAATGAGCACCTACTGCTCAGTGTTTTAAAGATAAAATATTATTAAAAGCATTTTTCAAGCCTTGAAGTACTACACGAATGCATAATGCATAATGAATATTAGTATAACTTTGAATCTAATAGTAATTATTAGTAGTTTATAACTGCTTGTAACCTCTTAGCTGGCTTTTCAAAAATTCAAAAGTTTTTTTTTTTTTTTTGCTGCTATTTCATGACTTTTGTGAAAAGCTTCCTTCCTCCCCTTCACCTCCATTCTTTAAGACAATGGTAGTTTCAGGGGCAGCTAGGTGGTGCACTGGCTCTGGAGTCAGGAGGATCTGAGTTCAAATCTGACCTGGGACACACTTAATATTTCCTAGCTGTGTGATGTTGGGCAGGTCACTTAACTCTAATTGTCTCAGAAGAGGGAAAAAAAAGGATAACAGTAAAAGACAATGTTAGTTTCTTCCCAAGTCATTTTCAGAATAAAATGATTAGAACTTACAATGAACAGGCTTCCCACTCTGAGATAACAGCTACCTCCCATGGTTACTGGATTTGTGTCATCTTTAGGCTAGTCATGAGAAACTTCCCAACATAGATCTTTCTTCAGATAAGTCACCTGTATTAGGGGTGACTGAGGGTATTAAATTTGTGCCATTGACGAGATATACAGAAAATTCATCATGAGTTTAGAAGCTCTTTATGAATTCCACCTAATTAAAACAGAGCATCTCCTTTATGTAACCAATGAACATTCGGCCTCAAGTTACACTCTGCTGAACATGTATTGTTACCAAAGTTTGTTAGAGTGCTGTTTCCAAAAATTCTTTGCTGCTCACCTGCCTGCTTTTCCTCTACAGACATAAGAGCTGATGAAATTTCATTGCAGGATCAGGAATATTAGAGGTAGTCCAGTATCTTGGGATCCAAACAGCTGTGTTTTGTTCTTCCATAAATCTCAATTGGATATCTGATTTTGTATTGGATTCTGCCTTCACTTTCTAGTGACATTTTGGCAACACCATCACCTTGTCATTTAATTTGAGATCATTCATCACTAAATATTAAAGGAAAAACAAAAGAGATGGATAATCTCTCCATCCTTGGAAATTATCCTCCTATACATGAGATACTGCCCTTGTGTCCACCTCCATGTTGAGCTCATATTATTAAGCCATTTAATGCCTTCATTTGAAGAAGCTTTTCAAGTTTTTTTTTTTTTTAAAGACTGTCATTTCTTTACTATTTACAACATATTGGTATATACTCTTTCTCTTTCTCTCAAGTACCTCAAAATGAGATTATAAAGTGTTACTTATAATCATGTTTCTTGTTGCCCTGGAACCTAGGATGGAATTGGCTCTGCTGAATCCTTGACTGACATCTCTGAGGAAAATGTATGAGCCATTTCCCCATGAACTTCAGGTTTTTGTGTGTGTGTGTGTGTGTGTGTGTGTGTGTGTGTGTAGTGTTTCTTCTAGTTTCATTTACAAAGGTATAATTCAATTTCTCTAATAATGTATGAAACTTGTCATTGGTCAGAAATTTCACATTTAAAAGAATCAGTTATTAAATTAATGCCTATAAATTGTACAAAACCTGCATGATTCTTTCTTTTGTTTCCTTTTTTTTTTTTTTTTGCTATTCTTCTACCACCACTGAAAAAAACAGAAAAAGGTCACAGAAGACTAAGAGCCATTTAAAATTTTTAACCTGTATAAGTTGCTGCAGCCAAAAATTTTATGGTTTAGTTGCATACTTGCTGATGATGAGCTGATTCATATGTAACAAACAAAATCTTCCACTGATCATCTAAGTTAAAACCTTTTAGACTTGGTAGAATTTCCCCTCATGTGTGTTACATCAACATAGACATGAAAACTCAAAGTAGTTCATGCTCCATCAATGATTAACATGGAAATAAGACTTTTCTGAGTATTTCTCTTTCTCTAGTATATTCTCTAAGATGGCATTATGATAATGCCATTATTACAGTCTTATTAAATCCTTGTTATCTTCATTTTACCAAACAATTCTTCCAGAGTCCAGATTTGCAGTTCCCTTTATTATTTTCTCTATCTCTGAAAAGATATCATTATCAGCAAGATAAAATATACAAGTGTGTCATCAGGGACTTGATCATTTCCCTTTCGCCCCAAAATATATTCTATTCAACAGAAATTACTTTCCAACATTTAGAGCATTCCATAAATGTGAGTCATTGTTACTATTGGTTGAAATGCCTTTATTTAACTAAACATTTTCTACTTACATTTATACTGAAGCCAAGTGCATATTGTATGTGAATTATTTTGCCCCTATTTTTCAGCTGGGAAAGGTGATGAAGAAACAACATGACAACCACAATTATATTCTTTCTTTTTGTTTGGTAAATGGCCAGATGGTTCTTTCAGTGTATATAACATACATATCTAGGGATTGAGAGTGCTGTGTCATAGCATAGACATGATTATTCCAAAGGATACTTGTGCCTTTAATTTCTGATAAAAAATCACCTGGGAAATAGCTTGGCATGCTGTACAGGTTCCTAAACTGTTTTGTGCTGGGATCCCCTTAGGGAATCTAATCAAATCTATCGTCCCCTTCTCAGAATCATGTTTTTAAATGCCCAAAATAAAATACATAGTATTGTGAAGGAAACCAGAAGAAATATAGTTATTTAAGAAAAAAAATAAGTTTAGAGACTCCAGATTTAGAATCTCTGTAGTGGCTAAAGTAAAAGCTTTGAAATTAGAAAGACCTAGCTTTGAGCAGATCTCTGTTGCATATTTACTATGTGACTCTGGGAAAATTGCTTCACTTCTCAGTGACCCAAGTAATTCTCCAGGGCCCAATATACATTGATAGAGGGAATTCCCTTACTGGGCTTTCC
Organism: Sarcophilus harrisii; assembly: GCF_902635505.1. Taxonomy (NCBI): domain Eukaryota; kingdom Metazoa; phylum Chordata; class Mammalia; order Dasyuromorphia; family Dasyuridae; genus Sarcophilus; species Sarcophilus harrisii. The sequence goes on from NC_045428.1 coordinate 476,985,271, forward strand.
TTTACCAATAGAGTCTCAGGTTTGAAGCAAAAAAAAAAAAAAAAAAAAAAAAAAAAAAAAGGTACAATTTTATTATTATTTTAACTTAGAGGCTTAATATTGTCTAATTTTTCAAAAGTAAAACTCCAAAATCTGCAACCTTCAATATTAGTTAGGTGAAGGATGAAGCGGGCCCTACTTATCTCAAGGGATGTTACAATCTATTCCAAAAAAGTCTCCCCTCACAATGAATTTTAATTGACAATATGCCATTGTAAAGAAAAGGAGAAGGTCATGAATTCAATGAATAATAGAAGAATGACATAGCTTTCAAAGTATTCTATTAGCAAGCGGCCATTTAGCATGTTGTAGACAAACTGCAGCAGTACCAACAAGAGCCTTTGTTTTGGGTATTTCACTGAAATGCTTTTAAAGGAGGTTGGTTCACCATCTTGCAGGAGGCAGTTACTTACACTTTGCCTTAAGCCATTGGAGAAGGAAACAGCAAATTATTCCTCTCTCCTTGCCAAGAAAATCCCATGGATAACATGGCCAATGATGGCTATTACCTTATTGCATAATGTATGGTTTATCACTCATTGTATAACCAATGAACTAGCATAATTACTAGCTAGCATAATATAAACTAGCTTTTATGCAGTTAAGAAAATTCCATGTAGGAGGCTTCACATGGGACTAATATCACTTATCTAGTTTTGGCCAGAGAAATTCAATAAAAAGCTTTAAAAACTATTTTCTCAAGCCCTCTCCTCTATTTAAAATAGAAAGTCAGGATGGTGCATTGTACTTGCAAGGTACCAATACCACCAGAGAAATGCCTTTATGCATAGGGTTGACCCCATATAGAAAATATGGCAAAATATGGACTAAAGCTACCCAGAGCCAGAATATGTGGAAGGATTATGAGAAGACTGGATGGATGGGGTATTTACAACTGTAATAATAGAAATTTTTTTTTCAAAAGAGGGTAATCCTATGCAAAGAGATTGCTTTCATTGCCAAGAAAATATAAAAAGGAAAATCCCTCGCTTTAAAAAAAATTTGAAGGAAGATAATCAACTTTACTCCTCACCATTGAAAAATGGACATTAGAAAACATGCTTAAATTGCAGGAGGAAAAAAAAAAACTCAGGTTAAAAGTTAGTATAAAGTCTATTGGGATTGTTTAACGTTACAGAATACAATATGAAATGACTCAAATAACAAATTTTACAGTGTCCTACAAATCTTAATGTGCTGAATAAGTGTTAGTTTTTACTTTCTTAAAGACTTTTTTTTTTTTTTTTTTTTTTTTTTTTTTTTTTAGAGATTTAGGGAACTAGATGATGTCATTTAAAGAAGATATCATTTAGTATAATTCTGCCTGATATCAGAAGGTGATTATGAGTCTGACCTACTAGTTCATAGAGCTATTACTTCAGAAGCTACCTATTTTAGTCCCATCATTTTACTGAAAAAGTAAAAGAAGCCCAATGAGTTTAAATGACTTGCCCAAGATCACATAACTAGTAAACATTTGAGGCAGAACTTGAATCATAACTCTTTGACTTCAGATCAGATTTTTCCATAGCCCTGCTTTCTTGTAGAGTTTTTTCCAGGTTTATATTTCTAGCTATTATTTTCACAAAATTTCAAAGCTGTCATGGTCTTCTTGGGCCACCTAGGACAACCTATTAGAAGAATCTCTTGCCCAATATACCGGAAAGTACCAGCTTTTGTTTGAAGATCTCCATTGATGGCAATACTTTTCTCCTATTCCCAGCCCCAGATAATCTATTTCACTTTTAAGTAGCTTTATTAGCTAGTTGTCCTGATACCAAGTCTAAATTTGTTCCTTTGCAACCTTTACCCCTGTTATTCCTAGTTATTTCAAAGTCCAAGCAGAAGAAATTTAGCATCTTTCACTTGACAGTTCTTCAAATACTCAAAGAAAGCTTCTGTGTCCCCTCTGAGTCATCTTTTCTCTAGTCTAAACATCTGTAGTTCCTTCAACTGATCTTCTTTTTAAGTCTATAATTCACACACTAAAAAAAATAGTTTGATAGAAGCCAGTCAATACTAAACAGAAAAGAAAAATGAGGAAATACCTTAATAAAACATTTTTGTTGGCTTTAGATTTCCTGTTACAAAGTGTCCTTCTTAGTCTTATATGGTAATTCACAACTTTGCCTGCCCTTATCTGTTTCAAAGACCATTAAGCACTAAATTGGAAAAGCAAACAAACAAACAAAAGCAACCACATTGTAATTTGGCTATATGGCTTTTTTAATAGTAACAGGACATTTAAAAAAAATGCACAGCAAATTGCAGTAATGCAAATGCCAATTGCCTATGTTGACAATGCAGCCAATAGTTTTTCTAGTCAATGAAAACATTTGTCATATGTATCAGGATACCTTAAGAGGCCTTCCTCCTGATAAGAAACAACAGACCAAAGTTTCTTAGTAAATCAAGGGAAGGGAAAATTGAGATATTAATTTGGGGAATTCATCCTGATCACTAAAATGCTACAATAAATTAGCTGAATCTGACACAGTATGAACTCATTGAATTAATGATGGTGATGGAATCGACAAGTTCAATTTTCCTTTTCACTGAGTAGTTTCTTTTGCTACCACTGTGTAAGTCAGTGCTCTCTAAAATGTCAGCCTCTCCAGGATGAATTCTATCCTACATTATGCTTCTATTCTCATGATCCAGTCGTCAGCTCTTTCCAGTAATCTTCATACTTTATGTTCTTACTTAGCAACCAATCCAGGAACTAGATTTCACCACATTAACCACATCTTCCTTCTCTATATCATATTTATAGGCTTTTGGTCCTGAAAAGAAGTAAAGGTAACCTAAAAGAGATAAATTGAAAGTTTGGTAATAACAACAACAACAACAAAAAATGGTCTAAGAATGTATAAATGAGAGAATTAGTAATGTTTCTAAAATTGGTATTGCTTTAATGGGCAACTGAGAATTTGTCAGGTGGCATGTCGTATAAACTCTTTTAGGCTGGCTTTTAATGGTTATTATAATCTGGTCTTATTCCACTACTCTTTAAAGTGATCCCGGTGATGTAGTAGGGCTGCTCTGTTACAAAGTTTCTTAAACTGTGAGCTATAACTCATGTGGGACCATGTAACTAAATGTGGGGTCATGAAATTATTATCAGTGATTGTCTGATTTATAAATCTATATAACAGGGATCACATAAAAATTTTTAGGGAAAAAAGGGGTTGCTAATGGAAAAAAGTTTAAAAAGCCCTGCTCTGTCTAGTGTCCCCTTCCCATGTCATAGTAAAAATATTATTACAACCTGATTTGGAATCAGGTGACTCATTTTCCTGAGTTCAAATATGAATTCAGGCCTTATTCTGTGACCCTAAGCAAGTCACTTAACCCTGTTTGCCTCAATTCTTCATGTGTAAAATGAGCTGGAGAAGGAAATGGCAAATCCATTATCTTTGCCAAGTATCTTTGCCAAGAAAACCCCAAATGGGATCACAAAGGGTCAGATACAATTGAAAAATGGCAGAAATTAACATGTCAGATACTATGCTAGTTGTTGGGAATAAAAATAAGAATCCAAATAATTCTAGAATTATAGAATCATAGAATTTAAGAGCTGGATAGCATTCAGTGGCCAAAAAGTCCATCCCATAGACGAAAGGAACCACTACTAAAAAATACCTTCTAAGTGGTCAACTATCCTCTGCTTAAAGACTTCTCAGCAGGAGGAACCCACTACCTCTCCAGGCAGGTTATTCCATTTTGGGGCAGATTAACTGTTAGGAACATTTTCTGACATCACACCTAAATTCACCTCTGCAGCTTCCATACAACATTCTTGACTTAGCCCCATGTAGTTCTTTTTTTGATCTAGTCCCTTTTATCATATATATATATATAATATAGCTTATACTGTGGTCCTTCTGTGCCTTGGCTCATATGATTTTCCCTTGTATATAACTCCAATGAAATCTATTCCATTTACACATTCCCTAGTCATTATCCTGTTCTTTAGGGCCCAGTTCAAGTCTTATCTTCTAAATGAAGTCTTCTGCTTCTCCAGCATATATACATTGATCTTTCCAAATGGGAAATTATCTAGTATAACCCTCTCATTTAAAAGTAGAAAGGACTGAGAGGAAAGGAGTGACTTACCTAAAGTCACACAGATAATAAGTAACAAACTCAAGATTTGAAATCAGGTTCATGGACTCTGAATCCAGTAGTTCTCTTCTGTTATAGCATGCTGGAGTCCCAGTTTCTCATCACTAGGTACTGATTTCCTAGTCTTCTTTCATGTCCCAACTGATTCTTACCTTCTTTAAGAAACTTTTCCCATCCCCCTTAATATTTATATCTTCCTTTATTGATCATTTCCTATTTATTGTTTGTATTTTCTTTGTATATAGTTGTTTACATGTTTTCTTCCCAATTAGACTGTGTGTTCCTTAAGAGCAGATAATGTCTTGAACCTTTCTTTATATTCTCAGTGTTTGGCATAGTACCTGGCACATAGTAAGTGCTTCACAAATGGTAGCTGATCCACTATAGTGTTTTGTGCTGTGTTGTTCTTTAACTGTTACATTTGTGCTAGTTTTTCTCTGGTGGATATTTAATTTTTAAAAAGTTGCTATTTTTTGTTATATCATCTTCATTTTGGGACTCTCAACCCCCTCCTATCAAATAACAATCCTTTATGATTTTTTTTTTAAAGAGGGGAAATCAAAGCAGTTTGGAGGAATATTTCCAATTAAGGGTGGGGGCTATGTCTAATAATGATAACTTGAATTTATATAATGTGAGATTTGATTTGGTGAGGTTTTGTAGGTAATTCAAGTAATATTACATTAATGTTACACATGAGGAAACTGTGATTTGGAGAAGTTAAGTCAGTGACATTTAACTATTAAGTGTCTGAAATAGGGTTCAAATGCAAGGCTCCTGATTCTCTAAGTCCATTATTACTCAACTCTTTCATATTTTCTTATACTTTGGTACCATTGTTCCCACCAATTCAATAGTGGTTGACTTATTGAATGTATCTGCCTTTTTTGAATTTTTCCGTAAGAAGAGATAGAGCAGTACTGTTAGTTTATGCACAGATCCTAAGTCAGAGTCTAGAATCCTAGGGATCTGGTCAGCTACCTTTAAATAACATGTCAAACAATTTATATGAACCAGTCTTATATTGTGCTAAGCAGAACCTAGAACCTTAATCTTTTTTGTCATGAATTCTGTGGCAATTTAGTGAAACCTATGAACCCCTTTTTCAAATAATATTTTTAAATGCATAAAAATACATAGAATTGCAAAAGATATCAATTATATTGAAATACACATGTATTTTTTCCTATCCAAATTCATTGAATTCTTGACATCCTACTTTAAATCTTTTTCTGAAATGGCATCTATCTCAGTTTTGATAAGGTACTCACCATTCACTTCAACAGCAGCATCAATTTTGCCAGTTATTCCTGAAAATTCTTCTTCAATATTCTTTGGGTAATCTTTTTCCATTTTCCTTTTTACTTCATCATAACTAGACAAATAAGATATTTCACAAATAAAACACATTTAAAGGATCAATAAAAGCAATCCCAAAATAAGACTTTTTGGACACTTAGAAGTAGTTCTTGATAGAAGACTTCCATGTATTTAATTAATGACATCCCTTGTTTTCATACTTGTCCTTTAAATATAAGGCTAAATTTTGCAAAACACTTTGAAACAATACCTTTGATATCCACAATGCATTAGGAAGGAAGTAGAATGTGTTCTACTTTACTCACTTTACAAATGATAAAGCTCAGATTCTTAGAGGTTAAATAATCTTTGTAAAGTCACTCAATGAAGTTTTAACTACATTTATTATTCCAAATAAATTAGAATTTAAATTGGAAATAAAGTTCTTTTTATTTTTTAAGCACCGTTGTTTCCTACCAATCTTGTAACAGTAACAAAGAATGGGAAATGAAGATAATCCAGCATAGTTTATTCTTGATGAACTCATGATAGATAGTTTGTAGTAATGACCAATTTCTTTCCAAATGCTTACCAACTACTTCCTTTAGTAATTCTTCCTTAGTTTTAGAATTTTGCTAGGAATCTTCAAGAAGCTAGTGGGTCTTTATAGTTGATAGTATTACTAGGGTTGGACAACATGGGAAAATTCTTGTGTTATTCCATGTAGTTTTCATTTCTTTGTTCATGATTTAATTATTTTACTTTTGGTAAAACATCATATTGGTCCTTTTTATCTTTATATCATAGCTCCTACTTCAGACTGAATTCTTCTGCCTTGTGACAAAGAAAAAAAAAACTACTCAAAATCATCTGATAGTGACTGTATCTGATAATATATATCATATGCTATACTTTTTTTGATGGAATCAATATATTTTATTTCCTTTCATTGGGACCTCATTGGCCTTGCAACTATTGAGTTCAGTTTTATTTTAGTGATCTTTTCATTTGCACTGTTTGTAGGCATGATTCATAATGCTCCCATAGTATTACTTATTTTGCTCTACATTAGTTCTGATAAATATTCCCATATTTCTCTGAATTCTTTATATTTGTAACTTTTGATTGCATAATAATATTCCACAGTATTCCTCTATTTTGAATTTTAAGCTATTTCGCAATTAAAAGGCTCCTACTTTGTTTTTAGTTCTTTAAACACCAAAAGTGTTATGAATATTTTTGGCATCTATTGGAACTTTCTTTGTTGTTGTTTTTTGTTTTTGCTTTCTTGGGGGCATTTGCCCAGTAGTCAAATCATTGGATGGAAGCATATGGACTGCTCGTAATTTTCTAGCTATAAAGATCACTAATAAATAATGAAGTTAATAAAAATTAACTTCAGAAGCAGGCCAGCTCTGGGCATTTCCATGGCAGAAGTAGAAGGCATTAACAAGTATTGCCCCCATTATTCATTTGTCCTCAAGGAGTTGCTTGTCTTGCTACTTCCTCAAGCTTCAGTGTTACTTTATTGCACTTAAGCTCATGAAAATATTCCCAAAATATCCAGGAATGGGTTTTTATGATTAGGTAAAGTTTGTTTAGGTTCTGGGGGAAGAACTATAGGGGAAGAGTATATTTGAAATTACCTGAGGAAATTCATTTCCAATAACTTCCTTGATGTAGTGAGAAAAAAAATGAGCTAAATAATGAGAAGCATAAACGAAAGTATATATTTAATCTTTCCCAAAGATCGTGTAGGGAGGCAGTGAGGTTTTTTCCATTGGCTGAAATACAACACTGACCCAATGAGGTTTTGCTGCTAACAGATAAGATTGATGGAAGTAGAATTAGGGGGTTAGGTGCCTAGAGAAATATTACCTTGCCACTTGAACTTAGCTTATATGAAAATTCATTTTCATCCTATTCCAGAGGAGATTTTAGACATATTTAAACCTGTTAGATACTTATCTGTAACAGAAGGCTGCCAATACCTAGACATAGAACAATCTTATCCTGGGGGCATTTTATATTTTGTTAGCTGGATATAGTAGATATGATTAAAGAACTGTTCACTTTTCCTTAGGGGAAGAGGATCATGTATTTGGAGTCATTTTTTTTGAATGCGAAGAGATAATCTCAAAAACTGGCGTAAGGGAGCCAGGTCCAACAGAGACTATATTTAGTAACCAATAGCTACCAAGAGATTATCTTAAACCAAGAGAGCCATTTCCACATTAACTAATCTGAGGCCAGAGAAGCAACATCTAGTAGAAACAGAATGTCTAGTAGTTATCAGTAGACGATTCAAGCATATTGGGAACAAGTAGAATAACTCACCCAGAACAGGTATTACACCCAATAGAAAGGAGTCCCACTGAGAATAGTTTAATGATATAGACAAAATATCACAGTAGTCTGGTGACTACTGTCATGGAGACATGACTTGACATGTGTCCTGGCTACAAGTGTTTTCTCTAATATAAAGTATATAAGTACATATTTATTATATGTATTATATATAAATGTATAGATAAATATAAAATAATATTAAAGATGGGAATGTACCTCATGGATGATCCTTATTTATATCCATTATCCTCACAGATGATGATGAAGTTCATATTTTGTGGTATAATGTGGCTCAGGCTTATGGGGAAATGCTTTATTTTAATTTTTGTTACTATGTTATTTCATTTAGAATGTTTTAAAAATTAACCATAAGGAATAATAAAGATAGTGAGTTGATCCATAGGCACGTCAATTGAGATGTCTTTTTGAGAAACAAATAGTAATATGATACCATTGAACTGATTGCAGAACACAGAGGAAGAGAGAAGGGTGTGTGTGGGGTAGGTTGGGGAGCAGAGGTACAGCCACAGGGTAGATGATCAGCACAATGATAGGAATTGCTGAATAAATGTATCTAGTAGTTTGGGGACCAACAAAATATAGCATGTTAGTTGACTTTGCATTCACTTACTAATCAATCACAATAGCTTACCCAAATCAGGAATTTCAAAGCTAAGTGGATTAACTCTCCCAAAAGACTTGGTACATTTTTTTATGGTCATCTGGTGTGGGGTGCTATAATGGTTGGGGAAAAATTGCAAGGAAGATGGCAAGATGACTATGATAGATAATAAATGGGATATGAAGCATTGTTTGGGTTAGTTTTCTGGGGCCAAATAAGTATAGAGGTCTAATTTAATCAAAATAATTTTAAGCTCCTTGAAAGTAGGTAAGGTATAGTTAAAAAAAATGTTTTTATCTCTAGCCTATGAGACTGTCTTGCACATAACAAATATTTCAAAAATGATTCTTGAATGGAGAGTGCTAATAGATGACAAACAAATTTAGGAAGAAAGCGGGAGGATGCTAAAGATAAAAAACTTATTTCCTGATTTCATCTGGGGAATTCATTCAGGATAAAAAAATGGTCCTAAATTGAAGAACTTAAGTTTATGCTTTTATTACTGTAATTCAGGTACATTATAAATGAAATGGGATTTTATATTATCTCCCAGGAACCTACCACATATAATTTGTTTCTGGGGGGAAAAGGTCCAATGATGGCTGGTGACTACTGAGTACATAGTGTCTCTTGGGTATTACTTTCTTATACATACTAACTTCTAGGTCCCTACATTCAGGGAAATCTGCTAGGTCAGAGTGGCTAGAACATCTCTCAGCAAGGGCATGATTATATCTTTTCAGTTATAGAGATCATAGAGCAAAAACTATGCATAATATAGGATAGAAGTAACTTTTCTTTTTTGACCTTTATGTAATGACATTGTATCCCTATATGATCAGCCTTAAGTAATAAGCTCATGTGTGAATTACTTGGGACAAACAATTTTTTTCAACATCAAGGATCATGCCTGTATTCAATTGACATTAGTCTATTTCAGGACAAATGATGTTGACCTTCAAAGAGAAACCATAATGATCTGGTTTCCCATTCTCTAGTTCTGTTGGTCAAGAGCTGGATTTTGTCTTTTTGCATTGGTGTTTCATTACCCTCTGTTGCCATATTTTAAATTCTGCAATCTTAAAGAATGAATATTATTCCAGGGAAGTGTAATGGAGTTCTTAATGCACAATCTTCATTGACTTCTAGAAATATTATAGCAGTGGTTGGTGTAAGGAGGGCAAATGTTCAAGATTAACAGTAACAAAAAAAGCACTTGCCATGCGTGAGAAAATAGAAATATGGAAATGTACAAGACTGGAAACAGAATTTTTACTGATGAAACTCACTTAATTCCTCTGTGCCTTGAATTAACTCAATTGTGAAATAACTATTGAACTAGTTTTCTGATGACCTTCTAGCCTTAATCTATACTTTTATTATCCTATGACCAAAAATCATGTAAAGAAATGATTGATCTATGGTGTGTATAAATATCCTCTGGGTAGTGGTAGAGTAGGTAAAGGGGACATTTTATTCATTATTTAATGTGGATAAACCAATAGCAATTGGATTAATTTCTATTGATGAGTACAATTTAACTGTCATCTATTACTATAGTAGCTGGGATGATTTTCAGGAATTCATAGTATCACACATCCATGGTTTACAGTTTAATGGATGAAATGACTTCCTTTTGTCAGGGGTCTTCATTTTGAGTGGATTTAATTAAGTTTTTAAAATGCACTTTCCCTTTTTAATTTCTGGAGTTTTGGTCTTCTTTATTCCTGTAAATTAAGGCCATAAATTCACCTTCTCAGGAAGCTGGGGAAAGCTGTGAAGGAATGTGTCTATGTATAACTTATGTTTGCCTTATGAAGATATGGGAAGGTTGGGAAAGGAAGAATCCCTTGATCAGACATTTGTAACCAGTTCTTATTGACAAATACAGCAGCAAATGGGGGCTATTTTCTGGTGGGCTTCATTGCTCTGCTGTACTTATCTACTCCTTCTGAAGTTGCTATTGGGACTTATTATCCTTGGGTTCCTGGTGTTACCACTAGTATATCTCTAATTAGAAACTCCAGAAATACCAGGGACATTATAATGGGAAACTTCTCAAAGGTGTATTAATCACTGAAGTAACTCAGATTAGAAGTTCACCAGAAGTTTCATAAGGACAAGCCAAATATTTCTAGTATTTCGTTTCTTAGGTTTCTATTTTCTTGAAATATTATTTGTTCCAGAGACTATCTTTACATGAAAACTTAGAAAGCTAGAGAGAGAAAAAGAAGAAGGTCCTAGAGAATAAACTATGGGTCATAAAATTGAATCATTCCTGATTATTTAATCTGGGGTTGTTAAATTAAAGATGATATCTAGAGATCATAGGATGTGTCTGTATTTCTGGTGAGCCAATATTCCAAATGCGACAGGTCATCCAAGAGATATTGCAATAACTTATTCTATATTTCAAGTCTCAGGTCAATGTTCTGACATTTGTCTCCATTATTCACTTTTTCTTCAGTGGATAAAATTTAAGTAATTGGAAGTGTGTGTAAAGCAGAAAAATGGGAAGTAGCAATGATACAGTATGAACATTGCTGTATGTGGAGTTGAAGATCTGGGACTTAGTTCTTTTACCAACATTGATTATCTATGTGTCCCTAAGCAACTAATTTATCTTTTCAGTTTCCTCATTTGTAAAAGGAGTTTGAGAATATTAGTACTATCTAGCTCCTTAAAACATTATCTAAATGTGAGGTGTGCATGGTAGTAATTGTGGGACCCAGTCACTAACCACAAATTCAAACCCAGAAGGGATTATAGAGGTCATCCAGTCCAAAATTCTCATTTATTTTTTCAGTTTAGGAAGCTGATGCCTATGTAAGTAGCTTGCCCTAGGTCACTTCAATCTCAGTGACTCAGACTATGTATGTCTCTTGTGAAAAAAGGCACTCTGTACATACCACACTTTTTATGAATGGGAGAATGCGTTTTAGTTATATGATGTTGGGAAAGTCACTAATCTCTTTAAGCTTCAGTTACCTCATCTGTAAGATAGGGATAATAATATTTTCAATTTCTCCCTTAAGGGATTATTGTGAGAAAGTTTAAAAAACATCTATAAACATTATTTTGTGTGAAATGAGGTTCTTCTCTTTTCCCTCTTTCTGTTCCTCCTTCCCTCTCTCCTCCTCCTTTGTTTTTCTCCTGCTCCTTCTCTTCTTCCTTGTCTTGTTCCCTCCTCCTCATCTTTATCTCCTCCTCCTTCTCCTCCTCTTTCCTTCCTTCCTTCCTTCTCCTTCTCCTCCTCCTTTTCTTCCTCCTCCTCCTCCTCCTCCTCCTCCTCCTCCTCCTCCTCCTCCTCCTCCTCCTTCTTCTTCTTCTTCTTCTTCTTCTTCTTCTTCTTCTTCTTCTTCTCCTTCTCCTTCTCCTTCTCCTTCTCCTTCTCCTTCTTCTCCTCCTCCTCCTCCTCCTCCTCCTCCTCCTCCTCTTCCTCCTCCTCCTTCTCCTCCTCCTTCTCTTCCTTCTCCTCCTCCTCCTTCTTCTCCTCCTCCTTCTCTTCCTTCTCCTCCTACTCCTCCTTCTCTTCCTCCTCCTCCTTCTTCTTTTCTTCTTCTTTCTTTTTCTCCTCCTCTTCTCTTCCTTCTCCTCCTCATCTCTTCCTCCTTGTCCTCTTCCTCCTCTTCCTCTTCCTTCCTTCCTTCCTTCTCCTCTTCCTCCTTTTTTCCCTTCTCCTTCTCCTTCCTTTCTTTTCCTCTTTTTTCCTTTCTTCTCCTTTTCTTCCTCCTCCTCCTCTTTCCTTTCTCCTTCTTCTTGTCTTTCTTCTTTTCCTTTTTTTTTTTGTTCTTGTTCATGTTCTTCTCCTCTTCCTCCTCCTCATTCTCATCCTCATCATCACCATCACTGCCTTCCATGCAATAGGACTTTCCCTCCAAGGTATCAAAGGCAAGAAATGGTTCCATTCAATGACTGAGTCAAAAAAATTGTGTGTCCGATGTCTGCCTTATCTGTCTATCTATCTATCATCTATCTATTTCTATTTTTCTGTATCCCCAATAAGCTTTTTGATTCTAATGAATAATTTAGTCAAAACTGAGGACCCACCGACTCTAGACATGTCTAGAGGGAAGTGTGAGGTTTCCTTGGCTACCTAGGTTTCTTTCATTGTGTGCCAATTGCTCAAGCTTCATTAAGATGCTACTTGTTAAATAAGGCCAACTAAAAAGTCACAACATTATCTTTGGCAAGAAGGAGAGTGTACTGATTGTTCTGTGAGTAAATTTAATGTGTCTTCCAAGAGGGGAAACAGGAAGAGCACAGATAATTAAAATCCAATGAGAATCCTTAAACTTCCTTTTAGCAGAGGATTCCATCATCTCTTTAAACTTAGTTTTTTAGGTAGTTCCAATAGACTTGTGATGGAAAGTGCTATCCACATACAAAGAGAGAACTATGGAGATTGAATGTGGATCAAAGCATAGTATTTTCACTTGTTTTTTGGGGTTTTTTTGCTTGCTTTTTTCCCCTTTTGATCTGATTTTTCTTGTGCAATATGGCAAATATGAAAATATGTTCAGAAGAATTGCACATGTTCAACCTATATTGGATTGCTTGCTACCTTGGGAAGAGGGAAAGGGAAGGAAAGGGAGAAAAATTAGGAATGCAACATTGTGCCAAAGTGAATGTTGAAAATCATCTTTCTATATATTTGGAAAAATAAAATGCTATTAAAAACAAAAATAAAAAGTAAGAAAACAAAACCTTAGCCTTTTACTTGAAAAGTTGACAAGTCACAGTAACATGTGAATAGGAGTAGGGCAGTAGAGATAGAGGACTTTTGGATTTGGTGGCAGGTGACCTTGATTTGAATTCTACTTCAGAATGTATTAGATTCATAATCATAGGTTAGTCATTTAATATCTCAATTCTTCATTAAAATAGGGACATTTGAATGCTCTACTTCATGAGGCTCTTATGAGGAAAGCACTTTACCATCCTTCAAGTGTTATACAAATGTTAACACTGAAGTGATTTCTCAGGACTTTGGTATAGGAAGGGAGCTGACTCAAAAGCCTGGATCCTCAAGAAAAAAAAGAGTGGGATTAATCTATCAGAATCAGACCCTTTATAATAAAACATTATTTTTGGCTCTACTTGCTCTTTGAAAGGAATAACAAAGAATGGACCTGTTCCTTTGTCTGCTTCTGGGTAAAGTCCACAGTAAAGGAAGAATTGCTTAAGGTTTGTGACGCATTGAATGTCAACATTGTGGTTTATACCCTCTTTCCCATGGAAATCCATTCTGAGCTCAAAGCCTGGCTTTATTTTTCAAAAAGGAAAGTCTGAGAAAGAAATGGTGTGGTTTTGAGGTTTAGAAACAAAATTAGAAGTCACAGCTCATGGTTCCCCAGAGTACTGCTGATGGTACACTGGGCTTTTCTGTTCTGTGAGTGTTGTAGCTCACTGTGCGCTAGCAACTCTGAAATGGGGAAAACAATCACTCTCTAAGGGAAAGGATGGGAAGTATGGATTTATAGAGGATTTGTAGGCTGCATAACAAGTAATAGATGATGGAAGGTTGTGTCATTCTTGGAAGGAGCATCAGAGTTGGAAGCAGGAAAACTGGATCATGGCCTTGGTTCTGTGATTAAGTAGATGTTCAATCTCGGAAAAGCCATTTACATTTTCTGGTCCTCATTTCCTTCAGCGGTAAAATGAGGAGATTGAACTGATTATTTCCAAGTTTTCTTTTAGCTTTAACATCTCAGGGTTTTTTCTTTGGTCCTTTAAGGATTAATGATTTCTTCATGTGTTTGCTTCCTCTAGTGTCACAGATTGAAAGCTCTGATAACTTGAGAGTTGTAGTGGCCAAAAATTCCATTGCTCTATGGCCAACCTGATAACAAGTCTCTTTATATTTAATTACATTAATCCTGTGATGACAAGCAAACTAATCATCATAATGTCTATTCTGGAAGTCTTTCTAACTCATTAACTCACTTAGAGTTTGCACTTTATTGACATAGCTTTTTAATACAGGATCATGTATGTCCATGAGGCATCAAAAAAAAAACTTTAGTTGAGATTTATAGTTTTATGATTTATAAATACATCAGGGCTATAATTTTGGCCTCTCTTTATTATATGGCCTGCTATTATCACTCCTTTCCCTGTCTTTCACTCCAATACATCTGAAGTCCTTAGTGCTCCCTTATCCTCAGCATCTAACATTTGGCTCTTGTTTGAAGGCAATGAAAAGGATTGGAGGAGAATTATCATTTTTGAGAAACTTAATAAGAATGTTAAGTTATGAATAACCTCCATGTTGCAGAATGTTCATTGTGGTCTGGGTGTATATAGGTCATAGATTTAGAGTTGGAAAGCACCTTGGGATCCATCAGACACAATCCCTTTATTTTATAGATGAAGAAAATGAGGCACGCAGCCATAGCTTCAATGTTTTGCCCAGAGTAAAAATTCTAATAAGTATCTGAGGTGAGATTTGAACTCAGGTCTTCAGTCTAAGGATCCCTTCATTTATGCAAGGAATGAATGGATGAAAAATAATTTGATAATGGAGCATCTGTTATGATCATAAAATTAATTTGTACTTCTTGGAAATATAATAATTCATTGTTCTAGCTAAGATTTTGGAAATTAATAATCGGTTTATTAGCAATAGTTATAACTATATGTATAAGTATTTGAAAGTCTTTCTAGTAGAAAAAGGGTCAGACATTCTGCTTGACTTCAGAGGGAAAAATGAATAGAAGATGCAAAGAATTTGGGCTTGATATATAGAAAGGAAAAAAAGTTGCTAACAATTATAGTGAATCAAAAGAAGAGGCTATCTAGGGAGGGAATAGGCTATCCCTATTGCTGGAGGTCTTCAAGCAAAGACTGGATGGTTTTTTATATACCATTTGGAGATGTTGTAGAAAAGATTCTTATTTAAATATTGGTAGATCTGGATGGCCTATGAGATTCATTTCAACTCTAAGATTCTGTGATTTTATTTTATTTATTTTTGGGAGGGTGGAAATTTGGACCTATGGTTTCTTCTACATGAAAAAAAATATGTTCATGAAGAGGCTGATGGGTAATTGCCTTCCCTTCCCCTCCTCCATTAGAGCATGAGCTTTTTGAAGACATGTTATTTGCCTTTCTTTGTATCCTTAGCCTTTAGTGCTATGACAGCTAGATGGCACAGTGGATATAGTACTGGTTCTGGTATCAGGGAGACCTGAATTCAAATCCAGTCTCAGATAATTAGCTGTGTGACTTTGGACAAATCACTTAAATCTGTTTGCCTCAAGTTTCTCATCCATAAGATGAACTAGAGAAGAAAATGGCAAACCATTCCAGTAGCTTTGTCAAGAAAACCCCCAAATGTCAGACATTACTTCAATGACTAAACAACAAGTGCCCAGTGCCAGGCACATAGTAGGTACTTAATTATTACTTTGTTGAATTGGTTTGTGATTTATATTAAGAGAATTGCCTGGGGCTCTGAGAGATTAAGTAACTTGCTACTGGACACTCAGCTAGAAAGTATTAGAGGAAGCATTTGAAATTAGGTTTTTTCTGTCTTCATCAGTTTTCAGTTTTTATTTTCATGTTACCTCATTTCTGTCAATTAGCAAAAAGTCCATTTAATTTTAGGTAGCACATTTCCTCCATAGAGCGCTGCAGCTAATTAATATTCCCCCAAATACAAGGAGTTGGATTTAATATATAGCTGACATTGCTGAACCAAAAAGTCTTGCTGGTAGGTAGATAGAAACAAAGTTGGATCTGGAGTCAAAGACCTAAATTTGAATCCAGTTCTTCCACTCACCTTTGTGACCTTATCACTTATATTCTTTTATAAAATGAGGTAATGGGATTATACCATTTTAGTGGATTCCAGGGCCTGTCCTGCTTTCCTGGGATTGGGGCAGTGCTGTTGTGGCCTGCACTGGACTGTGCTCCACTCCCACCCAGGTAAAATAAATCTTTCCTGCCAACTTTTTAAATTGTCTTTAGATGGGATATTTTCTCACCCCATCCTTTTGTGGATTCTGCTGCTCCAGAAATTGTTTTATGGCATAATTTAAAGATGTTTGGAGGGGTTTTGGATAGAGCTTGGTTTAGTTGCTGTCTTTTGTCCATCATCTTGGCTTTACCTCCATAGCAGGATCTTTTAATTTGGTTGGATTATAATTCCTTCCCTAGCTCTTAACTCTTATGATTTCTGTTTTCATGCTATTCCCTGATGGCAATTTCTGAATTCTTGCACTCATTATTTTAGATTTAGTTAGCACATTGAAACATCTGGTACATTGGTCTCCTAGATACCGAACAATGGCATTACTGAGTGAATTTTTCACTTCTCAGTTGTGTTGTTCAGCCCCAGACACAGTCAGGGGAAGCAGTAAATGATGCATAAGTGGTCTGGATGATCAATCAGTTGACTCATCAAATATTCTACATTCTTCTCCACAATAGGATTTTCATTCCAGTGAAACAAAATACTATTCACTAGGTTAAAAAAAAATAAGCACTGGTAAAAGTACCTGTAGTAATCCTCCCCAACAAAGAAGAGAGTCTTCCGGGGCTCCCTTAGGTAGACAGCTGCATCTATTTGCTGCACATGCCTGGGGAACCCAAAATCATAGATGGTTCTGGGAGGACCCTGCATTTGGAATCCTCTTGTTATCCAGTAGTGAGGACCTAAG
The DNA here is from genome assembly GCF_902635505.1 of Sarcophilus harrisii. Classification (NCBI taxonomy): domain Eukaryota; kingdom Metazoa; phylum Chordata; class Mammalia; order Dasyuromorphia; family Dasyuridae; genus Sarcophilus; species Sarcophilus harrisii. Next base: position 477,002,368 of record NC_045428.1, read on the forward strand.
CACAGAACAAAGAATGTTAAAAAGAAATGAAGCAATGGATCATTTCACAGTGCTTTCCTCTGAGGAAGCACTATTTCCTATTCCTATGAAATCCTATGAGTTCCCTTTTTGATTCCCTCTCACAAACAGCATCTTCCTTTTTGGCCAGAGTGACAATAAGGTTGGACAATAAGAAGGACACACACACATGGTCCTTCTGTCATTCAGATTACTCTAGAAATCCCACTTCTTTTCTGAAAACAAAGGTCAATATCCTAGGGATGACTGCCTGGGCAGTTTTCCTGGCTAGAACTCCTAACAGTAGCTGGAACTTCAGCAAGTATAAGTCTGGGAATGTGGAAAGATGCTTAGCTATGCTTGTAGGTGGGGACTTTCCCCCAGCAATACTAACAATAGCTTAGTTTGTTGGTTGCTTATTCTTTGTTTTTGAAGAATTCCAAAAATGCATCACCGTGTTAGAGTCAAGTTATGGTGTGTCTAATTGTGGCTGATCAGACCAGTACAAGCTTGGAATGCTCTACTATAGGCCAGGCACAAATAGTCTGTGTGAACATTTCAGGTGGTTCCCTAAATTGGCACATTTCACATTTCTTTTCGCATGCTCCAATTCTGCTTTGTGCGCAGAGCACACAGTGTGGTTTTTAATATAGACAAGCCAAGCCAGTGATTCTTTGCCAGCATTTCCCACATCACAGAATCAATTCCTATAGATCTTTAACTGGTAGGAAGATATACATCATTTCTAGTCATTTTTCATTCTCAAAATTTTGTGATAGCCATTTTGTTCAATCATTTTTCAGTCATGTTTGACTTCCTGTGACCCTATTTGATATTTTCTTTGCAAAGACACTGGAGTGCTTTGCCTTTCCTTTCCCAACTCATTTTGCAGATAAGGAAACTGAGGCAAGCAGAATTAAATGACTTTTCCAGGGTCACATAACGAGGAAGTGTTTGAGGTCATATATGAACACAAGATGAGTCTTCCTCACTCCAGGCTTAGCATTCTATCCATTGTATCACCTAGGTGTCCTCTGTGGGAACCATAGAGTAGGTAAAATATAAACACTATAGGATTATAGGGTATAATACTTAACCAAAGCCCAAGAGTGGTGGGTAACTTGTTCAGGATCCCACATATAGTGTCAGAGATGAAATTTGAATCTAGGTCCAGAGCTTTTCCCATTCTCTCTCTTTTGTTACTACCAAATGTAGGCATTATAGTATAGTGGGAAAAAGCACTAGTTTGAGAAAGGAACTGCTGTGGCTTACCTTTCTAATCTGTAAAATGGAAATAATAATAATTACAGCATGAACATCACAAAGTTATGAGAAAAGCAAACACTCTATAAATAGAAGCTATTATTTCATATTAATTTCTATAGGGATTAAATATTAGTTTATTTAGTTTAATTAAAAGAACTCCTGGTCATATTGTAAGAGCATTGATTTAGGTCTAAAAGGTTCCTACTAGTCACCATCTATTGCAATCCCCTCATTTTACAGATGAGGAAATTTGGGACTTGAACATTTTAAATGACTTGTTAAAGATCACATGGGTGTCAAACTGGCAGAACTGAGATTTGAATCCAGGGCCTTCAACTCCAAACCCAGGATTATTGTCTGCTCTATGTGCTTTCTCTCTGGGCTAGGGACCAAGTCTAAATTATATTAGTATAGTGTTATATGTAATTATGGGCATCTCTTTTTGATGGTCATTATTATCTTTATATCAATAATACTATAGTTAAGGAATTTAACCAACAGTTGAAAAGACAGAGAGCAACAAAAATCCTTTCTTCTCCATCAATGAACAAACATCTCTAGCACTTGACACTCCAAGTACATGGGTTCCTTCACAACTGTCACTGAATTTTTCAAAGTGGTAGGGGATTTGGTTAGGTACCTTTGAAAAAAAATGCTATGCCCTTCTCAGTCACTTCATAAGCTGCATCCACATTTGACATGAGCTGGGGAAAGGAGCTGGTGATGGTACTAGGCCTGATTCCAGCTGCCAGGTGAACTTGCCGTCTCCAGAAAATCCTATTGGTTACCCACAACAGGGTCAAAAAGAAAGATAGCTGAGAGACATGATATGAACCTGGAATAAAACAGTTTTAAAACACTGTGGAATCTCTTTTGGGTAGACAGCCTAGGATGTCCTGAGTTCATAATGACTTTGCTGAGATTTTTTTATCATATATTTAATAAGCTAACAAAATCATGCATTTAGATCTAGAATTTATCCTAGAGTCTATTTTACCCACCTCATTTTATAACTCAGAAGCATTAGTGATTCTTTCTCTTAATAATTCACAATTTGTTGTGTATATAACTTGCTTTATTAATTAGCTTGCTTGTTTCCCACATTAGACTATGAGCTTTTTCAGAATAATGACTGCTTTTTGTCTTTTAGCACAGTGTTCAGCACATGGTAGGCACTTAACAAATGTTTGTTGACTGACCGATTCATAACTATTTTCTTGATACAATTTGCCACCTGTTCCCATTGTGCCTTTTTCTCTCTTTGCTTATTTAATTTTAATTGTGGCACAAAACAATGGAATAAAAATAATTCTCTGGAAAGTATTTTGAAAATCTTAAATCACTCTATAAATGGTAGGTGTGATGATGAAGACAATAATGGTGATAATGATGAAGCAGATCAATAACCAGACATTATATCTGGGGCAAAAACAGATGGAGCATGGGAAACATTGATAGTAATGGTAGAGAAGAGAATATAATTTTTGCTGTAATTGTAGTGGTAGAAAGGGTAGTTCATTCTTTAGAGAATCTGTCACATACTCCCATGAGATTTTAGAGATAAGGGAAGTCTTGGGGAAGGCCAACATGATGTCAGGATCCTGAGAATGGGAAGTGTGGTGTAGAATTGGGCTAAAGAGCATGAGTCATGGGGGGTAGTGGTATTTATTCTGCTGAAGGGAGAAAACATACCCCTGGATATTGGTGTCCTGGGACAAAGTATTGGTCATTCCATACTAGTTTAAGTTCCAACTTATTTATATGCAAGGAATAGGAACCCATTTTCCTATTATTCAATTCAATTCAAAGCATATAGGAGGTCAGTTTTTATTAATCTGTTACTCCCTGTAACATGCTTTCCTCAAATTCAAGCTCCTTAAAGGTAAGGAATCACTTCACTTTGTTTTTGCATCTGAAATGGTGAGAAAGTTCCTTCACATAATAGGTGCTTAATAAATCTTAATTGATGGATTAGAACCAGGGGAATATACAAATATAACTATATTATCTTCACCCCATTCTATAGATTCCCCTTTCTTGTTTTTTATTTCTTTGTAACATTTCTAAAAGCAAAATTGACCCAGAAACTAAAAATGTATTATAGAGGCAGAATGGAATGGCTAGAATGCTGGAAGTAAGAAAGAACCATATTTAAATGCCACTTTTAATATGTACTACTTGTTTAACCATGGACAAGTCACTTAACCTCAGTGAGACAGGTTTCCTTATCTATAAAATGAATAGAATTGAAAGATGGATTTTAATATTCCTTTTATCGCTAAATCTATAATCCTTCCATTTAAAAAGAATTATTATCATTTATAATGTGTTTAAAGAAAACTAACTTGAGGGAAGGTATTGATTATTACATACAATAATGACAATTACAATAATAGTAAATCAAGTGGTAATTTATATAATTATTCATAAAAATATGATCTCATTTTCATACCACTTAACCTTGGGCATTTAGACTACAATTCAATATAGAATTAAAAATTGGTTAAATAACACGTTCATACTTGAAAAGTAAAGAAAAAGTCATGGTAAATAGTCATCCATTTGGAATCATAAGACCTGGAGTTGGAAGGGACTTTTAGGAATTTAGTTCAACACAATCCTCTTATAGCTGAGGAACCTGAGGCCTCATGGATGAAGTGACTTGTTCTAGGTCACACAAACCAAGATTTTCTGGCTCTATTCCAATGATATTCCCATTACACCATCCTGCCAAAATTAAATAGATAAAACAACAATGGATTCCCAAAGAGATACTAACTAAATTTATTCAGAGTATAACATTCTCAATTTGGGGTGTGTGTGTGTGTGTGTGTGTGTGTGTGTGTGTGTTTGTAATGAATGAATGGGCATAAAGGACTGATTCAGTGTGAATGGCTGCTTAATCTTCTCATTAAATTGCAGGAATGGCAATTTCTATTTTTGCTTCCAGTTCCAGTTGGAACCAGACCCTGATTTCTGCAACGTCAGCAGTAGAACACTGAATTCTCCCTTTTGCTGCTGAAATACCAACAAGAAGAATGTTAGAAAATGAGGTAGACCAAAAACTGGGTATACATAATATTTGGAGGGCCTCAATTTTAACAATTTTTTTATTCTGTCAACTAATGAAACTAGAAGACCAAAGGAAATTGAATAGAAAGATGGATCAAAGATGTGTGTGTTGGGGACACACACAAAAAGATCACAGAAGGGATCTTAGTGCTTATAAAAAGTAATCTCTTCATTTTTATCAATGAGAAAAGGTATAGATAAGTTAATTGACTTATGTAGTGTGACACAGACAGTAAATGTCTGCCATAAGTTTTGAATCCAGCAAATTCTCACTCACTATGCTATGCCACCGAGGTGGACAAAGTTGATTTTTTATCACAGCTGTCCAAAAGCAACAAAAATCAGTTAATGGGTCACTCAGTTATCTTATATTGAAGTATGCATTATAGTTATTTACAAAAATGCTAGAATTAAAATAAATGTATCCTCTATGACAATCTCTTGAAGAATTTGAGAAAGAAATGTAATTTTATGAAGAACTTGATAAGACTCCAAATTAAATTAATAAATACTCTAATATTAAGTAATTTCTCTGAAAATGTGAGCATATGGGTGGACAGTGAAAAATATGTTGGAAAAAGATGATCCTGGAGTACAAAATGAGAAAGAACAAAGGCTACAGATTACCCCAAAACATGATTCTCACATATTATGAATATATTCTTTAAGAAGATAATAAAGAAGTGCTAAATATAACAAATGTCAAATAACATCACAAAAGATCATACATTCTAATTTAACAAATAGGAAACGACTGGAGAGTAAGATGGCAGTAATTTCCAGATCAGTTGTATTTGTTAGCAAAAAGATAAAAATAAATGCCAGAAAAAGTTAATCGATACATTTTTCAACTGTTGACAACAAAACTTAGGAAATGAATAAAAGAATAGATATTGACACAAAAGAAAGATGTGGAGAAAAGTTGGACTAGATAGAGTATTTACAAGATGTTTATACTGGAGGTAGCATAATTTGGAGATCACTGAATGATCTCAAGATACCTCAAAATAAAAAAAAAAACAAAATACTTGGAAAAAAAAAAACCTCATTGTTACAAAAAAGCTGAGGAAATATCAATAAATGTTCAACAATATATCTACTTCCCCATTTCTATATAATGTTTATGAAAATAATTTCTGCATACATGGAAGATATTATTTATGATGATATGAGAGAACATATATAAACTTTCACAAATGTTTTATAGGTTCTATATATTTACTGTCATACAACTAAGTAAAATATAAAGAGGGTGCAGGAATTCTCTGTACTTATTTGTTGACTCTAAAAAAAGCATCTGATGATGTATTTAACCAAAAAATAGAAAGGAATACAATTTTAGATACATGGAAGGAATTGAATGGAAATAGAAAGAAAAACACCTTTTCTCTGAGTGATTATATTACTTTTACAAAGTTTGTAAACAAACAGTTTGTAAGCAAAATTTGTAAACAAAAATAAACAAAGTTTGCTTTTATAAAGATTGATCAGTACATAAAATTTTTATAGTAAAAAGCAGGATTGTTAAAAGTATCCTTTCTATATCACAATGCAATAAAATCATATTTAATAAGGATCCATGGAAACATAGAGTAAAAACTAATTGGAGATTAAGCATCTGATTTTTAAAAATGAGTATTCTAAAAAAACAAATAAAAGAAATAAATTTCATTGAAGAGAATGACAATAATAAGACAACATATATAACAAAAGAAGCAGAGGAAAATTTATATCTCTAATTGCTTACATCAATAAAATTGAGAAAGACTAATGAATAGAGTATGCAATTAAAAAAATTAGAAAAAGAACAAAGAAAAGCCCCATCAATTAAACACTAAATTGGAAATCCTAAAAATTAAATTGTAACAATAAATTTTGCCTAAAAACCTATTGAATTAATAAATAAAACTGAATGGGTTTTATAAGAAAACCAATGAAATAGATAAGCCATTAGTTTAAACCCTATTATGAAACAAACATGATACTGATACCTAAATTAGGAAGAGAAAAACAGAGAAAAAAATTATAGACAATTTCTTTAATGAATATGGATGCAAAAATCCTAAATAAAGTACTAGCTAAAAGATTATAATGGTATATTACACAGATTATACAGTATGATCAAATGGGATTTATACCAAGAAGGATGGATGACAACATAAGGAAAACTATTATAGCAATTATTATTATTATATTATTATATCAAACTAAAAGCAAAAAATATACAACAGATGCAAAAAAGCATCTATTAATGCTTTTTGATTGTATTGACAAAATGCAACACTCATTTCTATTAAAACACTTGAAAGTAGAGGTATAAATGATTTTTTGATAGAAAGCATTTATCTAAAACCATTGGCAAGTGTTATTTGTGAAGGGATAGAAGCCTTCACTGTTTTTCCATTAAGAGGAGGTATGAAATAAGGATGCTCAGTGTCACCAAAATTTTTATAAACAGTTTCTCAGATATCACTTAAATTGTTAAGTTTATTAGCATATGATTGGGCAAAATAAATACTTCTAACTACTTTATTTTTACCTCCCTTAATAGTATATTCATCCTTTTTTGTTTGTTATACTTGTGATTTGGTTTTCTCTTTTTTAAAAAATAAATTAATCAATTGTTTATCTATTTTATTTGTTGGAGATCAAATTACATAATCTTAAAGAATTAGTGAGTTAAAGAACAAAACATAGAAACAAACGATTGAAGGAGAAAGCAACAAATATTGAAAGGGATGTGGAAAAATTGAGACATTAAGTCATTGTTGGTAGAATTGTGAACTGATCCAACTATTTTGGAGAATAATCTTGATTTATACCCAAAGAGTTTCCTTTGATTCAGCAATAGCATTGCTAGATTTATTTCCAAAGATAATTAGGAAAAAAGGAAAAGAACCTATATGTTCTAAAATATTTATACCTGCTCTCTTTGTGGTGACAAAAAATGGAAATTGTGGGGATGCCCATTAATTGCAGAATGGCTGAACAAATTGTGGCATAAAATTGTGATGATAATATTACTGTGCTATAAGAAAGGATGATCTCAATGATCTCAGGAAAACATGGAGAGATTTGCCCAAAATAATGAAGAGTGAAATGAGTAGAACCAAGAGAACATTGTATAGAGTAATAGCAATATTGTTTTTAAAAACAACTTTGAGCAATAAGTCATTTTGACTATTATAAATATCGAAGTTAATTACAAAATATGTAAGTTAACTCTTGAAGAAAGACACTGTCTTCAGAGAAAAAAAATCTATAATTACATATGCATAGAATGATTTTACATACATATATACACATATTTTTGTTTAATTGTAGCCATCCCTAGGGCATGGTAAGAGAAGGGGAAAAAAAGAAATTTACATAATAACTTTATTATGTATTTAAAAGGATAATAGATTTAAAATAGATTTATAGTTTAATGTTCAATCATATTTTTATTATATTATAGAGATGCTTCTTTTATTCTACAAATTAAAAATAAAATTTCATTTAACTAAAAAAAAAAAAAAAGCATCTGATTTTGTAGAGAAAAAGGCAACCTTAAAGCTATGCTTTTAATAAGGTGTTACCCATTACACAAAATGCTTTGAAATATATAAGAACAGAGATAATTTTGTTAACATTGATTATAAATATCAAAGTAGACATGAATTATAGAATAAATATTGCAATGTCCCATATGGGATTCATAATAACTTTAAAAGTGCTTGACCTAACCATCCCACACAGGAAAAAAAAAAAAAAAACAAATAAAGAATTCTTTCTTTCCAGATTATACAGTGCACTTGGATGGAAGACACATAAAATGATTCATCAGTACACATATTTTGTACAGATACTGAAGATGAACAGGATTTAACCAGAACTGAATAGAAGGAGCAGAGCATGATAGATTAACTTTGAAAAATGACCAGTTATTTTAATTGCCAAAAGTTTTCCCTGAAACAAAAGTCCATTAAAAAAAATAGCAGTATTCATAATGTAATGTCTTATGCCGGGGTGTTTTAGAATATCATAGTCTATGAAGAATTAAATTTGAAGTTCACCCAAAAGGCAATGGACAATGCATAATAGGCATAGTCATGAGATACATATTCCTGTATAGTATTGCCATTGAATAAAATATATAATATATACATATACATGTAGCATTTATATTATGAGAGTAAGGGAGTGAAAAAGAGGAGAGAGACAGGGACTAAGAGAGAAAGAGAGAGACAGAGACAGAAAGAAAGAGACAGACAGACAGAGAGAGAGACAGAGAGAGAATACAATAATATATTAAGAATGTCATACGAGAACTATATCATTAGAAAAGGAAGTTGACTAAATAGCATGAGCAAGAAACAAGTGATTAGTGGCCTATGTGTAAATAAATATCCATTCCTGTTTTCCCCAGCTGCTAATGCTATCCCCTCTATTATATTATATATATTTGCTCTTTTTTTTTTTTTTTTTTTTTTTGTATTTTAAGGGCCTGGCTCAGTCAGTGCCTGGAACAAATATGGTAAGTGCTTAATAAAAGTTGCATGATTGATTAATATGCAATGTCAACAGATCTAGAGAAAGGCTGCTAGAATTATGAATGAACATTTGATAGAAAATTAATGGGATGATGTGGACAAGAAATATACAGGATAAATTGATATGGTTGATGGGATCTGCTTTGTTGAACAGTAAGCTTCTATCTTTGTAATCACAGATTCATCAAAGTATTAAATAATACAAGTATAAATGAACATTAGAACTATTTGGACTAAAGTCCTGATTTAAATAAATTTCCAAATGGCCTTAAATTAATGATTCAGAATCAATAAGAAACCAAAGTTCTAGTTTCATTTTATAGCTTTGTGTAGATACAGGAAAACTACTTTCTGCCTAATATTTGAGTAATGCCTCATTTTTGGGAAATGAGGTATTTGAATCTTGGTTCAGAACTCTTTCTATTATACCACACTGCTCCATCCAAGAATATCATGGCTTTACAGAAATTCAACTCTCCTCACCCTGACCTTATAAGTGTAAGCTCAGGAGTCAGTTTTGTTCCCTGAAAAAAAAAAAAGCAAGATCATCTGGGATAAGCCCTATCATCCACCTTCTCTATTTTAAACTCTCTTTCTCTTTATTGGTGCAATGGATAAAATTCTGGGCTTGAAGTCAGGGAGATTCATTTTCTTGTCATCCAGTCATTTTTCAAACATGTCCAATTTTTCATGACCCCATTTGAGATTTTCTTATCAAAGATACTGGAATGGTTTATCATTTCCTTCTCCAGGTCATTTTAAAATGAGGAAACTGAAGTAAACAGGGTTAAGTGACTTGTCTAGGGTCACATAGTTAGGAAGTGTCTGAGATTAGATTTGAACTCAAGAACGTGAGTCTTCCTGTCTTCAGACCCAGTGCTCTATTCATTGTCCATCTAATGAGAATTCAAATCTCATTTCAGATAGTTACTAGCTGTGTCACCTTGGACAAGTCACTTAATCCTGTCTGCTTCACATTTGCATCTGTAAAATGAATTGGAGATGGAAATAGCAAACTACTTTAGTATCTTTTCTACGAAAACCCAAATGTGATTATAAAGAGTCCCATGTGACTAAAATGACTGAACAACAACGAAAAATCCTTGCCTTCAATGAAGGAAAGGTTTAGCCTTGCCATATGAAGCCTTCAGAGCAAGAGCTGGTTTTTTTTTTTTTTTCTTTTTCAAATTCACCTGTCATTCTATTTTCTCCTGCCTCCTTCAGAATCTCACTCTTTTCATTACCTCATTTTTCTTAATTCTTATATCTCTTGTGTTCATAGTTCCTTTCTCTGTTCCTTCAAATATGCTCAGGTCTTCTCTCTTTTGAAAAAATCTTTAATCTGTTGTTCCTTCCAATGACTACCCCATTCTTCCTACTATTCTTCCTACTCCTCAACATCAAATATCTCTTTCAGCACCTAAAAAATCTATCTTCTCTTCTTACCACTGTATTAAAATTACACTTCCCAAAGCTCTCTAATCTAAAGCCTTTTCTCTGACCTTATTTTTCTTTACCTCTTAGTAACACTGGCACTAACTCCTTCTCCTATTCAAAATTCTTTCTCCCTTTTTCCTCTGGCTTTTCTATAAAGGCTCTTCTCCATATCCTTTGCTAAGTTTCACTTCTTACTTTGGTCTTGAAAGTTTAGTTCCTAACTATGCATTCCTTTTTTAATTGAATTCTTTCCATAGATTAATCATTCAATCTCATGATTTCAGCTTCTAGCACTGACCTTTCTTCTTCACCTCTTCTTCAAGAGACTGGTGATCCCTTACTTTTAATCTCTTTTGCTGTTTGTTCAGAATTTCAGATATTTCACAGGCACCTCAGCTCACTATGTCTAGAACTGCATTTTCAACATGACATAGGAAAGGGCACTGACTGTAAAGTCGATGGACTTGGGGTCTGACCTCAGCACTGACACTTGTTGCCTATGTCCTCCTGGACAAATTCCTCCATCTCCCTAAACCTTGATTTCCTCATTTCTACAATGAAGTGTTTGGGTTGGATGATGACCTGGGTAGTCCCTTCTACAATCATTACAAATTAGCTGTTTTCCTGAGCTCCTAATTTATGTCAAGGAGACCATTATAATTCCAGCCACTCAGGCAGAAAGCTTGGTTTGACCCTTTTCTCTCCTTTGTTGTACATATCTGATCATTAACCACATCCTTTAGATGTCCTTATAGTTAGTTGATGATGGGAATTTCCAAGCTGGCAAATGGGAGTGAATTAGTCCTGGGAGTGAACAAATACTTGGAATTTTTCTCAACCAGGAAGTCCCCAGGTTATCACTGTTATTGGGCTATGAAAGAATGTTTTGTTCTTTGTCCAGTATAGCAGGTAGACTTCACAAGATACAGACATAGCAACCAATAGGCTATTCAAATTATAAAATCATTGAATTCTAGAGCTGGAGGGATCATTTGTTCTGATCCAGTCAACTTATAGGTGAGGAAACTCAGGTGTAGAAAGGAAAAGACTTTGCCAAAGGTAAGGAAGTTAGTGACAGAGCTGTATACTCCAGTCATAAATCGCTATCGTCTAATTTTATATTTTCCCCTCCCCAATGTAACTTAGTGTGGCCCATTTATTTGAAATCACCTGTTCTATGCAATCACCTTTCACCAAATCTGAAATCAGGGAGAAGTTACAAAAATAATTTTCCACTAAAGACATGTTAGACAGCCTTCTACCTCAATCAATTACCAGGAAATTTCAAGCAACTGCATCATGATCATGCTGCACCAAGATAATTTTTTAAACCATTGAAACAGTGGTAGGCTATATCAATCAATGGTTTCAGGATGTAGGAACCTCATAAAGAAGGAAAAGAATGTCAAAATTTTTCATTCTTCTATCATTATCTCAGTAGCACATTATAACTACATCTTATGCCCAATGAACAGGTAAAGAGAGAGGTGATCATGATATTAAATGATGGACAGGCAGCTAACAGGAAATGTCATCATAGTTAGAATATACTACTTTCTCTACTTTCAATTTCCATATCAAATATTCCTTATTTTCTGTCAGGAAAACTTTCAGATATATGAAATTCAAGAAGTCAGAGATGGACCAAATTAAGAAAAGTAACCATCTCCAGGAAAATCTTGTAGCACTAATTTAAAAATGCCTTCCTGAAATCTCCTTATGAGATAGAATTTCTAAAAGGCTTTATAGTAAAATTCTATATCAATGGGTTGTGTTATAAACATTTATTTGTGTGTCATTTGTTTGAAATCCAGAGCAAATTTTCTTGTAGAAACAATTTCTCTATGGTACATCAGAAAGAGCTGTAATACTTAGTGGTTAATTTCCTAAGCTGGCCCATGGAAGACTATGAGCTAGTTGAACCATATGGCTCAGCTGTAGGATGTTATAATCTATTAGTGGAAAACTGCATGTACACACACACACAAGTAATTATATGAAATGTAATTAGGAAATAATTTGGAAGTAGGGTAGTGCACTAACATCTGAAGAGATTAGGGTGGTCTCAGGTAGGGATAAATCTAAGACTTGATTAGAGTTCAGTATTCAGGAAGCAGAAAAAAAGGAAAAAGGTTTCAACAAGCCTTCTTTTATTAACTCCCAAACTCAACTCCTACCCACTTTCTATGCAGATTAAATCCCTCTATTCCTTTACTGAGAAGACTGATGTCCCCAGATTCAATTTCTTCATATCTCTTTCCTCATACTGCAAAAATCTTCCTTCACCCATGTTCTCCCCTGGGTTCAGGGCAAGTTAAAGCTATACCTTTCCTTGGATCTGTGAGATATGATTCATTATGGACCCCTACTCAAACTCTAATCAATATTAGAAAGTTTACTATGATTCTACAAGGGGTAATGATTGTAATTATTTTATTAATCTCATTTAGTAATGCACATTTAGCCAGTCATCTAATAAGAATATATAATGTATTAATCAATATTTTATATAAATCACATAGGAATATAAATTCCAATAGAAGAGTCTCTATGATAGGCCTCAAATTGTAATGAAATATTTACTACTTTTTTTAAACCTGGTATGGAGGTTGCTTTTTAATTGTAATAATGCTGATATGTTCATCCTGTATTGCTCAAATTTCATGACCAAACCAAGCATGAATGGCATATATTCTTGGAATATATGTATGATTTGTGCCATCTCTTCCTGATTTACCTCATCTTATGACCACTGAGTCAGTGGAGATATTCTTTGTTTCACTCGTTCTGTAACTCGGCTGACATATCATTTTTAGCTTATACATCATATATCAACCAATGGGATTCTGGACTTTGTATAGCCTCTTTAGAATGTTCAGGTAATAAATGTGCTATCAAGTCTTATAAAAAAAATAAGACACAGGAAGGAGGAAATATCTTAGGTCATGAGGAAGACCTAGGGTCCACATCATTATAGGTCCCTTAAATAAAGTGCTTTGGCTCACAGCTCTGCTTCAGTTTGTTTCTTAGCCATTTGGGATGTTTTTTGTTCTCCCAGAACTCTGCTCTACCTATAGTTCCTTTTCTCTTATTTTTTTATCTCTTCCTCTCTACCAGCTCCTTCCCTTTGTCTATAAATATGCTTATCTCCTCATCATACAAACCCAAACCAGATTTCCTTGAGAATGATCTTGCTTCATTATTGATCTTCTTATCTCTTCCCCATCATTATAAATTTCTAGAAAATACAGTCTTCATTTACTGTTTTCCCTTTCTAATCTCCTTACATCTTATACAAAACTGCAATTTGGCTTCTTCTCCTTCTATCTGCTTAAACTACTCTCTTATTCACTTCTTAATTGCGTAATTCAACAGCCCTTTGGGGCTCAGTGCTCTGTGAATCATGGTGACACTTATCTGTCTCAAAAGTTGAATTCTTAAGTCCAGAGTTCTTTGCATTATGTCATGCAGCCTTGGATGTTTGTTAAACCAAATGAACTTGATGGATTTTTAAAGTAGTTTCATATAAAGAGAAAATTCAGGCAATAAAGAGGGAAAATAAAAAGGGAGACTACTTTGCTCTAATGACCCAGTCTTCAAAAAGTCAGGATCTTTTCAATGCTATGTAAAGCATCAGAGCTGGCTCACTTTTCTTCCCTGTATAGTGCTATTCAGAAGTACTTAGTAATCAGAAGACCTTTGATCAGATTTAATCTCTAACATTTAATAGTTTTGTGACTTTTAAGTCTTTTAATGTCCCTAGATATCAGTTTTTCTCATTTGTAAAATAAATCATTGACTTGATGACTTGTAATATTCTAGTGTCGGGCACATAGTCGGTGATTAATAAATGCTTGTTAAATGAGTAATCTTTTTCTACTCTATCTATGTCCTCATAATTTTGGAGTTTTCCCTAAGGAAATCCTCTCCTAAACTATTTTTACTTTTCTCAATTCTTTCCCTTTATGACACCATAGGTTTTTGAAAGCTCTTTTTTTATTTGTTTTTTCCAATCCGACTTTCAAAACAAAGATATTGTGTGTGTGTGTATATGTGTGTGTGTGTGTGTGTGTGTGTGTGTGTGTGTGTGTGTAGAGGAAAGGGCAGGGAGAGAATAGAAGGAGTCCAGAAGTCATTGATGTATAGCTCCAGGATACATATGAGTCATTTGTCAGCATGCAAGCTATTTTTAGACAGGTGTTTGCCTGAAGTAATGATGTTTCTCCCTTTTCCAACTGATGTGGATCCTTGAAATCACACAGGAGCTTGGTATGTTGAATATATATGGAGCTCACCTGTCTTTGAAGAACAGTAATTCCTTCCCTAACATTGTAACAGCATCAAAGGATGAGGTGGAGTCACAGATATCAGGGTCTGATGGCTTGTGAGGAGGAATGTGGGGCACATTGGGTCTTTCAGTGACTGCTTTGCGAGGTCCTGGAGATTCAAAAATAAAGTTGGCAAAATAGACTTTTTTAAAAAGTCCCCTATATTCTTTGACTGTAGATATTCAGGATACTTGTGTGATTTCTTGATTCTTTAAGAATCACCTTCCTTTTGGAGCCTTACTTTAGAGATAGAGAAACTGAGGCTCAAAGTCAGAGAATTAGTTGGGGGCACATTGGGGTCTTGAATCCCAGTCAGAAGCTCTATTTCAATCTAGCATACTGTGGGTCTGTTTGTTCTGCTATGGGGAATGAAAGATAGAGCTGTTACTAACTGTCCAAAGTGTGCTAATACCCTTATGTGTTCATGGCTGTTGGACATCTTATTTGGAATAATGAAAGCTCAGTCATATACAACACAGCTATAGCATATCCCATATAGCACATAACATATCAGGAGGTAAATCCTGATCTAGGGTCTAAGAAAAAATAAATCTTCTCTTTTAATCTCTACCCTGTTTGATCTAATGTGCTTTGGAGAAAAATTCTCAATCCTAATTCCAAATCTAAGAAGACAAAGGTGTTTGCATAATTGGGGAAATTAAAATATGGCTGGAATAAGGTTACTCTTAAGTAATCTGTATTTAAGTAGCCATTGTCAAAGCTTAATTTTTTTTAATTGGTGAAATCAAATGTTATTCCTGCATCACTTATCTATGCTGAGCTATCAGATGAGTTCAGGGTTTATACCGTATAATGCCTGGATCCCTTTCACATCGTCCTTGGGGAGGCGAAATCCATAGGGATGTTGATACCTGTAAGTGGGATACATCAGTGCTGAGGGGTCACTAGAATGGGCCAATCCCAATGCATGACCAAATTCATGGGCAGCAACAGTGAATAAATTGAATCCTAAAGAACATAGAAGGAATAAGATTAGTATGTAATAGATTTATAATTTCATTGTCATCATCATTGAATCCTAAACAACACAGAAGGAATAAGATTAGTATGTAATAGATTTATAATTTAATTGTCATCATTATCACAATTATAGGCAATTCTATAACATTTTAAGATTTGTGAAGCACTTTAAGCATTCTCTAATTATATAATTTTCATCATCTCTCTATGCTGAAGAATTAAAATCAAACATAATGTATCTGTCACCAATAATAGTGCAACTAACATGTTTACTCTGATTTGTTATAGATCATGAATTATTCAGAAACTAGACTTTTTCTGTGTCATATATTTTATTCCAATTCTATCAAAAAAAGGGCGTAATGTTTGGTCAGTATCTCCCTACATTTGGGCAAATGAGAGCATTAAGGGAAGATGCAAATTTTCAAGAAAGAACAAGGGGTAGAAATTATGGGATGATGGATATATATGGAAAAGAAACACATCCAACTTCTTTACAATTAGAACTATTCAAAAATATGGGGGTCGTGAGTTCCTGTCACTGAAATTCATTAGATGATCCCCTGTTGGGGGATGTAGGAAATTGGTCTAAATGATTCCTGAGATCCCTTTTAAATATGTCTGTCTATGCTGATGATTTTCTTGCTTAGTTATTAGACTCTTGCCTCATTCATTGTACCCAAGCTCTATTTTGTGTTCTAGTGTCCCAATCATGTCCCTATGTGTTTCCATGTTTAAATTCCTGTCTTATTACCCTGTACTATTCCCCATATCTTTCAGAACAGAGATTGGAGAACTTCTAGTTAACCATAGACTGCATTACCTATGGTCCTATTCTCTCCATACCAACTACCTGCTTTGTCTGTGCTTTCTCCCATCAGCCTACCCAGATGCTATGTTCTATCAACCTACTGAGAAGAGCCCCTATTGATCTCTGTTAGAACTCTCAGATACCGAGTCAACCCATGTAGACCATTGGCTAGATGGACGTTGCCATAATCTCATAATGTTTAACTCATCAGCCCAGGGTCTCTCCTAAACCCATCAAGACTCTTCCGAATCACTTGCCTCACTCTATCAAGACTCTAATTTCCAAATTTCAATAATCCTTCAAATGTTCCAATCTATCAATGTACAATCACCAAGTCTGGGTACTGACAGATAAACAGCAGAGAGAGGAGCTAAGACTCATATTAGTCAACTTTTGCCAATTATTTATTTTCTGAGCAGGGCATATAATTTCATTTTATTATTTCATCATTTCAACTCCTAGTGTGGAAATTGCCACTACCAAGGCTCATTGATAACTATTCTGAAATTTATAAACCAAGAGATTTGTTCAGATCACTAAAAAGTTAAATGACTTGCCCAGGATCACATAGCTAGTAGTTTATTGACTTTAAGGAAAACTTTCTATCCACTAAGTCACACTCTCTTCACCAAGCTATTCTCTCATGCTGTTGATAATGATGTATTGAAATAGGACACTAAGCCAATAAAAAGTAAGATGGATAGCGGGGTTTATGAACTTCCTTTATACCTTTTAGTTCCCTTTTTTGAATAAGCACTTGGCTAACTCCTCATTATCTATACACATTCTATTCACCTTATGGGCTATCCAGAAGAGCCACATGCCATCCCAAAGCCTTTTCATCCAGACACTTTCTAAACATTGTGTATTCCCAGCTTAAGGAGTCAAATAGGTATCTTATCCTTTTCTCCTATTTATCCAGAATGGGAACTTCTTCAAGGCAAGGAATAGGTGAGGTATTTTTAAAAATTAATTATTTTTTATTCTCAGTGCTTAATGTAATACTTTGTCTTTCTTTTTGGTTTGGACTTGTGATTTCATGAGTGTAGGGAATTCTAGGTGAGGATAGCCCTCTACCAGCTAAGATAATTAGCTGTTTTTCAACTTAAAGAGAGCTTCCGGGAGCACTGAGTCTTTCAATGACTTGCCCAGCATGACATAACCAACTGCAGGAATGAAACTTGAGTCCAGGTCTTTTTTCCTGATTCTCATGCTTGTTCTCTATATGTTACTTCACACTGCTTTCCTTGCACACAGTAGGCACTGAATAAAGGTTTTGTAGATTTGAGTTGAATTGCTTACAGGTGACAATGACTGGAGAAAAAGACCTTACTGCTGCTTCTTTCTAACAGAATATGTGGCTTATGCTAAAGTGAAACAGATCAAACAAGGATTCAGCTGCACAGCTGAGGGCAGAGCTTCCCCCTTATGGGGTTGAAGGACCTTTGTGATTTTTGGCTTACTTGTTTTCCTTAGCCTGGCCCCCTAGTTAAAGGGTGACTTGGACCGTTGAGCCACAGGGATTCATGTTGGAGGCCCAGGAGAAGATACAATATTTTCCAGGTTATGGTGAATTGTGCATATATACCATTCGTTCCCATAGTCCACTTCTCAGCATTGTCGAAATGGGTGTCTCCTCCCAGGCCTTCTCCAGGGGCAAATGCATGGGCCAGAGTTCCTCGAGGACCATCAAATGGGTATGAATCCCCATGATCTACCAAACATCAAAAAAAAAAAAAAATCAACACAATTTAGTATGACATTTCTTGGTTTCAGTTAAACATACTTTGCCCAAACCATGGATATATATCATGATAAAAAGAACCATTTTATATTGTATAAATTTTACTTCAGTACAAAAGACTCTAGATTGACTGTTAAAGGAGAGTCAGATGATGTCACAAAAAATTATAATAAGCTTCATTCTCCCTGAAGGGAAAGCTGCTTAAGTATTCTAGGGGAACTAAAAAGTGTTAGGATGGACAATGCACTCTTAGTGAATTAAACCAATATTCCTGGTCAATTTTAGGTATTTTAAATGAAACCAGATTCTCATTCTGTGTCTTAAATTCTCAAGTTTCCCCAAAAAGCTCAAGTGCCACTTTCTTCATCAGGCTTATCCTGATCCCATCAGCTGCTTTTGCCTCTCTACTGTTCACTCTATTTTTCCCCAATTAGAGTTAATTAAAAATGGGTATCAAAAGCAGGCTAATAGGCAAAAGAAGTCAGGAAAGGGCTTCTTGAGGAGCATATAAAGAGGGAAGTAGGAAGTCTTGACCTTCATGATGGTGGTAGTGGTGATGGTGAGCCTTGAGGAATCATTCTTTTCAGAGCACTGGTTAGCACAGAATTGTCTTTCTTGTTTGCCTGCCTTCCCTAAGCCATTGCCTGGCCGAAGTGTATGGCCCATGGAAATCACATCATTAGTGTACACTGGGAATGGCTTTCTTCCATCCTAGAGATGAAAATACTGAAGGACATTCAGTTGAGTCAGCAAGAAGGTGAGAATCAGAGAAGCATTGGGAAAAAAAGCAGGAATAAAAAAGAGGTAGAAATTCGTTGTTCAGGTATAGTAGTTGCTATGTAAAAAGGAGAATAAAATCAAACAGATCTTAATCAGATACAAAGGTCAAGAATAAGCATTAAAATGAGACAATAAATAGTCTATCCTACTTTGATTTGATGGCCTACACTTTTCTGAGAACTGTTTCAGTTGTAACGATTGTCACAATTTGGGCATAAGCAGCATGTGGTGCCTTTTGCTACAATCTGGTTCTCTGTGCAGCAAACTCCATTGTGGATGGCTTGCACTGATTGATTGTATCCAAAGTCACACAGGGACTGATTGTGACAGCATTGATGTGCCGGTTATAGATAGAGCAGAAGGATATATTACCTCCGAGTTCAAATGAGATCATAATATCTGCTTCTCCTGTGTTTTGTCGAACAAAATTCAGAGGAACAGCATTACTCCAAGCCTGTAAGGCCATGTCTACTGCCTTGTCAACTTCAGCATGGCTCATTGAGGATGTATATTTTGAGACTCTGTACAAGTAAAGAGAAAATATTTTCCCTTTTGTGAATCATGCTAAATGAGGAAACAGAAGAATTACTTGTCCAGACCTTATTTTTAAGAAAGCAATCTTTTCTTTCAATTATGGATTAAATAAAATATCCTAGAAGACATGCAGACTAAAGTGGAAAACAAGCAAAAGTTGAGAAAATTTAGGGTTTAAGGGACACTAATACATTGTTGGTGGAACTGTGAATACATCCAACCATTCTGGAGAGCAATTTGGAACTATGCTCAAAAAGTTATCAAACTGTGCATTTCCTTTGATCCAGCAGTGTTACTACTGGGCTTATATCCCAAAGAGATCTTAAAGAAGGGAAAGGGATCTGTATGTGCAAGAATGTTTGTGGCAGCCCTCTTTGTAGTGGCCAGAAATGGGAAACTGAGTGGATGCCCATCAATTGGAGAATGGCTGAATAAATCGTGGTATATGAATGTTATGGAATATTATTGTTCTGTAAGAAATGACCAACAGGATGATTTCAGAAAGTCCTGGAGAGACTTACACAAACTGATGCTGAGTGAAACAAGCAGGGCCAAGAGATCATTATATACTTCAACAACAATACTATATGATGACCAATTCTGATGGACCTGGCCATCCTCAGCAATGAGATAAACCAAATCAGTTCCAATGGAGGAGTAATGAACTGAACCAGCTACGCCCAGCGAAAGAACTCTGGGAGATGACTAAAAACCATTACATTGAATTCCCAATCCCTATATTTTTGCCCACCTGCATTTTGGATTTCCTTCACAGGCTAATTGTACAATATTTCAGAGTCCGATTCTTTTTGTATAGCAAAATAACGGTTTGGTCATATATACTTATTGTGTATCTAATTTATATTTTAATATATTTAACATCTAGTGGTCATCCTGCCATCTGGGGGTGGGGGTGGGGGGAAGGAGGGGAAAAATTGGAACAAGAGGTTTGGCAATTGTCAATGCTATAAAGTTACCCATACATATAACCTGTAAATAAAAGGCTATAAAAAATAATAAATAAATAAATAAATTAAAAAAAAAAAGAAAATTTAGGGTTTAAAAACATTCTTCCCTAATTTGACAAATATGAATACTATTGTACATTTTCTTGGAAATAAAAGAAGGCAAATTCAAACAAAGACATAAGGAACTGGAAGCCTTTGACTAAACATTCTAAAGGAAAATAGAGTGGACTTAAAATGATAGGATTTAGAGGAGGAGGGGCACTTAGTCCAACCTCCTCATATAGAAGAGCAAAAATAAGAGCCAGGGACAATTGTTGTTAATATGCTTATGTGTACTGTTTGTCCCTGAAAAGAATCAAAATTAGAGGGATTTTGTTTTATTTTTTTGTGATGAGGCAATGAGGGTAAGTGATTTGACTAGTACATGTTGAATGTCTGAAGTTAGAATTGAACTCAGGTTCTCCTAATTTCAGGGCCAGCATTATATACACTGTACAACCTAGCTGCCCAGGGGATTTTGAACTAGATTTCAAAAAGATGGTAGCAATGGAGGGAGGAGAAAGAAAAACAAAGAAATTTATACAATAATTTTATTGTATATTTTAAAAGGAATAGCAAATTAAATGTATAGATTTGCAGTTTCATGTACAATCATTTTTTTTTATTATACTATGTTATGGAAATGCTTATTTTATTCCATAAATTAAACAAACAAAAACCGTGGCCCAGTTGAGCTAATGGTACTGCTAGGTAGAATTGTGTAGAACTAAGGGGCTTTTCATTTATTCATGTATCTATCATCCATGTATCTATGTATCTATCTATTAAAACAATAGAAGAAGCTGGAGAAAAGAATAAGGCCTTAGAAGCCAGAGTGAAAGAATTGCTAGAAGCAACCTTTTTGTTTGCATAATTCTAAATGGTTTTCTAAAATGGTTATTTGATGTATGCCTCTACCAGCCCTTTACTGATTTGGTAATTTTCCCACACCTAACTACATGTATTATTTCCACCTTTTGTCATCTTTGCCATTTTGCTGAGGGCAAGATAAAATTTCTTTGTATTTATCTTTCTATTAGTGATTTGAAACATTTTTTTTATATGTCTAGTTTCTTTTTATTCAAATCCTGACCATTTATTTATGAGTAGGTATCTTATTTACACATACATATATACATATATTAACATATATATACATATATCTGTTTATTGTCTACATATCTTGGATACAAAGTTCTTATATGAGAAATTGATATAAAGGTTTTCCCCATTTGACTTTTTTGTTTCTTATCCTAAATATATTAATTTTATTTCTGTAGAAGCTTTTCAGTTTCATGTAATTAAAGTTATCTATTTCATCTTTTGTTATTTCCTCTATTTCTTGTTTGGTTAAGAGTTTATCTTCACATAGCTATGAGAGGTATATGATCTCTTCTTCATTTTAAAGGTATAATCCTTAGTACTTTATTAAAGTCATGTATTTAATTTGAATTTATTGTGGAATATGGTGTATGGTATTGATTTAAGCCTAATTTCTAATCAGACTGCTTTTCAGTATTTTTAGCAGTTTTTTAAAATTAAATCGGGAGTTTTTTCCTAAATAATTTATGTTTTCTGGCTTATGAAAAGTTGGGTTGTTAAATTCCATTATTTATAATTATCTCTTGTCTAGTCTGTTTCACTGATTCACTTCTCCAATTTATAATCAGTATTAATTGATTTAGATGATGGTTGCTTTATAATACAGTTTAAGATCTGGAAGTTCTATTATACCCTTTGTTCCAACCTTTTTCATTATTTCTCTTAGTATCCTATACCTATTATTATTTAATGAAATCCTGTAAAATATCCTTTTTTGATAATTTGATTGGTATAGCATTAAAATTATAAATTATTATTGGTAGTAGTATTTTTATTATATTGATATGGCCTAGCAATGAGCACTGAACAATCTTCCAGCTATTATATTTAGTTCTTTATTTCTTTAAGGAGCATTTCATAATCTTTGAATCAATATAAGTACTTTGTATGCTTCAATGGATTGTGTGTGCTTCAATAGATTTAGTTAGATTGATCCTCTACTTCTACTACATGTTGTTTACTTATTCTATGTGATGCTTCCTTTTGATTTTATTGATATTTTTATGATATTAAAAAGATCCTCCTATGTTATACTTGGCAAGGATTTTAGCATAAATGAATGGTATATTTTGTCAAAGATTTATTTGCATCTATTGAGACAATTATATAGTTTTGAAAGTTGTTGTTCTTGTTACTATTATTCCTCTATAGCTCCACATACATCTATTCCCTTCTCCTTCATATAGCCATTGAACTAATTCAAATTGTCATCATTTTAATTTTTTTTCAATTTATTCTCAAATATTTCTCAGTGAAAAAAAAAAGAAAAAAAATTCGGAATCATTTCAATAGTTTTCCAGTTGATGTCTCTATCTTGAGTTTCTTTCCTCTGCAGTTTATCTTCCACATAACATTCAAAGTGATATTCCTAAAATATGAGTTTCATCAAGTAACTCCCCTCCTCAATGAACCCTATTAAACTTGTTATTACCTCTACAATCTAATGCAAGCTGCTCTGTTTGACATTAATGTCTTTCACAATCTGGCTATAATATGCTTTTCCAGGATTATTATACAAATTCCTTTTTATACATTCTATGATCTAGAAACTGCATCTCCTCTTCTTGAACACTGCCACCATCCCAACCCTGGTCCTCATCACTATTGTAATATTGATGGTTGATCTCACTGCTTGTTTCTTCTCACTCTAATCCATCATCCCTCAGCTGTCAGATGAGATATGTTGAAGGAATAAGCATTTATATAGCATCTATTACATGTCAGCATTGTCTTCAAACAAGGGCTGGATGACTACTTGTCTCACATATTATAGTAAGAATTCCTTTCAGGTATAGACTGGACTAATGACCACAGAGATTACTTCCACTGTCAAATTCTGTGATTCTCTGAAATTCAGTAGGGACAAGATGAAGAAATATTGTTAAGTTCAGGGAACATTTATTAAGTACCTATTGTGTTACTTAATAAATACACAAATAAATCTTATTTTAATTAAATTAAATTTTATTTAATAATTTAATTAATTGTGATGTATAAATTAAGAAAGAAGACAGTTTTTGGCCTCAAGGAGCTTATATCAGTATATATGTATGCAGAGAGGGAATCACTTAAATCTAACTAGGTAATGCCCTTTTTGAACCAAATTATCTGTGGCCTAGACCCTTTGCTGTACATTTGTAGTTACAGTCATTCTAGGGCACAGTTTATTCTAAGGGAAAAAAAAAACCAACCATGGAAAACTCTTCAAAGACTCATAAATAACCCTTACTTTCTCTTCATTTGTTATACAAGACCCAGCATTCCTTGCTTCTAATACATCCCCAGAAGCCATGTAGTACAACCTGAAAAAAGCTCTCTATTAAATAATTTTCAATGGCATAATCCAGCCTTTGTTTGATTCCCCTCTAGAGAGAGAAAACTCATAATTTCAGAGGCAGACCATCTAAAAAAATTTTTTTTTGAACTTCTCATTGAAGGAGTGGATATAGTGTTGGGCCTTGAGTGCAGTGTCCAAATCCAACTTCAAATTCTTAATAGTTCTGTGACTTGGGCAAGGTACAACCTCAGTATTCTCATCTGTAAAATGAGGATAATAATACCCATCTCCCAGACTTCTTTTGAGGATCAAATGAAAAAGTATTTATAAATTACTTAATGTAGTGCCTTGCCCAAATAGGCCCTTAATAAATGCTTAAACATTTCCTTTTGACTCTTACTCTGCTCCTTTTCCCACCACAAAAACTGGCTAAAATTTTATTCAATGAAATCCAGCATTTACTTTCAGAGCCCCACCTGCTGGGTACACAGAGTCATAGCATCTTACTGACTGCCTAGAAAAACACTTTGATTAACCCCTATATTACCACATATGTTGAATAGTTATTACAAGGGTTTCTAGAATAGGTACTTTTTATCATGTCCTCAAATTATTTTTTAAGCCAAAAGTCAATAAATTAAAAAAAAATTAAAATTGGTTTTTAAGCTAAAAGTCATTAAATTATTTTTTAAGCCAAAAGTCATTAAAAAATGATGGCAGGCACTGTCATTTAATCATTTGATTCAGAGATTCCTTTTCCATTTTCCAGATTTATATGTTTTGATATTACCTGGCTATATTGCCTCATATATCCAAAATTCCCTAATGTCACAGTCATTCTGAGAATATGTTCTCCTAAAAAAAGCCAGGCTATTTTTGATGAAAGTTGGAATGATAGAGAATAAAGAGCAGAGGATTGGGATTCAGAGGACCTGAATCCTGAATCCTGAGGTCTGCTGCTTCTTAAGTATGTCATGATGGACAAGTTACTAACTTCCTGAACCTCAGGTTCCTAGTCTGTAAAGTGATAAGAGTGAGCCAGATACTTCTAAAACACATGTTGGTTCATTGTCTATGATATCATGATATTTAAAATTTTCCAACCCCTCCCAAATTCTTCTGTACCTTTAAAAATATCGTGTGGTATGTTTGTACCTATATTATCAGGGAAACATCATAAAACATATTGCTGTTTGATTCTTGAAAACTCTGTTTCATTACCTGTAAGTCAAAGTGTTCTTTTTCCACTTGGGTTCACCTGGGAACAGACGGTAATTTGCAATATCAGGAACACCACATCGAGGCCTCTTCATTACCTTCATAGTAGAATAATCCAATTTCCCAGTGACCTGGAGGCCAAAGAATGCTTGCATTTCTTTAATTTTCCTTTCCATGGTATTGCGTCCTTTTACAACTATCTCTCCAATCTGATGTCCTCCTTTTTTTGTGTAGTATCTGTCAAGGTATGCCTACAAGAAAGAAACAGGCAAATGGCTCTTTAATATGAATATTTATGGCATATGCTCTGTGAAATTCTAGAAGTACTTTGAAGTTTGAAGTCATTTTTAGTGAAATAGCAATTGACCTTTATAGCTTACTATTATATTATGAATTCCTTGAAAATAGGAGCTTTTTTTAAAAACTTTTTTCCATCCCTAGTGCTTACACAGTGCCTAGCCATAATAAGTGCTTAATAAGTGCTAGTTGATCCATTACTGTTTGCAAAGCACTTTACATACGTTATATCACCACAGCCTTTTGAGATATTTTATAGATTCATTTTATAGATGAAGCAACTATAATCAATTTTGGAGCCTGAATTTGAATCTACCTCTGACTCTGAGCAAGTCTAGCATTCTACCACCATGACACACTCCCTCTTTATGAAATAAAGTATGGATGAATATTTTGCTACTGCATTTTTATTTTCCATTAATATTGATAGTTTATATTTGATTGGGATTTTACAGCTTGTAAAGTGCTTTCATGTATATTATCTTATTTGGTCTTCTTGGCCCTGTATGATAGGTAGTACAGATACAATTGTATCCATTGAATAGATGAAATTCAGCAGGGATTAGTGACTCATCCAATTGAGATTACTCAACCAGTTAAGTATAAAATTGGCTAACAAATCCATATCTTCAAACCCCCAAACCTAGGGTTCTTCTTTTAAAAGAAATAGTTTATTTTGAAGTTAGGAAGTACAAACAAGTATTTCCATAATAGTAAAATAGAAAAAAGATGATAAATATGAAACTGTAAGTCTATTTCATACAACTTGCTATTTTTAAAAACATATAATGAAGTTATCACATAACTTTTCTTCCTTTTTTCCCTCTCCCTCCTGAGGTAAGTACTATTAAATAGAAATATCTGTGTGATTATATATGTATATAAATGTAAAATAATTCTATAAATCTATTTTTTTCAGTTCCCAAATGATAAATTGTCAAAGGGTAAGAACAATTTTTTTTAATTCACAAAAGGAAGATATCTATATAGTCTTACTGAAAAAGAGAGCCTTTATAACAACAGTGGAATTCTCTAAAGAATTTAAAATGACTATCACACAGAAGGAAATGGAAAGGCTTGTTGTAAGTGTGAATCACTGCAATACATTGAAAATAAGGACTATATAGAACAAGTAATACAAAGGATATCATCAAAGAAATATGTGTCAAAAATGCTCATACATGAAAAAAGATTTTAAAAAAATAGGCTGGTTATGTGGTTAGAGGGAAGAATAACCTATGAATGACTCATGTGCTCTGATGATACTATCAAGACAGCAAGAGAATGTGAAGAAAGTCTCCAGCATATTGAATTGGGCCTTTTGTAGTGAATTTATGGGAGAACATAAAAATTCTTCAGGGCAGGTATGTGTAGGTAGGTTGGAAGTTCATCTGGAGGAAATGCTTACATCAAGGATGTAAAGAAGAATTTTTTTTTTAAAGTGGAAAATGTTAAATTTAGGCCTCTTTTATAAAAATCATAGAGTAAAAAATATCTAAGCAGAGATATTTGTGAAATCATGAGTATTAAGTGATCCACCTGGGACTGTTATATTGAATGTCTTCTATTATGCTTGTGATATGCTACTAAGTGACAGTGTTTGGGATATTATGTTGGGTCTTTCAGGAAACAAGGATACACTTCAGATATTTTGTTAATATTCAAAGAATCAGAAAACCTTAGAGTTGGAAACAATCAGAATATAAACAAAATTCTTTTCTAGGATATCCCCAAAGAATGAAGGAAAGGAAATAAACATTTATTAATGACTGCCATGTGCCAAGTACCGTGCTAAGCACTTTGCAAATGACTTTGTGTCATCCTTCTTCCAATTGCAAAGTCTTTGGTAAAAGACTTTCATTGCCCCCTCTGTCTTCCAAAATTGATTTTATGTACACAGTTATGAGGTCACATTTATTTTCATTAAATTTTATTTCATATTTGATCCACTGTTCTAACCTAGTAAAATCTTTTTGGATCCTTTTTGAAAGGCACCACCTTATGGTGGTGCAGTAGGTAGAGTATCTACAATCAGAATTGCTGATGCTGATCAGTCACTTGGTTGTCTCCAACTCTTTGTCTTTCTGTGGCCATAGCATGTCAGTGCCATTTGTGAGGTTTTCTTGGCAATGAGACTGGAGTGGTCTGTTATTTCATTTTCCAGTGGATCAGGCAAACAGAGGCAAATGATCCTAATGTCTAGGGTCATATAGCTAGTAAATGTCTGAGGTTGATTTTTTGGACTCAGGTCTTCCCAACCAACTCTATGCCCAGTGTGCTATCCGCTGGGTTGCTGTTGAGAGTCAGGAATATCTGAGTTCAAATCCAGCTTCAGAGTCTTACTAGTTTTATATGCTTTATTTAACCTCACTTTTCGCAAATGTAAAATGGGAGTAATAATAGCTAACTCTCAGGGCTGTTGTCAGGATCAGATGAGATAACATTTGTAAAGTTCTATATAAATGCTAGGTAATACTATTGTCCTGAATTTGCCATCCATATTGTGTTGAATATTCTTCCCACCTTTGTGTCAAATACAAATTTGATATGCATGCCATCTTTACCTTTATCTAAGTCACCAATAGTTCACTATAGACAACCTTTCCAGTGGCACATGGGATTATTGATGACTATTTACTAGAGTACTTCCCAGATCTACCATTGAAGTGACTGTATCAAAAAAGGAAGAGTGGTTAATTTGATATTACTTGTTCAATTTGTCCTTGATTTATGCATATTGCGATACAAAGGAGTACTTCATTGGTTGGATGCATTTACCAACTATTCTTCTCATACTACAAGAAATTGAAGGCAATCTCACACTGGTCTGCAATTTGTAGTCTCATTCTTCTTTTGAAATTTTGGACAATATTTGTTTTACTTCAGTTCTGCAGCACCACATGATCTAAATTTTTAAAAAGTTTATTATTTAATGATGAATTTAACAATTATTCACAAATACAGACATCCCAATATATTTATACATGAACACATGAACTTTTGTTA
The DNA here is from genome assembly GCF_902635505.1 of Sarcophilus harrisii. Lineage (NCBI taxonomy): Eukaryota > Metazoa > Chordata > Mammalia > Dasyuromorphia > Dasyuridae > Sarcophilus > Sarcophilus harrisii. Next base: position 477,030,757 of record NC_045428.1, read on the forward strand.
GTTTGTTTTTAAAGATGTATATTAAATTTAATAATGCAATAACAATAATTTTGTTTATGTCTCTTTATGAACTTCTTTTTTTTCTTGTATTTTTAAAAAGATTTTATTGATGCTTCTTTTAAAAACCTCACTTTCCACTAAATCTCTCCCCAAAAAAAGGAAAGAAAGAAAAGCCTGTGCTTGCTGCATATATGTAGTGGGGTAGGGTTTAGAGATATGATTTCATTGATTTGAGGAACTTCCCAATGAGTACATCCCTTGACCAGTGGACCTTGGTACTCTCTCCAGAGTAGCCTAAAAAAATGGAGAGATTAAAGTGATTTGCCCAGATTAATATAACTTGTATGTGTTTGAGATAGAACATGAACCCTGTTTTATTCTGGCTCTGGAGCCAGTTCTCTATCTGGATGCTATTCTGCTTTTTAAACAAATATACAACATATGGACTGTGTCTAAAAAATGTATATTTCATTTTGTACTTATATTTCATGTCTTTCCTGACAAGAGGTGAGAAGCATGCTTCTCCCTCAGTCTTCTGAAGTCCTTCAAAAGACATTCATAGTTGATTAGCAATCACATTTGTCACTTCTCTCAGGATGATGCTGGACTATAGTTCATCTGGGCCTAGTGACTTAAACTCACTAAAGGTAGTTCGGTACTCTATTATCTCCCTACTTATATTGGATTTTACCTTCCTACTAGACTTTTCCCCCATTTATTTGTCTTCTATTCTATTGCTAGTTGACAGATCATTCTTGATGGCAAATAAAACAGAATTGAAATAAAAATTGAATGGCTCTTTCTTTGTTTTCACAGAGCTAAAATGAGGAATAGAGATGTACTGGAGTCATCCCAAACTATGTAGCAAAGAAACATTAGTAAATTTTCAGTGTGATCATTTACACTTTAGAAATTGGATCATGGTACACATCAGGGCTCAATTTATAGTTGTTGATTGTTTATACTTAATAAAATGATTTAATGTCTTTACTTAAGTTATAATGCATATTAAACATATATTATATATGTTTAATATATAATATATATAAAATAAATAATATAAATAATAAATAATTATATATAAACATACATTATATATGTATATATACACATATATACATACATACATATATACAAATATGTGTGTATATATATATACATATTTGTCCTTGTACACCCCTGACCTGGAAGCTTCAGAACACCTAGTTCAGCTCTCACATTTTATGGATGAAGAAATGGAATTAAGTGACTTGACCACAGTCACAGAAATAGTGTTAGAAAGGTTTCAGCATACTATCCATCTTAAAAAGTAATTCTTTCCTTTTTTATGTCTTCTTTTTCCTGATAGAGCTAGATGATTCAATATCTTTAAGAAAAAGACATTCTCCAGCTGGCAGATAGATATTGAAAATAGTACTGTAGTGGCTGTGTTTAGGACAGAGAGATTTCTGGAAGACATAGTGTGGTACCTTCAAAAAATAACAACAACATTGACTTCTGAGAATATATAGCCACAGTCGGAGCTTATCTATCCTTCGGGAAAAGTTGAAAGTGCTATATGAATATGATGCATTATTATTATTTTGATATAATCCAATATAATTTTGAAACTTGACAAACATTTATCAAAAACTTCCTACATTCAAGGTGCTCTGATGCTTATAAAGGTGCTTATAAAGACCAAACTGATAGCTACTTTCATTTAAATTTTACAGCTGGTACACATATATATGCATAAGTAGGATTTAAGGAATATTGAAGGTGAAAAGATAGCTAAAAACTAGGTGAGGGAGGATCAGGAAAATTTTTTAGGAGAAGGTGACACTTGATCTGATCTTTAAAGGAAAAGAATAACAACAATAGCAACTACAATTATAATAAAGTATTTGTAGAGAATCTTGGTGCTTACAAAGAACTTTACAATATCTAATTTTAGTCTCTCACAAGAATCTTGGAAGGCAGGCGCTATAATCATCTCCATTTTTTAGATGAGAAAACTGAGGCAAATAGAGATGAAGTGACTTGTTCAGGGTCACAGCTAGTAAGTTTTTCTTACTCCAAGTCTAGCACTTTAGAGAGGAGGAGAGAGTGCATTTCAGTCATGAGAGATGGGTTGTATAAATAATGTGTGTTGGTGTTAAAAAGGAATATCAAGTTCTGGGAACAGTCAAATTTGGCTAGAATGTAGAATAGAACGTAAAGGGGAGTATTATGAAATGAGGCTTGAAAGATAGTGGGAATCAAATTGTATAGGTTCCTAAATGCAAATTAAATAGTTGTTTCTTGGAAAACATTTTTGAGGGGTACAAGTGTAGAGATTGAATTGGACAGAAAGAATTTGGTAATCAGAATTATTAGGAGATTATTATAATAGTATAGAAAATATATGGTAAGAGCATGAACTTATTAAAAACATAAGAGATGTAAAAGATATGGAGGTATGATAATCAAATTTTAGCAAGTGATTGTATTTGGAGTTGGGGGTTAGAGAGAGAGAGAGAGGAATTAAGGCAAACTTTGAGTTTATGAACCTAGATAGAAAGTGTATAGTGGTTTCCTGAACAGAAATAGGAGAGTTTGGAAGTAGGATAGATTTAGGTGGAAAGATAATGAGTTCTGCTTTAGACATGTTGGGTTTGAGATGCTGAGAGGACATCTAGGAGCATATATTCAGGGTTACTTCATGGTATATGATTATAGCCCAGGAGAGCATAGGGTTAGATATGTAAATTTAGAACTCATTTGTGTAGAGATGATTCTCGAAGCCATCAGCACTGTTGAGAATTCCAAAAAAGAGTGTGTAAAGAGAGAAGAGGGCCCAGAATCCTGGGTATGCTAATGTTAAGGTAGCAGCTTTGGATAATGACCCAGCAAAGAAGGCTGAAAAAGATCAGAAGACATCTGGAAGAGAGCAATGCCATAGGAATAAAGAGAAGAGAACTCCTGAGAGAAGGGAAAGTACCTGTCAAGAATAAAAAGTTGTAGAGATGTCAGAGAACATGAACTCATAAATATTCTAAGATGCAGCAGTTAAGAGACTTTCAGTAATTTTATTATTACTATTATACATTGTGTAATGTTTTTCTTCTGCTTACATGATACTGCATAAAGTGTTGAGATACTGAGTAAAATGTGGCTGTATTTGTGGTGCTTACCTGTTAGTAGGAGACATAAAGTAGGCAGTCTCATAATTCAAATTCAAAATAAAATGTGCAAGTGCATTAGGAGAGGAGTGGAGTGCTAGAGGAATATAGAGGAGGGAAAGAGGAGGGAGAATTAATGATAGCTTCTTGAAAGAGGGGATATTTGACCAGGCCTTGAAGTAAGGGAAAGAGTTAGACAAGCAGAACTATAGGTAAAGACATTTCACACAGAGAAAAAGTCATGAATAAAGGCAGAGTACATTCAAGTATATCCAATAGTTTATTTTCCTATTCTGAAGGGCAAGTGAAATACTGGGAAATAATAACAGAATGATAGGTGGGTAAATTATGGAAGGCTTTGAATACTAAGCAGAATTGAGTGTACAATTTCCAATTAAAAGTATTTTTTAATAGAATAGGACAAAGAAAGAAGCCTTAAGGTATTAGAGACATGGAAGTTTTACTACAGTGGAGACTGAATAGGATTGGAAGGAAGGTAGTCAGGCATTTGGGGGGGGTACAATAAAACCCAACTTAATTTACTTTGCAATCACATGGAAAAATGGCACTATCTACAAAAAATTGACTCATTCATTCAGTTATTCATTCTACAGCTATTCATTGAGCATCTGTTTGCAATGCCCTGAGTTTCAACCCCTGAGAAAAAGCACAGACTAGGGTTGATAATTTCAAGAAGAGCTGCTCCAAGTCATCTAGAAGTTATGAACAATGAATGCAGATTTTCACCTGCTTTCTTTTATACACTTTCTGGTTTTACAGATAAAAGAATGTGCAGAGTTCCACTAACCTGTGCAATATAATAGTCCCTCCTTGTTGACCTGGCAGGAGATACAAATAAGGTTGAAGCAATAGCTGACAATTTCAAAGCAGTGATCAGGAGAAAAGAAAGGCCAGATGCCTGTAGTATCTTCATCTCTTTAAAGCTGATTTGGAAAACCTTATCAGTCAGTATGTGAGCAGCAGATAGTACACGTTTGCACTTCGACCTTGGGAAGCTTTTATAAAGGCAAACAGGTCTGTGAACTCCGGGCCAAGATGATTCATGTCTCAGAAGGTAATTATACATCTGTTTTGTTTATCTTTGATGAAGGGGTATCACAATAGTTCACAAGTTTCAGGAAAAGCTTCATTCTTGGTGATTTGGAAAAGTTATGAAAGAAAACAACTATTCCTTATGATTGATGGAAAATCCAATACAAATGACAAGAACTCAGTGAATTAGTTCTCAATAAATGCTTGTTTGGACCTCAGAGTTTTTTTTTCCCTGTAAAATGAAAGGGTTAAACTACATAGCATTTCCAATCCCTCTATTTTTGTCCGCCTGCATTTTTTATTTCCTTCACAGGTTAAGTGTACATTATTTTAAAGTCCGATTCTTATACAGCAAAATAGCTGTATGAATATATATACATATATTGTAGTTAACATATACTTTAACATATTTAACATGGCAGGTCTACCTGCCATCTGGGGGAGGGAGTGGGAGGAAGGAGAGGAAAAATTGGAACAAAAGGTTTTGCAATTGTCAATGCTGAAAAATTACCCATGCATATATCTTGTAAATAAAAAGCTATAATTAAAAAAATGAAAAGGTTAAATTAAAATACCCAGAATGTCTCTTCTGGCCCTAACATTCTCTCAGTCTGTGACTAAACCTAAACTCCACTGGAATTTTTCATCCCTTTTTTTTCCTAGAACAACAACAACAACATTGGAATGACAGGCTTCTGGCCAGGCATGACCTAACAAAGGCTATTAAGGATGTATTTGTCTTGAGTCTTACAAATACAATTAGAAAGTCTTTAAATTAAAAAAAATTAAAATTAAAAAAGAAGAGATACAACAACTGTTTAACTATTTATCATGCTAAGTACCATAGCTACAAGATAGGAAGAAGCATGGTGGAGAAGGTCAGAACTTCACAGGAGATGGGATTTACAAAAAGAACTAGTAATAAAATCTGTGAAAAGAGAAATCTATACATATAGGTTAAAATGATATGTGGTAAAGGAGTTGAATTAAAGAGCTAATTGCAAAGAGGCAAAATTGACTTTGTAGGTAGCTCTAAGTTTGGTGAGATGAGATCTATGATTGTATGTTGGTTTTGGCTTCAAAAGAAACCCAATAGTTCCATAGAAGAAGTAGTGAGAGAGTATATTATGTATTAAGAAAATATACTCAAAAGAGGAAATTCAGGAAATATTGATAGTGAATATATAGATGAAGATTAACAGAAGCAGAAATATTATATTGTCATTGGTGCATATTGCAATGCATTTTAGACATTTGACTGGTGTGAATGTAAAGTATTGAGATCTAGGAAATCAATTTCACAAATTCAAGATGGTGGAAGGAAACACCTACTAGATAAGAGAGCAGATAACCTAAGGATCTTAGGGAATAGAGAACTCAATAAGAATCACTAGAACTTTTTCAGGTGAACTATGATCTAATAATTATTTCCCCACAGTGTGAAATGATATCCTCAAAGCTCTCTAAAAAGCATAGGTGTCAGTTAGAAAGACACAGAACTAAAAATCCTAGGACTTGATTGTTCTACTAGACTCGATCCTGATTAGACCGTTTTGGGAGTATGGTGATTTGTTTCTCTTTACTGGAAGGGTTGAGGATTGGCAGGGATCTTATAGCAAAGGCTGAATGATTGCTTAGTGAGCAAATTCAAAATTTTGTTCAGGTCTTGGTTGGATCAGAAGGCTTCTGGGATTCTATAATTCTGAGAAAGAAGCAAATAATTAAAAAAACAAATCAAAGCAAAAAAAAAAAAAGTAGGCAGCTGGGTGATTGACTGGATAGAGTACTGGATCTGGCATCAGGAACACCTGAGTTTGAATCCAGTCTCACACATTAAGTAGTTGTGTGATCTTGGGCAAGTCACTTAACCTCTGTTTGCCTTAATTCATTGAAGAAGGAAATAGCAAAGCATTCTGGTATCTTTGTCAAGAAAACCCTATGGACAACATTGGTATGCTGTAGTCCCCAGAATCATGAAGAGTCAGACATGATTAAATAATGACAATAGGAAAAAAATTTCATTGTGTTGTATCAGTATATGGGTTTTTTTTCTATGAATTAGTTCCAATATATATAATTTGCCATTGATTCTTAGTTTTGCTATGCATGTCTATTCATAGAATCACAGAATTTGAGACTTAAAGAACCTCACTAGCATCAAATCTAGCCTATTTTCTCACCTTTGTTATTTCTAGTGCTATTTTTACTTTTTCCATTATTTATACCAATTGTTTCATTTCTTCCTTCAGTTCCACCTGAGCTTTGGCAGGTGGGGAGGGAGGCTGGAGAAGCTTATGCAGTCCTTCATTTCTTTTAAGGTAAATACAAATCAAATTTTTCAATGAAATCCTGATGCTTGATAGTAGTATGAGAGGGACCTTGGAGTCTCAAAGTGCCAATGGAGCACAAGTTTTTACAGTTTCTGATAAAATGGAAAGGTTCTGTGTAAGGGACCAGTGATGAATTATATCTGTTTGGTAAATCATACTTTCCAAACTTTTCAGAGAAGCACCAATGATGTAGATATTATTTACTTGTTTATAAATTATAGCAATCGATTAATCAGAAATATTTTAAAATAATTACTATATAACAGGAATATATACTAGGGATATAACTACAAAGAAGGAAACTCACAAAGAGCATACATTCTCTCAGGGGAAAAATGAATAGGTATGTATGTACAGACATTATATAAATATATACATATATGTATATAAATATACAGAATAATTAAGAAATTAAATACATATTTAGCTAAAACGAGGGAGAAAGAGATACAGATGAAGCAGTGTATTTGAGAAATGGATAATAAGCAGACAGAAGAGATGGAATACATGTTTGAATTACAGAGAAAAGACCATTTTCATAGGTTTGTAAGGGATGGGAAGGGGAGTAATATATATAAAAATATTATATAAATAATATAACAAAATATTTTATATATACATAAAAGAGAGAAAGAGAAAGAGAGACAGAGAGAGACACACACACATATAGACAGAGAAAAAGAGAGAGAGAAAGAGAGAGAGAGAGAGAGGAAGACAAAGAGGAAGAGACACACACAGAGAGGGAGAGAGGGAGACAGAGACACACACAGAGAGAAACAGAGAGAGAGAGAGGGAGGAGAGACAGACAGACAGAGACAGAGACACATAGAAAGAGACAGAGAGAGAGAGAGAGAGAGAGAGAGAGAGAGAGAGAGAGAGAGAGAGAGAGAGAGAGAGAGAGAGAGAGAGAGAGAGAGAGAGAGAGAGAGAGAGATTGATTCAAGAGGTGAAGGTCTTTAAAAGCCAAACAGAGGAATTTGTATCTGAGATGCAAAACAATGGGGAGTTACTGGCATTTATATAGCAAAGGAATAATATAGTCAAGCCTGTACTTTGTAAATATCATTGCCACCTAAAGAGGATGGAGTAGAGAGAAAAGATACTGGGCAGGAAGAACATTAGAAAGCTATTACAGTTACCCAGGCAAGAGGTGATAGGTATTATTGAGATTTGGCAACTGACTGAATCTGTATGGTGAAAGAGAGTCAACAATCAGAGATGATACCAAGATGGTGAACCTGGGGGATTGGAAGAATGGTGATATCTTCAAAGAAATGGGAAAATTTGGAAGAAAAGTGAATCTTTGGGGAAAGGGGGAATAGTGAGTTCAGTATGCAGATTGCATCCCTCCACACATGAACATACTCTTTCTCATTCAAAATGAAAAGGGGTAGAAGAAATATTACTGGCTTGTTTACTGCCCTGAAATACAGACCATCCTTCTTAGAATGCCTGCTGAAAGCCTAAGATCTTTTAGAAAACAGGAAGTAGATGTGTGCTTGAGTGTGAATTTTTCTAATGGCACTCACATAGTTAACTGCTGTAGTGCCCAGATAACGGCTAGTTTTTAAATGGCTAGAGGGACCAACATATAACTCAGAAGAGGAAAGTTTGGGAATTTACACAGTAGATTGGAGAATAAGGATAGATGTGATTGTCTTAGAGAGAAGCCCCATGATTGGCTATCACAGGGAGGTTGGGCCCACTTAGGCAACCAATGGTGCAAGAAATAGGCTATAAAAGTTCAAAATGGGTCATTTCCAGAAGTTTGAAAGCAAGATAATGATTTTTTTTTTTTGGGTCACAGAAACTCATGAAAGTCATCAGTTATGGCAGGGTATTGATATCTTCCTTAGTTCAAGAAGTTTACACATCACTGAAATCACAAATCCTTGAAGCATAAAAGCAAAAAACTATGTTGAATTAATCTTGTCCCTCATGATTTTTTTGTTTCTTTTTTTCTTTTAGAATCCTTTTTAGGAGACATTTCTACCATGGTCTTATATTATTGTGGTTCTTTTTTGATAGTACAGAATTTTTTTTGTACCTACATTTTTTAATTTATTTGTATTCCAGATTTAAAATAAATTAGTTTCTTATTGACATTAGTTTTGTTATGATTATTATGATGAACTTGATTTCACTACTCCAGTTTATCCTACACACAGCTGCCAAAGTGATTTTCCTGAAACAATCTGATTATGCCAGTTACCCTACTCAAGGAATTAACAATAATATCTCTAAGACAAAATATAAACTCTTCTGTTTAGCTTTTAAAGTCCTTCAAAATCTTACCTTAACCTTTCTTTCCAATCTCTCTAAATATTCTGTATTCTGTAATCCAGCCAAACTGGCCCTCTTCCTGTACCTCACATGTGACATTTCTCTAATCGCTAGGAGCATCCTCTGGCCATCCCTAATGTCTGTATCACATTTCCTTCTCTCCTTTGTCTCTTATAATCCCCCACGGTTTTCAAGATTCAGCCTTCTACATAGAAGACCATCTCCAGTTGTCCCGATCTATATCTAGGCCCTGGACTCAGATGGCTCTGGAGGAGAAAGTGAGGCAGGTAATCTGGCACAGTCCTCCCTCACTTAAATCCAATTCACTTGCATGTCATAGCATCATCTCCCTGAGATCATGGTCCTCTTCGAGAATAAAGGACAAACAACAACATCCCCTTCTACAGAAAGCCTTTTTTGATTTCTCCCAAAAGATGGTGCCTTACCTCCCAAGCTATGCTTTATTTAATTTTTTTGTATTTTTTTCTCTTTATATTTATTCTGCATATACTTGTATGTGCACTTGTATTCCCTATTAGAGGGTAAACTCTGTGATTAGGGGGTGTTTCAATCTTTGCGATTGCACCTCTAGGACCTACCATGATACCTGGCACATTGGAGGCCTTAATAAATGCTTGAAATGGATTCCATTCTTGCCTTCCAGCTCCTGATTGAATTCTCCTCCAATCTCTGCTCCTGACTTTTCTAGCAGGTAGAAGATGAAAGTAGATTTGAAGGTTCTGAATGAGTCAGAGTAGGGTGATGTACTGTTATTTCCCTGACCAAGAAGAGAACAAAAGGAAACAGATCTATTTAGCCTGCAGTAATCAATCATTCAATGAGAATTGATTAAATGTTGGAAATAGTATCGAGGGAGAGTTTGAATATTAAAAAGAAAGGAGGAATAAAAGAGAAGAAAAACTACTAAGAAATGACATGAAGGGGTGAAACCGATGGTATAAGAGTAAAAGAATTGGCCCTATTAAGAACAAGAAGCTCCTCCTTAGCAGATCCTTTAGTAAAGGAAAAGATAATGGAAATATATCTGGACGATATGAGATAAAGACATTGGGTGAAGAAGGGGCTCTTCCTACTTGTCTGTGTGTTACTGGGAAAGTCATACCCACCTGTATGCCTCACTTTTCTTATATGTCAAGAGAGGCGATTTGAACAGGATTTGATTCAGTACTGGAAAGTGAGGCTCAGAAAAGATAAGTGATTTGCCCATAGTTACAAGATGATAAGTACTTGAGGCATAAGTCAAACCCAAGCCTTCCCAACTCAGAGTCCAATCTTTTCCAACTTTAAAATATGATCTAACACAGTGGAAGGGTGGCTTAATTGATTTTTCCAGAAACCTTGTTAATATATGTAATTTTACAGAAAAGCCCATATATAGTTTTTCAGTCTGGTTGCAAAATACATGGTCTGAGAAAGAATTTGAATGTTAATCTTGTGGCAAAAATTTGTCCTTAGGTTTTGCATTAGAAGAAATGACAGATGGGAAGGAATCTACAATATTAGTCAGCTGGGCTATTGCTATGCATACACACTAGGGTGTCCTTCAAATAACATTCAGATTCATCTAGGATCCTGGATAATGAAAAGAAAACATGTTTCTGCATAAATATTTAGCACTTCTGTTTATTCTTGTAAATCACCAGCCTTGAAACACACAGAAATGTAAGTTGTAAATATGTTTACAGAGTAGAGGGGAAGGAATGGCAAAAGCAGATTGGAACACATTCCTCAAAAATCCTAGACTGCCCTTGTGCTTCTAGTGTGTCAATTTACCAAATTATAGACCTATCTTGGGGCATGATTCAGCATCTTCTGGAAGCTGAGGGTAAGCCCAGCAGTTTTCTTTTCAAGCCTCCATCTTTTCAACAGCTGATTCTACACTCACTAGTAGTTCAACCATTTTGCAAGGCTACTGCTTGGTGAATGACTAAAGAGAACCATCATTTAGATGCAGTGTTTTATAAACAACATTGAATATTTCCTGTTGATCCATATAGAGAAGTTTAAATTTAAACAACATGTTTTTAAATATAGTTTAGGGCATCTAGGTGGCACAGTGGATAAAATGCTAAATTTGAAGTCATGAAATCCTGAATTCAAATTTGACTTGAGACACTTATTAATTGTGTGAACCCTTGCCTTGTTTTCTCAAGTATAAAAATAATCTGGAAGAGAAAATAGCAAGCTATATCTTTTCAAGAAAACTTTAAAAAGGGATCACAAAGAATCAGACATGACTGAAAACCACTGAACAACAATAGCAGTTTGGAAGTAAAGGATTTTTACAAGTGGGATTTTCTTAGTAATATTTCAAAGTAAGACAATTTAGAACACAACTAATCTGTAATTTTGATTGTAATAAATTATTTTAATGTAGAGCTAACAGTACAGGTAGGGAGGAGGGAAATGAGATGTCATAGAATCTTAGAGTTAGAAGGTACCTAAGAGGAGAATAAGTATTATATGAAGGAAAGAACATTTGATTTGGGTGCGAATTTGTATGAACCCAAGGAGTTGTTTAATTTCTCTAAGCCTCAGTTTTTTTTCCTCTTAGAAAATGGGAATTGTGATAGCATCTACCTCCCAGAGTTATTATTTTGCAAACTTTAAAGTATTACATAAACTAGCTATGCTGTTTTTGGGGGCATGATTTACTTTATGATAATGGATTTGCATCCATTGAAATTCGGATAAAATTGTTAATATCCATGTGATGTGCTTTCTTCTTACCATTTTCTGTTTTGGAGTATTAATATCTTATAGACACAAATTTTCTTCCCTCTTCTTAGCCTTATAATTGGGCAGCAGTTGGTTCTCTCATAGACCAAAGAGAGGCTGGGAAATTTATGAAGACAGTTGGATTATGGCATAAAAGTTACATAACATCTCTACTTGGCAGAAATAGTAAGCCCAATAAGAAGTTGAATTATGAGGTTCATAGAATAATAGACTCTCAAAACTGGAAGGGATCTTAGAGTCCACTAAGTAGTATCCATACCTGAACAAGAATCCTTGCTACAACATCCCTGTCAAATGATCATTTGGTCTTCATTTAAAGAGGTCCGTTGAATGAGAACACACTATTTCCTGTGGTAGCCTTTTTGACTTATTTTTCTTTTTTTTTTCATTAGAATAAACATATTTTATTCCTTCAATTGACTCTTATGTGGGATCATCTCCACTTTCCCACTATCTTGGCTACCCTACTCTGGATAGGCTCTAGTTTGCCAATGTCTTTTCTAAAATGTGTTCTTAGAACCAAAAAAAGATACTCCTGATGTGGGCTAACCAGGGAAGATTGCAGCAATGTTGTTGACTTTCTTTCTGTAGATACTATTTATCTGTTCATGCAATTTAAGTTTGCATTGTAAATTAAAACCAACATATACTTTTAATTTTAATTGTTTACTTTCTCCAGTTATATATAAAACAATTTTTACATTTGTTTTTAAAACTGTGTTCCAGATTCTCTCTTTGTCCCTCATCTACCCTAACCCACCATTGAGAAGGCATATGTGAAGTTATGCACAACATTTCCATAAAAGACATGTTGTAAAAGAAAAAATATATATATCTCCCTGCACTCCCCTGGAAAAAACCCTCAAAAAAAAAGTTTAAAAAGTATGCTTCAATTTGAAACAATCAGGTCTTTCTCTGGGTGTGGATAGGATGTTTTATTCTAAGTCCTCCAGAGTAGTCTTGAATCATTATAATGCTGAGAAGAGCAAAGTCATTTACAAGTGATCATAACACAACATTGCTATTACTTTGTATAGAGTATATTTCATTTTGCATGAGCTCATGGAGGACTTTCCAAGTTTTTCTGAGAGCATCCTGCTCATCCTCAATACATACTTTGATATCCAGTGATTTTAATGCAAAGGTGGCTGTAGGAATGGATAGTGAAAACACATAGTAGGTACAGTGGATAGAACTCCAAACCTGGAATCAAGAAGACCTGAATTCAAACTTGACCTCAGATACTTATTTGCTATATGATCCTAGGCAAGGCTGCCTCAGTTTCCTCCTCTATAAAATGAAGATAGTTACAGCAACTTAGTCCCTGGGTTGTTGTCAAGATAAAGTGAAATATGAAGTGCTTAGCATAGTGTTCGGTACATAGCACCCTATAAATGTAAGCTATTATTATTATCATTTTAAAGAATATATGATTCAGGCCAAAGACATGTAGGCTTCATAGAAACCATATCTCCATCTATCTATCTATCTAAAAAACTTTCTTTAAAGGAATAACTGGAAAATTCCACACATTAAACACCACAAATAGCATCACAAAAAATTAAATTGTTGTATAGATTGTGTAAATTAGGCTGGAATTTACAACCAGTCCAGTATCATCAACCTAAGGAGTATGGAACAATCAGTCACAGGGAATGACCAGTAAAAGCTATTGGACTTAGAAGACTTTGGATTCTACCTTTGGACATGAACTTAATGGTACATAATACTCCCAAATACACTTTCCCCAGATAATTGGAATATTGTTATTGATATAAAATAAATATCTCATTATTAAAAACACCTGTTATAAGGGCATCAGATGGAACTGAGATGCTAGGTACCAAACATTAAAAAAAGAGGTCACAGTTAGTGACAGTCAAATAAATGGAAGAAAATAGAAACACCGTAATTTGTTCAGGGTCCCTGAGAATCTAAGGATAAAGTGTAACAAGGTCTGATCCTGAGATGGGGGCAGGGAGAGCAGCACTAACTTTATAAAGATAATTCCTACTGACTAAAACCAAATAAAACTAAAACTCTTTTTCATATTGAGTTAGATAAAAAAAAACAAACAGTGCTAATGAAAGTGAAAGATGAGTTCATTGATTTCTTCAATAAACTGGAATTATATTAATTTCTAGTCAACTAAGTTACAAAACATAACAAAACTTATGTTGGAGAATCAATTCCCTCCCTTTTTTCACATGTGGATAAGGTTCTAATTTATTTTATAACTAGTTATCTCTATGAATCAGGATTCTCTATCCTATTCTCAGGTAAACCTATGGCCAAAAACAAACCAGGAGCTGAACATGATATGGAGTCATCTCAAAAATGAAATGGAGAACACACCAAGAATCAAAATCAATGGTTGGTAAAACAAACAAAAAACAGAATCAAGGATCTTTTTGATTCATTTGATTCTGTTCTTATAAATATTTAACCACTTTATGACATCAAATTATGTGCCAAATAAAATTTTCTTTATGAAAAATTAATCTCCAAATTTTGTTTATTTTATATGCTTGATAAACTCTAGAATTTCTTTACTAAAAGTTAACATGTATAGAGACAGAAAAAACTTGGGTACCCTTTCTTAGCAAAATGTTTGACACACAGCACATCTATCAGTGTTTAATAAGTATTTAATCACATTGAAAAAATATGAATGACAAAGGTAAATCCCTACCCCTGTCTATCTTATACTACATAATCACAAGATTTTCTGAATACACAATAAAAGAACAAGCCTTTCCTATCAGTGTTCCTAGAGACCAAGAAAGTCTGAATATGGATATATTTCAAACTTCTTAAATAATGTTGACTTTAAACTTCACAGGTGGCACAAAACTTATCTTTTACTTTGCAATCATAAAACATCTAGAAGTATTCTAGTATGTTACCAAGAAACATTTCTGAAGAATATAATAATGGTTAAACAAAATACTCAAATGATGTTTTGCTAACCTCTTCTCATTAATTTGTATACAGAGTAAAAAAAAATCTCTAATTTGATTCATTTGTTGAGACAAAAGCTAAGCACAAGAGAAATAATCCATTTTAGAGAGGAATTAGCTTGCCAACTTGGGGAGTAGGTGGTGTTTTTGTAGTAAGATAACAAGCTAGCCCTGGAGATGCATTTGAGAGAAAAGTGATGTTTGGATAAATCTGTTCACTTTTTGGTATGGAAATACGCATTTTACTCATTTACTGTTCTGTTTGAATCCTCCCATATACAATATTAGAAGTAACCTCTACATGGATCTTTCCAAAATGATTATTTTCCCTTGCTTCTAGCCACTTTATTCACCACAGATACACACACACACACACACACACACACACACCACCTCATATACATATAAATCACACACACATACTACATACACATTCATATAAAAATGAATGCTTAATAATATTTTTTTGGATATGCTATACTTTCTCATGTATTAACTATCTGATCCTCTCTACAGCCATGTGAGGGAGACCAAGAAAGCATTATCATCCCAATTTTCCTGAGGAGAAAACTGAGGGTCAAAAAGATAAAGTGATTTGCCCATAATGATTCAAATCTAGATCTTCTAAATTTAAATTCAGATTCTAATTACAAATTCAGTGCTATTACACTGAAAAGGTATAAGCCCTATACTTTTTTGTCTTTGTATGCTCTGCATGTGCACCTAGCATAGTGCTTATAACAGAGTAGATGCTTAATAAATATTTGTTGACTCACTCTTTATCAAGGGTTTTTAAAACCTTTTTTTATATCCTTTGGCAATCTGGAGAAACCTGTGCATTCCTTTTTATAATAATGTTTCAAAATATATAAAAATAGATAAGATTAGTCATTCAATAAATATTTATTAAACTCTGGTAGGTGGACTCTGGTAGGACACTACTCTGTTCCATATATTCAAAGAAAACCAGTTATACTGAAATAAAGACATAATCTTTTTCTTGTCCAAGTTTACAGATTCTTGAAATCTGATCTGTGGAACCTAGGTAAGAAACCTTGCTCTAATTCGTTTCACTGATGTTTCTGTTAATTGACAATCCAAGATTTCTCTTTTTCTTGTGATTCCTCATGGCACTTTTGATAATACTCTGAAGGAAGTAGGTACTCAGTTAATACTGATTGGCCTAATTGAGCTTTGCAATTTAAAAATAAAATTATTAATCAGTTCCTTTGGCCAGTAATGTTTAGATTGGCCCTTGTCAAATTTTTTTTTTTTGGCCCTTTTCCTGCTGTTCCCCTTCCATCCTTATTTTTTTCTCTTTGGATCAATAGAAAAATCCAGCATCTTTCTGGAAACACACACATGTCCATGAAAACTGAACACAAAATGACCAGAAAGGAGCTACAATCATATATCCCATTCCATTTCTGCTGTCCTCCATCCTGACTCGCATTAGTCCTGCTGCCTGATTCTCATTATATTCATTACCTGAATCTTGCTAGGTCTGTCCTGATTTCTTTCAGGTCAATGTGTTTATTTTCATCTTTCATCATTTCATAAAGAAAAAAAAGCCTCAAGCTTTTTCTTCCTCCACATAGCAAAAAGACTTCCTCAACCTTTTGGCTCAAACTGCTGCCTCTTTCCCTTTGCCTTTGTTTTTATTTAAAAAGAAAAAAGAAATCTGATTTCCCATAGTTGCAAAATCTGTTATTATCAAAATGAAGACAGAAGCTACTACCAATCCCAGAAGGTAGGTCACTTACTAAAGGTAATCAGACCTTTTATCAAGGTAAGAAGACTTCAATCGCAAGAGCATATGGCAATTGTGAATTTTATATAACTATAGAGGATGTGAAAAGTCATATAGTCCAACCACCTCATTTTAAAGGAGAGGACACTGACTCCAGGAGAGGAGAATTAACTTGTCTGACATCAGTTTACTAGTTAGAAGCAGTTTGGTAGTAGATTGAACATTGGCTTCTGACTTTTAGCTCTGACACTTTTGAATTGTGTGAGTCTAGGTGAATCTCTCAGCCTGAGATTCCATTTCCCCTTCTGCCCCCTGAAAACTAGGAATATTTGTACTATCTACCTATCGGGATTGTTGTGAGGAAAACATCTTGCCAACTTTAAGATGCTGCCTCAGTGAAATCTATGAGTGTCACAAATTGGAATTAGAACTCAAAACTTCTGATTTAATTCTTTTTTCACTATGCTAGGCTGATTTTGTTTAGGGCTCATTTATATACTTAAGCAATAATTATGTAACCATATTTATTACTGAAATTGGCTAACTTTTTAAAAACTTGTATTTAAACAGCCATTTTGGTTTTTAGTTTTTTAAGACAGAAAAAAGGTTGGTTTGATGGGCTTTTCTCCTTTTCATCCTTTTGGTTAATTGTCATCTCAGATTGCTGATATCTGATGTATTTCTAATGTCTCCTGGGACCATTGTCATTTTTCAAAATGAGAATTTCTGGCTTTTTGCAGTATAGTTTTTAAAAATTCTAGAGCTATGAATGTCCTTTAAAGTCAAGGTCTGTGTTTGTTTCCTCTAGAAGGAAAAGAGAAAGAAAAGAAAGGACACAGCAGGGATTCACAGTCCTACATTCCAGACTGATTATCATGCAGAGTTTTAATTAGGAAAATAAACCCAGCTGTGTTTTCAGGTTGTTAAGCAACATTTGGCAAATATTTGTGGTTTCAAAAAATAAAAATCCTCCCATCTTGGCTTTTTAGATTGTTAAACCAATGACTTTTAACCCAGGGGCACAATTCCTTTCCTTATAAATCAATAGTTGGTTTTCAGAATCTTTAAAGGCTTGATGTCAGGGACATTTCTAGAATAGCACAAATGTGATAGCAATTGCTACAAATCTAGCATACCAATTGCTCAAATCTTGTATTTACAAGGTCTGCCTTTTGGGGAAAGGGTGCTGGAAAATGACTTGGAAGATAGCCAGTGGTGTGAACTAGGGGTATACTGGTTTAAGCTTCAAAGCTAGAACCTGATATATATATATATATTTTTTTTTTTCATGACCTAGACTTAAGAAAGTAATGAAGAAAATGTAAATGATAAAAATTAAATTTAAATGTGTAGAGCATACTTCTACCACCACCATTCCCACTCCCCACAGAATTTGGTTGTTAAATATTCACCAATATCCACTTTATGATGGTAAGTAGTGATTCTAAAAGACTGGAGGCTTATATACATAATCAATCTATAGATTCCTCATAATGCCACAACCAAAGGAAAACCTTTCCACTTCCAAACAAGCCCCTCTGTGATGCTATAAAGCCATGTGTCTATTTTGTGAACTTTCTTTTCCTTATCAAGGTAGTCTTCTAGGCGATATTAATTTGGTTTTACCTGAGAATTTTACCAGTGAAGGAAGGTATATAGCACCTTCTGTGAGGAAGTGTCATTTTTATGGTATTTTATATTATTCAAGACTCAATTCAAATGCAACTATATGCCAAAAGCCTTTCCTTTCAAGGTTGTCCTTCTATTTTTCACATTTTTATATGCACTTTTTTATTTGTATTTTGTCTTCCTTTATAGTATGCTAGCTCCATGAAGGCAAGGACTATTTTTGGGTTTTTGTCATGCTTTGTATCCCAGTGTTTAACACCTTTTATTGGTATATAATAAGTGTGTACATTAATAAAAGTTTATTGATCAACTGATCTTTTGACTGTGCATAATGTACTAAAGTTATAATGAATCACTCATACCAACAGCATGAAATAGCTGGTTGATCTTTGTAATATCCCTTGATAGCTTGTGATGGAGTTACACAAACACCAAGCCTTTGGGGCTGGATATACATCATTCAATCTGGTGTTAATCTTATATACAATTTTTGTTGCTCTGTGTGTCTAATTATTCTTGAGTTGTTTTCATTTGTTAAATTTTGTTAGTTTTGTTAAATATTTTTGTTAACTTTGTTAAATATTTCTATATAATAAAAGAGATTTTATTCTGATTCCCAGCACTTGGGTGTGTAGCTACCCAGGATGCAGCTTTTTTGTATTTGACATGTAAAGCAAGTTCTTAAAATGTTCAAATTTTTTTTTGTGAACCCAGTATCTTAACTACTCCCTTGCTCTATGATATTATCATAGATCATAATTCCATACTTGCCTGAGTAGTTGACTTTTCATGAATTGTTGTGGCTATTAAAATTAATCCTGACCAATTTGTAGTTAAGAGCTTTTCCAAAATTAGGCTAGATGTGAATTTTATGCAGGCCTGTCTTAATAGCTGTGTGACACTGTATAAAGAGTAGTGACGTTGGGGTTAAAATTTGGATTTAAATTTTAAACCTTATACTTATTGGTAAGTGTAATTTTGGGTAAGTCATTGAATTTCTTCTTAGAAGAAGATGAGGGCTGTGAGACTAAATCGCTTCTAAGGTCCTTTCTAGCTCTAGACTTTTGCTTTTGTTGTTATTCAGTTGTTTGATTCATATCCAACTCTTCATGAACTCCTTTGGATTTTTCTTAGCAAAGATGGGGGTGGTTTGACTTTTTTTCCCATCTAGCTAATTTTAGAGATAAGGAAATTGAGGCAAACAGGAATAAGTGACTTGCTTAGGGTCACATAACTGGTAAATATCTCAGACTGGATTTGAACTCATATCTTCCTGACTCTGGATCTAACACACTATCCACTGTGCCACTTAACTACCTTGATCTTTGGTGCTATTATCTTTTCCATGTTGGCAAAATGTGCTAGATTTCACACTCTACTATATACTGTAGGGGAAAAGGGATTGTACATTTGGTTTCAAGTGATTTGGATTTGAATTTTCATTGGCACTTAACAGTTTTGTGATTACATTACTCATTTAATATCTCTGAGCCTCAATTGTTTTATCTGAAAAATGAGGGAGATTTTCTCTGAGGTTTCTTCTAGGTCTAAATCTATGATAAGATTCATGATCAATTCTGTACCATGATGGTACAATAGAGTAGGACTTTGCTGGACATGGAATCCAACACAACTTAATATTTAAAAAATCCTAATGAGCAGTGTGCAACCTTGCTGATGAAAAGTAGAAAGAACAGCAAAAAAAAGAAGCAGCCGATTTTAAATATTGTAATTGTAGTCTTAGATATGTCTTTGTTATCATTCTTCAGGTCTTATCTTGTTTTTGGTTCCGAGAGAAAACAAAGCAAAGTTTCTCTAAAGATCATTTTGTTCTCTGCTATGCACATTTTTTACATTATTCTGTCCTCCCCTTTCCTCATCCCCCTTTTCATTGTCCTCACTCCCTACCTTCCCCAAGCAGACTACAGTTAACAAAGATATTTTTATATATATACATATATAGATATATACATACACACATATCTTTCCTATCCCTTCTAAGTCTTTGCTTTAATTCTACTCTTTAACTTGCCTTTCCATTACTTAACCTCTTCCCACTCATAGATTCCCTCTCCTATCTTCTCTCACCTTTTGCTTCCCTCTCTGCCCATTCCTCCCCACCCCCCCCTCCTTATTTCTTTATGGATTTTAGAGGGTGTTGTACAAGGGTATGTAATATAATGTACAAGATATATGTAATGTTGCCTATTTTATCCATTCTCAACATGAGTACGTTTTCAGAACTTAGAGCACTCCTCCCTTTCTAATGCCTTTGCATCTCTTTTTCTGCATTTCATTTATATAGCATAATTACTATTTTTTACTATAACTCTGCCCCAATCTTTTTTTTTTTTTTTGAGCTACTAATTGATGATGTCAATATTAAACCTATGGTACACATTTCTGTGTAAAAAGCACAAACAATTCATCCACATTAAGTTCCTTGAGCTTGATTAAATTTTCTATTGAGTTTAGGTTTGTTTGAAAGACAGTCCTGAAAATCTGCAAGTTCATTGAATGTCCATTGCTTTTTCCTTTCAACATTATGGATAATATTGCTGGATATGGTACTTTGGGGCACAGGCCAAGTTCTTTTGATTGGCAGTATATATGATTCCAGGACCTGTGGTCTTTTATTGTGGCTGCTGATTTTTTTTCTTGTTTCTTGCAAAATTTTCTCTTTAATTTGGGGATTTTGAAATTTGGCAATTATATTTCTAAGTGTTTTCCACAAAACATCTCTTTGAGGTGGTGATTGGTAAATTTTTTCTATTTCTACTTCCCCCTCTTCTAAACTCAAGGACAATTTTCTTGGATTATTTCTTGCATGATTATGTCAAGGTTCTTTTTTTGGTCATAGCTTTCAGGTAGTCCAGTTATTCTTATATTTTCTTTTATTTATCTATTCTCCAAATGTATTATTTTTCTTATACAATGTTTCACATTCTGTTCTATTTTTTCATTCTTTATAATCTGTTTTGTTATTAGTTTCTCATAGCTTTACTGATTCCCCTTGCCTAATTTTCATTTTCAAAGAGTTATTTTCATCTTTGAGACTCTGTATCACCTTTTCTAGTTGTTTAACCTTTCCCCCCTCCTCCCATAATCTTGTTTTTCTTGGACGGGTTTTTAAATATTAGCAGAAAATCCCTGTGATTCCTGGGGAGGCTCCAGCCAAACCCATCTCATTCTAGAGCTCCCCACAGGGTGTTTCTGCAGAGATAGCCTGGAGGTGTTTGCACTTCAAGTGGGTTAATGTGAGGTCTAGGGGCTTTCTTCAGATCTTCTCAGGTTGTATCAGGAAGAACTCTGTTCTGCCTCAGGTCTTCTTGATTTTTTACCATTCTATGTTCCGTCTGAGGTGCAAATTTGTTCTATTTGTGGGGGAAATCTGGAGATCTTGAAATTTACCAACCTAGTCTGCCATCTTCTCAGAATTCTACCCCATTTAAAATTTTTACAACCTAATCCTCTCCTATTTTTCCAGTCTTTTCTTCCATAAACAAGGCAGTCCATTTTTTGACTCTGGGCATTTTCTCTGCTCTCCACTTTGCCTGAAATGCTTTTTCTCCTCATTTCTTTTTCCCTGCCTCTGATGCAGTTGGGGTTAAGTGACTTGCTCAGGGTTACACAACTAGGAAGTGCTAAGTATCTGAGGTCATATTTGAACTCAAGTCCTCCTGACTTTTAAGGCTGGTGCTCTATCCACTGCACCAACTATCTGCCCCTTTTTTCTCCTCATTTCTAACTCTTAGCTTCCCTAGCTTCATTTAATATTTAATATTTTCCCAGTTACATATTAAACTTTTTTTTACATTTGTTATTAAAATTTGAGTTCCAGATTCTTTTCCTTCCTCCCCACCCCCATTCTCCATTAAGAAGGCACTTGTGAAGTTATGTAAAACATTTCCACAAAAATTATGTTGTAAAAGAAGACATATCTCTCCCCCAAAAAACACCTCAGAAAAATAAAGTTTAAAAAAGAGTAAGCTAGGAATATGCCTAGCTTCCTTTAAGTTACAACTAAAACTCTATCTTCTAAAGAATCTTTTCCAAACTGCTCTTCTAAACCCAACTAATTGTAGTGCTTTTCTCTTAATTATTTTTTATTTATTTTGCATATAACTTTTACATATTTGTTTACTTATGGTCTCCCCCCATTAGATTGGGAGCTTCTAGAGGAAGGAGACTTTTTTGTCTTGTCTTAATACCTGGAACATTCTAGGTACTTAAAAATGTTTACTTATTTTATACAGGATCTCCCATATCCTGACTTTTCATTGGCTGTCCTCTGTCACTGCAATGTTCTTTCTCTTCACTTCCAATTTAAATTGCACCTTTTGCAAAATGTTTTTTCTGGATCCCAACCTTTCCCCTACTCTCCATAGGCCTTTAAAAAGTTACCTTTCATCTGCACTTTCTCTATATATTTTGTATGTATAAACTTATTTATACCTTTTCTCCCCCATTAGAATATGAACTTTTTGAGGACAGGTACTAATTATTTTTCCTTTGTAAACTTAGCACTTAGGACAGTTCCTGATACATAGATAATGCTTAGTAAATCCTTTTAAAGTATTTGACTGGGGACAAAGAGTGAGTTAAATGTTAGACATTTTGAATTTGAAGTACCAAAGTGAGACATCTTAATGGGACTACCTACTGGGCAATTGGAGATGCGAGATTGGAACTTTAAGGATAGAGTCAGTGTTGGAGAAATTGATTTTGAAGCCATTTGTACAGGAATAACTATTGGAGCCTGAGAGTGGACAAAAATATTCAATAAAAACAACGGAGAGAAAGTAAAGAATTAAGCCTTTTTGACAAGAAGATGCCTTTTGTCCCCACAGAAGAGGAAAGATAACCAGTGGAAGTTACCAAAAAGAAACCACCAGAGAGATAGAAATTTTAAGGAAGAGAATGAAAAAAAAAGCCATGGGAAAGGAAAGAATTAGCAGCAAAGAACAAATATTTGGTAGAATGAAAGGTTTTATGTTATTTTTGTAAGTCCAAAATCCTATATAGTGGCTGGCACTTAGTTGATGCTTAATAAATGCTTAATAAATGAAATATCTAGAAGAAAAGACACTTATTGACACTGTCAAATATTGCAGAAAGGACAAGGAACAGCATTAAGCTTGTCCCCAAAACAAGTAAGTAACAAAAGACTAAGAAACTTCCTCTACTATCTATTTTCAGAAAGAGAGCTGGATTTGGGAATTGGAAGATCTGGGTTCAGGTACTGGTTTTGCTATTTATTAGTGTTATAATCATTAGGGAGAAGTCATTTAATTACTTTGAGGATTAGTGTCTTCATCTATAAATTCAATGAATTTTATAAATTAGGAATAATAATTTTTGCTCTGCCCATCTTGCAGTGTTGTGGGGAAAGTGTTTTATAAGCTGCAAAATGCCATGAAATTACAAACTATTGTTATTATAGTAATTGCAAGTTAGCTTTTTAGTATGACGAGATGTTTTCAAACAATGTTTTTGTGGACGTTAGTGGAGTTTCTTGGTGCTGGTTATTTTGTAACTGTGGGGAAAAACCACAGAAATTTCTGGTGGAAAGCAGCTGTGTTATTATTTCTAAATTGTCAGACAAGTTTCTCTTACTTGGGAATTTTTGTTTGTTTCTAGAACAAGTGGAAAATTCAATACTCATTTACATTATTCTTGTAAATCTTAAGTCTTAAGGCAGGTCAATGTGTTTACTGACTATTTTCATGTTAAAAAATACCATTAAAAACATGTTTAATTAGATCTTCACAGCAGTTTTCAGCTGCTAACTTCTTACTTTTTCGCTTTTTCTCTGTTTGGATTTGAGGGAAGGAGAGGATTGATAATAGATTATTCTCACACTTAAGCTTAAACCAGAACAATACATCATGGAAAAGAAGATAGCAATGGATCAAGGGAGAAGCCTTCTATTGTTAACAGGGTAAACTCCTCCCCTTCAAACAAGTTCATTTCTTGAAAATTCAATACACATTCACCTTAAATTTTATCCAGAGGAAAGAAACAAATATTTATTAAGTACTACTATAGTTAAGCATTTTACATATGTTATATGTAAATATAATGCGTATTTACATATTTAAATATATGTAAAATAGCATTTTTACAAATATTAACTTATTTGATTCTCAGAACAATTCTGGGAGATAGATGCTATTAATATCCCCATTATATAATTGGGGAAAATTTGGCAAACAGATTGAGTGACTTTCTCAGAGTTACAAAGTTAATAAATATAAAGAAAGTACTCCAGATTGAGCACCCTATCTACTATGCCACTTTTTTATTTCTTATGGAAAGATATTGGTTATATAGTAATGATGACTAATTAGGAACATTCTAAGAAACTCTGAAATGGAGGCTAGAACCACAAGAAAGTAAGAATGGGACTTCGGAATGGTTCAAGTCAACTTATGTTTGAGAAGGCAGCACTGGGTAAGAAGTAAGAGGATGCCAATAGAGGAAACATGAGAACAAGTAAAACATAAGATAAAAGGAAAATTAAACCAAAGGACAGAGAGAATAAGAACAGGGATCAATGTACAGGTAACTTGAAAGGAACTTTGGTTTTCTTAGCGGTAGGTTGGTTGTTGTATACAAGCTAATCTTATTTCTCCTGAAATAGTCATGCTGATATAATAGACTGCATGATTCAATAGTTTCAATATTTATTTAGCACTCACTGTGCACAGAACACTGTGATAGGTGCTGGGGGACATACAAAAAATGAAATGAGATGTAGTTCCTGTCCTCATGTAACTCATAATCTAGTAGAGAATTATGAGAGATCCAACTAGGTAGTCAAAATGATACACCAATAAGAGAGGAAGGATCCAAAGGCTTTGTAAGATCTAAGGTGAAAAAGATAATTACTGAATGAAGGAATCAGCAATGTCATCATTGCAAAAATAGCATTTGAATGGACCTTAAAGGTCCTATATATCAAACTGGAGATATCAAAAGTCTATCAAAGTGGACTATATCTATATCAAAAGTGGAGATGAGTTGCTCTGGCAACTGTATCTGGCTCTTTAGAAGGAGAGTTGATAAAGATAGAAAGTCTCAAAGATAAGATTCTGACAAAATAACATAAATAACTCTGATGATGAAGGGAGATTTAAGAAAAAAAATCTGATCATGTTGTGAGCTCTCTAATACTTTCATATTTTAAGGAATATATACAAAAGATAGATAGGGTATATAAAACTGCAGTGAATAGAAATGTACAAAATCACTAAGGACAACAAAAATGTTTTTTAAAAAAATCAGAGCAAATATGGATGAAAAAGGAATATGCACCTTTCTTGAGGCAGATAGTATGGGTAATTTGAGGCAGATAGAGAAATATAAAAATAATTCACCCTTAATCAAAACATTTACAGTGGGGGAAAATTAAGTAAACACAATTAAGAAGAAATCAAAATCCAAATAGATTTTATTGCATTTTGTTATTATTAACTCATTTGTTCATTCATTTCATTCATGTCCTATACTTCATGATCCTATTTTATTCGCAGATACTGGAACATTTTGCCATTTCCTTCTCTAGATGAGGAAACTGAGGCAAACAAAGATAAGTGACTTGCCCAGTATTACCCAGCTAGTATTTTGGGCTAGATTTGAACTCAAGCAGGTGAGTCTGCATGGCTTTTAACCAACACTGTATGTATTGTATCACCTAGCTTCCCAATAAGATAAGCATACCTTGACATTTTAAAGATATCCAGAGGAATTCTGATATAGGGAAATGAGGAAAAAAGGTAAATTGATGTGATCAAGTTAGTGAGTAATCAATAAAATGCCAGTAGACATTTTGTTATGTGTAAATGATGCATTAATTTTTTTTTAAATGAAAGAAGTTACATTTTGAAAATTACAGTCTAATGATGAATGCTGTTAATTTTCAACAAAATTTAAGAATTGATAGCTTGATAACATTTAGAAAGGAAAGTGATGAACACTAGAAGCCAGTATGAATTTGCTAAAAACAACCCATATCTAACTCAAATAAGTTTCTCAATGGCAGATAACATAATGTTTAATAAAAAATTCAGGGTGAGGATGAATAGGGAATGGTTCTGGGCTATTGTCCAGGAAACAGCTATAAAGGATCTTGTGATAAATTTTTTTCTACTGATAAGTCCTTCCAGGTTCTCATTGGCTATTTTCTAGGCCCAATACCTAAGATATCCAAAGGGATATCCAAAATACAATTAATGATGAAGAAGATGATAATAAAACGACATTTATATAGTGCTTTAAGGTTTGCATCATCTTCACAACAACTCTGTTAAGTTTAATACTAATGATATTGTTATCCTAATTTTAAAGATAAGGAAAAGAGTAAGGGATATTAAATGACATTTTCATTGGCAAATATGAAACAAACAAGGAAAACCACCCAAGAGCAATAGACTGCTGAAGTAATGTCGCTTTATAACACAGAATACTCATTTCTCTCTCTCTTTCTCTCATTCTCTTTCTGTCTCTCTCATCTGCTGAATATGTTTTCGTTGTCCTTGTTACCATAGTAACTTCATATAGTTAGATTTTTTTCTGTTGTTTGCTCTCTCTCTCTCTCTCACTTTCTCTCACTTTCTCTCTCTCTCTCTCTCTCTCTCTCTCTCTCTCTCTCTCTCTCTCTCTCTCTCTCTCTCTCTCTCTCTCTCTCCCCATCTCTGGCTGTCTCTGTTTGTTTCTCTCTGGCTGTCTTTTTCTATCTCTGTCTTTCTGCCTCTCTGCCTCTGCCTCTGTGTCTGTCTCTGTCTTTCTCTCTTTCCCTGTTCCCTTCCCTCCCTTTTCTTCTTCCCCTCTCTCTTTCAAGGTAATTAGCTCTGTATCACACCATTATAGGTCAATATATAGAAAACAAATTAAGAGATCCTGCTTCTCTTTATCTTTACCTGCTTGCTATAGGGTAAAAGAATATGGGTGTGTGTGTGTGTGTGTGTGTGTGTGTGTGTGTGTGTGTGAGAGAGAGAGAGAGAGACAGAGACAGAGAGACATAGAGTGAGACAGAGACAGAGAAGGGGAGAAAGAAAAAGAAAAAAAGAGAAAGACACACAGAGAGGAGAGAGACAGAAACAGGGAAGCAGAGAAAGACAGAGGGATAGAGACAGAGACACAGAAAAAAAGAAAGAGATTTCAATGGTTTATGCTTTTAGTGTGCATAGTCAGTTCTGGCTCAGCAGATAATCAAAAGGATTTTATTTACCATATAATGAGCAAACTAAAAAAAAGTCACAGAGCACCTGAGCATATTTTGAATTGGAGGTAGGGACTCTCCATTACAAGGTATCATGCTTTTCCAAGTTTCTCCTCTCTCCTCCTCCTCCTCTCCTCCCCATACATGGATCATTAATAGGCAGACCACGTATTACATGCTCCTAGGACTGGGTCTTTATTGGCTGATCTTCTGTTACATTATCAAAGATAAGATGGGGGGAAAGTGTAGAATAACTCTCATCTGGATTATTACAATATTTTTCTTTCTACCGCAAGTATCTTTTTCTCAAACCCATCCTCTATACAGCTATCAAAGTGATATTCCTAAAGCACAGATCTGTCTACATCACTCTTATTCAATGCACTTCAGTGGGTCTCTATTACTTATAGAATTAAACACAAACTCCTGTTTTCTATATAAAAGTCTTCACAACTTACATTTTGAGGTCCATCTTTCATTATTCCTTTTCATGTACTTTTAGTTGAGCAAATTAGAATTTTTGTTCCTCATTAACAATCCACTTTCTAACTCCATGCCTTTATACAGGCTTTAGCCCATGCTTAGAATGCATTTCCTCACAACCATCTTTTAGAATACCTAATTTCCTCTGAACTCAGCTCAAATGGCCCCTCCTGCCTGAAGGTCTTTCTTTTTTCTTTTCTTTTTTTTTTTTTTTTGGGGGGGGAGGGAAAGCTGGTGCCTCCACCTTCAAGTTTTACTTATTTTTGAGAAACTCTTGTTGTCTTTTGCTGATTACCCTTTCCTTTTGTAAATTATCAATAACATCCTTTAAATAATACTCCTTTTTAAAAAATGAGGGGAAGTGTGCGGGATATAGTAGGAGCTTAATAAGTGTTTATTAGAACTTGACTTACTACTGATACTTTCCAACTTATCTAATTCTTTTTCCTATCTTGTACTTTCAAAATTAAGTTTTTGAATCAAAATGTAATATTTTTCACTCTTTTTCATAATAGTTCATCTCTATAGATTCATCCTAATGTTCTATCAAGGGCAGCTAGGTGGTATAGTAGATAGACTGCCAAGCATGATGTCAGGAAGACTTATATTTCTGAGTTCAAATCTGGTCTCAAACATGGACTAGCTGTGTGATATTGGAAAAGTCATTTAATCTTCTTTGTCTAAGTTCCTCATCTATAAAATCAGCTGAAGAAGAAAATGGTCAATCACTCCAGTATTTTTGTCAAGAAAACACCAAAATGGGGTCATAAAAAGTTAGACATGATTGAAATGACTGAACAACAACAATGTTTTATCATGTCAAGATTTTGTTGTTATTGGAATCCTATTATTGGGAATCTCCCAGTTTTTTGTCATCTGTAAATTTCATAAGCATATCCTCTGTACCTTTATCTAAATCATTAAGAAAAGTTACTAATAGAACTGGGCCAACTTAAAAATTCCTGGGACATTTCAGTGGAGACTACAATATTAATGACTACTCTAAGTCTGGCTATTTAACTCATTCCAAATCTACCTTATTGTACTCTTTTTTGGTCTACATGTCATTATCTTGTCCATAAATATAGCATGTTGATTTTTGTTCTTCATTCTTGAACAGGACAAAGACATCAGATGATGCCATAACATGCAAGTGAATTGGATTTAAGTGAACAAGAGCTGCGCAAGGTTAACTTCTTTATTTCCTTTTCCACAGCCAACTAGGTCTAGAGGCCTATATAGATCAGGATGACTGGAGATAGCTCTGGATCAAAAATAGCATGATAAACACTGTAAATGCTTTGATAAAACCTAAATAAACTCCATCTACAATGTTTCCCTGACCTACTGGTCTATTGACCACTAATTAATCAGACATAATTTATTTTTGAGAAAGTCATGTTGTTCCTTTGTGTTTGCCATTTTCTTTTCTAGATGATCAATAAATATACTTCTTTCTCTAATTTCTTGATACTTAAATTTTTTTAAAGCATTTTTATTCAAAGTTTTGGGTTTCAATTTCTATCCTTTCCTTTCTTCCCCCTTCCTTAGACAGTAAGCAATTAAATACAAACTATACATTTGTAATTATATAAAACATTTCCATATTAGTCATTTTGTACAAGAAGACAAAAAAAAAGAAAGTGAAAAATAACATGCTTCAGTCTGTATTCAATAAATATCAGTTCTTTCTCTTCATCATTAGTCCTTTGGGATTGATTGTAGTGGATTATTGTATTGCTGAGAATAGCTAAATCATAAAATGATCATGTCATGTGCCATTCTCAAGTGCTCCCTTTCTTCATGATCTTTCTCCATGACAGTAGCTCAGCAATTACATCTGCTAGTTATTTCAGTACTCTGGATTATGTATAATTTTCCTGGGCCAAGTGACTTATACTGATCTTTAGTTACTATCTTCTCATTTATCTCAGCTATCTATTCCTCACTAATCATTATGATCCTGTTTTTTTCAGTTCAAAGATTATTCTTCATAAGAGAGAAAAATGGAAGCAAAATAAAACATGAGCAATGTCCTTTTCTCTCTATCGTCCACTATCATTATTCTATCCACTCTGAGACATACCCCTTTTCTTTTTTATGAGCATGCTCTTTTTTCTAATATAGCTTTAAAAAAACCAACCTCTTTTTATTTGTTTTGGTTATCATTCTCTTCCTTCCCCACCAGCCTCTGCTTACCATTCTTGATACTGTTCTCCTGCTCTCCATTCTTGCTAAAAGTGAGATCCTTTGTCTGGAATTTCCAGTTCTTATTAATACTTCCCCTTGAGAACTTGATCCCTGTTTTCTGGAGCTCTTACCAACTGATGTATTTCTGCTGACTCATGGTGCTCATTGTATACAAAGTTCATTGTTAGGTTGTCCCAACCTAGAATCTTGTATAATCAACCTCCCAGTCAGTGGAACCTCTAATTACATCCCTCCCTTCCATGGCACATACCAGATTCAAGTAATCTTGGGATGGTAAAGATGCCATGTGGGCAGAAATGACATATTTGTCCTATATATATCTTTCACCCAACAAAGAATCAATTTGATCCATTAGTAGATATCTAGTCTTGCCTAGTATTTGCCATAGTTTAGTCTAAAAGGTCTTGTAAGACTTACCAATATAGTGAATGCAGTTGGTATAAAGCGACCCAGCCACTTGACATACTGATTTTATCACTCTAGCTTTTATATAGATTGAAAGATTCTCTGGACAATGAAATTGAATTTTATTCAATTCATTTCCTGAGTATAATTATCATAGTGATGTAGAAAATTTAGGTCACTTTTCAGTTATTTAATTTTTTCTGAACAAAAGGAATCCAGGTTTATATCTTATATTAATATGTTTAAAAAACTTTACTTAATTTTGTTTTTTAATTATTTTCTTTTCTTTTCTGTTTTTAATTTTCTCCTTTTAATCCTCACTTCTTTATCCACTGAGAAGCAAGAAAAACAAAACTTTTTACAAACATGGATATAGTCAAGCCAAACAAATTCCTTCACTAGTCATGTATAAAGAAAATAGAAAACAGAAAGAAAAAAATACTTTAATATGCACTCTGAATCCATCTGCTATCTATCTGAAAATAGATAGCAGGTTTCTTCATGAATTCTTTTGAATTGTGATCTTTACCATCAATTAAACTGAAGTCTCATAAATGACTTTAATCTGCCCCTTAAGTAGTTGTAATGAAGTTCATGAAAGCTCCAGGCAGTATTGCTATTGGACATGATTCCAGACCATTGAGTTTAAATCCTGGACAAAAAAGACTCTAGCTCCAAAATATTATGTGACCTTGACAAGTTATTTATCTCTCTAAATTTATTTCTCCATCTAAAACATGTAGTTAATGATGCTTGCAGTAACCATTTTGCAACATTATTAGGAGGAAACATTATTTAAATGATAAAAAAAATATTAATATGATGTATTGGTCATCTCTCCTCCCTGAAATCCTACTCAATACCTCTTGATGTTGTGCAAGAGGCCTTGGGCTCTTTTTGTTGTTATTGTTGTTCACTTATTTATTTTTCCCTTGGGCTCTTCAAATCTGTCCTCAAAGACTGTAAGCTCCGAGAGTCCATGGAAAGTCTTCTACTGTGGGTGTGGCAATAGATATTTGGTGACTGAGAACCAGCCTGAGTAAGTATGGTAAGATTTATCATTCACCAGGTTGGCTACTGGGTGATGTATTTTTATTAGTTACAGCATCATAAAGATTGTAGGTAATTGTTGCATCAAAAGTTCCTTTTTGATGTGAAACACTCAGGAACTCTTTATAGAATTATTACCTAAGGTGTTCATTGCCCCCTTCCAAGTGGAACCTGGGAACTTTAAGCTCATGTCCCTTTCCCAAATCTAACCATTAGCTCCCTTGACAAACACTGAGCTTTACAAGGCTTCAAAACAAAGGAGCTATTTTGGGCACAGTAAATGACAAAGAATGGACTTTGGAACAATAAAGAATTAAGAGAGAACTTTTTTTGTGGGATACCTTCCCCCCCAAGGACTTACATAGTTCAGTGATTTACAATGCTTGAGTCGGGCCCTAACAAAGATAAAAGCAAAACTGAAGATAATTTATCAAAAAAAGGAGAGACTTGTCCACTGTTCTCCATTCATGGCAGAACTCTGCAGTTTGGTCATCCCATAGATAGAACCCTAGGCTTGAATTTAAGAAAAACTGAGTTCAGAATCTGGCCTCATATGTATAAAAATTATGTGATCTTGGGCAAGTCACTTACCCTCTATTTACCTTGTTTTCCCAACTCAACCCTCAACGTGAAGGTAATAATAGTACTTAACTCCCAAAGTTGTTGTGTCGATCAAATGAGATAATATTTATAAAGTGTTTAGCACAGAGCCTGACAAATAGTTATCTCTTCCATTTCATGGGGATTAGGAGAATAGCACTCCCATAATCTGGAAAATCTCTGTAAAATTATTTGACCCTCCTTTCATACTAGAGAAGAGGTCTGAATTTTTTTCTTTTTTTTTCTCTTTCTATTATGGAATATTTGTACCTTATTATGAAATTTGGAAGGGTTAAATGTAGACGCTATATGTAAATACTAACTACTACTACTACTACTACTACTACTTCTTCCATTGTTTCTCCTTTTTTTGATAAATTATCTTCAGTTTTGCTTCTCTAGTAGTTTTGTTTCGTAGTTTTGGTCCTCCTTGAGGAGATGGTACTAGTTATCTCTTATCTAGGCCCTAACTCTTATGAAGTTTATCTAAGAACTGACAACATTGTAACACTGAGGCATCAAATGCCTTTGGCCTACTTAAACCTTCTATTGTTTGGAACCCTTATTCCATAATTCTGTTCTTTACACTTTGATCATCCTATTCTTTATCCCCAGAATATCTTGTGATTCCTTCCCCCAACACCATTTGAAATCCTAACTGTCCTTCAAGGTCCTCCTTAAATGTCATTCTACTTCTTGAAATTTTCCTCCCCTGGGAAGTGAAATTCTATGAATTCTTATGACATCTTATTTGTCCTTAGGCATTTATCATGCTCCCATTTTGTTATAGTTGCCTAGGATTCTTGTAACTTTTGAGATCTAACAGTATGCTTTATTATAATTTTTTTTAGAAATCCATTTTTGTAGAAGGCGAACCCTCAAGTGAATGTATGATCATTTTGATTTGGGTGTTCCCACCAGGGATATGAACTGCAGTTCTTTAATGCCTACCCTTCTTGGGAAATTCTTGTCTCTCACACCCAAGGATGTTAGTGGATCTATGAATAAGTTATTTTTTTTCCTCTCACATATATCCTGATAACATCTTTTACTTCTCTTCTTTGAAGTTCTATATTGATCATATATCACAGTCTATTCATATTTATCACTGCCCTTGCAATATTCATTTTTAGTTCTGAGGAAGAATTTATCTTTCATCAAAATTATACAGCAACACTAGTAGAAGGTATTCTTGTTTGCTGGGAGTCATAAAATTACCTTTGCAATTTCCCAAAGGAATCCAGCTCATTTCTTCCTGTTCACTTCTGGGCTCAATTTATTCAGTTTGTACTGTCTGGTCCAGATGTACATAATGATAGACAAGCTCTAGAGACTGTACTTGGAAATGTGTGACATGTTCTAGACAAAGACATTCTTCATCCACTTGCCCTTTCCTATGTGAATGGTAAAACCAAATTCTTGGGTCAAACCAAACTCTCACATATCTGTAAGGAAATTCTGCAATATTTAAGACTTGATTGAACCAGACACAGTATCTGGAGGACTTCCACCAGTCACTGGGAATCAATTTGGACTCTGCAGTGAGTCTTTTAAATCATGGTGGCCAACACATTTGAAGACTTTACTTCTTTTGGGTTTTATGCCCTATTTGATGTTAATTATATTAAGAGTGTCATTGGTTATTTTTGTTTTTAAGTTCTTCAAAGATTTTTGAATTTTATTCTTTGATGCAAGAATTAGAGATACCTTATTGGGAGAAAGTCTTTAAGGCAAAAAAAAATTTTTTTTTCATAATCAACATGTATTAAGCAAAGGGATCCTAGATATTCTATATCTTTCAGTAAATTGAAAAATGCAAAAGATGTGATCTTTTGTAGATTATTGCCTATGAAAGCCTGCTCAATATCCATGAAATGGGGGAAGGAAATGTAGCAGCCAATGTACTAAGGGCTGTTTGATTGAAATTTAACAAAATGGTAAACTGAGGCAATTTTCCATGCAACATAACAATTTATCAATAGGGAAACAAACCTAAAGGTGTTTAAAGGAGTCAATGGCCTGTTTCCATTTGTGCCAAAAGAACTGGAATGAGGGCTTCCACAGCCTTTTTAAACCTAAAAGTGCTTTTATTTCCTTCTGATTGGCCTGACAGTAAAACATTTGGACCTCTCCTGGCAAAGATAAGGCAATTCTAATTGGTAGGGATTTTAATGAGGAGGTGGGTTAAGAGTTCTCAGCTCTCCCTATTATATCTTTGGGTGGGGCAAGGCTTATGAAGATGGGCTGGCCTTGAGATAGGACTTGTTATGGCTCCTCTCTGATACTTAAGAAATACTAGTTGCTTTTGAGACCCAATTTCTTCTAGCTATTTTGACTAGAAAAACAAAAACCTTCTCAGTCAAATTTCCCCAATTTTGGTCTTCATAGAATAAAATGCCCCTAATTTTGATGAAGGAAAAGCAACAAGAGACTTGTTTTCTAAGCAAGACTTTGCTCAAACTGATTTTTCTATTGACTGGGTAAACTGAAATAGAGGTATCAGGAAGAACACACAACTCAAGAAGATTCATCAGCAGATATTTGGGACTTAAGAGTAATTGAATTGCTCAATCACACTCTTCAGAAACTGCCTTACCTTCAGAAATTGTGTCTGACAAAATGAGAAAAATGATGGATAATAAGAGTAATATTGCTTATTAAATAATATAGAGTAACATTAATTTTCCACAGTTTTTCATTTGACTCTCTCAACAACTTTGCAAGATAGGTGGTATAATGATCCTCATTTTACAATTGAGGAAACTGAGGCAAAGAAGAATTAAGATATTTGTCCAGGGTTATAGAGTTAGTAAGTGATGAATACTGGATTTGAATTTTTGTCTTCATGACCATCGGTTTTGCCATTTTCCTGTCTCCATGATGAATACCATCACTGAAGATATCCTCCATATCTTAGTAGTAAGCAATTAATGTATTTTACATGAATTCAGCCACCTTGGAAATCTCAATGAGGGCATGTTTTTATGCAGTAAGCCTTTTGAGTCCTTTCCCTATTACTGTATAACTAACTTATTCTTTGTTTCTCTACTGGTGGGCTCCTTTGGATAATTGCCACCCAAATGATCATAGTTTAATGATCTTGCAAGCAGATTAACACAAATGTGGAAAAAAGGACCAGTTTTTAAATCTTTTTTTCTTAAAGGCCAATCTAACAACAGAATATATTTCCAGCCTTGTTTTGAACCTGTGTGCAAAACTACTTGCTGACAGATGCACGTACAGGTGTAACTAAAGGGTATACAGTTCTAAAGTATATATTAACATGGAATTGGTATGAATAAATATAGAGAGAACCTTTCTTCAAACTTCAGGAATCTGTTTTTGTCATAAGATATTTGAAGCACCAGTATCCTTGCATGAGAGGTATGTTTTAGAGTGAAAACACTATTATTATATATAATTTACTGTCTTCTATTACTTCTAGCTTTTTGCAGCAATATTAATTTTGAGGTACTT
This sequence comes from Sarcophilus harrisii, assembly GCF_902635505.1. NCBI lineage: Eukaryota > Metazoa > Chordata > Mammalia > Dasyuromorphia > Dasyuridae > Sarcophilus > Sarcophilus harrisii. Next base: position 477,066,114 of record NC_045428.1, read on the forward strand.
AAGATTCATAGAGGGAGGCCTCCAGCATATCATCCATATCTTCTAGGGACTGTTTATGGAAAGATGAGGACATGAATTACTCAGGAGAAAAAAAGGCATGAATAAGTGGTTCTCTGTCCTAGTAGAAAAGATATCCACATTCGTGAAGGCACAGTTCTACTAAATCATTCACATGGGATTTATAGAGTGTTAGAGTTGAATGAGGCTTTAGAGATCATCTAGTTCAGACCCCTTATTTTACAGGTGACTAAAATAAAGCTGTGAGAGGTAAAGCTAGCCACCTTGGGGAAGCCAGTGGAACAGTGGATAGAGTACTGGGCTTGAAGTAGGGAAGACCTGAGTATGAATCCTGTTTCAGACAGTTACCAGCTGTGTGATTCTGAACAGGTCACTAAAGCTCCATCTGCTTTAGTTTTCTCATCTGTGCATATATCCTAAGGCCTTTCTTATGCTGAGTCTCAATTCTTTTATTTTTTATTGTTTTTTTTCTGGTTATACATATGCATTCTTTTTTTAAAAAAACACATTTCCTTGTGAATCATGTTGAGAGAAAAAAATAAGAACAAAAGAGAAAAACCATGAGAGAAAAAAAAAAACAGAAGAAAAAGTAGCATGTGTTGATTTATATTTAGTCTCCATAATTCTCTCTCTGGATGCGTATGACATTTTCCTTCCAAAGTTTATTGGGATTGCCTTGGATCACTAAAGTAGAAGTTTAGTTGAGTAGAACCAAGTCTTTCATAGTTGATAATCACACAATTTTTTTGTTACAAGGTTTTTCTGATTTTGCTTCTTTTGCTCAGCATCAGTTCATGTAAATCTTTCCAGGCCTTTCTAAGATCAGCCTGTTCATCATTTTTTATAGAACAATAATATTCCATTATTTTCGTCTGCCATAATTTATTCAGTCAGTAAGAGTCTAAGTGCCTTATTGTAGAGCCTGAAGAGTCTCAATTAGATGGACTATCTGGTCTCTAAAGCCCCTTCCTAAATTAAGTCAATGCATTCATTGTTTTTGCGGTGAATCTGGCTTAAGCAACATGAGTCAGGTACTTTTCTATATTTAAAGGAAGATACTTTTAATGTGTTTGTCAAAATTTATACTTTAAATTTTAGTGTGAATTTTTTCTTTTTAATGAGATTCAAATTATTGAATATTTAAGTGTTTTCTGTTTGTTACACATTATGGGGGAAGGTTTTTTTCCCACACTTTTCTTTTTGGGAAAAGACAAGTTTCAAAGATTTATAAGTCAAAGTTTTTTGTGCATTTATTTATTCTCACCTTCAAAATTGTCAGTCTTGAAGATTAGAGTAAATATATGCACAAAAACTATGGGAGAAGACAGAATATAGTAACTCTGGAATGGAAATATATATATATATATATATATATATATATATATTTTAGTAAGAGCACATTATCTCAACAAACCAAGGAATTGTTTTCAAAGCCAAAGTATCTCCTTTCAAAAATGCTTTTAGAAAAATTTTCATATGTGTACCGTATCAACAACCCAGACTTTGATTTTCAACTTGATTTCTTGAAGTCTGCATCTCATAATTCCATCTATTGCCTTCACTTTCCTCAGCCTTGACTCACCTTCCAGCTCATGCTGCACCCCATTGGACAAGCAATAGATGGTTTCATCGGTATTTTCTGAACAAGGGAAACACCTGCCTTGGTTTCTTCGAAGCCCCTTGTTTCCAGCTTTGCCAGAGTATCTGCACCTGGCCCTTCTTTTGTAGTTTTTTAAAAGGTGCTAAATGCTCAGCAAAGCTCCCTTCCTTTACATGCTGAGAAGAATCCCAGAAGGGAGAATCAGTGGGAGGGCTGCTCCTTCCGAACACCCAGCCAAAAATGTCAACTTGGGTATCCTAGCTTTTCTCAGGTAAACAATGATAAAATAGCTCCTTCACCACAGCCCAGTGTCTGATTTAAGTATATGTTCAAGCCAGAAAATGTGCACATACAAGGGTAACAGTAAGCACTTTGAGGTAAAGGAGACTTTTCTTCTGGCTTTTTGACAGGGGTTAAATGCTGATCTTAGGTGTAATGCACAGCAATCATGTTAAACAATGTTTATCTGTCAAGAGTTTGATATGTCTGGCTAACAAGACACCTCCATCTTTTTCGTTCTTGCTTTACTTTTCTTTCTCTCTCTTTTTATGTTACTCATTTATTCTTTCTTACTTGCTTTCACATTTTATTTTCCATTTTGTTTCATTTAATTTAATTTCCTTTCCTTTCCTTTCCTTTCTTTTTTCTCCTCTCTTTCTTTGTCACTATCTGTCTTTCTCTCTCATGACTTATGATTCTGTTGTCCATTCCATTAATTGAATGACTCTCATTTTGTCTATTCCCTCACTAAAGTTCTACTTTAGTGTCTCATTGTGGGATGGAGAGAATTCTAGGGTCTGCCAAATGCAAGTTCTAGCAGGTCCTATCAAGCTGGAAAGACTTTCAGTACGGATCCAGTGATGGACTTTTATGCTTATAGTCAGAGGAACAATTTTGCTAAGTTCAGAAAGGCTCATTGCCAGATTGTCCATAGCATGATAACTTTTTCAGCCACAGCAACTCTCAAAGACCACATACTAAATCACAGAAAAGCTGCAATCTGGACTGATGAAGGCAGGGCCCACATTGCTGAATCATAGAGCCTGAGGTATCAAAATATAGGGATAGCAACCTGTGATTTAATTAGTAAAAGGAACTCCTTCTTTCAGTGCAGGTCAGCATCTTCTTGACAATTCAGAGACCTAGAGAGTGTTCCAGAGGCAGAGATGAAGAGGGCAGAGTCGCACAGTATGTATCAGAGAGTATTTAAACGTAGGTGTTTCTGGCTTTGAGGATATTTTTTTTTAGCCACAATGCCATTATATTCTCTCCACTGAACTGTTATACATTAGCCTAAAAGGATCCTCTTCCTACATGCAAAAGTATCACTATGGCAGAGAAGCTTGAAGAAGGAAAGTTACTCTATTCCTTCTCAATATATTAGCTTTTTAAAAAAAAATATTGAAGTAAAATAATTGCTATACATAGTTCAAAATAGAAGAAAAGGTGAGTGTAACAGGGAAAGAGCCTAAAATTACAAGTCGGTAATACATGGATTCTATGACTATTTCTGCCACTAGTTAGTTGTATGACTTTAGGTGAATCATATCACCTCTTCCCAGACTTAATCTTATGCAAAGGATTAAAAAAAGCTTTGATTGGATGATATCTAAAGTCTTTCAGCTGTAATATCAGATCATAGTATCATTAGAGGTCATCTAGACTAACCTCTTCATTGTATGGATATGGAAACATAACACATTTTTTGCAAAGTTTGCAAAGCACCTCACATATATCATGTTATTTGATTCTCACAAGGATCCTATGAGATAGCTGCTATCATTATCCCCATTTGACAGATGAGAAACTGATAGTGAGAATTCCAAATCTAGCACTTTTGTTGTTGTTTAGTAGTTTTCAGTTGGGGATAACTCTGTGACCACCCCATTTAAGAATTTACTTGATGTGGTTTGCCCTTTTCTTCTCCAGATTATTTTACAGATGAGGAAACTGAGGCAAATAGGATTAAGTGACTTGCCCAGAACATACAGCTAGTAAATAATTGAGACCAGATTTGAACTCATAAAGATGAGTTTTTCTGGTTCTAATTCAAGTGCTTCATCTACTTTATCACTTAGCTATCCAGCTGACTATTAGAGCAGTCCAAAGAGACTAATTCATCTAAGCTTTTATAGGAAGTAAAGGCAGAGCTAGAATCTAAGCTAAGCTATTCTGATTCCAAAATCATCAATACTTTCCCCCATAACAAATTTATGTTATTCTTATTATACTATACCGGCCTGCTCTTTAGAACTGGTGCATTTTTACTATTATAGCACTATAGATAAAAATATGGCATAATGATGTCATCAGTGCAACATCCCACTCTAATTAAACACATTCCCATTTTGGCTTTGTCTTTGACAAAGTCTGTGAATTTTAGAAGGCTTAAAAAAATGTTCATTATGAAGTTGACATGACTAAGGATACAAGTACAATTTCTGGGAGAGTTCTGAACTATCTTTTAAGTTAAGGAACTGGAAGGTCTAGCTATATTTTTTTATTTGTTTCACTCCTCTATCATTACAATAATCCTGTTCTTTTGGAAATCAGCAACTTGATTGAAAGTAATACTTCTGAGTAACTGCATCTCAGAATCAGTTTGCATATATAAGGAAATTATATTATAAAGAAATTATAAGAAAAGAACTTTAAAGGAATTGGGTTTTCAGTTTCAGTTTCCCAAAATAATAGTTTATGAAATTTACAATGGTTATACCACACCCTTTAATTTAATATCTTGATGTTTTTTTCAAGAGAAAGAAAAACATAGATAACTGGAAGCCTGTTTTCTTTCTTAATAAGAGTATAGTATATAATGAAAAAGAAAAAAATGAAAAACTAAAAATCAAAGTATGGCATATTCCTTAGGATGTTTTTATATTAGTTTTCTTCCCTTAAAGAAATATTTATTCTTTTCTTCTTTCTTGACAAATATGAAGCATCTAGGATGACAAACTTCCAGATTCATGCAATATTTGAGTTGCGTCCCTCCCCCTCATTTTACTGGGAAAGGTGCACTTGATCTTTGGAACATTAAATATCAGATGGTACATCACAGTTGAAAGGATGGTAATACATTACCTTTATGAAGATTCTAAAAAAGCTCAATATTTGAATTTTCCTCAAATATTTGCTCTTATCATTTTCATTTTCAAGGATGTCTACAATGGAATTAAAGGATATAGAGTTTCATTTTAATTTCTTTATAAGTCAATTTTAAATTTTTTTGTTTATCTACAATATTATAATATATCTAATGAGTTCCACAATACTGTGCCTGTCTTATTTGTCTTTCTCTGTTTACCATGATCCCATCACTGGATCGTGGGGCCATTTGACCACAGAAAAGGAGGTGAAAGAAGAAAAAGATTATTGTTTTCAGATACTTGAAGGGCTCAACATATAAAAGAATTTACATTTATTCTTTTTGACAGAAGAATTAGGACCAAAAAATGGAAAGTATATGGAGATATATTTTGGATTAGTGTAAGGAACAGCTGGCTAATTAACTGTTAACTAAAGAGTCATCCAAAAATGGAATAAATTATTATAGAAACATATGGATTTAGAGTTAGAAAACAATTCTCCAATAGATGCTTTGAAATAAAGTGAATTGGCAATTTTCAAATGAAGAAATTCAGGGTCTCAAAAACCATATTTTAAAAAAAGCTTCAAATTTTGTTGTTCAAGCATTTTTCAGTCATATATGACTTTGTAACTATTGGGAGTAGTTTGTCATTTCCTTCTTCAGGTCATTTTGCAAATGAGGAGCTAAGGCAAACAGAATTAAGGGACTTGCCCAGGGCCATGTAGCTAGTAAGTGTTTAAAGTTGGGTTTGAACTCAGGCTCAGAACTTTATCCACTGTGCCACCTAGCTGCTTCAAATAATAATAAAAGAAATGCAAATTAAAACAACTTTGACATTCTACTTCATAATCATCATAATTCATAAACATCAGATTGGTAAAAATGATGAAAAAATGAAAATAGCAACTGTCAGGACAGATACACTTAAAGATTGTTGATGAAACTGTGAATTGATTCACTCCATTCTGAAAAACAATTTGTAATTATACCAGAAGAATATTTATAGTGACACTTTTTGTCAGAGAGAAAACTGAAAATAAAACAAATACTCATCAGTTGAAAGACAGTTGAACAGATTGTGGACTATGGATGTAATGGAATTTTATTGTGAAATGATGAATATGATAGATTCAAAAAATATGAAAAGATTTGTATGATTTGATGCAGAATGAAAAGCTTTCAATTTATTCAGTGACTGCAATAATAATGTGAGAAGAAATGAATTTGAAAGACCTCAGAACTCTAATTAAAGTAGTAACCAGTCAGGACTTCAAAAGACTGAAGATGAGCTGGGTCTTGGCAAAAAGTGATAGATTAGAGAGATAGAATTAGATATTAATTGTCAAACATTGGCATTAATGAAAGACTGTATCAGAATAGAGCCTGTGTAGGTAAACAGAAGGTAAGATTTGTTACAAATGTGGACATGACAAGACTTGACAATAGACTGGATATATGAAGTGAGAATATGATATAGAGAATGATATGAAATTCCCAGGTTGCAAAACAGGATATCTTGACATGTTTGATGATGCATTTTAAATTCACAAGGTGGTACCATCAACAGAGCACCAGACTTGGAGTTAGAAAGACTTGAGTTTAAATTTAGACTCAGACATTTACTGTGTGATCCCAGACAAGTCATTTAATCTGTTTGTCTTTCTCCTCATCTGTAAAAAGGGAATAATAATAGCATCCACCCCCAAGGTTATTATAGGGATTATATGAGATAATAATTTTAAAGTGTTTAGCTCAGTACCTGGCACATAGTAAGTGCTATATAAATGTTAGTAATAATTAGTTAGTAATAATTTACTTTAAAGATCTCAGGCCAACATCAACAAGATCCAGTAATACTTCTGCTTCTGCCTACCTCCTGGAACCTTAATTTACTTGGACCTTTTTTCTTGTTTTTACTTTATGGATGTAGGTTATTGATTGTGAAAATATCAACCTCATGCTTTCTCTTGACTTGTCCCCATCCATAATTTCTATTGAGAAAAATCTGTCCCTTTAAGGACTTTGGCTTTCACTCCTTAATATTCCTCATATTAACAAATTTGTACACAAAACAACAATGAACTATAGTTTCCTTATAGCATAAACTAGCATACATACATATTTTTATTTTTTAGTTCAGTTTTCAGCATTTACTTTTGTAAAATTTTGATTTCTAATTTTTTTTTCCCCTGTATATGTGTTTTTAAAAGAATTGGCTCCCAATTGTTGGTTTCAATATTACTACAGTAGACCATGGAGGGTAATAGGGATTTTCTGTTCTTATGTCTCCCCACCTCCTCCATCCTTCTCCATTTTCCAATTGATAAAAAATCAAAAGATAAGAACAATTTTTATATGAAGAAATCAAAACTATCTATAGTAATGTGAAAAAAAATTGTTTGCACTCACTATTGATTGGAAAAATGCAAATTGAAACAGTTTTGAGGTACTATCTTATACCCATATTGGTATATGGGAAGACAGAGGAAGAATGTTGAAGGTAAGGTGAGAAAAACTGAACCAACTATTCTGTAGAACAATTTGAAGGTATGCTTAAAGGGCTAGGCGTAGTTTTTCACCTACAATATCACTATTAGATCTGTATCCCAAAGAGATAAGAAAGCCTAAAAGGAAAAGGACCTATTTGTACAAAAATATCTATAGCAACTTTTTGTGATGGCAAGGAATTAGAAATTGAAGGGATGCCCATCAATTCAGGATATGTTGAACGAGTTTTGATATATGATTGTGATTCTTATACTACTATTGTAGAATAAGAAATGACAAGCAGGATGTTGTCAGAAAAATCTGGAAAGATTTACATGAATTGATGCAGAGTGATATGTCAGGAGAATATTGTACACAGTAACAACAAGAGTGCACATTGATCAACTGTGAATGACTTAGCTACTTTCAGAAATACAATGATTTAAGTTAATAATTACAGAGGACTTATGATGAAAAATGCTATCCATCATTTCCAGAGAAAGAACTGATGAAATCTGAATTCAGATCAAAGTATACCTGTTTATTTTCTTTTTCTTTTATAACATGACTGTTAGGGAAATATTTTATATGACTGTTCATGTACACTCTATATCAAATTGCTTGCCTCTCAATGAGGATGGAAGGGAAGGGAGAGAGAGAGAGAGAGAATTTAGAACTCAAAAAATGAATACTAAAATAAAAATAAAATAAATGGGGAAAATTAGATACTAAAAAAAAAAAAAAAAAGAAAGAAAAAAGAAAAAATGCAGAAGTTAGACAATTGTACATTTTGACCCAGAAGGGATCTTAGGGGCCATCTAGTTAACCATCTCATTTTTAAGAAAGGTGAAGAGCATGCCCAAGGTCACACAGTTTTAAAAGATACAGCCAGGATACTTGAGGTAGTTAGGTATATTTTATTATTTTTTTCATTTCCTGCTTTCAGTTTTATTGATGTATTTTGTTTTTGCACTACAAACATTTACAATTTCATAAAAGTTCTTTTGAAATAATGTAAAACAGTTAAGTAAGACTAATTATATAGGGACTTCATCTGACAGTTTAGGAAATATTTGATATTTGTAGTACTCATTGCCTCTCACTTAGAAAAATTAACAAATCTATTTTCTCTCCGTCTCACCCTAACTTACTGAGAAAAAAGAAAAAAAAAGAAATGTTAACTCTATATTTCTTATAGAGATATAGATTTAACATATATATGTATATATAACCTATATTTTTTATTTATAATGACATATTTCTATAGTTATATATTTATCTAATTTTTCATGCTAAATATATCAACTTTCTGTAGTAGATATCATGGTTTATCACTGATCCTCTGGAGTTATGAATGGTTACTATATTGATCATAATGTTGCTTTTTGGTGATTGTCTTCTGTTTTCTAAGAGGATCAATGACATCACAGGTAATCTTAACTTATGGGTGAATTGCACAAAATTTTGAACCTCACTCTGTCTTCCAGAGTGATCAAAGTCCAGTGGCAGAACAAAACTTAAGATAACTGGTGATGTCCTAGGATGCAGTAGATGACCTTGGCTTCTTTGATATTTGGCCAAGCTCAGAGAGCCAATAATGTGATACACAGTGAAGAAACTTAATGAATGAATTAATGAAATGTTTTAAAATTATTTACAATGTTCCAAATTTGTTGCTAAATGCTAATGTAATCTTAAGTTGCATGGAATAGATGATACCTTTCAACAGTAAAATTCTGGGATTCTTTGGAAATATAAGATTCTAAACCAAGGTCCAAAACGATCATAGATGGGGGAACAGATGTAAAAGTCACTGAAAATTTGGCCACATATATCCTTAGAACAAAAATTATAGCATATTTGTATGTTATTCACTAGGCTGTGTTATACCTGATCAGCAAATGTTTCCCAAATAATTGATCTATCACCTTGATCCAGGAGCATTTTAAAGGAGAAAATGGAATTCCTGCATGATAATAAGGCGATAGAAAAGAATGTATTAAAAATTCATTTGAAAATGTTGGGAGGTTTTAGTGGAATGCAAGCTTGATATGAGTCAACAGCATGACATAGTTGCCAAAAGAGCTAATGAAATATTAGAAAGAATTAAGAGAGCATTGATTCTAGTATTAGAAGGGAAGTGATAGTCTTTATTCTTATGTTCTATTTTGGGAGTTATTTAGGAAAGTCATTAATAATTTAGAGTGTAGCCAAAGGAAGATGAACAAGATTGCTGAGATCTTAAGTTCATGCTTATTTGAAGGCAGTGGAGATGTTTAACCTAGATTCAATTTAATTCAATTTATTAAACATCTACTGCATATCTACTAGATTTCCAGCAAGATGTCTAATAGTTAGGTGAACAGAGAGACTGGGACAGGATGTTTAGATTTAAGAATCATTAGCATAGAGATAAATGTGAGCTGATGAGATCAACAGCAAAAGTAGTATGGAGAAAACAAGAGAAGATAGATAAGAGAAGACAGACAAGAGAAGATAGTTAAATTTTAGGATACAACTAGGAAGGATGAATGGAAGTTGCAAAAAAATGAACAAAAAACATTTTCTAACATTTAGAACTATCCAAAAATAATAGTGAATTGAATAATTATGTTAGTTCACATTTCTATAGTTCTTTAAACTTTTCAAAGTACTTTCTTCTCAATAGTCTTCCATGAGAACTATTATATTCATCTCACATGATGAAACTAGTCTCTGAAGGGCTAAGTGATTTATTTGCCCATGGTCACATAGTTACTAAATGTTTGAGGTAAAATTTGAGCCCAGATCTAGCACTTTTTCTATTAGGTCACATTTTTTCTCAATTATAATATTCTTCTCTAAAATATAATGTTCTCTGTGAGCAGGTTTCTTGGGGGGGGGGGTTCTGGAGTAAGCCTTTCTTTCAGTTCTGTAACCACCCCAAATGCAGCCAGGTATTAAAGTCCAAATCCTTTATTGTTTCCTTCAAAATCTTGTCTCTTTTCCTGGGGCCCAGTTAGCTTTCTTAAAGGCCTATCTCTCTCCTTGGCTCCGAGAGCTCCTGCTGCTAGTGCTTTGCCTCTGCCAGCTTCTGCCTCTAGCTCCCTCCAAATGTCTCCAAATCGAAAGGTTTGTGCTTCAACTTCCAGCCAGCACAAAGGTGGAAGATGGAATGAATCTGTCTCCATCTCTGAAAGCTTCTAGTGGGCTTCTGTCTGGCCCTGAGAGCTTCTTGCTTATATGCTGTACATTGAGAATACACCAATCATTATATCATGAGAAAACCATTATTTGTTGTAGGATTAAATTAATCCTAAACTAGATTTAACCATTGTCTCTTTAATTCCACTTAGTGTCTTGTTTCAAATTCTGGCCCATAACATCTCCTTGTAGGATCAAACCAATCATACTGAACCATACTAAATTAGATTAATTATTGTGTCTATCAATTCCACTGTCTTAGCACCTTGTAAGAATCCTAATAGCCAATGAAAATTGGATAAATAGTTTTGTCATGTGAAATAGAGAAGATTCATCATATTGTAAGCATTGGGCTAACTAGAGATTAGCTCTCTGGAAATTGTATTTTGGCCTTTGCATTAAATTTTTCACTTAGGCTTTTTTCTTTAGAGTTATATGAAAATCATGTGAAAAATGAATTTCAATAGAAAGGTAATTAAGATTTGTTTTTTTTTTTTTTAAAGGAAAAAGGAGTTAAATGAAGGGAATGTAGCACAGAGGACAAGATTGAGTTGTAACTCAGGTAGACTTTGAGTAAAGTACCATTGGCACCTCCCTTCTTCCTGATTTTTTTCTAGTTGTCAGTTTTACTTACAGACTTGTAATTGATAAAGTTCCTGTGAGGGTAAATAGGCTGGTGATGGATTGTGACATATGGGAAGATTCTAAGGACAGTAATCTTTCCCCCTTTGTTAGCTATTTTTACCTCATATGATCCTTGAGAGTAGAGATTGCGTATTCTTCTGTCTTTGTGTCTCTATAACCTAGTATAGGGCTTGGCACATAGTTGATATCCAATAAATGTTGACTAGGAAAAACATTGACCTCATTGTGGCTTTAATTATATGAGAAATTTTCATAATTTTATAGAAAGATAAGCCCAACATAACAAACATTTACCAGATATGAAATTAAGACTAATCTGTCTTACCTAGGAAAGGCCCAGAGGCAGGTATTGAGAAAACATAAATTTTCTCAGATAGCAGATTAATGGGGGAGTGGTTAGTTAGGACCTGGTCCTTGGAAGATACTCAGATTTGCTCTTCCTGGCAGATTACACAGAATATGCACAATATTGCCTGCCATAATATGTAGCATCTTGGTAGCGTTTTTCTAGGCACAAGTAACTACCTCCTCATCTTTCTGGCTGTTTTCATAACCTTATATTATTTCCCTATAGTTATATATAATTATATTCTAGGAGAGGACATAAGCCTCAGCCTCCTAGCACTCTATTGCAATGCTACCTCATAGGGTAGCTTTGTATCATCTTTGGATAGCCCTAGTTGGAAGACTTTCTTAAACCTAACAATAGTCCTTATACAGTACACTCCTTGATCCTAATCTGCCTTGTGTAGCCACATGACATGTCTTTTCTCTCCTCTATATGACAATCCATTAAATATCTGAGGATAATATTTATGCCTCCCCTTCTACTTTTCCAGGATTTACAACTCTATTTCCTTTAACTATTCTTGTGACATAGTTTGAATCATTCACCTTCTCCAGGGAAAATCAATCTGGAGACTCCTTGTTGCCTCTAGGACAATTTAATAAACTTAATTTCACTATTAAAGGTCTTTTTAATTGAACCCCAACCTTTCTTTCCAACCTAATTGTACATCCTGCCTCCCCCAACTCAGATTTAGTTTAATTAGCCTTTTTCCTATTCCTTTGACTCAGTAACCACGCGATTTCCAATCTCTGTCTCATCTTACACTGATCATCTCCCAAGCTTAGGATGCCTCTTCTCCTCAAATGTGTTTCCTAGAGTCTTTCTTTCTTTTTTTTTTTTCAAGACCCACAATAAAGTGCATGTGTTACACAAAGCTTTACCTAACTGCAGGTGCCGTCCCTCCCCTAACTATTTTGTATTTATTCTTCATATTATTTTATATTTATTTACTGTCTTCCTTGTTAGGATGGAAGTTCCTTGAAAACAGTAACTGTTTCATTCTTTTTATTTGTAACTTCTCTCTAGAGCATAGTATAAGTTCTAGCCCATAATATTGTCATGATAAATGCTTTTTGATAGATTGAAGCATCTCCCTTTTTTTTTTAGGGATCCCTTCTGTTAAGGACCTTCTGCTGCTGGCATATTGAGGTCTGTTTTGGAAGAAATTTTGTGAATAGTCATAAATGTGCTAATATCAGTATTTGGAAAGCCTTGGAATTATTTTATGGCAAAATACTTTAAGATACCACTGCCATCTAGTGGCCAAGTAAAGAATTGCTGAATCAATAGAGGATCAAAATAAATTTTTTTTTTGCTTAAAAAAATCTCCAAACACCAGTGTCTTTCTGTCTGTTTCTGTCTGTTTCTCTCCTTCCCTCATTTCATGGTAAGGCATCACCCTCCCAATTCCCTTATAAGACCCAGGACTTAGCTCATTGGTGCCTCATATTATTTTTTTTTTTCTGCTACTTTACCTTTTCTCTGGAGATCAACTCTATATCAATATATTGAGTGTTTCACATAATTTGTTTCTGCTTTGTGGAGTCTTTTATTAGGTTCCGTTTTAAAGTAAAACAAATGCCTTTAACAAGACAATACACATTAGGAAACAATCTTTCTTCTTTCCATAAAGATATATCACTACTCAAAAACAGAGGTATTTTTGTCAAATAAAAAGAAAGTAGAAACATTGTTTTCATTTTTTATGTGCTTATGAAAATTCAAGAGCTATGTTCCCAGGAAAGGAGTTGCTACAGGTTGTTAAAAGAGTCGAAATAAATCCTTAAGCATCTTGAAACTCCTTTGCTGAGTTTTAATAACTTAAAGTAAAAACATTGGATTTTTTTATTTTTTTTTTTATCTATTACCATTCATTGTTGCCTTTTAATCTCACCCCCTTATTTGCGATTTTAGTCATCTGAAGCTCTAATTTTTGGGGGGGGGGGCAGTGTGGCATAATGGAAAGAGCAGCGAACACATAATTAAAATATTTATGTTCAAGCCCTGGCCTGAATATTTTTTTCTGCTTAATGAACTTTTAACAAGTTTCTGATTTCCCGTTGCTTCATCTATAAAGGGGGAATAGCAATATTAGTAAGCTAAATTCCTTGTATTAGACTTAGTCAAAAAGAAAAGATTTATATTAAGTGATACATACATACCTCTACACTCCTCCCATCTCCCCATAAATATATATGGGGGTATAATATATAAACATACCTAACATATACTTTATACACACACACACACACACACACACACACACACACACACACACACATGCACTTCCCCCTTCCCCCCATATATCTCCTTCTCCCACTCCTCCAATTTGGGAATGAAAGAAAATTAAAATCCTTTTAAAATATGTTTAATCAAGGCAAACAAATTTCTACATTGGCTATGTCCAAAGCAAACATTTCTCATTCTGTACTAGTCCTTCACCTCTCTAATAGGAGGTTTTATCATAAGTCTTTAGTATCATGCTTAGCCATTAAAGTTGTTTACTTTTGCCATCTTGTCATTATATAAATTGTTCTTCTGGTTCTTTATAAGTTTCTTTGAAACAATTTTCTGCATCTTTCTTACAAGTTGTTTTTGAATTTATTTTTTTAAAGCACAGGAACTTTTCATTCTTTTTTATCTCCAAATCCTTTCCCTCTACTGTTCTTCCTGTGAGTCCATCACCTCTCTATCATTGTATGGATGAGAAGCTATTAAACCTTTCAAAGTTGTATTGTTATAATTAATATATTATTTATATTATGTATTTATATAATACATGTAATACAAATATATATTATATATATTAATTATAATGCCATTAATTGCATACATTGTTTTCCTTGTTTGGTTCATCAGGTTTGATTGTATCAGTTCATATATGTTTTTCTAGGTTTTCCTGAAATCATTCCCTTCATAATTTTTTACAAAATAATTATATTCCACATCTATATTGTAATTTGTTTAGTCATCCCCCAATTTATGAGTGTCCTTTCAGATTTCCATTTTTTGCCACCTCAAAAAAAAAAACTAAACTAAACATTTTTGAAAACTCTTTGTTTTCTTTTGTTTCTTTGTTTCTTCTTGTTCTTCTGCTAATAGATACTTTGGCTTTCTTCTCTTTCAAATAATATTTTATTCTTTCCTCAATTACATGTAAAAATAATTTTAACATTAATTTTTTAAAGAAGGTTTTGAGTTCCAAGTTCTATTTCTTCTTTCCTTCCTTATCCTTGAGACAATAAGTAATCTGATATAGTTTAGACATAAGCAATTATATAACAAATATTTTCACGTTGGTCATTTTGTGGAAGGGAAAATTTGAACTGAAAAGAAAGGAAGAAAAAAGAAAGGAAAGAAGAAAGGAAGGGGGAGGTAAAAAAGAAGGAAGGAAGAAAAAGAAAGCTGGAAGGAAAGAAAGGAAGAAAGAAAAAGGAAGAAAGAATGGAAAGAAGGAAGAAATAAATCAATAAACAAACTATGTTTTCATCTATATTCAGAGACCATCCATTCTTTCTGGAGGTAGATAGCATGTTTCATCATGATTTCGTTGGGATTGTCTTGAATCATTATATTTCAGAAAACAGTGAATTCATTCATAGTTGTTCATCATACAATATTGCTGTTACTGTGTACAATATTATCCTGCTCACTTGATTCTGTATCAGTTCACATAAGTCTTTCCAGATATTTCTGAAATCATTCTGCTACTCATTTCTTATTGCACAATAATAATAGATTACAACAATTTATTTGTGCAGCCATTCCCCTTAATTTCCAATTCTTTGTCACCACAAAAAAAAAGAGTTGCTATCAATACATTTATATGATTGGGTCCTCTTCCCCTTTAAAAAAATCTCTTTGAGATTTCAAGCCATTCTCCAAATGATAAATGGTCAAGGATATTAACAGATAATTTTCAGATGAAGAAATTGAAACCATTTCTATTGATATGAAAAAATGCTCTAAATCATTATTTATAGAAAAATGTAAATTAAGACAACTCTGAGATACTGCTACACATCTCTCAGATTGGCTAACATGACAGTAATGACAAATGTTGGAGGGGATGTGGGAAAATTGGGACACTGATACATTGTTGGTGGGACTGTGAACTGATTCAACCATTCTGGAGAGTAATTTGGAATTATGATAAAAAAAATTATCGAACTGTGCATACTCTTTGATCCAGCAGTGTTTCTACTGAGCTTATATCCCAAAAAGATTTTAAAGAAAGGAAAGGGACTTACATGTGCAAAAACGTTTGTGGCAGCCTTTTTTGTAATGGCAAAAAACTGAGTGGATGGATGCCCATCAGTTGGAGAATGGATGAATAAATTATGGTATATGAATGTTATGGAATATTATTGTTCTATAAGAAACGATAAGCAGAATAATTTCAGAGAGGCCTGGAGAGACTAACATAAACTGATGCTAAGTGAAATGAGCAGTACCAGGAGATCATTGTACATGGCAACAATAACATTATATGATAATCAATAGTGATGGACATGGCTCTTTTTAACAATGAGATGATTCAGACCAGTTCCAATGATCTTGTGATGAAGAGAGCCATCCACACCCAAAAGACAGGACTGTAGGAACTGAGAGTGGTTCACAACATAACATTTTCACTCTTTTTGTTGTTTGCTTGCATTTTATTTTCTTTCTCATTTTTTTTCTGGTTTGATTTGATTTTTCTTGTGCAGTAAGATAATTGTATAAATATATATCCATATATTGTATAGAGGACTGGAACTCTGAAAAGGTATACCTGAATCAAGGGCAACAGGGTACTTATAGTTAAGCACCTATTCATTGTGAGATAATTGTTCCCTACTTAATGTGATGGTGATGTAATAGTTGTGCATTGATTTTTTTTTTTTTTGTCTGAAAACTGCTTGTTCATATCCTTTGATCATTTATCAATCGGGAGAATGATTTGCATTCTTATAAATTTGATATATTTTTGAGAAATGAGTCCTTTGTCAGACATATTTGTTTAAAAATCCCCCCCTTTTCTTTTTTCCTTCTAATTTAGTTTCTTCTAAGAGCTAATTGATTTTATTTGAGCAACCCCCTTTTTATTTAATATAATTAAGATTATCCATTTTACATTCCATGATGTTTGGTCCTAAATTCTTCCCTTATCCAGAGATCTAATAAGAATTTGCTTCTTGATATGAATCCCTAGTTTAATATACCCTCCTAATTCCCCATTTTCCCTTTTTCTCATTTCCCTGTTGAACGAAATGTATTTATGGATATGTGTGTATGTATGTGCACATATGTGTGTTTGAAGGTGTGTGTATATTACCTCTTTTGACCCATTCAAATGAGAGTGAGGTTCAAGTATTAGTTGCTTACTATTTTTCCACTCCTTGTTTCTTTAGATGTTAGCTTGCACATTTGTATAGTTGTCTACTTATCTTTCAGGTGTCATTTTTTTCTTCAGTTCAATATTTTCCTCCTTATTAGGGAGGAGAGGATTAAAGGGAGAGCATTAAAAAAAGTTAGATCATAGAAAATAATTCTGTTGTTATTATAAACCAACGTATATTCATCCATGTCCAAATGTTAGAGTCCTCTCATATCCGTCTCAGTACTCTAGGTTCTCTTTTCTCTTATGTAGGAAACTACAGAACTCATTCAGATGATTTCATACAATTAAATCTGATTAATGGTAGCTTGTCTTTGTTTTCTGATAGTGATATTGAAGCCAAAAAAAGTTTCTATTTATCTGTTCTGAATTTCCTTTTTGTATTTTTCTGTTCATTAAAAAAAAAATGCTTCAATGGTCCTTTTTTTGAGAGCAAGGGATACCACTATTGATAATCTATCCTTTTTTCAAGAAATAATTGGCAGATTTTTTTCTGTCTTTATTTCCCTCTCTGATTCTAATCGATTTGAGCAATTTCTATTTATAATTTTTTGAAATATAGTGTCCAGAAAAAAAAATCATGAGTTTTAGGTACTCCAATAATTCTTAAAGTATTTCTCCTTTACTTGTTTTCTAGGTCAATGGGACTAGAAGTCCTGCATTTCTCCTTGTTTTTCCTTACTTAAGAACATTTTGTTTTCATATTTCTTGCTGTGACATAGTCACTGATTTTTGTTTATTCTATGCTAGTTTTCAGTATGTCTATTTCTTAGGTAAGATTTACCACTTTCTTTTGTACTTATTTTCTTCCTAATTCTTTCCCCTCCATGTCTTTCATTTCATCTAAAAAATATAACCCCCCCTCCCCTTGTTTCATGTTTTCTTGGCATTCCTAGTAGCCCTGATGAAAAATCCATTTTTTTCTTTTCAATTTCTGCTCACACTATTTGGAGAGTACCTTCTAGTCTGTGTTTTGGGGGCTCTCTAAATCTACATTAAATTTTATGGTAATTGGTGTCTATTTTAGCTTACTTATCTTTCCAGTTTTCATTCCTGGATTAGAATGTAATGCTCGGCCCAGGCTTTGACTTCTTCTGTGTTTTGGGAGGGTGGTTATCCTTGTTTGGTATCACAGCATCTCACCTGGATTCCTGGGCTAAACTTTATCTCTTAGAGTTAGGCCCTCTGAATGTTTGCAGTTTAAAATGTTATATTTTAGGGCTCCTTACAGCATCTCATTTCCATTCCTTGTAGCTTCCAACAACCCCATTTTGGTTTTTTGATAACTCTGGGGCTTTTCCACTGGTCTCTCTGCTCATGTGTGCTTCAGACACAAAGCCTCCAGGTTAGCTATGTTTCTGACTGATCTCTGTTTGCCCTAGGAGACTGCCAACTTGTTTATCTCATTAGAAGCACCGACTTGGATAGTAGTAATCCCCTTTTCTATTGCCCTCAGGCTTCTGACTGACTTTTTTTTTTTTTTTTTTTTTTTTTTGCAGTTCTGGGGTGGAAAAAGTCACTGTAATATCTCCTTGGATTTATTGATCATCATTCAGTTATTGTGAATTTCAGGTTAGAGGTATAAGTAGGTATAGGAGAACTAGATGGTCTGCACTTTTTAGGCAGCCATCTTGGCTAGAATCCTAGTGATTTCCTGAGTGTATGCTGGTGTCATCAATCCCAGATGTCCATGTATACTAATTTTCTCAAACTCCATACACACTAATCCTCTTAACCCTCTTTATTTCTGATCACACTCTTGACTCTCACAGAAATGCCTAGTCTCCTAAACTCTTAGACTCTGTCTAATATACCACTGTGCACATTTTTTCTCACCATATCCCAGTATTATATCCACCAAGATATCTCTTACCCCAGTAGTTAGAATATATTTCAAAACTTCCTAAATAGCTCAATAATTAACTGATAGCCATGAGCAGCTTGTGTCCCTGTAGCCTATGGATACACAGGTATTTTTTCTATTGGTATTTTCAGACTTTTTTTTTTAACATCTACCCATATTTTCTCTCAAAACTTGATAAACTAGATATGGAGTGGATGTGTAGAGTTCAATAGATGTGAAAGGAATGGCTCAGAAAGCTTGTTTCCATTATTAAGCTGCATAAACAAAATTTAATTAGTCTTGCAGCATAAAGACAATGCTACCATTGGACCTCATTTATGTCACTGGAGAGTTACTTTTCTTAGCATGGGAAGCTGGCTAGCTTTCTCTTTGGGAAACCATTTTCTGTATCATAAAATAGCAGCATGTTAATATTATTGTTTCAGTAAATTTGAGACCATACTCCATAGCATGGAAGTGGAAGTGGAAAGTGAGTGCCTTTGTTAATACAAACTGAAGAAATTACAATGAGTGATGGGAACATTTGTTATACATCTGTGCTACCAACTGGGGAGACCAAAAGAGATGAGCCTTATGGGATTTTCACTATAGACTCCAGAGAATAGCCTGGCTAGCTTTCTCAAAACATTAGATTCATAGAATTTCCATCTGTCTTACGGAGCTTGGGTGGGTTAGCCCACCCACACATACCAATATCTCTCTACGCCACACACACCCTCCTCCAGTCCTGAAACAATAACTGCCTTCCCCCGCCCCAAATTTCAACTGTTCTTCACATTACTGACTGAGTTTCTAAGTGTCTATTTGCAGTCATTATACCAAGTTCTCCCTAACTAACACAGGTTCCCATGGAAACCAAAGGAAAAATGTATTAGGTGAGGGTTGAGCCTGCTCAACCCTGCTGCCTATTTTTTATTTTTCATTACTCTTTCATTGTTTTCTTTTGTGACCTGACAATATAGGGGATTGCCTGTTTTAAGGCCATGGAATGAAGCAACGAAGTCTAACTTCTGGTCTTGACTCTGTTATTAATTATATATATATATGTATATATATATATACATATATATATGATCTAGAACAGATTACTTCATCTTTCTGTGCCTCAATTTCTTTATTTGAAAAATGAAAGAAGTGGAATAAATGGTCTTTCAGTTCCCTTCCAATTTTATATCTATGCTTCGAGGGTTCTATGACCTTTCAGTCATAATTTTCTATTAAATATGAGGGAGAGAGAATGACCTTCTCATCTCTTCTTGCTCTAAGAATCTGTGATTTGAAGATATAAATTGTCAAATTCCATCTGAGAAACAATTCCTCAGTCTTTTAGGTAGAAATAGGATCCATCGTCTCTTTAAGTAGAAGATATTATTGCCAATGATAGTATGACTAGAGGGATATCTTCAAGCTGTGACTCTCCAATTTCCTATATCCTAATGCTGGAAATTTTATAATTAGAGATTCATTCCTTTGGATCAGTATAATTCAAATACCCTACGGGAGATTCTCATATTAAGCTTTGCCCAATAGTAATACTTTTAGATAAATTTTTTTCACATCCTTTTCAATGCAATAACTTGCAGAAAGCAGATTCTTCAGAAGAGACAGAATAGATAAAATTTGTGAGTGTTCTGGGAATAGGAAGAGGTTTAGATTTGAGAAATTCCCTACAAGGATAGATGTTGTACACTTAATTCATGCTAGCCCTGGTTCAGGTTTAGAGTTAAAATAAAAATGAGGCACTCATAGACAATCTAACATCCCACAATATAGTAGCATGGACAGACATTAAACATGGATATAGCAGTGATACAATTAGGAATAGCTTTCCAGACCCTGTTTTGCCATGGAGGCCCACTCTGTTCAGGAATATTTGTCAAACCTGAGGAAAAAATTTGTTCCTTCTGTTTTGAATTTTTTGTGCTTAGATGACCAGAAGTTAGTTAGCATTTAGTTGCCTGGATCAATAATGTGTTGAAAATTTTTTCTTCATCTTCTAGAAAAAAAATTTTGCCTACATGCATAGTATTTATTGCTCCTGAAATAACATGCTTGGTGGATAGAGAAGAAGTGGAACTTTATTTAGCTAAAAATACCAGAAGGACAACAGGTGGCTGGAAGGAGTGAGGACAGGCATAGAAGAATGAAAAGGACTAACATTAAAAAGAACGTCTAAGAAAGGAGGTGAAAGAGTCTCAAGATAGATACTATTTGGTACCATTTCCCCACGGTCCTGTCCTGTAGTACAGGATTCCATAGGTAACTTTGGATGGCATTTAAAGAAATTATTATTATTATGAACACACTGAAGCCTCAGAGAGAATTTTTCTCTTTTACCAGAGTTACTCTGAAATAACAATCTTAAAGGAAAGAAGCAATGATGGGATTTCTGAGGAGCTGGAGCAGGTATCAGAGAAGATACTATTTTCTGTAGAATTATGTATAATCCTTTTTTAGAGGGGGTAAGGGCCTTGAAGAGTGGAGGAATCAGAAAAGCTTAAAGGGAGTACACTTGAGGTGAGCTTCAAAAAGAACTAGGGCTTTCAAGATGTAAAGAAGATAAAACAGGTTCTATCCCTGGGGCATAGACATGTGAGATAGAATATAATATATACAAGGCAGCAAGTATGGGCAGAGTGTAATGTGCATGAGAACAAATAAGAATGAAATTAATCTAGATAGAGAGAGGCTATAACGAGAATGACTTTATATGTCAAATGGAAATTTGCATTTTATCTTATATTACTTTGCAAACTTGAATAACAGGAAGGACAAAAACAGGAAAAGTAGGAAAAGAAGCAAGTGTAGAGGGGACTTTAATGAGTTCTATTTTGGTCATATAAAGTTTGAGATGCCGATTGAAAATCCAGACAAAGAAACCAATTAAGTAATTGATGACTAGGGATTGGAACTAAGGAGAGAGAGAAAAACTGGATATGTAGATTTGGTTGTTGTCTGCCCAGAAATGATAATTGAACCCAAGGAAATGGATGAGGTTACAGAGAATAGATATAGAGAAATCCTAGGACTGATCCCTACTATCTACTTTGTTATGGAGAGAAATTGTGGATGATTATCTAGCAAAGAGAATGCGAATGACTGGTTAGAGAAGTAGGAAGAAAGATTAAGTGTCTGAGAACAGATTTGGACTCAGGTACTCCTGACTTCAGGACTGGTACTCTATCCACTGCACCAACGAGCTGCCTCTTCTATTCACTTCTCAACTAATTTACCTACCCACTCTTATATGACTGCTTTTTTTTCCCTCAAAGATTATCAAGTATCTCATTGTATAATTCAACAGCTTGGGAAAATATCAAGATAGTGGAGTAGAAAAGGCAAGAAGCATGGATTAATAAGGACTAAGGAGTGTCAGCAATGTCAAATGTCAATAGAGGTCAAGAAGGTTAAGGACCAGTGAGGTCTATGGAATTTTTAAATTAAATATTTTTGTTAATAAAGATTGATTTTTTACTTCTGTTATGCTCACTACCCCCCCAAAAAATACAAAACCAAAACAGAGCAATTGTAACAAATATATGTGTATACACACATACATATAATCAAACAAAACAAACATGTATCAAACATGTTTAAAACATGTCTCATCTTTCACTATGAGTCTATCATATTTCTATGATTAGTTGGTTAAAATGCTTCATCATTCATCCTCTGGAATCAGGCTTGATTAGAATGGTTTTTCATTAGATAAGGCAATCACTACTTGATCTTGCAATCTTAGATCTTACTGAAGTAGTCAAGGGGGAAATCGAATTGCAGTACTATTTTCTGCTCCACTATCTAGATGTTCTCACAAGCTGTTGAATTATACAACGAGGTACTTGATAATCTTTGAGAAAAAAATTGCAGCCATATAAGAATGGGTAGGTTAATTAGTTGAGAAGTGAATAGAAAAGGCAGCTCGTTGCTGTAGTGGATAGAGCACCAGCCCTGAAGTCAGGAGGACCTGAATTCAACCTGATCTCAGATATTTAATACTTCTTGTCCGTGTGACCCTGGGCAAGTCACTTAACCCTAAATGCCTCAGCAAAAAAAAAAAAAAAAAAAAAAAGAGAAGTGACTAGAACATGAAGATGTTCATAGTAATACCATAGGCATGAGTCCAAGTCCTTTTGTGATTCTGATTGCCCTTCTTTGACTATTCTGTAATTTATTAATAACGTTCCTGAGGTATAACATGTGAAACTAAATGCATGATATAGTCTGACAAGGACAGACACAATAGACTATTGCTTTCTTATTCTTGCACATTGTGGAGAATTTACAGAAAAAAATGTTAACCAAGACCAAAATGATGAGAACTCCTGGATAAATGGCTTGTTATTTGCCCTTGGGTGGTAGTGTTCATATTTCTAAGATGACAAATGCATTGACATATCAATACCAAAATAACCTGTAGGAGTACAATAACTTATAAGGATTGGAAAAAATCTTATAGTCAGAATGATAATGAAAACTCAAGTTTGGCCAATTTTTAAAGTTTGTACTGCAAATAACTTCATATCAAATCCTGTTTCACTAGGCAAGATGAATACTTTTACTTGATCATGAAATGTCAAGTTCCATACAGTTAACACAAGTATATACAAGGATGAGAGTAGAATTATATATCTACTAGAAAGGTAGTTAGAAAAAGAAAAGCAAGTAACAAGGAGCGGAAAAATAGATGGGAAAGAATAATGGGTTGAGAGTCAGGGAATATCCCAGCTACACAATGTTGACAAAGTCATTTCCCTTAGTTGGGTCACTTTCCCTACTGTATTCAGCCATCTAATTATTTGGTGATTGAGCACTCTGGTTTTTTTTTTTTTTTTAATTTTTTTTATTTAATAGCCTTTTATTTACAGGATATATACATAGGTAACTTTACAGCATTAACAATTGCCAAACCTCTTGTTCCAATTTTTCACCTCTTACCCCCCCCACCCCCTCCCCTAAATGTCAGGATGACCAGTAGATGGTAAAATATATTAAAATATAACTTAGATACACAATAAGTATACATGACCAAAACACTATTTTGCTGTACAAAAAGAATCAGACTCTGAATTATTGTACAATTAGCTTGTGAAGGAAATCAAAAATGCAGGTGTGCATAACTATAGGGATTGGGAATTCAATGTAATGGTTTTTAGTCATCTCCCAGAGTTCTTTTTCTGGGCATAGCTAGTTCAGTTCATTACTGCTCCATTAGAAATGATTTGGTTGATCTCGTTGCTGAGGATGGCCTGATCCATCAGAACTGGTCATCATCTAGTATTGTTGTAGAAGTATATAATGATCTCCTGGTCCTGCTCATTTCACTCAGCATCAGTTCGTGTAAGTCTCTCCAGGCCTTTTTGAAATCATCCTGTTGGTCATTTCTTACAGAACAGTAATGTTCCATAATTTTCATATACCACAATTTATTCAGCCATTCTCCAACTGATGGACATCCATTCAGTTTCCAGTTTCTAGCCACTACAAAAAGGGCTGCCACAAACATTCGGAGCACTCTGGTTTTAACACCCTTTTAAAAATTACTCTTATTAACTAACCTGATTGTGAAAAGTCTGGGTTTTGAGCCAGGCAGATACAATCTCTGTCCAAATGACAATAAATTAAATAATAAACACTTTAGTGAGAATGGAATGGATTTCTCCATTCAGCCTCTAAAAAAATTCTTCTAAAATACAGGACTGATCATCTCCAACTCCACTCCCCTCTTTCAGGAATTATCTGTGTACAATAAGCATTTTTTTTTCCTTTGAGCCTTTGCTTATAGTTGTTTTCAAATGCTTGTTTTCTTTTGAGTTGTACCTTGGTCTTTTCTATCAGTTTAATCAATGATATCATTGTCTTCCAAGACACTGAAGCTTACAACCTTGATGTCATCTTTAATTCCTCACTCTTAGTCATTCCACATATAATCTGCTGCCAAATATTGTTTTTACCTACATAACATATCTTGGACATCTCCCCTCTTCTTACACAGGTACAATCTTAATCTATGACTGGATCATTTCTGAATTAGACTGCTGCAGCGAGATTCTAACTGCTCTCCCTACCTTTAGTCTCTGTTCTTTTCTGAGTGAGTCCCTGTGTCTCTGTCTCTGTCACCTTTAAATTTATTATTTATTTATTTTTCACATTAATAAAAATTAATTCCGAGTTCCAACTTCTCTACTTTCCTCTCAAACCTTTGCCCAACCACTGAGAAGGTAAATAATATGACATAAAATAAATCTGTGGAATCATGCAAAACATTTCCATATTAGTCATAACATTAAAAAGTAAACAAAAATAAAGTGAGAAATTTATGCTTCAATTTGTACTCAGAGTTCATCAGTTATCTCTCTCTCTTTTTTGTGAAGGCAATTGGGGTTAAGTGACTTGCCCAGGGTCACACAGCTAGAAAGTGTTAAATGGCTGAGGCTGGATTTGAACTCAGGTCCTCCTGACTTCAGGCCCAAGGCTCAATCCTTACATCATCTAGCTGCTCCCATTAATTATCTCTCTGGATGAATATAATATTTCCCCCCTCATGAATCCTTTCAAATTGTTTTGGGTCATTGCTTTGGTCAGAATTGGTAAGTCTTTCACACTTGATCATTGTAACAAAATTGCTTTTATTATGCACAGTGGATCTCTTAGTTCTGCTCACTCAACTTTGCATCAGTTCATATAGTTCTTATCATATTTTCTGAAACCATAACCCTCATCATTTTTATAGCACTACATATTGTTCCATCACAATGAAAGGTTGCAATTTTTCAGTCATTCCTCTATTTTTGGCCAGTATTTTTGTGTCTTTTACCAGCTGCTAATTTTCTTGTTATAATTTTCTTCTCTTGCTTTCATTTCTTTCCCTATTTATCTCTATTATTCTTATCACTTTCTTTAACTCTTTCAGGAATTCTTGTTAGGCTTTTGTCCAATTCACATTTTTCTTTGAGACTTAGCTTGTAGATTTTTTAAAAATATTGTTGCCATCTTCTGAGTTTGTTTCTTAATCTTCCCTATCACTGTAGTTTTTTAAGGTTAAGTATCTTATATGTTGTTTGCTCATTTTTCCAACATATTTCTTGACTTTGGACTTTGTATTAAAGTTGGGCTTTGATGCCCTAGGAATGGGGCAGCAATGTGCCAAATTTCAGACATTTTCATGCTGCTATTTTCAGAGGTAGTTCTGGATGTTTGCAAGTTTTCAGTGCTTCCAAGGTTGTGTAGCCAGAAGTGCTAGCACTCTCTTTACTTTGGAACTGTGACGAAGGCCCTGTTCTCTTGTGACCAATAACATTTTTCTTTGTCCTGGAACTGTGACCCAGAATTAGATAGAGGTAGAGTTGACAATTAGGATTAGCTGTACCCAGTACCAGCAAAGGTTTCCCTGTAATTTCTTTCTGACCAATTGTTTCACTCACTTGCCTTTTCTGGGATAAGAGCTCCCAAAGATGTTATTGCTGATGCTCTTGAGATCCCTCCAAAGCCCACTGCTGGTATGGGCTGACCTCTACCCAGATGTCATAGACTTGTTCTATTGTGGTGTTTTAAGCTTGAAAAAGGCCTCAACCTGTGTTCTTTCTGTTGCTCCAAAATTTGATTTGGGGTTTTATTTTAAACTTGTTTAGAGGGGGCGTCCCTCCCTTAAATCTTCACTCCAGCTCATTCTCCATTTAGCTGCTCAAGTGATTATTCCAAAGTATAAGTCTGACCATATCACTTCATTGAGCTCTAGTGGAGCTCAAGTTTCTCTATCATCAAAGAGTAAACTTATCTACTTGACATTTAAGATCTCCATAGCTTGACTCCTTCCTATCTTTCTCATCCTTCTACTTTTTGTTCCCTTTGGTGCCCTCTATAATAAAGCTATATTATAACATTTGTAGGTCATCAAATAAAACACTCCATCTCTTCCTGTCCTCAATACCAGGAGTTCTGAAGTTTCTTATCTTTATCTCTGGTTTCTCTGATTTCCTTCAGACAGTGGATCAAATCATCTTTTGCAAGAGGCTTTCCCCAATCTCTCCAAATGCAGATGCCTTCCTCTCACAGATAATCTCCCATCTATCTACTCTCTATACACACATACATACAAAGACACACACAGAGATACATATACTTATGTGTATATGTATTTCATATACTCAGTTATTTACATGTTGTCTCTCTCAAAAGAATAAATGCATCCTGAGGACAGAGATTGTTTTTGACTTTTTTGTATCCTTAGTATTTGAGATATATGGTATACTTAAGGATGTTTACCACCTCTAGTGTGAGGGCTTGTTGAGCCATTTTCTGGGCTGTTCATCTACCTTTGGTGTCTCTCTGGTACTCAATTCTCAATTGTAGCTCCAAAAAGCTGTAGCATGTGCAGCAGTTACACTCTGGTAGACCATCTCAGCAGTGGCTAAACCAGGATGAGGGTAACCCAGGGATGAGTTAGGGGCTGTCTATCCCAAGCATGTGAAGATTTCCCTTGCTGTATTGGGTGGATGAGAACAATTTGTTCCAGTCACTCTGAAAATCACAGAAGCAGGTACTGGGAAGTATTTAGAGCTTATTAGACATCAAAAATGCCAAGTCATTCTTGATTTTTGTCTTGCCACTGAACTTTGAGGACTCTGGAAAACAGAGTATGGCTAATGACTTTATGCAACTCTGCCTCACTTAAATCCAGTTCACCCATGAGTCCATATATCATCCTTTGAGATCACTGAGCCTCTTTGAAAAGAAAGGATGAATAACTGCCACTACAATGTTTTTAGCACAATGCCTTGCTAGTTTACCTAATTTTACGTTGAGTTCAATGCTGAATCCAAATTTCCTTTACAACATTCCCAACAATGACATTCCAACATTTTCTTGAAGGCCTTGAGAAAGGGAGCACTTATCCTTGCCTAAGATGGCCTATTCCATTTTGGGATAGCTTTCAATAGTTAGGACTTTTTCCTTTACTTAAAGGTAAAATCTGTTTCTCTGCCAACCATTGCTTCTCATTCTAGTCTATCTTTACCTCTGTGAAGAGGTTGTAGGTAAAATAGTTTACGTGACTATAAGTAAACATACTCTATTCAACCTTCAATCTTTTATTCCCCAACATAAAGGTAGTAAATACATACAAGTGGAGAAGCAGCATACTATAGCGTGGTGGTTCCAAATATCATTGTGCTATTAAACTTTTTCACTGAAAACATGTGTTTTGAACTCCCAGGATAATTTAATATATTATTTTAGATGTATTTGTTAAATAGTTAAAATAATTATTATAATAATTTTTGTCCCCAAGCTCTGGACTAAACTTATATAATTATGATAATAAAATTTAAAATTTTATTCAACTCCTAATAAAAATTTTAATATAAAATAAGTATGAATATTTTATATGAGACAATCTGTAAGAATGAAAAAAAACAATCTAGTAAGACCCCATATGATTACTGTTTTCTGCAATAAATAATATTAAATTCATTTTCCAAATTTTGTTGAATGTAAATAGCATTTTAATGAAAAAACTTACAATTTGGAAGATATTTACCATAATATAGTAATCATATATGAACTTAATTTTGATGTCAACTTTTTTATTTAAACACAAGATTGCAACATTTATCTCAGCTCTAGTATTAAATCTTGTTCCTCATTTAGTTTATTTCAATATTTTCATTTAAAATAAGGATTGAGGGAAAAATCTTACTCATACAAATATATGGTAGAAAACAGTAGGAGAATTTTACAAACACGCTTGTTGAGAGATAAAAATTCATTCTTAGCCAATTGATGAAAATAAATAGCTAGTGACAATATAAAATTTATTTTTCCACTGGCTAATGACAAGCCCAATATTAAATGATATGTGCTTACAATTCAGTTGCTGCTACTTCCTCCTCCTCCTCCTCTTCCTCTTCTTTTTCCTCCTCCTCTTCCTCCTCCTCCTCTTCCTCCTCCTCCTCCTCCTTCTCCTTCTCCTCCTTTTTCTCCTTCTCTCCTCCTCCTCTTCTTCCTCCTCCTCCTCCTCCTCTTCCTTCTCCTTCTCCTCTTCCTCCTCCTCCTTCTTCCCTTTTTAAGAGAAGACTTTCTTCAGATTTGTCTTTCTTCTTTTTTTACCATTCTACTGGTATACTAGCTACACTCCCACAGAAACTACTGAATGACTGATGACATTGTCGCACTGATGAAAAGTTCACTTGAAAACCCACCAGATACAATAGTAGCATAAGCAGAGCATAAGTTTAAAATTTGAATCAGCCTTAACAGTGTGATGAGAAGCAATCTAAAATTATTTCTTCAGAACATTTGAGGTGGTTTATGATTGTTTAAAGATGATTGCTAATACACTTTCTAGAGATAATGGTTTTCAAAAAGTCTGCCATCCTATGTTATAATAATACAAACATTTGTAACATCTTAATCACATGATTATATAGCTGATGAGGTTTGATTAGAGGGTAATAGAAAGAAATGAGGGCGCTCCTCTGGTATGTTTTACAGGACACAAATGAGAGTGTGCTTAAACATCTGACCATCCCCTGAGAATCTGTAGTCTAATTTCCCAGTGCTCTCTAAGGCCTATAAATTGCAGAGAAGGTATCCCCCAGCATTAATAGAGGGATTTCCCTTTTCTAAGAGTTCCCTGTAGTGATAGTCCAGTTCAGTCCCTATGTATATAGTAAAAAAACAAACAAACAAAAAACCAAAAAAATCCCCCAATAACATTGGATTTTGAACCCTCCCTCTATACTTTCTAGATATTGACTTTGGACAAACTACTTCAATTAGTTTCCTCATTTATAAAACAATGAATTTCAACTAGATGATTTTTGAGGCTCCAAAATTGTTATCCTAGGACCTAAATGTGTATTAATAATATCTATGAAATACCATGCTCAAAGTCTGTGAAGATTACTATGACAAAAACAAGTCATGACCCAGTTTTCTAAATTTACATAATTTGGTCCTTGGATGAGAGACACACAGGTAATATTTGGGTCACTACCCTCTCATATTTAGGAATTGTAGAATAATTACCCCCAGTTCAAGGTCTTTTGTAGATCCACCTAAATAATGAGCTAAAATAATAGCATACAAACTTCTGCTAATGTGTTTGCTTTTTCTTTGATGAGCCAAAGGACACAGTTCAAAGAAAAGCCATTTAATGAAATCATATAAATATTTTACAATTGAATAATCTCATAAACATTGAGCACATGACTACAAACATATACAGTGTCAATGGGGAGAACAAGCATGTAGGAGAAGTATAGGACAGTGATTACTCATAGCTCTGATACTGCAGTATCCTTGATGTCTTCTGATGATAATGTGTTATCTCTCTCGGGCCTGTTCCTCATTAGGCAATGTCTCTGCTAGGAGTGGTTCTCTTCTGGACTTTGCTGCTCCCTGCTGGTCTTGGATTAATGAGATTTTTTTTTTTTTTGGTAAATTTTAAAAATTTCTCTTTTTTTAGTTAATATTTTTATTTTTCCCAGTTATATGTAAAAGCATTTTAATATATGTAAATTCATTTGTACATATTTCTATATGAATTATGTTGGTAGAGAAAAATTAGAACAAAAAGGAAAAGCCATGATGAAAAAAAAGGGGAAAAGAATATGTGTTGATCTACATTCAGTCTCCATAATTCTTTCTCTAGATGTAGATGGTATTTTCCATCCAAAGTTTATTGAGATTGCCTTGGATCACTGAATTGCTGAGAAGATCAAGTCTATCATAGTTGAACATTACACAATCCTGCTGTTGCAGTATACAAGTTTTCCTGGTTCTGCTTGCTTTCTCAGCAGCTTAGTGAGATTTCTTTTTTCTGATTTTAGGTTTGGCTTGGGAAAGGCTCTTTTCTGTATCTTGAGCTCGTTTCTTCAGACCTAGCTAGCCATCTCATTTCTAATCTACTAGGGTCTAAAGGATAGAACTTCTCTCTCATAAGGGCAGATTGACAGTCATAGTCACAGTACTCACATAACAAAGCCCTAAGGTGAAAATAGGTTTTATTTTTCCTACAGATATCTGGAAGGAGACATGAATTAGAAATTGGACTCAGGTACTTACTATGTGACCCTTGGCAAGTCACTTAACTTCTGCTCAATTTCCTCATCTGTTAAATGAGAATGATAAAGGCACATTCCTCTCAAGACTTTTGTGAGGATAAAAATGAGATAACATTTATAAGTACTTTATAAGCATTATATAAATGTTCTATATAAATGTTAGCTATCATGATGAGACTATAATTTTATATGCTTAGCCTAAATTCCTTTATTATGAATATTATTCAGAAACAAAGTCTGATTACTTGGGTTCTGTATTTTGTCCAATGCAAACTGTTTTATTACACACAGTGAATTGTAGGGGCATTATATGTGAAGACTTTCAAGTATGATAAGATCTATTAGAGCTTCCCCCTCAATGACAGTCTTCAAAAAACTTTTCTATCTTCCTGCCATAATTACTGAGGGAGGGAGCATGATGGAATGGAGAGAAGGTTGATGATGGAATCAAGAAGACCTGAGTTTGAATCTTGCTTTTGACTTTAATAGATATATGCCCAAGGGCAATCATTGTAAATCTTTTCTGTCTTAGTTTCCTCATCTTTAAATGGAAGGTTGTGATATCTGTAGGAGGTTCCTCAATTTGTGAGATTCAAATATTAAAGTATATTTAAAGTGCTACATGAATGTATATTATTATAGAGGCATTGGAGAAAGATTTTTATGAAGCACAGAAGCATGGATGAATTGCCCCTGTGCAAGATGAAGGATTCACTACCCTGATTAGATCACCTATCCACAGAGGAATGAAGCATGGCATCAAAAAATGAGCGTATTATCTCTGCCACAATGGTCTATTGATCTGGTGATGGAAATTATGGACAGTGTTCTTTTGCTGAATTGAGAGGGACCTCATGGATTAATTTAATTGATCCTTTACTTAAGTACTTAAAATCCTGGAGCTGGAAAAAATCTGTGAAACAGGATGTTGGTCTCATTTTACAGGCAAGAAAAGTGAAACTTGGAAAAGTTAAAGGATATGCCCAAGGTCATACATCTAATTGATGAAAGAACATTGTTTCCTTTTACATTTCTATATTGAATAAAATTAATTTATCTCTCTCATATGTTCTCCCTCCTCTTTCTCTCTTCTTCCTTCCTATCTTCCTCTCTTCCTTTTTTTCTTTGATTGGCTAAGTGGAAGAGTAGATGATGCTGGACAAATTATTTAGCCTCTATTATGCCTAAATTTCCACAACTGTAAAATGGAAATAATAACAGCATCTTCCTCCCAAGGGATCAAATGAAATAATATTTATAAAGTGTTTCACACATTGCTTCTTACTTTATTTTCTTTTTAACAAGAAAATTAAGTAGGGAAATCCAGCAACTCTATTTAAGGAACAAATAAAATCAAATTTGACTGGAGGCTTAGTTGAGGAAAATAAGGTGGAGCATAAAATCCTTTTTATATAAGAGAGTAACCACTAGATGGCATATGGAGAACTTCAAATAATTGTCATTGCCTGGTGAACACAACATGGAAACATGAAAATCAGGTAATCTCTGACCCCTGAAGCTACCAGGCTATTAGCAAGTTCACATTAAAAGAGAAAATTGTTTGTCTAGAATTGTGTATTTAGAAATGATTCAAATCCACTTGTTACTTATGGTGAGGAGACCTGAATTTATGTTTGGCTTTCACCACTAGTTGTGTGACCAGGGAAGGCATTTCTCTTTCCTGATGTGTAAAATGATGGGAGTGTTTTTAAATGTCTATGATTTATTCATTTATTAAAGTTTAATTACTAAGAGTCAGGGTAGAGAGAGAGAAAATATTGGATTTGGAGTCTAAGCAGCTGGATTTAAATCTGACTCTAGTCCCTTTTTATCTGTGTGACCTGAATGAGAATATCTGGTCTTCTCTAGGCTTTTGTAGATTTTTTTTTTCAGCTTGAAATTTATGATTCTCTGATACTTTCTTCTTCTGTCAGTAATAGCTGGGGTATTAGTCTGACTGAAATAACAACTCACAAAACCTAGCGATAGTACTGTATTTTTAAGATAAAGGAAATGGAATCTTGAAGACAGTTTAGATGTCATTTGAGGAGTTTACTGTCATGATTTAGAAACTGGAAGAAAAGAACTAAGAGAAATTATTTCATGAGAGAGAGAGTGATACCTGACATGGAGAAAGTTTAAAATGACATTATGAAAGAATTTAGTTTTACCTTTTATTCTTCGAAAAAGATATCCTGAAAAAGAGACTTTAACTGATATCCTGAGAAAATGAAATGATGGAACTTCACTGGTGGTGAAGGAATAAACAATTGTAGTTGATGAATATCTACAATCCTTTTTAAAAACTAATATACTAATGAAATAGTTAACTATATCTTTGTATTTTTAGGTATTCTCTAAATAATTCAGATAGTTAGTGACACTGATTTTTTTAAGTCTGTGAAATGAGTTTATTATTGAAAGAAAAAGGGGGGATTGAAGGGAAATACGGGCAGAAGTTTATTTTCTAAACTGGAGTGGGTACTCATCTAATCACATATTTAGAGAAGGTGTTTATTTCTATTATGAGTAAATATTAGAATATATTCTTTCATTGCCTTAGAATCTAAGGTAAAGAATTTATAAAGAAAATGAGCTAGAATTAAGAAGAAAGGGGTAAGAATTGGAATTATTGTCATCTAGCACAGGATACCATATATCCCCAACCATACTCTACCAAGATTACATGTAATTAATTTTTTTACAATTTTATTTTTTTCTGGTTTTATATATATAGAGAGATATGTTTCTCTCTATATATACACAGACACATTCATTTCTAACACATTTCCTTATGAATCATGTTGGGAGAGAAAAATCAGAACAAAAGGAAAAAACCATGAGAGGAAAAAAAAAACAGAAGAAAAGGAGAAAAAGGTGAACATACATATGCTGATTTACATCAGTCTCTATAGTTCGCTCTCTGAATGCAGATAGCATTTTCTATCTAAAGTTTATTGGGATTGCCTTGGATCACTGAACTGTTGAGAAGAACCAAGTGTCTCATAGTTGATTAATGCACAATCTTGCTGTTACTGTGTACAAAGTATTTCTTATTTTGCTTGTTTCACTCAGCATCAGTTCATGTAAATCTTTCCAGGCCTTTCTAAAATCGTCCTGTTCATCATTTTTTATACAGAACAATAATATTCCATTACTTTCATATACCACAACTTATTCAGCCATTCCCCAATTGATGGGCATCCATTCATTTTCTAATTCTTTGCCACCACAAAAAGAACTGCTACAAACATTTTTGCACAACTACATGTAATTCTTAAGTTTGCTATACATGAATATTGGAATATAAAATTGTCAAAGTCCTTACAATTAATTATAATATTTAATAAATTTTATTTTAATAGATATAATTTATTAAGCAGTTATTATGTACCCTGTATTATGCAGTCTCTAATATCATGGAGCTTACATTTTATTATTGAAATATAATAAGCTCACAATAAGTATGTAAAAATAAAATAGAAATACAAAGGTATACACACAGTGATTTGGAGGAGAGAAATCAAAAAGGCATCTTAGAGGAGGTAGCCCTTGACTCAGCCTGGAGGTAATGAAGGACTTCATGGGGGTAAGGCATCAAGACACATGATGGAATGTGGTTTCCAGAGACCTGAAAAGAGGTCACTTTGAGTACATTGTAGAGTGTAAGAAGTCAATCTGGGATAATCCACTAGAATCAGATTGTATATACAGATTGTAAATACAAACAAAGGAAATTGTATTTTTATCTTAAAGAACAGGAAAAATTATTGAAACTCCTTGAGCAAAGGAGTGACAAAATCAGAAATATGATTTAAGAATATCAGTTTGGTTGTGAGGAAGATGAATTGTAGACAACGACATAGGGATCTAAGGTGAACAAATAATCAATTGGCCTCTCATTCAGCAATCATTAAATGGCTGTGAATACAAAGACAAGAATAGAAAAGTCTTTACCCTCAGGGAACTCACATTCTAGAAGGGAAGATGCTTTTGGAAGCATATACACACAGATATATATATATATATATATACATATATATATAATAGTCATATACATGTTAACATATATGCATATACATATGTGTGTTTGTATATTAAGACACATACGAGGTAAGATAAGACATAGATATAAAGTAATTTTGAAGGGAAAGGTTGGTAGTTTAAAGAAAGGAAAAAAGATCTTTCACAGAAGGTAGATTATGCTAAATCTTGAAGGAAAACAAGAATTCCAAGAGTTGTAAGTAAGATAAATAAAGAATATCCTAGGCATGTAAGGAGCATATAAGTAAACTAATATAGTCTTATATGTATATAGTGAGGACTCCATCAACTTTTGTTAAATGAATAAGACCATTTGGGAAAATATGCATCACCTTCAGTACCACTTATCTTTCCTACTCCTCCAATGTGGAAGATGATCAAATGTTTTCTGTGTAAACTAAAATCTCTTTCAGAGTTGAGCCAAATGCCTTTTGTGCACAATGGATGATTTGAAATTGTAGCCCCTATACATCACTACTCAAAAGCTTTAAGTTCTCATATATTGAACAACTTGATTGATCATAAAATATAAAACTATGTACATGAAAAGTAGAATTTTCTGTTTTAAAATGTCTATATTTAGATGAAAGAAACATTAAAAACTATCATGTGAATGATTACATCAGTTGTGGTACATCAATGTAACAATGCTGCAATAAAGATTAAACTGTAATAAATACAGAGATTCATGAGAAATGTTTCATGAACTGATACAAAGTGAAGTAAGAAGAGCAATGAAAACAATATAGCAATGGAAGGAGACTATAACATTGTAAATAGGAAAAAGAACAATCATAAATCCATACAAAATTAATGTTACAAAAAGAAAGCTTGGCTTCAAAGAACAGATATGAAAGGATACTTCTGTCCTACATCTTTGAAGAAGTGGGATGTGAAAGGTATGTGTAACATTGAACAAGGCATCAAAATTTTTCAATGGGTTGTTTGGTTTTGCTGATTTTTTCCTTAAAAATTATTTTTAATAAGGGATGATTCTCAGAAAAAGAAGGAATAGAGGAGGAAGTATAGACTATATGAAAACAAAAAATATAAAGTTCCTGTCATTATGGCCCTCTCTCATCCCTCTGCTTTCTACATGTTTTACTCAGTCAGCTCCTTATATTGTTCATCTGTAGTCCTAGCTTTAGTGTCTTTTGTCTTTTTTTTTTGCTAATTGTTTTCCTTTTTCTGATTATACATGTATTTTAACTTTTTAAATATAGAGTTTTTATGAATCATATTGGGAGAAAAAACAGAAAAAAAAGGAAAAACCATGGTAGAGGAAGAAAAAAACAGAAAAAAGAAGTGAATATAGTATGTTTTGATTTACATTCAATCTTCATAGTTCTCTTTCTTGATGCAAATGGTGTTTTTAATCCAAAATTTATTGGGATTGCTTTGGATTAAGTGAATCACTGAGAAGAACCAAGTCCTTCATAGTTGATCATCACACAATTTTGCTATTACTGTACAATATATTCCTGGTTCTGCTTGTTTTGCTCAGCATCAGTTCATGTAAATCTTTTCAGGCATTTCTAAAATCAGCTTGTTCATAATTGTTTTAATAGAACAATAATATTCCATTACCTTCATATACCACAACTTATTCATCCATTCCCAATTGATGGGCATCCATTCATTTTCCATTTCTTTGCTACCATAAAAAAAAGCTACTACAAACATTTTTGCAAATA
The DNA here is from genome assembly GCF_902635505.1 of Sarcophilus harrisii. NCBI lineage: Eukaryota > Metazoa > Chordata > Mammalia > Dasyuromorphia > Dasyuridae > Sarcophilus > Sarcophilus harrisii. The sequence goes on from NC_045428.1 coordinate 477,102,534, forward strand.
TGGGCCCTTTTCTCTCCTTTATGATTTCTTTGGATTACACACCCAGAAGTGGCCCTGCTGGGTCAAAGGATATGCACAGTTTTATTGCTCTTTGGGTCTAGTGCCAAATTGTTTTCCAGAATGGTTGGATCATTTCATAACTCCACCAAAAATGCATTAATGTCTCAGTTTCCCTACATCTCCTCCAAAATTTATCATTATCTTTTCCTGTCATCTTAGCCAATCTGAGAAGTATGAGAAGATGAGTTGTTTTATTTTGTATTTCTCTACTCAATAGTGATTTAGAGCATTTTCTCATATGCTTATAGATGGTTTTAATTTTGTCAACTGAAAATTGTCTGTTCATATTCTTTGAGTAGTCTTGTTTCAAACTTAATTTAAAAATAAGTCACATTTTGTTAAAGTCCAGCTCCAGTGAATGACCAAGGGTGTGAATGGGAAAAAAAAAAAACTGAGGACCAGGCAGAAGATATGCTGTACACTCTTCAAATTTCTTCATCTGAGAGTCAGAGTTATATACATTTCCAATCTACTGTCAGCATCATTTGCTTTTAGAGTCAATACACAATACACACTTTGATATTCTTGCATCTGCTTTAACAAAAAACCTATCCAATGAAATGCAAATAGTCAGTCCAGCAACTTGGACAGAACTATAAATAGTTTTGATATTTATCAGATTAGAAATTATCATACATTCCTCCTAAATGTCTTTGACCTATTGTATAGCGGAATACCTTTTCGTGTCTTAAGTTCAAAAGTATGTCTTTGTTCTGAGTGTGCTTTTATTCCAGTCTTAGGTATCCTTTATCAAGCTTTTGAACAGGTCTGTCTCTGCAAATATTTATTGGAAGGAATTGGTGAGCGAAAATTTTGTAATGGCCTAACAAGGGAGTTGGTTTCAAAACCTGAAATAGATTCTTACTGGTTTTCTTGGACTTATTTCCTAGCCCTCTACAACATTTCCAAGTCATATTAATCCAAAGAGTGAATAGATGCCTTAAACGGGTTCCTGAAACTTCAAGCTATGCTGTTCTTATATGACTTCATGAAAACTGGCACCTTGGATTTCATAAAACCAATTCATTGAATTTCAGGCACCAAGTTTTTAGGATCAGAGTTAGGGAATATGCTTCCTTGCCTATTAAAAATGAGCAGTTTTTAATCTCCAGGGACTGGAAAGATGTTGGCTGAGAAAGCTGAATGAATGACATTCTGGTCTGTATTTGGTATACATCTGGTGCCCACATGAGAACTGTTGAAAATACAGAATAAATGCAAAAATTCTTGGGTGACTTGTTGATATGAACAGTGAATCCCAGGCTACAGGACTATCCCCATATATTTTAGGTCAAGTAGGTGGTTGGCTATGTAGAATATTCAGAGATCCTTTCATTTCCCTGAACTCCCTTCTATGCTATAATCTTATCACTTATAAGTTAGACAGCAAAGGTAGAATCTGCATTGCTAGAAGTCAGTACTTTTTTACTTGGCAAAGGAGTTAGGGCCCTCTGTTGCTCTCATTACTGTACTTACACACACACACACACATTCATTAACTCACAAATAGCTTAGCTAGTTGGGGTCTTGTTAAGAACAGAATGTTGGAAAGGTAAGTTTCAGTGTAGATAGGGAAAATATAGGACCATAGCAGCGAGTGTATGACTGTCTGACAGGCTCAATTAAGACCCTATTGTCCAGATCTTGCATAACTGAGGGCTGCCTGTGGATACCAGGCCAGGAGGCCATAATCAGAATAATAGTTCTATGGAATGACAATGAAGGGAAAGATAAGAGAAGAGTTGAAGATACACTTAACCTTTTTCACAATTTTGTCTCTGGATTAGGTGTGCTCGTTTGATAACCAGTAATTATTTCTTAGGCACAAAACTGATAAAAATGTCTGCCTTGTCAACAACAATAATAATTAAGGAAATATTAAGTCTATGCCATTATGCTAGATGATGTGAATATCCACAGAGAATTTATAATCTACCAATAGGGATCAGAGTATAAAGGAAAGTATAATACAAAGTAGAATCTGATGGGGCCAAAGGAAAGATACAGACAAAATATCCTAGGAAAATTTAAGAAAGAATGTTTTCAAATGGGAGAGATTTAGGAAAGACTTCATAGAATATTTGAGCAATGAAGAAGGAGTTTTAAAGATAGGAATAAAATAGGGGTATATAATTCAACTATGGGAAGTAGCCTGCACACATGCATAGACAGCAGAGTACAGGATGAGATTGAATACAAGATATAGTTAAAAGAGAGTACATAAAAAGAGTGCATTAATAGGGAATAATACTAAAAATATAGGCTTGAGCCATATATTGAGGATTGTAAATACCAGTTTAAGGAGTCTGTATTTTAACAAAGGCGCATAGGAAACCATGGAAAATTTTTGAGCAGCGGAATGACATGGTCTAACTTGTAAACTAGGAAGATTATTTTGGCAATTTCATGAAGGAAAAATTGTAGAGGGATAGTCTAGAGGGAATAAATTAAATTAGAAGGCTACTCTAACAGTGGAGGAGAGAGGTTATGAAAGTTTAAACTAGAGTAGAGGCTGTGTGAGAGAAGAGGATAATGTTCAGAAAGTAAAATCAATGGGTACTGGGAAACTAATTATATATGGGGAGGGGAAAGGAGAAGGAAGTCAATAAATGAGATTTTAAACCTTCATGATAGGAAAGATGTTGGGCTAATGAGAAGGAGAGTTGGTCTAGGGAAAATGTTGAAAGCTTCAGTTTTGTGCAGATCAAATTTGAAGGACCACTGTGATACCCAAGTGCAAATGTCTACTAAAGAGAAAGAAATGTTAGACTAAATGTTTGGAGGACAGATTGAGGCTGGGTAGAATGATTTGAGGGTCATCTGTGAAGAGATATGAACTTCTGGAAGCAATAGAACCTACAATTATAGATGAAACCAACAAGGGAAAGAGTGTGATGAGAGAAGAGGACCCAGACTAAATACCTGGGAGATGCACATAGTCAGGGGAAGGAGAGGGTGTGAAGGAACAGTATGATCAGTGAGAAAACAGTTTCAGTGATCATGGGACTGGAAGCTTAATGTCAAGGAATTGAGGTGTGAATGAATGACAAGGAAGTAGAGGTATCAAGTATAGACCAATTCTTTCAGGGATGTAAATAGTGAAATGAACAAGAACTATAGCTTAGGAGATTCATAAAAATTTAAGATAAGAGAGCATAACAGTGTTTATAGGGAAGGAGGAAGAAGTTAGGGAAGGATTACAGCTGTTACATTCCTAAAAAAAATTTATGGGTCCCTTGTTCTTCTCCTGCATAAATCTTAGTGTGGCTGCACTGAGAGGGATAGGGGGCTAACATGCTCAATTTCAATAGATTCAATGAAAACAATTTATGCTTTTTTTTGTTGTTTCTTGTGTGCAATATAAGATCCAACAGGTGGAAGAGAGCTAATCTTAGGGGTCTGGCATCTCTGAGGTTAATATATTTAGCCCCTTTATGGCCTTTTGCTAGGATTGCTTAAAGGTGTGGTACATCCTACCATTAAAAAAAAAGAAATTATGCAAAGAAACCACAGTGATTATAAAACCAGAACTTTAGAGAAATGAGTTGCAGAAGTGCCAGGAAACCTACATTGCAAAGAGATTTCTTGGTGCTTCTGCAAAGCAAACGGATTAGAAGGAAAGTCTACACACTGACATGTGCATGTGTATGCATGTGTGCTCTAACGTGTGTGTCTGCATACGTATATGTAGATATGGTACCAGAGGGAAACAGGGTGGAGGATACAAGAAGATGAGTGATAATTTCCCTTAGGGCAGTCACAAGAGGAAACTTAATGCAGTACATGAATTTCCAGTGTACAGAAAGGGCCAATTTCAAGATAAAATAGTGGAAGTGTTGGAAGCATTTTCCAAGCATTTTCTTAATTTATATTTGTATTTTCCAGCTTAGATCCATGAAACATGAGCTGGAAAGAGAGCCAATCTTGGCCTCAGGAAGAATTGTAAAGTACTCCTATCTTCAGTGGGGTAACCAATGGACACTCCTGGCACTGTACTCCTGACACTACTTTTGGCATTGTATTCCTTCAAAGACATATGCAATCTCAGGTGGAGGAGTAATGAGTTCTGGAACTGGGACCATCCATTCACCATCCAAACTCCTCCTTTGTGACTAACTGCCTTTTTGGATGCTAACTACTTTTCCTTTTCAATCTTCTCTTGATCCAATAAAAGTAAAAGTCAGAAATAACTTCTCATGGGTATTCACAAAGGATGGGATCTTATGTAATAAGGGCTTCCTGGAATAGCATCTACTACATCAGATCCAATGAATAAGCTACTTTATCACTCCATAAAATAGGAATGTCCATTTATCAAAGAGAAGTCTACTACTACACAGTGCAGTGGTTGGAACTCTAACATAAACCTGTAGCTTCCACTGAAGGCTGGTGGGATGAGTAACTCACAAAAGAAGTTCTTGGGAAGCTGCCTGGATGTCAGTAGTGAAAGCATCCAGAGCAAATCTCCTCTCTCCCTCTCCACCACATAAGGTGTGACTCCATTGGCAGCAGCCAATTTTAAAACATCATGCTTGTCAGAACGTGTGAAATGATATATGAGTTGAATTTTGAATGCCAATAATGGCATGAGCCACTAGCAAAAGCTTTTCCTAAAGTTCTCTTCAGATTTTTAGTTTGGAAGTCATCACACTTTTGTATATATTTGGTATATATTGATATATTGTATGTATTACAGGTTCTGCCACTGAAGTGATTTCATGTAGCAAGAAATTTGAGGCTATCCTTCTCCTTCATTAAGAACTCTGGGGTTATAGAAGTTGTAAAAGTTTCTCTTTAAAGTTACAATGGAAATGGAATACAGTGCCATAAGCAAATTTGTTCCAGGCAGAGCAGGAAGCCCAAACTGCCAAATTCAATATCTTTTTCTTTTACTCATCATCCTTGAATTTTTGTAGGATTTGCTTCTGGGGATGAGTCCCTTTTTTGTCTATTTCCTTAGATCGTATAACTTTGGTTTCCTCCCATGTCTGAACCTACTTTCCTGTAAACTTGATGGCTCATCTTTTTCTTCCCATCCCATTAATCATATATTTCCTTAAATTCTGTTTTTTTAAAACATTATTTCTTTCCACTCTTATCCTTGTTGATCTCAAAACACAATAAGAATGAAAATTCACCCAATAAACCGTATACAGGTGGCGCTCCTATGGATAGAGTACTGGCCTTGGAGTCAGGAAGACCTGCATTCAAATGTGTCCTCAGATATTTAATAGCTGTATGATCCTGGGCAAATCATTTAACCTCTGTTTGCCACAAGTTTCTTATCTATAAAATGAGGATAATAATAGCTAATACTTCATAGGGTTGTTGTGAGGATCAAGTGTAAAATGCTTAGCATAGTGCTGGGCATAACATAAGCTCTGTAAGTGAGCACTATTATCATTATCTGTAACTATTTTCAAGAGCTTATAATCATCATGGATAAAATATATTAAATTATTATTTTATAAAATGTCATATACAAAAAAAATTGATTACCTCTGACCACCCACCTCCTATCATTTGGTAGGCAACAAGAAGATAAGAGCAGCAGTTGTCTCTCTTGGTTCCAAGATGTGATGAAAATAGTCACTAGTTACTATATCATAGATTGTTGATTGGTCCTTAGGAGAATATAACACCAAAAGTTCTTTTACACTCTGATCCCCTCTCTTGAAGTCCCTCTCTTTCTCCTTCTCTTGTTTCTCTTTCTCTATCTCTGCCTCTGTTTAATTTTATACACACACACACACACACACACACACACACACATATATATATATATATATATATATATATATATGGAAGAAGGAAGGAAAGGATGGATAAAGAGAGGGAGGGAGTAAGGAAGGAAGGCAAGAAGGAAAGCAGAAAGGAAAGAAGGAAGGAAGGAAGGAAGGAAGGAACGAAGGAAGGAAGGAAGGGAAGGAGGGAAGAAGTATGAAAGGAAAAAAGAAGGAAGGATGCAGTACATATATATGTATATATGTCGTTCCTTCCTTCCTTCCTTCCTTCCTTCAATGCCTTTTCAATCATAAAAATAAAGATAATTATCATTAATATAGCTAATATTTATATACTAATATATACTTTAATATTTTATATATTAAAGCTTGTATATATTTATGTATTTAAAGTTTGTAAGTGCTTTAAACAAATAATGTCATTTTGTCTGAACAATAATGCTTGGATGTAGGTGCCATCATCATCTCTATTTTATAAATGAGAAAACTGAGGCAAACAGAGGTTAAGTAATTTACCCAGAGTCACACAGTTTCTGAGGTGAGAATTGAACTCAGTGGTCTGTTTACTATGCCACCAAATTGTCATTCTAATAATCCTACCACTTAAGTTTATATTAGAAATCTGAACTGATATAGTTGGGTTTTTAGCAGAAATAAATAGTAGGTGCTAGGATGATAAAAGAGATAGTAAAGTATGAAAACCTGGTACCAATCTTGGCTCTTCCAATTATAATCAGTGTGATATTGGGCATGTCTTTTAATTTGTCTGGGTCTGTTTCCCAGACAGAAAAAATGAGGGATTTTGGACAAAACGAATCCTAAAATATCTTCTAGCTCTTAATCTATAATTCTATAACATTCCAAGATATTGGCCCTCTTGTAGTATCTTTCTTGATCTTTCCCATGACAATTCTCTTTTTCTAAAGTCTGAAATTTCAGATACTCACCAAATGAAATTATTTTGGGGATAGTACTACCTGTTTATGGGATATAGTATAGTATGCTGGGAAAAGTACCGAATTGCATTTTAAGATGATTAATCTCCTTGAGCCTCAGTTTCTTGGCTATAAAATGAGATGTTCTTTCCAGTTTTGTATTCATTTGCTTTCATGTTCTTTTACTGAGTTTGCAAGTTTCTCTCTCCTTCCCTCTTTTCCTCTCATTCTTTCTCAATGCATGATAATAAAAGCAAAATCACTCATTTACCCTATATTTATTGAGTGCCTAATATGAGAGATATTATGTTTTTTATAATTTTCACCATTTAGCATTTCACATGTGTTTTCTTAACAGGGGCTGGGAGAAGGGATAAGGAAGAGAATCTGGAACTCAAATGTAAAAAATTGTTTTAAATATAACTGTGGAAAAATAAAAGTATTTTTAAAAAAGAAAAAAAAAGATTATATTTTTTCAATGTGTTAAGTTTTGCTGATTTTTCCGTCACTTTTTCTTTAATAGTAGGTATAACTGGTAGAGAAAGAGGGAAGGAATATCTTGGGAAATATGACTAATATTTTTAAAGTATTAATTAAATGTATTTTTAAAAATAAAAAAACCCCCAATAATTTTCACCTCATAGGTCACAAAGCTTAAGGCCACAGAGTGGCACAATGAATATTGAATTTCTGTGAAAAACCCTGCATGCAAGCTGTGAATGCTTTATGAGCTGTGTAATCCTTGTTACCTTACCACTTTGAGACTCAGTATTCTTATCTGTAAAATGTGAATAACTATTTCCATTACCTATCTTATCTAGTTGTAGTAATAAGGAATGAATTCTATTAACCTGTTCAGCTCTGAAGAAATGTGAGCTATGAATATTATCATGGAATTCACTAAAATAAATTGCCTTTGTCAACCAGAAAAATTCTGGTCTCAGGGAAAACGCCTATTCTGAGTATAAGTAAGAATAAGTCCAGTGAAAATCTGTCTCAATGTAGTTCCTATATCCACACCTAACTAATAGCAAATGAGAATTAGATTCTCACATATTCTAGGATTATTCACTGAAGGCTTTGTTACTAAGAGAAAAACTACAATTGGGATTGTTGTAAACATTAAATGAAAAATAAATGCTAGAGTGTGAAAAATAAATTCCAGAAACAGAGAACTTGATGTAGAAAGGCATGTCTTGAGTGCAAAAAATGCTATATGTAGAGTCAGGAAGACCAAGCTGAAATCTTATTTATTCCACTTAACTAGTTGTATAATCTTGGTCAAGTTGCTCAAATCCTCTCAGCTTCCATTTTCTCATCTGTAAAAATAGAGATTATAATACAAATAGTATCTATCTCACAGGGTTATCATGAGTTTCAAGTGATAAAATATATATAAAGCAGTTTGCAAACTTTAGAACTATCTATGAATATCAGTTACTATTAGATTCTGAAGGGCATCAAAGAACATGGTTTATAGGAAGAATGATAAATATGAGAAAGGACAGACATTCACATGGCTCAAAATATCTATTTTTCAGGTACACATGAGTGCAATTTGTACATTACTCAGTTTTAACACATATAAGCTATAGTTATATAGTTAGGGTTATTTAATCTAGTTGAAAAAGAATTCTGAGATTGGTTAATAAGTGTCTTTAATATTTGCTCATTTTTGGTCACTTACTCAAATTTTATTTATGCCAACAAAGTACTGAGATTGTCATATGGGAGATGCAAGAACTTTTTAATGGTAAGCATAATAAAACACTGAACCTGGAAACTCTCAAAGGATATAGTTGTCATCTTTATTCTTTAAGGAAAGGATTTATGGTCATTCATCTGGAATAATTTTGGCATATTTTGGGACAGAAGTATGGAATTGATGACTTTTGGTAATCCCCTCCATATCTATTATTTGACAGTTCTTTTTATCAACTGTAGATTTCTGTCAGCAGATAAATGATACAGTAAATAAGTAATATAAAACTCTTTTGAGAAATCACTTGTACTGAATTTGAATTTGAATTTTTTTCCTGGATAAAATCATAAGGTGATGGATTTAATATTTTTTGACACTTGAACCAGCTGTTGGCCTCCAAAACTCGAGTAATATTCTTGGTGTTAGGGTTAAACTCAAATTGTTTTGTCCCACTGAAGAAATAGAAGAACCCTAGAAAGAAAATTAAGTCCAATTATTACCTTGTGCAGGTAAATAGTAATGCTTCTGTCCCTTACTTTGTGGGGGGAGTCCTTAATAATTTTGAATTTGTAAAGGGGTCCCCTGAACAGAAATCTCTTCTTCGTTATCATTGACAGTCATCTGGAGTATGCAGTTAGATGGCGAAGTAGAGAGAATGCAAAAAGACTCATCTTCATGAGTTCAAATCTGACCTCAGACATTTACTAGCTATGTGATTCTGAGCTAGTCACCGAATGCCGTTTGCCTCATTTACCTCTTCTCTAAAATGGACTGGAGAAACACAACAATTACATCATCTGGACTCCATTCGAAGTATTCCTTCTATCCCTAGGCATCCTTATCCAATTTTGGATAACAAATTGCAAAAAAGTTTACTCTTACATTCATACATACCCTTTCTGTACCTCTGATTCTATCCTGGAACATTGAAAATTGCTATCATGTACTTCTGTATTGATTTTTCTCCAAGTTAAACACTCTTAGTTCCTTCAATAATCCTTCTATAGCAAAATATCTGGTTCTTCTCACTGTTCTTTTAGCTTACCATTGGACATGTTATAACTTATCAAATCTTTCCTAAAATTTGACAGCCAGAACTGAAGGTAATATTTTAGCAGAGAAGTGAACAGTATGGAGCACAGTGAGTTGATCACTCTCCTAGGCCATCAACCTTTTTTTATGAATATTATCTTTATGATAATATTTTTTATCTATCTTGTGCTTGCCAAAACTCAAATCTTTTTTTCACATAAGCTATTGTCTAGCCACAAGTCCCCATTGTTTACTTGTGTGGTTAATTATAGAAAATGCAAATTTAGGAACGAAAATTTATGTCTTAAATTTTATCTTAAAATTTATCTTTTTATTATACTTAATCTGTTAAAAGTCCTTTTTAAATGTTTACATGGATATCACACAAATTTATTATCCTTTCTTGCTTTGTGTTAAATTTGATAAGCATGCCACCTATCTTTTTCTATCAATAAATATTTCAAATAGCAAAAGGAGAAATGATCTTTGGGGAACTCTACTGTATAGCTTTCCTTCCAGATTGGTATCAGTCCACTAATGATTAATTTTCAAGATATCCAATTGGTTCCATATCCACCTAACCGTACTTTTGTTTAGGCTATATATCTATATATTTATCTCCATCACATCCTGAATTTAACATAACTATTTGTAAGATACTGTGCTGAAAGCCATGTACACTGGGTATATGGTATTTCCCTGACCTACCAGTGTAATAACGCTGTCCAAAAAAAAATAAAGTTACCTTTGCATGCTTATTCTTGATGAAGTCATGGTGGCTTTCAGTAATCAACAAGAAGTAATCAATTCTCCTTCCTTGTTAAATGCTCACATACCATCCCTTTTACAATATTTTTTAGAACATTTATAAGAAATCAGAGTCAAGTTCTACAACCTTAATTTGCAGACAAAATATGTCCATATTACATACTTCAGCCCCTTTCCCATTCTCCTTCTGTTTCTCTTCTCCCAATGTTCCTTCTCCAGTTTTTCAGAGTCAAATCACCAGTTCAAATGACCAGTTACTTAATATTCCTTTTTAAAAAAATTTATTTTATTCTTGCCATCTATAATCTTTGACCAGTAATGATTATCCATTTCCTTTTGAATTAGCCATAATTTTGATTCTTCAGACAATCTGGTGTTCTAACATTTTAAACCATATAGTACTGCCAGGGAAACATTTATTTTATAATATAGGCTTTCATGTTGAAGGCCAGTTTGATATCTTAAAAGCACTGCACAATTTCCAAAAAGCAATTGCATCTACTCTTCCTACTTATTTCCAGGTTTAATTCATTACCCACCTACAATAGCTATCCCAGCTATATGTAACTGACGTGCTAACTCAAGGATCTAATAGTACAATATGTTACAGTTTGAGCAATAATCCTTTTTCATCCATTTAGTTTTTCCTGGATTAATTGTTACTTTTAAGTAATCTTTGATCTCCTTGAGGAGACCCTGTAACTTTTTTGGAGTTTTACATAACTAAACACTATCACCATGCAAACAGAATCACTGGAGCATCATCTATATGGAACTTTTCCTCTATTTGTATTTTGAGGTAGACATCTTCCATGATAAGTGAGGAACAACTTTATCAAGAATATCTTACTTGACAGTAATGAATCAGTTGTAATATGTCTGTAGTTCCATTTATCAGAAAAACTTATATAATCATCATGTGGGCTCCAAAAACTCCTTGTTGAAGGAGAGCTTCTAAGATTACCTTTTGTTCTACTGAGTCACATGCTTTTTCTTTTAAAAAATAATTTACAAATAATAAGCACAATGGAATTTTGTCCTCTGCTTCTTGTAATCTGATGGATCCCTTTGAAATTGTGACTTATTGAAGAGAATCAGTTGTAAAAGGCTTTTACTTTTAGTGTTCTTAAATTATTGCCATAAGAATAAAGAAGAGAAAGCAAGACAAGTAGATGGGTAGATAGGTATTGCAGAATTCTTGACCACTTTGAAGTCATTATTTTTTGCTACCTTTCCTCCTGTTTTTTCACTTTATAAAGTGATTCCTCTCAATGTTTTCAAGACTCTCAGGGTGGATTTCCTTATTCATCTGGTCAAGTCACTCTCCTGAACATTCTCTTCTTTAAGACTATTGCTGCTTAGAATTCTCATGTGTTGAAGCTTTTGCTGTGGCTACTGCTACTTCTGCTACTGCTATTGTTGTTGTTGTTGTTGCTGCTGCTACTACTACTATTACTACCACCACCACCACCACCACCACCACCACCACCACTACTACTACTACTACTATTACTATTACTACCACTACTACTATTTTACTCTTACTACCACCACCACCACTACTACTACTACTACTATTACTACTACTACTACTACTACTATTACTACTGCTGCTGCTGCTGTTGCTGCCACTGTTATTACCACTGCTACTGTTATTACCACTGCTACTTCTAAGCATCTTCAATTTCTTTTTCCCCAGTTCCTTGCCTTTCTACAAAATAGTCAGATCTCCCATATCCAAAGAAACTTCCTCAACTGAATGTGGTGCCACATGTTCATATATCTGCCCTTCTATCCAAGGTGATAGGGGCAGTGTATTGCTTGAGCTGGGGAGTTTTGAGATGTAGTAAGGTAAAAATCAAATGTGCAACTTCACTAACTATACCATCAAGATCTGGAGCCATCAAAATGGCTACTAGGCTGCCCAAAGAGCTAGGAATTAGACCCAGACTAGAACAGGAGAAGGTCAATGCTTTTGTGCCAGGCAATAGTAGGATTGGCATGAGTAGGTACTGAAATTCCAGTTGAGGTGAGGTAGGGCAAGTTATTCTCAAAAAAAGTCTTCCCTTCACCCTTCTACTTCACTCCATCTCTCTTCCTTTTTAATGCTGAATTTATTGAGAAAGTTCATATACAATGATTTTATTTCCTTACTATTTATTCTTTCCTTGTCTCCCTGTGTTGTATAAAAATACAACAGCTACTAATGACTTCTTAATTTTTATATCCAGTGACCTTTCCCTCCCCCACACTTCTCGTACTCCTTGACTTCTTTATAGCTCTTGATTCCATTTTCTATTCTCTTATGCTCTATATCTTTCCCTCAATATCAGAGAAATCAAAATCATCTGTTTCTATTGGCTATTATATGTTCTTGAAATCAATGAAAATACATATCCTTAAGAAAGATGTAAACTTGTAGTAATTAAGAATTGTCCTATTTCCCACACATTCTAACTGCTTGACATTTCTACTTACTCTTATATTGAAATGCAGCATCAACTGGGAGACCAATTCCTGGAAAGAGTCTTGCTATCCGTCTGGGGTAACCTTTTTCCATGAATTGGTTTATTTCATCATATCTGTGATAAAAATGGAGTAAGGAATGAAAATTTCAAAGAGGCAAATTTAGACTTTAAGGGAAGGAGTTCCTAACAATTTGAACTAATTTGAGTGTAGTAGAATAGGCTACTTCAAAAGATATTGGGTTTCTTCTTTAGGCAAAGTTTGATTGGCCCCTTATTGGGCATCTTTAAAAGGATATTCTCATTGATGTTTGAATTAGGTCTCCTGAGTGCCTTTAAGCCTGGAGATTTGTAAGCATACAGCATGTACCCCCAAAAGATGATGACACCAAGAGCTCATTTGATCAAAACATGCATTACAAAGATTATAAGCCAATACTGAAACATCTTGCATCTTCTCTATGGGCGTAGATGCTGTGTGGGTACTTTTAACTCTAGGATGAACAAAGAATACAGTGATTTTTGGATTTACCTCCAGTACCTATCTTCAACAAAGAAATACGTTTTTCTTGTTTTCCTGTAAAAGAGAGCAGCATCTATCTTTTTTGTGCGCCTTGGAAAGCCAAGGTGGTAGATGGGTTTGGGATAACCTGGCAGAATGTCATGTGAATTAATCATCCAGAAATTTCCATCTAGGATAAGGAAAAAATAGATAATCTTTGAATCTTGTTCTACAGGTAGAAAATAATTAAGAGTCACGAAAAATCCTTAGGTCACAAGATTAATTTTGCTTACTAACATGATTATTCATTTTATCCTCTTCATATACAACCTCTCCTTCTATTTATCAAATCACTAGATTTAGGAAAGTAAGTATCTACCTCTAGAAAACACTTTTGGGGGTTTGGGGGAGAAATATTTTGAATTCTATGGTGTATTTTGACTAGTTGTAGGAATCAAAATAGCCACATTAGTCTGAGTATATCCAATCAAAGTACCACTAAAGACATGCTCTTATTGGAAGCTAAATAACAGGGGAACAGAAGGAAGAAAACTGGATATTCTTTGTGATATGCTTGCTAAAATTTCTTTTATGATAAAGAAGCTAAGGTCAAAGTTAGGGTCTATAAGTGATATTATGAATGGGATGCTGCATCTAGAGTCAGGGAGACTTGATTTCAATTATGGTCTCAGAAACCTATTAGTTATATGACCCTGGACAAGACTCTTCACTTCTATCTGCCTTAATTTTCTCAGGTTAAAAATGAAATAATGATAGTACCTACCTCCTAAAGTTGTAAAATTAAATGAAACATTTATAAAGTAACTAGCACAAGGTGTGATGCTTCCTTATTTTATAATAAGAAAACATTTTCGTTCTCGACCATTGGTGATGTCTGTCTTCCTAATATTTAGATTAGCTACAAATGACAGAAATACAACAGAAGAAATTACCTTTAAAAATCAAAGTTTCATCCCTGTCATTTTCATATGCAGCTTGAATACCATCTGGCAGAGATGGCCAAAATGAAGAGATTAATTCAAATTCTGTTTCTGAGACTTCAGGATAAATTCTCCACAAATGTCTGTTTTGATATAGGACAATATTATGTATTTATATAGCACAGAGATTGATAGCAATGAGATACATGTAAATGTCCACAATCATCATAATTTATAAGGAACTCTTGTGTAACATCGAAACTATCCTCACTTAACAACTCTAAAGGGATATGAACTTATTTTATTACCTCTGTGAATTAGGTAGAAGAGATTGTGTTCCCTATGGACTCTGAAGAGTCCCTACCAAAAGCATTTCTCAGGACCACAACTCTAGAAGACAAGATCTAGGTGGCTTAGGGTTGACCTTCTGAGATGGCACTTTCAATTCTGGAATTTGTTGAAATGAAAAATGTCTTCTTTGCAGCCATAGAATGCTAGAGTTTGTCTTAATTTTGGAAGGAACTTTGGAGATTGTCTAGTTTGCCTTCCACCCAAAGTAGGAAAACTCTCTAGTCCAGTCATCCAGGTAGTTCTCCAGTGTTTGCTGAAAGTTAGGAATCTGTTAACAAATGCAGAAAGGAACAAAACTGAGCCCTGACTGAATTGTCAAAGTCCAAGAAATTCAATCGGGCATCAATCCCTACCACAGATTATAGTGTTCTGGGATAGGATTTAAAGATTTGTGCAGTATCCTACAAAATAACTGGTTAAAACAGATATTTCACCCTTTAGTATGAGGAGTATTCTGCAAAACAAAAATTCATTTAAAAAGAACAAGTTCCAGGAAAAGGAGAGGTCTTGGAGAGAAAAATGGTTTACCTGTCTTTAAAGAATATTACTTCTTTGCGGATGGTGGTGACAGCATCAAAAGTCAAATTAGGATCACAGTCTTGGGGGATAGTGGGTCTCTTTGGCTTAGCAGATACCTTAGGTGAGGATCCTTCAATGAGAGAACAATTCAATTGAAATAGCCATAATGAACATCACAAGAATGTGAGGAAACAACATGAGTACAGAGCAGGCTTGCACAATGTGGACTTTTTCATGAAAAAAATTTAAGAAATGATTTACCTAATTTCCTTTCTGAAAGTCTTCTTGTTCAACACCTTTGTGTAAAGTCTTAAATGCCTTACCATAGATGGACTGAATGGCCTTGACATCATCCTGAGAAAGGGGAGATTTGCTGGAATCAATGAAGACATAATTGGGAAACATCAAGGCATTTGGATCATTGGAATGAGAGAGACCCAGGGAGTGGCCAAACTCATGAGCTGCTACAAGAAACAAGTTGAATCCTTAAAAACAATAGAAATGGTCAATTAGTCATTCAATCAACAAGTTTATTGAGAGCTTCCTATTTGCCTATTATATGTTGAGAATTGTACCAAGAAATAGGAATACAAAGAATGGCAAAAACAGTCCCATCTCTCAAGGAGTTCACTGTCTAAAGGGAATAAAACATGCAAATCACTGTGCAAATGCCATATATACATAGGGTAGGTGGAAAATAATCTGAGAGAAAAGGTGGGGAATAGAGAAAATTCTTCTGCAGAAGGTAGAGTTTGAGCCCAGTGAGCCCAACTAGAATCATGGATGGGGGAGGGAGAGCTTTCTAAGTATTGGGGTCATATAATGCATATGCAGGGTCAGGAGGTCGAATACTATGAGATAAATTGCTGTGTAGTGTAGTGTAGCTGGGAAAAATATAATGCTGGGCTTTATTGAGCATAATGGATATTTTTTGAATAAATAATAAATATGTGTGAATTAGAACACTTGTATGTTAGATGAAAGATTGGTTAGGGAGAAATGAAAAAGTATTGTCACAAGGAAGATAATACTTTTCTGGCCTATAATTCATTTGGGAATTATTTAAATTCACTATCAGAAGATAAATATTATAGTTTTAATAAAGTTTTGAATACCAAGAAGACATGAGCACACAACATTACTGAAAAAATAAAGCTTTATTGAGGGGACATACAATTAAGAAGGGCAATCAGAAGTGATACAGGTCAAGTTCAAGCTAATAGTCTCCTGTGTTTTTGTAGGGTTCTTATCTAGGCCACACAGGACTAGACATGGGGAAAGAGGAAGGAACTTGGGCTTGGGAACTAGTGTGGAAGCATGATAGTGGTGGGTTGGAAAGGGGAAACTCCTGGGAAAATGGGAACTTGATAATATACGAACTCTTTGGGAAAGAAGTTTTCAGTTGTACTGCTGGTCTTATTTTGATTGACTTAAGGCATTTGAGCTTTCCTGAAATTTCTTCATTTAGCAGGATGATAAGACTATTGGAGGTTTATACAACTTATTAATGATTTAGTGGGTAAGTTTCAGGAAGTTACACAATGTACAAAAAGGTTAAATGTCTTGTTCAGGACCATACCATCTAATAAAATTTCAGATTGATTTAAAAGTAATTCCTTAAAAGAAATGTTGTCTATTAAGAATCCCTAGAACTTACCACTTGAATCTTTTGTCCAATTTTCATCTTCATCAAAGTGGGTATCTCCACCAATTCCCCAGCCAGGAGGAAAAGCATGGCCCAGGAGTCCCAGTGGACCATCAAATTGCCGAGGGCATTTACCATGGACTATAAAATTAACAATAATAAACTAATATTTATATAGTGTTTTAAAATTACACAGCATTTTACAAATATTATCTCATTTGAATAGAATATATTTGAACAAACAAGTCACAGAATCTTAGAATTTCAGTGTTGGAACCTATATCTACAAAAGATCCTCTCTATAATTTCCCTAACAAGTGGTCAGATAACTGTTTTTTGCAACCCTCTGGTGAGAGGAAACTTATCTCTTTAAACAACCCATTTCACTTTGAGAATTTAATTATTAGAGAAGGATTTTCCCCTCACCTTAACTAGCTTTCTGCTGGTGGTACCCATTCTTCCCTCTGGAACCAATCAGAACAAATTTCATCTAATTCACATAACCCAAGATGAAAATACCTTGAATTATTTCTCAATTATATTGTAACTGTACCTCTGGTCCTAAAAGCAATCATGATGTCAGCAATGCCTTTGGAAATTCTGGTGAATGTTAGTGGGGTCACCTTGCTCCATACTTCCAGAGCCTTTTGGATGGATTCTTCCACATCAGATTTTTCCATATCAGGAGTATAGTTCAATATCCTTTAAAGTTAACATAAGCATTCATACAAATGTGCATTTCATATACATATAGATAACTAAATCACTGGTGTCCTATTGTACAAATTCCCCATCTAGTACCCAGACCTTTTTTGTCTAATTCTCTATTTGAAATACAAATATATGTTTGATGTATACCTATATATACACATATGCATTTATAGATATTAGTACTTGATATGGCTATAAAATAATGAGACTTACATTCTTGAATGATTTATAGAAATTAGCCTTATAATACCTGTGTATGTAGACATGTATGCACACATCATTTGGTAATTAATCTATATTTCTCCTCATTAAAATTCTCCTCTCTGAACCTCTAAGAACTATGCCAGGAAAAATGACCGTCTTATTTGCTAGTTAATCGACAAACATTTAGAAAGTGCCTACTATGTACCAGCACTGTGCTAAGCTCTAGGGATACAAAGAAAGGCAAAAAAAAATCTGCTCTCAAGAAGCTTATAGTCAAATTTTTTATCATAACTTTATTTAGAATTAGAAAAGACATTAAAAATTTAATTAAAAACAAAATTAAAATGAAAAATTCAGGGAAATGAAGGGATATGCCTAATGTGTTAAGTATTGGGGATACAGATTTTGTTTTCCAGAAGAATTTGAATTTTATTAAGAAAGACACACATACATAGAGAATATACAAAATAAACTCAAGGCAATTGTAATTTTGTTTTAAAGAGGCACTATCAACTGAGAGGATCAGGAGAAGATATAAGGGAGAACTTTTCTAAGAAGCAGTGGTGAGAGATGAGTATATTTCAGGTACTGAAGTGGGCAGTTTGTGCAAAGACATAGAGATTAAAGATGGAATATTATGGTGAAAAGACTTCTAGAAAACCAGTTTGCAGATTATCTTTGCACATAATCAGAGAAAATGAAATACTATTTTTTAAAAAAGAAAGTAAGTTTGTTTAGGTTTTAGAGTATTGAAAAGAAATTACTTTATTATCAATTCTGGGTTTCACTTTTAGGTTAGAGAGGAGGACTTTTGAACAGTCACAAGTGAACAGGGGCTTAGAGCACAGTTCCAGGGCTAAGAGGAGCACTGATATTAGCAGTTGCAGGAGAATAGGGGACATAGTCACAGTTATCTTGACAGGGTGAAGATAAGCACTAGTACTTGTGGTTCTAAAGAGCAAGGGTCTTTTACTCTTTACTCAGGAAGGGTATGAAGAGAATTAACAATTTGGTAAAAAGGGAACAAAAAAATACTGAAGAAAATAGCATCTAAAAAATTGGTCTAATAGTAGAAGAGGCACAAAAATTCACTGAAAAACTCCTTTAAAAGCAGAATAAGACAAATGGAAGAGGGGGGTAAAAAAAAAAACTTCACTGAAGAAAACAATTTCTTTAAAAGAAGAACTGACTCAATGAAAATGAAGAAAATAATTCCTTAAAAATTAGAATTAGAAAAGTGGAAGCTAGGTCAAAAGTCAAAAGATCAAAAGAATGAAAAACTTGAAGAAAATGTGAAATATTTTATTGGAAAAACAACTAATCTGAAAAATAAATCCAGGAGATGTAATTTAAGAATTATTGGACTTCCTGAAAGCCATTATAAGAGAGAATCTAGACATTGCATTTTAAGAAATTATTAAGGAAATATATCTTAGATAGGTTAGATATTAAATATCTAATATCTTAAATCCAGAAGGTAAAAGGTAAATTAAAAAAAAAATCTACTGATCATGTCTTGAAAAGATATCCCCTGCTAAGTGAAATGAGCAGAACCAGAAGATCATTATACATGGCAACAACAAAATTATATGATGATTAATTCTGATGGATGTGACTCTTTTCAACAATGAGATGATTCAAACTAGTTCCAATTGTTTAGTAATGAACAGAACCAGCTACACCCAGAGAGAGAACTATGTATGGGAAATGAGTGTGGATATAGCATTTCCACGCTTTCTGTTATTGTTTGCTTGCATTTTTGTTTTCCTTCTCGGGTTTTTTCTTTCTTTATAGATCCAATTTTTCTTGTGCAGCAAGATAACTGTATAAATATATATACATATATTGGATTTAACATATACTTTAACATACTTAACATGTATTGGACTACCTGCCGTCTAGAGGAGGAGGTGGGGGGAAGGAGGGGAAAAATTGGAACAGGTTTTACAAAGGTCAATGTTGCATATGCAACCCATGCATATGGTAAATAAAAAGGTATAATAAAAAATTTGGAAAAAATAAGATATCCCCAAATGAAAACTACAAAATTCCAAAGCTCTCAGATTGAAAAGTAAATATTGCAAGTAGCCAGAGAAAACAATTTAAATTTTGTGGAGCTGATAAAATCCCAAACTAAGAACGGGTTAACTATATTAATGGAGAGAATGAGATGAATTAAAGTTGCTGTTGAGGTGGAATCAACAAGACTTGGCATTGGACTGAGCTGATCGAATATGTGAGCTAAAGAAGAGTGAGGAAGATAAGAATGATGTAAGGGATGTGAAGGGTGGTGAAAGGGGAAAGATTGGAAGAGGGCTGTGTTTGGGGCAGAGAAAAGAATGAGTGAAGTCTATTGACTTTATATTCAGGGCTCTCTGGAGAAGGGGGAAATTGGTAATCAAATATATGGGATTTGATTGGACTATTTTTTTTCAAATTTATTTTATTTAAAGAAACAGAATAAGAAAAGGGAAAAACAGAAGAAGAATACATAACAAAATGAAACAAAACAAAACAGAACATTGTCATGTGCCCAATAACACATCAGGGAGGATTCAAAATATATAAATATATAAAAAGAAATACTAGTTCAAGAAAGTATATATATATATATATATATACACATACTATACATATGTATATATATATATTAGTAGAAAAAATTATATTCATGAGTCTCCATCTTTTTTTATTTCCTTGTAAATTATTCTGTTGTTCTCTGCTGCACACTTTTTTTTTTTTTTACTTTTTTCCCTCTTTCATTTTCCCCACATGCAAACAGGCTATAGTTAAGAAAGGATATATTTATATACATATATATAGCTATATATACATATACCTACCTACACACACAGGTATTCTTATTCAGGTATTGAAGTGGGCAGTTTGTGCAAAGACTTATCCCTGCTTACCCTTTGCTTTAATTCTGCTTCTAATTTGCCTTGCTATTATTTAACTACCCTCCACCTATGGATACCTCCCTTGTACTCTTCTGTCACCCTTTGCTTCTCTGTCCACCCATCCCTGCCCCTTCTTTATAGATTTTGCAGGGTGTATCCCTTTCATTCTATATATGTAGTATTGCCTATTTAACTCTTTCCCGATGTAAGTAGGTTTTCAGAACTACAAGCCTTCCTTTCCTCTTCAATGACTCTGTGTCTATTTTTCCTCTTTACCTCATTTGTATGACATAATTGCTATTTTTACCTCAACTCTGCCCCAGTCTTTCTTTTGAGCTTTCCTATTGTTGATGTTAACCTTAAACATATTATACGTTTCCTATGTAAAAACAAAACAAAACAAAAAACCCAAACTTGTCTATGCTGAGTTCCTTGAAATTGATGTTTGATATTGGCTCTTTATGTTAAATTTTCCATTAAGTTTGGGTTTGATTGATAGAAAGTCCTGAAAATCTGCAAGTTCATTGGAAGTCCATTTTTTCCTCATTCAATATTATAGATAATTTTGCTGGATATGATATTTTTGGTTGCAGGCCTAGTTCTTTTGATTGTCAGTGGATAGGATTCCAGGATCTGCAATCTTTTAGTGGCTGCTGATAAATCCTATACAATTCTAATTGTAGCTACAGCATATTTGAATTTTTTCTTGTTTCTTGCAACATTTTCTCTTTAATCTGGGGGTTTTGAAATTTGGCAATAACATTTCTATGTGTTTTCCACAAAGGACCTTGTTGAGGTAGTGATTGGAGCATTTTTTCTGTCTATTTTTCCCTTCTGTTCTATCACTTCAGGAAAATTTTTTTGGATTATTTCTTGCATTATTGTGTTGAGGTCCTTTTTTTGGGTCACAACTTCCAGGCAGTCCAATTATTTTTAAATTTTCTTTTCTTGATCTGTTCTCCAAATTTGTCATTTTTTCTTATGTTTCACATTCTGTTATATTTTGTCATTCTTTTATAACTGTTTTGTTATTTCTTGATCTCTCAAAGCTTCACCAGCTTTTCCTTCCCAGTTCTAATTTTCAAAGAGTTATTTTTGTTTTTGACGCTCTGTATCTTTTTTTCCAGTTGGTTGACTTTTTTTTCATACTTTTCTTGTTTTTTTGGAGGTTTTATTTTTCATTTTTAGTTTTTTCTCAATATCTCATTTGATTTTTAAATTCTTTTTTTCTGAATTCCATAAATTCTCTCTGGGCAAGGAACCAGTTCATGTTACTCTTTGGCATAGAAGCATTTTTTGCTTCAGTGTTCTCCTCTGAAGATGAACCTTGGTCTTCCCTTTTCCCATGGTAAATTTCTAAGGTAGGGTTCTTCTTTACTGGTTCATTTTTTAAAATAAGAGGTATTAGTGTAAACACCTCTAATCCTGGAGTGGGGCATGGCACTCTGGTTTTACTTCAGCTGACAACTTTGACCAGGAACCCCAAACCAAGAACACCCCTCCCTAGCAAGTGCTGGCAATCAGCAGCGACCCTCCCCTGCTCTTTCTGCACTCACCAAATACCTTCTCTAGTTCCTTCTCATTCAGGGCCCCGTCTCAGCAGCACAGCTGAGTCTGGCATTCCTAATCAGTCCAGGCTCCCTCAGTCTTTCTAATCCCAGAACCCAACTCCATAAACAGTCCAGGAAGTAAAAGTCTCTGTGGTTCCTGCTGAGGCTCCAGCCACACCCCGCTTGAGAGGTCCTTACTTGGTGTTTTTACAGAACTAGCCCAAAGGTATTTGCACTTCACTTGGATTAATCCCAGGCCTCCATCTTTCTTTGCATTTTCTCTGGTATTTCTTCAGATCTTCTCGAGTTGTACCAGGAAGACCCCTGTTTTGCCTCAAGTCTTCATGATTTTTCACCAGTCTATGTTTACCTTAGGCACAAATTTGTTCTATTTGTGAGGGAAACTGGAAGAGTTTGAAATTTGCCAACTTATTCTGCCATCTTCCCAAAATCCTCTCCTTAGATTGGACTTTCTTATTGGCTCCCAACACGTGTCATTGAAAATGAAACATTTTCTTTTTCCATTTAGGGACCAATACAAAGCTGGACATGTCAGCCTTAATGATTACTTTAATAATTATTCTTTCTCCTATAAAGAGTTTCATTGTATCTTTTCCACTGTTCTCATTATAGTCAATCTTTTTCCATGTTACATCTTAATTCACACTTCCTGAATGATGATTATGATGATATTAATAGTATTTTTATATAAAATGTTTTACTTGTATGACCTCATTTGATCTTCACAACAATCCTGTGAAGCAGATTCTACTGTTATCCCAATTTTACAGATGAGAAAATTATGGCTGAGAGGTTAAATAACTTTTCCAGACTCAGATCCACCCAATTAGTAAGCATCTGATGGAGCATTAGAACTCAGGTTTTTCTTCCTCCAGATTCATCATTCTATCCATTATCATCTTAATTGCCTAGCACTAAGTGAACAAATATTGACTCAATCTACAAAAACATCAGCTATCTGATATGTATCTTCTTACCATATAGAAGTCTGGCCTCCACCAAGAAGCTTCTTACATGAGCAATAAGAATAATTCCTGTAGGGCATAAATATACCTGGGGAATAATTGGTAGCTGTAAACAGTTTTGTGTCTTTGCCACTTCTCACATTTTCATAGATATCCTTTGATCTATTAATCTTTTCACTGTACTCAGGAACAGATTTATAGCCACTATATTATGTTGTCTGCCACTCGCGTCTCTAAGGTATAGTAATAAAAATAATAGTTAGCATTTATATAGCTCTTTAAGGTTTACAAAGCATTTTTAAAAATTTGATTTGGTTCTCCCGACAAACTTGAAAGGTTGAGGAAGATGAGGAAACTCAAATGTGCATAGATTGTAAATCATCCAGGGTCATACAGCTAGTAAATTCTAATGCTGAATTTGAATTCAGGTCTTCTTGACTTCAGTTCCAGAACTCTTATCTATTGAGCCATGTATATAGGGCAATACAAGATAGTTGGAAAAGATAGGAGTTTTAGAAGCTGTATAGACTTTGCTCATTTCTTTCATTCTAAGTCAGGAATATATGCAAATTATTGCAAATCACATTTCAATGATCTTTACTTTTATAAAATTTTTAAAGAAAAGGTTTCATAACTTTCCTCAAAATACATTCTAATATTTAACATCCCTCATATTTGGGAACTTCTTTACAATATCCAACTTTAATTGTCTGTGATTTAGTTTCCATTTATTTTTGGACACATTTCATCTAGTCAAGCTTCCATGTGTAATTTGAAGGTAAAATAGTGATAAGAGTGTTAGAGAAGACCGAAGCATTACCTATATGTGAGGCTGTGTTTTCTCCAACCAGGTAGAGTATAGCCATATTGACCCACATCAGGCATCCCACATCTGGGCTGTTTCATGATCTCAAGGGTGTTAGAGTCAAGTGTCCCAGTCACTGTCAATCCAAAAAATGCTTGCATTTCCCGCAGTTTTCCATCTAAGGGGCTATTCCTCTTGTTTTGAACAAGATGGCTCCCTTCTGTTTCAAGTGTATAGAATTGACCTAAATATGCCTAATCCAAAAAATAAAAACAAAACAAAACAATATATGTACACACAAAGATACAAACATAAAAAATACTTCTACATGGACATAGTGATCTATAATTTAAACTCATCAAACAGAATGATTTGGAACAAACTCTAAAATTTCTCAAACCCAACCACACCCAAGAGGATATTTGGCTTTTGCTTATTGGATGATCATGTTCTTAACTATCTTGGACACTATATTCAGTCTGTTGTTTCCTAGAAACAGATTTTTCTATGCACGAATTCTTTGCTTTGTAAATAGAATTAGTTTCAGTCACATGCAGCCATCATATTGTGATGATTTCTACAAGTCCCTTACTGAGCTGTTGTTTATTAGGTCACATTGTAGAACAGGTATTATAAGCCAGTAGCTTGGGCTATTCTAGACAAGTTCAAAATCTTTCCTAGTACATCCTTATTACTACTATATTTTGCTTTTGTTTCTCTATTTCTCTCTCTCTCTCTCTCTCTCTCTCTCTCTCTCTCTCTCTTTATCTGTCTCTATCTTTGTTTCTGTCTGTGTTTGTTTATGTGCTTGTGTATGTGTTTTTGTTTCTACCTCCATCTCTCTGGTTCTGTCTCCATCTCTGTCTCTATTTCCATCTCCATCTTTCTATATTTGTCTCTGTCTCTTGCTGTCTTTTTCTGTCTCTCTGTCTCTCCATTTCTGCTTCTATCTCTTTCTCTCTGGCTCTGTCTCCATCTCTGTCTGTCTCTATTTCCATCTCCATCTTTCTATATTTGTCTCTGTCTCTTGATGTCTTTTTCTGTCTCTCTGTCTCTCTATTTCTGCTTCTATCGCTCTTTCTGCCTCTGTTTCTATCTCTGTTTCTGTTTGTCTATGTGCTTGGTATCTGTGTTTCTGTTTATCTCTGTTTCTGTCTCTGTGTGTCTCTGTCTCTGTTCTCTCTGTCTATCTCTGTCTCTGTCTCTCTTATTCTTTCTCTCATTGCCTGATATTCCCACAGTCCAATATCAGAGTAATCTTTCCTGCTTAACTATTTGCATCCCATACCCGACTCCATCCACATTCACTGTCTCTTCCTAGGAGATTCCTTCTCTTAGAAAAACCAAAGACTCATATCTTTAATGCTGCAGGTCCTTAGATGATAGTTACCAAAGTAGCCTCTATGTTTGGTTATTATTGGTCTATCAGTCAACAACATTGATTAAATAAATACCTGAGCGAGCTTCCTACTTTCTTCAGAGTTCATCTCTGGATCTGCAGGAAAAGCAGAAGAGAGAACAAGCAGAGAAAACAAGCAGAGGAAGGACAAGATCTTCATCTTGATCCCCTTGAATTCTTCTGCTGCTTGACTTTGTAGAACTTCTCTTCACATGAAGCCTGGTCCTGCTTGTACAGAGCTTCAGCAATACAAATCAGCAGGGCCATGACTCACTGATTGTATCATCTTAATTAACAACAGAGAAGTACATTTTTCATAAAGCTTGCCATGATAGGGTTTTATTTTCCTCTCAATTTTGCAATCCCAAAGTTTCCTTTTAATAATTAGACACAACCATTCTCTATTGTCCACTTGACTTTATTAAGAAGTTGGCCACGTAAATGCAACTTTGCTCTTTGTAAAGTTGATTTTTAAATATAGAAATACTGAATAGAGTTTATAAAAGCATTTTCATTGGAACTGAAATCAATTAGATTAATAAGATATATTTTCCTCTCTATAGATCAAGTATTTTTATAGTCTTTATTTCACACATTTTCCCCCTGAAGAACTATATACATTCAAAGGACCCAGCCTTATTATAGGAAACACACAAAGAAAGAAAGAGAATGAATAATATTTTCATCATATAGGCTCTGTATTTTAATTTATTTCAGTCATAACCATTAGCAAAGAGATATACTTTGAAATAAATATTCATTTTCTTCTCCTTTGAATTCAATTTAATTCTTAAATTTAGTGAACATTTGTTGGTCACTTTTTCTGTGCTTAATACTGTGTTAGGTGTTGGGGGAATTAGAAATATATATCATTTATCATTCCTTTATATTTGAGTTGGGTATTTGTAATAAAATAAATGATTTTTTCAATGTCATTATTAAAGCACTGTTGCTATTGTTGTATACAGTGTTTGTTCTGTTGGTTCTGCTCATTTTGTTCTTTGCTGTTTAGTACAAGTCTTTCCATATTTTTCTAAGATTATTGAGCTCATCATTTCTTATAGCACAATAGTATTCTACAATCATATACCACATCTTCTTCAGTCATTCTCCAATTGATGGGCAACCTTGCAATTTCCAGTTCTTTGCCGCCACAAAGATAGCTGCTATAAACATTTTCCCCTAATCATTTTTGGAAATACACCAAGAAGTAAGATTCATCTAGCCTACTATTTTATTGGTAACTTATTAAAAAAAAAAAAAACTAAGGACTGTTACCAGGAAGGAAGAATCAATTGATCACTGAAATCACTTTCTGAAGCCTTACTCATATTGCCCATATTGAACTCCCAGAGCCTTACTGTTAGTTCTGTTAGTACTGTTAGTGCCCAGAAAGGGCAACCAGATATCTGTTAGTTCTCAGTAACCCAATAATGCTGCTTCAAATATGTTAATAATACTCTTACAAAAATATATATAGAAAATATAAATTTCATAAAAATTTATGATCTCAATCAACATTTGGTATTGTAATCAACCCCAAATTTTATATGAGTAAAAATAAAAGGAAAACTAATAAATCCATTATTTATTTATTTATTATATAAATCTAGAAACATGGAATATATACAAAACAGACTAATGATCAGAGATGTTTAAAATTTTATTCAACCATCAATATGAAACAGTATGTGGACTCATTATTATATATCAAAAATTAAAAATAAAAAAAATTGTGAGACATTTAATATTTGAATGTTATTTTTAAATTCTAGGCACTCTAGATAATGTTTTCAAAAAAGAGAGTCAATAACAAATTCATCGATTAAAGAGCAGTTTAATAAATTCAACAAATTTTTATTCATTAACATTGTGTGCCTCAAAACTCTTCTGTTTATGCAGTACATCCTTTTTATTCATCAAAGTGACTTTTTGAGAATTAGGACAAACAAAAGAAGCAGCAACAATAAATGCAACTAAAGGATGAGAATAACAGCAAAGTGCAGTTAGAAACATGGAAAGAACAAAAGGAGAAATCCATAGTTTTCCTCATAAAGGAGATTAGGCCCCATCCACAGGACTACATTTGTTTTCTTAGCCCTCAGTAATTTTTCTCACCAACTCTAGCCAGATTCAAGAGAGTTAAAAACCAATCACCTTAATTGTTGAGGACTACACTGGGGAAAATGGCATTGAATTTCCCATTATTCCATGGGGCTATGGCCATAGCTTGAACCACCTTCCTCTTTCAACCAACACAAAATATCAAATGCTTGGGCATTAAATCCAGAAAGTCAATATGTCAAGAACCTCTGATTTCCTCTTTGTAGGAATTCCTTCCTTTGGAGGCAGATTTCAGATAATTCATATCTTATGATCTTACAGAGTTACTTAAAGCTCAGAAAGGATAAATTTCTTGTTCATAATCACATAGTTAAAAATTGTCAAAACTGGAATTGGAACTTTTTGACTCAGCTTTTTTTTTTTAAACTCAACCTTTCTACATAACAATTTAGGAAAAGAAGAAGGGATTTGTGGGTGTCAAGCATCTTAAAGATCAGATAATGACAAAGAATGTGTATATAATAAGGATTCATTGGAGGACTATTCTTGGCAAGGATCATTTGTTAGTTAAAGAGAACGTGCCTTGATTATGATTGGGCCAGGATAAAAAAAAGTGTTGATTAAATCTTATTCATCATTCACAATTGAAATTTGAACAGAGTTAATGACTAGAAAGATGATAAACAATACAAGAGCTGACAAAAGTCTAAAAAAGACCTTAAATATTGAATATTCACTGACAGATTTTTTTAAAAAAATTGTTACATACCAAAATATCTTACTTTTAGCTTACATTTTAGTCATATCCTATCTACAATTTAATAAGCGGTTGCTTCTTCCAAGAGCAATGATTCTATTAGTATAGAGATCAAATTTGTAGTATGTTGGTCCACTAAAGAAGTAGAAATACTCTAGGAGGAAAAAAGAAATCAAATAGTTATCTTACAGATGTGTTCAAACTTTCAATTGAAAGAAAATGCACTTGTTTGCAGACAAACTTTTCTTAATGTTATGCTTTTTCTTTGGATCTGTAATTTCATTGCTATGGGCAACATCTAGTGTGAAAACTCTCACTGCCAATGTAGACTGGCAACTTTCTGATAACTTAGAGCCTTAGTGCCTAATGCACTCAGAGCTTAATGTAACTGGTTCCCTGTCACAGAGCTAGCAATATTTGAATCTAGAAATTCCAGACTGCATGGCCAGTTCACTATCATACACTATGTTATCCATGTTGGCCTCTTAGTGTTTTTGGTTTAGACCTATTTCCACAGAGTCTTTAAATGTTATTTCTAAAAATATAGTTTTTAAAATGCTTTCATAAAATAGGTATTTCTACTTACGATTTTTCTGGAAAACAGCATCCACTCTGTTTTCCAACCCTTGAAAATTATCTGCTATATTTTTAGGATAGCCAGGATCCATAGCAAATCTGCTATTATCATATCTGGAAAAAAATAGGCTTATAATAATAAGAGAAAATTTGACATACAGAGTAGCTAAGTGTCTTGTCCAAGATGAAGTAGCCAGTAGTAGAATTAGCACTAGAATCCTAGTCTCCCACTGTCAATTCTATTTCTAAAGTAAGAGATCTTATGGTTTACAAGGATATTGATATACCTGCACAAAACATTGCATGAGCACATGTGTTTTTGCCTTTAATACAACCCTGGTGTTGAAAATCATGGTCACCAAATTCTCCGAGTCATCTGCAAAATATTTGCTTCAGAAGATTAGAGTTGAATCCCTGAAGAGCATTTGAATTACATTACTCTTCCTTTTCATTGTATTACAGTATTTCAGCCCGGTCTCATGTGTTCTCTTCTTGTATAGAAGCAACCATTATTTGAATGAGGAATTTTTTTTAAAGGAATTTTCACAAAGATCCTAGCTTTATAAGGACAACATATAAATCATGGAAAAAGCATTGACACAAGAGTCAAGACCCTAAGTGATATGGCACTTCATTATTTTGATGAAATCATTAATTCATTTTTATGACCACTCATTCCATGAGCACAGGGCAGAACCTCTTTGTATCATTTCATCCTTTGTAGTAATTGCCATATCACTAGTAATATATTTTTCATCACTTTTGCATCCAACCATTGTTAACATACTGTTATAAATTGATGATGTCCTGAATGGTATTTTGGAGAGGGAGAGAAAAAAAAAAGAATTGATCCCCGAGGCAAACAGGGAGAAGGCACTGATAGAGATCAGTTTAGCTTCATGGTTCCAGCCTCTGGGGAGGTTATCCAGTTTGAAATCCAAGTTATGTCAAACTGCTGATACCCATTCTCTGTAGGGGTCTTGAACAGTCTCACCTTGCTATGCCCTGGCAGAAATCCCAGTCATGTCTTGAGGTTAAATTTTCCCTATAAAATATATTTATAAGCCATCCTATGGCTGTTGCCTTCCTTTGGGTCAGCCTGCCAGGATACTCTTACTCATGGTGTCTTTCCCTTCCCTTCCCTTCCCCATGGTCTCTTCTCCTAATTCCACTATGCTTGCCAACCCCACTTCTCCTCTTTATAGCTAACTAACTCTTTTAGAGTGCTAAGTCCCTTTCAGGATTTAGCTTGCCAGCTAAGGACATGCCCCAACCTCATGGGGTATTTTCTTTCTCCCAACTGTAAGTGGCACTGAGGAACTTGTCATTCATATGCTCTCCCACTTTATTTCATATTTACTATTCCTGGTATCTATCGTACCCTTTCATTTTGTCTGCAACCTATTCCTGTAAATAAATCTACCTTTTCCTAAAGAGAACGGCCATGGCAAATTCTTCACATGACTGAACCCCAACTTTTGATGCCTATCATTATCTAGGTCTACATCACCCACATCATAATTTACTTAGAATTACAGAATTCGAGTCAGAAAGGGACTTAGAGATAATCTAGTCCAATTGACATGTTTTACACATAAAGAAAATGGATCCATAAATGTAAAGTGGACCCAAAGTCAAATGGCTAATCTGGAACTTCAATCCAAAACTTTTGACTCTGAAATCACCATACTTTCTCATCATGTTTCTCATTTGTGCCATCTTTCTTTTTGAATCTTTTGACATAGATATTTCAAGATCTGTAATTATATATTACAGCACTGGGAGAATATTAATGTTGAAGAGATGGGTTTTCTCAAATAATCCCCCAATCCATATGGAACCCAGAACAAAACCTTCACTGTTTTGGAAAACTGGACTATTCTTTCAAAAATTTGAGTACGTCATAGCGACAAACATTCCTCTCTTTGGAAATAACTGGAAAATGGAATTATCCATTTTCCTCTAGATTTTTTAAAAATGTTGTCAAAAAAGAGTAAGGAGGATTTCCTCTCATCTCAAAAACAAATTTCAACTTCTGGAAACGTAAGTCCTTACCTCCAGTATTGATGCTTTACAAAGAAGTATGTTTTTCTGTTGTAATAATTTGAAACAGCTGCATCAATGGCTTGCACAGTTCTTGGGAAGCCAAAGTCAGAAATATCTCTGGGATAGCCAGGCCTGATATCATAGCCTTCCAGAATCCAGTATTGTTTATCTATAAATAGTGATGGGAAGCCATTATGTAATACTCTTCAATTTCTCTGAATAATTACTATCATAATTTGTCTCACTGAGAATTCATTATAAAATGAAATTATAGCAAGTGTTTTATTTAGTTGTGTATGTGTGTGTGTTTTAATAATTAAAGGTATACCCATTCTGCAAAATCATAATTAATGGTACCTCCCTCCCATCACCTGCAGAATAAAAACCAAATTCCTTAGATTGGCCCTGTAAGATCTGGCTCCTAATTACCCATTAACCTCTGTGCTCCAACCAAATCTATTTATTGAAAAAAAAAACATGATTCACATGCAAAAACTTTCTTATAATTACTCTTCTGTTCTCATTGTTTTCTCCATTGGGTTTGGCTTCCTCTCTGCTCTTTTCATTTCAAAGTCATAGCTTTTCTTCCAGTTCTAACAAAATTTTTGTTTCCTTCACTATCTATTTGACACCCAGTCCAGACTAATTTATTAAATTGTTACTTTGCTTTTGTGATTTATAGTTTATCTAGTGAGACTGTAAATTCTCTGAGGACAGAAGTAAAGTTTTATTTTCATCCCTACTCCAACACTCTCTCATCTTTTTGTCTTTCTCTCTCTCTCTGTCTCTCCCCGTCCCTTTCTTCCTTTCCCTCTCTCTCTCCCCCTCCTCCTCTCTCTTCCCCTCTCTCCCTCTCCCCCACCCCCTCTCTCTCAGTTCTAACAAAATTTTTCTCTCTCTCTCCCTCCTCTCTCTTTCTCCATTTCTCTCTATCTCCTTCTCTCTCTTAGTTTAACACAGGGCCTTTCTTGGAAACAGTAGGAATCCAAGGAATATTTTCAATGGTGGTGACATTAATTCTTTGTCTTGCTAATATCTATAAAAGAACTTTGTATTTGTTAGAGACTTCACAAGGGTATACACCCACCAAGAAGAAACTAGATCTTACTTTCTGATACTCTCAGCATTGTAGTCTTCTGTCTGTTAATCTGGTCTTGGATATGTGGGAAATGAAATAAAGCAGATGCTTACCTCCAATGTCAGCTTCCCATTTATAGATTCTCAAAGAACCTTTTATTTTTCTTGGGAAAAACCTTAAGTAAAATGATATTCCCAAGCATAGATAACATTTTAGCCCTAACTTTGAAACACTATAGCATAGTAGATAAAGTGAATATATTATCTATAGAATTAAAAAAGCCTGAGTTTCAGTCTTGCTCCTGACATAAACTGGGCATAAATCAAGGGCAAGTTACTTAATCTCTTAGTGTCTCATTTAACTCTCTAAGACTCTAAATTAGAGATGAACTGCCAATTTATATCAGTATAGGAAGTTTCCACATTCTCCATATTTAAGAAACTCACAGGGCTGAATACCCCTCCCCTGTCAAATCTAGGCATTATTATAATATGTATATTAATTATTATATATTATATAAATGTTAATTAATAATTGATATAATAATGATTAATAATTATATCATGTTATTAAGGCATTGAATGACTTCCTGCAGAAAATTATATATGGCTGATATAGCTCATTGGAGGAGTCAGATAATAAGCAGTTATTTAGTGATTCTCTGTGCCACATAACATGTAAAACTTTAGGGATACAAATACATGGAAACAAGAAAGTCTTGTTCTCAAGGAACTTAAATTCTAATGAATAGGGACTAGATTTGGTATTTCATTAAATTTGTCTAGAGCAGTGATAGAATAAGTGGGATGAACAGGATGATTTCAGAAAGGCCTGGAGAGACTTACACGAACTGATGCTGAGTGAAATGAGCAGGACCAGGAGATCATTATATACTTCAACAACAATACTAGATGATGACTAGTCCTGATGGATCAGGCCATCCTCAGCAACAAGATCAACCAAATCATTTCTAATGGAGCAGTAATGAACTGAACTAACTATACCCAGAAAAAGAACTCTGGGAGATGACTAGAAACCATTACATTGAATTCCCAGTCCCTATATTTGTGCACACCTGCATCTTTGATTTCCTTCACAAGCTAATTGTACAATAATTCAGAGTCTGATTCTTTTTGTACAGCAAAATGATGTTTTGGTCATGTATACTTATTGTGTATCTAGGTTATATTTTGATATATTTAACATCTACTGGTCATCCTGCCATTTAGGGGAGGGGGTGGGGGGGGTAAGAGGTGAAAAATTGGAACAAGAGGTATGGCAATTGTTAATGCTGTAAAGTTACCCATGTATATATCCTGTAAATTAAAGGCTATTAAATTTAAAAAAAAAAAAAAAAAAAAAAAAAGAAAAGAAAAAAAAAAAAAAAAAGAATAAGTGGGATGTCCAAGGTCATAAAACTTGT
Source organism: Sarcophilus harrisii (assembly GCF_902635505.1). Lineage (NCBI taxonomy): Eukaryota > Metazoa > Chordata > Mammalia > Dasyuromorphia > Dasyuridae > Sarcophilus > Sarcophilus harrisii. Next base: position 477,135,697 of record NC_045428.1, read on the forward strand.
CAGAAGTAGACTACTAAAATAATAACTTCTTTAATTCTTTATTCCAAGGTCTAAACTTATAGATCTCTGATGTGGGGACATAGGAAAGGATAATAAATGATAACTGAAACTAGTTCATTCCTCTCTCTGGAAAGGACTAGGGTAAAATAAAAATACAGATGCAATTACCTTTAAATAGAAAAACTAAGTCATTTGCAACATCTTCAAAAGCAGCTTGTATCCCAGATGGTAATGATGGCCAGAATAAGGAAATCATATGGAGTTCGGGTCTTATTATGTGGCGGTGCTTTCGCCAAAAGTACCTGATGAGAATTTTGAAAAAAAGAAAATAAAATTGAGGTTGGCAGTGTCTCTTTAAATACGTGAACCAAAATGGATGAAATAAAGTCCCTTCTGTTTGTATCTTATAAATAAATGATTTATCAAAATTACGGAGTAAAATTGATTTAAGAAACCCTTCTTGCATCTTAAACTGCTCCATAAAGATATCTGTAATCATTCCTTTTTTTTTCTAGAGCAGAGGTTGGTAAACTATGACTCATAGGCCAAATATGGCCATTTTGCCTATTTTTATATAGCCTGTGAACTAATAATGGTTTGGGTAAAGTCATACAAAAACAGTCAGTGAGTTACATTTAGCCATAGATCATAGTTTGTCAACCCCTACTCTAGAGGTTTAAAGAAAAGTATAGACATAACCATTAGTTCCAATGAAAACCAAAACAACCAACCAAAAAAAAAATGAATAGAAATGGAAAGGAAAAGCAAAAGTTAAACTCAATAGCTTATTTTTTAAATGTCATGGAAGACATTTATAAAAGAAAAAGATAAGGGAAATGTTAATTCAGCTTTATACTTGTCTTTAAAGATTATGACTTCTCCACGGAGAGTGGTGATTGCATCAAACGTCAACTGTGGGTCACAGGTTCTTGGTGTGGTGGGTCCAGTAGGTTTGATGGGATTATTTGAATTACCTTAAAAACAATATTTCAAGAGGCAAGATATTAAAAAACAAAAGGTTACAAGACTATTGGGATGTTTCTTTAGGTAATCTAAGAGGGAAGGCTCTAGCAACAGAGGTAAGTCCTATAGAGACAAGGGAAAGACTTTCTGGAGAGATAAGATTTACCCAAACTTAGTAGGGAGAATGTCTTCACCTCAACTCAATTCAATTTATCATATAGTTATTAAAGGGTTTTGATGTATCCAGTCACTAGGGCATTACATAGGTCCAATGCACCACATTGTTTTGGGGGAAGAAAAAGTAGATTATACCTGGCACCAGTGGTGTTGTCAAAGCAGGGATTCTTCTGCCTAAATAGCAGCTCTTATAGTAATGGCTAGAAGAGCATTAGTTGAAACATTTAAAAATTAAAACAAATAAGTTTATTGATATCTGCAACTTATAAATGCTAAAGGAAGCTGACTCATGGAGAGAATTTTCAAGAGGGTAAAAAGTAAAATCTTCAGAGTTTATGTAAGCCCATTCCTTCAGACATAAAAATGGGCATAGGGTTTATGCCCATTTATGAACCAATCCCTAAGAACAGCTGTTTACAGAGAAGAATTTAACTTACCATAGATAAACTGGATGCCGTCAATATCATCTTGAGGCAGTACATAAGTGCTGGGTTCAGAGAAGGAATAAGTGGGGAACATCAAGGCACCAGGATCAGCGGAATGAGAAAGCCCTAATGAATGGCCAAATTCATGAGCAGCAACAAGGAATAAGTTATAACCTGAAACAACAGTATAGTCGTAAGTTTTCCCTGTATCCAAGAAATAGGAATCATGATTATAGGTACGGATAGGTTCAAACCAGAAATACTTGAAGTCCCTTCTTCCCTGTATTTAAGATCTTGTTTACACATAGAGCCAAGTAGTGGGAATTAGGTGGTTCCGGTCACTCTTTATATGATATGAGAACAATCTAGTCAATTTTTCTCATGGAATGCTTTGAAAGCTAACCAATTCATTAACATGAGAAAAATGAAGCAGCAGAAAGATAACATCATTTGCTCAGGATTACAGAGTAGTTGTTGGCAAATCTGGGAATTGATTTCAATATTCTTTCCATTATATCTCAGTCTTTTTTTTCCCTTTTTTTGGTTCTTTCTCTATTCTTTGGTTTTCCACATTCTTAATCCTCATGGCCAGTTTCAGGACATGAATGTGTATGAACATTAAGGGTAGACATCAAGGGGACATTAATTTTGGCATTAGTCATATGCTGCCTTGCATTGTTTTTTCTTTCCAGCTTCCCAAGTTATTTGAAAACCTCAAAAGCTTTTTCCTCAAACAAGAGAAAATCCATTTCTCCTAACAAGGCATTTTCACTGACAGTCTCCCATGCCTGGAACTCTCTTCTTCCTCATCTATGCCCTTTGGATTTCTTCAAGTCCCAGTTAAATTCTAGCTTCTATAGAAAGTCTTTTTTCATTCTGCTTAATTCTAAAGCCCTTCTTGTGTTGTTTAATTCCAATTTATGCCATATATAGCTTATTTTATAGATAGTTCTTTTTATGTTGTCTCCCTCATTAAATTGTGAGCTACTTCTGACTTTAACTTTCCTTATATTCCCAGGGCTTAGCATTGTACGTCTCACACAATAGGAACCAAAAATGTTATTTACTGACTAAGTAAATGTAAGCTTTTATTATTTTACACTGATTCTACTATGGAAAAAATTAGTCTGATTTTCCTCAGAAAATGCCTTTGTGTTTTCCCATTCTACCTGTAAAGATTACCTGGAATTCTCTGTTTACTTAAATCTTATCCATGGTTCAAAGTCCATCTCAAATAGCGTCTCATCTATGATATTTTCATATCTCCTCCTTGCCCCGACCATCCTCATCAACTTATAAGTTATGGCTCATCCCTCTATACTTCTATAGCATTGAAAGTATTTCTTGATCTTCATCCACCATACAGTAGCTAAACCAGTATTTCTAAAACACAAATCAGACCATGCTTTTATTCCTTTTCAAAATATGTAATGGCTCTCTGTTGCTGCTGGGCTAAAATATAAAATTCTTGGCTTCGAATTTAACATTAATCTATCAATTTAATTTTTCAGGCCAATTTTATATGAATCATTTTTATATCATCACCATCCAGTCAAATTGGTTTCATTGTTGGTCCTTGTGTGTGACATTCCATTTCCATTTTCCATAGCTTTGTACAGATTATCCCCCAATTCTAAAATCAACTCTCTTCATTTTTATCCTTCAAACCACAGATAAGGTGCCATCTCCTATTCAAAGCTCTTCGTAAGCCCCTTCCTATTAATATACTCTCCTTCTTGAAATTCTTTATCATTGACCATAGATCTAGAACTAGAGGGATTTTAATGGCATCCAATTCTATCCTTTCGTCTTGGAGATAAGAAAACAGTAGTCCAAGAGGTTATGACTTTCCCATGGACACATGGATTATAAGAATCAGAGACAAGTTGAACCCAACTCTTCTGATTGCAAAATTAGTGTTCTTTCCACTATAACATGTTGCCCTCCATACTTTGGGCTTATTTATTTGTGTATAATCCCGATAGATTATAAACTCCTTGAGGTCAAAAGGTACTTTGTTTTTATCTTTGTGTCTCTGGGATCTACCACAGATCTACACTTTATTTTTATAATCCAAGTCTATGATTTTATCAATGTCATGAAGTCACAATGTGGACATACCTTCCATTATTGCAGATCAGCAACTTCTTTACAATTTAGTCTCAGAAGCTTGCCTGACCACTAGAGGACAAGTGATTTTTCTATGGTTGTTTAACCTTAAGATAACTTTTACATTGCTATTCAATAAATGCTTTCCTATTACCTCCAAATCGAAAATAATTTTCTGTTTGTTTTCTAAGCCTTGTAGCTTGTCCTCTTCTGATTTTTTCATTCTTTTTGTATTTGATTCCGCTCATGCTCTCCATTTCGTCAACCTCTCCTTATTGTTCTTCATACTGGACATTCTATTTTCTAATGCCGTGCCTTTTCACTGGCTCTCCTCCACTTAAGGAATACCATTCCTTCTCACTGCTACTTCCTGACTTCCCTGGACTCTTTTAAGACTCAGCTCTAATCTTACCTTCTGCAGCAGAATTCTTTTCGTTATCAGCCCACCCCAATAGCACTGATATTAATTCCACTTAGACAATCTATATTTTGCTTATATGAGGTTATTTGCATATTGTCTTCCTCCTTAGAATAGAATGTCCTTATGGGCAGACACTGTTTTTAACCTTCTTTGTATCCCCAGCATTTTTTCAGTGTTTCTCATATGATAAATACTAAATAAGTGCTTGTTAATTGACCAAAAATGTCACATTACCTTCACAAAATAGACAGATACACTAGGCAAGCTAATTAAGTAAGTTTTGAACATGGCAAGGACTAGGTAAATGTGCATTGAATTATTGAATTGATATTCCTAGAACTGGTTTCCAGCACATCTTTCTGTCCCATGTTTAAAGAAAAGAATGAGAGCCTTCTTGTTCTAATTCTACTTTTTAAAAAGCCAGTGATTTATTGGATAAGGACTCATTTGGATCATTTGCTTTGGCCTATCCATTAAATCTTTCACTTCAGTAAATTTATTTGATACTTAATAAGTGTTTGTTGAATTTGGCAAATTAAATGAGATAAGAGTGGGAAAACAATTATAAGGTCAGTTGAACCAAGAATTCATTTTAAAAATGCTGAGTTAGCATATATTAAACATCTAATACGGTTCCAAAAAGGCACGGAGCAGTTGGAATCCATATGGGTGGAAAAATCCACATTGATGGTTTATATATATATCATTGAAGTGTTGGATTCAATCTAGCAAGTATACAGTAAGCACTTTTTATATACCAGATCCCATTATGAATGTTTGTACATATAGAGAGGAGAATGAGGTGAACAAGATCATTAATACATAGATTGTTCTTAATGTTTTCACATAGTAAAAATCAAGTTTTGGGCTATGATTATACAAAAACAAACAAAAAACAAAATTAAAAACCATAAAATGGTTGTAGTCTAAGGGAATTTCATCATTAGTAGTCTGATCAATCCAGTTCAATCATGTTACAGTTGAGGAAAGTGAGTCTTAAAGTAGTCACAAAATGACTTGTTCAAAGTCACCCAGCTGCTAAATGTTAAGCTAAGATTTGAACCTGGGCCCTCTAACTTCAGATCTCATTCCATCTTGATTTTCCAGAAAAGAGATGTTAAGAGAACAGTGGAAAAACACTCTCAAAAGTGCCCTTTCAGAAACTTTTTTTTTGTAGCTTACCCCTGGAGTTTGTGGACCAAGTTTCATCTTCATCAAAATGAACATCTCCTCCAATTCCCTGGCCTGGTTGAAAAGCATGTGCAAGGATTCCACCCTCACCATCAAAAGGTGAATTGTCGCCATGATCTGTAATCAAGACAAAGTCAATGCAGAGAATTTTCTCAAGTTGGCCAAAGAGGCTAAGTTTAACTTAGCACACTTCATATTACCTCCTCGGACAAAAGAGATCTTTATGTCAGCTTCATTATTATTTTTTCTGGAGAACTTCAGAGGTGTCGGATCACTCCAGATATTTATGGCTTTCTCAATTGCTGAATCCACATCAGCTTCTGGTATATCTGGTGTGTAGTTTATAATGCTTTTAAATGAAAGGGATGGGTAAGAGACTTATTAATATTAAACTCAATATTATATTGAATAATTTCTATTTTGTAAGACATTGTAATTCTTTTTAGAATTAGCTGGGTACTTGTTTCATCCCCTTTCCTAGATAAAAGTTCCTTATGAATAGGTATCAGAGATCTGCAACTGAAAGAGAGGATTGCTAAGTTACATGATGGAATCAGAAAAACTTCCTAAGTTTAAATCTAGCCTTAGACATTTACTAGCTATGTGACTGTCAGCAAGTCATTTAATCCTGTTGGTCTTAGTTTTCTCATCTGTAAAATGAGAAGGAAATGGCAAATCACTCCAATATCCTTACCAAGAAAACTCTAAATAGCAGTCACAAAAAGTCAGACACCACTATAACAACTGAACAAAAAGCCAAAGTAGATCTTAAAATATCATCTAGTTGTACCCCTCATTTCACAGGAAAAAAAAAACTAAGTCCTTGAGATGTTAATTGATTTGCTCAAGGTCACTCAGGTAGGAAGTAGCAGAGTTGAGAGTGGAACTCAGGTGTTGTGACTCCATTTTTGCTGCCCTTTGTAGTATGCTTAATCCTTAATAGTATTAAGGTTATCTCTCTATGCATTGCTTGCCACTAAAGAAAGATTTAGTCACTACTGGAAGAATCTGGTTTAAATCTATCCAATTCAATAAGCGATACACATTCTTTGTAACACTGATGTCTAATATATTGCATTGATTATATTAAGTGCTTAATAATTGTTTTATGAAAGTGAAGTCAGTTAATGTCTCACATGATTTCTCCTTTCTGTTTTTGGAATAAATGGTATACTATATTTTCTACCATTCTTTGGGAGAATGACAGGCTATGAGGTGGTGAGAGAAGAATGTGAAGGGAGGTGTTGGACCAAAAGGAGGAAGGTACTATTTACCTGATAAGATGACAGAGAAGAAAAAAGGAAATGATATTGTAACTGATTTCCCCAAACATCAGTTCACCACATAGAGCAGATGCTTATTGAATTGGATAGATTTAAACCAGATTCTTCCAGTAGTGACTAAATCTTTCTTTAGTGGCAAGCAATGCATAGAGAGATAACCTTAATACTATTATCAAGGTACCACTTAGTTCACTGGAATTAATTCATTAAATATCAGATTTGGGGGAGAAGAGAAGCTATGTAACTTGTCATTTTCTCTCTGTATGCTGTCAACCTTAAATACAAAAAACTTTACCTATATGTAATTTCAGTCTTTTTCCATTTTGGATTTCCTTCAGTCAGCTTATATCCATATACATCAGGAACCCCACATCTGGGCATTTCCATTACTTTCATAGTTTCCTCATCTGGTTGTCCAGTCTCCTCCAATCCAAAGAATTTCTGCATTTCTTTAAGCTTTTCAACCAATTGAGTGTTATTTCTCTGCCGTTTTACCTTATCTCCAATTTTTGGCATATCATAAAATTTTTCCAGATACCTCTGGCCAAAAACAAAGATAAGAAATCTTGTGTGAATATCTCTCTGAGAAGTTACATTTTCTGAATTAGTCTAGGTCCAAATCCAATGTAGATGATCTCTACTTTCATATAGCTGTGCTCTCTCAGAATGTGAGGAAAGCTACAAAGAATATTCATCTTTCTATAGAACTTGAATCAAAATATGTGCTTTTTTGGAGTGTAAATCCATTGAGGACTAACATGACTCATGAATAGCCTTTGATTATAAAATCATGTGACCAGTATTTTAACAAACAGACATAAGCTTACACATCCAGGTAGGTGTTGTCACTTTCAAAGGTGTAGTCACCTTAGAAATCTATACTTACACTCTAACTTATTCAATTATTTTATGGACATTAAGAACATTTTTAGTGGGGCACATTGTGAGCATCACATAGATATTTAACAATGAACGACAAAAATACTTCATCAAAAAAAGTATGTGTGTGTGTGTGTGTGTGTGTGTGTGTGTGGTCAGAACTTTAATCAGAATAAATTAAAAGGAATTCTTACTAGGGTTTTGATATGAACAAAGGCATACTTCACTGGAAGATAATGCTTCCATATTTTCCCCCATGCTAATTGCTATCTTGAATTTTACCTTCCAGTTCTAAGCAGGCATTAGTCCTGAGAAAACATTTTGGTTCCTTTCCCTTATTGCTCTCTTTCAATTGTGTCGCATTGTTCCTGTTCCTCTCTATGAGTCTATCCTCTTGTTTCTCCATCACCTAGATTTTCCTCTACCATTTCAGCTAGTTATAGCTCTATGCCACAGTGTTTATAGAAAATTATTTTTGGAAAATTAAAGAGAAACAATGATATCATCACCAAACATATTGAGTGCTTGTAGCAGTTTCATTAATTCCTTTTTTTGGTTGTTATGTTGAGCTTTCATTCTGTGAAACAATGAGAAAAAAATCTCTTACATCTGCTTTTTGATTACTCCTATTTCATAAATAGCCTCCAAATCTGGTATAGGCACTCTGATTTCACTATCAGAATCTACTGAATTTATTTTATTCTGTTTTCTTGATTCTAAGCTTTCTTCTGACCCTGGGATCCCTGACCACAAATGAATTTTGTGGATGGAAAACCAATTAACACTAATAACATATTGCCTTATGTAGTTTTTTTTACTTAAAACAACTTTGTAAAGGAGGTAGTACAAGTGGTTCATTGTACAGAGGAAAAAATTGAGCCTCACAGAAGTCAAATGACATTTCAAAAATCATAGTAAATAAGGGAAATCCAATTAAAAACTCCGTTTTCCTGGCTTCTAGTATATAGTACTACCCTTCTGTGAAAAATATAAAGGGATTTTTATGTAACCAATAATAAAAACAATTCATTCAAAAAGGTTCACAGTAAGTAGCATTTGATTAATAGCATTTCTATAAATATTGAAGGCACAGCTAATTTTATCCTCTGCTCTCTGGGGGTGGAGGCATGTAAAGAGATAATGTTTACCATTTTTAAATCTTCTAAATCACTGAATCATTAAGCTGAACCTAAACCAAATTAGAGAGATAATAATCCCATTCCTAACATTCACATAAGGACATTGAAATGAAAAGGGAAGCAACATCCTTTTAACTTCTTGAAAACAAGATATCAGCCACCACAGTAGATCATTCAAAACCAGTTTTTACCTGAGCAATTTCCATTTTTTTCTCTTTAAGGCTTTTAGGAGAAACAGGAAAAGCTCTTGAAAGCTGTGTGTGAAATAAGAGAAGAAACAGAAGGACCTTCTTCATATTTGGGATGATTTCCATTTCTTTCAGCAGTACCTCTTTCTCCACTAGGAAAGTCAGGCTCTTTGGGTGAGGATCTTCTTTGCTTGCTTCCCTTGGGCTCATACCCTACTTTACCCTTCTCTAATGTTCTCTTTTATAGACCTGATAAAGCAATATACAAGATGATGGTTTCTTCAGAAGTTATGAAGCAACTCCAGCTTATTGCATTATTAATTTTGTAATTTTATTCTTTGATTTATCATGAGGGAGGGAGGAAAGAGACTTTCAACAGAGAAAAGAGATTATTCCTTCTTTGATTCCTAGCTCCGGCATTCAGATGTTCATTTTAGCAAAATTACAATACAAGAGAATAGGAACAATAGGAACAGGAAACTTTGGCAGTTTTTAGGCAAAAAGTAGAACTTTTCTCCATATATAAGATGCTGGGATAGGTACGTTGTGCTTGCATTCATCCTACCTCTATTATAGACTTCTTGAGTTCTCCCTATCTTATTATTCATTGAAAAGATTTTGCGCCTAATCATAGGACCATGGAGATAGGAAGTGTACATGGGAGAAGTGAAAAGAAAATTTTTCTAATAATAGATCAAGAATGGATAGTAATGAGGAAAATGTTTTTAAAAGTCCCAAAGGATTAACCTCTAAAAACAGAATTTCAAGTTCTGTGAAGATAAGGGAGGTCCTAAGGTCATGGATGTATAGTTGGCAAAGATCATTTAGTCCCAATTCTCTCATTTCAGAAACGAAGAAACTGAGATTAAGGGAGGTTAACTGATCACCATTCCTTGAACTATGCCTTCTCACATCAGGTAAGTTGATTCACTCAGTCTTGGGACTTCATTTCTAATTATTAAGCTAATTAGTGGATGGGCAACTAAAAATTTAACTAATTTACTACATGACCATGCTTCTCATCCTAGCTAGTAATCCACCAGGATTCCTGGGCATATCCAGTATTGAAATGTTTACCCTTGCCTTGCTATCAAACTCAAGGTTCACATACCTTTCTACCTCTTGCTTTTATTGGGGGAATAATCTTCAATTTAACTCTATCACAGTTGCTTTAAAGGTTGCCTAATTCCCTTCCCAGGGTCAACAGTCCTCCTTCTGTTATTTCCTTCATTTGAATATAAACTCCTTGAGGGCAATATCTGTCTCATTTGCTTGTCCAGGTTCTAACTGAATGCTCAGCAGATAGTAGGTACTTAATAAATGTCTATTAATTGATTGTTTAATGGATTCATCATCTGTAATGAAAAAGAATGCCAAATCTCGGGCTCTTCCCACTATACCATACCCCAAATAGTTTTGATTAGGGAAGATTTTGAGTACTTCTTTTCAAATTATAGTCCATAAGCAATGGCCTGGTCTACTTTAAATAATAATATCAGCTCCCATATCTTCCCAAGGTGCCTATCATGAGTCTTCTCCATGGTAGATACTCAAAAAAATTATTAAATGAATGAATTCACATACATATGTTGTTATCTAAATTGTTTGAGACATGATCCTTCATAATCTTTGCTGGGCAATTTTTTTTACCAATCTTAAGAGCTGCGACTTGATTAGATGAGTATAGCAGATGATGGTGTAGTAGACAGAGTACTTAACCTAAGGCTGGTTTGGAAACATTTGTTAATATTTAAATTAATTAATCCAGCATGTGTCAGGAACTGAGCTAAGCATTGGGGATACAAAAACAGGCAAAAGACAATTCCTGTCCTCAAGCAACTCATGATCTAATGGGGAAGACAACATACCAATAATTATGTATAAACAGACTAAAAACAGAATAAGTAGGAAATAACAGAGAGAGCATCAGAGTTCAGAGGGACTGATAAAGGATTCTTGTAAAAGGGAGGAAATGCCCAGAGTAGGGAGTTGTTGGAGTGTTTTGTTCAAGGAATAGCCAGGAGACTGATATCACTGGATTGCAGAACACAGAAAGGGAACTTAAGCAGGGACAGAAGATTTTATATTTGATATGGGAAGTGATAAGAAGCCATTGGTGTTTGTTAACTTGGAGATGATATGGAGAAGTTACCCTTGCATGCACCAGGATGGCAGCAGAATCAGACAAAATAAAGGAATATATGTAAGAAATGTGGCAAAGTGGAAATGAAGAGACTTTGGTGACATTGAATAAAGGGGAGGGAATGAGGTGAGAGACGATAAGGAGTAGAGGATGCCATCTAGATTGAGAGCTTAGGGGCCTGGGAAGATAGTTTGGAGCAAGGGAGGGTTTGGGGAAAGAGAATGAGTTTTGGATGAGCACTAGGATGACTTTCAACTGGAAAAAATGTATGCTGAGTTTAAGATATCTAAAAGGCAGATGGAGATGTGAAATCAGAGGCCAGTAGAAAGGACTGGATAAAAAGACTTGAAAATTATCAGCATAGAAATGATAATTTAATTCATGAGTCAAAAAGACCTGAGTTCAATTCATCCTCAAAAACTCACCAGCTGTCTAACCCTAAGCATGTTATTTAACTGCTATCTGTCTCAGTTTCCTTATCTGTAAGATGGTGATGATAAACCATTAGTTTTCTGCGTTTGTTGGAATGCTTACATAATAATATTTATAAAGTCTCTTTCAAAACTCAAAATTAAAAGTTGAAATTAAGAGGCTTTGGTGACAGATTGGATATGGGGAAGAGAATGAGGTGAGAGACAGAGAAGAATTAAGGATGAGATCTGGATTGAAAGCCTGGGGACTGGTAAGAAAATTTGGGGGGAAAATGCTAGCTATTATTACAATCCAAATGACACATGCATATACATTATAGATTCATTACAAAATCAATACCATAGCATTCTGAATTTAAATAGTGGCTTTTCTACAAGGTCAAAGTAATTTCTCTCAATGGTCTCATGATGGAGGGAGAGGAATAAACTTTATATTGGTGCATGGAGCACTTACTATGTGCCTGGCACTGTTCTAAGTGCTTTCACAATGACTCTTCAAGGTAGATGCTATTATTATCTTTTTATTTTAACAGTTGAGGAAACTGAGGCAAATAAGGTTTGAGTAGCTCAGGATCATATAGATAGTAAGTGTCTGAAGTCAGTTTTGAACTCAGATTTTCCTGATTATAGATCAATTCATAGGGTAAAATTTTTTTTTCTTGATTACCTCTCCCTGCCCCTGCTACTTTGTATTTTATATATATGATTAAAACATCCACTTTGGGCAGAATGGAGAATCCTACAACTCACCTTAAATTGCAACCAGATTAGTGAATTTGCTTGTACAGTCAAGCTTGGTCTATTTGTCTTTTCTCTAAGCAACCCCTCAGGAAGCTAAGCTTTCAGGCTGATTCTTGGGGATTATTTAAATGTTCTAACAGTTGCACATTTGCTATATCCTGTTTCCTGACAGCAGGACCAACATTTTGCAAAATGAGGAAGAAGGTGAAGTTTGTCTTTGGCCTTCCTGCTTCCCTCTTTCTTCACCTTTATTATCCCCTTATGGCATCTGCTATACTTTCCTGCTACTGGTGCACAGTGCCCTTGTGTTATCTCAGGTACTTCAATCAAAACTGCTTTCAGGGAGAACTCGGATAGCAGCCAATTGTACCATATGATGACTTTAAAGTGATGTATTCCTTCTCCCAAAGAATTTCATAACTTTAGCCCAAAATGAAAATGGATTTTTTTGGGCACCCTTTAAAAGCTTACCATGTCAGTGACTGGTGACTTAGCTTAAATCACTCATTAATTCACATTTACATGGCACTTAAAGATTTACAAAGCCCTTTCCTGTACTGAGAGTTCCACCAGACACAAAACTTGACTTCACAAGTATAAATAGCATAGGAAACCAAGCAAATGACCATTGTTGAACTTGATTATTTCACTTTCTCACAGTAAAAGAACTTGACACTTTCCATATTTATGGTCCTATGTAACAGTGAAAGTGGGATAGAGACTGGACCTATGATTTTACTGAAATAGGGAACAACTTGTTAAGGAAACTCTCTTTACCAATAGCAATTTATACACTTAGAGAGGTGCCTCCAGTGCTGATGAGCTAAGTGACTTAGTCAGGGTCATATCACCAGTCTATGTAAGAGACAGGAATTGAACCCACATCTTCCTATTTTTGAGATTATTTCTTTATATACTACCCCATACTGCCTTATTAATGAAGAGTTAACTTTTCTCTTTGTTACATAAGCCTAAAACATAGCCACTTTTTGTATTATAGTTATCTATATATTTATATTATTTCACTACTCACAGTAATCTCTATGAAGGCAGCCAGTTCACATCTTTGGGCCCCAGTTTCTTCATTTGTAAAATGGAGTTGGACTAGATCAGTAGCATCAAACTTAAATAGAAATGGAGACCATACCATTAATATGTACATCAGGATCACTCACTATGGGCTATCTTCTAATTTAGTTTTAAAATGTGATGTGACCTATGTCTTAATGTATTTTTATTTATTTTGATAAATGCTTCCCAATTACATGTTAGGGGAAGCCAGATGGTGTGAGAGCTTGGAACCAAGAAAACTCATCTTCATGAATTCAAATCCAGTCTCAAACACTTACTAGACGTGTGACCCTGAAGAAGTCACAACTTAGTTTCCTCATCTGTAGAGTGACCTAGAGTAGGAAATGTCAAATCATTCTATTATTTTTGCAAAAAGTTGGACACAGCTGAACAAATTACTTTTTAATTGGAAGAGTTGTGGCCAACAGCTGCTTGTCTGACACTTGGGGGCTAGATCAACTCTAATGTTCATTCTAGCTCTAAATCCTGATTAGAGGATTTAGAGAATTGAATCTCCTGGATAACCTGTCTGGAGTTCAAATAGGCAGAACTGGGCTCAAATCCCAGCTCCATTACTTAGTGACTACGTGGCCTTAGGTTCTCCTGGCCTTTATTTCTAAAATAAAGAGGTTAGGCTAGATATTCTCAAAGACCGCCTCCAGCTCTGACATGCTATGATCTACATGTGAGAAGGCAAACAAGTGGTAAGGAAAAAAATTCTTGGCTCCAATTTAACCTAATTCTCCTTGCTTTTAGGATATACTATAGTGAGATGGAGAATTACTGCCATCAAGTGGCAAATCTTTTGCGTTACTCCCTTCAGGACTGCAATACTTTATTTTGGACCAACCTAAGCTATTTGGCTGTTCATTTTGCTCTGGTGAAAGCTAAGGTAATTAAGAGTTCAATATACCTTTTTTATTGTTTTAATTTTGCCCAAGCACTTATCTGCACTCAGGAGCAAAGCCAGGACTAAAACACAGATTTCCCTACTCAAAGGCTGAGGCTCTTTGCATTATTACAAAGTTCTGTGAGCCAGATTAGATTGCAGACAGTAAAATATCAAAACTCCTTACCTTGGATGAATATGTTCTCTATTGCTTTAATCTCTGGATCTCAGAAATCAGAGAAGCAGAGGGACCCAAAGTGGGAAGAAGCATTATATAATTATCTCTCTTGTTCTTCTCAAGAGCCTTCCTATGTAACAAATAATATTTCTAAACAAAAAGAAGAAAAGAAATCAACAAACATCAAAATATTGAAAGAAATTGAAAATATCTCTTATATCTCTCATTTTGCATGGTGAGGAGTGGAGTGGGAGTGTCTTTTTAATCTCTACTTTGGGGTATCACTTGCTCTTTGGAATTTTGTTCCATCCTCTTTAGATTATTTTGTTGTTTTTTTCATTTACATTGTCCTAGTCATTGTGTAGGAGAATGACATGGTGGGACCTGCATTGTAGGAAAATCATTTTCGTGGCTGAGAATGGATTGGAGTCGGGAGAGTCCACTCCACTGAGAGGAAGGATGCATTAGAGAAATGTTCAGAGGTGAAATCAATAGGGCTGGCAATAGCTAAGGGTGGGATGGAATAAGAGAGAGTAAAGAATCCAGGATGACTTCTAGATTGCAAACCTGAGGGACTAAAAGGATGATGTTGCCCTCTATAGTAATAGAAAGGTAGGAGAGGGGAAGATTTAAAAGTTCTTTTTTGAACATATTAAGTTTAAAACTGGATGTCCAGTTTAAGATGTCTAAAAGATGTCTAAAAGATTGGAAGTTTGAAGAAAGTATGGGACAGGACCAGTAAATTTGAGAATCATTGGCATTGGGCTGGTAATTAAATCCATGGGAACTAATGAGATCAGTAGAGCGAAGAGGAAAGAACTGGGGATAGAATTCTGAGGAATACTTACAGTTAGAGGGCTTAATCTGGATAAATGTCCAGCAAGTATACACATACAGACACAACCAAATATAAGCAAAAATAATAAAAGAAAGATTATCTAGCTTGTGGGCATGCAGTTGGTAAACACAGGACAGGGGTACATCCTGAAAATCTTAATGAGCCTCACGACTCTGTCTTCCTTTTTTTACATTCCTCAAGTGGGGATCATGAGGGTCTCATTACTCAAATCATCCTCATTTGGCCTCTATTTTAGGTTGAAGAACAATGTATCAGGTCAGTTGCTGAGTGGAACATTCTTTTTAAACAATATTTTAGCAGTATTTATAATCTTTATAATTAAATTTACTACTAGTTGTATAATAAAACTATTTACCTAGGGTCCACATGATTTATTATTCAAATCTGAATTCTGAATATTGGAAAAGGCTTGATACTTTCCATCATCACCTTTCTTTTTGAGTTTCCCAAATTAATGGCTTCTGTAGCTCCTCCCTACCATAGCTATTACCTGTTATGCTAAACTTGATCAGAATTTGATTTGAGCACATAATTCATCTGGGAAAGAAATTTCAAAAATGGGTTGTTTCTCCTGATGGGTCCATGGATGAGTTCATCTCTCTTGTTTAAGGCATTGCCAAGCTTAATTATGCAGCTTTTAATATGATTGCTTTATGCATTTTATTTTATTTGCATATTAAAGCTGCAACAATGAATGAATGAATGAATGAATAAAAGGAGATATTTACTATTTCATTCCTATTTTATGGACAAATAAATTGAGGAAAACAGAAATTAGGTGACTTCTCCAAGGTCATATCTTAGTTTCTGAGATAGGATTTGCACTCAGTACTTTCTGATTCCAAGCCCAGTGTGCCACATAGCTGACATTTAAAAAAATAAAAAAAGATGTGGCCATTCCATTGGAATTGCATAAGATCTTTCTTCTAGAAACAGGATTTCCTAAACTTTTGTTTGATAATTGACCCATTAGCAGTTTGGTAAATGTTTGGATCATTATTTAGCATAATGTTTTTAAATGAACAGAAGTAAACATGTAGGATTACAAAGGAATCAGTGATATGGTCAAAATATATTTTTAGAGTTCTCAGACTTCAGGTTAAGAGGTCATGATCTAGAAACTCTATTTTTTTCTTTTCAAGATTCATGATTCAAAAATCTTTGGATTATTGTTCCTCCCCTTTGATTCAATTGTCAATGATTCAGGAAGGATACTAAGACTAACTTGTTAACCAAAAGAACTCTAATATTTCAGTTTCAGTTCTCTAACATGAAAAAAACAATATATAAATTCAAAACAGTAAAAATATAGTAGAATGGTTCCTCCATTACTATTGACTCAGGGATGCCTTATTTTATTATAAGCATTTCCATGTCTCCTGCAAAAGTTAGAAAATTTGTTGTGAAAGAAGAAGCATGTAGTTGTAGCATTGAAATTTTCTTTTAATTCTTGGATTAAAGGTCACAGATTGACCTACCATAAAAATAATTTGACAAGATTCCATCAACTTTATTCTAGATAAATGGCATAAAACCTTTTTAGAATAACTAATGAATGCATTAGGACTCCTCATTTTCAAGGCATTTTGTTGCTAGGCCATTGTCTGTCTGTTCCTCAAATAGAATATTTCATGTTCTAACTTTGTTCATTTTCACTGGCTTTCCTGCATACCTACAACTCAGTCTCTTTTTCTTCACCATCTGGATTCCCTGGTTTCCCTAAAGTTTCAACTAAAATTCCACCTTCTTCAAAAATCCTTTCTTTATCCCCCTTAATGCTAATTCTTTATTTTTGAGATTATATGTAATTTATCCAGTCTATAAACTGCCTGAATGTTATTTTCCCCATTAGACTGTCCAAGTACTTGGCACATAGTGGGTTCTTAATCTCCCCTCCCCTCTTCTTCCTCCCCTGCTCCTCATCTTCCTCTTCCTCCTCCTTCTCCTCTTCCTCCTTCTTCTCTTCTTCTTCTTCTTTTCTTTCTTCTTCTCCTCCTCCTCTTCCTCTTTCTCCTTCTTTTACTCCTCTTCCTTTTTTCCTCCTCCTTCATTTTATAAAGAAACTGAGACTATGAAATTAAATTATTTTCCCAAGGTTAAATAGTAGGTTTTGAATGAGATTCTCATACATGTGTGAGATTGAGTAGTCTATAAAAAGTCTATTTCATTTTTAAATTTTTTTTATTATAGCTTTTTATTTACAAGATATATGCATGGGTAATTTTTCAGCATTGACAATTGCAAAACCTCTTATTCCAATTTTTCCTTTCCTTCCTCCCACCCCTTCCCCCAGATGGCAGGTTGACCAATACATGTTAAATATGTTAAAGTTTAAGTTAAATACAATATATGTATACATGTCCATACAGTTATTTTGCTGTACAAAAAGAATCAGACTCTAAAATAGTGCACAATTAGTCTGTGAAGGAAATCAAAAATGTAGGTGGACAAAAATAGAAGGATTGGGAATTCTATGTAGTGGTTCATAGTCATCTCCCAGAATTCTTTCACTGAGTGAAGCTGGTTCAATTCATTACTGCTCTATTGGAGCTGATTTGGTTCATCTCATTGCTGAAGAGGGTCACATCCATCAGAATTGATCATCATATAGTATTGCTGTTGAAGTATATAATGATCTCCTGGTCCTGCTCATTTCACTCAGCATCAGTTCCTGTAAGTCTCTCCAGACTTTTCTGAAATCCTCCTGCTGGTCATTTCTTACAGAACAATAATATTCCATAACATTCATATACCACAATTTAACCCAACCATTCTTCAATTTATGGGCATCTACTCATTTTCCAGTTTCTGGCCACTACAAAGAGGACTGTCACAAACATTCTGGCTCATACAGGTCCCTTTTCCTTAAAAGTCTATTTCATTTCTTGATCTCACATCACATTTTCCAACATATTTCTTACAATCCTCTCCTATACCTATTTTCCATTGAAGACATTAATTTTTCAAGGAATTTGTCCATTTTACTGTTACATGTTAAATAGTTGTGATCCCTTTAAGAAACTAGTCCTTTCAGATTGATTTATTCCTTTTTGATTCCCAACCCCTCCTAGCTGATGCATTATCAATTCAGGAAGCTAGGACAAAAGCATCCCTTCTGAATTCCAATAGGAGATCCTGGCCTGTCCCAGCCCACCTTGGATCTGAGCCAACTTGGGGCTCTCTAATGATCTGCTCAGGTTTCCCAACCCCCACCAAGGAAATTCAAGCCCCCACAGAAACACATCGAGGAGCCAACTTGGGACTCCACCCACTGACCCCTTTAGCTAAATCTCTCATTATAAAAGAATTAAGCTGGAGTCCTCTCTTTGCAGAGGTTCCAAACATGGCAGCCTTACACCTGGCACGCCAAGGAGCCTCTGTCCACTGGAACCCTGTTTCTGGTGCCCTCCTCTCTTTATCCTCCTCACCTATTTGCTTAACTAGACTTTAACCTTATGCCCAATGCCCATAATAAACCTCTTTTATCAATTCAGGTTTTTGGGTCTTAAATTCCTTTGCAGGGGACTCTTGCACCCCTACTAGATCTCCTTTAACTCCGTATCCTTGCACTGAATCCAAAGGGGTTGCAGGGGAGCTCTATTTGACTCCCTGTACTCCGAACCTGACACCAGACCTCAATTAAACCCTAATTTCATTTAGGCATCTCAAATCTAGACCTCATCATTTGGTTCCCTGACCAAGATCACTGAAAACTAGACATAATTTGGTGACTGAACGGAATCCCAACTTTTTCAGGGCACTCAGAACCAATCTGGGTTTTAAGCTGTTCGTTCAGTATTCTTCCAGGAAGAATATTGGTGTTCTTTCTTTTGTCTCACCCTACCTCTAAAGGTAGTGGGCACCCAGACCGGGTCTGGGCTGTGGGCAGTACTCTACCATGGAGACTACTTGCCAGGCAAAAGGGTCTCTTTTTTTGTCACACTCTATTTTTAGATATGGCAGGACCAGGAAATCCGGAACTCTGGACGAGGTAAAAGACTTTTTTCTTTTCCTATCCTGTAGTGGATGGCTAAGCCACCCGGGTCAGGCTTGGGTCATTGTTGGAGCTCTAGGCTTGTACACAATTCTTTGTCTGGAGGCCGTATGCGAATTGCTGTGCATTGACAAAAGGGTCTCCTTTTGTCTCACTCTTTTACCTGTCCACAATCTAGACACACCTCTGCCTCTAAAATCCTTCCTTGAGCAGATGCTTGGCTTGAGGAAACTCCCTCTGTCCAAATCCTTCCAGAGGCAAAGGCCCTTCCTTTGCATCTCAGTACATTTCTAATCTTTTTTTCTCTCTCACCAGAAAGCCCTGCTCTCAGGCAGGAACTCAAGAGACACAAAAGGAAGTGTCTCTTTAACAACCCCCTCCAGACCAAGGAGACTCTCTCTTTGATCTGCTCTGGGGAGATAACCGGAGAAACGTAAGAGGAGCCGTGTTTGAGCCCTTCTCCCACTTCACTGTTAAATTCAATGTAGTCTCTAATGGTCAGGCTGTAGCTACGAGGAGAAAGGTCACTGAATTGGGGTGAGCTTGGAGATATGTCTCTGCCCATGGCTGCTACTCCTTGAACAGGGGTGGGGTCATCTCCTTCAGGTCTTGTTCTCCCAGCAAGATTTGGGGGCTTAGACGAGCTACCCCGCCCTCAAGTTCCAGCGTGGAATCGCCAGAGGAGCCCTCGCCATTGGGGATGCACTGCACCGGGTAAGATGGGGTCTCTTCCTCCCCCACCCTCCCTCTGGCCTCTTCCCCCCCACCTCCCCCATGGAGTGGGGATCACAGAACTCAAGGCCTGTTTCAGACCTCTCCCATGTGGCTTGGCAACTTGCCATTTAAATGCTCCCATCCTGTCCCCTTATTGGGGTGCTGTACAGTGGGGAGATTGGGGATTCAATCTTAATCTTCTCAAATTTCTGGAAAAGTTTCCCATCAACTTTTAAAACAGAACTTTGCCAGCAATCTGGACAAGTGAGTCGCACTCTTCCCAGACCTTTTCCTGGCCCTTAAATGAGTCGCAGCTTCCAGTCCTCAGGAAGCATGCTCATCCCATACATTTTAAACTTGTCCCATACATTTTAAAACGGGACTTGGTTTCCCTGATTTGGTCATCCTGCATTAGACCAGTTTCCTCCCTCCCCCCCACCCCCCCATTCACAGCCTTTTAACTGTAGAAACCGCAAAATTATGCTTTTGCATGCTCATGAGGCTGTCTACAAAGACTGGGGATTTCAAACTGCTCTCTTTTTTTCCCTAGCCAAAGGGCACTTCCTAAAACTTTTTCTCAGCTGCTGGTGGATTTAACCTAGCCAAACCAGGCTATTTCTTTCTCACTTTCCTACCTAACCTTACAGGTGGGAACTCTTTTGCTCCTAATTTTCTCCGTCCCAAGACCTTTTGCTCTTAGCACACTCTGTCCTATTTTTTCTGGATTGCCATTCTATGTCCCTGCCAACAATTAAAGGTTTCTTTTCTAAGCTCCAATCTGCCAAGGTTGCAGCTTCAGGAAAGACATCTGAAATGATGGTTGGGGCATAAAATTCCAAATCAAGACAAATTAAATTGTTAAGAGAGTAAAGATGACTACTTTCTTTTCTCCTCTCATTCCTTGACTGCAGCAGGAAATGAGTCAGTGGGAGAAACTGAAGCTATTTTCAAAACTCCTTAACTTCAATTCAGTGAACACCTTAAAGGAAAGAGGTCTCTGTCTTTCCTGTTGTCTTTTTCTCAAGCTCTCTCTAGATTTGTTCTTTATTCTATACCTGGTCCCTGACAAATTCTCCCTTGCTCTTTTGTGTCACAGTTCTACCTCATTTTCTCTGGCACTACCGCCCAAGGAGCCCAGAGGCTATAGAATATGAGCTATTGAATGGAGAATACACCCATTCCCATCACACCTCTCCTTCACTAACCTGTGCTCAACATTGGTGGCCCTTCCATGAGGTTTTCACAGAGGCAAATCCACCACATCACCTTTCTATGGGGGGGAAAGGGGGAGGGAGAGGGGAACAGCTCAAATTCCCTGGGGTTCATTGGCAGAACTATTCTGGAGAGCCTTGCCCTCGTCATTGGTCATCATTGGTGGTCCTCCCACGAAGCAAGGCTCAGGTTCCGATTTGTCTGAGCACCAGGGATGCCTGGGCAGACAAATTCCTGCAGGTCGACAAAGTTTCTTTGTCTCACCTTCCTAGAGACATCTGGAGAGGTTACGCTATAGAATTGGAAAATTTTCCGGCTTGTGGCTGTCCCGTCCAGCGGGACTCAGTTATTCGGGGGATCGAGGGGGACCCAGCCTGAAAGAGAAACGGGTGAGAAAGAGGAGGGAGACCGAGCAAATTTTGTCACGGCTCAACTTTATTCATGCAAAGGGTCTTGTTTTTATGCTATACTGCTACGTGAGACCATTATCTCTGTGTCAAAGTTCACATGGTCCTTGTAGTTAATGTTCTTCCTAGGACCCCTCTGGTCATTGTGCTCTGTGGTTAATGTTCTTCCTGGGACCCCTCGAATCATTGTGCTCTAAAAGCATTCTTCTTCAAACAGGTGTGTTTAACTAAGAGTGCAGTTGCCTTTGGGGAGGGGAGAAGGCCACCTGAACAAAGATTGTTAAAGGAGGGGGTGTTGGTTCCTGACATGTGGCAAAGATGGGTCAGCTTCCCTCCTCCATCCCTAGAAGTTCTCCTTTAAGCCGTTGCTTAATGCAGAGACAAACACTGGGCTTGAGAAAAATACCTCAATCTCAAAACCGAAACTCCAAAAAGGACAGTCCAAAACCTGAATTCTCTGGACAAGTCTATTCTTAAAAGTGCTTTTTTTCTTTCAAATCCTGGGACTGATTAAAACTTTTGCCCTCAGGCAAAAAGCGGCTAGCAGAAACACACCCAACACACTTGTCTATTTCAAAGCTGAAAAACCCAGCCTAAGGAAACCTGGGACCCACCCACCTTCTCAACTTTTTTCCAGGGTCCCAAACTCAATGTTTCTTCCACTCTGCTGCTAACACCTGTTGGCTTCCCTTTAACTCTCTAACCTGAGACTCTCAGCTCTTTTCTTCTCAAGGCAACTTCTGCCTCCTGAAAGAACACTCAGAGCGGAGGTGCCTCTTAATACAAATCTCTCCCAGACTCAGGCTTTAGGTGCCACAGAAACTGTCCAAGGAGACCCCAGTTTCTGTCCTGAATTCGAGCAGGAGGAACACTAGAGGAACTACGTCACACCACAGGAGCTGAACTGGCCCCCGGCGTCCTGGTCCACGGTAGGGAATTGGGGTCTGGCCCTCTTTCCCCTTCTATCCCAGGATAGTCCCAACACCAAAGGGGCCGGTAAATGGGGTAGGCAGTAATGAGATACTCTGCACTCCCTCTGACCCCTTTCACCCCTCTCCCATAAGAGTGGGGAAAGTAAGAGGGAAGGCTCAGGATCTTTGCTTACTGAGGAACCAACTCTTTTTTTTTTTTTTTTTTTTTTAAAGAAAAGCAGCACAGTTAAAAAATTTCTAAGAGCTTTAACTGCATTCTTATCTTGACTAGATATCAAGGCCACCTACCTACTCTGACTCTCTGAAGTCCACACCCTTAATCCCTGCCACCCTGAACCAACCTCAGGAGAAATTAGCTTTTCTGGAAATTCAGAGTGAAAGGGCTAAACTCTACATTACTTAACACCTTTTACTATAGACAAATAATCTTTTGCTCCCAGCATTTTCTCCTACTTCTCTTTGATAGTTAGATGAGTCATCAGCATTTTTACTGGCAGCCCACTTAAGAGATATGATGCATTTCCCCATTCCCGAATGTTGCCATCTCCACCCTGGATGACACCCCAGTTTTAATCTGCTCCCGAGATCTGTTTTCTCTGGACTTTAAACTTTGGATTCTCAACTGCCCTTCAGCCTGGAGAACATGGGATGACTGACTGGGGCCGACTGACAGGGACATTTAAGGGACACCCCTTAAATGCCCTGCTGCCATCCCCAAACCCCACACCTCATGCCTCACCTCTTGGCATGAACCCCCAAATCTCTACGACCCTTGCCAGCTCGAAGCAGTTAAGAGGAGATCGTTGCCCCTTTTATCCCACATGCATTTGGAGGTGACTGCTTGAGGGGAGGAATGAAGAGGAAACCCTGGAACTCAGATAATGCTTGAAGAAGAAAATCTTCAATTCTGCTTCAATAAGAAACTCTGCCTCAAGTCCTTTTTTCCTCTTAAATGAATTCAAGTTTTAACTGCTTGAGGGGGGAATGATGCAGGTTGTGGTCCCTTTAAGAAACTAGTCCTTTCAGATTGATTTATTCCTTTCTGATTCCCAACCTCCTCCTGGCTGATACATTATCAATTCAGGAAGCTCAGACTTTGATTCACAAATCCTGGTCAAAAGCATCCCTTTGAATTCCAATAGGAGATCCAGGCTCTCCTAGCTCCCATCAGATCTGAGACAACTTGGGCTGTCCCAGCCCCCATTCTAATGATCTGCTCAGGTTTCCCAACCCCCACCAAGCAAATTCAAGCCCCCACTGAAAACCAGAGGGGAGCCAACTTGGGACTCCACTCACCGGCCCCTTTAGCTAAATCTCTCATTATAAAAGAGCCAAGCTGGAGCCTTCTCTTTGCAGAGGGTTGAAACATGCTAGCACCATGCCTGACACCAAGGACTACCTGCCCACTAGAATCCTGTTTCCAGTGCCCTCTTATCTCTACCTTCACCTATTTCCTTAACTAAGCTTTAACCTTACTTCCAAACCCCATAATAAAGCTCTTTTATCAGTCTAGGTTTTCAGGCCTATAAATTCCTTTACAGGGGACTCCTGCACTGCTACTAGACCTCATTTAACTCTGTATCCTTAAGCCGAATCCAAAGGGGTTGCAGGGGAGTTCTCTTTGACTTCCTGTATCCCAAACCTGCCACTAGACCTCAATTAAAACCCTAATTTCATTTAAGTACCCCAAATCTAGACCTCATCATTGTCTCTGATAGAATCACAGGAGTTCAGGTTTTCAGATAGGATGAATTTCATTGACTATGTAGTCCAAGGGTTGGCAAACTGTGGCCTTTTTGTGGGCATTTAGATATGATGACCTTTATATAATCATATATCTACACCTGAAAGGGACCTCAAAGGCCTTTTAGTCCAAACTCTTCATTTCACAGTATGGAAACTAAGCCTAGGGATTTAAGTGTGCAAAACAAAAACAAAAACAAAAACAAACAAACAAACAAAAAAAACAATAGGTAAGATTTTAACTCCAGTCAATATGACTCTAGAGATGTTGTTCCTTCCACTGCACTGCCTTGCTTCCTTTACCCCCATTGATATAGTATATGTAAATGTCTTTTATTTCTTTTATCTATTTTTCATTTTAAATGAATTAAGAGCCTGCCTGAAAAAGCTAGCTTTGACCTAATATAATTGCTCACAGTATGTTCATCTCATCTTTATGTTTTCTTCTAATAACATGTTTACTGTGAATCTTTGCTCTATTTGATGATTTAAGTGTATACACATATATGTGATTTTAAATGACTGTTATATGTATATTATGTCATTTCCTTTTATGAAGATTTAGTCATTATTTTGTGATGCCTTAAGGTATTTTTATCATTCTAAATCTTTTGACTCACTACTTAAAAAAAAAGTCTATTTATAATTCACAGGTGTAAGATTGAATAATCTATAAGGTTTTTAACCTATTTCATTTCTTGATCTAAAACCACATTTTCCAACATATTCTATACAGTCCCTCTGTACCTATTTTCCATTGAAGACATAAATTAAGTTCTTCAAGGAATTTTTCCATCCTACTATTATATGTTAAACAGTATCTCTGATAGAATCACAGGATCCTAGGCTCTCAGATATAGAGGGATTTCAATGACTATCTAGTCCAGTAGTCATTCGGATGGGTTGGCAATGACCTATAAGTCAAATATGATTACTGTCTGTTTTTGTATGACCCATGAGGTAGGGATACCTTTTCTGCTTTTTAATGCAACCTTCATTTTGAGATACAAGCACTATTTTTGGAAAAAGTAATATAAAATGAAGGAGAAGAAATTAGAAAACCAATGTATCTTGTGTTTATATATTGTCTCCCTTTGTTATTAGATTGCAAATTCCTTCAGGGCAGGGACTGTTTTTGCCTTTCTTTGTGTCCCCAACCCTTTGTATAATGCCTGGCACATGAAAGACGTTATTTAATAAATATTTGTTGGCCAACCAAACTTGATAGCAAAGGATTTCAAACTATTGTTGTCCTTTTCAAAGCCAAAATCCTAGACAAGATCATCTGCAGATGTCTCCATTTCCTTACATGTCATTTGCTTCTTAATCCCTTGGAATCTGGCTTCCAACCCATCACTTGACTGAAACTAGTCTCTCTAAAGAGTGCAACAATTTATTAATTATTCAATCTAATAGTTTATTAAAAAAAAGTTTTGTTTGACAGTCATGAGAGATACTGCTCCCTTATTTAAGTAAGATGTGCAAGGGGATTACTCTGATTGGGTAAATTAATATTATTCACTTTCCTCTTTTTTATATTCAAATAAAAGTTTTAGACAATCCTGTTGTAAATGAATCAAATTAAAAGCACATAAATCATGCTATAACAAAGATTATGAATTAGTTGCAAAAAGGTTTCGGTGATGAGATCTGATAAGGTATTATGTATATACAAACTCTAGACTGACAAAACAAAATAATGCCACACACATAATGGCTGGACTAAGGAAAATGAAGTTAATTCCATGAGAGACAAAGAAAGCTTTGTGTCACAATAGTATACCTCTTGGTGTTGAGAATTGTACTTGAAAGGTAGGAATGTTCACTTGATGGATAGTATCTAGTCTTTTCTTCTGAATAGAATGAGGCTTTTGTGACAGAGATCTAGCAATTCCAGATAAAGTTTGTTTTCCAAAAGAATGAATGGTAAGAATCAGCCTATAGATGAATTTTTAAAAAATAATTTTACCTCCTCTTGATTTATTATTCTTTATTATTTTTATCTCCTCGAACATAATTGCTGTGCTGAACTTTACCTCTAAGTTTGATGGTAAGGCTAAACAATTTTTGCTGAATACTTTGCATGATCCTGTGTTCAAGAACCACAGTATATGGCATTGGGTTATACATTGTAATTATGTTTTAAGCAAAAATAAATTAAATTGGATTTCTAGAGAATTAAGCTTTACAGTTAAATACCCATAAAGGAGTTTTGTTATTAAGAGGACCTCCTGACATGGAGGACCAAAACAGTGAAGATGCTCTTTGTGTCACTGGATGATTTGAGAGGTTTTAAAATATTAAGAGAGGCAAACAGACTTCTGTCTGTTTTACACACATTGGCTGAATCAGTGCCCCATTATAGCTTCTCTAGAGTGATAAAAATTTGGGGAAATACTTAGGAATGGATCACCAGAATGTTTCAAAAGAACAGAGAGGAAAAATAAAAGTCAAATCCCCTGAAAATGAAGAGTCTAAAGATTTTATAAAATGCACATATGAGAAAAAGATAATACCTGTAGATTGTTTTGATCCAGTGTAAGGACTTTGCCATGCCACAATATTATTTTTCTCAGCATTTCCCTATGCAAATATACCCTTTGAGTTCTAGATAGGACACACCATGAATTATTATAATAGTGACTGGAGACCAAGGTGAGGAAATGAGGGAGACTAATGGAATGTTTTAAGGAATGGGAATTTATCAGAAACACATGAAATCATAGGGCTCAGATGTCACAGAGGTTCAGATGTTACCTTCTACATGAAGTCTTTCTCTCGGTGTTTATGCCTTCCCCTCAAAAATTATTTTGTATTTATTTTGTGTAGTTTCTGCATATACTTACATAAGTATATAATTGGTGAAAAAATGATGGAAAGGGAAATAGGGTAATCAGATTAACATAATTCTTTAAACTTTTATAAACCTTATATAGTTCATTGGCACTTTTAATGTGGTATCTCTCTTCAATGAGCAGAGTTTTCACACTGGAACTATCTTCCATAAGAACTATATAAATGGAAGGGATGGGAGATCCATTTTGTGTTTTTATCCATCTCATGGGTCTCCATGAATAAAAGAGTCTTCATTCAATGGCCAATCTACTTGTAATGAATCTCTCTGAAATTAGCTAGGATATTCCTTACATACCTTACATATTCAAGGATTGATGGGATCTACCAGAGTTTGTTGTCCTCTAGAATAACTTTTGTGAACTTCTAATATTCCAAATGAGTCAGCTGAGTAACACTTTAGCAGAGAATTCTTTTAGAGCTTCATGGTTTTTGAATTAGTGATTAGTAGATGATAATAAATCACAAAGCAATTTTTTCAATATTCATGTATTCTTCTCAAAATTGTTCATTTCAAAGATTGCCAAACTATTTTATAAACATTTATTATGATATTTATTATAAACACACATTATCACACATATTATTATCACATGCCTCAACCATAAGTCACTGTTAATATATCATGAATAGCTTAGTGTTTTGAAATTGGGGGACAAAGTTAATAATTAAGTCATTTTATAAAATTAAATGATATAAAACTAATTGGCAATAGGTCATTGGTTTAAGTATTCTGCATCTTGTGTCTCAATGTAGGAGTCTCAAGTTAGGATCAAAAGTTCAAACATTTACATTTGGAATAAACCTCAGAAGTCATGTAATCCAACCCAAGAGTTAAATGACTTACATAGGGCTATAATCAAGTTGTAAGAGGTTTTAGTAGAAATGAATGTTTTGTTTTAATAAAAAATTTTTTTCTGATTCTATTGCTATAATGAAATTTTTAAAAACTTATTATTGATATAATCAATTATATTAATAATTTTCCTCATGTTAAACTATCCTTACATTCCTGGCATATACCCTACTTGGTCATGATATATAATCTTTATATTATTGTAATCTTTTAGCTAGTATTTTATTTAGGATTTTGGCATCCATATTCATTAATGGAATTGGTCTATAATTTTCTTAAATAATTTGTTTAATATTAGAATTAGTTGACCTTTAACTTATTTATTTATTTTATGCCAAGGCAACTGGGATTAGGTGACTTACCGAGGGTCACACAGCTAGGAAGTGTTAAGTGTCTGAGGTCACATTTGAACTCAGGTCCTCCTGACTTCAGGACTGGTGCTCTATCTACCGTGCCACCTAGCTGCCCTGATCTTTAAATTTTTGAGAAAATTAACTTAGTTTATGCAGTTTCATGTATATCATCTTTATTTTTATATTCTACTATATTTTATTGCTTAAGTTCAGAATAAAATTAATGAAATTTAAAAAAATAAAGGGAAAAAAAAAAGCTGTCATAGACTTAAGATTGGAATCTAAGTCATCTGACTCCAAATTCAGTACCCTTTCCACTACACTATTCTGTCTGCCTTAATAGAATAGCACTCCAAATATACCAAGAGGCCACATAATAACAAAATTCCATTGTAAAATTCATTGATATACTCTGTAGAAACATGTTACTAGACCAGACAATGTATCTCTGCTCCCTGTGATTTTTGAAGACCAATGAGTTTGCAATTATAGCACTGAGAACTAATGAGTAGCCTATAATTACAGTTGAGATTGCGCTAAAGGACTATTGGATTATCATTATTTCTAATCAATTAATTGATATTTGTTGAGGTTCCATTAAATTCATAAGCTGTTATAAGTGCTAAAGTCTCTCCGTCTCTTCTCCCTCTTTTCTCTCTCTCTCTCTCTCTGTTTCTGTCTGTCTGTCTCTCTCACTCTCTCTCCTTGTCTCTCTGTTTTTGTTTGTCTCTGTAATGTCTCTGTCTCTCTGCCTCTGTCCTCTGTTTCTGTTTTTCTCTCTCTCTCTCTCTCTCTCTCTCTCTCTCTCTCTCTCTCTCTCACACACACACACACACACACACACACACACAAACTAATACAAAATATAGACTAGACCATCAAGAAGTTCTCAATATAGTTAGAAAATATGATTCAGCAATCATCCATTAAATTCCAAACTATAACATAGCAAATAATTGATATCTCTCCTCTTCATCCCCTTCTAGGGTCTTCTATCTTCTATAGCT
The DNA here is from genome assembly GCF_902635505.1 of Sarcophilus harrisii. Taxonomy (NCBI): domain Eukaryota; kingdom Metazoa; phylum Chordata; class Mammalia; order Dasyuromorphia; family Dasyuridae; genus Sarcophilus; species Sarcophilus harrisii. The sequence continues at coordinate 477,164,855 of NC_045428.1, forward strand.
AAATATAGATGAAATAGTCACTCTTGCTCTCTGGGCTTCTCCTTTATTTATATAAAATGAAATAATTTAAACTCATGATCAATAAGATCTGATATTCACCTCTAATTTGTAATTCTAAGGTCAAATTCTTAGCAGAAAAATGTATACTGGGTCATGTGGAACCTGCAGAGGGTGCAGAGAAATTACTTGAGCTGCAAGTTTTATGTAAACTTTTTATACAATCTGTTTAGGCTCAGAAATAAAAATTTCAATAAACTAGAAGAGACTTTTAAAGTCATGCAATCCAAACCCTTTATATTACAGATGAGGAAATAAAAGTCCTGAAGGAGTAAATGATTTCTTCAAAATCATATGGGGAATAGGAAGCAGAGGTTAGATTTATACCTACATTTCCTAAATTCAAATCCAGACTCCTATTCCATGAAAACCATAGTTTTTCCTCTACTAGATGGATACTCTCCAATTTAAGAAGCCAGTAGTATTTGAACAAGGAGAATTAGGTAGTGGTTTTCAGGGGTTTTATCCAAGCTTTGCAACAAGAAATTAGCTCTGCTTTTCCTAATCCAAACAGTTTTAAATATAGTTTTTCGTGGATGATTATTCTATTTTACATAACCCAGATTTCTCTCTGTACAGATAATCTTTGACTAAGAACATAGCAAGCGACAATTTTAATGAAATGAAACCCCTTATTCTGACGTCTCCAGGGACAAAGTAAAGATTTCAAATCTAAATAGAATTTGGAGTTTTATCCCCCCAAAATATTTCTTTCTGCCTTCAGAAATTATTAGAATTTCACAAACCAGCTGAGGTTGAGGGATAGAGGATTTCTGATTTGGAAGAAGAAAATACAACCAGGTAAAGAATCTGTTTTGAAGAAGGATTTGGTTATGTGTGTCATCCAAGTGACTGAATTGATAATCTTAGAAAATTCCTGGCTCAGAGGAAGTCAAATGATTCTTCCAAAGATATTCAAATTTGTGAAGTTCTACATTCCCTTCTTCCCCACTGCTTCTATCTCTGTCTGGAAAGAACAGACATTTATTTCTAAATGTTTTTCTGTTCTTCTTTTATTTTATTATTATATCACATATTCTTTTATATTATATCTAATTTTATTCATGTCTTTGAAACCATTTTTCCTTGATATAAAGTCTAAGATTTATCATAACTTCATTCTAATGAATACCTATATGTTGGTTGTATATAAAGATTGCAAAAGAAAAACACCAGTGACCAGCTTGATATTCATAATACTTGAATAGAATATACCTCTAAAACTTGGTCTTAGATAGATAGCATCGACAGCTATGAGAAAATTTTATGGTAATGATTTTATTAATACTTATAAACACTTAGTTTTATTTTTTTTCCTTCTTGCTTGAAGAGGACCAAATGACATAATGATATCATATTGGGGTCAAGGTACAGTGTCTCCAACTATGTATGATTAGACCAATATAAACTGGAAGTCATAGGTCAGCCACAGACCCTCCATATGAACATCTGGAATCTCATGTTTTTTGAGCTATTTTGTAATTCTGTATAGAGCAAAGTGGAACATCTTCTATGCTGGCACACCATGCCTTTGCCAATTTCTCTTATGTCTCCCAATCAATTCCAAAGTTCTTCAGAGAGACCTTGAGAGTGTCCTTATATCACTTCTGATTTCTGGGTGCATGGTTTGCCTTGTGTGAGTTCTCTGTAAAATAGTCTTTTAGTCAAATATATCTTTGGCATTCAAACAACATGGTAAGACCCCTGGATTGTGCTCTCTACAATAAAGTCTGAATGCTCTGCAGTTCAGCTTGAAAAAGAACTTCAGTGTACAGTATCATTTTTTGCCAAGTGATCTTCAGATCACTTCAATTCAATGGAGGTGATTCAGTTTCTTGGCATGATATTGGTATACTATATTCAGGTTTCACAGACATATGACAATGAAGTTAGCACAATGACTCTTTTTTTTTTTTGTGGCAAACTTTTTTTTTTTTTTTAATTTAATAGCCTTTTATTTACAGGATATATACATGGGTAACTTTACAGCATTAACAATTGCCAAACCTCTTGTTCAATTTTTCACCTCTTACCCCCCCCCCCCCCCCCTAGATGGCAGGATGACCAGTAGATGTTAAATATATTAAAATATAAATTAGATACACAATAAGTATACCTGACCAAAACGTTATTTTGCTGTAGAAAAAGAATCAGACCATGAAATATTGTACAATTAGCTTGTGAAGGAAATCAAAAATGCAGGTGTGCATAAAAATAGGGATTGGGAATTCAATGTAATGGTTTTTAGTCATCTCCCAGAGTTCTTTTTCTGGGCATAGCTAGTTCAGTTCATTACTGCTCCATTAGAAATGATTTGGTTGATCTACGTTTGCTGAGGAGGGCCTGATCCATCAGAACTGGTCATCATATAGTATTGTTGTTGAAGTATATAATGATCTCCTGGTCCTGCTCATTTCACTCAGCATCAGTTCGTGTAAGTCTCTCCAGTCCTTTCTGAAATCATCCTGTTGGTCATTTCTTACAGAACAGTAATATTCCATAATTTTCATATACCACAATTTATTCAACCATTCTCAACTGATGGACATCCATTCAGTTTCAGTTTTAGCCACTACAAAAGGGCTGCCAAACATTCGTGCACATACAGGTCCCTTTCCCTTCTTTATAATCTCTTTGGGATATAATCCAGTAGTAACACTGCTGGATCAAAGGGTATGCACAGTTTGATAACTTTTTGAGCATAGTTCAAACTACTCTCAAAATGGTTGGATTAGTTCACAACTCCACCAACAATGCATCAATGTCCCAGTTTTCCGCATCCCCTCAACAATCATCATTATTTTTCCTGTCATCTTAGCCAATCTGACAGTTGTGTAGTAGTATCTTAGAGTTGTCTTATTTTGCATTTCTCTGATTAATAATGACTTGGAGCATCTTTTCATATGACTAGAAATAGTTTCCATTTCTTCATCTGAGAATTGTCTGTTCATATCAACTTTGACCATTTTCAATTGGAGAATGGCTTGATTTTTATAAATTAGGTTAATTCTCTATATATTTTGGAAATGAGGCCTTTATCAGAACCTTTGACTGTAAAAATATTTTCCCAGTTTATTGCTTCCCTTCTAATCTTGTCTGCATTAGTTTTGTTTGTACAAAAACTTTTCAGTTTAGTATAATCAGAAATTTTCTATTTTGTGATCAGTAATGATCTCTAGTTCTGCTTTGTCATAAGACCTTCCCCTTCCACAGGTCTGAGGAGGTAAACTATCCTATGTTCCTCTAATTTATTAATAATTTCATTCTTTTACCTAGGTCTGACCCATTTGACCTTATCTTGGTGTCTGGGTTAAGTATGGATCAATGCCTAGTTTCTGCCATATTAGTTTCCAATTTTCCCAGCAATTTTTATCAAACAGTAAGTTCTTATCCCAAAAGCTGGGATCTTTGGGTTTATCAAAGACTAGGTTGCTATATTTGTTGACTTTTTATCCTTGAACCTAATCTATTCCACTGATCAACTAATCTATTCCTTAGCCAATACCAAATAGTTTTGGTAACTGCTGCTCTATAACATAATTTTAGATCTGGTACAGCTAAGCCACCATCATTTGATTTTTTTTTCATTAATTCCCTTGAAATTCTTGACCTTTTATTTTTCCATATGAACTTTGTTGTTATTTTTTCTAGGTCATTAAAATAGTTTTTTGGGAGTCTGATTGGTATAGCGCTAAATAAATTAGTTTAGACAATGACTCTTTAGACCTTTAATGTGGTATGCAATCTAATATGTCTTTTCTCCCACACTTTCTTTCAGAGCTTTTCAGACAAGTTAGGTTTGGCAATGTGTATGTCAATCTTATCATATATGTGTACATCCCTAGAAAGTATACTGCCAATGTAAATTAAATTATTCACAGCATTCAATATTTTTCCATTTGCTATAATTGATAGTTTCACATATGAATCACATATTGCTGGCTGATGGAGAGTCTGTGTTTTCTTGGTGTTGATTATCAGATCAAAATTAGCACATTGGGATGAAGCAAATCCTTTTTAGGGTTCAGCAGCCCTCACACCAATCCCAATCTTCCATGAACATCCCATATATCTTTTAAGCTTATAAATATCAGAGAGATAACCTAAATGGATAGAGACCAAGTCATCCCTAAACTAGGTCATTCTGATTGTTGAGGTCCTTTGATGTGAACTTCTTCTATCATTCTCTTCTTCACAACAACCCCCTTCACAGCATCTTCATTTTCTGGCAAAGAAACGGCTTTTTTTTGCCAAGATCTTATTCGACCTTGATCTAATTCTCTCCCATCTTCTCAAGTAGATTGCATTCTCAATTAAACCCAAAATTTTAAAAAAATCGACTCTACCATTGCATCAAGCTACCACCACATATTTTCTCCTCCCTTTCTCAGTTAAAGGGCTTGAAAAAGTCATCCATCTATATTCAGTGTTTTCATTCTTCCTTTGACTCTTCTAAACCCTTTGTAGTTTTACTTCTTATCTTTTTAGTCAACTGAAGCTGATTTTTTCAAAGTCATCAGTGTTATCTCTCTTTAATCTCATCAGCTCTCATCTATTTAATTATCATTTCAATGGACATAAAACCAGATTTTTATATCTAGCTCTAGTATTTCTCCCAAGCTCTAGTCCTGTATCCCCAGTTGCCCAATGGCATTTCAAAGTAGATATCCAAAACTAGTGGCCAAATTCAAAATAGTTGAAACAAAACTCATTGTTTTTCCCCCAAACCCTTCTTGTCTTCCAAACTTTCCTATATCTATCAAGTAATCACTATCCTAATTTGTCTGGTTCTCAACTTTGGCATTATCCTTGACTCCTTACATTTCTTTATATCTCATAACCAGTAGCCAAATGCTGCCATTTTCTAGATTGACTATTGACTATGTAACTATTTCTCTCCACTCATAGAATTCCTACCTTAATTTGGACCTCATCATCTCTTGCTGAGACAATCCGAACAGTTTCCTAATTAGCCTTCTTACCTTGTGTTTTTCATTACTTTAATTTATCCTGCATATTGTTGCCAAACAAGTTTTATTTAAATATTGGTCTGAAAATGCAGCATCCCATCCTCAACCAACTCCAGTGTCTTCCTATTGTTTTTAGAATCAAATGTTTTGATTCTAAATATAAATGTTTTGGTTTAGTTTTTAAAGTCCTTCACAATTATTATTTCTAGATTAATTAGATATTATTTTCTTTCTCACATTCTGTAATATAGCCAACTTGGATTTCTCACTGTTTCTCACACACAGTATTGCATTTTTACATTTCTTATCAATGTTCCTTTGCATCACTGGTTGTCTCTCTTCTTACATTTACGTCATAAATTTCCTTTCTTCTTTTATGATATACCATCTCTATGTGAAGTTTTTTTTCCCTAATTACCAGGACTCTCCCTTCAAAATTATCTTATGTTTAACATTTTATGCCTGCTTCTTTTATACCTGTGCTAAATATAATTGAATGTATACTCTATTCCATTAGCATTTATGTACACATATGTATATATGTATACACATATTTATATGTGTATGCATGTGTGTGTATAGGAAATTCCCCCTGTCCTCACAGTGGAAATTATTTCATTCTTTGTACTTTTATCTCCTGTACCTAGCATAGTACTTGGCACATTAATAGGTAAGTAAAAAATGCTTATTGATTGTTGTAAGTACAGTCAGATATGGCTATTCAGATGCAAATACTCAGGTAAGTCTTGGGTCTCTAAGCTAGGAGTAGGGTAGCAGGGTAGACCAAAGGGGAGGTCAGTTCCTTGGATTACCTAATTGGAAAATAAAGGCATAGTCTGAGAAAATTATGTTTCCAACCAAATTCCTACAGTAGGAGGATATAAGAAAGAGTTGTTTTCTAATGCAAAACTTCAAACCTTGCCAAATAGCTGTATTTCCTGTTACATTAAAATTTATTAAGATAAGCATCTGAGGAGCTCTGATAGGAAACTTCTGAAAGTTACTGAATCCTTGAAACATAGAATTGGATGGAATTTTAAAGGTCTCATATATATTAATATTCCTACAAGAACCCTCATCCAAACCCTTGTGTACACATCTTTTCTCCACCATGTCTGAATGAGGTTATCTAGCCTCTGAACATATCTAGTGCAAGCATATTCTCATGATCCATTTGGAGACAGTCCAATTAGGGAATTCTACCTTATACATTAGGCAGAAAGGTGTCCTAATGGAAAATGCTTGGAGTGCTGGCATCACGAGGACCTGAGTTCAAAGCTGCCTTCAGACACTTGATGTAATATGAAACCCTAAAATTTTTGGTTTTGATGTCCGCCTCAGGAAACTCCTAGGCACAGTCTGTCTAATTCTGAATAGAATACTTCTCAGTTCATTGTTGTCAGTGATAATGCACTTTTGGAGACCACCCTCAATTCATCTGGAGATTACTCCTAACCTTGAGCCATTGAATCAGTATATCTATGATAAAGTTGGATAAAAGTTTCATCTTTGCTTCTTTTTCTTTACTGAATCCCCTTACAATTCAGTCCACTTTGCAGTGGCATTATATTGCAATAAAACTTTGTCCTTGATTAGGAGATGGGTTCAAGCCTACAAAGTCTTTTGAGATACCTCATGATACTGGTCTGGAACCCTAGACTTTTGAGGTTCCCCCTTTCTAACCTCAACATACTCACTAGTTGTGTGATCCTAGGCAAGTCACTTAATCCTGAATGCCTCAGTTTCCTCAAATACCAAGTGAAATAGAGAAGGAAGCAGCATACTATTCCAGTATTTTTGCCATGAAAATACCAAATGCCATCACAAAGAGTAGAAAACAATTTAGGCAACAACAAGAACAACCTCATACATGCCTTAGAGATAGCAAGCTGGAACAGGAAATAGAGTACTAGATTCAGGAAGATCTGCATTCAAGTCTAGTCTTAGACACTTACTAGCTAAGTGACTCTAGACAAGTCATTTAAATCTGTTTGCCTTAGTTTCAACTACAAAAATTTAGTATTATAATAGCATTGAATTTGCAAGATTGATATGAGGATCAAATGAGATATTTATACAAAAGTAGTTAGCATAGAGCAAGGCACATAGTAGGTCCTGTATAAATGCTTATTTTCTCTTAACCTTCGTATTGAGTTGAAATCTGCCTTCCTGTAATTTCTATAAATTATCCTCTGAGTTTGAACGGGTTCCTTTTCTAGACCCTGATCCCAGACCAAATAATGCTTCACATATTATTTAGATATGCACCTGAGCCTTCTTGCTACCTTCCTTGCCACTATAATCTCAGTTATCATCTCAATGCTGATGACTCACATAACTTCTTGTTTCTCCCTTATTGTAAATCTCCAAGTACCTTTTAAACATCTTGAAATAGATGCCTTGTACACATCTTAAATTCAATAATTCCAAAACTAAACTCATTATCTTTACCCCGAAACTATCCCCTCTTCCAAACTTTCTTCTTACTGTTTTAAGGACACCATCATCTTCCCAGGTACTCGGGCTTAGACCCAAGAGTCATCCTTGACTGCTTACTCTCTCTCACCCTTATATCCAACCACTAGTCAAGTTCTGTCTTTTCTACCTACATAATATCCTTTATATACTCTTCCTTCTCTTCTCTCATCTTCTACCACTTTGGTCCAGGCCTTCAACATCTCATTCCTGGATATTGTAACAACTCACTGGTTGTTTCCCTGCCTACAATCCCTCCCCATTCTAATCTCTACTCTATTCATCTGTCAAATTGATCTTCTTAATGCACAGATTGGACCACATTGTTATTTCAATCCTGTCTAACTCATCATAGCCCCATTTAGGATTTTCTTGGTAAACTACTCCAGTTTACCATTTCCTTGCAGCTCATTTTACAGATGAGGAAATTAAGGCAAAGAGAGTTAGGCGACTTACCCAGGTTCACACAGCTAATAAGTGTCTGAGGTAAGATTTGAATGCAGATCTTCCTGACTCTAGGCCTTGTGCTCCACTGTGCTACCTACCCTGTCCCTGACTATATTATCCACCTACATATATTCAATTTACTCCAGTGATTTGAGTGCCTATTATCTCAAAGATCAAATAAAAATTCTTTTGACTTTTAAAGCCCTTTCAAAGCTCTAACCTAAACCCTGCTTACCTTTCTAATCTTCTTGTATCTTACTCTGTAACCCTATAATACTGACCCTGATGTTCCTTGAAAATAATACTCCATTGCCCATCAGTTGGAGAATAGCTAAATAGGTTATGGTATATGAATGTTATGGAATATTATTGTTCTGTAAGAAATAATCAGGAGGATGATTTCAGAGAGACTTGGGGAGACTTGCATGAACTGATGCTAAGTGAAATAAGCAGAGCCAGGAGATCACTGTACAAAGCAAAAATAATATTATATAATCACCTGAAGGACATGGCTCTTAAACAAAGAGATGATTCAGACCAATTCCAATGATCTTGTGATGAAGAGAGCCATCTATACCCAGAGAGAGGACTGTGGGAACTGAATATGGTTCAAAACATAGCATTTTCACTCTTTTTGTTGTTGTTTGCTTGCATTTTATTTTTTCTCATTTTTTCTGGTTTGATTTGATTTTTCTTATGCAGCAAGATAATTGTATAATTATGTATGCATATATTAGATTTAACATATATTTCTATCATGTTTAACATAAATTGGACTACTTGCCATCTAGGGAAGGGGGTGGGAGGAAGGGCTGGAAATTGGAACACAGAGTTTTGCAAGTATTAATATCAAAGAATTATCCATGCATATGTTTTGAAAAATAAAAAAGTTTTAATAAAAAAAGAAAGAAAACAATACTCCATTTCCCAACTCAGAGTTTCCCCCAGTTGTACTACATGTTTGGTATACTCTCCAAGTTTAGTGGAATTACTGCAAGCCCTATCATCTCTAAGAAACCTTTTCCCAATCTCAATACTTTTAGCTTCATTCTGAAATTATTCCCAATTTATCCTTTCTATACCTTATTTATGCATAGTTTTCATGTTGTCTTCCCTATTATATTGTTAGCTCTTAGAGAAAAGAGATTATCTTTGTTTTCTCACTTAGCACAATGTCTTGTAAATAGTAGGTGCTATATAAATGCAAGTTAATTGACTATGCACATGTTTTCCTACTACCTCTTCCTTTGAGCATAGTAATAAACTCAATATTACTGTTGTTTTGGAATGGATATGTTTAATTCACCACTCCTGAGTTTTTCAAACCAATATTTCCTTCCCACATCTATTTGTGTATGTTGTCTCTTTTTATTAAGATATAAGTTTTTTGAAAGCAGAGACATATTTTTTTGCATTTATATTATTAACATCTGTTATGCTTATTGGATTAGATTATGAGAATAAAAGAAAATAAAATTAGAGAAAATGGAAGTAAAGATCATATTTTTAAGGCTATGGAATGTCAGGAAAATAAATTTAGTCTTTATTTAGCAAACAATTAGTGAAACTATTAAATGTTGTTGAATTATGGTTAAAGAACCAGTTTTGAATGTGAGATGATAGCAGAAAGACTAAATGAATAATAATACATGAATATAATTCTGGGCCACAACACATACAGGAGGAGGTGTTGGCTTTAGGATGAATGGAAAAGATCTACAGCCACTGCAAAAAAAAAAAAAAAAATCCAAAAAAAAATCTATTTAGATAGTAGAACATGTTCTTCAGTGACATTTCCATTAATAAAATCATATCTGATTTTGATGTTGAACCATTTGATAGTGGCAGAGGACTTAGAGGATGAGAAAATTAGTACCAAAGAAATAGCACCATATTTCAAATTATATCACAAAGTAGCAACTATGAAAACAATTTGACCCTACTTTTAAAAAAAATAGAAAAATCAACCAGAAGAACAAAGTAGGTTCATAAGACTCAGAAGAAATTCATCACAGCTTCATAGTGTTTGATAAACTCAGGGAGAGACAGAAACTAGTGGAGTTAGAAACTTCTGGGACAATGGAAAAGAAAGTTAAGTTAGCCATTCTTGAATATAGGTGTATCCTAGGGGTGGGGGTATGGGGTAGTTTAAAAGAAGCTATAGAATAAAAGCTTATGGTCACCTCCTAACCTCTGAGATTCTTTCTTCAACATAGGGGTTTTAAATAAACCAAAGACATTTTTTATCAATAAATATTATTGTAATTTTTTTTAAAGGTAGACTAAAGATTAAATGAAACTGTCTTGAGCTCCCCTTGACAAAAAGATGTGATAGTGAGTAAGCAGTTATGGCAGGGAAGAAGCTTAGGAAGAAGAAACTCTCTAATGTCTCTAGATCAATGCATGACTTCCAGTGTTTTCCTTTTCCATTATTCCATCTCAGAGTCAAACTCAAGGAAACTATTCCCCTGAAGAGATCAGTTGGGAAACATCAATTCTGCCCATTCCACAGTAGAGGGTAGATTGAGAGACTAGCTAGTTTTGTCTTCAACTATGCAAGTACTTGTCTCCCTCACACTCTTGTCCTTCCAACCACTATTTCATGTAATATATTTTCAGTAAATAGGAAAGTTTTTTGTCAGTCAATATAGCATATTAATCCTCCAAGAGTCTTGTAAGGTCTATCTACTGAATATGTGGAATGAGTAATGTTTATTCAGGGAGTATACAGCCCTTATTAATGACAATGGAACAAAATAGTCATGTTTTGATCTCTGTCCAAGAACCTCATTTATGCTCTGTATATTAATTATATTTGTATTATCTTCATGGAAATAGTAAACAAAATAAAATCTTAGCCCAGAAACTATGAACTATTTATATCTTCCCCTAGTACATTTTTCTTTCTGTTTATCAACAAGGATTTTTTTAAGTATTGGGGTAAATAATTTTATATAGTCTCAGAGATAAAGATGATGGCTAAACTGTATGATGAAATTAATCTTTTGGTGAAAGTCAGGAAGGAGAAATTGTCCAGGAGGAAGAAGAGTCAACAGTGTCATAATGATGGGTACTACATTGGTTTTTCTAACTTTTTAAAAAAATTAACAAAAATGAACTTTTCACCATTATGCCCAATCACTGAGATAAAAATAGTTTTTGTAACAAACATGTACAAAGTGAAATTAGTTATGTCCATGATATACATGCCTGAGGCAGTATGGTAGCACAGTGGACACAGGATCTGGCTAGGAAGCAAGAAGACATTAATTCAAATCTGGCTTTATGCACTTCCTATCAATGTGGCCCTGGGTAAATGACTTAATCTCCATTTGTCTCAGTTCTTCATCTGCAAAAGAGGGTTGTTGTAATGATTACATGAGGTAATAATTGCAAAGCCCTTAACATAGTGTCTGCCTGAAATATAGTAACCTCTATGTAAATTTTAGCCATTATTATTAATTACCATTATTATCATTGTTATTTTTCTATATTTTGAGTCCATCACCTCTCTCTCAAGTATGTAGGTCACATACTTAACTATAGGTCCAGTGGAATCATGATCAATCGGGTTCCTAAATCCTTCAAAGTTATTTGTCCGTATATACAATGTTGGCATTATATACATTGCTCTCTTGATTTTTCTCCTTTTACTTTATAACTATCAGTTCATGTAAGTATTCCAAAATTTATTTGTAACTATCTCATGACTTGCAGTATGATTGGTTAGTTTTTTTTTTATCTTGTCAAACTCTTTGTGACTCCATTTTTGGAGTTTTCTTAGTAGAGATACTGGAATAATTTCCTTCTCCAGCTCATTTTATAGATGAGAAAACTGGGGCAAACAAGGATAAATTACTTGTCCAGGATCATATAACTAGTAAGAGTCTGAGAGCAGATCTGAACAATAAGATGACATTTGCTAACTCCAGGCTTGGAGTTTTATCTATTGTTCTACCTACCTGTCCTTATACACAATAGTATTTCATTACACTCACATCCCATAATTTGTTCAGCTTTCCCTTAATTTATGGGTACTCTCTTAGTTTCTAGTTCTTTGCCACAACAATAAAGTGATGTTATTTATATTTCCATAAGTTTTTCCTTCATCTTTTATCTCTTTGCAGCATTGTCCAATGTTGTTGAGTCAAAGAATATTCACAGTTTATTTAATGACTTGTGTATCAATAGTTCCAGAGTGGCTAGACCAATTCACAGTTGTGTCAACAGAACATAATAGGGTCTACTTTCCTATAGCTTCTCCAACATTTTTCAATTTCCATTTTTGTTAACTTTTCCAAACTGATTGGTATGAGATGAAGTCTCATAGTGGCTTTAATTTGTATTTCTATCCTTATTAGTGATGTGGAACATTTTTTCATATGGGTTTTGAAAACTTGGATTTCTTCCTTAGAAAACTGTCTTTGACTATTTATAAATTGGAGTACAGCTCTTAATCTATAAAACTGAATCAGTTGCTTAAATACCTTGCAAACAAAATCTTTATCAGAAAGATTTACTGCAATGATTGTCCGCCTTCTTTCCTTCTCACTTTAGAAAATTGTTTTTGTGCAAAATGTTCATTTTACACAACTAAATTTTATATTTTATCTTCTTCAATCTTTGTCCTGCATTTGGTCATGAACTATTATCCTATCTACACATTTGAAAGGTAATTTCTTCCTTGTTTATCTGTTATTTTTAAAAATTATGTCACGTTGTCCAAGATGTATATACACTTAGAGATTATTTGTTCATCCATACCTAGTTTCTGCTGTACCACTTTCTAGCTTTCCCAGAAAATCAAAGAGAGAGTAACTCCAAAGTATACCACACACTGATAAAACTTTCTTTCTCCTGGGCAGTCTTTGGTTTAATCAAACACTAGGCTACTATATTTGTTTTTATTTGTATATTGTGAACGGAACATGCTTTACTGATCAACCTTACTATTTCTTAACCAGATATTAATTGCTTTGATGATGATTATTTTGTACTGCAGTTTAAGATTTGGTTCCCTTAGTACCTCTTCATTTGTTTTTTTCCCCCTGTTATTTCCATTGAGATACTTGATGTTTTCTTCTTCCAAATTGATTTCATTATTTTTTCTAGTTTGTAGATAATCTTTTGGCATTTTGATTGATATGGTACTAAGTAAATGTGTAGATTTATATAGTACTGTCACATTTATTCTATTGGCTCAATCTACTCATGAATAATTAATATTTCATTTAATTTTATTTCTATGTCCATAAATAGTATTCGATAGCCTGTATTTATACAGTTCCCATGTGTGTGCCTTGCTAGGTCAATTCCCAAGTATTATATATATATGTATATTAAATAGAATTTCTCTTTCTATTTATTCTTGCTGGATTTTATTGATAAAATACAGTTTTTGTGATTTATTTTATGTCTTGCTAAATATTGGTACCAATTCCACCTTAATTCTTCAGTACTTTTCCTATTCATTTTTTAAATTCAATTCTATTTTTATTGTTGCTTTGTCTGAAATCGTGATTGCTAATACTGACTTTTTGAGTTCAGCTGTTACATAGTAGATTTTAAATAAATTCTTTATTTTAACTCTATGCTCAGCTTTCTGTTTAAATGTATTTCTTGTAGACAGTGTATCACGGTGTATTGTTTTCTAATCCATTCAGCCATCTTTTTCCATTTTATGTGTGAATCCATTTCATTCATATTAACAATTATAATATTAAATTATAACCCTCATATTTTATAGACAAGAAAACTGACTGCCATAGAAATAATGTGACTTGTCCAAAGTCACTCAAAGTTCATAAATGACAGAGCTTATGAACCAAAATATAGGACTTTTTACACTGTATTCTATGTGTACCTCCTCAATTGAGAGACAAGGTACTATAGTGGATAAAGAACTTTCCCTAAGGACAAGAATATCAGGATTCAAATCCTGCCTCTTGTATATCTTGTACATATCTTGAATGTATGACTTTGGATAAGTCATCTAGCCTCCCAGTTCTGTAAGCAATCCTCTAAGACTAAAAAACAGCAACCTATATTGCTAGAGGAAATTTCTTTATGTGGAAATCACCTATATCAATGAAATCACAAGTATAATCCTGATCCTCATCGTTATATTATCCTCCCTGCCCAAATTTGTTTTCTTTAGATTCTCTCTCTCTCTCTCTCTCTCTCTCTCTCTCTCTCTCTCTCTCTCTCTCTCTCTCCCCCCCCCCGCCCCCTCTGTGTGTATATATAAATTTGTTTGTGGCTCTATTTTACCCCCAATGAATAAAGGGATAGGCACATGGAAGACAAAGCATAGTCGCTGTGATACTATATCACTGAGAAGCCAAGGCAACCTCTTGTCTTAAGGGTATTATAGTGCCCTTGTTTATAGGACCTTGACTATTAAGGTTTCACATCATGATAATACTATCAAGAAAATACAGAACAAGCAGGTGACTTTAAAAAAATACCACAAAACTTCATTTCAATTAATTAAACTATTTATTGAACATTTACTATGTGAAACATATTGTAGCAGTTGCAAGGAACATTCAATGGTTATTAAAGGGGAAAAGTGGCTCTAGTTTTATTCCAAATACAAAATCCTTCACTTTCAGAAACCAGTTAAGGTGATATTCATTGTATTACAGAGACAACACTAGTGACCCATGACCCACTACTAGCAATAACTGTTTTTCTCTTGCTAGTGATTGGTAGTAACAAATTATTCACATGGACTGTTACATTCTCTGTGGTCACTAAGGTATGATAACCCAGAATAAGATCTCAATCCAAGTGAAATGAAAAGTTCTTTACATATATTATTTCAGTCTCCTGAACACAATGAATTTCTTAAGACAATAAGAATAATAAGAATATATAAGACATTTAACAAACAGTGGTTCTAAGTTCTTCCCATCCCAGATCCAAACAAAATTAAGTTATTTTGCTTTAGTTTTCCAGGATAAGTAAAACAAAAATAGGTACTGAATACTAAAATATTTGGCTCTTTTAGAAAACATCTTTCCACTGCTTACAAAGTATCTTGGAATCTTGCTCAGTAGTTTCCACAATTAAACCAGCTGTTGGTCTTCAAAAGAGCGACAACTCTCTTGGTTTTGGGTTCAAATTTATACTGCCTTGTTCCACTGAAGAAATATAAGAAATCTAGAAATTGAAAGATATATTTAGTAGATAAATTTTGATTTTCCATCTGAACTACTTATTAACAAAGAGTAGAGAATGGCCACCTAATTCCAGTGTTGTCACTATTTATTTATGTAAACTTGGGCAAGCTATTTAACTTCTCTGGGCATCAGTTTTTTCATCTGTAAAATGAAGGAACTAGGCTGGGACATTTTTAAAGTTCCTTTTAGTTTTATCAGTATCATTCTATGAAAACCAAAAATGTTTGTTACTCAAACATTTCTGTCTTTTCTTTATCAAAGAATTGTTTTGCTATTAGCAACAACAAAATAGAAAAATCAATGCTTCCTAGTTTGGGAGTTTTGTTCTAAAAATGACTCCACTTACCATTGTCTCTGACAACAGCATCAACTTTGGTTCCAATTCCAGGAAAGTCATCTGTTATCAGTTTGGGATAACCTGCATCCATAGATCTCCTATATTCATCATATCTGACCAAGAAAAATATTAAGGGTATAAGTATAAGAAAATAAAACCAACCAAAGAAACCAGTGCAATTGCCTAGTTAAAACCATTATGTCATCCTCGCCAGCTAAATTTGCATATGTATCCACATTATAAAAAACATGTGTCTAAATATGTTATGTGCCAATTGAAAGTAGTTGACCTACATTTGGATTCATCAAATCCCTTCCAACTCTAATCCTGGTATGAATCTGTGAACTTAAGTCTCTGGGTATGTTCCACAGTATGATCTGCTTAAATGAAATGTCTTCAGGTACAAGGAACCTTTTTTTTTGCAGTGCCTCTAGGTAACTAATTGTATTCAGCTTCATCTGTCAAGATGCAGGATAGAATAAATGCAAAGAGACACTGGAGCCAAGAATCCTAGGTTCTTTTCCCTACTCTCTCTCTTACCCTTTCTATGAGCTTGAAAAAAAAAGTTATTCCATAGCTTTGGATGTGAATTTTTTTCAATTATAAAATAAGGAGGTTGGACTATATCATCTCTAAAATGCCTACCAGCTTAAATTACTCTATGATTCTTCTGCAAGTCTTGATCTATCAATCAATAATCATTTATTGTACTGCTTCTTCTTATGCCTGGAATGTTTACACCTCTGTTGAATTCCTATAATGCCTTAAAATGCCCAATTCAAACATTGCCTTTTACAGGAAGCCTCATTCATCCCAGGAAAGAATGAACTTTCCCCTCAAATCTCACAAGGCACTTCATTTTATACTTCTCTTCTACTGTTAACCTGTAATACTTTGTAATAAATTATTTCTATTAGTGAGCTACAGTATCAAATTTAATCTTTTGACTTTTTATTTACCCCAGTCCATAGGACAGTGCACCTAATATTTATTGAATGAATAAATGAGTAAATTTGTAAATCTTAAATTGGTAAGGATAGATTAAATAGACATCTCTCTATCAAACTCTATCAGACTGAGTCAACTCCTTAAGATTTCCAAATGTGGATTCTTACCTCCAGTACTTGTCCCCTACAAAGAAATATGTTTTTCCATTGTATATATCAGAAGAAGAAGCATCAATTTTCTTCACAGTTGCAGGAAAACCAAAAGTGCTGTAGATGTCCTTGGGGTAACCAGGCAACACATTCTGCCCCCGGGCCACCCAATACTTGGTACCTATAAACCAAAATTCTTTTATAAGAAGATTTTCCCTAGAATTAAGTTAATAAGAACAGGCTCAGTCCCCAAAACATCACTTCTCCTGTCAACATGCTAATAACCAAAGTTCACGAACTTTATCAGTTATACATTTATAGCAACATTCCTGTGGAAATAATTGTCCCTATGTAGCATTGTTTGCCTAGGAACATGATTTTATCTAATTTATAATATTAGATGTGATTTGGCTATCATTTCTCACTTTTCACCTCCCAAGACTAAACATAATTTGACTTATTCTGAGGTCAACTTCACAAAAGGTATGTACATTAGAGAATCTCAGAATCCTAGTGTCTAAAGTATAAAATACTTAAGAGGGTATCTAATTTAATGAATATCTGGAAATAATGGCCAATGTATATGTGTTATGATAGTTGATCTTATATTGCAAAGTCAGAATATCACTATTGATGGCTCATATGTTATAAAATACAAAAGCTTTCATTCTTTTTACCAAAGTTCAGTTAAAATGGCAATTAAAAATAATGTAAAATCCAGTATGTATACAAATACACTCACACACATACACACAATAGGCCAATAGACTAGTTTTATAATCTCTTTCTTATCTAAACTGAATTATTTAATGCTCTTAACGTTGCAACTATAAGATAGAATCAAACATCTTATATTCTTCTACATATACCAAACATCTGATTATCTACTGGTAGCCAGATAGTTGGCATCCCCACAGCCTGGGACCAGGCATATGACTGTGGTTGAGTCAGAGAACGACAAATCATTGGTCCTATGCAATTTGCAACCATTTATTTTCTGGCTATGTGCTAATTACTGGGGTACTGGCAGCACAAGGGCTATCATTAAGCAATTAGATGATCTACATCTTTCTGTTCCATTCTCTGTTGATGTGACTCCAGTCTCTAGATTTTCTGTCTGAGTTCACTTCTGTGTTCTGGGATGTTTTTCAATAAGGGGGATAGCATACAAATCTGTGTTGCACAATTCCAGTGACAAAAACAAAGAAGTCACACATTCCACTATTGAATAAAAATGAATCACAAACACTTCATGCCATTTTGACTGGAAAATTCAGAATGATTCTAGTGAACCTTTGGGGGAAGTCCCATGGATGAAAAAGAATAAAGCTACTCTCCTTCTTTGGCCCATTATTATAACACAGAAGGATTGAGTGGAAAATCTGAAGCATTACCTTTGAAGAACCTGACTATGTCCTTTTCTTCAACTTCATGAGCAGCTTCAATTCCACTTGGAAGACTTGGCCAGAACAGAGAAATTAAATTGACTTCCGTCTCTGGAAAATAAGGGTTTGTACGGAGGTAGAACCTGATTTGAGAGAAAGGTGAGAAAATTAAATTTAATTGTAAGCAGTCATAAACAGATGTCCAATTATCTCAGTCTTGGATATGACTTCACACTTGCATTATAATAGAGAAAGAGCTAGGCACAACTGAAAAACTACTAAACAAAAATATTATGTATTGAATGTTTCCAAGCTGTATAAAATTCACAGGTGCCAAAATGAGAAGCATTACTTAAATATGAAGAGATAGAAAGCTAAAACATTCTCCAGATTACAACAGCCACTTCTTTTTTACATACAACATACACTTTTTTAAAAAAGAATTATTGCCTGAGGACATGGGCAATGGCAAAATAGAAAGGGCATTAGATGGAGAATCAAAATATCTGGATTTTAGTCCTGAGTCTACTACAAACTTTCTATGTGACCTTAGGACTTTCAAATCAAGTCTCAGAACCGATACTTTTCCATTTACTTTGACTAAGAATTTTACTAAGAACCAAGATGCCAAAGGAAAGGTTGCAAATGTTTTTTTTTAACCTGTCTTTGAAGAACATTTTTTCTCCCCGGACTGTGGTGACAGCATCAAAGGTTAATTTTGTATCACAGGCTTGTGGTGTTGTTGTTCCTGTTGGCTGGACAGGGTTATTGGTAGGTCCTAAAAGACAATAGGAAAATTAATATTACCTAGGACCATTGCATAACATAAACACACAGAGAGAATGGAAGGCATGTTTTTTGAAATATGAGGCAACTGATTAGTTTATAGGAAACCTTTATAAAAGTTAATATAAGTTGTTTGTGTGTGTGTATATGTGTGTGTATGTGAGTGTGTGTGTGAGAGAGACAGAGAGAAAGAGAGAGAGATAGAGACAGAGATTCAGAGACAGAGAGACCAAGAGACACAGAGAGACACACATACACAGAGAGACAGACACACACACACAGAGAAGAGACAGAGAGAAAGATAGAGATGAGAGAAAGAAGAGACAGAGACACACACATGCAGAGACAGAGAGAGAGAAGAGACAGAGAGAGATAGAAAGACAGAGATGAGAGAGAGAAGAGAGAGAGAGAGAGAGAGAGAGAGAGAGAGATATGAATATTTTTCTACTTACCATAGATGGATTGAATGGCATCAATATCATCCTGAGAAAGTTGGATATCATTGGGGTCAGCAAAAGCATAGCTGGGGAACATCAAGGCACCAATGTCAGTAGAATGAGAAAGACCCAGAGAATGGCCAAACTCATGAGCAGCAACACGGTATAAGTTGTAATCTAAAACAAAACAAAGCAAAACAAAAACCAAAAAAACCCAAACATATTTGTGAGACACTGAAATGTGTTCTACTTCAAAGGCATCCTCTCAGGACACTAAGCTCCACCTCCCTACACAAGAATGAGAAGAAACATACAACACTTTGAGGCTTAATAATGCTGATATTTGTATAATTTTTAAAAATTTCAAAGCATTTCATAGGAGTCTCACAAAAACCCTGTAATATGGACACTTCAAGCTCCATTTTATATGTGGGAAGGGTTAGGTAAAGTGATATGTTCTTTTTTTTATAGTTGGGAAGCATAAGAATTCTTTTGAACTCAAGCGTAGTATTTTATATAATATGGCAAGTTGCTTCTGAGACATGGTTAGAAACTTTTCAAAGTTTATAGGGATGTATTAACATTGCAGAAAGGGATAAGAGTTCCCTGAAGGAATGATATGTTATCCTCACAGTATCAGTTCTATTACAGAGTAGCACATTAATGTGACTTGCAGAGCAACCTATTTGCCTGTCCTCCCTACTATGGATCAGTCAGTGCTATTATTGCTTTAGATGGACAGCATTACTTCCCTGATAAATAAAAGGTATTTCAACAAATTGTGATTCTTAAAATGTTTTTTAAAATGCTGAATTGAGGAGGCATCATCAAAGAAAGGATTCTTGAAGGAAGAGACAAAGATGACTGAGATTTTAAGCTTTACTCATTAGGGAGATAGTGATGCCACTGAGAAAGCAAAGTCTAGAGGAGGAACCGGAAGGTTGTGGACTGAGCAGTGAAGAAATAAAATATGCAATCAAAGAACCTGGCTCCAGACCCAACTTTCTATTGATGATTGTTGTCTTTTTTCTCTGAATTTGTCTCCTCTTCTTTAAAAGAAGGTGTATAAATTCTAAATTACAGAACTTAAAGTTGAAAGGGACTTTAGAGAGTAGATTATGATAAATATTTTAGAAATGATACTTGTAGCCCTCTAGATGATATCATAATAAAGACCAAATAAAGTAATTTCTATAAAACACATTGTGAATTATAGTTTATTACATAGATGTCAGTTATTTGTTTTGTTTGATTTTCTTACCATACCTAAGGTTTATGTTGTGAGGACTAAATGAGACAGTATTTGTAAAGCACTTAGCACAGTGCTTGACAAATAGTAGACATTTAATAACTATTTATTCCCTTCCTTTATCATTATTATTACTACTATTATTCATAGAAACAATATAGTGCCCATGTTTAATCACTCATAGAGTTATAAAATCTCATTGAAAAATATCTATTTTAGCATATTCTTTCCATGTAATAAACATATTTTTATCTCTATTTTATTTTTTCTTAATAGCATTTTAGTTTTACAAATACGTGTAAAGGTAGTTTTCAATATTCAATTTTTTAAAATTTGTGTTCCATTTTTTCCTCATTCCCTCTTCTATCTTCTCCCTCACCAAAACAGCAATTGTGATTTACATTAAATATGTGCAGTCCTTTTAACTATATTTCCATATTTGTCATGTTGTGTAAGCAAAATCAGACCAAAAGGGGGAAAAGACATGAGAAATAAAAACAAGCAAACAAAAAAAATGAGCTTTGAGCCATATTCAGTCTCCATAGTTCTTTCTGTAGATGTTTCAATCAACTAATATTGCAACAAGCTATGGGGAAAGGAAAGGAGGCAGATTTATCTAACTTACTTCTATAGTCTGTTGTCCAATTTTCATCTTCATCAAAATGAGCATCCCCTCCAATACCTAAGCCTGGTTGGAAGGCATGAGCAAGAATTCCATTGGGACCATCAAAAGGAGAATTATCATAATGATCTGAAAGAAAAAAATTAATTCAAATCTTCCTCATTTCTCAGAGTTAGAGAAAAACCAAACATAACTAAACTAAAAGACCAGCTGATTACCTCCATAGTAAAAAGAAATCTTTATATCTGCTTCACCCTTAGAAATCTTAGTGAATGTCAAGGGAGATACATCACTCCAGACTTTAAATGCTTTCCTGATAGAATCGTCCACATCTTCCTTTGTTAAATCTGGTGTGTAGTTTTCAATGCTTAAAATGAAAAAGAAATGAACTTAGATATGTATATAAGCTCCATGGAAGCTATTTTATACTTATAATTCCTTTTTAAACCCATTCTCATTCTGTTGTTTCAGAATCCCTACCTGTAAGTAAGATTGTTTCTTTCCCACTTAGGATTTCCTTCAGTGATGACAAATGGAAATACATCAGGGACCCCACATCTTGGCTCTTTCATTGTCTTTAGAGTTTCTTCATCTGGCTTCCCAGTGACTTCCAACCCAAAGAATTTCTGCATTTCCTTGAGCTTCTCAACAAATGGGCTAATGGGTTTCTGCTTTGGAATTTTCACTCCATCACGGTCATCAGGTTTTAGGTTATAAAATTTCTGAAGATAATTCTAAAGAAAGATAAAAATATATTTAAATATAAGACATTTCCTAGATTTTTCCTTAAAGAAATCCCAGTACTTTGGTTGAGTGAAATGATATTTATGCCAGGAATGGGGGGTTACAGAGGGGGAATAATATTTTTATTTTTCTGTGAACTTAGATTTTCTGATTCTGATCATGAGTTCTTCAAGTATGATCTCAGTTCCCCTGTTTTGTGGGTATACACATAGCATTTCATTAAGAAAATTACCCTAATTTTTATATTTGTTCTAAAGTCAGAAATGCATCTCCTTGAAACAGATCTCAGATTGTTTAATTCTTCTCAGAAGAATTAGCAAAGCAGAAGGATAATCTGCTTTGTTATTTCTGGCAGAGAAAACCTTTCTTGAATGAAATACACCATTGACAAAGTCCAATACACTATTTATTTCAAATCACTATTCTCCCCCCAACCCCGCTGAAAGTTTTCATTTCTTATAATGAAAAGCCAAAATTTACCTGGACAATTTGTAGGTCTTGCTTTGAGGTTTTCAAACCTGCAGGAAAGCCATGGGAGCCTGTGAGGCAGAGGATGAGCAGAGGGAGAAGGATTTTCATTCTTGCCCTTCTCTATGGCTCAGTCTGTGCAGCAGCTCTTTACCTGCCTCCTGATACACTCTCACTCTTCAAGAAGACTGTTCATTATATAGTATTTGGGGAGCCAAAAAAAAAAAAAAACTAGTAAGCCTCTGACTCATATTTTATAACATCCTCTGGATCAGCAGTTTATCGAAGAGTGACACAAACCCAAAGCAGGTTAAATGGTCAATCTTCATGATGCAATCTTATGATTAATACAAAACAGGATGTCTGTTAAAGAGACAAATACATACAAAATTACTTTCTTGTGTTCCTTTGTGATATTTTAATAAAAGTGCCACATTTGTGCATGTTGTAATTTATGTAAAACTTTCTTTTTGTTTACACTGAACTTTGTTACTTTGGTAGATAGCATCAAGTTGTGACTTTGACCTCTGTAGGTATTTCTATACAGTTTCTCCCTAGGTGAGAAGAAACAATCACTGCCAAATTACATAGATAGACAAGGTGGCCAAAGTGCAGCTGTCTAGGTATTGAAGATCACAGTGTGCTCATTTGGCCTTAAACATTTACTGGAATTATGACCCTGGATAAGTTATTTGATTCTTTTTGCCTCAGTTCTTTCGTCTGTAAAATGAGCTGACGAAGGAACTGGCAACCACTGTAGTATTTTTGTCAAGAAAATCCTGAATGGGGCCATGAAAAGTGGAACATGATTGAACAACATGCTTCTTCTAGATGTCACCAACCATTTCTTCAATGATGTCTAGAATTTTCCAGGAATTGAAGTCAAACTCATAAGCAGTTTTGGTTCCCTTCCCTTTTTTGAAAATTAGAGCATTTGCTTTCCTTCAATCTTGTGGTATCTCTTCTATTTTCTTTAATTTTTCAAATATGACATGCAGATGCTCAATTATGAAATTTTCTAGTTCTTTCAAAATAAGAGTAGAGAATCATCTGGGTGAAGAGACTTGAATTCATTAAGGGCAGCTAAATGTTCTTTTTCAGTATCCTTACTTATCTTTAGATTTCTGGTTATTTAAAAGAGTAATCCCTTTGAAACCTGAAAACAAGTTATCATCCTTTGGGGAATCATTCACGCAACTCATACTACAACTGGCTAAATGGAGCTTTAGAGAGATGATTCTCACTATTCCCAAGGCTCTAAGAATAACTCTGTGGGTGGCTATCCACCAAACACTAGCTCACAAATCCTTGCCAATGGGCTCTTTTTTCTTTAACAGTCAGCAGCAAATTAAATTAGATTTTTAGCATATGGACTAACCCAAAGACACAGGAAGATTAGATATCACAAAGAATTTATCCATTGCCATTGCATTATTTCCTACAGATTCTTCCAGAAACTAGGAGGAGGAAAGGTCATGCAGTAGACTCACTGGTCAAGTCAATGGGCCAATCTATTCTTGGACCAATCAGTTGGAGTCTTATGGTACTCTGTTCATCTAGTGTACTACAAAAGCTTTTTTTTTTTGTTAGCTAAACCAGGATCCTTCTGATTTCCTTTTAATTTTATTATGTCACTTAAAAAAAAAATTGGTTAACTGAAACCTGTTTCCAGGGTGAGGAATATCTGGAGTCTTTTCCTTTAATCATTTAATCTCTTTCCTTTAAGTTCCATACATTTTTTTATTTTTGATGGATTGATGGAATCCTCACTTGGTATAAGTCTTACAATTAAATCAAATTTGATATGGAAAACAAAAGGCTTGTTCAATAATCAAACCAGGTGATTTTTTACCTGTCACTTATTCCTTTGGGCACTCAAGAAACATAGTCAAATAGAAAGAGTTCTAGCTCTGAAGTCAGTGGACATGGGTTTGAATTTTATCTTTGATATTTAATATATGACCTTGAGTTGTCATTTAACTTTATTCAGTCTCAGGTTTGTCACCAGTAAAATGAAGATCTTGGATTGGATGACTTTTAAAGTCATCTCCAGCTCTAAATCTTTTATACTAACACATGCAAACTACTGTTCTGAAACACATTACATGTATGCACATGTACATATATGTATGTGAAGTGTATATGTATGTATGTATGTATGTATATGTATGTGAAGTGTGCATATATATATTTTGCAGTTGCCTGGAAATACTGAAATATTCTTTATATCCAGCAGATGTCAGTCTTGTTGTCTCTGCCAATGACTGTTACTTTGGGGAGCCAGTTATCAGCAGAATGAGATGGGAAGTTTGGGTAGAAAAAACACCACTATTAAAGTTGTATAATAAAAGCAATTAGGATGGGAGCTGGCTGGTTATAGTCATGACTAGGAATTTCACTAGCAATAATAAATAATTGCTGGATTCAGTGGGGAGTACAAGCCCTAGGAAAGTAGGAATGGAGGTGAGATAGGGGTTTTGTGCCAGTCAACCATAATTTCTCTGTCCTGTATTTTGTTTTATGTATCACTTAATGGCTAGGGGGAAAAAGAGTTTTGGAAAACAACCTCCCTAGTAAGATAAGATAAAAAAGAGAATTATATCCACATTTAGACCAAGAGATTTAGTTTCCCAGATCAACTTATCTGAAAAGCTAAAGTGAGGCTATTGTCAACAATACAAAGAGAAGAAGCAGCATCCAACCCTCCAACAGATATCTGGTAAAGCCATCTTAAAGAGAGTGGAAACCTTCAATAATGGTTCCTGGGGTCCAACACTGAATGCTGCCCCACTTCTTGTTGTGTATATATAATTCATTACTAAGCTACCACATCAATATCCCCCTTTAGGAGAAATATTCACAGCATAAAGTGGTTATCTTTATAGGCTAGGTGAAGTATTATGTTAAAGAGAATGACATGAAAAGAATCAGGACACCTACCTGGGTAAGAAGCAGAATACAGAGAAGGAAAGCAGTGACCACATTTCAATCCAGATCAAAAACATTGGAAGCACTTAAAACTTCCAAATCCCAGAACTAACTCTGAAGACACCATTGTGGAAAAACTGGAAGCCTGAGATAATATCCCTTCACCCAATCACTCCTAATCCCTAATGCAGGAATAGAATCCTGCAATAATCAAATCAAGAAATATGGTGGGAAAATGAGCCAAAAAAAGAAGTTGGCAATAAAAAGCTACTTGGGTGACTGAGAAGATTAAGATACAAAACTGTAAGAGTACAATGAAGTCAAACAGCTATAAATTCTAAAAGAAAAATGTAAAATGGACACAAGCCCAACATGAATTCCTGAGAATTTTAAAAAATTAAATCAAAGAGTGGTACAGAACAATGAGGCAAAGAATAAAAGCAAAAGAAGAAAAATGTAAAAGAAAAATTATTAACCACTTAGTAAAATAGGCACAAAAATATTAATGAAAATAATTCCTTAAAAAACCAGAATTGGCCAAATGAAAAAAAGAGGTACCAAAGTTCACTAAAGAAAATAATTCCTTAAAACTTATAACTGGGCAAATTGAAGCTAAGGATTCTGAGATATCAAGAAACACTTTAAAAAAGTCAAAAGAATAAAAGAAATTGAAGAAAATGATTTCATAGGAAAAAATGACTTGGAAAATAGATCAAGGAAGGATAATTTAAGAATTATTTGATTTACCTGAAATTCATCATCAAAGAAAAAGCCTTGACATCATATTTCAAGAAATTATGAAGAAAAACTTTTATCCTTTTTTAATTGTAGTAAGTTTATTTTTAATACACATTGCTTTATGAATCATGTTGGGAGAGAAAAATTAAAACAAAGGGGAAAAAACCTGTGAAAGATAAAAAAATAGAAAAAAGAAGTGAACATAACATGTATTGATTTAAATTCAGTTTCCTTAGTTCTTTTTCTGCTTGCTAATGACATTTTCTGTCCAAAGTCCAGTGGAATTGCTTTGCATCACTGAACCACTGAGAAGATTTTCATAGTTGATCATCACAATACTTGTTTTTGTGTATTGCTCAGATATCCATGAAGCAGAGGACAAAATGAAATTTGAAAGAATACACCAATGCCCATCTGAAAAAAATCCAAAAATGAAAAATCCTAGCAATAGTCAAATTCTGAAACTCCCAGATCAAAGGAAAAAATATTGCAATTAGCAAGAAAGAAACAAAAGTATAGTGGAAACAGTGTCAAGCTCATACAAGATCTAGCATCTATCACTTTAAAGGATCATAGGGCTTGGAATATGATATTCCAAAAGGCAAGACATCTAGGATTACAACCAAGAATAATCTACTCAGAAAAATTGAATATAATCTGATAAGGAGAAAAATAGATATTTAAATAACAGACTTGCAAGTATTCTTTATGAAAAGACCAGAGATGAATGGAAAATTTGATGTTTAAATACAAAATTCAAAAGAAGAATAAAAGATAAAAAGGAAAGAGAAATCATAAGAAAGTCAATAAGGTTAAGCTGTTTACCTTTAGGAAAATGATGCATGTTATCATCTAAGTAAGACAGACTGATTCTACATAATGGGAGTGGGTTAAATATGTTGGAATGATATTTTTTTTAAAAGGTGTAGGCAAGAAAGTGGGATCCCTTAGAGCAAGGGGAAAAGGAGCAGAAGAATCAGGAAAATTATCTCACAAAAAAGAGGTGCACAAGAAAGATCTTTTACGGTGAAGGAGAAAATAGTAGGGTGGAAATGTGTGCAAAGCTTTAACTTCACTCAAATTTCAATTGGCTCAAAGAGAGAAAACATATGTAAATACTCATAAAAGGAATCTCTTATTTAATAGGCAAGTAGGAGAGAAGGGCATAAAAATGGAGAGTGAGAAAATGTATAAGAGATAAAAGAAAAAAGTAGTTAGAAGCAAAAGAGACTTTAACACAGAATAAAAGGAGAGAAAAAATATTAACAGAAGAAAGAAGGATAGAAGAAAATAGACAATTTGTAATCACATCTGTTAATGTGGAATGAAATTACCCATAAAATGGAAATGGATAACAGAATAGATTAGAAATGAGAATCCAACAATATGTTGTTTATAAGAAACACACTTAAAGGAGATAGACACACGTAGAATTAAAATAAGGGACTGGAGCAGAATCTATTATGCTTCAGATGAAATTAAAAAGGGAAGGGTAGCAATAAAAATCTCAGGAAAAATAGATCCAATTAATAGGGTTGATCCAGGAAATTACAACTTGCTGAGAAGAACCATTGATAATGAAGTAATAACATTATTAAACAAATTTGCACTAAGTAGCAACATCAATGAATTACAGAAGTTAATAGACAGTAAAATTATACTTATGGGGAATCTCCATTTTTCCCTCTGAGAGCTAGATTAGTATAACCATAGAATAAATAAGTAAGAAGCCTTGCAGGTAAATAGAATCTTAGAAATTTTATATTTGATAGACTTTGAAGAAAACTGAAAAGTAATAGAAAAGAGGATGCATTTTTCTCATCTCTATATGGCACCTTCACAAAAATTGACTGTGTAAGTATAAAAACCCTGCATTCAAACATAGAAAAGTAGGTGTATAAGATGCATTCTTTTCAGATCATTATTTAATAAGAATTATAATTAATAAAGGACCATGGAAATATAGATTAAAAATTAATTAGAAATGAATTAGGTTATTTACCTAATCCTAAGGAATGAATGGGCCAAAGAACAAATTATGAGAACAATTGATTTCATTAAAGCGAATAACAACAATGAAGCAACATTCTGAAATTTGTGGGATGAAGCCAAAGAGTACATTAGGAAAATTGATATGAGAGGAAGAGCAGATTAATAAATTAGACATGCAGCTTAAAAAAAAAACCCTAGAAAAAAGAATAAATTGCAAATTATCAACTAAATATCATCCTGAAAACCAAAGGAGAGATTAATAAAATAGAAGGATTTTGCACAAACAAAACTACAACAGCAAAAATTGAAAAGAAAATATAAAACTATGAAAAACCTTTAGAGCAAGTTTCATGGATAAGGGCCTCATTTCTCAAATAAAGAAGAATCTGACCCTAATTTACAAAAATAAGATCCATTCTCCAGTTGGTAAATAGTTATAGAATATGAACAGAAAATGAAATCAAAACTATTAATAGTCACAAGAAAAACTGTTCTATATCACTACTGATTAATTTATATTAAAACAACTCTAAAACACCACCTCACACCTAAAAGATTAGCTAACATGACTCAAAATAAAGACAAATGCTGCTGAGAATGTGGAAAAATCAGAACACTAATTCCCTAGTGGTGGAATTATAAACTATTTGAAACATTCTGGATAACAATTTGGAGCTACCCCCAAAAGGTGCAAATCCTTTGACCCAGCAATACCACGTTTTTATCTGTATCCCAAAATGATTAAAGAAAGGGAAAAGGATCAATTTATATAAGTATATTTATAGTAGCTCTTTTTGAAGGTGGTAAAGAATTGGAAATCAAGGAAATACCCAACACTTGGGAGATGGCTGAACAAGTTTAGATAAATAATTAGATTGAAATGCTATTGTGCTATAAGAAATGATAAGTAACATAGTTTCAATAAATACTTAGAAACATTTATATGACCTGATGCAAAGCAAAATGAGCAAAACCAAGATAATATTTATTGTATACAGTAATAGGAATATTGTAAGGATGATCAACTATGAAAGATTTAGCTATTCTGATCAAAATAAATGCTTTTTGGAGAACCAAGAAAATGAACCAAGACATTCTAATGCTCCAAGACAATTCTAAAAGACTCAGAGTGAAAGATGTTCTTTATTTTGAGAGAGAACTGATGAACTCTGAATTCAGAGTGAAGCATACCTTTTTTTTCACTTTTTAGTTTCTCTTATTTTATTTTGTTTACATTTTCTTTCACAACATGAGTAACTTAGAACAATAAAATTTTAAAACCCAGAAAACAACTTAACCTAATATTTACATTCACATAAAATGAATTTTTTTATGTTAGCCATTGCAATGATCAGGTAAGTCCCTACTATACCCCAAAACTACAGGGAAATTGTGAGAAGAGAGATGGCATATCGGAAAAAACAATTTGACTATGAAAAGAACATAGATTACCACTATGACTACCTGGGCTTGGCATGAAATTTGTTGCTTAGAATGATTTTATATCTTACTCCTTTGAAGGTGAAGATCACAATCTTTTGGAGCTGGAAGTTATTTTTGCATTTGTCTAAATTATCTCATTTTTATAGTGGATTAAACTGAGGCCCAGAGCAATGAGGCAGCCTGCTTAGGACAAGTGGCCAAGTTAACATGATTGGAAGCACTGAATCCAGTATCCTATCTATTACACCATATTTACCTGTAGGATCCATACTTATAATAAAACAACCATCCTTTTATGGAACTCATGGTCTGCCTACCTGTATCTGGCTCCTGCTTCAACTATCAAGAGAAAACTGATGTCATTCCCTTGCAAGAAACCCATTCTTTCACTCATGACAATGTGAATACCTTGAAGGGCTCTTTTCCTTTATAGAATTGGTGGGGATAAGATTGTGTGTTATCTAGTAACATAAATTGCAAAATGTATGGGTAACTTCAATTTTGAGATTCTTCTGAAGTAATAATAATAATAATAATAAATGTATCTAAAGTACCAAAGTGGAATTTAAAAATGTGGCCCAAATTCTATTAACATCTTGAATTAAAAACAGTTTCCTCAAAGTTTAAAACAAATAGAAAATCTATGGTTTTGTCAGTCAGGTCATTTTTTTTCCTGTGTGCTCATTATATTCCTTATAATGATTTGGAGATTCATGTAAGGCATTAGACATTCATATTCCATGATCACTCTTAGAAGAGAACATTCATCTTTTTTGAAATGGACAGGCATTCTGGCTTTAACTTCAATTAATTTTTATGTATTTAAGGATATTGTAAATCTGAGTTTCAGTTTATCCTCTCATATCTTTTCATTTGAATTATGTTTGATCCTTTTAATTTTGTAATATTCATTTTGTTTTTTTGGTGTGTAGTTGGTTTTTTCCATTTCTAGTGTTATAATTATTTCTGTATGTCATTTTCTTGACCATTTTTATTTTATTCTGCATCAATTCAGGTAGATATTTTGTCATCATTTCTAATAGCAAGGGAATATTTCATTACATTCATGTACTACAATTTGTTTGCCAGAATTGATGAGGATCTACTTTGTTTTCAGTTTTTTATCATCACAAAAGTGTTATAAATATATAAATATTCTCTTCTTATTGATGACTCTTTTGGGATATTAACCCAGTAATAGAATTTTTGGTTTAAAGGGTAAGGATATTTTAGTCACTTTATTCACATAATTCTAAAGTACTTTCCAGAATGTTCATAGCACTTTAGAGATCTACCAACATTGTATTAATGTGTCTACCATTTTATACCCATCTAACAATGACTATGTCATTTTTGGACATCTTTGCTAATTTGTGGATATGAGGTGAAAATTTGTAATTGTTTTTATTTGAATTTCTCTTATTATTAGTGATTTAGACATTCTTTGGATATGAATATCAATACTTTGGAGTTCTTTTGAAAACTATTTGTTCATACCTTTTGACCATTCATCTTTTGGGAAATCACATAAACATATATATATATATATATATATATATATATATAATTATTTGTACAATATAGATTTTATACATCTTATATATATGTTACATATCTTAAATATCAAACACTTCTCAGAGAATTTTATGCAAAGTTTTTTTCCCCCATTCAACCACCTCCTTTTTTTAAATCTCAGGTGCATTAATTTCATTTGTACAGAAATTCTTCAGTTTCAAGTAATCAGAGTTGTTTATTTTATCTTTTCTAATTTCCCTTATTTTTTTTAGTTAAGAATATATTTATTTATTACTCTGAGAGAAATATGATCTGTTTCTCTTCTACTTTTGTTGTAGTACAATCTTTAGTATTAAAGCCACATAACCATTTCAAAGTTTTGTGGAACACAGTGTGATATGCTGGTTTGAGTCTAATTTCTGTAAGTCTGCTGTTCAACAGTTTTTTTCCAAATTAAGAGTTTTTCTTGAATAATTTATGTTTCCTTTTTATCAGACACTGAATTATTTGATTTCTATTGTTTCTGATTCTTCTCCTGACCATTCTGTTCCATTGATCTTTTTTTTAACCAGACAATTGTTGCTATACAATATAATTTGAGATCTGGAAGTGGTCTTCTCCCTTTATCCCTATTTCCTTTTATTATTTCTCTTTATTCTTGTTATTCCAAATGAATTTAATTATTATGTTATCAAGTTCTATGAAGTATCCTCTTGGTTGTTTGATTGGCATAGCAGTATGAGTACCAAATTTTTTTGTAACAAAGCTAACTTTGCTAACTTTTTGAAAAAATTATTATGATGGCACAGATCATCCATGATGACTGAATATAAGTTACTGAATAATTTGGTAAGTTACTGAATAAGTTGGGGTTTTTCAATTTTTTAAAGCAGAAATTTGTAATTGTATTTATATACATCTTTTGTTTACTTTGGTAAGTTAATTCCCAATTTTCAGATAGTTTATGTATAGTGTAGTTATTTAGAATCTGATCTCTTCCTATTATTGCTTCTCAAATTTTGCTATTATAAAGAAATACTATTGTTTTTGAGGATTAATTTTCTGCCTTCAACATTGTTGAAGTTATCAGTGCTCTCATTTTGTATATTTGCTAATTTCCTAGGATTTTCTAAATATTCTATTGGGTCATTAACAAACAAGGAGAAGTTTATCTTTATTTCACATATTTTTGTTCCTTATTATTTTTTTTTTTTGGTTATATCTTATTGCCATTGCTAGCATTTTCAGAACTATATCAAATGATATCAGGGAGAGTAGACACTTGTATTACTTCCATATTTATTGAGAAAAGTTTCTAATGTTTCCTAATTACATATGATGACTATTTTTCACTGTACATAGATGCTTGTTATAACATTAAAAAAATTCTCTCTGCCTATATTTTGTAGAGTTTAGCATAAAAAAGAGCTGTACTTTGTTAAAGGTTTTTTCTGTATCTATTGAGTTTGGGAGGTTTTGAATTTTAATATAATTAATTATATTGATTGTTTTCTTAATGGTGAATCATCCTTGCATCCCTGAAATTGATTATAATGAATGATTTCTTGGGTAACATGTTGTAGTCTTTTTGATGAGATTTTGTTAAAAAATTTTGAGCCAGTATTACACAAATAATATCAGCCTATAGTTTTCCTTCTTTGTTTTATTTTTTCCTGATATAAATATTAGGAATATATTTGCTTCATAAAAGTATTTAAATAGATTACTTCCTTCCTCAATTTTTGAGAATAATTTGTAAAGTGTAGGTACTGCTTGTGCTTGCTAAACTATTCTTACATCTCAAATGTCCTTGTCAGTAGAAATGGTAAGTCATGTAGTGAATTGTTCTTGATAGAGCCAACAGTCAATGAGATGTATAGAGATATAAGAAGAGTCCAGAAAATCTGAAACAGTATCCAGTTCAGAACATTTATTTTTCTTCCTGAAGTATGTTTCTGTGGTTACACTGAGATGCAAATATTTCCCTTACACACCAAAGAGGCTATGTGGAAGATCTGCTCAGTCAGGCATGACTGGGAAACTATTGATTAGCTATTTCATTCCCTACTTCCTGCCAAAGAGGTACAACATCATCCCACAGACAACCCTGAGTAGCAGCTCTCAGTGATCTGCCTCATCCTGAAACTGGGTTGGAAAAAGCAATTCAGTGGTCTGTCTTTTGTTGTTTTTTTTATATCTATAAGAACTATAATCTAGTCTGTGAAAGAGTAGAAGTTAACAAGAGTTAGAATTTGGTCAGTATAAACTTGATCTTAGCTTTAGAAGGCAATGTGGTATAGTGGAAATAGTAGAAATTTTGGGCTCTATAAAACCTCTCATTTCTGACACTAACCAGCTATTTGACCTTTTATAAACTCCTTAACTTATCTGAGCACTAATTTCCTCATCTTTTAAATAGAGGTAAAGATTTATATCTTCACAGGGGTTCAAACAAGATAGTTGGGGGTTCAAACAAGATTTTGTATATAAAGTTTGTATAAATGTCAGCTATCATTTGCTAGTTATATTAAGAGATTTAAAAGCAAAATAAATAATGTGCATAATAGAGCAGAACATAGTTTCCTGCTTTTTCACTAGTTATTTATTTTCGCATGCAAATCACTTAGACTAAATTTGTATTTATGTGTTTAATAAAGCATTACTTTTATTCCAAATGTTATTTTAATGTTCATAGCTATTTCCTCTAGGGACCACAGCAATAGAACATCAAAAATTTCTGTTGACTGACTAACATTATAAATATTTCTTTTTCCTAATTCCTAATTAAGGGGTCCAAAAGACTTTGTGACCCATTAGTTAGTCATTCTGATGAGCTAACATTTATTGATATCAGCTGAGATCTTGGAAAAACCAGTTTAGAGCATGAGAAAAAAATCAAATAATATTAGTATTACAGACTTCACAGAGACAGAATAGCTGGGAAGAACTCCAGAAATCACCTAACTTAAACCAAACCAGAAAAGGTTCCCCATTACAACTTCTACAGGTGGTCATCTAGCCTGTCTTTAAAAGACCTTCAGCAACAAGGAACCCATTAATTTATTAATAAATAAATTTGTTGATCCCTCTCAGTCACTATATTAAACTGTAGAGATACAAATAGGAAAAAAAGAAGAAAATCCTGCCCTCAAGGAACTTGTATTTCTTTTCTTTTCTTTTTTCTGTTCAACAGTGCTATCTGAGAATAATAGTATTGATTTGATTGTTTTTCCCAGAATTAGAAGTAGAAAGAAGAGAATAGGGTGAAAAGAGTGTATGGAATGCATATATGTGTGGTAGTAAGGCATTAATTGTCCCAGCAATAGAAATATCGATGGGTTTTTGTCAGTAAAGTTATAATTAACCTCACCAATTAAAAGTTCTAGAGTTCAGAGTACAGTAGGAGTGCTGAATAGGAGGTGGCAGCCTGAGTACATGAACATGGCATGAAGATGTCCTGGGTGTAGCTCTTAAAGCAGTCTGTCTTACTTTTGGATAACATGAAGTGTTAGGAAATCCTTATTGCATTGAATCGAAATCTGCTTCTTGGGGTCAAGAAAAATAAGCCTGATCCCTCTTCCACAGAACGATAATATATACATTAAAGTTATCAAATGTGTCCTGAGGGTTTTCATTTCCAACAAATATATTTTACATCCTTTTTTAATGACATGGCCACAACTTTGAGAGCCCTGGCCTCTGCTATTCTCCCCATCCTGTTTATGTACTGTTACATGCTAATTGGTATCCTTCATAAAATGTAATGTCCATAACTAAGCACAAAATTTCTGATGTGATCTGAGAAGGGCAGGATAAATACTTCATTCATCCTGGCCACTCTGCTTCTCTGAATGCAGCCCAATTTACATGAATTTGTTTGATAGCTTTTGTGGACTGTGAACTCATTACTGTGGACTCATTGCTAGTTTATAGTCTACCAAGGGTAACAGATCTTTTTCATATAAATATTTAGCTATACTTTTCCCATCTTGTCCCTGTACAATTAATTTTTGGATATCAAATGTATGACTTCACATTTAATTAACCCTATTAAATATTATCTTAGTATATTTCAGTCCATCATTCTAGCCTATAAGACTCCAAATGTATAATCTATCCATCTCACCTTTCTATTAACCCCAGATTTGAGAAGTATGCTACCCTTGGCTCACTCAGATTATTAATAAAAATAACAAAGGAGGTCATGGATAAAGTGCCATGGAACACTTCCCTAGCGACCTCATTTTAGGTCAGCCCTTTTGGGTCTTACCCTTCAACAAAGTCAGTAAGAGTCCTTTTAGCTAACATCATAATGTAAGAAACTTTGCTAAGCAAAATTATTGAAATTCAGATATCCATGACCTTCTCTGGTATACTAATCTAGCAACTGTCAGAAAAAGAAATTAATTTGTATGTCCTATTCTCAATGAACTTGATCATCACTATCCTTTCTTTTTTATCTAATTTTTAATTTATGCAATTAAAAAGCATTTTAATAATATAGTATAAAAATATACATGAAACTATAAATCTATTATGTTCAATTTGCTATTCCATTTAAAAATATTCAAAAGTTATCATGTAAATTTCCTTTTTTTCTTTTTTTCTTGCCTTCCCTCCCAGAGATGGCTCTCATTAGATGCAAATTATATATATATGTATGTATGCATATATGTGTATATATTTATAGATGTAGTCAGTCATATACATCCTCAATACATCATATACATATGTCCAAAGACATTCTATACCTACTTCTACTTACTAATTCTTTCTCTGGATGCAGATAGCATCTTCCTTCATATATATTTTATAATTAATTTGAATATTTATATTAGTGAAAATAACTTATTTGCTCACTAGTTCTTAGAACAATATTGCTGCTATTATATACGGTTTTCTTGGTTCTGCTCATTTTGTTTTTCATTATTTCATAAAAGTGTTTCTATGTTTTTCTAAGATCATTGGACTCATTTCTTATAGCACAGTAGTATTCTATTATAATCATTTACCACAACTTGTTCATCACTATCCTTTCAAAATATTTATGAATCATGACCTTAATAAGATATTCTACAATTTTGCCAGTAACAGATGTCAAGCTGACAGTCTACATTTTGAACTCAGAGATCTTCTGGAATAATTTGCTTTGGGAACATGAGTGACATAAACAACCAGCACAAGTTGTTATCCTGTCTTTTTCAAAAATTTCCAGAGATTGTGTAACCTACTTCTACCCAAATAAGTCCACTCCACTTGTAAATATTTCTGCAAGAAAGATTTTCCTCATATTGAACTAAAATACACCCATTGTTCCCTGTTCTTTGCTTCCTCCTCTTTTGCATTGGTCCATTCCTTTTTCTGAATTAGTTCAGTTTATGTAGTTTCTACCAGCAGAGGGCTTCATTGTCAGACTGCTTTTGAACTCTTCCATAGCCAGAAGTCATACAAGAACAGCTCCTCTTCTCAACTTAATCACAAGGCTCTGAATAGATTCAGTCTCTCCTCCCTAATGACAAAATGAATAGAATTGCTACCAGTCTTGTTCCCAGAAGAGTGGAAAAAATGAATTGCAAGATCACAGAAAATATGAAGAAAATACAAAAATTAGTAAGATATAACCCTAGTCCCTACAAAGCTTGGTCTAGGAATTATGTGCATTGCAATTATATGTCATTGTACCCTCCTTGTAAGATATGTGTTATAACTAAAAATGACTATAACATTACACAATTAAAGTAAAGGGTTGTGAACAAGAAGTACCTAGTGGAGAATGGGATGATGAGCAAATAAATCATATGAAAGGAGGTGTATAGATTTATTCTGCTTGGCTGAGAGGGCAGGACTAGGAAAAATGAGTACAAGTTTCAAAGACTCAAATTTAACTTTGATGTGACAAAAATAATATATATATATATATATATATATATATATATGAGAGAGAAAGAGAGAGAGAGAGAGAGAGAGAGAGATTGAAAGAAAGAGAGAGGTGGGAAGCTTCTTCAGCCACTGACCTGAGCAAGAGAGCTCTACAGAAAGGAACTTATTAAGAGAATTAGGGCAAAGAATCCAGGTAACAAAGCAGGCTATGAATTAGATTTTATAGTTGAAAATTCTATTTTAAAAAGCCTTGTGGAGTCTTAAAACCATGAAGAAAGGATAGAAAATCCAAAGGACTAGAACTGAGAAGGAACCTCCTAGTTTGGGGAAAAATTATTTCTGAGTTTTAATGGAAAGCTGAATTTGATACCAAGAATGATTTCCTGAAATTTGTTTTTTTCTATAGAAATAGCAGAATTTTAGAGTTGGAAGGTAAATTGTTGATAAGGAAATGCTATGCTAGTAAAGTGGCATATGTATCCAAAGTGACAAATTTAGTTAATAAAAGAACTGAGTTTTTCCCACTTTTCAGATAGTACCCTAAAACTCAACCTCAGATTTACTTTTTTAAAAAAATTGTTTTGGTTTTTTTTCTTTCTAATTCTCTTACATAGAGATAGAGCTGCTTGTCTAAAAAAAGACTAGTAAACAGCAGAATAGGTGTCTGGATTTCCTCTTAGTCAGTTTTTCCATTACAATATTGTATTTCCCTAATTATTCCTAGATATTTTTATTTATATAAATATTGGATGGTGTACATTCCATGTGTAGAAGTAAGGCTTGTCAAAGACTTTGCCCTTATTTGTAAAAGTCATGATTATTGGTTAGATGAGATTGTTGAAAGCCTGATTTCCATAGTTTTTCTTTCCTATATATTTACTGTTATGTGTATTAATTCTAAGTATGTGAACCTATGTACTTAGAGGAATATAGATATATTCAAATGCATGCAACTTTTATATTACTTCTCTGTGTATCCTTACTCCCTAAGGCACAAAAAATTCAGAGAAGAAAGGAGGACGGTATCTAAAATGGAGAAAGGAGCCAGAAACTCAAGGACAACCAAAGTCATGCTGTGACCTCTTACCCAAAGTGCAATGGAGTGCCCAATAAACATTTGGAGATTGGATATCCCAGAAGAATATTACATTTTTATAGAAAAGATCATTTTCCCAGTTTCACTCACTTATTTATTATAACAGTGGCTTTTATTATGCTATAATGATGATATAGAGACTGTGCATATTATTTGAAGTATTTAATTCCTATTTGCAATAAATTGATTCACTTTTCTGTGGTGTCCTGGTATAGGATAATCCAAGGACAGTAACATATGATGAGAAAATGGACTAGACAACTTTAATTAAAATAAACTCAAGATTGTACTTTCAAAAAACATTGAAAATCAAACATTTCAGTATGTGCAGTTTGGTTATTTTTGTTTCACTTTATTTTGTTTTGGATCAAAAGTGGAAGTCAATTTCTATTGACCTATTTCCTATAGACTGAATTTTTGGTCCTGACAAGAAAGAAACTGAAGTATTGATTAACCAAGGCCTTATGAGGTTAAAGCAATAATTTGACTTTGGATGAGATATGGAGAGCCAGTCTCAAGCTCACTATGTTCCCCTCTGCTCCTTATTGGGGGTTAGTCCATGGAGATCAGCACTTTCCCCCATATAATCCACTCCATTTCATTCCCATTTCTCCTCTGCAAGCACTAGGATGGGTTGTTGAGTAAGCCTACAATTGGGAGCCTTTTTGCTTTAAATTAATAGTAATCTATATATGTTACTTAAAATCGATAGTAAACCATGGTTATTTCATCCCTTAATGAAGCAAAAGACTCTTCTCTCAATGGAAGTTGGGGATGAAGAGTGAGTACTGATCTGGGAGGAATAGTGCATTTGTTTAAATTAATAATTGTCCAGAATATTTTTGATGAAATATACATCCATATGTGTTTAGCCATGGACCTTTTTTTATATGTTATACAGTTTCAGGTATGTCCAACTCTTTGATTATGATTCAGTCATATTGATTTCAGCTTTTGACTAGAATAAGTATGTGGGAAGTGCATAGCTAGTCTTGGTTCAGGCAGCCATATTGTCTGGAAATTCTCAAGCCCTTCTAAATATCAAATAATTGCAAAGTATGGAGAACAAGATAAGAAAACAGTCCTACAACTATATTGTGGAAGAATTTTGAGAAATTACTTATGGAATTCAGAATCCAGATAATAAATCTCATATCATTGTATTGCCTCATAATGGTGATTTAGTCTTTGTGGTTGATTAAAAAAGGAATTCTTTCACACTTGTACGTTTGAATTTCAATAATCTTTGTTTTGCTTCTTGTATTGATGGCTGTCACAATTTAAAGTAAAAAGTAGCAGGTTCTTATCAAAGTATGGAATACATATAAGGACCATTAATAAAGTGTTTGTCTTTAGCCTCTTTTGAACTTTTCAAAATATAAGCAATTGATCATCCTTAGAACTTTAAAATTTTTCTTTCCTATGTCTTTATGATGCAAAGATTTTACCTAAATCTGATTTTCTCAAAAGAATCCCTGAAAATCATGGATTCCATTAAAGACCTATTTTGCCCTGGTAAAGCTAAAGGTAAAAAATATCTTTAATCTTTGAAGCATCATTTTTCTTGGTTTTATTCCTTTTTTATATTTGTTTTAGAAAGCATCATGGTACAGGGGAAAGTCAAAAATTGAACTCAAAGAACCTGGTTAAAATCCAGACTTTGCTGGTTACTAATCATTGAGTTTGGATATATTATTTCATTAAATTTGAGTTTCATCATCTTAAAAATGAAGGATTGTGATTAAATGGCTTTTGAAATCCCTTCCAACCCTAAATCAACAATCCTATAACCATATTCTAATATATTCTTTTCTCTTTCCTATTACTTTTTTAATCCTGTATGGTCCTAATGAAATTTTCTGGTACATAATCTGTTCTCCCTAACTGTTTTCTGTATTTTATCTTTTGACATAAAAGTTTTAGACTTTGAGAATCACATTTTTGTAGTCACTAAATATGGGCAGATTTTTTTTTAACTTTGTCCTTGGGTTAAAAAATTCCTATAATTTTTATTTTATTTCTTAAAAAAATATTAGCCAAAGGACTTAAAAAAATTTTTTTTGTATCATTATGTTTTTCTGTGAGCCCATGTTTTCTTAGATCATGTCTCTTCATCTTATTTTTTTGGTAGTAGATATTTCACATCCTATTTTTTTGTGTTGACATTGCTCTGATATTTCTTATAATATTATTGAATTTTGTTTCTTCTATTCTTTTGGGGTGTCCACTACTTAGGAAGAATGTTCAGCTTATGTTGTAAGCTTATTCTTCTTCCAAATATTTTCTCAAGAGCCTCCATTTAATATCTTTTTAAAAAATGTTATTGAGGTCATTTGTTTTTACATTGCTTAAATTGTCCCTTGTATCTCTTCCCCCTTCTAGAGAGTATAATAAAGAATTTTTTTTATTAAAAAGAATAAGGGGAAGAGAAAAACTCAACCAAATTTGTCAGCAAATTGAAATAAATCAGACATCATGTACAGCATTCCACAACCAAATATTGCTCTTACCTCTGAAAAAGAGGATAAGTTGATATCTTCTTATGCCTCTTCTTTAGGGCCAACCTCATTTTTATAGTTTCACAAAATTAATTTTAAAATAATTTTGTGATTATTATTTCCATTTCCATTTTTGTAGTCATTGTACATTATTTTACATAAAGATTCCTACACGTACATATTGACTTTAAAAACCATTGTTGTTGTTCAGTTATATCTGACTTTTTATGATCCCCCTTGAGGTTTTCTTTCTAAGGAAAATAGAGTGCTCTATTATTTCCTTCCCAATTCATTTTTTAAAAAAGGAAAATAAAAATAAAAACAAAAATTGTTATTTGCCCGGCAGAACATCAGGAAAAATTCAAAATATATAATAGTAAATTTCCATTTGGGGGAAGAGGAGGGTAGAGTCAAAATGTTGGAGTAAAGGCAGGAACTCTCCCATTCTCTCCTCAAAACTGCTTCAAATTCCTTTGAATAATAACTCTAAACACATTTTAGAGTGTCAGAATGCCTAAAAAGACAAAGTAGAAGATTTTCCGGCCAAAAACAATTTAGAAGGTCAGCAGACAAGGTCTGGGGCAATGGGATAGGAGTACAGCATGCAGTTTTCCTGCAGTTTCCAGATCTCCTCAGCTCACAGACAGCAAAAGGACTTGGAAGATCAGAGGGTGTCAACAAGGTAAGAGTCCAATGTGCAATCCCAGTGCAGTACAGCCCTGGCTCCAGCACCAGAACAGCAGGACCTCTGAATCAGCAGTAGCATTGGTGGTTTCTAGATTTCTGAGCCCAGAGATACCAAAGACAATTTGGAAGACTGGCAGAAAAGGTTTGTCAGTAGGATGAGAGGGAATAGAATAATAATAATAGAATCCTATTACATTAGATGTCTAGAGCTTCCGTTACAGTATGGAGGGGACATACTAAAAGTTCCAGGGCAGAAAATGCTTGTGGTCTGGTCCCTAGAAGGAGCTCTGAAAGCAGCTACACAAAACTATTAAAGCTTGGCACA
This sequence comes from Sarcophilus harrisii, assembly GCF_902635505.1. Taxonomy (NCBI): domain Eukaryota; kingdom Metazoa; phylum Chordata; class Mammalia; order Dasyuromorphia; family Dasyuridae; genus Sarcophilus; species Sarcophilus harrisii. The sequence continues at coordinate 477,206,215 of NC_045428.1, forward strand.
TGGCACCCTCTATGATGGATACAAAGCCCTTTTTTAAACAAAAAGTTAAAAGCCAAGTAATAGGCTAGAACAATGAGCAGATGACAGAAAAATTTTCTGACCATAGAAAGTTACTATGAAGATAAGGAAGATCAAAACACAAACTCAGAAGAAGATAAAAAATTCAAAACTCCTACATCCAAACCCTCCAAGAAACATAAGAATTGGTGTCAGGCTATGGAAGAGTTCAAAAGGGATTTTGAAAATCAAGTAAGAGAGATAAAGGAAAAAATAGGAAAAGAATTCAGAGTGATGCAAAAAGAAATATAAAAAGCTAATGAAGAGAAGAATGCTTAAAAAGCAAAGTTGGCTAAATGAGAAAGGAGGAAAATAATTCCTTATAAATTGAAATTGAACAAATAAAAGCAGGGACTTTATGAAAAATCAAGACATAAAACAAAACCAAAAAATGAAAAAAACAGGAAAAAAATTTCATTGAAAATATCTCATTGGAAAAACAACTGACCTGGAAAATAAATCCGGATGAGATAGTTTAAAAATTATTGGCCTATCTGAAAGTCATGCTCAAAAACAAAAACAAAAAGTTCGGACATCATCTTTCAAGACATTATCAAGGGAGACCATCTTAATATTCTAGAACCAAAGGGTAAAATAGAAATTGAATGAATCCACTATCACCTCCTGAAAGAGATCCCAAAATGAGCCCCTCAAAAATATTATAGCCAAATTCCAAAACTCTCAGGTCAAGGAGAAAATATTGCAAACATCCAGAAAGAAACAATTCAAGTGTAATGGAGCCAGAATCAGGATAACACAAGATTTAGCTGCTTTTATATTAAAGACTAGGGAACATGGAACATGGTATTCTAGGAAGCAATGGAGCTAGGATTACAAGCAAGAATTGCCTACTTAGCAAACTGAGTATAATTCTTCAAGGGAAAAGATGGATAGTTAGTGAAATAGAGAATTTTCATGCATTTGTGGTAAAAAGACCAGAGCTAAATAGAAATTTTTATTTTGATATATAGGACTCAGGAGAATCATAAGGAAGTAATTAGGAAAATTATATAATAAGGGACTTAATAAGGTTTATCTGTTTATATTCCTACATGGAAGGATGATACTTGTAACTCATTAGAACTTTCTCATTATTATGGCAGTTAGAGGAAGACTATATAGACAGAAGGCACAGATGTCAGTTGAATATGAAGGGATGATATCCAAAAAGATGAAATTAAGATATGAGAGAGAAATGTATTGGGGAAAGGGAAAGGAGATATGGTATGGTGTAAATTATCTGCTATAATATTCTTCTCTAAAATGTAATCTTCTCTGGGATCAGGTTTTTTGGGGACTTCTGGAGGCAGCCTTAGTTTCAGTTCAGTAATCACAAGTACAGCCAGGGATTAAAGTCCAAACCCTTTATTGTTTCTTTCAAAGTCTTATCTCCTTCACTTGGGGCTCAGCTAGTTTTCTGGAGGCCTTCTGGATCTTGGTTTCAGTGTTCTCCACAGGACAGCTTGCCACCACTTCTCTGTCTTCCTTAGTTCTCCTTGACTGCCTTCTCTGGCTTCTGAATCTCCCCAAATCCAAAGTTTTGTACTTCAGCCTCCAACCAGCACAAAGGTGTAAGATGTAATGATTCTGTCTCAGCCTCTGAGAACTTCTAGTGTTCCTGTCCTTTCTTATATGTTTATATGTTCCACACTGAGTATACACCAATCATTATGTCATTATGAAATCATTATTTGTTGTAGGATTAAATCAATGCTAAACTAGATTTAACCATTGTCTCCTCAATTCCACTTACTTACCTTGTTTCAAGTTCTGACCCATAACAATCTGCCATACAAAGAGGCAAGAAAAAGCTTTTTCAATGGAAGGAAAGACAAAGAGGAGAGAGTGAGTGAATTTTACTTTTATGATAATTGACTCCAAGAAGTAATAAAATACACAATAGGGGAATAGAACTCTATCTTACCTTGCAGAAAAGTAGGAGGAGAATGGGATACAGGAAGGGGAGAGGGTGAATAAAAGAGAGGACATATTGGGGGGAGGGAGTGGTCAGTAGCAAAACACTTTTGAGGACAGTCAAGGTGAAAAGAGAGAAAAGATAGAATAAATGAGAGAATATAAAATTAGCAAATATAATTGTAAAAAAAATTGGAAGCAAATTTCTTTGATAAGGCCTAATTTCTCAAACATAGAAGGAAATGAGTATTTATTAAAAAAAAAATAAGAGCCATGCCCCATTTGATAAATGCTCAAAAGATATTATCTTTGTCCAAAGAGCTTTAAATTCATGCATATCCTTTGACCTAATAACAATACCAGTAAGTAGGCATGAATCCCAACAGAGATATTTTATTTTAATTTTTTTTAAGGAAAAGGCTATATATGTACAAAAATATCTATAACAGCTTTCTTCTCAAGGAATAAAAATGGAAATTAAGGGGATACCCATTAATTGAGGAATCACTGGATAAATTATGGTATGTGATTATGATTATGATGGAATATTATTATTCTATTGGAAATAATGAGCAGGATGCTCTCAGAAAAAAAAAAAAACCTTGGAAGTCCTCCTTGAGCTCAAACAAAAGTGAAACGTACTGTATTCAAAGTAATAGCAATGTTCTGGGATGATCAATTGTAAATAATTTTGTTATTCTTAACAGTAAAATGATCCATATCTATTCTGAGGGACTTATAATGAAAAATCCTATTCATACTCAGAGAAGGAACTGATTGTGTCTAAATATATATTGAAGTATTCTCTCTCTCTCTCTCCTTTAAAATTAAATATTTTGGCATCTATAACTCCAGAAGAGATTTTGAAAAAATTGAAAAGGCAAGCAGAAGCCTCCTAAAATAAACAAACAAAACCCAGAAATGAATGTTAACTTTTGTTGAGCTTTTTAAAAAATCCTAAAGAAGTAAATTTGTAAGGAGAACCTAGACAATACTTGGATTACAGTACTTTGAAGAAAAGCAGGTCTTTGAAAATACTTTTCATGGAATGTTGGAAAAGTCAAAATATCACACAACTTTTAAGGCAAAGTATACTGCAGTGAAATTCGAGTTAACTACTTTAACTACTCAAATGAAGTCATTATGGTCCAGTTCTTAAAATTTAGAACTGATTTGTTAATGCTATATATCTGTCCTAAAGCTTATTTGTAGATTGTTATTAAAATTTTATGGAATCATATACTTAAAGAGTTGAAGGAGATTTTAGAAATCACCTACTTTACCTATCTCATTTTACAGATGACTAACCATTTCAGAGAGGCCGAAAGCTTATCCAAGGTAACATGGGTAATCAGCATCACTGAGCCTAGAGTTCCCATCTCTTCACTCCAGTGACAGTGTCCTATATATACCACACTATTGCCTTACCTATTATTTACAAGTATTAATAAATGTAAATGAAGAGAAGCAACTTGACAGAGTGAGTAAAGCTTTAGACTTGAAGTCAAGGACAGTCACTTCCCTGACCTTCAGGAAAGCCTCTAAGGCTCTAAATTATAGATAGTTGATATGTGGACTAATGGACAAGTTCTTGACTTATTTCTGTAAAGAAAATGTGGAATTGTTGAATTGCATTGGTTAATAACACTTAAAATATATATTTTAAAAAGACTTCTCTCTATTTTTGGGGGATCTTTTCTCCATACCTACCCTTTTAATGGTAATGTTTTCTTGAATCACATTATTGAAATCAAGTTTTTCCCCCCAGTATTATTCAGTTATTTGCTTAAGTCTAAATTTGTTTTAGTTGGAGAAAGAATAAAACTGTGTTCTGTTATTATGTAATACACAGATACTTTTCCTACAGTTGCTAAAGTAGTTTATAATAAGCTTTTAACATTAGTTAGGAAGAGCCAGAATGATGATTTGGTATGTATAAGCAATATTCTTGCATTCTTGAGGAAACCCCAGTGCATAATATGTTCTTTATAACTCAATTGCAAAAGTAAATTCCATATTTGGAAAATGTTTATTTAAAATTTTATTTTGCCAAGGTTTATTTTATTTTCAGGTTAATAATCTAGTTTGTAATTTGTTTGTTGAAGCAGATACTGGCAGAATCATTAGGAGGTAATAAGACATATTAGCTGCATTTTGAAAGTGGATAGAGCCCGGGGATAGATCTGAGTTCAAATTCAGCTCAGACACTACTTGAATGACCCTGGGCAAATAACTTGGCCCTGCTTGCTTCAGTTCCTTTATCTGTAAAATGAGTTGGAGGAGGAAATGGCAAACCAAAAAAGGTTTCACAAAAAGTTAGACATGACTGTAAATGACTAAATAACAACAGCACACCACTGTTCCTCTAAATTTAATCAAAAAAGATTGTTTTAGGGAATCTGAAATGGCAAGATATGAATTAAAATGCATTTTAACTTTAGAATAAAATCTAGTTTTGAGACTAACTTCTGCAAACAAAATAAATAAATAAATTTAGAAGGATGTCATATCCGTGTGTGTGTGTGTGTGTGTGTGTGTGTGTGTGTGTGTGTGTGTGTAATTTCCCTATTTAACTCACTGTCAATGTGAGTAGGTTTTTGGAAGTACTAGCTCTCCTCCCCCATCCAATGCCTCTGTGTCAGTTCTTCTGAACACTTCATTTAATGCAATTATTATTTTTTATCTTTTCCTAAGCAATTTTACTTTTTAGAGTCAGCTAATACTCAGCTCTGCCCCAAAGGTAGCTCAGAGAACTACTAGATACATATGAATTTTTTTGCAAACATGAAGGATTTTTGTTAATTCTGATTAATTTCTTTGAAAACTTAGAGATATTTATGTGAATTTAGATTTGAACTTGAAATTAATTTCATTAGCCTTATGAGACTTACTCTTTTTACTGGTGATATTGTTATTTATTTTTTGTTTGTTTGCTTTTTTGTTTTTCATGTGTAAACATATTTATATAATTTTCTTATTGCACAAAAAAATCAGATCAAAAAGGAAAGAAAATGAGTAAGGAAACAAAATGCAAGTGAACAACATCAAATAGAGTGAGAATGTTATGTTAACATTCAGTTTCCACAGTCCTCTCTCTGGTGTACATGGCTCCGTTCATCACAACATCATTGGAGATGACATCAATCATCTCATCACTAGAAGGAGTCACATTCATCAGATTTGAGCATCATATAATATTGATATTGCTGTGTACAAATGATCTCCTAATTCTGCTCATTTCACTTAGCGGCAGGTCATGTAAGTCTTTCCAAGCCTCTCTAAAATTATCCTCTTGATTTTTTCTTATAAAACAATAATATTCCATAGCATACATATACCATAACTTATTCAGTCATTTTCCAACTGATGGATATCCACTCTGTTTCCAGTTTATTGACACTATGAAAAGGCCTGCTGAAAATATTTTTGTACATGTGGGTCCCTTTCCTTCCTTTAAGATCTCTTTGGGATATAGACCCAGTAGAAATACTGCTGAATCAAAAGGTATGCACAATTTGATAACTTTTTTTTTATCATAGTTCCAAATTGTTCTCCAGAATGGTTGGATCCATTCACAGTTCCACTAACAATGTATTAGTGCCACATATTCCAACATTCTTCATTATCTTTTCCTATCATCTGAGCCAATCTGAGAGGTGTGTAATGGTGAGTCAGAGTTGTCTTAATTTGCATTTCTCTTATCAATAGTGATTTAGAGCCCCTTTTTATATGATTAGAAATGGTTTTAATTTCTTCATCTGAAAATTATGTGTTCATATCCTTTGACCATTTATCAACTGGAAAATGGCTTGAATTCTTATAAATTTGAGTCAGTTCTCTATATATTTTAGAAATGAAGTCTTTATCAGAACCCTTAAATGTAAAAATGTTTACCCAATTTATTGCTTTCCTTCTGATCATGTCTACATTAGTTTTGTTTGTACAAAAACTTTTTAACTTAATATAATCAAAATTATCTATGTAGTGTTCAGTTATGAGTTTTAGTTCTTCTTTGGACACAAATTTTTTCCTTCTCCCCAGATCTGAGAGGTAAACTATCCCATGTTCTTCTAATTTGCTTATAATATCACTCTTTATGTCTAAATCATGAACCCATTTTGACCTTATTTTGATATGTGTTAGTAGGTTGGGTAAGATACTGTTATTTCAAGATGAAGTTGAATAAGTGACCAGAATTATATCTTAATTAGTAATTCTGCATCATCATCAAACCTAACTGCTCAAAGGAGACATTTGGCAACTAGGATCAATAAATATCAATGGTTTCAGAAACTGCATTATCAGCTGAACTTGGTTAGAACAAAACTGTTTCAAGTTCTTTTAATCTATTTCCTAGTTAGATAAATTGTACTCTTGGAGAGATCTGTGGCATGTACCTTAGCTGTGTTTTTGTTTAACCTAGACAATCAAACACCTATTAAGGTTTTACTGATAATGAAAGCTATATATTAAAAAAAACACTTTCTAGATAACTACCTGCCCTTTATTTCATTAAACTGTTCTCTGGGAAAGAAAGGGCAAGAGAAACAGTTTTTCAAGACAAATGGCTTGTTCCCTGCCATTGGATATTTAAAAGACTAAATTGAACTATTAAGTGAAACATCTCTATATTCATGAAATAGATGACCCTGATGACCCTAAGGCTGAAAGTCAATCTTAAGTAAAAAAAATTCCTATAAGGTTATTAACATGAGTAACTAAGGGAATGCTAGGGCTATCAGCAAAAATAGAGAAATTTATCGAAATGACAACTTTAAAGAAAAGTTGACAAATTGCAGCTTGGGAATGTTATTTCTGAAATTTCTTTTTTCTAGTTCAGTGCTGCTACCAAAGTGCAATGGACACACAGTAGATACTTTTCGATTGAATGATTAAAGGTAGCATCATGTAATAGATTGAATAGTAGATTTAGCCCAAATTCAAATCCCAACTCTCTCACATACTTTGTGTAACCACAGGTAGTTTCTTCACCTCCTCAGCCCTTTGTTTCCACCTGTACAATGAGAAATGTTGGACTAGATGATTTCCAAGATATCTGCCACATTCAGATTTATGATCCTATGAATGATAGGTATATTATTTGCATGCTTCTTAAATATAAAGAGTATCCCTGAAGTGAGTCCTTTCTATCTTACTGACTTTTAGCGACTTGGTAATCTAGTTATGGGGGATAGATTTAAGCCAAAGTAAAATTCAAGAGTATACCCTAATAGTGGAGAAGCAACTTCTATAAAATCAAAAGAGGGCTTCTCTAAGATTTTACTAATCTCTTCCCTCCTGGCAGAAAGTTTCCCAAACTTGGCTGATGATAAACAGGCTGAATGAAGTTATATTATACAGTGGAAAACACCTCCAGTGTCACAAGGAAAAGCTGAAAAACAATGTGACCCCACTGTTTTTTTTTTTTTTAAGTTAATTACCTTTTTTTACTTTTAGCGTAATGTTTGATTCTTCCTTCTTCCTCATTGCCCACATTCATCAATGCCCATATCCAATCTTTCCTTTCCTGTTCTCTGGCCACCAGCTTTGTCCATATTTGCATTACCTGTCATAAATAATAACTGCAGTAAGTTTTTTAAATCATTATTCCATATAAAAGTCTCATTTAATTCACATTCATTCTACATAAAGATAACATATTAAATTCCCTAATGAATAGATCTTATTCTGTTGTTCCTTTGCTTAGAAATCTTTAATAGCTCATTTTTGCCTTTGGTTGAAACACCTTATTCTACCATTCAGTGCTTTCCATAATGTGAATAAATCTTCCTCTACTCCCTTATTTTATGCCATTTACCTTCATCTATGATACATTTCATTCAATCTTCACTTTGTTATTATTACACAAATATATCCTACCTTTTCTTATTGTTTCTGTTCACATTATTCCTTATTCTTCAAAGGTTTTTTTTTTATTTCCTACAATATTCTTTCTTTCCTTCAATATCCATTTTTAATTTTATCTACTCTGTGAAGATTTCATTGCTGCCCTGTTCAAATTTCTTTCCTGACTATTAATTCTTATATATACATATAATATATATATTATTATTAATCTTATATTATTCTGTTTTTTCTCAGACTTATTCCTGCTATGAGATTATACATTCTTTGAGAACAAGTTTATTTGTTTTTATTGGCATCTCCCTCAGAACCGAGCATAATATTTTTCAACTAATAGTCTTTAATAAATGTGAATTTGAAAAAATAGAAGTTACTACAGGATTACAATCTGGAAAATATTAAAATATATACACAATAAGATATATGCAATAATGAGGAGAGTGAGGATCTTTTTTTCTTTTCCCTTTCCTGAATTGACTACAGATAACAGGAAAGTGAGACCTTGGGTAAAAGGGAGGAATGTTTTGGTTAGGAGTAGATTGAAGAGTATATGAAGGGATTCTAAAAATGAATCCCTGAATAGTATGTCTCAGATATCTGCAGCAAGCTAGAGGCACCCTAAAAAGGTACAATTCTCTTCTTGCTGTATCTTTTTCTTGTTTGGGTTGTTGTAAAAATTTTGTCTTTCAGCCAAATTTCTTATGTGTCTATATGTAATTACTGAATATATTGGTTTCCTCTTTGTACTTTGGCCTTGGGAATGCAACCTTGCCACTTAATACTTTAATATCCTTCAATACAAAATTATCAGCAATAGCATACTCTGCCAGCGCTTTCAAATATAAGAAACTATTTTATGACTGGGATCATTGTCAGAAACAAACAAGTCAGCAAGTATCAGGTACATAATCTTAGGAAAAAATTTTCCCCATCTCAATTTAAGAGATTCGTTTTGTTTATTTATTTCCCTCCTTTTTGTCTTCTTTGTATTTTTTTAAGAATGAAGTGATTTGCAAAAATATTTTTAAATATATAGAACAGAACAAGGAAGAATGAAAATAAAAATCTAGTAGAAGCCTGCAAAGTTCTTCAATTCAATAAAATTTTTTTCACCTGTCTGCTATATATCAGACATTCTGCTAGTGCTGGGGGACAAACAAAAAAAGGAAAAAATCCCCATTCTTAAAGAACTACTGTTAAACAGCTCTACTATTGACTATTATAATTGGCCCCATAATTCAGCTTAAGTGGCCTGGTGGAGAAATGTGTTGAGTTAATGAACTTTTGTTAAGACCCAAAGAACTATTATAAATTACCATAGTAACCTAGTGCAGGGCTTATTAAATTTTTTTTCATTTGTGACTTCTTTTCACTGGAGCAAATTTTATATTAAAATATTAAATTTTATTTAATTTTTATATACCTTACTTATTGTGTATCTAATTTATATTTTAATATATTTAACATCTACTGGTCATCCTGCCATCTGGGGGAGGGGATGGAGAGTAAGAGGTAAAAAATTGGAACAAGAGGTTTGGCAATTGTTAATGCTGTAAAGTTATATGTATAGACATATAACCTGTAAATAAAAGGCTATTAAATAAAAAAAAATTTTATATGCCTAGGACATAGGTATATAAAATAGGCATACAGATCAAACATTTGCTTATAATAAATCATAATTTTGCAATCCCCAAATTCAGTTACGGGACCCTGTATGGGGCTTAAAAACTTTGATCTAGTGTATAATAAATTCAAAGTTCTAAGCTTTTGGAACAAAAGCTCATTACCTGACAAAAACCACTGTGAAAACTATAAAAAATATGACAGAAATTAGATAAAAACCTACCTCTCACTACATATGCCAAGATAAGATCAAATGGGTACATGTTTTATAAGTAGGAGATTATATCATAAGCAAATTAGGAGAATATGAAATAGTTTACCTGCCAGATCTATGAATATGGGAAAAATTTAGGACCAAATGAGATATACAGAGCATTATAAAATGTAAAACAGCTAATTTTTATTATCCTGTTTAAAAGTTTTTTTAATTTTTGCACAAAATCAATGCAAAAATATTAAAAGAAAAATGGAAAACCAGAAGAAAATTTTGTAGCAAATATCTCAATAAAGACTTCATTTCTCAAATATGTAGAAAATAAGATCAAAATTATAAGAATACAAATCACTCTTTAATTAATAAATGACCAAAATATATGATCTGCTGGTTTTCAGACAAAGAAATCAAAATTGTCTGTAAGCATATTACAAAATTCTCTACGTCACTATTTCTCAGAGAAATGAAAATTAAAACAACTCTGAGTACCACCTCACTTTATTACGGATGAAGAAATTAAAGCCATATCTAGTCATATGAAAAAATGTGGTCAACAACCTTTGATTAGAGAAATGCAAATTCAGACAACTCTGAGGAACAATTTCACACCTCTCAGATTAACTAATATGACAAAAACAAAAAAATGATAAATATTGTAAGGGATTCCCTGGAAGGAATCCCAGGGAAAACTGGGATACTAATGCACTATTCGTCAATATGTGAACTGATCCAATCATCCTGAAGAACAATGTGGAACTATGCCTAAAGTGCAATAAAACTATTTATACCCTTTGATCCAGCAATCCAGAACTTCTAATTCCAGATCCCAAAGATATACAAAAGGGTGGAGGGAGAACCTCGTTGTACAAAAATACTTATAGCAGCTCTTTTTGTGGTGGCAAAGAATTGAAAATTGAGGGGATACTCATCAATTGGGAATTGGCTGAACAAGTGGCATATTCTTTCCTTTTTTTTTAATTTCCTCCTTTCTTTTTTGTTTGTATCTTCTTACACAAAATGACCAATATGGAAATGTTTTATATGATTGCATATGTATAACATATCAGATTGCTTATTATTTTAGGACAAATTAAATTGTTAGTTTCTGAATTCTCCTAGCTACAAATGGCTAGACATTGATGCCTAATAAAAAGTTTAGACTTAGAAGGAAATTTAGAGATCATTTAGTCCAATTGCTCCATTTTACAGATTAGGAAACTGAGGTGCTGAGAGATTAAATGATTTTCCAAAAGTCATTGGGTATCATGTGGCAGAGACAGGATTCAAACTGAGATCTATTTAAATCAAATCCATTACCCAACCGAACAAAGCTACTTATTTGTTTATTAGTGGCGATTTATGCTTCTCAGATTCTTTCAAATTTACTCTATAAGTGAACAAGAGTTTTAATGGTTTCACCATTGTTTCTGACAATTGAAGTCAAAACCCCTATATTGAAATCTACTGTGATTCAGGAATTTTTGTCAAGGAGTCAAATAATTTATATGTGAATGGATATAAGATGTTTTAAAAATCTTTTAAAAATTTATTTATTTAAAACTTAAGTAGAAAAAGAAAAAAAAAACCTTTCAATATAAACAGCAGAACATAATAGAGAATTCAAAATATGAAACAAGAAAACCTATATAATAAATACTATACACTGGAGTCAGAGTTGTCATTTTTTTTTTTTTGTTTCCTTGTAAGTTTTCTTTTGTTCCCTCTGAATTTTTACTTCATTATTTTTTCCCTTTTACTTCCTAACTTCATTCAAGAAGGCTACAATTAAGCACAGATTTATAGATATAGATAATTGCGCATGCTCATATACACACCCAAATATATATACATACATAGATGTAGATTTATATAATTCATACACATGTACATTTATGTATGATCTTAAGATTTAAGTTTCATTCAAGTCCCTGTTCAAAATGCACAAATTTATCTTGCCTGTATACAGACCTTTTCCCTTTTCCAAAACTCTTTCTCATTAAAAATGCCTTTTAATTCAATAACTTTGAGGTGGGGGCAGGATATAAGTTTTAAAAACAAACAACCCCCTCCACCCCATCATCCCAGAGGATAGTGTTATTTTTTCAATCCTTAGACTTTAAGTGGCTCAATTAGGAATATGAGATCCTCAGGTCCCCTTAGCCTCCTTAAACCATAATGCCACTATTTAATTTTGTGTGGTGAGATTCAGGCTCATTAATGTTGAGGGTCCAACTCTAGGAAAGAGAAAGGCAATGAAGAATTGGTCATTAAAGAGCCAAGCTAATAATCATCATCATCATTAATAATGATCCTGAACACTGACATTTACATAATTATGTTAAAGTTTCCAAAGATATAAAGATATCTTATTTGAGTCTTATAGTTACCGGGGAGGTAGTTTTGTTTTCTAGAAGACATTGTACATTAAAGATGTAGCAGAGAATCATGAAAAATCTGTTGGACTTGGAGTGAGCCCTAAGTTTGAATCCTTACTGATAATGTATAGCTATGTGATCTTGAGCGAGTTATTTTGTGATACCTCAAGACAGTTGCTAATCAATGGTTTTGATTTGCAGTCCAAAGGAGATGTACACAAGGAGATGATATTGCTCATTTAAAGTTGTTTTGGATTTTTCAATATACCTTCTTTCATATCAAAACCCAACAAAATCAAAGGAAATGCTCATGTCATTCTCAATGGCTACATAATCAAGTGCAGGAATAAATGGAAATACAAAAAAGCAAATTCATTATTGAGAAGCACTTGCTTCAAAAAGATATAAATGAAACAAACTGCTAAGCAGAAGCTGTAAAACGGAATGTAGGTGGTATACAGTACAATTATAGCAGCATGTGAATGGCTACTCACAAAAGATAAAAGAAATAAAATGTTTCTTCAGATATAAATTGTTACACATGGCAATCACCCATCAAATTACAACAATTTCGTACTTATATAAAATGAGAAGTTATTTCCCCATTTAGATGGTAAGATCCTTGAGGGTAGGGACATTATTGTTTTGGCCCATTTTTGAGCTTTCAATGCTTGGCACAGTGCTTGACACAAAGCAGATTCTTAGTAAATGTATGGTGACTGACTTAGGTTCATAGGTAAAAACTCACCAAACTTAAATCTTATTTTTATATTTGTAAAATGGGAAGAATAATTCATTTTATCTATAGAGTGATTATGAGAAGAATATTTGTAAATCCTGTGGATCAATATAAACATAAATGATATTGTGGGGCTTACCCAAGCTCACATAGCTAGTAAGAATTAAAGTTGAGACTCCATTTCTCCTGACTTCAAATTCAGTGATGCTTTTGGACTGTTAACTCTAGTTTTCCAGATACATCTGAATTTCTATTTGCTCTAGAAGCTGTTATTTATTTTATTTTAAAAGTTTTAAAATATATTTTTATTTAATCATTTTTGCTAAAAGGATTCACTATTTGTTATATGTTAATTGTGGAATTGGCATTTGATGGGAAGAGAGTAAGCCTTGAATATATTCAATAGTTTGGGTTCCCTATTAAGGAATATTAAGCAGAATCTCATTTTTAACCTAAAATAAAATAAGAACAGCAAAAGCAATATTTAAGAGGGACAGGAATATATAGGTAAAATTCCAGTGCAGTGAGATTTTTGTTTTGTGGGTTGGTTTTGTTTGTTTGTTTTGAGTACAGCAAAGCAGCCAAGCTCTAGTGCTAATGTCCTTCCTTCTCCCCTTGGAAAAAATCTAATTTTTCCTTGGAGAAGAGTTGGTATAGGAGACTAAAGATATATCAGTTCGTGCCACATCTGTGAGCCACATCTAGACACCTAAAAATAGACATTCATAATTAATAAAGTCACACACACCACCACCACCACCACCACCACCATTGCCCTCTTCCTACAGTAATAATAGTAAGGAGAGAGTGCAGTCTTAGAGAAGTTGTCTCCTGGAAAAATTAAATGGTCCTTCAAGTCTGGTTCACAGTCAACAAAAAGATCAACTCTCTTGATTTTAATTATGATATAAAGGATATTTCCTTTAGTTACCAAATGTAAATTTTCTCTGTCTTGTCAATGAGTCTGATATCTCTGAAAAACTAAATACATACTCTATCTTGACATAGGCCATGATTCTATAGAGGCAGATGAACTTTAGAAAAACAAATTAAAATCACATGCAGAATTAATTCTTTTAAACACAACTGGGGCCTTAATGCCAAATGCTTCCACTTTATTTTTAAGGTTTTATTGATGCATTTTTATACAGCAGGGCTTTGTCTTGTATATACTAGTCTACTAGACATAAAGAAAGGTCCTATATATACTAAAATATAGCAGTTCTTTTTTGATAGCATAAATAGCGGGGGCTCCAACATTTGTGCAATGTTCAAACAAACTATGAATGTAAAAGAACTTTGTGGCACTGAATGATGATTATGAAGAATTCAGAGAAAGATATATATATATATAACCTGTGTAAAGAGAAGTTGGGAAAAATTATTGATTACTAAATAAAACAATACAAAATTATTGCAAATCAGATTAATTGCAAAAGTCGGTTTTGGTCTGGGAAAAAGATAATGAAACATACTTCTCAACATTTTTTGGTAAAGAAATGGAGAACTATAAATGGAAATGTTGATGTATGCTTTTGATTGTGGTAATTCATCAATCTATTTTGCATATCTTTTGTTAAAAGGGGAAGTTGGGGCAAATGAAGAAATGTCTGGTGTGAGATAAAGGCATTAATAAAATTTTTAAAATAAAAAAAGATTCTAAAGCAAGTAGAAATTCCCATGTATCTGGAAGACAATTATGGTTAACAATCCAACAATATCATGGCTTTGAAGTAAGGATAAAATCAAAATGTCAAAATAGAAGCAGGATGAGAGAGAGAGAGAGAGAGAGAGAGAGAGAGAGAGAGAAAAGAAGAAGAAGAAGAAGAAGAAGAAGAAGAAGAAGAAGAAGAAGAAGAAGAAGAAGAAGAAGAAGAAGAAGAAGAAGGGAAAGAGGGAGAGAAGGAGGGAGAGAGGGAGAAAGAGAGGGAGAGATAAAGAGAACTATAGAGAATTCCACATTTCTCCCATGGAGAAATTAAAAATTTGGGAATAGGATCATGCTCAAAGTGCCATGTTTTTTCTATGTACATTTCTTTCTGGGGAAAAATCCTTTCAGGGACTGAAGAAGGTGTAAAACCACATCATCCTTACCAAAGCTGAAAACCAGAGAAGTCAATTCTCTCTTTTGCCAAGCTCTCGCTAATTTTGCACCTCATACAGGCTCAGAATCATGAGTTTCCACCAGAGAAGAGGATTTGGGGCAAATAGACTTTGAGCTGGGGGCTACATTATAGTTTTATTTGGCAAAGCAAAAAACCCAAACTTAATATTATGTATTAGGTTATATTTCCTATAAAATGTAAGTTGAAATTTCCTGAAGGAAAGTGGGTATTCTGAAGAACAGAAGGATTCCTGCCCATTTGAACTTCTCTCTATACAGAAATAATTGCATATTAATACATTATCTCTAACAGATATTAGCTTAAAACAGAGTATAACTTGTTTTCTATTACACTATAGGATTAGCTTAGGGGAAATTTTCATATCTCAATGAGTTAAAATTACATTGTTTTCATCTTCCCCACCCCCACCATCCTTTCTTCTAGTCAATATAGTAAGTTTATAAGTAGCCAATATAAAGAAGCAATAACAGGAAATAAGATTTCAAAAGCGAACCTGGAAGTCATGTACTAATCATCTCAAAGACCAAAGCAGCATAATTTACAAATTGTATCATATACTAACTAAATTCACATCCTGGTATTAGGTGATGAATCAGTAAAAGCCATTCATCTTGTCAAAGTTTCTGGTCTTATAATATGTAAATTCCAGACAAAATCCAGACCTCTATAGTTCCAGATCAGGATAGCAAAAGGTGCTGATGACTTTGAGATAATAACTTGGCTATGTTAATAAACTACTCTCAAGATGGCATAGATAAGAGTTTCTCAGAAAGATTATATGAAAATGAGACTTCAAAATCCTGTGCCCAGAGTATTCTTCTATCTCTATGAGGTCCATGTTGCCTAGAGCACCCGACTCTAATTTACGTCTATTAGTGATTCATTATCTCTCTCTCTCTCTCTCTCTCTCTCTCTCTCTCTCTCTCTCTCTCTCTCTCTCTCTCTCCCCTTCTGCTTCCTCCACACTGCCTGCCTTCCTTTACCACCTCATGCTTTATTCCACTGCCATCTCCCTCTAAACATCTGTTGCTGTTTACATTTATATTTGTTCTTATTATAGTATGGTTGCTGCCCCATTTCTACTGTCAATCATGTTTGCACTGATTATCCAAAGAACCAGGTGTGCCTGCCCCAATTTCATAATTTCATGAATTAAGTACCAACCACTCAGATAACATGGGTGTAAGTGAGATAAAATTTGTGAGGGTGTGTGTTGGGGGGCTACATTATGTCATGTTAAAAAGTCATGGTGATCCTTTTTCTTGTTGTTTGTTTGTTTTTTCTTTTTTCCTCATTTTCCTCCTTTTGATATGCTTCCTTTTTTTGCTCAGAATGACAAATATGGAAATATGTTTATAAGAATGACATACCTATATTAGAATGCTTGCTGACTTGGGGAAGGGAAAATAGAGGAGAGGGAGAAAAATTTGCAACACAAGTTTCTGTGCAGGTGAATATTGGAATCTATCTTTTGCTTGTATTTAGAAAAATAAAATACCATTAAATTAAAAAAAACCCAAGATTGCAGGGATTGATGACTTAGTTGCTTTGTTCCGTCCACTGAAGATTCCCCCATCCAATCTGGGTCGTAGACTTCCTGACAAAGCTCTCTTACATAATAAACCTTGCCTGAATCTTTGCTGACTATAATGTTCTTATTTCATCAAATTGTTATGTCAGCTAATGACATTTGATAGAAGAGAAAGTTCAAAAGACTATCAGAATTTTCCATCATTTGAGGGATCAATGTGCAAACTATTGCACAATATATACACATTAAGACAACCATACCATGACATTAGATCAGAAATAGGAGGAAACATTGTTATATAACTAGGTCACTCAGAGTCTGACCCCTGATCTTGAATGAACTCAGAATTATTAGCCCCCCATTAGAAATAAGAGCCTTAGAAAGGGGTTAGTGATAAGTACTGAATTTGTGATTTCATTGGCATAGGGAGCTCTCGGATGAGAAAACTCCCTTTACCAATACAGGCCAGTACCTTTTCTGAGACCTGCAATGTTAAAGCATTGTCTAAAGTTAAGTGACCTTAACATACAGGCAGTATGTGAATAAGATGGGATTTGAACCCATGTCATCTTGATTTCAAAGTTCTAATTTCTTGTCCCCCTTAAAGTTTTATTGATGACCTTTGTTTTTACATTACAATCATTTACAGATCTCTTGTTTAAAAAAAAAAGTAAAACTAATAAAACTAATAGCATGACTTCATCTGGAAGTGCAGTCTATATATCCCCCTGTATTAAAAATTCTAAGAAATCTATTTTCTCTCTCTCCTATCCCTTACCCCATAGAAAAAAATAAAAGAAAACCAAATTTCTTGTAATAAATAAAATTGCTTTTCTAAGACTTTGATTTCATTGGTTTGAGTAATTCCACATTTGTCATGGATCGGAACTCATAACTACATTTTAACTTAATAAGTAAGAGCTGATGAAAGAGAAATAAAGTATAACAAACTATGTAAAGACATAGAAAGGCAAATATCTTCATCGACTTCATCGACTTGTAAAACTATTTATTGTCCCTGAATAAGAGATAAATATAGCTTTATGTAAATGACTAACTCAACCCTATTTTCTTTGAATGAACTCCTTCATTAACCATAAAATTATTTGGTTACCTTCTCTTTTCTACTGCCCTTGAACAGAGAATGTTTTTTCATCTAATCAAAAACCCTGCCAGTTGCCTCAAATTTTACCCCCAGAAACCTGCTATTTTCCCTTGATTATCTTGCTATTGACTAATTCCACCTTACTCTCTCTCCATCTCCTATGGAATACTATATCTATCTGTGCTAAGTTGCTTTGAGTGGCTGTGTATGCTAAATAGGCATGCAAAGTTATGAAAACAAAATATTTTCTGAGGCAACTGAAGCTGATATTGATAAGCAACCTTTGTTACCATACTAATAAATATTTTCTGTTCTTTTTGGCTACTCAGATTATTTGACTTCCAATTGATGGATCCATCATCCATGGGTAAAATTTTCTCTCAGTTCT
Source organism: Sarcophilus harrisii (assembly GCF_902635505.1). Lineage (NCBI taxonomy): Eukaryota > Metazoa > Chordata > Mammalia > Dasyuromorphia > Dasyuridae > Sarcophilus > Sarcophilus harrisii. The sequence continues at coordinate 477,224,155 of NC_045428.1, forward strand.
CTAGGAACCCAGGCTGAGAGAGTTTTCAACATTAACATTTAAGATTTATAGATGATCATTGATTCTGCTTTAGCTGAAAAAAATTATCATTATATAACCAACTTAACAAGGTTTGGTAAGTCAATGGATAATGGGCATACAATTTATTATGAGATGGATTAAAGAATGTCAATTCTTTGAAGGCAGGGACCATGATCTTGTCTTTCTTTATATCTCCATCATGTAGTCTAGTACCTGGGATATGAATGCTTGTTGACTTATTTAAAATTTCTTTCTAGCTTGATGGGATCTACCAAAGCACTGCTTTTTACTGGCATAGCATTAAGGAATTTAGAATCACCTCCATTAAAGTGATGTGTGATTAAGACTTTTGTATTTATATTTAGCTCTTATATTTAGATGCTTATTATACAAGGTGAGAATAAAAAGGTAATTTTTTGTGCTTAATTTTTTATTGTGCCTAGAAGAGGACTTCCAGGCTTCAATTTATTCCTAGTGAGAATTGTAAAGGAATTACAGTTACTAATAACTGTAGTGTTCATAGTGTTCACTGAGTTCCTTTCCCTGAGGAAAAATATATGATTGGGGGGTGGGGTATTACAAATTTCCTGGTCATATGACCCTCACAAAGGAGTGTTGGTGTCTTCATTAAGATGTGTTTGTTAGTATATGTATAGGATCCTGTTAGATAATAAAATAATCAACTGAAATATACATGTCTTCCATTTGAAAGTTTCTGTTTGAAATAATCTTGCCACTAAATTTTTTTCTGTTGGCTTTAAGAAAAAATAAAATAAAATACTCAGCATGGTATTTAAATCCTTTCACAAATAATCTGACTACAATCTACCTTTCCAGGCTCATTTTGAATCACTCCCCTTCACTTACTATTCTTTCCATCCAAGACCTTCTTGCTGTTTCCCAAACCCAATATCCTTTTATTCATCCCAAAGCTCTTACACAGGCTTTCCCTCATATTTGGAATGTATATCCTCCACATCTCATCTGCTTAAATTCTCAGCTTATGGATCATCTCCTATAGAAAACCTTCAGATGATCATCCCTACCTATTGTTAGTGCTCTCTTAGTCAGTATTTATTAAGCATTTATCATGTACTAGTTTCTAAAGCAGGATTTGAACTTATGTCTTCCTATATCATCCATCCACTTCCAATATTCCATTTACTGTGTAATGTGACTGCTTAGGCAAATGGCAATTAAATTTACAGGAACTGGTGTTAGAGAATATAAAAAAGAAAAGAAAGTAAAGGATTGAATCTGAGATTGGGGGGTACCTACAGTAACTAAAATCACATAGATGTAAACCATGAAAGGAAACTGAGAAGTGGTGAGGAAAGTAGGGGAACTATTAGAGAAATGTGTCATGAAAATCCAGAGAAAATTCATAAGAAAGTCAAATGTTATAGAGAGGTTTAAAATAATAAAGATTAGGAAAGGCAATTAGATTTGAAATGAAATATAATTGGTAACTATGCAGAAAACAATTTTAGTTTGTGAAGTTGGAAGATAGAGAGAAGAGAGATTGAAGGAGAAGCAGAGGCACCAAGTATAACTAATTTTTTTCAGAGAATTTACTTGAGGTAAGATTTTCTGGCCAGTCATTTTAGTCATATCAGACTCTGTGATCTCATTTCAAGTTTTCTTGACAGAAATACTGGAGTGGATCACCATTTCCTTCTCCAACTTATTTTATAAATTGTAATGGGCTGAAGCTCAAGTTGATGCACTGAGGTCCCAAGCACGTGAGGCTAAATAGTAATTGGACCATACTCTATTAATATATATGCTTGGAGAAAGAATGGCCCCGCCTATTCTTTGTGCATGTCCTGATGTGTTGTATAGGAAATGACGATTTTGGTGGGTGGAGGCAGACTGTTGGAGAGAGGAGCAGAAAGAGACTGCTGGCTGGCTTCCTGTCTCAGCTGCACACATTGCTATCATGATCCCCCTTCACCTCTGCTGGCTGGGTCCTGTTGCAGCTGCCCATATTGCTATCACAATTCCCCTTCACCTCAAAAAGAATAAAGATTGAAGATTTTCCCTTAACCTGAATTTCTGACTCTGGCTGATTTTAAAATATGCGGTCTTCACAACAGAAAAAATAGAAAATGGAGACAACTAGGATAGACTTGACCAGGGTCACACAGCTAAGTGTCTGAAACTAGATTTGAACTTGGGTAGATGAATCTTCATGAATCCAGGCCTGGCATTCTTTCCACTATACTACCTAGATACCTGCTTAAAGTATGAAAGAGAAGACAAAATTTAGAATAGCTAGCAGAAACAGTATGGTATAATGGGGTCTTTTTTTGCAGGATAAGAGAAAGAAATGTATTTGTCAGCTGCAAGAAAACCAAAATTGGTGAGAAGTGGGAAGAGAATAGGAACAATCTGCTGAAAAAAATGAAAAATGAGGAGATATAGGTTATCTGCTTAATTTTTCAACATGTTTGTGATTTTTTTTAAACAATCATTTCTTCTCAAATTACTGTTTTCCTTTTACCTTTTTAGAGAAGCAGCTTGATAGTACAGAGTTAGCTCTGAAGTCAGAGGACCAAAGTTCAAGTTTTTCTTTCTGCTACATGTAGTTATGTTCACGGATATATATTGTTCAGCCTTTATGAGACTGAAAGTATCTGTGATCTAAATGATTTCTTAAATTCTCTGTCCACTAAACCCCAGAGTTTCCTTAGAGGTAGGTACAAAGTTTTTTGGATCTCCAGTGAAGAAACTCAGAGAGAACTGATCCTTTAGTGCAATGTGCCCAGAAGGTCCTGGGTATCTGTGGGAAGTATATAGGGAGATGAAAGACTCAAATTTGCCTAGAGCTGCTCCCAAATGCCATGGAGAGTTAATGAGAAGTTTGCTTCCTTAACTCTTGCACCTTCTTATGTTTTCCAATATACTTGTTATCTTCTTTATTTACATATTATAAGGAATAGGAAGTAATTCTGTCCCCATTTTTCTCTAACTGACTCAGCAAGATTGGCTGAACAATGGTAATTGTATAGTGTAGCTGTCCTTAGGCCAATTGTTTGTGACGCATTTAAAAATCTTTGGTGAATCATGGAATTACTGATATCAGTAAAGAACTTCTAAGACGGATGTTTATTTCATTCACCTCAGGGATAAAAGGGAACATGTTAGGGCTAGATATGAAGAAAAACAAAGAAATACATTCATATGAGGTTATTCTTGAAAGAAATATTTAATGTTCATACTGTCATTTTTAAACAGAATTTGACTGTGTTTTTATATCATGTTCCATTAAGAGTCACATACAATGATTTTATCATTAAAAAAAAATCTCTATTTCCTGGGCCATCTGTGAAGTTTTGCACCAGAATTAGAGGAGTGATCAGCAAGACTATTTTATGAATCACCAATTACATTTCTAGTCATATCAAGACTTGTGTTAATCCATTATGGAATTCACCCAATTTAGTCAGTTCAATTTAAATAATGTTTATTAAGTGTCTATTTTCTGCAGAGCACCATGCATAAGAGAGTGAAGAGGTGAGGAAACAAGAGTTAAGAAAATAATCTAGAAAAGGTTCCTGCCCTCAAAGTGGTTAAAATCTACTATAGTAGGGGAACTAAGCCATTCATACTAATGGAAATACAATACCAAATAAAGCAACATAAGTACATGGGAACATTTTAGAAATTTTTTTAGAAATGGATCTTGAATGATGAGTATGATTCCAGCAGATAGAGTTGAATAGAAATGGATTCCAAGAATAGTACAGAGGAATTAGAAGACCAAATGATAGATCAAATATATAGGCCAGACTGTAGAAGGAATGAGGGAAAGAAGAAAGGAAGGAAGGGGGAAAAGGATGATGGGAAGGAGGAACAAAGAAAGGAAGAAAGAAACAAAAGAGGGAAGGAGGGAAGGAAGAAAAGGAGGGAGCATCTATACAGCACTTGCTATGTGTTGGCAGGTTCTTGAATGCCACTGTAAGTCACTGAATGTTTCTGAACAGAATGATGATTATAGATCTATGCATGGGAAAATGAATCAAGCAATGACATGTAGGATGATTTGCCAGGGACAGAAACTAGGGGTAAGTGAACCAATAGAAAGCTCTGTGATAGCATGGGTAAGTTGCAGGAAGGAGTGGAACATAGATGGTGATTAATTGTGCTGTTCACTTGTATCTGATTTTCATGACCCCATTTGGGGGATTTTTTGTGGAGATACTACAATCATTTGCCATTTCCTTCTCCAGCTCATTTTACAGAGGAGAAACTCAGGTCAACAGGCTTAAGTGACTTGCCTAAAGTCATACAACTATTAAATGTATGAGGTCCGATTTGAACTCAGGAAAAATTCTTCCTGATTCCAAGCCCAGTGCTCTATTCACTGAACCACCTGGTTGCCAGTGATTAGTGACAATCAATTAGACCAACTAATTTATTAAGCACTGATTATATTCCTGACACTGTGCTAAGCTTTGTGGATACTAGGCAAAGAAAAAAAAAGTTCCTGCCCTCAAGGAGCTCACAATGTAATTCAATCTTGATTCAGACAGTTTGACTTAATATGATGCCCTGATCCTAAAAAAAGAAAAAAAAATCAAACCAGTTGCTCTTCCTTATATATATTTTATATATAAGGAAGGGGGTCACTATCCCCCTCCCCAAAATTCTCAGTTAATATAACCACAGAAGCCCTAGAATGTAATCATAAAGCATAAAGGTAACAAGGAGTTTTGCTACAATCCCATAATGAATATGTGAATTAGTTCTTAATTGATTTCCATGACATTTAAAAAGGTTTTGGATAATTTGATCATTTTGTTAATAAAGCTAGCATGTTATTAGTAAAAAGAGATATGTGAATTCTTGAATGCCAAAGACCCTTCATGGCAGCCAGCTCATAATTTATATGCCATTGGAAGAACATGTGTTCCTAAGTGTGGTAATCAAGTCTAATTGGTTAACAATTAATGAGAGAATGAATATTATAAATAGCAGGTAAACTGTATTACAATGAAGATTTGAGGATATATTACTTGGACTTATTAATTTCCATATCACCTGATTGACATAAGAGAGAATCAACACTTTCCCAAATCTGACTGAGTAAAGACAATGAGCAAGAATCCACCCATTAGCCTAAACTTAATATTTTTTTTCTGTCTTTGATTTAGATCTTTATTCTGGGTAAATCTTTAAGAAAGATTTCTCACATTGATTTCTGATTGAGGAAGTAGAAAAGGAGAAAAACTTTGGCCTTAATTCAATAATTAATTATGAATACAAAGGGAAAATAATTTCTTTCACTGGAAGGGATTTTAAAACCTTAGTCAGTGGATAAAAGCAAATGAATATACCTTAAGCATCATAGTTAATTGAATCAACCGTTCCCAACCTTGGACCTATGCATAAAAACAATAATTAACAGTTTATTTTCAGATATTCCTCAGAAGCAGATCCCTTCACTTCTGTCAGACACAGCAAGGTGGGAGACTGAAATTTTTCTCTTTCCTTTCACCTTGCCTAAACCATTTTAGTAGAATTACTGGACCAGTAGGAGTCACTATATTCATCTGAGAACATAAAATACAGGAATGTATGGGGAAAATAGCTACCTGAAAAGAGAAGAATTTTTAATAGTGGCTGTGTTTGCTTCACTTATCTTATTCCAAGTATGGGCCAATTCTTCTCTGAACACTATGGTTATTATATCCTAGTTTGAGGAGAGGGGAATGTTTTGCACCAACTATACCATATTTCTATATTATCCTAATTAACGTCTTTTAAAAATTCTATGTGGAGGCAGCACTGGATAAAGCACTAGCCCTGAAGTCAGGAAGACCTGAGTTCAAATCTGGTCTCAGACATTTAACATTTCCTAGCTGTGTGACCCTGGGCAAGTCACTTGCCTCAGCAAAATTGCCTCAGCCAAAAAAAAAATTCTATGTATATTGACCGATTGTTAATGGGAAACATCAGTAGAGGCTCATTAGTAGTCACCCACAGGGCTAAAGTTGGATTCTAAAATCCAAGATAGCTGCCATCATCTGGGGATCCAATCTGTGAGTACAAGTTAGTGAAGTACTCCATTGACAATGCTACATATAAATTCCTTCTAAAGAATGGTACTCATATCTGGATATAATAATTCTTTTGTGATTTGACCAGGAAACCCTAGAACACATCACTTTCCATTATTGTTCTGAATGCTTTACTTGGATACTTCAAAGAATATCTGATTTCTTCATAGAGAGTTCTCTCCTTACATTCAGACCCCACAGTTCTATTAATACAATACAATCTCACTTGAAAAGAGCAGTGAAGTTCTCATCAACAGTCCTGACATATTCTGCCTTAATCCGGTTCCTAGAGATTTTGGTAGATTCTTGATTTTCCCTAGCCTATTGTACTTAGGATACTTGACCTATAATTTGACTAGTCATTATGAAAAAAAAATATAGCCATAGACATAGGAAATGAGATCACAATCTATTGAATTTCAAGCATTACTAATTAGAAACAGTTCCTTTTTAACCAACCACAGACATTGAATCACCAGCATAAGGCAATATGATTGTATAAATTACATTGTCAGCAGGCTGAATTTCACGTGTGAATTTTGAAAATTCTTACATAAGATAGTTGAAGAACTTTTTTCCTCTTTCTTCATAATTAGACACTCTATGATATCTAACAGGACTTGAGAACCAATTACCTTTTTTTACATCCTTCTGTGGGGATTTCCTTGAACAATCATCCATTCTTAAAATATGTCCATTAATTTACCTTTCTACTTTCTATATAATGAACCTTATTTACTGGTATTTAAACACATCAGAAGACCTAGGTTCTAGAAATAGCATATGGAATTTTAGAACAGAAAGTGATCTTAAAATCAAATCCAATCCCTGTATTTTACAAATAAAAAAGTAGAGGTATAGAGAACCTTACAAAATTGGGATTACGTAGCTAGCTCGCAGCAAAGCTCATACCAATACTATCCAAAAAACTCAATGCATTGATTCTATGATTGCTCTTCATGTCACTGTCCTTTGTGTTATTCAGTCTTTCAGTGTTATGCAACTCTTCATGATCCCATGGACCATAGAGGGCCAGGCCTTTCTATTCCAATTATTTCTTAAAGTCTATCCAAATTCATGTTCATTGTTTCCATCTCACCCTCTGCCATCCCCTTCTCCTTTTGCCTTCAATCTTTCCCAATATCAGGATTTTTTTCCAATGAGAGGAAATTATGTGGCCAAAGTATTTAAGCTTCAGTTTCAGTATTTGACCTTCTGTTGAACAGTCTGAATCAATGTCTTTAAGTATTGATTGATTTGATCTCCTTGCTTTCTAAGGGAATCTCAAAAGTCTTCTCTAGCACCACAATTCAAAAGCATCAATTCTATGGAGCACAGCTTTCCTTATAGGATCTCTCTCTCTCTCTCTCTCTCTCTCTCTCTCTCTCTCTCTCTCTCTCTATATATATATATATATATTATATCATGTTCCATTAAGAGTCACATACAATGATTTTATCATTAAAAAAAATCTATTTAGAGTAGATTCTCAAGGATCTAAATCCAGAACTGCATAAAATGCTATAAATGTGACATAACCAGAACAGAATATATCAGAAATGTTGTCTTTTGAATATATACCCTTCTTTCTACTCACAAAACCTTTATTCTAGTTCAGATTCTCTTTACCTGTCACTAAAATTATTTTCAATTGATTTTTCCCTCATTGTTTCCTCAATTCAATTTATCCTTCCCTCAGAAATCATAGGTCTGATCATGTTACTCCCTGACTCAATAAACTCCGCTATATCCCTCTTGCTTCTTGGATTAAATATAAACTTCTCTGTTTGGCCTTTAAAGCTCTTCACAACTCCACCTGATGTTTTCCATTTCCTTATATATTATTCTCTTTCATGTATCCTTTAGACTAACCAAATTTCTCTAATTTCTTTTCCTCATATACAAAGCTTGGCTCAAATGCTACTTTCTATAGTAAACTTTTCTTGATCTCTCCTCACATCTACTAATGTTTCCCCTCCAAAACTACCTTCTGTTACTTTTCCAAATATTATATATATATATGTATAAATATATGAGTATAAGTATATATATATACACACATATATATCTGTTTCTCTTGTTGGAATGTAAGCTCCTTGAGATAATGTACCATTTCACTACTTAGCACAGTATCTAGCATATAGTACATGTTTAATAAATGTTTATTGATTGATTGCCTTCCCCCAACCTGGAAACTATGTCTCTACCAACAAAAAGTAACATGGCATTAGTTGTTTTTTTTTTTTCATTTGTTTGTTTGTTTTGGCTATGAGGCCACACAGTTTAATTTGCATTTCTCCTAAAACCATTGGGTTTTATTTCACACACAAAAAAATTCTAACCATGTCTCCCACATCCTCTACTTTTGCAACTGATTTTTTGAATTCCCTAGTTGTTTTTCTGATTTTGTAACCAAATTGGTATGCCTTGTTTTCCTTGATGTCTGCATATTTTTATTGATGCTTAATTCCATAGTTATGCCCCATTTCTATAAACTATTTAAAAATAATAATTAGCAGATTGCACATTTTGAGATAACTCATTTTTATTACTCTTTGAGAATATAAATCTAGATGAGTTTATTTTAATAAGAAAATGTACAGGACATATACAGGCTCTCATGGTAATATAGTCCCCGGAATATACTATATTAGGACACTGCAGAAAAACCAAGAACATGCCTGGATTTTACACATATTTAATACATTTGTATTCTTCAAATACTTCAAATAATAATAAGAGTGAGAGAAGTACATTTTCTAAATCACAGGGACATAAGAAGTTATTGTTGAAACAAGTAATGGAGTTAGTATGGGGAAGTGACATATATAAAATGCAGCATTACGTTGGAATAACAAATCATCAAATGGATTGATCCATGGATGTTTGGCATATGGTGACACAGCTATTAGAAACTCTTCCATTAAAACTGCTGTTTAGCAAACTGCTGGTTTAGCAAAAACTGCTGGTTAGCAAAAATTCTGGGAATGCATTTGGAGTACCTAATGCCCTTAGACAGTTTAGAATCTAAATGAGGAGGAAAGATATATAGAGAGATAGTTAGTTAGCTGGGCCTGGCATCAGAAAGACCCCAGTTCAAATAAAATCTCAGACTCTTACCAGCTATCTGATCCTTTGCCTTCATCCACTGCAGAAGGAAATAGCAAATTCTCTGAAATTTTTTATAGGAAAACCCCATTGGAGTTTTATAGTCCACAGTCACAATGATTTGGACATGACTGAACAACAACAAAAAGGACACACATACACAGATATGGGTTAATAAGCCCATCAAATACACGAGAGGAAATATACATGAAAAAATTACTGCAGAAATCAGATTTCCAATTAGTTCATTCAACCAACAGTCATGACTCCAAAAATAAAGGAAAGATTTTTGAACAAAATAATTTCCCTAAAACTCAGGAACTTTACTTTGTAATGGTCTCGGAGATATGATTAGGCCAGAGAGAACAAGAATTTGATGGACAAGTCACCTCCTTTATCAAGCAAACTTAGCAAAGAATTTATTAGGAGAACTTGGGTAGGAGTGATAAAGGGAGCCACTAAAATTGGAACACAAGCCAACTCATAGCCATGAGAAGACACCAGGTTTCCTAAGTCAGATACACCTCAGTAATCCTTGAATTCATCACCGAATCACAGTGTAACACAGTAAGTATGTTTGTAAGGATCAGTCTGAGGAATAAGAAATGGATAAATTATATTCAATGTATTTTGTATAAGAAAAATATTTCATGTATTTAAAGATTTTTGTCAAAATTGATTTTTTGAAGTATTGTGCTTAAAAGAATAAACTTCAATAATCTGGAAATTTTATTTTGGATAAATCTCTCATTCTTCAGCATTGCCAGATAAACAAAATGTCAAAGAATACTCATGTCAAAAGAGGGGATGTTCACATTGTTTATATAGATGGTACTCTGGAAGGCACTTCAGGAGGTTGATGGGTACAAAGTTAAAAAAAAAAAAGGACTCATGAAAGAGAGCAGATGGAATTAGGTGGACAACTGCACAATAACAAGATGAAGAAGATAGAGCTAGGCAGTTGATGTGAAAAAGATATGGTGGTATTTAGTGGACTGCAAGTTAAATATGAATCAGTAGTGTGAAAGGATTACTCAACAAGCAAATTCAATTTAGACTTCTTTCGATGGAAAGAGACAAAGTGTCCAGAATGAGGAACTAAGTCAATCTGTTAACAAGTAGATACTGTGTATATGTCAGATACAGTGTTAGGACAGACAAGATAACTTTGGTCAAGTAATTGAAGAGCAATCATCTGGAAAAGGGATTAGATGTGTTCTTGAAAAGAAAAAGTTTCAAATCAATGTAATGAAAAACTTTGAATGAGGTTCCTCAAGATAGAGTGAGTTCCTTGAACCTGGAGGTCCTCAACGACAAGCTCGATAACCATATGTAGGAAAATCACAACAGGGGCTCTTTTGTGGTTTTGGTCTGGGATGGATGACTTCTGGAGCCTTTCCCAACTATGTCTAGAGAGCAAGTTTAGCTTAAATTCAAAATTGTATGTCTAAAATATCAGCTGATGTGAATAAATGTTAGTATATCAGAATGATAAATAGTGAATTAATAGGTCACAAAAAATTTCAATAGTTTTTGCCTGAGGAAATTGGGGGGGGGGAGTTGTGAATTTCTGAGTCAGCAGAAGTTTCCTGATGTTCCAGAGAGTAGCTATTTCTGTGATACCAAAGTGTCCATGAGCATTATACTTGAAGCAAGATTTGGGATGAAAGCTATGCTTCATTATGCACTTATATTCCAATTTGTCCTAAATAAGTATGCTCAGAGTGAGATTTGTCTGCATAATTAACTAGTAGAATGAAAAAGTAGGAAAATAAGTTTCACTGAAAAATATTGTTGCACTTATTTTGCTTTCAATCCCTATTAATTTAATTAGCTGACTAGAGCTGACATTTATACAGTGTTTGCAATTGTTATATTTTTAATAACGAGCTTTACAACAATCCTATGAGGATGTTACTTTTATCTCCATCTAATAGATGAGGAAATTGGTTCTCAGAAAGGTTAAGATAAGTGAGACCTTGCAATTATCTAGCCCAAAGTGATGTGGCTAGTATGACTCATAAGAAGAGGTTCAACTTAAGTTTTTCTGATTTCAAAGCCTCACTCTTTTTACACTGCAACTGTGTCTTTCCAGAATTAGCTTTATATTGACAAAATTCTGTCTGCAATTAACTTCTAATCTTTTAGAGAATCTCTAGTCTAACAGATTAAAAAAAAAAACCCAAAATGACAGACTACTTAATTACCCTTTCCAGCCCACATCCAGGATAAAACAGATTACTTAGTATTAGATTATCGTCTGTGGGATTATGCCAGGCTTCTTTAGTAGAAAATGGCAAATGAGGTGGAAGAATGTCACAGTTTGCCAGCCTCTCCTAATTAAGTCGATCTTCATTGTGGCCTCCTTGCTTTGTGCAGAAGAGCTGCATTTTTATCTCAGAATTAGCACAAAGAAAAACTCCAGAAGCAAATGTAAATTATTTCTCTATTGATCACTATTTTAGATAATGTGTGTTCCTGCTATGTCTCTCTACTCTTCTATCTGATTAACTGCTACCTCCATGGACAACAGTTCACTGCATGGTTCACCATTCTTTTTGGCAAGGATGCTTAATATGTATGAGTAAATAGCTTAGTATGGTCATGGGATAGTTAGTCTCTGACATGATTCACAGACTAGAGATATAAAAATATCAGTTATGGTTAATGATAATAATAATATTAGTAAATATTTACATAGCTTAAAGGTTTGTAAGCATGTTACTTATCATTTCAATTGAGCATCTCAACCACCTTGTAAAGTAGATGCCATTTTTATCCCCACTTTATAGATGAGAAAATTTGCCCAGAATCATATAGATAGTAAGTGTCAGAGGCAGGATTTGAATCTATGTCCTCTTGAACCCTTGCCTTAATACCATGCTATCTATGGCTTGTATATATTAAGGAAGTATTGATTATCAGTTAGAAAATAGTGGCTGAACCATTGTTTAAGAACATATAAAGGTATCTCAAGTATCTTTAGAAGCTTTTGCACTCGTTCTCTAATACACTTAAAGAGAAGCAGAGAGTAAAAAATGTAGGTATAATAAACATGCATTTATTTTGAGCCTACAATGTATATTAGTACACATACTAGTATATGTACCCACCTACTATGGTGGGTACTAAGAATAAAAAAAAATAGAAAATAAAAAGTTCCTGCCTTCAAAGTGTTTATATTTTATTACATGGAAATGAAAAGTCCATATATATGAACACAAAACATAAAGTAAATGTAAAGTAATTTTGGGGGAGGAGAGAAATAATAATGAGAAAGTCATAAAAAAGGCTTTTTTATTGTACAATTAGCTTGTGAAGGAAATCAAAAATGCAGGTGGGCATAAATATAGGGATGGGAAATTCAATGTAATGGTTTTTAGTCATCACCCAGAGTTCTTTCTCTGGGCATAGCTGGTTCAGTTCATTACTGCTCCATTGGAAATGATTTGGTTGATCTCATTGCTGAGGATGGCCAGGTCCATCAGAACTGGTCATCATATAGTATTGTTGACCCTGCTCATTTCACTCAGCATCAGTTCGTGTAAGTCTCTCCAGTCCTTTCTGAAATCCTCCTGTTGGTCATTTCTTACAAAACAGTAATATTCCATAATATTCATATGCCACAATTTATTCAGCCATTCTCCAACTGATGGGCATCCATTCAGTTTCCAGTTTCTAGCCACTACAAAAAGGGCTGCCACAAACATTTGGGCACATAAAGGTCCCTTTCCCTTCTTTATGGTCTCTTTGGGATATAAGCCCAGTAGTAACACTGCTGGATCAAAGGGTATGCACAGTTTGATAACTTTTTGAGCATAGTTCCAAACTACTCTCCAGAATGGTTGGATTCATTCACAACTCCACCAACAATGCATCAGTGTCCCAGTTTTCCCACATCCCCTCCAACAATCATCATTATTTTTTCCTGTCATCTTAGCCAATTTGACAGGTGTGTAGTGATATCTTAGAGTTGTCTTAATTTGCATTTCTCTGATTAATAATGACTTGGAGCATCTTTTCATATGACTAGAAATAGTTTCAATTTCTTCATCTGAGAATTGTCTGTTCATATCCTTTGACCATTGTAAAAAAGGCTTTTTAGGAGATTATATACTACCTGAGACTTGAAGGAAGAAAAATTCTAAGAGATAATGATGAGGAGGGAGTGACATGGGGACAACCTATGGAAAAGCATGGTGGCTGGAGACTGAATGTTGTATATAAAGAACAATGAATTAGACAGTTTGACCAGAATATAAAGCATGTGAAGCTAATTGAAATAAAAATAAAAGCTTACATTGTGAAAGGTATTAAGTGCCAAAAAGATAGATTGGTCATTAATCCTAGCATTAATAGGGAGCTCTTGGAGCTTTTGCAAAAGGCTAATAATTTTTTATGAGTCTGGCAGCTGATTAGAATGAAGAAGGGAAAGATTGAAGGCAGGAGACCAATTAGAAGTTTACTGCAGAAGTCCAGAACAGATACAAAGAATATCTGACCTCTTGTGAAAGAAGAATGTAAGGGAATAAACATTTCTATAGTTCCTGCTATGTGCTAGGCACTGTGCTTAGTGCTTTTCACAAATATTATCTTATTTGATTCTCACAACAAGAAACTGGTGCGGGATATTCTGGAGAGGTACTAGTGATAAGACTTGGCAATTGAATGGATAGAGTCGTGCAAGAGTATAAGATTCAAGAGTGGGAACTTCAGTGACTAGAAGACTGGTGTTGCCTTCAGTAGATTCAGGACAGTTGGGAAGAGGGTTATGTTTGGGAGAATGTATGAGTTCCATTTTTAAATGTGATGAATTTAAGTCAAAGGGCACACAGTTGAAGATGTTCAGGGGGCATTTGGTGATATGAGACTGAAGCAGGTAAAAAAACTAGGGAAGAATATTGATTTAAGAGTCATATACAAAGAACTGATTGTTGAATTTATGGGAAATGAGATAAATGGTATATATATAGAGAAAGGGGAACTCAAGATAGAGACAAGTCCATGATTATAAGTTATATGGATCATGAGCCCACAAATGCAGACTGAGGAAGATTATCCAGACAGGTAGAAAGAGAATTAGCAGTAAAAAGAATCATAAAAACTTAAGGAGAAGGTCTCATGAAGGAGACAGAAGACATCAGCTGCAACAGTCCTCTAAAGAAATAAAAAAGAATGAAGAGTAAGACAAGTTCAATGGCTTTAACACTTAAGAATTTATTCAATAACATCGCAGAGAAAAACTTGAGTGATGAAGTGAGAAGCTATATTGAAATAGAATAAAAAATGAATAAGGAGGAAGAAAGAAAAGGAGATTGCATGTTCACATTGCTTTTTTCTAGATATTTGGCCCACAACAGTCCAAAACATGGTGCATTAGGAAGGCCATTGGAGTTGAAGTATAAATTCACCTCAGATCATTGGACTTAAGCACAAGCACAAAGAAGATATCTTCAGTTGTGAATAACGAAAGACATACTTAAAGCTATTTACATTAAAATATTTAATACTTGCCAATATTTTTCAAGTATCAACTTATGACAGTTATATTGGGAGCTATTTGGCTTTAGAGAAGCAATTTTTCCTAGTCCAGGTGGGCTCTTCATACTCAATTATCACCCTATCAAGCCTTCTGCATTTTTAATTAATGGATAGAGAAGTAGAAGCTAATATGTACATCTATTACATAGGTAATACTTAATGGACTTTTATTTTTTTAAACTTAACAGGCTCTTAAACTTTGAATGAAATCAAGGCAAGGATATGTATGAATCACAAGAAAGATCATCCTTTGTTCTAAAGGAATTCAGAGAATCTGAGTTTATAATAGCTTATCCTCACCCGATTCCAAACCTACATGTGGAATTATGGAAAGAGTGAAAACCTAACCAAACTTTGAAAAGTATATGGATTTTGCGATGCATTTTGAATTTCATTGAAACTATGTTAGTTTGTGGGATTGAAAGAATTTGGATGAAGTTTTTAAACCATTTTTACACTCCAGGTTTCTTCATTTTTTTCCCTTCAGAGTTGAAATAGCCTGACATTCTATACATTGTGCTGACAGATAATCAATAGTTCCATTTTTGCCAGCTGTATAGAAGGCAAGGAGCCCCTCACATATTTTCATGAGTGAAAGGGCCTGGGTTAACTACTATGGAATAATGAAGTAATTTGCTTCCTTTGTGGTGGAAACAGGAGCAAAGGAAAAGTGAGAAGATAGGGAAATCATGTATATCACCTTTCCTCCCAATTAGGCAGTTTGTTAACTCCTTGAGAGAAGGAATAATCCCTTAGAATTCTGTTAACACTATAGGCAATGTGGTGTAGTGGAAAGAATATAGCAGCTCAAAGTTCTAGTTTCATCTTCACCACTTGTCTTTGGCAGGGTCCAGACCTCAGTTCCATCCCCTATAAAAATAAAAGTTAGATTAGATGCTTTCTAAGATTTCTTCCAGCTCCAAAATTTTGCAAATTTCACTTTGAAGACAATAAGGCACAAAATCATATAAGAGACTCCATTCTAAGCCCAGATAGTCTTAATGGGGATCTCTTAGATATAAACATAAAAACAGATTCCATGTGAATATACATGTTGGGATAATTTGTCATTCTCTTTGACAAATTACTTCAGCTGGACTGTGTAGTTAGTTTCTTCATACTGTGAATGTTTCCTCAAAAAAGTTGGACAGCTATATGGTAGCTTAGGAACTACTAACACACAGAAGAAATCGGGGCAGTGTTCACAGCTGGACCCCCCCCCCCACTGTTGAGTCTTTACTCTCTATAATGGTGACTATAACAAATCTCTTGGAGAGTGAGAGGATGACTTTTCTCTTTGTTATTGCCCCTCTCTAGCATCTCTTTAGGATGTGCTGATTTTACCAGTTCTTCTATTCTAAATGTAAATACAGATAGATCTCTTCTTCACTTTAGCTCACTGAAGACAAAGGTAGCATTATTTTTCAGAAGTTCCCCCCCCCCCAGCATTTAAGGGAGACATAAAACAAGACAAGGGCCAGAGAAATTATAAATTTACAGAGCATGAAAAAGTTAAATATTCAAAATGTAGCACTGGCTGTCTGGCACAGCTCACTAGCAACGGACCTCCATCCTTAATTGCATCAAGGTTTAGCTTTCCAATTCAAGCCAGCGCAATAATTACTGGAAAGGTTCTTGGGCATGGCCCCATCCAAAAAGCTTTCAAAATCTAATTTATTTCATAATTTCAGAGTTGATATTCTCCGTACCAAATTTCCAGTCAAAGTTTAATAAGAGATGTTTTTTTTCAAAATTCTCCAGTCATCTAAAGAACTGAGAACACTGGTGTTACTTCAGTCCTGTCAGCCAACAGAAGAAATTTTTAATTGAAACATACAGTAATAGTAATATGCCATCTTTAAAGATGTTGAAATGGAGTTTAACTAACTTTGAACCTTTGTAACTCCAACTTGGTTTTAAACAATCATAGTTCTACTTTAGTTTGCTAGAAGAGCAAAACCCACAACAATAACTATAACAATGTTTACTTGAGAAAATCTCTCCATTCCCTATTGGCTATTCGAACAGCTATTTCTTAGCTATAGTTAATTGTCTGAACTATGTATTAGTGATAAACTTTTCTAATTATCAGAACATACCATAGTATGCATACCCTTTTGAAGGAATTTCCTAATGATTTAAATGTTTTTATTTCCATGAATTTCTGTATCTTTTCAGTAAAAATATTATTACCAAATATTAGTATAGCCTATTAGAACAGAACAATTATTTCTTTTGATTTTGTTATTTTGCTTTATGACTTTTTATTGAGCTCCCTACCTCAGAAATCAAAGAATGATTTAATATATTGTATGTATTTACTTACTTCTAAGAGTAATACTAATGATAATAATAATAAATGACATATTTATAAATCATATGTATTTTATCCATATTATATATATATATATATATATATATATATATACATACATACATAAACACACATATTTCTCTTCAAAAACAAAGGATGAACAACAGGATATAATTTCATTAAATCTTTGCATAATATCATCTCCAGTTTGGAAACAACTACCAAGGACCTTACAATTTAGAACTGTGAGGGAGCTTAGACATTTAGTCCAATCCTGTATTTTAGAGATAGCATTTAGAGAAATGAAGTAGTTTATGTTGATAGTAGACAGAAAAGCCAAGATCTGAACTCAAGTGCTCTGATGCAAAATCTATTGATTTGTTTTTGTTTTTAACTACACCAACCTTACACAAAGTTATTCTTCATTTTCCCCCACCCCAAAATTCAGTCTACTGGCATCAGACTTCTCTGTCTCACTGTTACCACTACCCTTTCTATAACCCAGACTTGAAATCCCAGAATTGTCTGACAATTCCTTCAACTTTTTTCCCATAATACTTATATTCAAAGTAGGATTTTAAAAACACATAATCTATTATTTTTATGAATAATTCATAATTTATCATGGATGTAATGTTTTCTGTTTTGTCCATTAGTACTTATTAATTCAGTCGATCATGCTTGAGTAGCTCAATGAAATTTATGAGCTATATGGTGCAAAACTACTCAAAATGGAAAGATTATAGTGGAGAGTTCTGACAAAAGGAAATAGAGAAGGAAATAGCCTACCACTCCAGTATTTGTGCCAAGAGGAGCCCATGAAAAGAAGATCCATGGGGGAAACAAAGAGTTAGACATGACTGAATGACTGTACAACAATTGACTAATTCATAGTTGGACTTTTTACTCAGGTGAGATTTTAAGCAAGTCACTTTATTGTGTCCCAAGAGAAATTAATGAAGTGTTCTTTGGTACCCCTTCATCTGAATATATGATCTAATCTATCATGAAAGGATTCAAGGGGACTATACTCTTTCTCAATAGTGTGAATTCTTTTCTATTTCAGAAAAACTATATAATTTTTATGAAATTGTATGCCATACCTCAGGTGTAGTAGAATATATATTAGTAAACAGTACAAATTTGGAGTCAGGGTGATATGGTTTTGAGTTCTACCTCTGACACTTTGTAGCTTTCTGACCAAGATATATAACTTCTCAGTTTCTCCATCTCTAATTAAGACTGTGGTAATTAGCTCACAGAATTCTTGTAAAATTCAAACATGATAACCTATATGAAGAATTAAATAAAATTCAATAAATAAAACACTTTGCAACCCTTGAAGCACAACACAATGTTACCTATTATTGTGATAAGTGTTTTATAAATTTTAAAGCATTACACAAATGTCAGTTATTAGTAACAGCTAGCATTTGTACAGTGCTTTAAGGCTTGCAAAGCTTATTTGTGTATCCCATTTAATCTCCTTTGGTCCTCACAATCCTTCTATAAGGATGGAGCTGTTATTTATTAATCTCATTCACTCAGACTTCCTTCAGTCCAACACAGCGCGCTATACATTGTACTATCTGGTTATCTTTATTGTTAAAAGGTAAAATGCCATAGAAATATAATGTCTTACCTTTCTTTCGCTTGAGGATCTTTATGTTGTATTAATGTATTTCAATTGCTTAGAAATCATTTTTGTCTTGTTTTAGAGTACAACTTGTTCTACTCTTGAATTGGGTTATTTTTTGGGTCTTTCCTATTCCTCAGATCCTGAAGCTTTGATGTTCCCCAACTATGGCTTTCAAGACCCTAACAATATTTAATTTTCTCAGAAAGATATTAATGGCATTGAAATCCTCTTTGGTAAGTACAAATAAAAATGAATATTTACCTAATGGTTTCTCATAGATTAATTATTGATTTCATATTTAAAGAAATGTGCTTTCATTCTAACTATTTTCTTATCATACAACATGCCAAATTAGCATTAAATTTTCTCTTATATTTTAGGAACTGCCAAAATCTCATTCAGTTCAACAGGGCCACCAATACTATGAGGTTGATAGGAATCTAATCCTTAATGCTCTCATCATAATCCAGAAAGAAAATTTAATTGCAGCAGATATATTTAGGCATAAAAAGTTGCAAATATAATTGCAACTTTTCCTTTAAGCTTTTGGTTTTCCTATTATTAATGTTGACACAATACTGTTATTTCTAAAAATGGTTTTGCATTGCTTAACTTTGTCCATTTTTCAAATTGATTTTATATCCTATTCTTTTTGAGCCTCAAATAGCCCAAAAGATAGATGAAGAAGAATTATCGACAATCCTTCCTCCATTCTCTTTGTTTCACACTGGAAGTAGATAGTTGAACTGGTGTGCTCAAATTCACATCTGAGCTATCTGATGACAGAACAGACTTATAATCCAGGTCTTGACTTCTTTCCTTTATTCACTTTATTATGATAATGATTTTGGTGTTTTATAAGAAGATATGATAGATAGTAAAGCACAGTGGATAGAGACAGGCCTCAGAGCCTAGAATATCTGTGTTAAAGGCATGTCTTTACTTCTTACTTTCTGTGTGGTGCAGGGTAAGTCACAACCTCTAAATCTACAAGGTAACTCTGTAAGACTATAAATTTCAAAGGAGATAGCAACTTAAATTTGTATAGAAAGTTTCCTTTTCCAAAAGTTCCATATATAAATGAAATAGTTGACCTAGTCCCATTAAAAAATCATTAGGCTCTTTAAAAACTTTTAGTAAAATATAATAAAATCTTCATTTTTCCCGGGAGACCATGAATGCTAGGAAGCACTCAGGAACAAAGAACTGAGTGGCCATATGCAATACCAGTTATGGATTTGCTCCACTTATGTCCAGCCTAAAAAGCAAAACAATTGCATAATTATAAACTACCCAGTGGTAAGAATGAGCAAACTGACCTCTGAAAGGTATTTTATAAAAACAAATCAGATACTCAGTTTCTTAAAGAATGAAAACAAGAAAAGACCTACACAAGAAAAGACTATTCAGTGTTCTCCTCTCCCCCAACACACAAATCCCTTGGGATCTGGGATAAGATCACTAAACATGAAGAATCTTAGGAGCATGATCATAATTCCTGAAGTAGAAGGGATCTAGGAGATCATCTAATCTAAGGACCTTTAATCTTTTTGTGTGATGGACCTCTTTGGCAATCTGGTGATGCATTGACATGATCCCCTTTTGTTTTGTTTTTAATGAAAAAAAATACATAGAATTTACAAAGGAGATCAATTAGAGTAAAATATAATTATCAATATATTTTTAAAAGAAGTTCATGGACCTCATAGACCTCATTTAAATGAGGTCCAGAGAGGTTAAATGTCTCACAGGTAAAAAATATCAGAGAAAAAAAATAACTTGCCTAGGGTCACCTTATTTGAAGATAGATATGAATTCATGTGTTTCTCTGCACTCCATGCCCTGTATCCCCTCGTTGCCCTAATTTGTTCACAGCAAAAATTTAGTAAATATTTGTTGGATTGAAATATATAGCCAAAAATGTAGATCTGAAAATGACTTTAAATATTATCTTGTTTAATATCCTCATTTTTATTACAGATGAAGAGACTGAAACCCAAAGGGGAAATTTGAGATTTGCTTAGAATTAAATAGGTAGTAAATAGCAGAGCTAGTATTTGAAACCCAAATGTAGAGTTATTCCAAATATAGAGTTATTAATTCAAAGTATTTTAAATTTCCCTTTAATTTAAAGATAAAACAGGATGTAAGGGAGGAAAGAATGGCTTGTTACTAACAAACCTTGATTTTTTATTGTTTTCCATAACATCTTCTCAATAAGCAGGCAAGTAATATAATGTTTAATGGGACAGAATTTACTGGAGAGAATTTTTTTAAATGATCTTAAAGGCAAAAGAAATTCCCAGAGAATGACACAACTGGAGGGTCTAGTCTAGTCTCCTCCTTTTATAAGTGAGGAGACATAACCAGAAACTAAATAAATTTCCTAAGGTCACTTTTCTAGTTAGTGTTAGAGCCAGTCTTTTAGTCAACAAGCAATTATTAATTCTTACTATGTGGCAGAGATATTACAAAACAATTACACCACCAAGAAAGGTGAAAATACAATCCCCACCCTCAAAGAGTTCTTATTCTAAGGGGGGGGGGAGACAGCATATAAAAAATAAGTGGAATATAATTCCAGAAGGAAGATGCTTGCAGCACTCAAGTAGCACTGAAAAAAAATAGTCCCTGCAAAAGGTAGAATTTGAGCTTAGTACAGAAGAAAGTTAGAGAACCTAAGAGATAAAAATGATGAGGCGAACTATTGCAAGCATGGGAGAGAGCTAGTGTCATATTTGAGCAATAAGAAGTCGGTATTGCTGCATAATAGGAGGTGTTAGAATAATAGATAAAAAACCTGAATTTGTAGGAAGGAATCAGGTAGTAAAAATTTATAAATGTCAAAGAAGACTTTACATTTGATCCTGGAGCCACTAGAGTCTAATGGTTGCATTTAGAGAGTGGCATGAATTTTCACTTTGGTAGCTGAGTGAAGTGGAATGGGGAGAGATCAGAAGTCTATTGCATTAGTTCAGGAAAGAGATGATTAAGACTTTTTTAAACAAAGATAAACATCTTTAATTGAATTATGAGGTTTCTTATAAGTAGGAAAGTTTTGATCGATATCAACAATTTCACATTAAAACAATTCTGTGTCTTTATGACTACATTTCTAAGAGAGCCATTGTTTCTGATGCAGCTACT